>NC_084794.1:79423767-80843142 GCF_963169125.1 Humulus lupulus | reverse complement strand
AAACTAGTGAAAAGAAGAGAGAAAAATATGTGTAGAAGATGTTGAAAAGAAAAGATGAAGAAGAAGAGCTCCCCAAATGGTCTTACAAGACTCTATTTATAGGCAAAATGTGGAGATTAAATTAATCAAGTTAAAATAAATAAATTGATTAATTTAATTGTGTTGGGAAGTGGTAGGATAAATAGAGTAAGTGTAAGAGTTTTGGAAAGATGAAATGTTTGGTTGGGTAAAATATTAGTGAAAAGCTAGGGTAAAAAAATAAATTAGGAATGTTTATTTAGGTAAGAAAAATAGGAAAAAGTGAATTGATATTTGAGTGAAAAATATTGGGAATGAAAATGTGATTTTTTTGGGGTCTTTTTGGTGGTTGTTTGGCAGTTGGTTGACTTGGGCCATGTAGATTGGGGGACTTGCTGCTGGACAGAGAAATGGTGATGGCTGGCCGAATGGATTGATGCTTGGAGGCATGGGCTGCTTGCTGGGCTGGGCTGGCGCAGGCCCAAAGGCAAATGGTTTGCTGAAGAAAATTGATATATGCTGAGTTGTGAGGTGCTGGTGGCAAGTGCTGATTGCTGAGTTATTTGTTTATATGCATATATGCATATATGATGCAGTTGGGGGATGTGGAGTCAACGTGGGCGGCAGGTGGAGAGAAGGAAACCTTGGGCCTTCGGCTGGGCTTGGCATTTGGGCCTGGGGAAGCTTGCTTCACAAAATTGCCATTTTCTTCATTTCTTTCTTGAAAATTGCCATAGTTCCTTCACCATAAACAAAATTAAATTAAATAACAATCAAATATTTTCAATTATAAATAAACCATATTAATTATTTGAAAATACTTAATTAAAACTTAATTTAATTTATCAATAAAGATCAACAAAATTGCACTTTTATTTTACTTCTAACTAAACTATATTAATTACACATAATTTAAACTTCAACATATTATAATAAGATATCTATAAAAATATATAAAAATCTAGAAAATTATAATAAGACTAATAAATGTAAAATTACTTAAAAACTTAATAAATCAATTAAGAACTCAAGAACTAAGCAACAATTAACACATAAAAAGTGGTAAAATAACTCTATTTTGTAGAGTTATCAATGTCTGTGGTCCAATCAATGTACAAGCAAGAAGTGGGTATGAGTACTTCATCACTTTTATTGACGATTACTCAAGACATGGTCATACTTAATGCTTAGGAAATCTGAAACCTTTGGTAAGTTTCAAGAATTCAAAGCTAAGGCTGAGAAGCAGTTAGGTAAGACTCTTAAGATACTTCGATTTGATCGAGGTGGAGAATATTTGGATTTAGAATTCAAAAATTTCTTGTTGGAGTATGGTATTCTATCCCAACTCTACTTAAAACTACATATTATCAATAAAATAGAAATCAATCACATTTGCTCAATAAAACTTTTATACACTCTATTTCAAGAAATAGCACAACATATACCAAAAATATGTAAGATATGAGAAAAAAAATACCAAAATAATCATATCTCTATTTCTCTAGGATTTTAACTATTCTATGATATCGTTGTCTCGGTGGCCAAAGTCAAAAAAATATCATTAGTTAAATAGAGTTGTAAACTCATTTAATAATGGAAACCATTATTAACAACCTACTATTCGATCAAAATAAGAAAACAAAAATCTCTTATTTTATGAGCTAGACCCACGGTTTCGATAATCAATAGATTTAGTCCTAGTAGTCACCGTAGGGGTGAGTCTAGTAGAATTTGACCTATAATCATCTATCTTTCGAAATCTAACATTGTCAAAATAACTAATGAACACCTTCTGTAGGGAGACGAATCAAAGTGTCTCGAGGCCCCATTATGCTATCGGCCTTGTTAAACTAACGATGAAGATCGAATATAATTTTTTTAAAATAAGCTCATTATTAAAATAGTATTTTTATTATTAATTTTTGAAAATTAATGACTATGGTTCTCCAAAAAATTGTAAAATTAAAATTTTAAAAACCAAAGTCCTATACTTTTCTATTAATTCTAAAGTGTCACATTGAAACAAATTCAATTAAATTAGAACTAATTTATTGCTAATCAATATTTAGGTTTAGCTATTATAATGGACTTATACAATTAAGTCAAACTCATGCAAATAGGCCTTTACAGTTTGGCTTGCATGGAGGAGGGCTGAGTCCAGTATGTCGTTCCCACTACTAAGGCCCCCATACTTCCATACAAGGTCCAAAAGACAGGAATTTAAATATTCGTTTTTATTAATTGTTATTAATTGATTAGACCCATTATAGTCATGCAAAGTAAATGAGCATTCACAAGTAGAACCACCCACAAGAGAAGAATTTAAACTTTACATTTTTTAATGGGTCCAAATAAAACTTATAATTTTATGAATATTTTATTTGGCAAAATCCATATATTTAGCAAACATATGAGTCACTATATGCATCTAAGCCCAATTGCAAAAGTACCACATATAGTGCAAACAGACATGTTATAATTGGATGAGCTTAATCATGTTACTATATGAGCAAATCTATGAATTTTTTGCAAAAATACCACAATTAATTTTCTAGAATTTATCAAAAAATTAGAATTAATTAAATTTTTGCAAAAATAAATAAGTCAATTTAAATTTCATTTATCAACAATCAACTTAGTTTAGGTCATTTTGAAAAATATTAATTTAATTTAAATATGATTTATCAACAATTAACCAAAGTTAATTTAAATCTCATTTATTAAAAAAATATTTTATTAATTGGTTTGAAAAAACGTGATATTTTTAAAAATTTAACTACTTATAAATTTTTAAAAACAAATATCATCAGCTATTTTTGAAAAAAATATCTTAAACAGTTAAACAAATTCAAATATCTAGTCAACAAATTTTTCAAATTTCAAATTATTTAAATATTAAAATCTATAGAATAATCAGATGTTATTATTTTCAAATAAATGATTTCAAAAAAATATCAAGTATTTAAAAAATATCTATAATATCTGATAACTTAATTATAATATTTTAAGATATTATATATTTAAAATTAATAAGTTAACCTATTTTTAAATTTGAATTTGAATCTTTGTAGAAAATATTTATTTTTTAAAAGATCAAACAACAAAAATATCGTATTTCAAAAAGATATTTTTAAATAAAAGAAAAGATCTGATATTTTTGTATTAACCTATTAAAAAATACATTCAAAAATCAAATTTTAAGAAAAATTTAGCGCAAGCCGCGGCCACTGCTCGAGAATTTTTTTAATAAAATTTGTGTAATTTTTCAAGCCAAAAACATTTTCTAAATAATTTTTACCATGTTTTACATCAAATAAAATATTTATATAAAAATTATTTCTAAAGAAAACACAACAATATAACCCTTATATGCTAATAATCACATAAAATCCAATCTGCATCATAAAAAATATGAAATCCACCCAATTACTCAACACATCAAAAAATTCAATTTTACCATATTCATGCATGAAAATAAAGATTACCAAAAGCTCTGAGGCCAGTTGTTAGGAAAAATTATACAGGTTCTTGTTTGTTTTCATGTAGATCTTATATTAAACAAATTAATATAAGAAAACCTAGAATATGTTCTTAAAATTAAATTCAAACATAAATAATGATGAGAACACTTACATTATACGCAGCGGAATGATGAGTCATTCCTTCAGTTTCTCTAACCCTTGTATCCTTTCTGTCGCAGTGTATCACCAAGAAACTGAACTGTTCTTCAATTTTCTTCACAACCTTCCAAAGTATTCTTAGAATCACCTAGACTAGAGTGGAAAATTCTCACACATGAGATAGATACAAAGAGAAGAAAAATAGAAGAGAAAAGTTGAGGCTTAGAAAAAGATATATGTTGTAGAGAGAATCTAAAACCTAGAGCATCAAGACTAGATCTTCTCAAAAACTTACAAGTGATTTTAATCTCTCACTTAACATTCCTTTTATAAACTCAATAAAGTCATTTAATTTAATTAAAAAATCAATAAAATAATAGATAATATCATCCATTAGGTCGAAATTATCATATGCATTAGGCCCGTGAGATTTCCCATTTAATTCTAAGTCCATTGGACTTAAAATCAATGCCTATATTATTTTCTATTGATTTAATTAATTAAATAATTATTTAAATATTTTATTAAATTAATTATTTATAATTTGAACTTTGATTCAAACTTATTTATTAATTTAGACACTAATTTATCTTAATTAATAAATCTGCCCTAAATTCTCTTTTCTTCTCTAAATTACATAACTCTTGGAAACCATCCAAAATTGACCTGGTCAACTTTGATAATTCTAATTGATAATTAAGTAAATTAATTGAGACTATCTAGATGATTTTATCCAAGGTACAGTGGGGACCATTGGCCTATGAAATTAAACTCTAATAAGTTATCATAAATTTAACAAATAAATTTACTAACTTATTAATTCCTCGTGACTCCACTAAAGACTCAAAATTGCACTCTTGAATTCACAGAACACTCTATAACATATATAAATACATTATTAATTATCCATTGCTACAACCATAATTGTCACTCAATCCTCTATAGACGGTCTACAATGAGATGTGACTAAAATACCGTTTTACCCCTCATTGTATTTTATCCTTAAAACACTTAGTTCCTTGTAAATGGTATTTAAGTAAACTAATATCAATTACTAAAATGAGATCTCTATCATTTAGCACCTTGAACAAAACTAAAAGAAAACCATTATTTCACTTCTTCATAAAAAGTTATAGATGTTCATATCTATGATTAACACTCCCACTCAATTATACTACTGAGTTCCCAAGATGTAAGTATGGGCTAGTCCGTAGGGTAAGCTGGTAACGAACAAGTCAAAGAACTCAAATAATACAATCACTTAGAATACTAAACACTCAGAATTGAGATTGAATTGACCTATGGTCAACTATATGATATGAATATAATAGATAATAACAATATGTTTACTTATCCTATCTACTGTCAATATCGGTCAAATCCGATGTAATAAATACATTTGATCTTATCTACTTTGCTAATGTTCTGGAAAGAACATAACACTACAATATGTAAGTAGATCATATCGTAGATTGGCAAGTTAGTGTATGTAACGACCCAAAATTACTAATCAGGCTTAAGGGCCTTGATTAGTGTGTCGGGAGGGCATAACTGGATTATGAGTGATTTAAATGATTAAATGCATGCTTATATGACTAATTGGATAAATGTGATGCATGACTATGTGTACTAGTATGCATGTAGGCCCTGATTAGGTTATAAGGGCATATTCGTAATTTTGGCCCGTTGAGGGCATAAATGTGAATATCTGTGATAAATTGTTGAGACCACATTATTATGTGGATATATCTGCAGCTTGAGACTCAAGGCGATCCTAATGAGCGGTCTAACGAAAAAGTCACGGTGGGAATTTATACCCAGCTCAGGGTGAGTCTGGGGCTATTTCTGGGAATTTAGAAAATATATTGGAGATTATTTGATATTGAGGAATATAATTGGTGATTAGTTAGGTTTTGGGATGTAAGCGATAAAAATTAGAGACATTCAAGGAATTAGCGGGAATTAGGAGTAATGACCAAAATGCCCTTAGAATGATTTAAAGGCTTAGGATTTATGGGAGGGAAAATTGGTCATTTGGTATAAAATCAGGGATAAGTACACTCTGCTTTATGGCTTTAGTGGAAGTTTTGGAAAGACTTAGAAGTTAAAGAAAAGAAAAGAAGAAGGAAAAGGAAAGAAGGAAAAATAGAACACTTGGGGCTTACCCTCTTCTCTCTATCGGTTTATCATTTTCTTGCACCATTTCTTGTGAATTCTTGGAGCTGTGGTTCAGAGGAGGATTAAGTCAAGTTTAGCACTTGAGGTTCTTGGTGAAACTAGGAGTTCTACTGAAATTCAGTCCAATTGAGGTAAGTTTCAAGGTTTTCTTTAGTTTCTGGTTTTGATGTTGAAATGGTTTTCTAAGTTGAGTTTTGATGGGAATTCTAGGGAGTTAAGCCTAAGGATTTGAGGAGTTGAAAGCTAAGGAAGTGTGGAGGATAGCCTAAGGTTGAATTTCTCCATTGAAGTTAAGAGACTCTGGACTTGGTCACTTGAATTCTGAAGTTTTTTGGTGTTCTGTTGAGTTTTTGAGTTTCAAGATCAATCATGGTGGTTTCTTTGTTTTGGGGTGCATGTGGTTGATTTTCTTATGGTTGGGTCTTATGGGATGTGTGTATAGATGTTGGTAGTCTTGTTTTGGGATATGGTTGAGGTTTGGATGAGTTTTGGAGAGGTTTGGCTCGAGGAAAATCGAAGGAAGAAAGTTTGGGTTTGGCTGTGTTGTGACTAGCGTTGTAGCGCTAGTCATTGGGCACTACAGCGCTAGGTCCTGTTGCTTCAGAGCTTTTTGGCTCTGCTTGTAGCGCTATAGCGCCCTCTTTATGGCGCTGTAGTGCTACCCTGTTTCCAGAAGGGGGTTTTGGGTTATTTCTTAGGGTTTTTTCCCGAGGGCTTGGGGTTTGATTCCACCACCCCGTTTGGTGGAATTAGGGCTTCCCAAGGGCTCGGGATTGGTCACGAGGTTAGGTTTTGAGATAGAAGTTTGGTAATGGTTCTAACTTGTGACCGTGACAAGGTGTACGCTAAGGCTCAGAAGGGATCGTGCTTGAGGGTTGTCATCATTGATCAAAGCTACCGGAATCCAAAGGTAAGAAAACTGCACTCGGTTATGTGATTGTATTGGGACTAAGAGCTCCCTATATCTGTATGATGTCATAGATGGTATTATGCCACGGGACATGTGATAAACGGCCTAAGAGTGCCAGAATCAATATTTGCGCACGGGGCGCGGCTCGACCACTGGTAGCTGAGGATAGCTTGATATTCACTGGGCTCGGTTTAAGCGGGCCGGAGTCAGTGGGATAAATAGGGGGTGCGACCTAAGGGCGTCGACCCTGGTTATTAATGTTAATTGATAAGCTTGGTAAGCTGAATGCCTGATTATATGGATATTTTGGATTGTTGAGTATATGATTATACTGTATGAATTATCTGACTGTTTGATTGATGATTATGCTCTGTTATTGTGTTTTCTTGCTGGGCCTTGGCTCACGGGTGCTACGTGGTGCAGGTAAAGGCAAGGGTAGAGTGGACCAGTCCTGAGTGGGAGAGCTTTGAGGCTGAATGTACATAGTCAGTTGATCGGCCACCACGGCCAAGGAGTAGTACAGGACGGGGAAAGCCTAAATGTCTGTTTTGCCCTTAGAGTGGCTAGTAGTTGTACTTTTATCCTGAATTTTTGTAAACTGTCTTTTAAATGCTATATCTTTTGGGATCCCATGTACTAAAATGTTCAAATATATGAAATGCAACTTTTGTGACCAAATTTTTTTAACCCTAGTTCAATTATAGTTTAGTAACACGTTTCTAACTAAATGACTTGATTAGCAAGTCTTGCACTTTTATAAATACACAGTGTAATGGTCTTGGCTATCCAGGGCGTTACCATGTAAATCCTGTGCACTGACTAATCTTAGGACTAACTTATATTTTGAACATATAATCATATTTATATTCCACTGTGATTACATCACTATAAATACAATTAACTATATGCTCGAGATTTAATAGTAGTTTATATTGAACAAATAATTATGAAAATAAAACACGTGAGCAAAGTGATAGACCAAGTCAAAAAAATGATTTCTATTCTTTTATTGATAATAAATAAGATTACAAAGAAATTGAGTTTAAATTAGGGCATAAAACCCCAACAAGTTTGCTAAGCATACGAGATGCGAGTGATCTAGATTCAGATTACTGATGTGGATAGACATCTTAGTAAAGGTGTTGTATATAATAGAGATTATATATGATAGGACCGATGTGAATTAATTATCTTTATAAACTTGTCGTTTGACATAAAGATTTAATTCTTATCATAATAAATGATCATTTGTAGATCAGTCTAAATCTTAAGTATTCATTAACTTCTGTTTGTGTTTATTGGATCTTTTGATTCACTCGATAAGGTCTCTTAGAATAATGAGGCTAATGACTTTTTTTTTGGAGATTCAATATCATGGATGGCTGGGAACATGAATTACAATATTGGATTCCATGCTTTCCTAACGGATCGAATATTGGTTCCCTTAAGGGTTAATTCTAGAATTGAATAGTTATTGAGCTCAAATCTATACTTAGATTATAGATTAATTATTCGCTAGTGAATTAATGGTACTTAAGAATCAAGAGGTAATTAAAAGGGTAAAATGATAATTTTGACCAACTCTAATTAACGAACCAATAATGGAAGGCAAAACTACATACATTGATTATGTTGTCTGTATTTTCACCTCCGACATGTGGCAATCCCCAGCAACTGGCCCGGACATTCGTAGACATCCTCGGGGCATTTTCCTGCCCGAGGTCTCTAGTCGTAGCAAGGATTCTCTTAATGAGACTTTGTCTTTGACAGTGGGTTGGGGGTGCCTTAGTAGATTACTCCCCGATATTCACCCTCGAAGCTGGAGTTTCTCTAGCTCGGGCAATTAAGGTGCGGGGGCTCTTGCCTCCCAGTCGTCTCCCGGGTTCGAGGTTCTCGTTCTCGGACCTAAGATAAGGCGCAACGTGTCAGTAAATGCGGGTTTTCAGAGCCAGAGGAGCGTCTGACAACCTTTATGGGCGATCCGTCACCAGTGTTTTCAAGTGTACGACTCGACAATTCGCACACCCACTACGCCACCTAACATGGAGGTACTTTTAGCATGCCTTGACAGTACCTGGGGCATGTTCCCTATAAAGTAGGTGCTTTTCAGCAGTGGGCCCCGCAAACCTCATTTGGGCTATGGTCTATATTCATTGCAGCCCAATGCATTGAATTGGTATTAATCCCCCACTAATGGGAAGAATGTGTATTAATTATTTATGATTATCCTTAGTGACTCCTGCCTCTATAAATAGAGCTAGGAGTCTCATTGTAAATGGTTCGGTTTTAAAAAGAGAAAACTACTTGTATTAAGAGCAATCTAAATGCTGCCTGAGATACACCATTGAAACTTGCAATCACAAGCTTACAATCCTCTTAATACCAGAGACTCATGAACTAGGGTTCTTTAATAACCCGAACCACGTAAAAATCCTTGCATTCTTACAGTTTATTTCTTTAATCTCTCTTATTAAGGTTGATAGCGAAAAAGGCAGTCAACAGATTATATCAATGGACTATAAGAGAATACTCTGTAAATATAATTCTATAAATACTTAGAGTGTAATTCCATATTTATAGTGGAGTAATCATGGAATTAATAATTAAGATTATTAGATTAAAGAGTTTGATTAATAATCTGGTTTATTGGAGCTTCGTATTATAGGTCCATGGTCCTCAGACACATATGTCCTACACTATCAAGGGTAATGATGTCAAAAGAAAGATTTGTAGAGAGAATGACTAAATTGAAAAGGAATGAATTTTCCAGGGCAAGGAAATAATTATATGATAATTATGGGTAATTGATTAATTGTGAATTAATTAATTATTTAACCATATAGTTTTTATTTTGAAAAACTATAGGTTAAAATTAAGATTAATCTTGTTTGGATTAATATAAAGAGAGAATAATAAATATCTTATTTAGAATATGATATTTATTTATTTAATTTAAAATTGATATTTTAAGATAAAGTTCATTTTGAATTAATTGATATTTATGTTGGGATAAATATATTGTCTTAAAAGTTGATTAAATAAACAAATGAGAAAATTAGGAAATCCTAATAGGGCTGGGCGACACACATTGTACAGTACAATGTGTGGCGCCTAACACAGAGATTTTTATTCCTGGGATTTGAATTTTGAATTTCAAATAAATTTGTTTAATTAGTTATTTAATTATTCCTTTTAAACATGATTTAAATAAATAATTAAATATAAATATCATATCAGTTTTAATTTGATTTTTTTTTAATAAAATAAAGATTATTTAATTAGATTAAATAATTTTATATAACTCTGATAGTACGTGACTTTCAGAATAGGAAATTTATTTTTATGAGATTAAAAATATAGACTTTCTCTTTCTAGAGCGATAGTTTTCTCTAAACCTGAAAACTATTCTAAACCTTTTCTCTCAGTCAAACATCTCTAGATCTCATGTGTTGAGTACATGTAGAGAGTCACATAAATCAACCTTTTGAATCCTACGTTCACACACACGTCCTTGTGTGTTTGAGGATTGGTCTAAAAGATCAAGGTGTGAGCTTTCAGATTACTAGATATGAAGATCGTTGATTTTATACAAAAATATTCAAGGACACTTAATAGGCTACAAGAGGTAATCCCTTATCTATTTTGTATGTGATTTAATGTTTATATATGTATATGATTCTGGATGGTATTAATATTTATTAAAATGGGTCCACATATTTCGCTACACACCTTTGATTTGATCATTTAATACCAACACTAACCATATCGACTAGCACTCAGCGCGCTATTGCCGCCCTTGACTTATAAATCAATGCTTTCGACCAGCGCTCAACACACTACTGCTGCCCTTGACTTATAAGTCAATGCTTTTCAATAAGATAATGCAAACATCATTTAACAATTATCCACATACAGAGTATTTAAGCATGCTTAATCAATAAATCACAGGCACAATCATAATCATGCTCATTCACAGGGGCCTGAGCCCTAATCATATCTATATTTAACAACCAGGTCAAGCCCTAATCTCATATATCACGTATTGGGTGCAGTTTTCATACCTCTGGTCCAAGCTCAAAATTGATAAAATGACCCTCGAGCACGATCATGTCCCGAGCTCTAGCAATAACCTAGTCACAACCATAAATAATATCCTCATTAAGATTCAATCCCCAAAAAAACTTCAGGATCAATCCCGTGCTCTTAGGACTTCCAATTCCAACCAACGGGGTGGTGGAATCGTCCCCCGAGCCCCCAAGAACTCCCCAAGCTCTAAAAGTAAGTCTTGCTGAAATTGACATAGGGCAAGAGTGCCCAAAGCTACGGTAGAGGCACCCAAATAAAATAGAAAGCCCCCAAGAACTCCCCTGCATAGCACAGGGGCGCCCAGTACAAGGGCAGGGGCGCTACAACGCGAACCCATAATTCTGGGTTCCGTTTTCTGTAGTTCCTCCGACCTAACATCATCAAACTCCAACCCAAGACCCACAAGAGTCACCAAACCCAACTCCTCACTCAATTCTAACAACACCCGGACCCCAAGATGGTTATCCAAGTGCCCATGAGCTCACAAACAACCCTCAAATCTCTCAGAAAACTAGAAATGCCAAGAATCACACTTTGAGTTCTAAAACTCATTCTCTAAGCAAAACCAGAAATCAAGAGCTCCAATCCATGATTCAAACCACCACAAGCCTTTAAATTGGTTTATAAACCAATTCCTAACCTCAAATCAATCTTTAAACAACACCAAAAGCACCAAAAACAAAAATTAAGATTCAAAACTCACCACAACAAAAGAACACAAAGAACATGATAAATACTTCAACAAACCCTTACCTCAGCTGCAGAATTTCAAACCCCTAGCTCTCCTCGGTCTCTCAACATCCTTTAAACCCAGCAAAAGAACTCCAATTACGCAAGACTTCTTGCTCAAGTTTCCTAACTTGGCTTTCTTCAAAGTTCTTCAAAGGAGGACCAAGAGAGGAAAACACAAAGAGAGGGAGAGAGAGTGAATTACGTAGAATGAGCCAGAGTGATCTGCTTTGGCCACTTAACTTAGTCCAAGGGTCAAAATGACCAATTTATCCTCATCCAAGCCAATGCCCCTTTTACCAAACCAAGGGCATTTTGGTATTTTCCTGAGATTCCCACTAATCTTAAATATCACTCTAATTTCCCAATTAAATCCATTACACTCATATACTCCTCAAATAATTTCTCATTACCCGATTGTTATCCCCAAAAATTGGAGATCGATGACGTGGAAATAGAGGTGACAAGTGGCAGTGCATGGTCCGTAAACGACACGTTAATAGTCAATAAATATATTGGCTCCTCAGAGTTGTGATAAAGTGATCTGGTTTAGGAGTGACCCGGTAGACCAATGAAGAGTTTTGACTGGCCAGTCAAGTGTCATGACCAACCAGGCATGACCTTGTCCTACCAGTCATATGATTGTCTGCCCAGGCATGACCTTGTCTGCCCAGTCATGACCATGTCCGACCAGTCATGACCATGTCCGACCAGGCATGACCTTGTCTGCCCAGGCATGACCTTGTTTGCCCAGTCATGACCATGTCAGACCAGTCATGACCATGTCCGACCAGTCATGACCTGTCTGCCCAGTGAAGTGCATGTCTGCCCAGCCAAGTGCATGTTTGCCCAGTTAAGTGCGTGTCTGCCCAGTGAAGGTTTGGCCGACCAGACTGAATGTGATATGGATCGACTAGATAGAGCAGGACTACGTCAAGATTCCCAGAAACAGCTTCAACAAGAATCGGTCTTGGCATACGCGGGAATCTCTCATTATTCCCACGAATATAGAGTACTGTTACATTTTGAATATTATTGTAATTTAAATAAAATGTGAATAATAAAATATCCCGATTATGGGGGATATCATCTGTACGATCCTGAGCCTATAAATACAAGGCTTATGGCATCATAAAGGAGACTTTTGGGCTTTTAAACTTTTGATCCGAATTTTTTAGAGAGAGAGAGAGTACTTGTATTTGAGAGAATTCTTGTATTCTTGTAATCTGCACTGAAGAAACTCAGTTGACTCAGGTTCATCTGATCTTGAGTGTAGATCTATAATCACAACTCTAAGTGGATTAGGCTATTACCAACACATTGGGGCTGAACCACTATAAAAATCGTCTGTGTTGTTTATTTCTCTTAAAGGTTTTTTTGTAGTTTTGATGTCTACTCGTCGTTGGACAAAAACGCGGTCAACATTGATAAATCCCGGTAATGTACTAAATTACCAAAACACCCCTAGGCTCACCCCAAGCCAGGTATTTTGCCCGTTGTGACTAAACCGCTAACTTGCTTACTAGGATCGTCTCGTGTCGAGTAACTCAAATATATCAACATAATAATGTGTAGGTCTCAGTCATAAATCACATATACTTACAGATATGCCCTCAACAAGTCAAAATTACGAAAATGCCCTTCTAATAAGAAACGTGCCCACATGCATGCTTAATACACCTAAACATGCAAACATAGTCATATTATAATATAACTCACATAATTCATATAATCACATAATAATTCAATTATTGCCCTCTTGGCCCCCTAATCAAGGCACTAAGCCTTATTAGGGAAATTGAGATGTTACAAGCATCTAGTTCTATTTTCATTGCTCTTGTCCATTCGGGCATTGTGGAAGCACTAGAATAAGAAGTAGACTCAGAAATTGTGTGATTTGCTAATATGACAACTTTGAAAGGTGCTGAAAATCTGTCATAAGAGAGATAATTATTAATAGGATGAGTTGTGAATGAAGGAACAATACTATAGTTACAAATATAATCAGCTAGATGTGATGACTCGTTAATAAGGCGACCATATTTTGTAGTAAGCGCATCCATAGTTGAGTCTTTGGGTAAAGGTGGCAAAACATGTGCACTAGAACTTGTTGAATCTAAATGAGGCAACAAACTGTTAGAGAAATATTTATCAAGTATATGACTAGCATCTAAATTTTTCAAAGGAAAAATATTTTCATAGAAGATAATATAAAATCCTTTGGGATTCAATATCTAAAAGTGTGTATGCCTTTATTCCAGCATGATAGCCAATAAAAATATGTGCCCGAGACCTAGGAGATAATTTGTGTCTTGTTGATGGAAGTGTGGATACGTAGGCAAGACACCCAAATTTGCGAAGGCGTTCATAAGAAGGTAGTTTTTTATCCATCAGATCAAATGAAGACTTGCCTTTTAATAAGAATGATGGCGTACTGTTAAGTACATGACAGTTTGTACATAAAATGGGCAATATGGAAGTGAAAGATTAGATTGAAAAACTAACGCTCTAGTGATGTTTAATATGTGCAGGTGTTTACATTCCACAACAGAATTTTGTTGAGGACGATCAACACAAGAGTGTTAGTGTATAATACCCTTGGAAGCATAAAAAGAGGCCAGGTTTAGTTCTTTGGCATTATCAATCCTTAAAGATTTGATACAAGTAGAATGCTCAATTGAAAATGAGTGCAAAAAAATGAGGTATTATTGTTTGAACTTCAGCTTTAGTTTTTAGCATGCAAACCCAAGTGTACCTAGTATAATCATCAACTATAGTGAGAAAATATCTATATTCTTCAATACTAATTATTGGAAATGAACCCCAAACATCTAAATGAATTAATTCAAAAGCAGCAATACACATATTATTATTGGAAGGAAATTGTAATCTTTTTCGTTTTGCAAAGTGGCAAGTAGAACAATGCTTGTCATAAGATTGTTTGACAGAAAAACTCAAAATTTTATTACCATTCTTTGTAATCAACATAGAAGGGTGGCCAAGGCATGAATGCCATTGTGCCCCATCAGTACAAGAAGTATGTTGACCACGATTTTGGCCAACGATGAGTAGATGTCAAAAATACAATAAACCTTCAAGAGAAAATACGGCACTGATAATTTTATAGTGGTTCAGCCCCAATATGTTGGTAATAGCCTAATCCACTTAGAGTTGTGATATGTAGATCTACACTCAAGATCAGATGAACCTGTGTCAACTGAGTTTCTTAAGTGTAAATGCAAGAAAATTCAAGATTTCTCTCAGAATACAAATGCTCTCTCAGAAAAATCAGAATCCGAATCCCTTCAATGATGCCATGAGCTCTTTATTTATAGGCTTAGGATCGTACAAATCAAAATACCTCATAATCGGGATAATTCAGTTGCTCTAACCAATATTTAATTAATAATCAAATTTAAAATACAACAATATGCGATTTCTTTGGGAAAATATGAGAGATTCCCGCTGTGGGTACGACTAATTCTAGCTGAAGTTGTTACTGAAATTTTGCTGCAGAATCATGATCTGTCTGGTCGGCCAACTCCACTCCCTGAAGTGAGACTGGTCGGCCAAAGCACCCTTCCGGTTAGGCAAAACTTTTGACTGACCGGATACACTTGACTCCAAGATGACTGGTCGGCCAAAACAGACGACTGGTCGGCCAAAACGACTAATTGGTCGGCCAAAACATTTTACTGGTCAGTAAAAAATCTTTACCGGTCGGACAGAAATTCTACCAGGTTGGTCAGATCACTTCCAAACCAGATAAATAATTCTCATGTCCAGTAATATCACAAGGTTAATCTCAAACCTTTGCCCCAGCCATTTATTGCCACTTGTCACTTTTATTGCCACATCATCGTATTCAAATTTTGGGGATAACATTTGCCCCCAAGTTTATTATATGATTTACTCACATAATAAACTTTTTCTCAACTGCTGACGGCATAAAAAGAGAAAACTGACTTTACACATTCTCCCGCCTTTGCAAACAAACCACGACATCTTACCCGACCACGATCATTGTAGTTAACTGCTCCCAATCGTGGGGGAGAGAATAGCAAAAAGAATTTCAAGAGTCTAAGGGTAAGTGAAAATTTCCACTCACTTCCCTTTAAATAGACCCATAAGTTCTCACAATTCATAAGCAAAAAAAAAGGGCTCACAAACTACTCATTCTTCTTTTCGCTGAAACCTTCAAGGTTTTCTCTCCTCTTAGCCAAAATCTTCAAAGAACTCAAAAAAGGGCTCCAATTTCTTCAAGCAAATCTGAGGATTCTTCAAGAAATCAACAACTCTTCAAGATATTTGGGTAAGTTCTTCTTCCTCATATTCATTTGTAAGCTTTTTAAGATCTAAAATTTACATAAAAGCTTGTTAAACTCTTGTATGTGCCGAAACCCCATTTGAAATATAATCTTGGATTTTTGTATGAATTTTTGATGAATGATGCAATTTGTGGCTGTTTTGATGTAGTTTAGGCTATAGGTAAATCAATTTTGTCTCCAATTTCATGAAAATTTGAAGAAAAAATGATTTTTCACTCCACATTGCATATTTGGGTTTATGGGTATTTGATGAGCATATGAAATCCCTAGAACCTCATGAACTTTTCAAATCCCAGCTTTTGATCTTGATGTATAGTCCCATAAATAGAAGAACATGTTTGTGCCTCATGCCTTTGAGATTTATGGTCTTTTCGGACCCTATAGCTAATCGATTACTGTTTTTGGCCCTTAAATTCTTACATGATTAGTAGTAAAGTGTAGCTCCTCGGAAATAGATTATTAGGGATGCATGTTGTATGGTCGATCGATCATTCTACACAAACTGCTCGGATGCCTGGCCTAGTCTCTCGGACACCATAAGAACCACTCGGGGGTACCACGGCATCCGCTCGGGCCGTCACCCGGCCGATTGGGTGTACTTACATCTGCTCAGAGGCTTGGCAGACTGCTCGGGCACCAAGCTAGCCGATCGGGCGCTCCCCCATCCATTCGGTCACCACGTCATCTGCTCAGACACGCCACGCCATCTGCTTGGCACCACACCATTCGCTCGGACACCACGCGAATCACTCAGGCATCACGACATCCGCTCGGCCATCACGCCATCCGCTCGGACACCACGCAGACCACTCGGGCATCACGGCATCCGCTCGGACATGCTGAGCCATTCGCTCGGACACTACACGGACCACTCGGGCATCACAACATCTGCTCGGCCATCATGCCATCCGCTCGGACACGCCGCGCCATCAACTTGGACGCAACGCGGACCACTCGGGCATCACGGCATCCGCTCGGCCATCACGCCATCCGCTCGAACACCACGCGGACCACTCGGGCATCAATGCTCCCAAGACTTCAGGCTTGTAAAAATAACTCATGCATTTTACGCACCAAAATAAAATTATTTGATTATGACTGTTGCCCTTCATACATGTTTATTCTGGGGAGTAAAAAATATTTTTACTACCCAGTAAAATATTTTCTGAGTAGTAAATAAATATTTTTCCTTTGCATTGATTGATTTATGTTTGTTTGGTTCACTCACCTCCCCATACTTTTTTTTGTAGATGAATCGCTTCGACTATAGGGGAGGTGACAACCATACAAACTCTGACTCTTCAATTCCCAAGTCAAGTGACACTCCTCAAAGTAGCGACTCTTCATCCAAATCTCCTAGCAGTCGTACTCCCGAAGATTACCTTCGTCGCCTTAGGAAGATCCTTCCCGGGTCGGCTTTATACTTCCTTCACGAAGAACAGTTTCTTAATCAACAACTTCAACATCCGCCAATGAGGGTGAAAAAATCCAATCGACTTCCTCAAGACCAAGATCCTCAAGTGGCTCGTAGAGCGATATGAAAGGTAGTGGAATGTGGTGAAGCCCAAACTGCAGCTTCTTCAAGACTGCTGCGCCAGATCCAAAAAACTAGCAAACCCCGGAGAAAGACTATCCAAAAATTTACAACTGAGATTCAACAATCAGCAGTTCTAAAACCAAGAAAAGATGAAGACGAAACACCCTCTTGATTCATAGCCAAACCTTCCAAACTTAACTTCAGCATGTTCGATAAACACATTCAGGCTTCGGGCCTTGAAGGGGTAAATGTGATATGCCCGCGACCTCATCAGAGAGCTACAAGCCTGGTGGACCTTATTGCACTTGGTCTAGATATCATGTTTTTGCAGGAGCTACTATCCCACTGCACCCTTTTTTTCGGTCAGTAGCAGATTACTTCAATGTCTCTCCTTTCCAGATAGCTCCCAATGGAATTCAGGCATTATCTGCTTTATATATCCTCTACTTCTTTCAAGGCTGGGATCCACCACTACTCATGAAGTTCACTACCTCTTCGACTTTAGGACCAATCCAAGCCACAAGAATACAAGTTTTTTCCACCTCTTCCATAGGCATAAAGGGATTAAATACCTCAATGGTATTGCACATAAATCGAATCCTAGAAATTACTATATAGAGTATTTTCTTACTTCATACATTAAGGCCAACAACTTGGCCTTCACACATGCATGTCCTTTCCATTAACCTCTGCCCACTAAGGAAATGTATTCCCGAGCAGAAGAACTTGCTAACATGTCTACGGAAGAGAAAAATGTAAAAGAGTTGGTCAACGTGGACAATATTCAGATGGTGGGGTTGTTACCGAGCAATCAAAACATCATAGAAGATAGCACTACCAGAGAAGCGAACGCAACTAACCAGTCAAATGCTGACACTGAAGTACTAAGGAAATGTTTTCCCGAGCAGAAGAACTTGCTAACATGTCTATCGAAGAGAAAAATGTAAAAGAGTTGGTCAATGTGGACAATCTTCAGATGGTGGGGTTGTTACCGAGCAATCAAAACATCACAGAAGATAGCACTACCGAAGAAGCGAACACAACTAACCAGTCAAATGCTGACACTGAAGTAGTGACCGACCAGTTCTCTCCTGAACCATCTCCCTACTCTCGTAGAATAGGCGACCTTATTATTAGGGAACCCCTTCCAGAGGACCATCGTAGACGTGCCATTCCTACAAAGCCTGGGAAAGGAAAGACCCTCGAGCTCCATAGAGATGTCAGCTTATCATCTGAAGAAGAGGACGACTTTCTTGATCAAATTCTAAACTCAGGTTTTTCTGGAAATCAATAACCATAGTTTGGTGTTTTGATATAAATAACTTCCCTCGAGAATGATTGTATGAAATCTGTAGAGTTATGTGGTAATAGTAAAATTTTCATTTATTTATATATTGTCTCCCAATTTTACTAACAAGTCTTGTACTTCACTCTTTTTTGCAGATCCAGATATGTTCAAGCAATTCAACACTTCCTCTGCCCAAAAGAGGAAACCTGGGGAGGATAGTAGCTCAAACCCTCCAAGCAAAGTCGCGAAGACAATACCGACCAGTCAGGGGAGATTACCTGACCAGCCTATCACCATCCCGCAATTGACTCCTTCATCAATTCGTCCATCTGCTAGTTTAGCACCTTCGCATTGCTGGTGATATTGGGAAGGAATTACTTGACCAGACTCTACACCATGCTACAACAACTCAAACCTTTGAGTCTTTGCCTCGGCTTAGTGTTGAAGTTGTCCTGCAAAGGGGTCTTGCCCAACTGATGAGTGTAAGTATTTTATCATCAACACATCCCATTTTGTTATCAATTGTTTTTAATTTAAGTAACTCTCTGTTATCCATTTCAGTCACTTATCACTATCAGTCATGCTCAGCACAGAGCAGTAGACTATAAGGAATTGATCAAAGTCTTAAATGACCAATTGGTGGAAGCCTAAGCCAAGATTGCAACTTTAACTACATCCGAAGGGGATCTTCGATCCAAGGTCGAGCAGGCAGAGAAGACCATTGCCGAGCAGGATGGATCTCTAAGAGAGTTGGCCGATGAGAACAAGAAACAAATCTAAACCAACAAGATGCTAACCGATCAGTTGGAGAAAATGACTTGCGAGAATGAGGAGCTGAAGCGAGAAAAGGAAGTCGATCTTGCTCGCTACGAGGAGATTTGTTTCAACTGCTTCTACTAGGTATGGAAGTTTAAAAAGCCCCTCAACCTCGACTTTCTCTCAGAGGAGGCTCGGGCAGAAGAACTTGCCAAATGCGAGGCAAAGGCCGCTGAGGAGGCAGCGAATCCTGCTGGTGTTGTACCTTTTTCTCCTGCTTGATCATTCTGACCAGAGGATGTCACCGATGCCGAGGATGGTGTTGATCAACCTGTCAACAATTTACTAGACCAGTGATCATACTTTAGCCGACCAGAGAGTCTCTTATCCGAATAGTAGACACTTATCTCAACTATATTCTTATTATACTTTGCTCGTACGGCCGAGCTGTTGGCATGTATACTATACTTTTTAGACATAGATCATTTACAAGTTTTTTATGGAATAGTAAAGTCATTCTCATATATGCCTTATATTTTAACATGAGTACTTAGTTTTCTAACTTAGAAATTCTAAACATTTCATAAGTCATTACTAAGTATACTTTCTCACACTCTTATTGCTTTAACATTTTATGAGCATAGTGTTTTGTTTACACACGAATATTTGCTCTTAACTTAAAATTTTGAAAAAAATTCCAAGTCACTTAAGCTTTGTCAAACAAGTTAGCTTAATGGCCTTTTTTGACTTCAAAAATTTACAAGTCAGCCTAAAAACAAATATCTTTGCTCGTGCTCTTATTTCCTGTGTTGAATTTCATACCAGTATACCCTATGTGCCCCCCAAGTGATTGAGGGTTGAAAAATCCTTGGACACTTGCTACTTGACCAAATCTGTTCGAGCAGTTATTACTCGTGAAACACATCAAATATAAAGAAGATATTTGAGCAGTTAAACACTGCAAAAATATTCGACCAGTTAAATTCTGGTAATTTATCTGTTGGATACCGACCAGTTGAACACTGCCCGGTTTTTTCCTCTTAGATTTTTTTTTTTAAATGCACTGACAGTTGAACACTGCCAAAGTAAAAATAATCAACACATATGCAAAATTTGTAGCGAGATTTGACTGCGCTGCGCGTGATCTCTTTTATTACTCGTAAAAAATAAGGACAAAGCGTGTCTAATCACGAGTCTCAAACAAAATAAAATTGTTTAAAAAATAAAATGACTGGTCAGCAAATAACCAACTCACAAACAAACTTAAATAACAAGTTAAACACTTAAGCTACCACTCTGTAAGCAGTATTCATTGATAATACTTCCTCAAGTGCTCGCCATTCCAATAGTTCTTGATCAGCTCTCCATTTAGTCGAGAAAGTTTGTAAGTGCCGGGTGGCAGGACTTGCTCAATCTGATACTATCCCTCCCAATTTGGTCCTAGCACTCCAGCTGCTGGGTCTTTGACGAACACTTTTCTAAGGACCAAATCTCAAACCTGGAACTTCTGATCTCTAACTCTGGAATTAAAATAGCGGGCCACTTTTTGCTGATGGGCAGCAACTCTCAAGCTTGTTTTTTATCGTTTTTCTTCAACAAAGTCCAAAGATTCAGCTAACAACTGGTGATTCTCCTCCTGGTCATACGTACTTCTCCGATGGGATGGTGGGTTGACCTCGACAGGCAACATGGCTTCATATCCATATGCCAAGGAAAAAGGAGTATGACCAGTTGCTGTCCGGGCAGTAGTTCTATACGACCAAAGAACCTCTGGCAATTCTTCTGCCCAAGCACCCTTAGCTTATTCTAGACGCTTTTTTAGAGTATCCTTTAAAGTTTTATTCACGGCTTCAATTTGCCCATTGGCTTGTGGATGAGCTACTAAGGAGAGACTTTTTATAATGCCATGTCTAGTGCAAAAATCAGTAAAGAAGTCACTATCGAATTGAGTGCCATTGTCGGAGACTATCTTCTTGGGCAAACCATAGCGACATATTATATTCTTAACCACAAAATCTAACACTTTCTTCGAGGTGATTGTTGCTAGTGGTTCAGCTTCGGTCCACTTAGTGAAATAATCCACATCAACTACCGCAAACTGCACCCCTCCTTTTCCTTTGGGTAGCCTCCCGATCAGATCAATTCCCCACACTGCAAAAGGCCATGGACTCTGCATCTTCTTCAAGACATTCGGAGGTGCCCTGGGTATTTTAGAAAATCTCTGGCATTTATCACACTTCTTCACATACTCCATGGAGTCTTCATTCATTGTAGGCCAGAAAAACCCTTGCCGCAAAATCTTTTTGGAGAGACTTTGCCCCCCAGCATGATCTCCACAGAATCCCTCGTGCACTTCGGTCAATAAGTTTTTTGACTGGTTGGGTGTTATGAATCTAAGCAGTGGCATAGAGTACCCTCTTCAATACAATACCCCATCCATCATAATATACCTAGTAGCTTGCTTCATAATCTTCTTGACTTCATTGCGATTATCTGGTAGGACTCCTTGTTCAAGGTAAGTAATGATGGGTGTCATCCAAGTGTTAGCTAATGTGATGGGCATGGCTTCCCACTCATTAATACTCGACTCTGCCAAGCATTCTATTGGCACTATGTTCAAAGTTTCAGCATCTTTTGCACTAGCCAATTTTGCTAAAGCGTCTGCATTGGAATTCTGCTCACGTGGTACCAGTTTAATAGTATACTCCTCGAATTGTGCTAGCAGGTCCTTGGTTTTATTCAAGTATGCCACCATGCGCAAACCTCTTGCCTGATATTCCCCTAAAACTTGGTAGACCACCAACTGGGAATCGCTGTTTACTTCGACCGACCGGGCACGAACATCTCTAGCCAGGCGCAATCCTGCTAGGAGGGATTCATACTCTGCCTCATTATTAGAAGCATTAAATCCAAACCTCAACGCGCAATGAATTCGATGCTGCTCAGGTGTGATCAATATAATTCTTGCTCCTGAATGATGTTCATTTGGCGACCCATCAACAAAAAGTTGCCAGGTAGGAAAATTCTCTCTCTGCCCAGTTGCATTTTCTTACCGGTTGGGAAGATCAGGAATCCCAGTGCATTCGGCAATGAAATCTGCCAAAGCCTATCCTTTTATGGCGGACCTTAGTTGATATTTGATTTCAAATTGGCCCAATTCGACCGCCCATCTAAGTAAACGACCAGAGGATTCTGGCTTCTGTAAGACTTGGCATAAGGGCTGGTCGGTTAGTACTTTAATGGGATGTGCCTGGAAGTACGACCGTAATTTGCGAGATGCAAGTACTAAACAATAGGCCAACTTTTCAATCACGGGATACTTTGACTTCGCTCCTATCAACCACTTGTTAACATAATATACTGGATGCTGCACCTTATCTTCTTCTCGCACCAGAGCAGCACTGACAGCATGCTTTGTGACTGCCAAATAAATAAAAAGGTCTTTTCCATCTACTGGTTTTGAAAGAACAGGAGGTTGAGCCAAATGTTTCTTTATGGCTTGAAAGGCTTGATCACACTCCTCTGTCCATTCGAATTTTTTGCTTCCTCTAAGTAAGTTGAAAAATGGGACACATTTGTCCGTTGATTTGGAAATGAACCTACTTAGAGTAGCAATCTGCCCAGTCAAACTTTGCACATCCTTAATCCTAGCTGGAGACTTCATTTCCACGAGTGCCTTTATCTTCTGAGGATTGACTTCTATTCCTCGCAAGTTAACAATAAACCCAAGGAATTTTCCAGAACTTACTCCGAATGAGCATTTGAGGGGATTCAGCTTCATGCTGTACTTTCTCAGTATCGCAAAGCATTCCTCTAAATCTCGTACATGTCCTTCAACTTCCTTTGACTTTACCAGCATATCGTCCACGTATACCTCCATGTTTTTGTCAATTAAGTCACGGAACATGCCATTCACCAGATGCTGGTAGGTGGCTCCTGCGTTCTTCAAGACGAATGGCATAACCTTATAACAATACAACCATCTATCTTTTCGGAAGCTGGTACGCTCCTCGTCGGGAGGATGCATACTAATCTGATTATACCCCGAGTAAGCGTCCATGAAAGACAAAGTTTCATGACCAGAAGTTGCATCAACCAACTGGTCTATCCTTGGCAAAGGAAAATAGTCCTTAGGACATGCTTTATTCAGATCAGTGAAATCCACGCATGTCCTCCACTTCCCATTGGACTTGGGCACTAATACTTGGTTTGAAACCCAGGCGGGGTAATAAGCCTCTCTTATGAACCCGTTTTCCTTTAGTCGCTCGACTTCCTCTTTGAGAGCCTTCGCTCACTCCTTGGCAAGCAATCTCCTCTTCTGTTGCACTGCTGGGTAGCTTTCATCCACGTTGAGCACGCGGTTGATCACAGTTGGTGAGATACCCACCATATTTTTGTGAGACCAGGCGAAGACATCTTGATTCCTTCGCAAAAAATCTACTAGCTGTGCTCTCACTTTCAACTTCAACTTTTTCCCAATTTTGACCCCTCTGGTCAGGTCACTTTCATCTATTGAGACCTCCTCTAATTCTTCCATGGGTCCCACTTCACTATCCAAATCCCCAAAGCGAGGATCAAAGTCCATTCCCTCGCTTTGGGCAATTCCCTATTTGGTGACTTCATCACCGGATGGGGGTTGTTGCTTATTGAAACCAAGAGTACTTTCTTGGTTGACAACTGCTAACACTTTCTCTTGGTTGGTTACAACCATAATGCTTTGTTGGTCGACATCCATCTCCTCTACTTCTTCTCTATCTACACACACAATCATATTATTCTCCTTAGCCCCTTTCGTGCTTTAACTACCGAAGCATTGTAACACTCTCTAGCTTCGCTTTGGTCTCCTCGGACACAACCTATTCCGGCACTGGTCGGGAACTTCATAGAAAGGTGCCATATAGAGACTGCCGCATGCAAAGCCGAGAGTAGTGGTCGACCAATCATCACATTATAAGCCGACGAACAATCGACTATCAAAATCTCCATCATAACTGTCTCGTGCCTAGGAGCATCTCCTGTTGTGACCGGTAACTTGATTGTTCCGGCAGGTGACAACCCTTCTCCAGTAAATTCGTAAATAACTTGAGAGCATGGCTTCAAGTCATTAATGAATAATTTCATCCTTTCAAAAGATGACTTGTAAATAATATTCACAGAACTTCCTGTGTCGACCAGACATCTCTTCACCTTCATGTTTGCTATTTGGACTATAATGATGAGGGGGTCATTATGCAGACATCTTACATGCCGAACATCATCTTCAGTAAAAGTGAGAGACTCACTTTCATACCGTGGATTCTTTGGAGGTCACTTCTCTACAGCCATGACCTCAGATGTCGATGCTGCATCCAAATCATGTCGAAGTGTTCGAGCATATCTCTCTCTTGCTTTGTTACTATCCCCAGCCAGGTCTGGACCTCCACATATAGTATCTAAAGTGAAGTCCACAGGCTCAGGTTGCAAGGGTGGAGACTGCTGTCGCTTAAACCCAGGATTATTGTTAGTTCCTTCTCCTTGAGTCTTTTCTGCTCGATACTTTTTTAACTTTCTCGATTGGAGGAGAAACTCTATCTCATCTTTGAGATGGTTGCATTCATTTGTGTCGTGACCATAATCTCCATGGAAACGACAGAACTTATTCATGTCTCTCTTACTCATCTCCTTTCTGATGGGTGGGGGTTTCCGGTAGGGAACCTCTTGGTGACTCCCAAGATATATTTTTTCTCGGTTGGCTGAAAGAGTGGTGTAATTGGTGAACCAAGGTTCATACTTGGTTGGCTTGTCGTTTGGTCCCGACTTAGCCTTCTTTTCCTCATGGCGGTCAGACCCATTATTTCCACGTTTCTTTCCACCATTTTGTCCATTTCCACCATTCTTAGGAGGATCAGTTGATCCTCCCAGATTGTTTAGGCCTTTCTCTCCTTTCTCAATCGCGTCATCCAATTTCATATATTTGTCTGCTCGGTCAAGAAATTGTTGTAGTGTTGAAATTGGATTGCGATGTATACTGTCCCACAAAGGACTTCGATAAATTATACCAGAAGATATGGCAACCATCTTCCCCTCATCTCCAACAACAGTTGCTCGGTTGGCTTCTCTCATGAACCTCTGTATGTAATTCTTGAGAGATTCATCCTTCCCTTGTTTGATATCTGCCAAGTGATTGGCATAAACTGGAGGAGTCCAAGAAGCGCTGAACTGTCTACAAAATTCTTTCCTGAAACTCTCCCAAGAGGTAATGGAGTTTGGCTTGAATTTCCAATACCACTCTTGGGTAGTATCGGGCAACGTAGTGGGGAAAACTCTACAGCGATAATCATCACTCTCTCTGAGCAGCTCCATTTGGTCTTCAAACTTCTTGACATGCCTTATGGGGTCTGCTTTTTCTGTATATACTGGCAGTACTGGTGCTTTATACTTTGCTGGCGGCTGGGCTGCTCTGATTCGGGCACAAAACGGATTGCCACTTCTGTGGTCTACCGGATCGATTGCGGAAGGTCATTTTGACAAACCTTGAACTGCAGCCGTTAGCACATCAAGTTGGGCCTGGATGCCTGGGACAAACATTGGGGGCTCAAGGTCTTGACCGCCTGGTCGGGCGTTCCCATCTGGTACACTGTCATCAAGTATTTCTACTTGACTGGCAGGTCGGGTCAGATCTCGCCCTTCGACTGGGATGGTCCTTCTCTTGTTAGTGATGACAACTCTTAAATCCTTCCGAGAGGTGGTCTTCCCAACCGATCAAACACTGTGCTCCGAGTTTTTTCAGAAGGCTTATCGCATGGGATGTACTCTCTCCCACTGCGCTACTGGCCGGGATGCAGTGGTGGCCTTCCTGTTTGTGTCGGGCAGTCCTTTCCTCCTTGTTGGTAGTTGCCATCTTTTTCCTTCGATCGGTCGGTGTGATGACTATCAGCCTCATCACGACCATGTCCATCTTTGAACTGCGAGGTTCCTTTACCTCGAGAAGTCTTGGTTTGATCCTGCCTGGGTGGAGTCTTTTTACTGCCCGATTGGTGACTCCATGATCTAGAAGTTTCTGATCGTTGGCTCTTGGGGGGGGGGGGGGGGGTTCTAGAGTTCTCCCTTTGCGTTGAGGCAGTTTCGGATCGGACCCCATCATCTTCCCGACCAAGGGGTTACTCCTGCTTCTGTCCAGTCCCCAAGAATTGGCTTTGTCAGTAGTTTTTCGACCAGCATCTGTATTCCTTGCACCCTGGATAGCTGCTCCTTGTGCTGTAGTTTGGGCATTGGCCCAGGTAAACTGCTTAGCCGCCTCCAGAGCAAGTGCAGCCTCGCAGTGTCGGCTACCGGCCTCCTCCTACCGTTGCCTGATCTCTTCACTCCTGGCGTCCATCTACTATCTTTGCTGCTCAAACGCCGCTTTCTGTCTGGCCATCTCTTCAGCAAATGACTCCTACTGAGTGTTGAATTGTGCCATCTCCTCTTGGAAGGCCCCCGTGGCTTCCTGGAGTTGTTAAACCTCTGGAGTCATTTCCTTGAGAAAGACCCTGGGTTCAGTCTCATGGTCTTGAGGGCCAGGACCTTCTGATCTAGCAGGCTCTTTAGATGTGCCTGGCTTCTTGGAGGCCGCATTGGTATTCTTGGGTGCCATAATGATACGATAATAGTGCGTTTCTTCTCTTTAGGCTCTCAATGAAAGCACCAAAATGTTGACCACGATTTTGGCCAACGACGAGTAGACGTCAAAACTACAATAAACCTTCAAGAGAAAGTACGACACTGATAATTTTATAGTGGTTCAGCCCCAATATGTTGGTAATAGCCTAATCCACTTAGTTGTGATATAAAAATCTACACTCAAGATCAGATGAACCTGTGTCAACTGAGTTTCTTAAGTGTAAATGCAAGAAAATACAAGATTTCTCTCATAATACAAATGCTCTCTCAAAAAAATCAAAATCCGAATCGCTTCAATGATGCCATGAGCTCTTTATTTATAGGCTCAGGACCATACAAATCAAAATCCCTCATAATCGGGACAATTCAGTTGCTTTAACCAATATTTAATTAATAATCAAATTTAAAATACAACAATATGCGATTTCTTCGGGATAATCTGAGAGATTCCCGCTGTGGGTACGACTAATTCTAGCTGAAGTTGTTACTGAAATTTTGCTGCAGAATCATGATCTGTCTGGTCGGCCAACTCCACTCCCTGAAGTGAGATTGGTCGGCCAAAGCACACTTCCAGTTAGGCAAAACTTTTGACTTACCGAATACACTTGACTCCAAGATGACTGGTCGGCCAAAACAAATGACTGGTAGGCCAAAACAGACGAATGGTCGGCCAAAATGATTGATTGGTTGGCCAAAACATTTTACTGGTCAGTCAAAAATCTTTACTGGTTGGACAGAAATTCTACCAGGTCGGTCAGATCACTTCCAAACCAGATAAATAATTCTCATGTCCAGTAATATCACAAGATTAATCTCAAACCTTTGCCCCAGCCATTTATTGAACTTGTCACTTTTATTGCCACGTCATCGTATTCAAATTTTGGGGATAACAAGTAGATGAAAAAACACTAGGAGAAGATGATTGAAAGTAATAAGTATCTTGCTGTAGCATAATGAGGTTTCCAACCTGCTTTGCAATCCCAATCGTGATAGTCTTGGGTTGTTCCTGGATTATGCAATGAGAAGGAGCGAATAATATTGAATTATGTTGTGTTTTATGTCCTTGTAAAACCATGACGGACATGCAACATGATTTTATATTGTCAATAAAAGAAGTAGAAATCATTTAGTTTAACAACCGTGTTGCTTGCTTGTTTTATTACATGATTATTGGAATAATACAAACATTTATAAAATCCCAAACATATAAATAGTTACAATTATAGTGACTAGGTCACAGTAGATTATAATTGTAATTATATGTTCAAAATAACGAGTCCTAAGATTAAGTTAGTGCATTGGATTTTCACTGATATGGTAATCTACGATATGATCTACTTACACATTTAGGGTGCGATGTCTTATCCAAGGCATTGACCAAGTAGATATGATCAGATGTATATGAGTACATTGGACTAGGACCGATACTGATTATTGATAAATAAATAAGTATCATTTTTATCGAATCTAATCAATGTCACAACGTTGACCATAGGTCAAGTTGATTTTAATTCTAAGTGATCATATTTTGCTAATTATATTATTTTAATCTTTTGACTTATTCATTACCAGCTTACCCTACTGTCTAGCCCATACTTACATCATGAAGATTTAGTAGTGTAATTTAGTGAGTGTATTAATCATAGATATGAAATCTATAGCTTCTGTATGAGAGGTGAAAATATGACTTCTTTAACAACTTAGTCTAAAAGGGTAAATGATTGAGTGCTCATATCTGTGATTAAGTTCATGGATTTATCATTTACACGGGAATTAGTAGGAGTTAAGGATAAAATAAAAATGAGGGGTAAAATAGTAATTTTCACCCGACTCGTTAGTAAGTCATCGATAGAGGATTGACTGGCTGTAATGGTTATAACAATGGATAACGTATTTGTGCTTTGGAAAATATGTTCTATGAATTCTAGAGTTCAATTCCGAATATATTGTGGAGTCATGAGGAATTAATAAATTGTGAGATAATTTATTTAATAAATAAACTCATGAAAATTCATTAGAGCTTGTATTCATGGATCCATGGTGTAACACCCCAAATTTTCTAATAAGGCGTAGTGCCTTGATTAGCGTGCCGGAAGGGCAATAATTGATTTAATCATATTATTACGTGATTAATTGTGATATATGTGTATCAATGTGTGATTATTTGAATTATATTATTATATGAGTACTATCCATGTTTAGGTGAATTAAATATGCTTGTGGGCTCGTTTCTGGTAATAAGAGCATATTTGTAAATTTTGGCCCGTTGAGGGCATAAATATAAATTATGTGTGTTATGATTGAGACCACAATATTGTTGAGATATATTTGAGATGTGTGATCAGAGGCGGTCCTAGGGAGCGGATTAGAGGAGTAATCATAACGGGGTCAAATACCTAGCTCGGGGTAAGCCTAGGGGTATTTTGGGAATTCAGCGTGCGTTCAGGATTTATCGGGTAACAGGTAGTTATTTAGCGGTTATTTGGGTATGTCGGGATTAATTGGAGATTTATAGGAATACTCGAGAAATTAGCGGGAATGGGGCAAATGACGACATTGCCCTTGGAGGCATTAAGTGGCTAAGGGTTAACCTAAGGATATTTTAGTCATTTTGAAGCTAAGGGTAGACTTAGGGTAAGCTCTAGACATCAGCAGAATGTTGAGGAAGGAAGGAAAAAAAACAATAACTCTTAGCTAACATCTTTCTCTCCCCCAGGTTCACTCTCTCTCTCTCTCTCTTGGTGCTTGGAAGGGTTTTGGGAAACTTTGAAGGAATTTGCTCAGGAATTGAGGATTTGAGGCTAGCAACTTGGGGAAATTAAGCTAGGAGGAAGTCTGAGGTAGTTCAAGGTCACAATTCGTAGCGGGGGTAAGATCTAAGCTTGATTTGTGGGTCTGTCTTTTTTATTGTTTTGGGGTTTTTGAACTCTTAAGTTAGGTTGTGATGAGGTTTTTGGATGAGTTTTTGGGTTTATGTACTACTCTAGGTGTAGTGGAAGTGTTTTGGGACTCAATTCTGGCCTTGGAACATGTTTTGAATGATTTTTGGGAGTTTAGGAATCTGAAAATGCTGGGGAAAAACTGGGTTTGCAGGGTCGTGCCACGGTGCTGTTCTTGAGCGTCGCGACCCACATGAACTCAGAAGACCTTGGGGATTCGTTGAATCGCCTTAGCACCACGAATCTGGGTAGGGGCGCCGCGACGCGTGTCTAGAGAAATTGAGAGCTGGGCTCCCTGACTTGTAGAGGGTCGCGACTCTAATTGTGGGGGTGCCGCGACGCAAATGGAGGTTTTCGGTCAGATTAGGGTTTTATGCTCAGGAACTTAATCTTAAGGGCTCAGGAAGGATTCTATTACTCGGTTTAGTATAATTCAAGGTCCTGGAGGCTAGTTTATTATTCCAAAGGTTTTTCATTGATTTAGATTGTGATGGTTTGTACTATTACAATGTGACTAGGTTTTACCGCTAAAGCTCGGATTTAGGGATTGTGCTCGGGATAACCTGTTATTGTTAGCTCAGGACTCAGGTAAGAAAATAGTTTGTGCCCATAGAGCAGGGCATGGCCCGATTATATGTGTTAATGCTATGTATGAGTATTTATGATTGTTATGCATGTTTGTGTGATTATGACTGATCGACAAAGGCCGAGATTAGCGAATGCCGAGATTGACAAAGGCCAGAAACGATAACAAGCATGATGAATGCAGGTCGCTATGGCATGGCCACCTAGGGTGTTGTACTCATTCATTCGGTGAAGACCATGGACTCGGTGTTTGGTAATGCGCCGTGGTTGAAATAGGCCGCTATGTGAATAGTCTAATGTATCTATTTAAAATTATGCATTTACTAGAATGAATTGTTATATATGCTATGTGTGTGGAGTTTTCTTGCTTGGCCTTGGCTCACGGGTGCTCTATGGTGCCGGTAAGGGCAAAGGAAAGGTTGACCAAGCATGAGTTGGAGGGCATGGAGCGACGCATACATGTTTGGCCTACCTGGCTGCCACGACTGGGGTTGTTTTGAGGAGCGCGTTATAAATATTTGATTTTGTCGCTTAGGTCGAATGTACATTCAATTTTGAGTTGTAAATACTTTTTAAATAATATTTTGGGATCCCAATGTAACACTTTTATAATTTAAATGAATGTCCAAGCCTTTTCTCTTAGAGTTTCATTAATTGAGTTTTTATTTAATCACACTTTTTAGTCTAAATCCTCGATTAGCGGGCTAATGTCATATTTTAAAATCACATGGTAACAACTCTAGGGTAATAGGGCATTGCAACTTGGTATCAGAGCATGCCAAGGTTTATGGTTCCATGACATTGACCAAACATGTACGCTCACTGCCAGAGACAAGCTCGACTCAGGGTTGGTCAATATTAAGTGAATTATATAGATAGAGGATGATGTATGTATATAATGCTAGGGTATGGCCCCTTTGACTGCTATATGATTATGCTATGTATGCATTATGTTGATTTGATATTTGTGGTTGATCGATTGAACTGGGAGGTGGTTTCTTTGAATGTTGTTATCATGCCTAATGTACGACGTCATTGATTGCAGGCATATTGAAGTTATGCCTTGCTGATAAATTAGACTCCGTGGCAATATGGCCGAAGATGACAACCAGGGTCAAGACCCTCCAACTGCCCCACAGAATCGTAAACAACTGTTTGCCGAAATACAACCCAGACTTCAGCAAACTGAAGATGAATTCTGAGAGTTGAGGCAGCAGATTCCTCCTCAGGATGTTGGACTATAGGCCCCACAGGCTGCGGCACCAGTGCCAGCCTAGCTTGTGATGGATAATAGGTGGGAGCCTCTGTATGAGAGGTTCAGAAAGCAACACCCTCCCATCTTTGAGGGCGGTCCAGACCCACTGCGGGCAGAGCAGTGGATGACCATGACTTCCTTTATCTTGGATTTCATGAGGGTGGAAGGGAATGAGAGGGTGGCTTGTGCCAGTTACATGATGAGGGAACATGCCCGCATTTGGTTGGAAGTTGTGTCCCAGGGGAGGGATGTGACTGTTATGACTTGGGATGAATTTTGGGATGTCTTCAATGAGAAGTATTACCGTTTTTTAGTTCGAGCTGCAAAAGTGGATGAATTCATCAATCTAACTCAGAATAAAATGACCGTCATAGAGTACGCCTTGAGGTTCGACCGGTTGGCAAAGTTCGCACTAGATTTGGTGCCTACTGATATGGCACGGAGGGATCACTTTGTGCGGGGGCTGAATGTAATGATAGCCCGGGATGTCAAGATAACATTGGATTCAGGGACTACCACTTATGCTCAGGTACTGGAGAAGGCCCTTACTACCGAGGGGGCTGAAGATCATTTATGGAAGGAAGGCACCACAAGGCGTGATGCTCGGAGGACGGTGCTGTTAGGAACTGTTTCTAGTGCGCAACGGAAGTTGCGGTAATGGTATACAACAAAAATTTCATATAAACAACTTTACATGAGGATTCTTTAATATGAAATATGTTAATCAATATATAAAATGAATATGAAAAATAATACGAAACGATTTACCTCTTGTAGCCTATCAAGAATCCTTGAATCTTTTCGTATGTTTCAATCTTCCTATCCTTGTTGGAGTACTCACACCTAGATCTTCCAAGACGTTCTCTACACCTCAAGATGTGGGCACATAGAGAACAAGAATCAATTTTGTGAATCAAAAGTATTCTTAACTCATGAGACTTTTGATTATAGGCTAGAGAGAAAATGTTTTTTCTTTTTGAAAAAAATGATAGTTTTTCTTCACTGTAAAAACTTGTTATGACTTATTGTTTCTATTTTCTATCATATAGTATATATAGACATTATTACCATAATAATAATAAAGAAAAATCAATTATCCTTTTATAGTAATAATAATGATAAAAGACAAAGTCTAACATTCCATTTAAACCCCTTTTAAAATGTATTATTAATTAATTAAAAATAAAATTAAAAAATCAATATCTGGTAACATCAGATGTGCCACATGCATAGAGTAGTCCAAGCCCTATGCGTGTGGTCTATCCCTGAAGAATGAGATTTTGATTTTTTCATGTGTTTTTATTTTAATTAATTGATAATTAGATATCCAAATAAGGTATCACCTTTTTAAGGAAAAAATAACAACTTAAATTTCAAAATTCAAAATTTGAATTTCCATTATCATCTTATTATTAATTAATTAAATATAACAATCAAAACCAAATTTTGACTATCCATATTTATTTATTCACACTTAAATAAAATAATTGATTAAAATCAATTTATTCTATTTCTACACACAAATGCAATAATAAATTGTGCAACTTCAATTATCACATAAATTCCACATTTATCCCAAGAATAAATATTCTCTCAAATGACCCATTCATAGTTTTACCCTTGTATCAACTCTTACCTTGATTAGTGTTGATAGAGTCGCCCCGAGGACCTATGGATCAATAATTCCAAGCTCCAATAAATAAAAGATTATTAACCAAAACTCTTTGATTCAATAATCATATTAATTAATCTCATGATTATTCCACTATAAATATGAGACTGAACTCTTGAGAATTAAAGACATATATTGTAACTGTAGTGTCCCAAATTTGCTAATAGGGCTTAGGGCCTTGATTAGCATGCCTGGAGGGCAATGAGTGATTTATTATTTAAATATGTGAATTTGATGAGTATGTGATTAGAAATTCATGTTTAGGTGAATTAAATATGCATGTGGGCCCCATTTGGTTATTAGGGGCATGTTTGTAATTTTAGCCGCTTGAGGGCATAAACGCAATATTTGTGTATGTTATGATTGTCACCACGTGTGAGTGGTGATATATTTGAGATGCACTATCCGATACAGTCCTAGGGAGCGATTTAGCTAGGAAGTCACAACCGGACCTGAAACCCGACTTGGGGCGAGTCAGGGGGTATTTTGAGCATTGGACATTTTACTGGGTTATCGAGTTATGAAAATAAATATTTGGAGATATATTTGAAGTTAGAACGTATAGGAGGTAATATCGGGGAAATTTACCATTTTTCCCTCGGGGACGTTTTTGGTACCCCGAGCCTTGGAGGTAACTTAAGTGACTTAGGATAAGTAAGACAAACATGAAACATTGAGAAGTTTGGCATAAACCGACCCTCTCCCTATCACTTGGTTTCTCTCCCTTTGAGTGTTTGAAGGCTGAAGGAAATTTTGAGGAAATTAAGATAGGAATTCAGAACTTAAGGCTGGAGCTTGGGAGGCTTGTAGCTTGGAACTCAGGGGATTAACTCAGAGACTTAATTGGGTTCAAAGGTAAGCTCTAAAACCTGGTGATCAATAGAATTCTGCTGAGTTTTTGTTAGAAATATAAGTTTATGCATGTGGGCTAAGTTGTGAATTACTCTTGGATGTTTGGGTGTGTTTTATGATTAGTTTTGTTAGGTTTTGTTGCTGAGACCATTCTAGAAGTACTGTGATGATTAAATTGAGTTGTGGGGTTGATTTTGGGGTAAATTGGCTTGGTTTAAGTTGTAAAAATGGGGGATTTTTCTAGGTTTGAAGGGTCGGGTCGTATCATTGTTCTTGGTGAGCCGCGACCCTTTAGAACGTTTGGGAGTCTAGGAAGAGGGGCGGGCCACGGTGCCCTATAGGTTGGGCCGCAGTGCGCATAGGCTAAAAAGGGGGCTTGGGTTTCTGGTTGAGGCAGGTTGCGTCACAAGGCCTTGGGGCCGTGGTGCTTAGTGGGTTTTTGGACCCCGAGAAGGTTTTAGGCTTGGGAATCCAAAAGTTAAGGCTCGGGATGGATTTTATCACCCGGATTGATAAAATTCAAGGTCCCAGAGATTAGAATTATAACCCAAAGTTATTTAATGGATTAGAACTTGATGGATGGATGTTGTTGATACGTTGTGACTAGGTTTTCAGCGAGGCTCGGACTAGAGGACTGTGCTCGGGAAATCAGTACTCGGAAAGCTCTGGACACAGGTAAGAAATCTGTTGTACCCGTATAGCAGGGCGTGGCCCTATAGTTTGAATTGCAGGGCACGACCCTATGTGATTGTGTGCAGGGTGTAGCCCTATTAATTATCTTTATATTTGTTTAAGTATTTGTTAAGTTTATGCTACATGTTGCATATCTGTAAATGTACAACAAGGGCTGGGAACAGCGAAGGCCGAGAACGGCAAGGGTCAGGAACGGCGAAGGCTGAGAACGACAAGGCCGAGTACGGCAAGGGGCCGGGAGCAGCGTTAAGCACGTAGAGTGCAAGCTGCCAGGATGAGACCCCTATTGGATACCTGGGATATCCTCACAGTGTAGACCGCAAACCCAGAGCCTGGTAAAGCGCTTAGGACGGCATGGTTGTTATGTGTTTAGCCTGTTGGCGGTTTTGTTATATGCTGATTGATAGTTGTGCATATGTTGATTGCTTGTGTGGAGTTTTCTTGTTGGGCTTTAGCTCACGGGTGCTCTATGGTGCAGGTAAAGGCAAGGGAAATATCGATCAACCATGAGTACAGAAAGTGTGAAGCGGCGTGTACATGTTTGGTCTGCCTGGCTGCCACGACCAGGGGTATTTTTGGGAGATGTTTTGTATTAGCCCGAATTTTGTTGTTTAGTCGACTTTAATCATATTTTGAGTTGTAAATATTTTTAAATAGTATTTTGGGATCTCAAATGTATAACGCTTTATAATTTCAACGAATGATTACGTTTTCAAATCATATGACCTTTATTACAGCTTAGCTACACTTTTAACTTAAAACCTCGATTAGTGAGTTAACTGCACATTTTAAACTCACTTAGTAATGACTTTAAGGAAGTAGGGCATTACAGTAACAACCTGGGTAACCAAGACTGTTACAATGTGTATCTAGAATAGTTCAAGATTTGCTAATCAAGTCATTTGAACATAAATGTGTTTCTAAAGTCGACTGACAGGTTAGGGTTAAAAGATTTTGATCATAAAATGGTTGAATTTCATTAAAATAAGAGTTTGATACATGGGATCCCAAAAATAATGTTTACAGGGCGGTTACAACCCTCAAAAGTAAATACAACTGCAGCCAGCCCAAATGGAAAAATAACATTTTGGCTCTAGTCCATGTAAATCCTTGAACACCATGTTCATCAGATCCATAAATGTTGCTGGGACATTGGTCAATCCAAACAACATGACCAAGAACTCATAATGCCCGCACCTTGTGCAGAAGGCTGTCTTCAGAATGTCCTCGTCCTTGATCCTCAACTGGTGATAACCAGATCGAAGATCAATCTTCGAGAATACTGTCTTACCCTGGAAATGATTGAACATGTCATCTATCCTTGGTAATGGGTACTTGTTCTTGATAGTCAACTTGTTCAAATCCATGTAGTCTATACACATCCTCAGAGTCCCATCCTTCTTCTTCAGAAACCAAACCGAAGCACCCCATGGAGAGAAGCTAGGTATGATAAATCCCAAATCTAGTAGATCCTGTAATTGTATCTTCAACTCTTTTAGCTCTGTCGGAGCCATCCTATATGGTTCCCTCGACATTGGTTTTGTACCCGATGCTAACTCAATGACAAACTGAATCTCCCCGTGCGGCGGCAGTCCCGGTAAGTCCTTAGGAAACACATCCAAGAACTCACACACCAATCTAGTCTCTCTTGGTCCCATCGGCATGACTCTAGTGGTATCCACTACACTGGCTAGAAAACCTACACAACCTCCTTGTAATAGGTCTTTGGCCCTAAACGCTGATATCATAGGAATGCGGGGTCCATGCATAGTACCAACAAAAACAAGGGATCCTCACCTTCAGGCTCAAAAGTCACCATCTTTTTCCTACAGTCTATGGTTGCCCCATATCTAACTAACCAATCCATCCCCAAAATCATGTCGAAATCATTAATACTTAACTCAATCAAGTCTACTGATAGTTCCCTATTGTCCACCATCACTGGCAATGCTCTAATCCATCTTCTAGAAACTACCAGTTCCCTGTAGGCAGTATAGTCCCAAACCCCGCAGTATAATACTCACTAGGCCTACACAATCTATCAATCACTTTGCTAGAAACAAATGAATGTGTAGCACCAGAGTCAATCAATACAGTATATGAAGAGCTAGCGCTAGAAAGCTGACTTGTCACTACCGAGGGACTAGCCTCAGCCTCTGTCTGTGTCAAGGAAAACACTTGAGCTGGGGTCTAGCTGTCCACCTTCCTTGGTTCCTATTTCTTTAAAGTCGGACAATCTTTTTTGTGGTGTCCAACCACCCTGCAAAAGTAACAGACCTTTGCTCGGCATTGGCCCAGATAGCGCTTCCTACATCTAGCACACTCTGGGTAGCTCCTCCATGTCTCACCGCCTCCCTAGCGGCAACCCTGGACACCCCGACACCTTCTATCAGAACCAGCTGTGGTCGAGGTGTTAGGGGTCTTCCTCTTCTGATCATTGGGGCCTCCGCCCCTACCAGATCCTGTAAGTGGAGGCATTGCCCTACGAACATCTCGTCTTGCAGCGTTCTCCCACCATATTTTGTTCTCTGCCTCCTCAGTAGTGGGGGCCTTCTATATCGCCTGGGCATAAGTTGTAACGACCCAATTTTCCTAATAAGCCTTAAGGCCTTGATTAAGGGGCCATGATGGAAAATTTTGGAATTATGTGAATATATGATATTTGCGTGCATTATTATGCGAATATGTGAATAATATTATAATATGATTTGATATGCATGTTTAGGTGTATTAAATATGCATGTGGGCCCATTTCTGTTTAATTGGGCAATTTTCATATTTTGGCCCATTATGGGTATATTTGGCATATACGTGGTATGTGTGTGGTGCTTCATTATTATTTGGTCATATTTGAGATATTCGACATAAGATAATCCTAGCGAGCAAAGTAGTCGTTTAGTCATAACGGGGTCAAATACCTGGCTCGGAGCGAGCCTAGGGGTAATTTGGTAATTTAGTACATTACCGGGTTCGGGTAATGGGGGAAATTATTTGGAAATTATTTGAGGGTATTGGGAGTGTAGCGGGAATTGGAGGACGTTAATTATAATTAACGGGATTAGACGGGAAAGGACGGTTTTGCCCTTGGGAGCTGTTAAGAAGTTAAAATAGGTATGGGGGCATTTTGGTGTTTTGACCATAGGATATGTTTAAACAAAATAGATGGCTGTAGAAGGAGGTAGGCTGAAAACATAGATTATTTTCTCTTCTCTCTTTCGATTCTTTCTTCTTCTTCTTTTTGGCTTGAATTTTGAAGTGTGCTTGAGGGTTCAAGTTTGGGAATCAAGGCTTGTGAGCTTAGGGTATTGGTTTAGCCATTAGAAGGGTAATTCAAGTTTGAGGTAAGAATTTCAGTTCAAGTTTCTGGTTTTTTTCTTTATTTTTGAGTTAGTTCTTAGCTTGAAGTTTAATTGTGGATTTGGGTATGTGTTGGGGTTTTGATTGTGTTTGGACTTGGGTTTTGATGAGGTTGAGGTGTTGTTGAGGTTTTGGGGTTAAATTATAGGTTTGGATGGTGTTGTTAAGCTTGGTTTTGAAGCTTGGGATTCAAGGGAAAATGCAGGGGAGGAAAACCAGAAATTCTGGTTTGTCGAACTGGCGCCCCAACGCTAGGCAGGGGAGAGCTCGAGTCCTCTTGAACTTGGGACAGTGCCCCAGTGCCACTTTTGAGTGCTCCAGCGCTATGCCTATTTCAGCAAAGCTCATTTTTAGAGCTTGGGAGGACTTTGGGGGCTCGGGGGATGGTTCCACCACCCCGTTTGGGTGGATTGGAAGTCCCGGGAGCATGGGATTGGTCCCGGAGTTTGTTTTCAAGGATTGAATCTTATGAGGTTATTATTTTGTGGTTGTGACTAGGTTATCACTAGGGCTCGAGACAGGATCGTGCTTGAGGGTTGGTAACCTGTACTTGGACCAAAGTTAAGAAAACTGCACCCAATATGTGATGCATGTGATGCATAAGATACATGTGATTAGGGCATGGCATGAATGTTGAATATGAGATTGATCAAAGCTTGAGTCTCTATAAATGTCCATGATCATAATTATGCTAGTGATTGTTAAGTAAGCATGATGAATGTTCTACATTTGGATATTTGACATATGATATATGCCTGGTTGCCTTGCTTACTTGTGTATGGCACTCACCCATGAGTCAGAAATTGGCACGAGTCGTATGGTATTGGCTTAAGTGTAACGCCCTACTATTTTAAAGCTGTTACTAAGTGAGTTTAAAATGTGCAATTAACTCGCTAAGCGAGGTTTCTAGAACAAAAGTGTGATTAAGCAAAAAGTCAAGGCTGTAATCTTTGAAAGTACTCTATTCCATTAAAAGTTCCAAGAGTTTAACATTCGGGATCCCAAAACGAGGTTTGTAAAATATTTACAATTCAAAATAGGTTTTCAGATGACTAATTATCAAAAACATAGTTTAATATAACCATTTCTCAAAATGCCCCCAACCAAAGCAGTCGGGCAGGCCAAACATGTACGCGCCGCCCCCACGCTCTCCGTACTCATGGCTGGTTGAATTTCTCCTTGCCTTTACTTGCAACACAGAGCACCCGCGAGCCGAAGCCCAGCAAGAAAACCCACACAGAACATAGCATACGCATAACATATAACCACTATGTCGGATAATCCACAGATAAACAAATAGTTTATAAGATTTAAACACATATACGGCCATGCCGTCCCAGAAGCGTTACCAAAGCCTGGGTTCTCGGTCCACACCGTAATGATATCCCATGTATCCATTGGGGTCTTACCCTAACCATAAGCACTCCACGTGCTAAGGGATATTCTCGGCCCTTCGCCGTTCTTGGTTCCTTTGCCGTTCATTCTACTATAACCACATGTAGCATTCTCAAACAACATACGAACATATAATAATTCAATCAAGGCTACACCCTAATAATAATACAATCTAGGGCCGTCCCCTACAACAACACTATGGGCCCATGCCCTGCTCTACGGGTGCTACAGTTTTCTTATCTGTATCCCGAGCTTCACAATGCACCAAAGTCACGAGCACGGTCCTCTATCCCGAGCCTCTCTGAAGACCTGGTCACAACACATATAAAACATCCTTTAATACTAACCAATCCAAAACTACTTCCCAGGACCAATCCCACACTCTCGGAATCCCCAAATTCCTAAAACAATGCATCGGAAACATCCCCCGAGCCCCCGGAGGAAAAGCCCAAAAATGCAAAATTCCTTGTTCTAAAAATAGCCTAGCACCGTGGTGCTGCCCTTGAGGGCCGCGGTGCCCAACAAGTCAGAGAGTATCCCCCAGCCCTGAAGCAGCCTCGCGCCGCGGCGCCAAAGAACAGGGTCGCGCGCCCTTCGCGAACCCAGAAATCTGGGTTTTCCCCTGCGTTATTCTCGAGCCAAAACACCTCCAACTCAACCCAAACACATACCTAAACCCCAAAACCAATTTAAAACCCCAAATGAACCATTATACAACCTATAAACACCAACAAAAAAACTCAAACATATAATCACACCCAAAATCCACCCTTGGGTTCCAAATTTCAGAAACTTAAATCATGGCTTCTAGAACATAACCCATAGCTTGAAAACTATACACCATGCCTCTAAAATCTTAAACCACATCAGGTACGAAAATTTAAACATGTTAAAACTCTTACCTCAGTCAAAAACTCAGCTTGAATTCTCCTCAATCCTAACTTCAAGTCACCTTCCTTTTGATTATCCAAACTGAATTTTCAAATAAAACCAGCCATCCTATCTTTAAATTTCCACACTTAATCTCTGAAAATAAACCTTAAGCTCAAGCAAAAACAGAGCATAATCCTTACCTCTGAGTAGTCCTAGCTTAAATTTGACCTTGGTTGTCTCCAATCCCTCTTGAATTTCTTCCTAGGTCTCAAGTTTCAGCCCTCCTTCTTGCTTCCCTTTCTTTCTAGCCTTTTCTTCAATTTCAGCATAAACCAAAATAATAAAGTGTTGAACGTGAACCATCTTTCCTTCAGCTGAAACTTATCTACCCTTAGCCAAATGACCATTCTACCCTTCCATAAAATTCTTTCCTAACTAAACCTCAAAGGCACTTTTGTCATTTCATCTCTATTACTATTCTACCATTTTCCCATCACAACTTGTTACTCTCAGAGTTACTAATGGTTACTCAAGTTACTCAATCACCAATAACCATTAACCACTAATTCTCAACTCAACTTACGAAATTCCCAAAGTACCCCTAGGCTCCTCCCGAGCCGGGTATAAAATCCCGTTGTGACTTTTAAGTTAACTAGCTCCCTAGGACCGTCTCGGCACGTGCATCACATTAATATCACCACACTCACATGGTACAAATCATATAATACAATTATCACATTTATGCCATCAGCGGGCTAAAATTACCAATTTACCCCTAACATACAAACGGGGCCCACATGCATATTTATACCACCTAAACATGCATTCTAATCACATATTCATTCAAATTCACATATATTATCATGTTAATTCACTTATTGCCCTCCAGGCATGCTAATCAAGGTCCTAAACCTTATTAGCAACTTGGGGTGTTACATTAAGAGTCAAGAACGACATTGATGTGTTCAACACAAGCCGAAATGATTAGATCTAATCAACATAAGCATTGAATGAATCATCATGAGAATTAATGCTTGACCGACCTCAAGTTTGACGAAAACTAAAAGCGCTTGTCTAGCCTAAAGGCTAGTTACTTAGAGCTAGGGCCAAAAGGCTCAGGTGACTGCATCGTCACATGGCTAAGGGCTCGGACCCCAAGTTTGTGACTCACTTATTTGTCACTTATCTGATTAGGGTGTAGAGCCCAAAGTGTGACTCTGTAATGACCCAACTATTTCTAAGACCTTGGACCATTAAAAACTACTAGACTTAGCTACTACTTTTGGAGAAAACATACGAAATAATCATAACTTTATTAAAACTCTAAAATAATTATTGTATCAATAACATAAAATTATATATTAAAGTGTAATATGGCATGGGTAGCCATTATTTGTAAAACATAAAACATAACTTTAAATCAATTGTTCAAAAACTAAATGCGGAATTACAAAAGAAACATAATTAAATAAACGTCATCCTCGATCGACACGTAGTCCACTCAGTCCATTCATCCTTAACACACAAGCCAAGCTACCAAGAATCATTCCGCCTCCATAATCATTTTCCTGCATCACACTAAACAGAATAAAGGAGTGAGCCTAATCCCTAGCAAGGAAAATCTACTAACAACATACATCATTAATCAAAAGCATAAGACTATATCATAACCACATACTATAAAACATATATCACAACTCTAACCCATGATCATGGTAATCTTGGGATTTGCTATCTAAGAAACTATAAGCCCTAAGCAACATAAAAACATTGGGGTTTGCTAGCTAAGCAACTATAAGCCTCAAGCGACAGAAAAGCATTGAGGTTTGCTAGCTAAGCAACTATAAGCCCCAAGGATTACAAGACATATTCATACATATCATAACATAACATAACATATCATAACATAAACATATTATAGCATAACATTTCATAACATATAAGCATATAAAATCTATCCTATTTTCCTTACCAAAAGTCGGGATATTTGGGAACAAGAACAGGATTTAGAAACTCCTATAAACCAACAGTAGAAAAGGGTGAGAATCTTTAAGAATAAAGATGAATATGGGAACTAAACCATCAAGAAGAAACTTCCCAAGAAGGACCTTAAGTTTCAAGAACTTAAATACCTAATCAAGAATCAATAACAAGAGTTAGGATCTGAATAAAAGAAACTAAAGAAAACTAAAGAATTATATAGAAATGAACTTAAGGAATAGGAATACCTTGAATGACCTTATGAATTAGTCTAAACCCCAATACCGAAATCACGCTATTTCTCACTTCCCAAGTATTTATAAAAGCTTTAACCCAAAACCCATGTGTATCTCTCTATAGTAACACTTGCACCATGGAAGCTCTGATCAAATGTTTAAAGAATGAAGAAAATGGCTGAGTACTAGGTCCTATTTATAGAGTTTAAGGAGTGAAACTAACCCCTTTTAATTTGAATAAATAAATGATTATAAAATGAAAAAGATTTGAATTTTCGTTCAACTAACGCCCAGAAATCAGTCAAAATCGTTCAAAGGCAGGTCTAAGTGTTTAAGGGTATTTTTAAAATTTTAAAAGTCATACTTCCAAAAATATACACAAAGGGCGATATATCGCCCCCTTATAGGCGATATATCGGCTCTACTCTAATCCTGAGCCCCTGTTCGTACGTTCGTGCAAAGTCAACATGTTTTCTGTATATTCCGGTGATCGACACCTTCTTCCATATCGTAGGGTGCCATCCTTATTGTTGACTGGTAGCTATTATTGTAGGAGAATTCTATCAGTGGAAAATACTTACTCCATGATCCTCCGAAATCAAGTACACAAGCGCGCAACATATCTTCTAAAATATGTATGGTACACTCGGACTGACCGTCTGTCTGCGGATGAAATGCTGTACTAAGAATTAACTTGGTACCCATGGCTTGCTGCAAGCTTCCCCAAAATCTCAATGTAAACACCGATCCTTTATCAGATACTATTGTCTTAGGAATTCCATGCAGTCTTACTATTTCTTGAACATAAATGTCTGCATACTGATCTGATGTATACGTAGTCTTAACAGGCAGGAAATGTGTAGAGTCCTAGAATATTTACTTAGCTAGCTAGATAGTAGTAGTGGCAGTAGTTAGTATTTGTCAGTAGTATGTTAGTTACCGTGGTTTTCGGTTCAAGTCGGGACTTAGACTGGAAACTCATAGTAACAGTTATGGATTTTATAAGTTTATCCTATAGTTTAAGAATATTAATTATAACATAAGGTTTGATTAATATTTCTGGTCCTAGATATATTATTTATTATAACCTAAGGATTAGATAAATCCAATAAGAGCATGACACTTGTCATAATCATGATTATTAAGGAATTAAGTATTTTGATGAATAGTTTTAATAAAAGAAAGATCTAGAAGCTCTAGAACCTTCCAGCAATTGTTGGGATCGTGTTATGACTCAGTCAAAGCTGTTTATCCAATTCAAATTATGCTGAAAAAGTACAAATACGTGTTTAATATATCTACGTATGCCGATATATCGCAGCATAGGGGCCGATATATCGCCTAACATAAGATACGGAAAACACGTCGACTTTGCACGAGTGATCGAACGAACCTCGGGAATACTGGGGGAGGCGATATATCTCCTAGGGTGGGCAATATATCGGCTCCATGGGTATATTTTTTGAAAGTTTGACTTTTTGAATTTTAATAATACCCTTAACCACTTAGACCTGCCTTTGAACGATTTTGACCGAGTTCTAGGCGTCAGTTGAACGAAAATTCAAATCTTTTTCATTTTATAATCATTTATTTATTCAAATTAAAAGGGGTTAGTTTCACTCCTTGAAATCTATAAATAGGACCTAGTGCTCAGCCATTTTCTTCATTCTTCAAGCATTTGATCAGAGTCTCCAAGGTGCTAGTGTTACTATAGAGAGATACACATGGGTTTTGGGTTAAAGCTTTATCATTTTGAGCTTTTATAAACACTTGGGAAGTGAGAAATAATGTGATTTCGGTATTGAGGTTTAGACCAATCCATAAGGTCAACCAAGGTATTCCTATTCCTTAAGTCCAGTTCTTTATAATTCTTTAGTTTTCTTTAGTTTCTTTTATTCAGATCCTAACTCTTGTTATTGATTCTTGATTAGGTGTTTAAGTCCTTGAAACTTAAGGTCTTTCTTGGTAAGTTTCTTTTTGATGGTTTAGTTCCCATATTCATCTTTATTCTTTAAGATTCTCACCCTTTTTATACTGTTGGTTTATAGGAGTTTCTAAATTTCATTCTTGTTACCAAATATCCCGACTTTTGGTAAGGAAAATAGGATAGACTTTATGTGCTTTTTATGTTATGTTATCTTTATGTTATGTTATGTTATGTTAAGCTTATGTTATGATATGTATATGTATAGTATGTTTTATAGTCCTTGGGTATATGACTTGTCTAGCTAGCAAGCCCCAATAATTTATGGGCATATGACTTGCTTAGATAGCAAGCCCCACAAAATTTATGGGCATATGACTTGCTTATTTAACAAGCCCTAAGAAGTATGATGGCCATTATAGTCCTATATGATATATGTTTTGTTAGTCATGTGTTAATAACCTTATGTTTATGATCTATGATTGTTAGTAGATTTTTCCTTGCTGGGCATTAGGCTCACTCCTTTATTTTTAGTGTGATGCAGGAAAATAGATATTCAGGCGGAAGGATTCTTGGTAGCTTGGCTTGTGTGTTAAGGGTGAAGAGACTGAGTGGACTGCATGTCGATCGAGAATGACGTTTATTTAGTCTTTTGGATTATGTTTCTTTTGAAGTTCTGCATTTAGTTTTTGAACAATTAATTTAAAGTTATGTTTTATGTTTTACAAACAATGGGTACCCATGCCATATTACATTTTAAACTTATAATTTTATGTTATTGATACAATATTTATTTTGGAGTTTTAATAAAGTTATGATTATTTCTTATGTTTCCTTCAAAAGAAGTAGTTAAGTCTAGTAGTTTTTAGTGGTCCAAGGTCTTAGAAATAGTTGGGTCATTGCAAAGTGAGCTGACTTGGTTAGTCTATCTATTACTACCCAAGCCGAGTTGTGCTGCTTATTTGTTCGTGGCAAACTCGTCACGAAACCCATGGCTATGTCGTCCCATTTCCATTCTAGAATACTAAGTGGTTGCAATAAGCATGCAGGCCGCTGATGTTCTGCTTTCACTTGCTGGCATACTAAGCATTTAGACACATACTCTGCTATATCTTTCTTCATTCTTGGCCACCAATACATTGCCTTAAGATCGTGAGTCATCTTGTTCGGCCCTAGGTGAATTGAGTATGGGGTATTGTGCGCTTCTTCCAAAATCTTTATTTTAATTCCATGATCATTTGGCACGCATACCCGATCCTCATACCTCAAGAACCCCTGTTCTGACATAGAGAAATCTGTGGCACTGCCTTCTTTAACTGCATCCATATGTGCTACTAATGTGTCATCATGCCCTTGCCCGATCCGTATATCTTCTAACAAACTTGACTAGATGGACAAGTTAGCCAGTTTACCAATGACTATTTCTATTCCGGCATTGATCAGTTCCTGTTGTAGCGGCTTTTCTATTCCAGCTAACACTGCTAGACTTCAATAATTTTTCCTACTTAGCGCATCAGCAACTACGTTTTCCTTTCTCGGGTGGTATAGGATTTCACAGTCATAATCCTTCACTAATTCTAACCACTTGCGCTGCCTCATGTTAAGCTCCTTTTGTGTGAAGAAATACTTTAAGCTTTTGTGGTCCATATAAATCTCACACCGTTCTCCATAAAGTTAATGGCGCCAGATTTTCAATGCAAAGACCACCGTTCCACCTCTATATCATGCGTTGGATAGTGTTGCTCGTACTTCTTCAGCTGCCTTGAGGCATAGGCTATTACCTTGTCATTCTGCATCAACACACAACCCAAACCTTGCTTTGATGCATCACAGTAGACTACTAACTTATCGTTGGGTGTTGGTACACAAAGTACTGGTGCTGAGCATAGCTTATCCTTAAGCAACTAGAAGCTCTCTTCACACTTACCAATCTAGTTGAATCTTTGCTGCTTCCGGGTCAGGTTGGTAAGCGGAGTGGCTATCTTAGAAAAACCCTCTACAAATCTCTGATAATAACCTGCTAATCCCAGAAAACTTCTTACCACAGACGCGTTCTTTGGTCTTGGTCAATCCTTCACAGCCTCTACCTTAGATGGGTCTACAACAACTCCTTCCTTGGGTACTATGTGGCTGAGGAACGCTACTTGCGAAAGCCAAAATTCGCACTTTTTGAACTTAGCGTAAAGTTGATGCTCCTTTTGTCGTAACAAGATAAACCTTAAATGTTCCTCGTGCTTGTCTTCGTTCTTTGAATACACCAGGATATCGTCGATAAACACTATGAAGAATTTGTCCAAATAATCCTTAAAGACCCTATTCATTAAATCCATAAAATGCGGCTGGAGCATTGGTAAGACCAAAAGACATAACTAGAAACTCATAATGTCCATAACAAGTTCTAAAAGCTTTCTTAGGAATATCCTCTTCTCGTACCTTGAGCTGATGATACCCGAACCGTAGATCGATCTTTGAAAATACGGTTGTTCCTCGAAGTTGATCAAACAAGTCGTTAATCTAAAGTAGTTGGTACTTATTCTTAATCGTTACTTTATTCAGCTCACGGTAATCTATCCACATCCGCATACTTCCTTCCTTCTTCTTCACAAATAGAACCGGTGCTCCCCATGGCGAATGGCTCAGTCTAATGAAACCCAAGTCTAAGAGTTCTTGTAGCTGCGTCTTTAACTCCTCGAGTTTGGTAGGTGCCATCCGGTATGGTGCCTTGGAGATAGGCTCGGTGCCCGGTACTAGTTCGATTATGAAGTCAATTTCCCAAGTCGGTGGCAGCCCTAGTAAGTTGTCAGGAAATACTTTTGGGAATTCTTTTACAATGCGGACGTCTCCAATTTTTAGTGGTGTTTCCTTTACCACATCTGTGACGCTGGCTAAGAATGCTTGACATCCTTTTTCTATCATCCTCTGAGCTTTGAGAGATGAAATAAGAGGTGTGCAAAATCCTGAAACTTTTTCCATATAGCATAGTCTCTGATCGTCAGAAGTCTCGAACGTCACTTCCTTGCATTTGCAATCAATGGTTGCGCCATGCCTTGCTAGCCAATCCATTCCCAGTATCACGTCAAAGTCTTTGATCTCTTCTTCTATCAAGTCTCCTTCTAGTTCTACATCCTCAATTTTGACCGGTACACCTCGTACTATCCGTGATGATAGGACTACTTCGCCTGAAGGAAACTCTGTTACAAACCTAGTTCTAAATATTTCACAAGGTTTGTCTAATTTCTCTATCATTCCTAACGAGATATACGAGTGAGTGGCTCCCGAATCAAATAATACTGAACATACTTTATTGAGGATAAAAATTCTGATCTGTGACCACTTTATTGCTAGCGTTAGCTTCTCCCTGGGCTAAGGCAAAGACTCTGGCAGAAACCATCTTATTGTCTCTTTTCTCTTCTGGCTTGAGCTGGGGACATTCTTTCTTTCGGTGACCTTCCTGACCACAGTTGTATCATCCCTTGGTGTTTGCATGGCACTCACCAGGATGTTTCTTTTGGCACTTAGCACATTGCAGGTATTCTACATAACCCGACCTACTACCTCCATTGTTTGTTCGTGCTCTTTTATCGTTGTCGGACTTCTTGTTGTGAGGATGCCTTCTTTTCTGACCATTATTGTTGCTGGACTAATGGTTGTTGTTTCGACTGTTCTGAGGTTGACTCTGCTGCTTAGGTTCTGGCTTTAGAAAGTCTGCTGGAACCAACTCTGGTGCAAACTTGGCTAGTCGGTCGAACTGCCGAGCATACTCTACTACCGTCAAGTTGCCCAGCTTCAGACTAGTGAACTCCTCGACCCTTGTAGCGATGACTGTCGAGTTGTAGTACTTTCTATGGAACAGCTCCACAAATTTGGTCCATGTCATGGTGGCGACATTGTGAGGCTGCTGAACTAAGTCCCACCATATTCTAGCATCCTTCTTTAGTAGGGACAAAACACAGGATATGTGGTATGCGTTGCCGAGATTCATGTGCGCTAGGATTGGCTCTACATTTCTGAGCCATTCTTCTGCCTCGAAGGGGTCGGTTGTCCATTCAAAGTTTGGAGCGTGATGCTTATGAAACCACTCGTAGATTGGCTCCATGTGCTGAGCTGGATAGGGCGCATAGTTTTCCATTGGCCATCCCCCATAAGGACCTACTTGATGGGGTGCTTGAGCCATTTGCTGAGGCTACGGTTGAGGCGGAGTCTGAGTTTGAGGCTGCGGCTGAGCCTGTTGTCGCTGTTGCTGCAACAATTCCTCAACTTGCTATCATAGTCTGGAAATTTCTGCAGTGTTATCAACCGGCGGCGGTGGTGCACTTCGGTTAGTAGCAACATTGGTAGCACGCGCTTCCCTTCTACGAACTGGAGGGGCTTCATTAGTCTCAGGAGCGACGATGGAGGCATTGACATTGGTGCGTGCGGACTTTATGAGCGACATCTTCAGCAGAGTTCTAACAGTTGAGAAAAATATGTTAGAACTTACCCTAATAGGCTCTAAAACAAAACTTAATCTAAGAAAACATAACTCGGACCTATTAATTATGATTTCTTATGAAAAAAAATATTATATATAAGCCTTCTTTATCATTAGGGTGTGTTTCTATACTTAGAAAAATAAGCCATCTTTATTATTTTCTAAGTGTGTTTCTGTAGAGTCCAAGAACTTTACTTAGCTAGTTAGATAGTAGTAGCAATAGTAATAGTTGTAGTATTTTTATGACTGTGGATTTTGGTTCAGCCCCCGATTTAGTTGGACACTTGTAGTAACACTTGTAGATTTTCTAAGTTTAACCTATAGTTTAAGAATATTAATTTTAACCTAAGGTTTGATTAATATGACTGATATTGATGGTGATATTTATTATATTATAAAGTTTAGATAGACCCAATACGATAGTAACACTTGTCATATGTATGTTTAATGATAATTAAGTATTTTTGAGGAATAAGTTTATTAAGATCAATATTTGAATATCCTAGGGTCTGTCAGCAGCTTTGGAATCGTTAGAGGACTTAGTCAAGGCTGTTTACTCATTTCAAATTAGGTTGAAAATGTGCAATTTCGTGTTTAATATTTCAGCGTATGCCGATATATCGCAACTATAGGGGGTGATATATCGCCATACGGGGATACGAAAAACATGTAACTTCGCACGATCACCTCGACGAGCCTCGAGCATATTAGCCCAGGCGATATATCGCCTACTAGGGGCGATATATCGACTCCTTTGAATGATTTTTGAATGTTTTTTAAACCAAGCTCATTTGAATCTTTAACCTCTTGATAAGTCCAGCATCTTTCTGACTGAGTCTTCAGCCTCTGCTGAACGATAATTCAAATATTTTTCACTTAAAAAACCATTATTTTATTCAAGTTAAATGAAGATCTTTTCATTCTTGAACTCTATAAATAGGACCTAGTACCCAGCCATTTATTCATTCATCAAGCTAAGCTCAGAGTCTGCAAGCTGCTAGGTTATTTTTTAGTGCTTAAACACTTGGGTTGGGGTTATAAGCTTTATCCTTATAAGCTTAATAAACACTCGGGAAGTAAGGTTCATAGTATATTTTAGTTCGAGGTGTAGTTCGGTTATAGAAGCATTAAAGGTATTCCAAATTCTAGTTCATTTCTGTATTGTTTCCTTAAAGTTCTTATAGTTTTCTACTCAAAATCCTAACTCTATTCTTTATTCTTGGTTAAAAAATCAAAGATCTTGAACATAAGATTCTTGGTAAGTATATTTTCGATGGTATAGTTCTTTCATTCTTTTCATCCCTTTTTCATTAGTATACTCACCTTTCTTTGATGGTTTTTAGGCGTGTTCCAAAGTCCCAATCCTGTTTTCATATCCCGGTATATTTTTGGTAAGGAAAATAGGATAGGATTCTATATGTTATGTTATATGTTATGTTAAATGTTATCTTATGATTTATGTGTTATGTTATATTATGTATGTTGTAGACTTGGGCATATGACTTGTATAACTAACAAGCCCTAATAAATTTATGGGCATATGACTTGCTTAGCCAGCAAGCCCCACAAATCTAATGGGCATATGACTTGTTTAGTTTACAAGCCCCAAGTAATAATGGCCATTATAGTATATGTGACATATGTTTATGATATGTTTTAGTCTATGTTGCGATATGAATTTTATGTATATGATTTATGTGTTAGATTTTCCTTGTTGGGCATTAGGCTCATTCCTTTATGTTTATATGTGCAGGAAAATAGCTATGGTGGCGGAAAGGTTCTTGGCAGCTTGGGGGTTGTGTATTGAGGCAGAATGGAAATTGATGGATTGAGCGTTCGGTTCGAGGATGAAGTCGCTTCTTAGTCTTTTAAAAATTATGCTTTATATGTATTTTTCGCACTTTATTTTGTAATCCATTTATTTAAAGTTATGTTATGTTTTTATTTTAAAAACAATGGGATCCCATATCCTACTTTAAATTTTATGTAGTTTAACACTTGTTTTCTTTCAAGTTTTAATGAAGTTATGATTATTTCACTTGTAAGTTTTATTAAAAATTAGTGTCTATGTATAGTAGTCATTAATGGTTCAAAGTCTAGAGTAGTTGGGTCATTACAGTTTCTAATCATCCTATATGATTAAATTCTCAGGCTCGAAACTCATCGTTGTTCCAATGTTAACCATATTGAGGGAGGGCTGTGAGCAGTAAAATCGTTCCCACTACTATGGCCCCCTATCTCTCAATATAGAACCCGATCCATTGATTTGTATCCACCTTCACCGAACTTGGCCATTATTTATTAAATTTATTATTTATTATGATTGTAAAAAAAATCAAACTCATACATGTCATTAAAAAAAATAACAATGATATTTATTTGGAAAAATGTTTTCACTAAGTACAATCATAAATGCAAAGATAATAAATAAATTAATTAATCTAATCTAAAAATCAGGATCTTCTACATCTGACCCTTCATCTAACATATCATCATCTATCTCCTCATAATCATCATTATTGTGAGCCTCAAAATTTCCTCTAGGAAGATTCGTAAAGATTCTATTTTTTTGCTCATTTGATAATTGGAATTCCATCTTAGAGGTGAACCTAAGTATGAGAAAATAATATCTCATAGCTACTGGTAATTCATCTTCATCATCTATAGTCTCCCATATTTCTTCTAAAGCTACAATTATAGTAGGATAATCTTTAAAAAGTCTAATCATTAAAACATATTGCTCCATTGCTCTCATCATGATTTGTTTAGTTGTTTGGAGGTGACCTATCTCATGGTGGAATAAGAGTAATCTCCGAGTGATTCTTTCTAGCACTCCTACTGTATTTCTTGGCTCTCTAATTCTTTTCAAGGCCTTAATGGCTCGGATATCCTCATAGGTTAAGGCTCCATCCATTCTTAACTGAAAACATATGGTTAAACACATAAACATAATAACTATAACATAAACACTTACCTTGGCGGTTAGATACAGAGCTTGAGCGTGTGTATCAAGGAGAACTTCATGCAAATGGACCGTTGCTCTGATACCAACTATAATGACCCAACTATTTCTAAGACCTTGGACCATTAAAAACTACTAGACTTAGCTACTACTTTTAGAGAAAACATAAGAAATAATCATAACCTTATTAAAACTCTAAAATAATTATTGTATCAATAACATAAAATTATATATTAAAGTGTAATATGGCATGGGTACCCATTGTTTGTAAAACATAAAACATAACTTTAAATCCATTGTTCAAAAACTAAATGCGAAATTACAAAAGAAACATAATTAAATAAACGTCATCCTTGATTGACACGCAGTCCACTAAGTCCATTCATCCTTAACACACAAGCTAAGCTACCAAGAATCCTTCCGCCTCCATAATCACTTTCCTGCATCACACTAAAAAAAATAAAGGAGTGAGCCTAATGCCCAGTAAGGAAAATCTACTAACAACATACATCATAAATCAAAAGCATAAGACTATATCATATCCACATACTATAAAACATATATCACAACTCTAACCCATGATCATGGTAATCTTGGGGTTTTCTATCTAAGCAACTATAAGCCCCAAGCAACATAAAAACATTGGGGTTTGCTTGCTAAGCAACTATAAGCCTCAAGTGACATAAAAGCATTGAGGTTTGCTAGCTAAGCAACTATAAGCCCCAAGGATTACAAGAAATATTCATACATATCATAACATATAAGCATATAAAATCTATCCTATTTTCCTTACCAAAATCCGGGATATTTGGGAACAAGAACGGGATTTAGAAATTCCTATAAACTAATAGTGGAAAAGAGTAAGAGTCTTTAAGAATAAAGATGAATATGGGAACTAAACCATCAAGAAGAAACTTCCCAAGAAGGACCTTAAGTTTCAAGAACTTAAATACCTAATCAAGAATCAATAACAAGAGTTATGATCTGAATAAAAGAAACTAAAGAAAACTAAAGAATTATATAAAACTGAACTTAAGGAATAGGAATACCTTGAATTACCTTATGAATTGGTCTAAATCCCAATACCGAAATCACGCTATTTCTCACTTCCCAAGTGTTTATAAAAGCTTAGACAGATAAAGCTTTAGCCCAAAACCCAAGTGTATCTCTCTATAGTAACACTAGCACCTTGGAGGCTCTAATCAAATGCTTAAAGAATGAAGAAAATGGCTGAGTATTAGGTCTTATTTATAGAGTTCAAGGAGTGAAACTAAGCCCTTTTAACTTGAATAAATAAATGATTATAAAATGAAAATGATTTGAATTTTTGTTCAACTAACGCCTAGAACTCGGTCAAAATCGTTCAAAGGCAGGTCTAAGTGGTTAAGGGTATTTTTAAAATCTAAATAGTAAAACTTCCAAAAATATACACAAAGGGCGATATATCGCCCCTTTATAGGTGATATATCGACTCTACTCTAATCCTGAGCCCCTGTTCGTACGTTCGTGCAAAGTCGACGTGTTTTCCGTATCTTTCGTTAGGCGATATATCAGCCCCTATGCTGCGATATATCGGCATACGTAGATATATTAAACACGTATTTGCACCTTTTTAGCATAATTTGAATTGGATAAACAGCTTTGACTGAGTCATAATACGATCCTAACAGCTGCTGGAAGGTTCTAGAGCTTCTAGATCTTTCTTTTATTAAAACTATCCATAAAAAATACTTTATTCCTTAATAATCATAATTATGACAAGTGTCACACTCTTATTTGATCTATCTAAACCTTAGGTTATAATAAATAATATATCTAGGACCAGCAATATTAATCAAACCTTATGTAATAATTAATATTCTTATACTAAAGGCTAAACTTATAAAATCCATAACTGTTACTATGAGTTTCCAACTAAGTCCCGAATTGAACCAAAATCCACGGTAACTAACGTACTACTAACTAATACTAACTACTACTACTACCACTATCTAACTAGGCTAAGTAAACATTCTGGGACTCTACAGACTCACTCATCTGATTAGGGCTACAAGCCCCAGCATGATTACCAGAATCATAAAGTGTTATTCACTTATCTGATTAGGGCGTAGAGCCCAAGTGCGTGACTTGATTGTCAGTTATTTGAGTCACTTATTTTAGATGGACACATTAGCCATCTATTCTTATCATGACTTGATAAGTCATTATACAAAGGGCAGGGCCCACAATTATTCTTTGGATTTATTTGCATGCATGAATAAGGCTATTATTTCTAGGCATGCCTATTATGATTTGGTAACATATTATTACCTGTTCATGAGCATAATGAGTTCCTTGCTAAGCTTCGGCTCACGGGTGCTATGTGGTGCAGGTAAAGGCAAAAGAAAGTTGGACCATCCTTTAGTTGGAGAGCTTAGGTGACGATGTGTACATATGTGGCTGTTCGACCACCACGACCGAGGGTTTAAAGAGGAACTAGGGTTAAACCCTGTTTTGCCTCTTAGATTGGCTGATTGTAAATATTTTATTGTAATTAACCTTTAAAGTATATTTTTGGGATCCCAATGTATACAGTAAACGTTTTAGTGAAATGTTGTATCTTTGACCAAAATCTTTAACCATAAATTGTTAATCACACTTAGTTACACGATTATGGTCAAATGACTCAGTTAGCGAGTTTAGCACTGTTTAAATGCACAATGTAACAGTCCCTGGGTAGTAGGGCATTACAACTTGGTATCAGAGCGAGCCAAGGTTAAGGGTTCCTAAAGACTAGCTTGGCATGTACACTCGTCACTAAAGACAAGATTCACTCAGGGTATGGTAACTATTTATGTGGTTATGTGCTTAACTGCTTAAATAGAATGTAAATGCTTTACCTGCATATTGTATTAGGAAGCATGAGATTCTGGTAGAGCCTGGCTCTTGACTATTGATATGATTATATGATTACCTGCTCAGTGAATATATAAATGTGTTATATGCATGCTAAAGTTGGAAGCATGAGGTGTATGTTGGAAGAGCAGGGGTTATGAATTGATGTATGAATGCCATGGGCATGTTTTTAGCACTACAATGATTGTGAATGTAGTGTGGTATGATTGTTCCCATGGGGAAGGCTTTTGAATATGCTCATCATGTTTAATGGGTCAAGTTATTGATTGCAGGTATGTATCCAAGGCAGATAATGAGGCCTAGTAGTGGTTATACTGGGGCTGGGAATTACAGCTAGGGTTTGAGTTCTTCACCTGCCCTTTAGAATTTCCAGTAGGTGTTTACAGATATGCAATCATGATTGTAGAGGCAAGAGGAAGAGATTAGGTGTTTGAAATAACAGCAGGTCCTGTCAGGGAACACCTCTTCCTTTGCTATACCAGGAGTGGCACGAGTATTGGCTCAACCTAGGGTTGAGAGCAGGTGGGAATTTCTTTGTGGAAGATTCCAAGAATATTACCCCCCAAGTTTTTTAGGGAGGTCTAGATCCATTCAGAGCTGAGCAATGGATGGGCATGATCAATTCCATTCTGGACAGTATGGGGGTGGTAGGTCATGATAGGGTGATCTGTGCTACATATGTATTGCGGGATGATGCCCGAACGTGGTGGGAAGTAGTATCACAAACTTGAGATACAACTGTGATGGACTGGAAAGAATTTAGGCAGATGTTTAATGAAAGATATTACTGTGATGCAGTCAAGACTACTAAGATGAATGATTTTTTGAACCTCGTTCAAGGAAATGCAACAGTAATATAATATGTTAATAGATTCGATGGGTTGGCCAAGTTTACTTTTGATATGGTACCCATGGATGTAGCTCGGAAGGAGCGATTTATCCAGGGATTGAATTACAGTGTAGCTTGGGGCGTTAGGGTCGCCCCAGTGCATGAAATCTCTACCTACGCTCAGGTGGTAGGGAAGGCTCTTGCTGTTGAGAGCACATGAAATGAGATTATGAAGGAGAGTGCTGGAGAGCATAGAGCTCAAGCAGTGACATCTCCGTTTATTGGATCGAGCAAGGACAGGATTGGAAAGTCTACCTAGAATGCACTTCGTGTAAGAGACGTCATTTAGGAGAATGCCGAGCAAAGGAATGTTTCTTTTGTGGAATGGTTGGGAACCGTAAGAGGAATTTCCCAAGGTGAAGGAAGGATGAGCAAAAAGGGGTGGAAAACTCGACTCCAGCTCCAGTGTTTGCTCCGATGCAGTCTGAGACTGAGATTAAGGTTGGTTCCCCAGTGGTGGCAGGTCAGCTTTCTAGTTTTGATTTTTGTATTGTGCTGACTAGTTTTGGTGCCATGTTGTTCTTTGTTTTTTTCATCTAGAGAGGCATAGACCTGTTATGCAGATTGCATGGTTATGTCGAGAGGAGTTAGATTATTGTGGAAATGACTCATCAGTTGTTTTGATAAGGTTGGTTATGACGAACTACAGTATGATCCTATATATAGATTGGTTAGCCAAGTATGGGGCAAGGATAGATTGCAAGGAAATGATAGTAACTCTTGATCTTGAGAGTGAGAAACACTTGAAGTAGTTGGCACTGTGCATATGACATATGTATTTAGAGCTAGAAATCTATTGCAGGATGATGCATAGAACTCTTAGCTAGTGTGGTGGATACCACTTAGGTTGTACCAGTGAGACCATGAGAGACTGGATTAGTCTGTGAGTTTCTGGATGTGTCTCCAAGGGATTTTTCAGGATTATGTTTACCCAAAGAGGTAGAATGGTTTCAGCAGAGCTGTACGAACTAAAGGCTCAGTTATTGAGTAAGATGGTATTCTCCAAGGTGGATCTTTGATCTGGTTAGTACTAGCTTAAGATCGGAGCGAAGGATATGCAAAGGATTGTTTTTTTTTTTTTTTATATTAGATGAGGGCATTGGGAGTGCTGAGTTATGTTTTGAGGATTTGGTTAATGCCAAGTTGTTTTAATGGATCATATGGATAGAATATTGAAATATTATATGAATTGGACTTACGATTGTCTTGATTGATAGTATTGTGGTATACTCTCAGTTGGAGAGTTGCCAATGTCAAGGAACGCCTCAGAGGGCAGGAGTTTTCTTTGACGGGCAGGATATTACATGTGCTTTGTTGGAGTGTTCTGAGTCTTCTTACAGATCAGAACTAGTTTGTAGGTTGTTATGACACCTCATTGATAGGAAAAGGTGATTGCCCATGCATCATGTTAGTTGAAGAGTGTGACCAGAACTGGAGTAGAGTTACTGGTGGGTCAGGTGGCCAACATTACATTTGAGTTTACTATTTAATAAAGGATTAAAGAAAAACAGCTAAGTGAATCACATATGGGAAAATTGAGGGGAATGTCTTAGCTGGATTCGCTAAGGACTAAGCAATATCAGGTATGAGTTTATTGTGGTATAGGGATTGAACTCAGGATCCGATGGACATTGGGATTACATGGGAGATTCTGGATGAATCTCATATTGCCCCTTATTCTCTTCATCCTGGCATCATGAAGATGTACTAGAATCTGAAAACTTTATTGCGGTGGCCTACGATGGAGAGGGACGTAACAGAATACATGACAAAGTTCTTAACCTATTAGCAGGTCAGGGCAGAGTATCAAAAACCAATAAGGTCATTACAACCTTTATGTATTCTATAATGGAAGTACAGAAAACACCGCGATGGATTTCGCAGTGGGGATGCCCAGGATAGTGGGCTAGCGTGATTTGGGTTGGGTCATTATGGGCCAGTATTTGAGTCGGCTCACTTCTATCAGTAAGGACAAGTGATATAGTTAATTAGTATACAAATCTCTATGTGAAAGAGATAGTATGCCTTCATGGAATTCAAGATCTATCTTATTAGATGAGGACCCTATTATTACTTCCAAGTCTTGAGGAAGATTGCAGAAGGCAATGAGAATATAGTTGGAATTTAGTACAGTTCATTATCCTCAAACTGATGGTAAATCAGAGAGAGAGAGAGAGAGAGAGTTATCTAATTATTGGAGAGGCACCTTATGAAATGTTGTATGTTAGGGAATGTATATCACCCATTCATTGGAATGATATGAGTAAGAGTTTATGTTTGGATTTTATGGTGGTTTAGAGGATCGTTGAGGTTACTGAAAGATTAGAGCTTGGATGCTTGCTTCTCAGAGTAAATGGAAAAGTTATGTTAATCTGAAATGCAGGAACATGGAGTTCCAAGTGGAAGATTGTATCCTCCTTAGATTATCATCATGGAAAGGGGTGAGGAAATAAGGGAAAGTTGAACCCTATATTAGTAGGACTGTTGGAAATCCTAAATAGGATCGGTCAGGTTGCCTATGGAATGACCTCAGTGTTGGCATTGTCGGCCGTATACAGTGTATTTCATATTTTCATGTCGAGGGAACATGTGTTAGATAAGACTCATGTGTTGAGTTATGAGGATCTGAAATTTGAGGCTAAGTATTCTGTGAGGAATAACCAGTCTAGATATGAGACAGAAAGAACAGAGTTTGGAGAAACAAAGCTATACCTTTGGTTGAGGTATTATACATATACAGAAATAGTGAGGTCGAGGGAGAGACCTGGAAACTGGAATCAGTTATGCATAATTTATATTTCAGGTTGTTTAGATAAATTTCGTGAATGAAATTTCTGTAAGGAGGGGATAGTTGTAACAACCCAATTTTCGTAATAAGGCTTAGGGCCTTGATTAGGGGGCCAGAATGGCAAATTTTAAAATTATGTGAATATATGATATTTGTGTGCATTATTATGCGAATATGTGAACAATATTATAATATGATTTGATATGCATGTTTAGGTGTATTAAATATGCATGTGGGCCCATTTCTCTTTAATTGGGAAATTTTCATAATTTGCCCCGTTATGGGTATATTTGGCATATACATGGTATGTGTGTGGTGCTTCATTATTATTTGGTCATATATGAGATATTCGGCATGAGATGATCCTAGCGAGCAAAGTAGTAGTTTAGTCATAACGGGGTCAAATACCGGGCTTGGGGCGAGCCTAGGGGTAATTTGGTAATTTAGTACATTACCGGGTTCGGGTAATGGGGGAAATTATTTGGTAATTATTTGAGGATATTTGGAGTAGCAGGAATTGGAGGACGTTAATTATAATTAACGGGATTAGATAGGAAAGGAAGATTTTGCCCTTGGGGGCTGTTAAGAAGTTCAAATAGGTATGGGGGCATTTTGGTCTTTTGACCATAGAATATGTTTAAACAAAATAGATGGCTATAGAAGGATGTAGGTTGAAAACAGAGACTATTTTCTCTTCTCTCTCCCGATTCTTTCTTCTTCTTCCTTTTGGCTTGAATTTTGAAGTGTGCTTAAGGGTTCAAGTTTGGGAATCAAGGGTTGTGAGCTTAGGGTATTGGTTCAGCCATTGGAAAGGGTTTAATTCAAGTTTGAGGTAAGAATTTCAGTTCAAGTTTCTAGTTTGTTGCTCTGTTTTTGAGTTAGTTCTTAGCTTGAATTTTGATTGTGGATTTGGGTATGTGTTGGTGTTTTGATTGTGTTTGGACTTGGGGTTTTGATGAGGTTGAGGTGTTGCTGAGGTTTTGGGGTTAAATTATAGGTTTGGATGGTGTTTAGGTATGTTTTGAAGCTTGGGATTCAAGGGAAAACGCAGGGGGGGAAAACCATAAATTCTGGTCTGTCGAACTGGCGCCCCAGCGCTAGGCAGGGGAGAGCTTGGGTGCTCTCTAACTTGGGGCAGCACCCCAGCACCACTTTTGAGTGCCCCAGCACTTTGCCTATTTCAGCAAAGCTTATTTTTAGAGCTTGGGAGGAATTTGGGGGCTTGAGGGATGGTTTTACCACCCCGTTTGGGTGGATTAGAAGTCCCGAGAGCACTGGAATGGTCCCGGAGTTTGTTTTCAAGGATTGAATCTTATGAGGTTATTATTTTGTGGTTGTTACTAGGTTACCGTTAGGGCTTGAGACAGGATCATGCTTGAGGGTTGGTAACCTGTACTTGGACCAAAGGTAAGAAAACTTCACCCAGTATGTAATGCATGTGATGCATAAGATACATGTGATTAGGGCATTGCATGAATGTTGAATATGAGATTGATCAAAGCTTGAGTCTCTATAAATGTGCATGATCATAATTATGCTAGTGATTGTTAAGTAAGCATGCTGAATGTCCTACATTTGGATATTTAACATATGATATATGCATGGTTGCCTTGGTTACTTATGTATGACACTGACCCATGAGTCAGAAATTGGCACAAGTCGTATGGTATTGGCTTAAGAGTCAAGAACGGCATTGATGTGTTCAACATAAGCTGAAATGATTAGATCTAATCAACATAAGCATTGAATGAATCATCATGAGCATTAATGCTTGACCGACCTCAAGTTCGATGAAAAATAAAAGCGTTTGTCTAGCCTAAAGGCTAATTACTTAGAGCCAGGGCCAAAAGGCTCAGGTGACCGCATCGTCACCTGGATAAGGGTGTGGAGCCCAAGTTCGTGACTCACTCATTTATCACTTATTTGATTAGGGTGCGGAGCCCAAAGTGCGACTCACTCATCTGATTTGGGCTACAAGCCCCAGCATGATTACCATAATCATAAATTGTTATTCACTTATCTGATTAGGGGGCAGAGCCTAAGTGCTTGACTTAATTGTCACTTATTTGAGTCACTTATTTTAGATGGACACATTAGCCATCTATTCTCATTATGACTTGATAAGTCATCTATACAAAGGGCAGAACCCATAAGTCATCTATACAAAGGGAAGGACCCATAAGTCATCTATACAATGGGTAGGGCCCACAATTATTATTTGGACTTATTTGCATGCTTGAATAGGGCTACGCATTATTTCTACGCATGCCTATTATGATTTGGTAACATGTTATTACCTATTCATGAGCATATTGAGTTTCCTTGTTGAGCTTTGGCTCATAGGTACTGTGTGGTGCAGGTAAAGGCAAAAGAAACCTAGACCGTCCTTGAGTTGGAGAGCTTAGGTGACGATGTGTACATATGCAAATGCTCGACCACCACGACCGAGGGTTTAAAGAGGAACTAGGGTTAAACCCTACTTTGCCGCTTAGATCGGCTGGTTGTAAATATTTTATTGTAATTAACCTTGAAAATATATTTTTGGGATCCCAATGTATACAGTAAATGTTTTTGTGAAACGTTGTATCGTTGACAAAAATCTTTAATCCTAAACCGTTAATCACACTTAGTTACATGATTATGGCCAAATGACTAGGTTAACGAGTTTAGCACTGTTTAAATGCACAATGTAACAGTCCCTGGGTAGTAGGGTGTTACATAAGTTGTCTCCCTAGGTACTGATGTGATCCTCACATCTCGGGTTATCATAGCATTAAGCCCTCGAACAAACCTGTCCTACCTAGCTGCATTTGTAGGCACTAATCCGGTGCAAATTTTGCTAGCATGTTAAACTTCATGGCATACTCAGTATTGTCATGCTGCCCTGTACCAACCCAATGAACCCATTCACCTTTGCCGCCCTGACAGCAATACTGTAATATTTCTGGTTGAACAAGTCTCTAAACCCATCCCAACTCATAGTAGATTCATCTCGAGTCTGGGGTGCTACCTCCCACCAGATGCGGGCATCATCACGAAAGATATAGGTGGTACAGACCACCCTGTCATTATCTTCCACCCTCATGAAGTCTAGGATGGAGGCAATCAAACTCATCCACTGTTCAGCCTTAAGTGGATCTGGTCCTCCCTCAAAAGTTGGAGGATGCTGATAACTCTTGAATAAAGAGTTATTTCATGTGCTTTTGAACTTATAATTGTGAAAAAATCATGGGTGATGTTAGTTTATTTTTAGTTTTTGTAGCTTTCTTTGATGTTTTCATTATTTTAATTAAGTGTAATTATTTTTAGTTTTTAATAGCTCTTGAGTTAAAGATAATGATTTCATGGATAAATATGTGCACAAAGGAATGAGCTAGCATATGAATCTATTGTGATGAATTTATGTGTTGATGGCTGAATATTCAGGATTGCTGCAGCAAAACTGAAGCATTGTGATCAGGTATATTTTGGAGCATGGAACATGTGGCAATCAAAAGGCAAACTTATATTTCGGCTGATGTGGCAATGGCAGAAGGAAATAATCAGCACATTGGAGAAAAGGACAAATGAGAAGGAAGACTTTATGTTTTGGGGGAAAAAGAGGGGCATTATGGTATTTTTGGGAGGAGAAGAGAAAACCTAACATACCCAAAAGAATGCTCCAGCCGTAACATTGAACCAGCAGCCATTTTTGGCAAAGAAAAACCAGAAAAAATAGAGAGACAAGCGGAAATACCAACAAGGAAGAAGGAGAACAAGCATAGAAAGCTCAAGCATCATTTTGGATTTGTTCTTTCTTCTTTTCCTCATCTTTATTTTATTAATTTCTGAGTTGGATTCTAAATCTGAATATTATGGGCTGTTTTGATTGTGAATTACTGTCTATGAACTCAGCCATGAACTAAATTTTAGGTGGCTTGAATTGTTGATGAACCCTATGTTATAGTCTATAAATTTCATGCACTTTATTCTAGTAAATCTCCTTTGTTCATTCAAGTGTGCTTACATTAATTTCTTGTTGTTGTTTGGCCAGCAATGACAAGTTATTTAGTTATATTTAATGCTGGAAATATTAAATGTAATGGGAAAAACTTGGATGACACAAGTCATAATCTAGGTTAGGTTACGTTAGTAAGTAACATAGGGATATGTTATTTGCCTTGTGTAACCTTTGAGAATTAAACTTTGATTTGCATTCTTAAATCTGATTTTGCATAGGAATATGTTTAATTAGGTAGAAGAATTAATGTCATAAAATTTGGGAAAGTTTTATGAGTGTTTAAAGGAATTCTTGTTAACATGGGAGTTTTGCTAGAATATTGCTGCAACAATCTGTCCGCAAATTGTTCAGGACGAATAATATAGGGGAATTCAATAATTCAAGTCCATTTTGCAATCCATATATTTCTCTCAATTTTCTTGTTCATTTCAGTTTTTAATTTCAGTATTTCCATTTTATTTTAATATTTTGCTTAGCCTATAAACAACCACTTGACTTTTAATTTTCTAAAATTGTTTAGTAATTATTTTGCTTACTTTTTTAATTTGCAATCCCCGTGGAAACGATTTACTTATCATTATATTACTTGTGTGATTACGTGCACTTGCGTATTTAAAATCAAATATTAAATTGATCGCAACAGATGCTGTTTCCTAAATCTTTCATAAAGCGGCTCCCACCTATTCCAAATATCCGGTGGCTGTACAACAAGTGCCACAACAGGTGGCCAGTTAGGTGCAGCACTCCGTGATGGAGCTTGCTGCCTCAGAAGGTGAATCTCTTCCTCTTGACTCTAGAGTCTAGCTTGCATGTCAGCAAGCAACTGCTCCAAGTTCTTAGGAACTGGCGGAGGGTTCTGACTATGCTCATCATCTCTAGCCTCAACCCCAATGTCGGCTAGTCAAATTGATCGCTTTTGAGGCATAGCTCTCCAAGTTTATCTGCAACCAATGACTCAGCTGGTTAGGCAATGATAACATGTTTATAATCACTCCACAGTCTAACTCTGAAACTCAACCAACATCACACAATTATAATTCAAGCATGCATTTAAACAATCATTCACATACAGTAGCAATGCTAATAAGCACGCCTTATCATATTCACATAACAGTCAAGGGCTAGACCTTATCAGTATATCTCATGCTCCCTAATAAACATGCAGATAAAGTATTTATATTTCATTTAAACACTCAAACATGTAATCACATATATGGTTACCGAACCCTGAGTGGAGCTTGTCTTTAGCGGCGAGTGTACATGCGCAACCAATCTTCGGCGAGTGTACATGTGCAGCTAGTCTTCAAGAACCCTTAAACCTAGACCGCTCTAATACCAGGTTGTAACACCCTGAGTAACCAAGACTGTTACACTGTGTATTTAAAATAGTGCAAGACTTGCTAATCAAGTCGTTTGAACATATACGTGTTTCTAAAGTCAACTGACAAGTTAGGGTTAAAAGATTTTGATCATAAAATGGTTGACTTTCATTAAAATAAGAGTTTGATACACGAGCTCCCAAAAATAATGTTTACTGGGCTGTTACAACCCTTAAAACTAAATACAACTGCAGTCAGCCTAAATGGCAAAATATAATTTTGGCTCTAGTTCCTGTAATTCACTCGACCGTGCCGATGTACACACCACCCCCAAAGCTCTCCAACTCATGGCTGGTCCAGCTTTCCCTTGCCTTTACTTGCACCATGTATCACCCATGAGCCAAGGCTTAGCAAGAAAACTAAACTCAACAAGCATAGATCTCAACAGAGTGTGCATAGTAAACTTAGATCAACTAGTTCAATCAATAGCAGAATACAAGCAATAAGCTAGGCAACAGTAAATAGTTCAATCCAAACATATACTTAAATCTTAATACAATTAGTTAGGTGTCGGTGCTCTTAGGCCGAGCCCTCTAGTTACTTAGATGATCCTGACTCTCTTAGGCCGGACTGCCACATCAAACATAACATATATACAGTTTGCAAAACACAAATGGAAAGCAGCATGAGCTAATATGCCTATCCAGATATTTCCAATCACAAATACATTTATAATTTCACATATGTTAATTTACAGGGGATCTCAACCCCATTCACAACTCGGGTGCAGTTTTCTTTCCTCGGATCCTTGGCTAAAGATGCATAGCGGTCTCGAGCACGATCATCAATTTCGAGCCTTAATGGTAACCCTAATTAAAGGCGGAAAGGGATAAATATTAAAATCCAACTCAATTAAATGCTTTGAAAAAAAATACTAGCCTCCGAGACCTCGAATTCTACTAAACTGAGTAGTATAATTCGTCCCAAGAACCTAGGTTCAAGTTCCACAGCCCAAAAACCTATTTTGACTAAGGCTGCCTAGGCGGGTCGCGACCGGCCCCTAAGGGTCACGGCACGTCCCCAAGTCAGAGGCGCCAGTCCCCAAGTCCCAAGAGTAGCTGGGCCACGACGCAACCATGAAACAACAAGTCCCTCAGGGCTTTTGGGGTCACGCGGGTCGCGGCGCCCATGAACTGGGTCATGGCGCGCCCCATGAACCCAAAAATCCTGCGGCTTTTCTGCATTTTCTCCCAACCTACTTCACCAAAATCTAACCTAACATGCACCAAAACCAGAAATTGAACCACTATAGTTCAATAGTCTACTCAGAGCAACACAACCTGCTAGAATTCTAACCAAAATCCTCCTACGAACCCAAAATTCATCAAAATTCCTTTGTTGACGCCGTTTTTCGTCAACTTAAAAAAGTAGAGCTATAAACAAGAATATACCAGTGGAAATGAATAAAAACAATGAAAACAATATATTTTTACGTGGTTCAGCAGTTAAAAATCTGCCCAGTCCACGAGTCTATATTATTAGCTCTTTGGAGTCTTCTGGAAACTTTTAGAGAATAGTAGCCTAGAGTTTTCTCTCCAAATCTCAATATTTCTGTCCTTTACAAATGAAGTTTACATCTCTATTTATATAGAAGGTTTCAGAATTCGTTCCCACATATTTCAGAAAGATATTCTGTAAATTCAATAAAATAATGTCTATAAATGCATTATTTGTTATGCACGCAGTAATATCCCATAAAATGTGGGATTTAATAACAATATTACATTAGATCCCTTAAATATTGGGAATTTATAACAATAAATTCATTCACACTCAGATGACGTGTTCAGATGCTTGATCCATGTGTCTTCATGACCGTTTGTCTATTACGAGCTCGTCATCTTACTTCGCCTATGCTCCCAACAAGTAATCATTGACAAAGCCGTCACCTTTGAGCTTACTCCTCTCGAGCTCGAACCATCATGTCTGAGGGTAGGAGATGCATCAGGAAACTTATACAAGTGTTGAACCCTTACTTATTGTGAGTTGCGAGTTCACTTTATAGGCTTGAAACACCTTCGAGGCTACATACTATTCGAGCTCACGAGATCTCTGAATTGTGGAGCTCATAATGACCTTGCTTATTTTGAGCTTACACCTTACGAACTTGAATTTCAAGGTCAAAGTTCCCATTCTCGAAATCTGGGTGTAACAGTTTGCTCCCTCAAAAGTATTAGTTCGAATCCCATGAGCAGGAAACTTTTGAACTGCCTCTTTTTAAAAACTGAACTACCTACCACACTTGAGTGTGGACATGCGTTAGCCACAGGTTGCTCAATCAGAATACTTTAGTACTTTTTAAGCACACCTACATCCTTTCACGTTCCAGCTTTTTTCCGCCATTGTTACATTCACACCTGACCGTTGGATCAAATACCAAATCCAGCCAAAGGCCTAGATTAGCTCGACCCTTGATCTCCTCCTGGGACACATATATATAATTGTGTCGTCCCATTCTTCTTCATTTTAACATTTTAAGTTTCAGAAAGAAAAACCAGAGCCAAAAAATCCTTTTTCCTCTTTGCATGTTTTCTAAACCAAAAAAACAAAACAATCTTGGTCTGTTCAACTCCGTGAGATCACTCTTGCAACCACTCCTTCAGTCGATGATTTCATTGTATCCGCAAGCTTGAATGTGTAAGTTTCATGTTCTTAACCCCATACATTTATTTTTTTTGTGCATTTTTATGTTTCTACTGCACCGAGAACGTATTTACTAGTTTCTCACTAGTTTTATAAGAATATTCGTAGCAATTAGTAATGTCAACCACATTGTTTATCTGATACTGCGTAAATTTTGGGTTCAAAATCTTTGATATCATGGGTTTCAAACCCAGATTTAGTTCAAAAGAAGTAAATGTAGGATTTTTTATTTTTTTAGACTGCGGGTAAGGTATCGTGTAGACCAAGAAATGGGGTACTGAATTAGGGTTTTAAATTGCACGTTTCCCAAAATTATCACCTTTTTTAGTAACCTTCAACTTTTTCCCTGGAAATCCAGGATTCTTAAAATGAATCCACTTTCCCTCCTTCGCGTCAAATAAATGCTCGAAGCCCAAACCTTACAATGGCTCGGGGTTTTTCCTCGAGTTCGACCCGTTCTTTCGAGATTTCGGTCTTGATCGAGCTTATTCCGTGATTTCGGGCATTCGAGCTCGAATCACTTAAAATTTTACTCTGATTTCTTATGTACCTGGCCCTCACCCTTTTCTTTCTTGCTAGATGTCGCAGAATTCTAAAAAACAGTGGGGGTCCATGCTCGCAGTTCCTTATTCCCCGACAACTCCAAGTCTAGAATCGCCCTTCACTCGAAACCAGCAGCTAATTCGCAAACATAAAGTGAGGTGCGAGCAAGAAGATATTCAAGCTCACTTCTGGCTTCAAATCGATGAGGTCGAGGAGAGGAATCTATCCAGACCAAGACCCAGACCCCGAGCTTAGACCGGTCCCTCTCAACCCCACTCTCAAAGTAATCGTTGCCTACAAGCCTGGTGAGCTTACTTTCTTGCTGATGGAGGATTCATCAAACTGTCCATCCACCTCATTACATGCTTCTATTCCTACCTCCAGGGTGGAATTTTTTGAGGGTGAGCATTACTGGAGCTCGGTTACTTCATTAGGACAAATCTCCGACATCCTGGCTCACCATGGCCTAGGATTTTCAGGCTCGCTGAGGTGTCGGCTCCTACCTCCAACGAACGAAGCTGCTACGCCCTGGGCGATGGTGGTCCTGACAACAAACTTAAACTCGCGGCCTGGTGTCGCGAGCATATGAAGGCGGGGGCTCTACTGCCCTAGAAATCCTTTTTTAAGGATTTTCTAGATTTTTTTGGGCTTGCGCCCTTCCAACTCCAGACCAATTCATACAGGGTCTTGTCATCCCTGAGGTCCCTGTACCACGAATTAAAGTGGGAAGGACCTTCACCAAGAGAGATCCTGTATCTCTTTTTCCAGAAAAGCAACCCCTCCCGGGCTCAGGGAGGAGACGACTTCTGCTACCTATTGAGCTATCCCAAGGAGAAGAAATTTTTTGAAGCCCAACCATCCCCCCAACTTCAAGCTGGCCTTCTTCTGGACAGATGGCTTGGCTTCTTCTAAGTTCTATTCGTTCCAACGAATTCATAAGTACATATCCTCCCTTCTTTTCATGCTCGATTAATGTTTAGGCTCGATCTAATTGATATGCGTCCATTTGTTCAGCCAACTATCGCCGCCCTACTCCTACAGACTCAATGAGGGAGCACGAGGAAGCTTTGCTCCAGCTGTCGTACGGTAGGCGTTCTCTATCTTATCTTCTATATGAAGATATGCTTCGAGCTTGCGACCTTCTGGAGTAGGATCAGTCGACGGATGATGCCACCTACCGAAAATACACTACGTGGGAGCACGTACCACTCCCTACTGACAAGTTTCCTCCGAGGCAGAGGTCAACGAGCTCGAGGGCCTGATCCCCAGTTTGTCGCCACAGGAGTTTGTGCTCGGTAAATGATGTGAACGATGAGGCTTCGAGCTCGAGTGACAGAGGTAAAGTCATTCTCAGCTCGGCCTTGTGGTCTCCTTCCCTAGTACAATATAAACTCGACACCCTGATCCTATTCCCGAATTCCAGGGATAATTTCCATGTATGGTCTTGGGTAGACGATAGGGTTCATAGATTTGATAGTTGGCTAGGGAAATACCAAACTATGTATATTATAAATGAAGTTTGGGATGGGGTAGCCGTTCAATATGGAACAAATGATTATGGAGACCTTTCGAGGTTAACTTCCACATATAGGGAAGGGACTCCCCCAGCCTCCACTGAAGATAGAGGATTACTTGGTCTTCGAGCACGAACTCGGGGGAGAGTTCTAGTTAGGTTTCTCGTCACTTGAATCTTTGTTTCCATTAAATGTTTGCTTCACATTTACTTTAGTAGTTTGAGCTCATATACTAACGTGTGACTCGTTTATGTAGGCAATATGGACTCTGACCTCGATAACGTGCTCAATTTCCGTTTGGGAGCCAAACAAAACAAACGACCAACGGAGTCACAAAAAATGGGACGACCAGCTAAGGTCCCAAAAACGGTTAAGGTGACTCCTCCTCCTCCGGGTCCCCAAGGCCTGAGTCAAGTTGTGACCACTGACCCCCAGGTCGGGGTACCTGCTAAAGCCGCTCTTTCTCTGCCTCCTGCCAACCAAATCCTTCAGATGACCGCACCAGCTTTGAAGAAGCCAGTTTCCACTCGGGAGCGCTTGCTATCGATTTTGACTCATTCTTATGAGTATGTTATCCACAATGCTGCAGGGACCCACGGAGCCACTCTAGGCTCGGACGTTCTATCTCGAGTGGGTCAAAGCTTCAGCAATCTTAGGGCTCCTCAATGGCAGTTCCTGACCAATGTGTGAGACTCCAGTGCCCTTTATGACAAGGGTACTGAGCTCATATCCTCGGTAATTTTTCTCTTGGCATATGCTCTGATCCAAGTTGTTTGTGTATAGGCCCTTGCTGCATTTGCTCAGCTGAATTACAAGCTAAACAATGAGGTTCATTCGAGCATGTCCTATGCTCAAGAGTCGAAGAATCTCCAGCTCAAGCTCGCTGACGAGTTCAAAGCTGCCAAGTCGAAGCTGGAGGCCGAGCTCGAAGAGAAGAACTCGAGAATGAAAGAGCTTGAGGAGGAGAGCTCAAGAGTCAAGGAGATTGAAAAGTTAAATGCTAAGCTCGAGGAGGAGAAAAAGGCCACCTTTGACATAATGGAGGGTGAAAAGGCTCACCTCCTCGAGGAATTCAAGCAAAAGAAGGATCGCGTAGTAGACACGACCATGTACAGGATCTGGGCCAACAATGTCGACCTTGATACAAGCTTCCTGAATACTCTCGAGGATGAGTTCTTGGCGGGGTGGCAAGCTCGATTGGAGGCAGAGGAAGCTGAGGAGGAGGCTGAAAAGGCTAAGGAGATGTCAGATGTCGCCGGGGGGGATGCTCCTGCTTCCTAGAAGCGAGATCATGGGCTACGTCCCATTAAAATTTTTGTAATAATTGATTTTTCTTATTTATACCCCTGGGGAAAAAACAATTTACAACTCGTATAAGAGTTATTTTTTGTCTGTTCAAAATTTTACATTTGATATCTTTAATTTTATGTTCGAATTTTACTTTAATATTTTTGCTTCACATTCCTAGGTCGAAATATTTTGACCAACTTACATTAAATTTTTGCCTTTATGTTTGCTTATTCATACAAACATCTGTTGGATTTAAGCTCGAGTTTCAATGCATTTATACACAGTTTGCTCGATATATCCTTGTTCGATCTCGTTATTTTTCAAGGTCGGACCTTACTTTTACCACGCACTCAAAAGTACTTATGTGGCATGTAAGATAGGTAGTTTAGTTATATCTTGCTTTTTATAGTCACTTTTCCTCTTCTTCAAATAGCTCCTTAAGGTTATGAGGTCGAAAATATTTTTTTGCAAAATATTCCAGCCTCGATCTTGACTTAGCTCGAAATAGGTTTATTTATGCTCCAACTTTCGTCGATTAGTTTTAGCTGGTTTGTTATAAACCTATTTAGGTCATGTTTTGTTTGTAATCCATACACTTGTATTTATTTTTTTATAATAATATGGTTGTGTCCAAATCACCTTAGCTCGTGTATCTGGTCATATCCAGACACTTATATCTTTAATATTCCAGTTATATCCAGATCATCTTAGTTCACATATCTGGTTATATCCAGACACTTATAACTTTAATAATTCAGTTATGGCCCAGATCATCTTAGTTCACGTATCTGGTTATATCCAGGCACTTTAACTTTAATAATCCAGTTATGGCCTAGATCATCTGCTAGTTGTCGTGTATACAACATTTTCTTGTTGGGTTGACCATCCAGACATTTCTATTTTATGTTTTTTTTTTAAACTCATGGTATCATTGTATACCACTGATGCCCCCTTAATATCCTATGAGTGTGATCATAGATTATTGAATTAAGAGAGTTTGCAAAAAATACAACATTAAATAAAGAAAATGACCTCTGAGCAAAATCGAACATTTTATTAATAAAAATTCTGTAAAAACAAACATGCTTGATTACAATGAGACATCATTCCTACACTATTGATAGTAAGGTCGTAGATGCTCGCCATTCCAAGCTTGCGATTTCAATTCTCCATTTAATCTGGCCAATTTATATACTCCAAGTCGAATAATGGACTCGATTTGGTAAGGTCTTTCCTAATTAGGTCCGAGTACGCCAGCAGACGGGTCCATTGTAGCTAGGAATACACGTCTTAGTACTAAGTCTCCCAATCTGAACTTTCTATCCCGAACCTTTTTATTGAAGTATCGGGTAGCTCGTTGCTGATATTCCGCATTCTTCAGCTGAGCTTCATCTCGCCTTTCTTCAATTAGGTCTAGACTTACTTCGAGCTAGGATTGGTTTGAGGCTTGATCGTAAGCATGCCTTCGAATTGTAGGTATTTCAACCTCATTTGATAACATGGAATTGCATCCATATGCCAGGGAGAAAGGGGTGTGCCCTGTTGAAGTGCCAGTTGTGGTTCGATACGCCCATAAAACTTGAGGTAACTCCTCGGGCCATTTTCCTTTATCCTCCTCCATCCTCTTCTTCATTGAGCTTTTGAGGGTTTTGTTGACTGCTTAGACCTGGCCATTTTCTTGGGGATGGGCAACGGAGGAAAAGCTTTTTATTATTCCATTTTTTTCACAAAAATGGGTAAAGAATTCACTGTCGAATTGAGTACCATTATCTGATACTATTTTTCTGGGCATTCCGTATCGGCAGATGATGTTTTTTACCACAAAGTCCAGAACTTTTTTTGAGGTAATTGTTGCCAGGGTTTCGGCCTCAGTCCATTTTGTAATATAATCAACCGTGACCACAACATACTTTACTCCACCTTTGCCGGTTGGTAACGAGCCTATAGGATCAATTCCCCATACTGCAAATGGCCATGGGGAGGTCATCATGGTTAGCTCGAATGGTGGAGCTCGCGGAATTGTAGCGAATCGCTGGCATTTATCACATTTTTTGACATATTTGAATGCTTCTGCTTTGACAGTAGGCCAGAAGTATCCTTGTCTTATAATTTTCTTCGACAAACTATGCCCCCCAGTGTGGTCTCCACAAAATTCTTCGTGAATTTCTTCTAGGATTTTCTTTACCTTGGGTCGGGTCACACATCGAAGTAGTGGCATAGAATATCCTCTCCAATATAACCTTCCTTCCACAATAGTGTACCTCAGAATTTGATACAACAATTTCCGAGCCTTATTCAGTTCTGTTGGGAGAATGTCGGTTTCGAGGTAATAAAATATTGGGGTCATCCAGGTTGGTTCAGAGTCAATCATTTGCATGTCTTCCTCCTAAGGCTCGTTGATATTGGCGGCCGATAGGAACTCTATTGGGACTACGTTCAGCGTGTTGGCCTCGTTGGACGTAGCGAGCCTAGCTAAGGCGTCCACATTTGAGTTTTGTTCTCGGGGAACCTGCTCTATGGCATAGAACTCGAATTGTTCGAGTACAGCCCTTGATTTTTCAAAATAATTAGCCATCCTTATGCTGCGAGCTTGATATTCCCCTAAAATTTGGTTAACCACCAACTGTGAATCACTGTAGCAGTGCATTGCCTTTTCCTTGAGTTCCTTGGCTATTCGAAGTCCTGCCAATAGTGCTTCATACTTAGCCTCGTTATTAGATGCTTCTAAACTGAACCTCAAGGCGGAATGAAATTTATTTCCTACTGGAGTGATTAGTATGATTCCTGCCCCCGATCCATCTTCGTTGGAAGACCCATCGACATAAAGTTTCCAGAGCTCGCGGGCTGGGGTTATAACCTCGTCGTCAGACACACCAGTACATTCTACAATGAAATCTGCTAGGGCTTGTCCCTTTATGGTCGTTCTTGGGTGATAGGTGATTTCGAACTCTCCAAGTTCGAATGCCCATTTTAAAAATCTACCTGAGGCCTCTGGTTTGGACAAGACTTGTCGCAGTGGTTGGTTAGTCAACATATGGGTAAGGTGTGCTTGGAAATAAGGTAAGAGCTTTCAAGATGAGTGGATCAAGCTGAGAGCCAGTTTTTCCATTAAAGGGTGTCTCGATTTTTCCCCCAGTAACCTTTTGCTGACATAGTATACTGGTTTTTGTACCTTTTTGTCTTCTTGGATGAGCACAACACTAATGGCGTGCTCGGTAGTAGTGAGATACAAGTATAAGACTTCTCCTGTGATAGGTTTTGATAAGATCGGAGTTTCCGTGAGGTGCTTCTTTAAATCTTGGAATGTGAGCTCACATTCATCTATCCACTTGAACTTTTTGCCTCATCTCAAAAGATTGAAGAATGGAAGACAACGGTCTGTAGATTTCGAAACAAACCTACTTAATGCCGCCATCCGTCTAGTTAGACTCTAGACATCTTTATGCTTTCGAGGTGAAGGCATATTGATTAATGCCTGGATCTTGTCAGGATTAACCCCTACCCCTCACGCATTTACTATAAAACCGAGAAACTTTCCCGAAGATACCCCGAAAGAGCATTTTTGTGGGTTGAGTTTCAAGTTGTATTTTTGTAATACGGAAAAGCATTCTTTGAGGTCATCCACAATGGTTATCGTTATGTTTAGACTTAACTAGCATCTCTTCAACATAAACTTCCATATTATTACCTATATGCTTGGAGAACATTCTATTCACAAGTCTTTGGTACGTTGCTAAAAACATTTTTAAGCCTGAAAGGCATGACATTGTAGCAGTTTAGTCCTTTGTCGGTTACAAAGCTCTTATGCTCTTGGTCCGACGCGTGCATGGCCATCTGGTTATATTCAGAATAGGTGTCCATGAACGACATGAGGTCATGACCTACCGTGGCATCTACAAGCTGATCAATCAGCCATAAGGGAAAACAATCCTTGGGGCATGCCTTGTTGAGGTCGGAGTAATAGATGAAGGTTCGCCATGTTCCATTGGGTTTTGGAACCAGTACTGGATTGGCAATCCAATCAGGATAGAAGGCATCTCGTATGAACCGATTTGCCTTTAACCTGTCGACTTATTCCTTTAGGGATTTCTTCCTATCATCGTCCAGGAGTCTTCGTTTTCGCTGCTTCAGGGGGAAGCTCTTGTCAATATTAAGTGCATGGCTTATCACATTTATCCCTACCATGTCCAAATGTGACCATGTGAAGACATCCTGGTTCTATTTTCAGAAGCAAATTAGTTGCCATTTCACCTTTTCAGTAAGGTTTTTACCAACCTTCACAGTCCTTGTGAGATCAACTTCTTCAAGCTTGACCTCTTCGAGCTCTTCTAGTGGTTCGAGGTCTGTCCTGTCCTCTATTCTGGGGTCGATTTCTTTGTCTTTCTCGAAATTAATTCCATCCTTGCTCTGAATTATGACAAGTGCCTGTGCACTTGTTTGTTTCTTCCCTCTAACAGAAATGCTGTAGCATTCCCTTTCTGCAAGCTGGTCCCCTTTCAGAGTCCCGATGCCACCAAAATTTGGGAACTTGATGGTCAAATGCCTAACAGATGAAACTGCCCCCAGCCCTACTAGGACGGCAATCCCAAGGAGTACATTGTAGGCAGATGGAAGATCCACCACAACAAATTCCATCATCTTGGTTACAGAGACTGGATAGTCTCCCAAGGTCACAGGGAGTTCAATGGATCCCACACAGGCAATCCCTTCTCCTGAAAAGTCGTACAGCGTGGTTGCACATGCTTTTAGGTCGCAAAGCGTGAGTCCCATCTTTTCTAGAGTGCCTGTATAGAAAATATTTACCGAGCTCCCGTTGTCAATCAGGACTCGGTGTACCCTCTTGTTCACGAGCTGGAGGGTTATGACCATGGGGTCATTATGGGGAAACTGGACATGAGACGCGTCTTCTTCGGTGAAAGTTATGGGTTGAGTTTCAACCCTTTGTTGTTTTGGAGCTCTTGGTTTGGGTTCGTAAGGATAACTGTCACCAGTTTTTAGCTCATTTACATATCTATTTTAGGCATTCTTGCCCGATCTTGCGATATGGGGTCCCCCCGAGATGGTTATGACGCCTTCTCCATCAATCAGAGGGGGTCGCTCATCTTCCCGTGCTCGGGAGTTACTATTTTGGGTAGGTGGTGCAGCTGCTGCCCTTTGTCTGGTGGAAGCCTTGTTGGAATTTCAGTTTCTTACGTATTGCCTGAAATATCCCATCGAGATCAATCCTTCGATCTCGTCTTTTAACTGTCGACACTCATCGGTTGTATGTTCGATATCCCGGTGGAATCTACAATACTTACTAGAGTCTCTTTTTGCCTTTTGGTTCCTCATGGGATTAGGTCGTCTGAATGGGACCTGGTTTTCATTAGCCAGATAGATATTCTCTCGAGACTCATTAAGCTCGGTATACACTTTGTATACGGAGAAGTATTTTTCTCCTTTCTTCTTCTTTCCTCCATCCACCTCGGGGTTATTCCCTTCATTTTTCTTTCCCTTGGAAGGGTTGTCCCTGGGAGGTTTTGAAGTCATGGGGTTCGCTGAGGTTGAAGTAGAGTTTGCATTTGTTGTTGTAGTTATGAGTTGAGAGGTCATATTCAGTGCTGACCTCGCCTCCTCTACATTAAAAAACCTCTGGGCTCTTCGATTAAACTCGGTTAAAGACCTAACAAGCTTCCTTTGTAAGTCTTCCTAGAGAGGACTTCCTAGCATTACACCGACTCAAACTACCATTAAATGACCACTATCATCGACATCTCGAGCTCGAGCCACTTCTAAGTTAAACCTTGTGAGGTAACCTTTTAGTGACTCATTCAGTTGCTGTCAGACATTGGTTAAGGCTGAAGCCTCAGGCCTAATGCTAGCCATAACTTTAAATTGTTTCTTGAAATCCATTGACAATTGATCCCAGGATGTGATCGAATGTATTTTGAATTTTTCAAACCAGTTTTTTGCTGGTCCGGTGAGAGTGGCTGGGAACATCATACATCTGAGCTCGTAACCCACATTTCTGTCTTGCATAATTATGTTGAACGTGCTCAGGTGGCTGTAGGGATTTGAATTCCTGTCAAATGGCATGACATGGGGATTTCTAAACCCTTGAGGAAAATGGGTGTTGGAGATAGGTGGGGAAAACGGCTCGAGTTCTTCATTGAACTCTTCATCCCTTTCCTGGCTACGCTCGTTCTGCAAGAGCCTGAATGCTCACTCCAACTGTTCAATTCTTTCTTGAACTGGATCTACGGGAGGCCTGGCCTTGACCTGAGGGGGCTAGTTATCATTGATAACAACTCTAGCTCCCTATCTTGGTGCAGGATTGTAAATCGTCTGCTTGCGGCCATTTAGATGATCTCGTAGATCTAGGTTTGGGGGATTTTCATGCCCCCGATTATGGTTTAAGTGTCCCCATAGATCAGGGTGATCTCTTCGATTCCCAGCATTTCTTGGTTCTGCATTGTACATGCTCACGGACCTAGTGTAATCCGAGCTTTCACTGATATAGCTCGTTGTTCGGTTATTACGAGATGCGTTTCCTGCTGTCCTCCTTGTCTCAACAGTTTATGATCGTGACATTTGGCTTCTCGCAGGTTGAGGGGCCCTGCAATCTCGGGGAGCTTCTCCCCCATTTCCCTGTCTGCACCCAGCCCGCCGATCCTTATCTTGGTGGGCAGGTCGTGGAACCCTCTGGATTGACGAAGGATGTTGTATTGGCAATGGTGGGTGTCTTATAGGAGATGGTGCCTGCCTCTCGTTGTGTCGCCTTGATGGCCTCGAATTTTCCCGGTCAAGTTTCGGAATGTTCTGCGTGACACCAAGATTTTGAGTTCGAACCACTAAGGGGGCTCGATTATTCCACATTCCTGTTTGTGCTTCTACAGTCAGGCTGGCAGTAATTTCAGCCCTGTTGCCCCTTCGGGGTCTCGACAAAACAGGATGGGATGTTGGTGGCGGTGCTTGTTCCACCATTCTGGCGGTCGCATTCTTACAAGAGTGTCCCCTAGGCCTATGAGGTGGGGCCTGAGTATCTCGAGGAGGCACTTGTGCTTCAGCAGCTAGTCTGGCTAGCTCTTCATTTCATTTTGTAGGTTTTGCCAACTGTTGGTGCAATTGGCAATTCTCAAGTTCCACAATTGGAACACATCTCTTAGGATTATAATACATGTCCTCGTCAGCCCTGGGAACAGGAGGTCCCCGAGAGTTGGATGAGTCACTCCTTTCGTCGGAATCGGGATCCACCATAGGCTGCTTCCCAGGCCACCAGGGGTACTCTTCATTACGGGGAATTTCCTCCTCAGGTACATTGGGGTTGTTTGCCGCGGCCATTGCCGATCTAAGAGGCTCTTTGACTAAACAAGCTCACGTCTCCATTTAATAGCTCTCAATGAAAGCACCAAACTGTTGATGTCGTTTTTAGTCAACTTAAAAAAGGAGAGAAATTAAACAGGAATATACCAGTGGAAATGAATAAAAAGAATGAAAACAAGATCTTTTTACGTGGTTCAACAGTTAAAAATCTACCTAGTCCACAAGTCTATATTATTATCTCTTTGGAGTCTTCTGGAAACTTTCATAGAATAGTTGCCTAGAGTTTTCTCTCCAAATCTCAATATTTCCGTCCTTTACAAATGAAGTTTACATCTCTATTTATAGAGAAGGTTTCAGAATTTGTTCCGACATATTTTGGGAAGATATTTTGTAAATTAAATAAAATAATGCCAATAAATGCATTATTTTCTATGCACACGGTAATATCCCATAAAATGTGGGATTTAATAACAATATTACATTAGATCCCTTAAAGATTGGGAATTTATAACAATAAATTCATTCACACTCAGCTGACGTGTTCGGACACTGGATCCATGTGTCTTCGAGACCGTTTGTCTATTACGAACTCGTCATCTCACTTCGCCTATGCTCCTAACAAGTAATCATTGGCAAAGCCGTCACCTTCGAGCTTACTCCTCTCAAGCTCAAACCATCTTCTCTGAGGGCAGGAGATGCATCAAGAAACTTACACAAGTGTTGAACCCTTACTTATTGTGAGTTGCGAGTTCACTTTATAGGCTCGAAACACCTTTGAGGCTACATACTATTCGAGCTCACGAGATCTCTGACTGGTGGAACTCATAATGACCTTGCTTATTTCGAGCTTACACCTTACGAACCTGAATTTCGAGGTCAAAGTTCCCATTCTCGAAATCTGGGTGTAACATCCTTTGAAACTTAAAAGCTTAAAAAAACACCTATACTAACAGCAGAATTTCACCATTAATTCACAGCTATAACTTAACCTCAATTAATGGCTTTAATCCTCAGCTACTCCTTGCTTAACTCCCCAAATTCCCAGCTCAATTCTAGTTTTTCCTTCAATAATTTCCATAAGCTTCCATGCACTCCAAAGGGAGGGAGAGAGAGAGAGAGTGTGTGTGTGTTCTTGAAGTTTCTAGCTAACCTATGAACCTTTCCTAACTATATCCTCTAACATAAAAACCAAAATTCCCTTAGTAATAACTCAGTCCTTTATTTCCCATAAGGGAAAAACGGTCATTAGCCCCAGTTCCCGCTAATGCCTCGAGTCATCCTACAAATTCTCAATTAATCCCGACATGCCTAACTAATTACCAAATACTTACCCGTTACTTGATAAATCCCAAATATACGTTAAACTTCCCAAAATACCCTAGGCTCACCCCGAGCCAGGTATTTATTTCCTGTTATGACTATTCCGCTAATCTTCTCACTAGGATTGCCTCGAGCCGTACACTGCAAATATATCCACATAATAACGTGGTCTCAATCATTTAACACATAGTCACATTTATGCCCGCAACGGGTCAAAATTACAAATATGCCCTTATAAACAAGAACAGGCCCACATGCATATTTAATGCACATAAACATGCTAATAGATAGATTCATATTATCATATAAAGCATGCAGGCCACGTAGTCACACATTTAATCAATTAATCACACATATATCCAATTATTCCCTCCGGACATACTAATCAAGACACTAAACCCTATTAGCATTTTTGAGACGTTACATATATTTACTGAGTACTTTATTGTAACCATAAAGTGTCTATTGATATAATCATTTCATACAAAATAATCCTCTATTGATGATTCATAATTAAGTGGAAAAAAATTACCGTTTTACCCTTTTAATTATATCTTGATTCTTAATGTACCATTTGTTAGGAAAACTTATACAGGATCTTAATTATTGTCATGTAAATCATATATTAAACAAATTAATATAAGAAAACCTAGAACATGATAAGAACACTTACATTATACGCATTGGAATGAATAAGTCATTCCTTCAGTTTCTCTAACCCTTGTATCCTTTCTGTCACAGGGTATCGCCAAGAAACTGAATCGATCTTCAATTTTCTTCACGGCCTTCCAAAGTATCCATATAATCACCTAGACTAGAGTGGGAAATTCTCAACACATGAGATAGATACAAAGAGAATAAGAGACTATTGAGGCGTAGATAAGGACTTATGTTGTAGAGAGAATCTAAAACCTAGAGCATCAAGAATATATCTTCTGATTTTCTGTCAGATAGTCTTTCTCAAATTTGATTTCAATTCTCACTTAGCATTCCTTTTATATACTCAATTAGGTCATTTATTTTAATTAAAAATAAATAAAATAATGGATAATATCAGCGTGAAGGTCGAAATTCTCATAGGCTTTAGGCCCGTGAAATTTCCTATTTAATTACAAGCCCATTGGACTTAAATCAAGGCCTGTATTATTTTCTATTGATTAATTAATTAAATAATTATTCAAATAATTTATCAAATTAATTATTTATAATTTGAACCTTAATTTAAAATGATTTATTAATTTAGATACCAAATTATCTTAATTAATAAATCTGTCATAATTTCTCTTTTCTTCTCTAAATTACATAACTCTGTGAAACTATCCAAAATTGACCTGGTCAACTTTGATAATTCTAATTGATAATTAAATCAATTAATTGAGACTGTCTAGATGATTTGATCAAAGGTACAGTTATAACGTCCCAAATTTCCTAATAAGGCTTAGGGCCTTGATTAGGGGGCCAGGATGGAAAGTTATGGAATTATATGATTATGTGATATTTATGTGCATCATTATGTGATTATGTGAGTTATATTATAATATGACTTGATATGCATGTTTAGGTGTATTAAATATGCATGTGGGCCCATTTCTGTTCAATTGGGCAATTTTCATAATTTGGCCCGTTTTGGGTATATTTGGCATATATGTGATATGTGTGTGGTACTATATTATTATATGAAAATGTTTGGGTTACTCGGCACCAGACGATCCTAGCAAGCTAGTGGAAAAGTCACAATGAGATCCATACTTGACTCAGAGTCAGTCAAGGGGTATATTAGGTATTTAGCTCATTACCAAGATATTGGGTAATGGGAATAAATATTTGATGATAAATTGGGAGTTAGTGAGATCAGGGGAAAATTCTAGGAATTTTGACTATTTTACCCTGGGTGGCGTTTTTGGGACCCCGAGCATTAGGATTTGCTTGAGGTTACTTAAGCTCGAAGTAACCTATTAGAATTATAAAAGAACATTCAGAACGTTCTCTCTCTCTATCGTTCCATTTTCGACACTCGTTCGCATTTTCGAAGGAACTCATGTTTTAGGGCTCGAATTCAAGTTTATGTTTTAAAGAGTTTTTGGATGGTTTGAGACTTGGGTTTTAATGGTTTTGGATAATTGGGATGTTTGGGAACTTTGATTTTGGGATTTGGATATGTTTGGATAGGTTTTTGGAAGGTTTTACATAGGAGAATATGCAGGTTATGGCTGATTTCGTGGTCAAGTCACGACCTTATTCTAGCAAGTCGCGACTTTGATGAAGCCAGAACCAGAAGGAGGCTACCTAGGGAGCGTGTTGCGACTCAAGGGGGGCTAAGTCACAGCCTACACCCTGAAACCTAGGTAGAGGCTCTCTGTCTTGGGGGCAAGTCGTGACCCTCAGGGCCAAGTCGCGATCGACCTGTGCATTTTTGCCCAAATTTGGTTTTTAGCCATGGGAACTTAACTGTACGGGCATGGGATCGATCCTACTACCCAGTTGAGTAGGATTCGACGTCCCGGAGGCTAGTATTTGGTCCGGAAGTATTTATTTACTCAATTTTGATGGGAGTTTATATTATGGTTATGACTAGGTTATCGCTAGGGGCTTGGAAATAGGATCGTGCTTGAGGGTCGTTTATTGGTAACCTGTGCTTGGACCAAAGGTAAGAAGATTGCACCCAGTATGTGATGCATGTGATTATGGCATGGCATGAATATTAAATATGGAATTGATCAGACCTTGAGTCTCCGGAAATGTGCATGATCATAATTATGCTGGTGAATGTTGAGTAAGCATGCTGAATGCCTTATATTTGGATATTTGACATATGATATATGCCCGGTTGCATTGCTTAATTGTGAGTGTTACTGACTCATTAGTCAGAAATGGCATTGGTGTTAGTACTGGTCATGAAGTCTTGACTTATTAGTCATGATCGACAATAGTATTGAGCGCTGGTCGTATGGAATTAACCTACGAGTCAAGAGCGGCATTAGCGTATTGAACACAAAGTCGGAATGATTAGATCTAGTCAACATGAGCATTAAGGTCGAAGAAAACTAAAGCGCTTGTCTAGTCTAAAGTCTAGTTACTTAGAGCCAATGCCAAAAGGCTCATTTGACTGAAAAGTCACATGGCTTAGGGCGCAGAGCCCCAGAGAGAGACTTATTAGTCCTCTACCCAGAGAGTGACTCATTAGTCACCTACCCAAAGAGTGACTCATTAGTCATCTATTCAGGGTGCAGGACCCCAGATTGACTTGATAGTCATCTACACAGAGCGCAAGGCCCCATAATAATTTTATTTGGACTTGCATGCATGCATGAATAAGGTTATTACTGCTAGGCATGCTTATTATGATTTAGTGATATGTTATTATTTGTTTATGAGCATGTTGAGTTTTCTTGCAGAGCCTCTACTCACGGGTGCTATGTGTTGCAGGTAAAGGCAAAAAAAAGCTGGACCATCTTTGAGTTGGAGAGCTTAGGTGACGATGTGTACATATGCGGCTGCTCGACTACCACGGTCGAGGGTTTAAAGAGGAACTAGGGTGAAACTCTATTTTGCCGCTTAGGTTGACTGGTTGTAAATCTTTTATTGTAATTAACCTTTAAATATATTTTGGGATCCCAATGTATACAATAATGTTTTAGTGAAATGTTGTATCTTTGACCAAAAAGTTTAACCCTAAATCATTAATCACACTTAGTTACAAGATTATGGCCAAATGACTCGGTTGGCGAGTTTAGCACTGTTTAAAATGCATAGCATAACGGTCCCTGGGTAGTAGGGCGTTACAACAGTTGGGACCATGGGCCTATGAAATCAATCTCCAATAAGCTATCATAAATTTAACAAATAAATTTACTAACTTATTAATTCCTTGTGACTCCACTAAAGACTCGGAATTGTACTCTTGAATTCATAGAACGGTCTATAAGCAATATAGTTACGTTATTAATTATCCATTGTTACAACCATAATTGTCACTCAATCCTTTATATACGGTCTACACTGAGATGGGACTAAAATAACGTTTTACTCCTCATTGTATTTTATCCTTAAAACACTTAGTTCCTTGTAAATGATATTTCAGTAAACTAATATTAATTACTGAAATGAGTTCTCTATCATTTAGTACCTTGAACCAAACTAAAAGGAAACCATCATTTTACTTCTTCATTAGAAGCTATAGATGTTCATATCTATGATTAACACTCCCACTCAATTATACTACTGAGTTCCCAAGATGTAAGTATGGGCTAGTCCGTAGGATAAGCTGGTAACGAACAAGTCAAAGAACTCAAATAATACAATCAGTTAGAATACTAACCACTCATAATTGAGATTGAATTGACCCACGGTCAACTATATGATATGACTAGAATAGAAAATAACGGTATGTTTACTTATCATATTTATTATCAATATCGGTCCTGTCCGATGTAACAAATACATATGATCTTATCTACTTTGCTAATGTTCTGGAAAGAACATAACACTACAATGTGTAAGTAGATCATATCATAGATTGACAAGTTAGTGTAAATCCTGTGCACTGACTAATCTTAGGAATAACTTATGTTTGAACATATAATCATATTTATATTCCACTGTGATTACGTCACTATAGATACGATTAGATATATGCTCGGGATTTAATAGAAGTTTATATTAAACAAATAATCATGAAAATAATACATGTGAGCAAAGTGATTTACCAAGTCAAAAATTGATTTCTATTCAATTATTGATAATAAAATGAGATTACAAAGAAATTGAGTTTTAATTAGGGCATAAAATCCCAACAAACTCCCACTTGCACTAATTGAAACTAATGCCTTAATTCTATTAATCCCATTTCCTTGATATGCTTGTTAAATGTAGCTTTTGGTAGTGTCTTTGTAAACGGATCTGCAAGATTGTCTTTAGATGCAATCTTTATAACCTTCACATCTCCCCTAACCACATATTCTTGAATTATGTGATACTCCCTTTCTATATGCTTACTCCTCTTGTGACTTCGTGGTTCTTTCAAGTTTGCTATCGATCCTGTGTCGTTACAAAACAACACAAGTGATTTATCCATATCTGGAATAACACCAAGATCTGAATAAAACTTCTTCAGCCAGACTATTTCCTTAGCTTCTTCAGACGCAGTTATCAATTCAGCCTCCATGGTGGAATTTGAGATTATAGATTGCTTTATGCTTCTCCATATCACAGCTCCACCCCCAAGAGTAAACATCATTCCAGAAGTAGACTTCTTGTCATCAACATCAGTCTGAAAATCTGAATCGGTGTAGCCTACAACGTTCAGAACACCACCCTTGTAGACTAACATATAATCCCTAGTCCATCTTAAATACTTCAGAATATGCTTAACTGCTATCCAATGTTCCGGTCCTGGGTTTGACTGATACCGGCTCACTACTCCCACTGCATAGCAGATATCTGGTCTAGTACACAACATAGCATACATCATGCTTCCAACTGCAGATGCGTAAGGAACTTTTCTCATTGCATCTTCCTCTTCAGGAGCCTGGGGAGACTGCTTCTTTGAAAGATGAATTCCATGGTGAGATGATAGACATCATTTCTTAGAATTTATCATTGAGAAATGTTCAAGCACTTTATCATTGTTCTTTCTATCCCTAATGATCTGGATGCCTAGAACATAACTTGCTTCACCCAAATCCTTCATCTGGAATTGAGTGTTAAGCTAATTCTTCACATCTGACAATTTCTTAACATTGTTTCCAATGAGTAAGATATCATCTACATAAAGAACCAGGAATACCACTATTTGATTTGCCTTCAGTTGGTAAACACAAGGCTCATCAATATTTTGTTCAAAGCCATCAATTTTGATTATTTCATCGAACCTAAGATTCCAAGAATGAGAAGCTTTGCTTAAGTCCATAAATGGACCTATTCAACTTGAAACATTTTCCTTCTTGTCCAACTACTTTAAATCCTTCTGGCTGATCCATATAAATGACTTTGTCAAGCTTCCCATTAAGAAAAGTTATCTTGACGTCCATTTGCCAGATCTCATAGTCGAGAGTTGCTGCTATGGATAGAAGGATGCGAATGGACTTGAGCATGGCTACCAGACTAAAAGTTTCCTCATAGTCCGTGCCTTCTCTTTGGGTATAACCCTTTGCCACTAATCGAGCTTTATAAGTTTTGATATTTCCATCAACACCTCATTTCTTCTTGTAGATCCACTTGAATCCAATGGCCCTAAAGTCACTAGGTGCATCCACAAGAACCTATTTCATGGCTTCGAGCCATAGTTCCTTTTCAGGGCTAGGCATTGCCTGTTTGAAAGAAAATGGATCATCATCACTAGTGTCACCAAAAACCATATTGGTTTCACCATCCAAACCATAGCGAACTGGATTCCTAGAAACCCTCCCACTACGACGAGGCTCCATGACTATTTGCTTAGGAACAGTGGTACTTTCTTCATTTAAATCGACTTGCGTCGGTTGGACACGAAGAGTGGGAATTTCATCATCAACTCGCATTGATGACGATGGAATATTGGTTGGATTCAATTCTTCAACCATCTCTTCTAAAACTACTTTGCTGCGCTGTTAGAAGTTTTGGACATGGTCATTTTCCAGAAAAGTAGCATTCGTAGAAGTAGACATTTTCTTTTATGAATGACTATAGAAAAGTCCACCCTGAGTTCCTTTAGGATAGCCAACAAACATGCAAACTTTGATTCGTGGTTCTAGCTTTCCTTCCTTTTTCCTTAGGACGTGGGCGGGACACCCTCAAACTCTAAAATGACGTAAGCTAGGTTCACGACCATTCCAGCGTTCTAAAGGTGTTTTGGGGATTGATTTCGGTGGTACGACATTGAGAATGTCGTTCGCAGCTTCAATTGCATGTCCCCAAAATGAAGTTGGCAGAGTTAAGTAACTAAGCATGCATCTAACCATTTCCAATAAAGTTATGTTCTGTCGTTCTGCTACACCATTTTGTTGCGGAGTACCCGGGGCAGTAAGTTGTGATAAATTCCCAAGTTCAATTAAATGATCTTGGAAACACATATCCAAATATTCTCCACCACTATCAGATCGCAAGATATTTAATGTTTTTTATAATTGGTTCTGAGTCATAGCTAGGAATTCCTGAAACTTTGTAAATGTTTCTGATTTCCTATGATTAGGTAAAGACATGAGTATCTAGAGTAATCGTCAATGAAAGTGACAAAATACTCAAAACCACCCCTAGCTTGTACATTCAAAGGTCCACAAACATCTGAATGAACAAGTCCAAGTGGTTCCTTAGCCCTATCATCCTTTGTAGAGAATGGACGCTTGGTTAGTTTGCCTTCTAGACAAGATTCGCAGACAAGTAATTCACAGTTCCCTCAAAGACCTGTCCTATGTAATTCATTGAATTCTATCATAGCCAATGTGACCTAGTCTCAAATGCCATAAATACATCATGTTATCGTTATCAGTATTTTGACGTTTATTGGTCCTAGGTTTAGCTATTTTCAATAAATCATTGTTAAGAGCGAGGGGTTCGTTAGGGCACAGAATATAAAGCCTGTTTTACAAACATGCAATACACAATTATGATCCATTGAAAGAAATAGATATATTAAAACTTGTGAAAGTCAGAACGAATTGTTCTAATTGCAACATGGAAACTGAAATTAAATTTCACCTAACATCCGGAATAAAAAATATGTCTTTCAAAATTAAATATATTTCTCAACTTCAAGCGATCTCTTCCTCTAGCTTGGACCATAACGAACGCTTTGTTTCCAACTCTAAGCTTTAAGCCGCCTTCATCCACTTCCTCCCATGATTCAAGAAGTTTTAAAGAGTTACAAACATGGTTAGTAGATCTGGATTTATCATTCTCTAAAACACATGTTTCTAAGATATATGAACTATAATCATTACCTTTGTTTTTCGCTGCTAGAAACTTGGTGCAATCCAGTTTCCAATGACCCTTCTCTTTGCAGTGAAAACACTTACATTTACCTTTCTTGTTTTTCTTTTTCTTCCCCTTAGGCGTCTATGCATCAGGTTGTGCACTCGTCTTTGCAGCCTTTGCAGGCTTGGGGTTGTTGTTTTGTCCATCTTTCCTCTTGTTTCCAGCTTTCAAAAGAGAAGCCTGGTTAACTTCAGCCTTAGCTGGATCAATAGCAGCAACAATAGTCTTATTTTCTTCTCCCTTGCTTGGTCCACCCATGATAGACTTGAAAGTCTAAAGCTCGTTCATGAGCTGCGTCAGACCATAGTTGAGTTTATTCATCACATAGTTTGTGGTGAACGTCAGGAAAGTTGGAGAGAGACTATTGAGGATTAAGCTGACTTGAGTCTCCTCATCTATAGTTGCTCCATGCAGTTAAGCTTCCTGAAAGTAGTTGGTCATTTTGATGAGGGGATCACAAACATGCTGAGATGGTGCCATCTGAGCATTGGCATATTTCTTGGTGGCCTCAAAACGAGTATGCACAGACTTTGCACCGAATATGTCTTGGAGCTGATCCATGATTTCGTAGGCCGTCTCGACATTCTCCATCTTTGTCTTGATAGTGTCGACCATACTAGTCAACATGTAGTACCGTGCCTTGTTATTAGCCATCTGCCAACGCTCATATATGTCTCTTACAGAGTTGGCAGCTACTTCAGATGGAACTTCTGGGGTTTCCTCAATCGTGATGAACTTGGAGTTGTCACCAATCAACACTATGTTGATATTCTGCTTCCACTTAAGGAAGTTATCTCCAGTGAGTTTCTCCATCGAAAGTTGAGAAAGGATGGGAGTAGACACAACCATACTTAAAACTACATATTATCAATAAAATAGAAATCAATCACATTTACTCAATAAAACTTCTATTCACTCTAATTTCAAGAAGTGGCACAACATATACCAGAAATATGTAAGATATAAGAAAAAAATACAAAAATAATCATATCTCTATTTCTCTTGGTTTTTAACTATTCTATGATATCGTTGTCCCAGTTGTAAACTCATTTAATAATGGACACCATTATTAACAACCTACTATTCGATCAAAATAAGAAAACAAAATGTCTTATTTTATGAGCTAGACCCACGGTTTCGATAATCAATAGATTTAGTCCTAGTAGTCACCGTAGGGGTGAGTCTAGTAGAATTTGACCTATAATTATCTATCTTTCAAAATTTTACCTTGTCAAAATAACTAATGAACACCTTCCGTAGGGAGACAAATCAAAGTGTCTTGAGACCCCATTAACCTATTAAAAATACATTCAAAAATCAAATTTTAAGAAAAATTTATCGCAGGCTACGGCCAGTGAAAACTGGTGGCTGCGGCCACGGGACGATCTGGGAAAAAAAACGCGTGCTGGCCGCGGCCAGGGGTTGATGATGGCCACGACCACTAGCTGTTGTTACCTAGGTCGCGGCCAGTGAAAACTGGTGGTCACGACCACTGCCCGAAAGAAAAAAAAATTAATAAAATTTGTGTAATTTTTCAACCCAAAAGCGTTTTCTAAATAATTTTTACCATGTTTTACATCAAATAAATAATTTATATAAAAATTATTTACAAAGAAAAGACAACAAAATGACCCGAACATGCTAATAATCACATAAAATTCAATATGCAGCATAAAAAAACATGAAATCCATCCAAATACTCAACACATCAAATAATATAATTTTTACCATGTTCGTGCATGAAAATAAATATTACCAATAACTCTGAGGCCAGTTGTTAGGAGAACTTATATAGGATCATAATTATTTTCATGTAAATCATATATTAAACAAATTAATATAAGACAACCTAGAACATTTTCTATAATTGAATTTAAACAAAGATAATGATAAGAACACATACATTATATGCAGCGGAATGAATAAGTCATTCCTTCAGTTTCTCTAACCCTTGTATCCTTTCTGTCGCATGGTATCACCAAGAAACTGAATCGATCTTTAATTTTCTTCACAGCCTTCCAAAGTATCCTCAGAATCACCTAGACTAGAGTGGAAAATTCTCAACACATGAGATAGATACAAAGAGAAGAAGAGTTTAAGAGAATATTGAGGCCTAAGGACTTATGCTGTAGAGAGAATCTAAAACCTAGAGCATCAAGAATAGATCTTTTGATTTTCTGTCAGATAAACTTTCTCAAATCTGATTTCAACTATCACTTAGCATTCCTTTTATAGACTCAATTAGGTAATTTAATTTAATTAAAAAATTAATAAAATAATAGATAATATCAAACTAAAGGTCGAAATTATCATGGGCTTTAGGATCGTAAAATTTCTCATTTAATTAAAAGCTCATTGGACTTAAAATCAAGGCCTGTGTTATTTTCTATTGATTAATTAATTAATTATTTAAATCATTCTAAAATCAATTATTTATAATTTGAACCTTGATTTATATTTTCTTCTCTAAATTGCAAAACTCTGTGAAACTATCCAAAATTGACCTGGTTAACTTAGATAATTCTAATTGATAATTAAAACAATTAATTGAGACTATCTAGATGATTTTATCCAAGGTACAGTGGGGATCATTGGCCTATGAAATCAAGCTCCAATAATTTATCATAAATTTAACAAATAAATTTACTAACTTATTAATTCCTTGTGACTCCACTAAAGACTCAGAATTGTACTCTTGAATTCATTGAACACTCTATAAGCAATATAGATACGTTATTAATTATCCATTGTTACAACCATAATTTTCACTCAATCCTCTATAGACGGTCTACGATGAGATGAGACTAAAATAATGTTTACCCCTCATTGTATTTTATCCTTAAAACACTTAGTTCCTTGTAAATGATATTTCAGTAAACTAATATTAATTATTGAAATGAGATCTCTATCATTTAGCACATTGAACCAAACTAAAAGGAAACCATCATTTTACTTCTTCATTAGAAGCTATAGATGTTCATATCTATGATTAACACTCTCTCAATTATACTACCAAGTTCAAAGATGTAAGTATGGTCTAGTCCGTAGGGTAAGCTGGTAACGAACAAGTCAAGGAACTCAAATACTACAATCAGTTAGAATACTAACCACTCATAATTGAGATTGAATTGACCTATGGTCAATTATATGATATGACTAGAATAGATAATAACGGTATGTTTACTTATCCTATCTATTGTCAATATCGGTCCAGTCCAATGTAACAAATACATCCGATCCTATCTACTTTGCTAATGTTCTAGAAAGAACATAACTCTACAATGTGTAATTATATCATATCATAGATTGGCAAGTCAGTGTAAATCCTGTGTACTGACTAATCTTAGGACTAACTTATGTTTGAACATATAATCATATTTATATTCCACTGTGATTACGTTTCTATAGATACGATTAGCTATATGCTTGAGATTTAATAGAAGTTTATATTAAACAAATAATCATGAAAATAAAACATGTTAGCAAAGCGATTGACCAAGTCAAAGATTGATTTATATTCTTTTATTGATAATAAAATGAGATTACAAAGAAATTGGGTTTTAATTAGGGCATAAAACCCCAACACCATTGACTTTACTAGTGAAGGTTAATTCATAATCTGATTACGAATTTGACGTCAATAACCTTTTCGGTTCCAAAAGCCAACCCAATAGAGAATCATCATTCAATCTATAAGAAGGTATAGATTCCATATCTGTTAAGCTATGTCCCGAGCCATATACATCATTGATTCCCTAAAACAATAGTTCCTTGCCTGATCATTCTGACAAACCGTAACACATGAATCAAAGGATCAAGTGACATATATAGGAGTTCATAGTAACTTCATGATTAAGATTAGTTTGTATATGATCATCAGTTGATGCATTTTATAATACTACAAAAAGGTATTTAAACAAGTATTATTAAATCACATTTAGTCCAGTTCTACATACTCTCAACATGCAAAGTACCTCTACTAAAGTGTCCTTCTACACTGGTAACCTAGATCTAGATCGCATGTATTCATAATACTAGTGGACCGTACTAGCAGTAATTAATCTAAAGATTCCATAACTTTATTTTACTGCGAACTATTTAAGTTCATTATCTCAATTTCGATCCTCTCATACCAATATGAGATTGAGACCACACAGATGAACTTGAGAATTTTATGATATTTACTTAATATTATTAGCAATAATATAGTACATAAGCTACATATATACAATAATTCATTTAATTTTTTTATTTCATTAAAACCATTGTTTAATACAATTGCTTTTAGGGCATAATTCCCAAAAAGTGACTCCCTTCACTGGTTCTGGCCGAGGTAGTGGCCCCAGTGAGTAGAAGAGAAAGGCCCCATATTCTTTTATTCCTCCTGGTCTAGATAGGAGGGCACAGGGTGCCTCTGGTGGCCATCAGAGCGGGGGAGAGAACTGGAGAAGCTTTCCAGAGTGTCCACGGTGTAGGCGAAGACATCTTGGGCAGTGTAGAGTTAGAGCTTGCTTCATCTGTGGGAGTGTCAGTCACTTGAGGAAGGATTGCCCACAAGCTAGAAAAGAAGAACCAAAGAGGAGTGACAGCCTCACTCCAGCCAGAGTGTTCACTTTGACCCAGATCGAGGCTGAGCCTAGTCCCTCGGTCGTGACATGTTAGATTTATAGTGTTGGTTCTTCATTTACTGCATTGATTGATTCAGGGGCTACTCATTCATTTGTATCTGCTGAGTGATAGATTGTTTGTGTAGACCTTGTGATTTGTATGCTAGAGGATTTAGGACTCTTTTGCCAACTTGGGAACTGGTAGTCTCTAGGAGGTGGATTAGAGCATTACAAGTAGAGATAGACAATAGGGAGTTGTTTATGGATCTTATTGAATTAGTGATGGATGACTTTCATATGATTCTGGGGATGGACTATTTGTTAAAGTATGGGGCGATGATAGACTACAATCGTAGGATGGTGACTTTTGAACCGGAAAGAGAGGAACCCTTTGTGTTTGTAGGGTTAGTGAGTGAACCACTAGTACCTATGATCTCCACACGCTAGAGACCTATTGCAAGATGGTTGCGTAGGATTCCTAGCGAACATAGTGGATACCTCTAGGGTTGTTCCAGTTGGACCTAGTGAGACTAGGTTGGTGTGTGAGTTTCCTTATGTATTCTCAGCAGACCTGCTAAGATTTCCACCACACCGAAAGATCAAATTCGTCATAGAGTTGGCACCGGGAGTATAACCTGTATAAATGACACCTTACAGAATGGCGCCAGCAAAGTTAAAGTAACTAAAGATTCAGCTGCAGGAATTTCTGGATCTAGGATTCAATAGACCTAGCTTTTCACAGTGGGGTGCACCAATGCTGTTTGTCAAGAAAAAGGATGGCTCCCTAAGAATGTGCATCAATTACAGAGAACTGAATAAGCTGACTATTAAGAATAAATATCCACTACCCAGGATTAACAGCTTGTTTGATCAGTTATAAGGGAAGACGGTGTTTTGTAAGATTGACGTTCGGTTCGGCTACCATTAGTTAAGGATTAAGGAGGAGGATATACCGAAGACCACATTTCGTATGAGGTATGGACATTATGAATTCCTAGGCATGTCCTTTGGATTAACTAATGCCCCAACAGTCTTCATGGACTTGATGAATATGGTCTTCAGGGATTACTTGGATAATTTTGTGATCGTATTCATCGATGATATACTGGTGTACTCCCAATCAGAGACAGAGCACGAGCAACATCTCTGTTTGATACTACAACGGTTGAAAGAGCACATGCTATATGCTAAGTTCAATAAATGTGAATTCTAGTAACCCAAAGTAACATTTCTGGGTCACATTGTGAGTAAGGAGGGGATTCTGGTGGAACCAACCAAGGTAGAGGCAGTGAGAGATTGGTTGAGGCCGAGCAATGTACCAGAGGTTAGAAGCTTCTTGGGATTAGCAGGGTACTATCGGCGGTTCGTTGAGGGATTCTCCATAATAGCCCTATCGTTGACTGAGCTCATGCGTAAGAAAACCAAGTATATATGGACATATAGATGTGAGAACAGTTTCAAGGAGTTGAAGCGGCGACCGATCACCTCTCCGGTATTGAGTCTTCCATCAGACAAGGAAAAGTTTGTGGTCTACTGTGATTCTTCAAGGTAGGGTTTGGTTTGTATACTGATGCAAGTTGGGAAGGTGATAGCCTACGTGTCTCGACAGTTGAAGGAGTATGAGCAGAGATATCCCACTCATGATCTAGAACTAACAGCGATGGTATTCGCACTGAAGGTATGGATGCAATACCTGTATGGAGAGAAGTCTGAAATATACATTGACCATAATAGTTTGAAGTATTTCTTCACTCAAAAGGATTTGAATATGCTCCAAAAGCATTGGTTGGAGTTGGTGAAGGACTACGATTGTGAGATTTTGTACCATCGAGGAAAGGCCAATGTGGTGGCCGATGCATTGAGTCAAAAGGGCCCAAGGAAATTATTTAGTCCAAGACAGATTTCAAAAAAGTTAGCTGAAGAGATAACAAGAGCGGGAATTGAATTGGTAGTCGGTGAGCTAGCCAATATCACTCTTCAGTCTACGCTCCTTGAGAGGATCAAGTAAGCCCAGAAGGAGGATCCAGAGTTGAGGAAACACAGGGAGGATGTCTTAGCTATATTGGCTAGAGACTTTTCTATTTCAGAGGTTGGTCTACTAAGGTATAAAGGTCGCATTTGCATTCCAATGGATCCCAATATTAGGCTAGAGATTCTAGAAGAATCTCATACCACTTCTTATTCTCTACATCCGGATACGACGAAGATGTACCAAGATCTAAGGACTCTTTATTGGTGGATAGGAATGGAGAAGGAAGTGGTGGATTATGTGGCCAAGTGTTTAACTTGTCAGTAGGTGAGGGCTGAACATCAAAGGCCAGCAGGGTTACTGTAGCCTTTAGGGATTCCAGAGTGGAAGTGGGAGGATATCACCATGGACTTCGTGGTTGGATTGTCAAGGACAGTGGGGAAACATGATTCTATGTGGATAATTGTGGATAGGTACACCAAATCAACCCACTTTTTGCCTATTAGAACAACTTATACGGTAGAACAGTATGCTGAGTAGTATGTAAAGAAGATTGTGCGATTCCATGGGTCCCCGAGGTCGATAGTGTCAGACAGGGACCACGCCTTCACTTCTAAGTTTTGGGACAGCCTGCAGAAGGCTATGGGCACACAGTTGCGGTTCAATACTTCCTATCATCCTCAAACGGATGGACAGTCTGAGATGAAGGTTAAAATATTGGAGGATATGTTGCGGGCCTATGTGCTGGACTTTGGGGGATCTTAGAGTAAGTATCTCCCTTTGATTGAGTTTTCTTATAATAACAACTACCAAGCGACTATCGGTGTGGCTCCGTATGAAGTGTTATATGTGAGGAAGTGCGGATCACCCATTCATTGGGATGAGGTGGGTGAGAGGAAGTACTTAGGTCCTGAGGCCGTTCAGAGGACTAACAAGGAAATTGAGAAGATTAGAGCTCAAATGCTCGCCTCCCAGAGTAGACAGAAGAGTTACTCAGACTTGAAACATAGAAGTGTAGAGTTTCAATTCGGTGATCATGTGTTTCTCAGAGTTTCTCCTTTGAGAGGGGAAATGATTCAGAATGAAAGGCAAGTTAAGTCCTAGGTTCATTGGCCCCTTTGAGATTCTGGAATGAGTTGGAGAGGTGGCTTATAGATTAGCTATGCCTCCAGCTTTATCAGAGGTTCACAATGTATTTCACGTGTCCATGCTCTGGAAGTACATACCAGATCCTGTTCATGTATTGAGTTATGAAAACCTGGAGTTGGATCAAGATTTTTCCTATGAGGAGAAGCCAGTTCAAATCCTAGATCGAAAGGATAAAGTATTGCGAAACATGACCATTGCCTTAGTGAAAGTGATGTGGAGAAATAATAAAGTAGAAGAGGAAACTTAGGAGCTTGAGTCAGATATGCGGGATCGATCTCCTGAGTTATTCAAGTAAATTCCGAGGATGAAATTATTGTAAGGACGGGATAGTTGTAACGCCCCAAATTTGCTAATAAGGCTTAGTGCCTTGATTAGCGTGTTGGGAGGGCAATAATTGATTTAATTGTATGTGGTTAATTGTGATATATGTGTATCAGTACGTGATTACTCAAATTATATTATTATATGACTAGATATGCATGTTTAGGAGAATTAAATATGCATGTGGGCCCATTCCTGGTAATAAGGGCATATTTGTAAATTTTGGCCCATTGAGGGCATAAATGTAAATTATGTGCATGTTATGATTGAGACAATAGTATTGTGGAGATATATATGAGATGTGTGATATGAGGCTGTCCTAGGGAGCGTATTAGCGAAGTAATCACAACGGGGTCAAATACTCGGCTCGGGGTGAACCTAAGGGTATTTTGGGAATTTGGCACGCGTTTGGGATTTACAGGGTAACAGGTAGTTATTTAGCGGTTATTTGGGTATGCCAGGATACATTGGGGATTTATAGGAATACTCGAGGAATTAGCGGGAATGGGGCAAATGACAAGATTGCCTTTCGAGGCATTAAGTGGCTAAGGGTTAACCTAAGGATATTTTAGTCATTTTGAAGCTAAGGGTAGACTTGGGGTAGGCTCTAGACATCAACAGAATGTTCAGGAAGGAAGGAAAAAAAACAATAACTCTCAGCTAACATCTCTCTCTCTCTCTCTCTCTCTCTCTCTCTCTCTCTCTCTCTCTCTCTCTCTCTCTCTCTCTCTTGGTGCTTGGAATGGTTTTGGGATACTTTGAAGGAATTTTCTTAGGAATTGAGGATTTGAGTCTAGGAACTTGGGGAAATCAAGCTAGGAGGAAGTCTAAGGCAGTTCAAGGTCACAATTCATAGCTAGGGTAAGCTCTAACCTTGATTTGATTAAGTTTTGGGTCTATTTTTTTAGTGTTTTGGGGTTTTTGAACTCAAGTGATTAAGTTAGGTTGTGATAAGGCTTTTGGTTAAGTTTTCAAGTTTATTTACTGCTTAGGTGTAGTGGAAGTGTTTTGGGACTCAATTCTGGCCTCGGAACAAGTTTTTAATGATTTTTTGGAGTTTAGGAATCTGAAAATGTTGGGGAAAATCTAGGTTTGCGGGGTCGCATCGCGACACTATTCTTGAGCGTCATGGCCCGCATGAACTCAGAAGGCCTTGAGGATTCATTGAATCGCCTTAGCACCGCGACTCTAGGAAGGGGCGTCGCGACGCATGTCCAGAGAAATTGAGGGCTAGACACTCTGACTTGTAGAGGGTCGCGACTCTAATTATGGGGGTGCCACGACTCTAATTGAGGGCGTCGCGGCGCAAATGGAGGTTTTTGGCCATATTAGGGTTTTAAGCACGGGAATCTTAAGGGATCGGGAATAATTCTACTACCTGGTTTAGTAGAATTCGAGGTCTCAAAGACTAGTTTATTATTCTAAAGGATTTTAATAGGTTTAGATTATGATGGTTATGTACTATTACATTGTGACTAGGTTTTATCATTAAAGCTCGGATTTAGGGATCATGCTCGGGATCACCTGTTATTGTCAGCTCGGGACTCAGGTAAGAAAACGGTTTGTGCCCGTAGAGTAGGGCATGGCCCGATTATCTGTGTTAATGCTATGTATGGGTATTTATGATTATTATGCCATGTTTGTGTGATTGTGTCTGATTGGTGAAGGCCAGGATTCGAGATCGGCAGAGGCTGGAAACAGCAATAAGCATGTTGAATTCAGGCTGTTATGGCATGGCCATCTAGGGTGTTGTACTCACCCGTTCGGTCAAGACCGTGAACCTGATGACTGGTAATGCACCGTGATCGGCATAGGTCGCTATGTGAATAGTCTGATGTATCTATTTAAAATTATGCATTTACTGAAATGAATTGTTATATAAGCTAAGTGTGTGGAGTTTTCTTGTTGGGCATTGGCTCACGGGTGTTGTATGGTACAGGTAAGAGAAAGGGAAAGGTTGACCAAGCATGAGTTGGAGGGTATGGAGCAGCGCATACATGTTTGGCCTACCTGGCCTCCACGACTGGGGTTCTTTTGCGGAACGCGTTATAAATATTTGATTTTGTCGCCTACGTCGACTGTACATTAACTTTTGAGTTGAAAATACTTTTTAAACAATATTTTGGGATCCTAATGTAACACTTTTATAATTTAAATGAATGTCCTAACCTTTTCTCTTAGAGTTTCATTAATTGAGTTTTTATTTAATCGCACTTTTTAGTCTAAAACCTCGATTAGCGAGCTAATGACACATTTTAAAATCACATGGTAACGACTCTAGGGTAGTAGGGCGTTACACATGATCCCTGCATCACCTTTGAGTAAATTATCTAGAATGTCTTAATTAATTGATTTAATCATCAATTAGGATTCTTAAAGTTGACTAGTCCAATTTTGGAAAATTTTACAAATATATGAGATTTAGATAATAAAAGAGAATCTTTGAGAAATTTTATTAATATAGATAAATTGGTGTCAATATAAATAAATAAATTTAAATCAAATTACAAATTATATTTAGTTAATTTGAATAATGATTTAATTAATTAATTAAAAGATAAATAATTAAAAATGTTTTGATTTTAGGCCCAATTGAGATTTAAATTAAAAAAAAAAAAAGATTGAGCCCAAGTCCATTTGTGGCAATCCAAGACTTTTATTTTTTGTTTATTATTTTTAATTAATTTAAATTTATTTTATGATTTAAATAAAGCCCATTAAGTTGCCTATATAAGGAATATGATATCTAGGATTTTTCATAAGTTGGTCTCATTTGACTCATTGGGGTAAGTGGAAACATAGACAGTCTAATCCTCTCTTGGCCACCCACTCTCTTCTTCTTTTCTAGATCTCTATCTCATGTGTTGAGAACCAACCCACACTAGTTCTAGGTTTATTAAAGGCTTGGCAAGGAAGACCGTGTTGCTAATCTAGTTCAATCTCTTGATAATACTCTGCTACATAAATGAATCAAGGGTTAGAGAGATTGAAGGAATGAGTTGTTCCAGTTCTACTTCGTATACGTAAGTTTCTACATCTTTGTGTTTATGTTAATTTACGAATCTGATGTTCATTTGTATGTCATGTTATTCTATGTTTCTATTATGATTTTTGGAAAAATAATAGGAAGCATGCATCTAGATTTAAATTCCCAGATCCTACAAATTATTGGTACTAGTAATATATGCATTAATAGAAAATAAGTTGAATTGAAAAGTGGGAATATATAGAACATCATGAAGACAAAAATTGGGATTCGAATAAATGGTGCCCGAATTTTCAATGTCTATTTTTAAGCCATTTGGTAGAGTAACTATGGAAGTAATCAGACTAGTGTGAAAAGATACAAAACAATCTATGTCATAGCAAACACGATAGGTTGCCCCACTATCAACAAACCAAGCATTATTTGAAAAAGGAAAGGATGTAATAGAAGTATTGGAGACAACCGGTGTTGGAGCCTCATTGGTGGAATGGTTTTGTTGAAGCTGTTAACTTAATAAGGAGATGAGATGTTGACAATATGAGGAAAGCAATGTAGTGCGATCGGTGGAGGTAGTTGTCTGATTGATCAGTGGTTTTGGTGTTGGAGCCTCAACTTGCCTTTGATCCCCATAACCCAGAGGGAAACCATGTAGAAAATACCACCTCTCTTTAAGATGCCCCAGTTTGTGACAAAGAGTACATGTGGGGTACATCTTTTTTGTTCTTGAAAAATTAGGATGAGAAAGGGTTTGAATGGGATTAGGGGCTGAGTAATGAGAATGATTATGTGAGGAATAATGAGAAGTATGTTGTGATGAGTAATGTGAAGGATGACAGGAGGGATTTTGAGAAGGGTATTGTTGACCCTCGATTTGGCCAACGACACGGAGTCAGAATTACGACAAGAAATGAGATGATAGTCAAGGATGGAATCAAGTGGTAAAGAAATGACACAAATGATTTATAGTGGTTCGGCCCCAATGAATGTTAATGACCTACGTCCACTTAGTGTTCTTATTGATATTGAACCTCAAAAATCGTGATCAAAGAACTAGGGTTCTTTGAGTTTCACAAGCTTTGAGAGGATTACAATTTTCATGAATAATCACACTTACGCTCTTCTTATGAGCATTGGGAAAAAGGTTCAAAAGTCCCTTCCTTGAGCCCTCTCATTCATATTTATAGGCTCAAGGGGGTTACATGGGCCAATGGGCCTTAATTATCCTTAATATCAGCGTATCAAGGCAATGAAGAGGAAATAATAAATGCAGTTATTAAAAGATTACAATCTTTAAAGGAAAGAAACTGAAGCATGCGACCAGACTGGTCGCATCTAACTGCGAGATCTGATGAAGCAACAAGGAGTTGGTCGATAGGCGAACATCACCTCTTCACCATGACGCTACCACGTGCCAACCACATGTAATAAGTTCTTGCCACGTCATCAGGAGCCATTTTTGGGTAAACATTTGCCCCCCAAGTTTATTTTACTGCGACCAGCATAAAGTAAACTTAGGAAACTGACCCTTCACGTACCCCACCAAATCTGTCAGAGCCGCCCATGCCTTCTCGAAAAAGATAATCAATCATGTCCAATCAAGTCTTTTCGGTTTCCCAAAAAAAAATTTGACGGTTATTTCCTTTCCCCATGCTTTGAAAAAAGTAATTCCATGATTACCTCTTTTACAGTGCCACAATCAATATAAATAATCCCCCAAGATCATTTTTTTACTTTTTACTTTTCACTTATCTTCTCTTCCCCAAGAACTCTGAAGAACTCTACACTCAGTGCCCAGAAAACCCAAACGGTTCGATCGTTTCACAAAGTTTCTGCCCAGCTAACCGACTTAGTATCTCAGAGAATTGCTTCACTCTTTCATCCAAGTAAGTTATCAACCCTTTCAGGCGTTTGAAATGCCATGCAAAACTATTTTTTACCTGTTTCGTATCTTGGGTTCTTGAGCATTCTCGACTATTCTTGAAAAATAATTGCTTCGAGGTAGACGATTATACTGATCTGTGTTTGAGAGGGTTGTGAAATAATTCTTTATAGGGGTTAAGAATCAATTTTTAAGCTAGTTGAAAATTTGGGTTTTTCCCGCCCTTTCAGAGTCGAAAAGTTTTTCTTGAGAAACTTTTCACTTCTGCTTTTTAATCCATTTTCCAAACTGTTCGCTTGAAATGTAGTGTTTTTTGTCAGAATGTTGCTGGTCGTATAAAAGCTTAACTTTTATACACGAGAAACGTTATTCAACCTTTTGAACACAAGTTTTTAGGCCGTAGATTCTCATCTCCCCTTTTCTGTTTGCAGACTTTCATGCAAGATCCGTGGGGAGGTGAGAGTCCTATTGATGACGATCTGTTGACCCAACTGCTCGAGGACGAAGAACAACCATCACAGCTAATTTTGGAGATCCCTTTTTCTCGTATCGCCCCAAACAATCCATCGACCCCTCCTCAAAACATGGGTCGAATAAAATCCAAAGCCCAGAAAAAGAAACCATCCACTCCTCCTCCAAATTAGCCTGCTCCTCGGGCTGAAATTCCTTCGACCAGTGGTCGAGAAGAAAATACCCCTGACTCAGAAATCCAAACTCAAGCCCAACTCTGAAACGCCATTCAACCAGACATTGAATGGTACCTTGCTCCTCCTAGCACAATCACTACTAGGATGATAAACAATTTCCTCAAAAAGTGTGGACTTTCCAGGGTTACTCTATTCCTTCCCACCAGAGACCAACGGGAAAACCTGCCTGGAGGTGCCTTCAGCACCTCGTCGCAGTTTCACATTGAGGCAGGAGCGATCCTGCCTCTCCATCCTTTTTTCCAAGGAGTGGCCAAGTACTTTGGGGTCGATCCTTTCCAAATAACCCCAAATGGGTATAGAATGCTCTCCGCACTCTATTTCCTTTACAGTCATAGAAGTGGCCTGTTCCTACGCCGCACGAGGTCAACTACCTGTTCGACCTTAAATCCAACCCCAACCAAGAAAATACAGGGTTCTTTCATTTTTGCCACCAGGAAACGACCCGCACCTTCCTAAGTGGGACTACCTACAAGTCTAATGTAGGAAAGTACTACCAGGAGTACTTTTTAACAACCGACCTGGTCCCCAACAACTTAGCCTTCACCCAAGGAGGTAATATGTTTTCCTTAGAAATTTAGCTTTCTTCAGGTCCATGGCTACGACCAGCTCCTACTCCAGAGATGGAGCTTCGAGCAGCCCTACTGACCAGCATGTCTGACGTAGAGAAGAGCGTCAAACAACTAGTCACTGAGGCAAACTTGAGATTGGTGGGGCTTCTAGCACCTCACCAGGACATGAGGGAGTCCACGGCGAGGAGTACCACCGGCGAGGAGATTCCCGAGCAACACACAGATGTGTCACAACCTCAAAGGAGGAGGACGGCTGGTGTGACAATCAAGGAACCCTCTAGCACCCTGCGAGTGGCTGCACCCCCTGCTCCTCAAGGAAAGGGAAAAAAGAAAGCCTCTAAACCCCTTGCACCGATCAACGAGTCTTCGGATGAGAACGGTACTGATATGTCGCTCTTAGATAGTTTGCCAATTCCCTGTCACTTATTTGACGGGGACGGCAACTTTAAGTACACTCCCACTTTAGATTCAGACTTCTTCATGCCAGAGAGTGAGTGTAACACTAGTAAAGTATATAATGTAGCGACCAGTAATTATAGCTCGGGTATTTTACTTACAATTGCCTTTGTTTCCTTTTTGACATAGCACACTCATTTTTTTATATTGTCTAAATGCTCGGGTACTTGTCTTCTTGCAGATATGCCATCTAAAGAGATGTTCGACATGTACAGTGCACCCGAAGCTCCTGCGAGCAAGAAAAAAGCGAGCAGGCGGCATTAAGGGGAATACAGCAAAGCACCTCCAGCAGCTGGTCCTTCAAAAAATACAATACCTCCTCCTTCTCCCCTCGAGCAGCAGACTCCACCTGCACCTGTCAATTTGATCCCTTCTCCATCAGCTCCTGCTGACAAGACTCAGCAAGCTGCCCTTGCTCCGACAGGGGGAGACATATCAAGCCGTGCTCTAAGATCGGCCAAGGACATGATGGAAAAGATCTTAAGGCACGAGCGTTGCCGAAAATCCATGGCTAGGACAGAGTCAATGGAGGTCGACCAGCTCTTAACCCGCGCACTAAATGAGCTTGCAAGTGTAAGTTGTCTTTTCTCGTTGAGACTCAATCCTTTTATCTATTATAGTCATTTTAACTTTTGTTCTGATCGCAGACAATGCTGACTGTTACTGTAGGCCGGCTCCGCTCGAGAGTCATCACCGAGCAATCCAAGGCGTCCGAGCAATGGCACATCGAGGAGCTCAAGGCTGCCAAAGCAAAACATGTTGAGCAGCTTGAGGCGGCTCAGAAGGCAAACTCGGCATTGCTCGAGGAGAAAAATAAGCTAGCTGAGGAGATAAAGGAGAAGCAGACTGTCCTGGACAAAGCTGTCGAATCAAGGGACCAATATAAGGAGTCTAACCTTATCAGTTACCACAAGGCCAAAAAGCTCAAGGCGGACCTGATCGCGAGTAGGCAAGAGGCTGAAAAGTTGGAGGCTCGGATCGACGAATACCAATGCCAGTAATCTAGAGAGGTACAAGGGTGCCACAGACGAGTGTTTCTATGACTTATGGAAACACAATCAAGGGGACAACTTAAGCTATCTTCCCGAGCACATGAGGCAAACTAAGATAGCCCGATGCGTTGCTCGCTTGGCAGAAGAAGAGAGAGCAAAGATCCCAGCCTCGCCCGAAATCTCCTTGGCCACCAGCATTGAAGGCGTGGACGATGAAGCCGCTGTTGCAGTCGATCAAGAAAATCCACAAGACCCTCATGTTTTATGATTATAATGTTTTTATTTTAATTTTATCTTGCAAATGCACGACCTACGGGTCGTGATGTAAAGACAATTTCTATTTTTACTACTACATGGGCAGCTTTTTTCCTTTTACAAACAATTACATCCGAGTAGTTATTGCTCGCGTTGTAAAGGGATTCCTTTTGATATTATAATATTTGCATTTTATTATAACATTTGTTCGCATGACCAAACTTAGCATAGTACTTTGGTTTGATTTAACAAAATACAAAATTTTGAAAAATACTCTAAGTACCATAGTATGTTTTCACTTATTTTGCTCGTGTGTTTACATACTTGTCGAAATGCTTTTCTTACTAGATGCCTTATATGCCCCCCAAGTGATTGAGGAGCTTTAGGTACTCGGTCACTTGCCTTGACCAAAACCTGTTTGAACATTACTGCTCGTAGCAAATAATTTAAAATGATAATACAGGAAAACAACACACGGAATGAGCAAATACTTGTAATAAATACAATAGTTGGCAAGAATGACTGGCTGTGCACAGTCCCTTTTATTTCTCATAATAAATGGACAAAACATGTCTGTACAAGTGATCAACAAGATCTTAAACTTATAAGCGATCAGTCACGTAAAATGACCAACCTTTTTTCATAACTTGTAAAAAGTAAAATTAATACAAGCCAGTTCTTTAGGAAGAATTGTTTATTGATAGTACTTGCGCAGGTGTTCTCCATTCCAATAGTGAGGAATGAGATCTCCATTTAAGCGAGCAAGTTTTTAGGTGTCTGGTTGAAGGACTTCTTCAATTTGGTACGGTCCTTCCCAATTAGGTCCAAGTACCCCAGCGGCCGAATCGCAGGTGCTGAGAAAAACCCTTCTAAGTACTAGATCTCCGACATTGAATTTCCTTTCGTGTACTTTAGAATTGAAATGTCGGGTGACCTTTTGCTAGTAAGTAGCTACTCAGAGTTGGGCTTGCTCTCTCTTTTCATCGACCAAATCAAGAGATTCCATCAATAGCTGGCTATTAGAGCCTTGATCGTATGTTATTCTTCGATGAGAGGGCAGATCTAACTCAACAGGCAACATAGCCTCATATCCATAAGCTAAGGAAAATGGAGTATGGCCAGTTGTTGTTCAATGGGAAGTTATGTACGAAAAAAGGACTTCAGGCAATTGCTCTGGCCATGCCCCCTTCGCTTCCTCAAGTCTTTTCTTCAGGGTATCCTTTAGCGTTTTATTGACTACTTCGACTTGTCTGTTTGCTTGAGGATGAGAGACTAAAGAAAAGCTCTTGATAATTCCATGTCGCTCGCAAAAATCTGTGAACAGATCACTATCAAACTGGGTGTCGTTATCTAAATCAATCTTCCTTGGCAATCCATAGCGACACACGATGTTTTTGACCACGAAATCCAGCACTTTCTTGGTCGTTATGGTCGCGAGTGGCTCAGCTTCGGCCCATTTAGTGAAGTAATCGATGGCCACTACGGCGTACTTGACGCCACCCTTTCCTGTGGGCAGAGATCTGATTAAATCTATACCCCAGACTGCAAACGGCCACAGACTTTGCATTTGTTTTAGCTCATTAGGGGCTGCTCGTGGAATTTTCGAGAACCTCTGGCATTTGTCACACCTCCGCACGAATTCCATTGAGTCTTCATTCATTGATGGCCAGAAGTATCCTTGCCTTAAGATCTTTTTTGATAAACTCTGCCCCCCAGCATGGTCCCCACAAAAGCCTTTGTGGACCTCTTTCATCAATTCTTTGGCTTTCTCTTTCGAAATACATATGAGGAGTGCCATTGAGTATCCTCTTCGGTACAAGATTCCATCGACCAAGATATACCTAGCAGCCTGCCACTGTAGGATCCTAGATTTGTTTCTATCTATCGGTAACACACCTTGTGTCAGGTACTCCATGTAAGGTGCCATCCATGTATCCACCGCCTGGATCACCAAAGAGGTCTCCTCTGCTTGGATGCTTGGTGCAGATAGTCGTTCAACTGGCACTATGTTCAGAGTGTCAGCATCCTTGGCACTTGCTAGTTTGGCCAAAGCATCATCGTTTGAATTCTGGTCATGAGGTACTTGCTGGAGAGAGTACTTATCAAACTGTGCTGATAGATCCTTCGCCTTATTCAAGTAAGCGACCATTTTTAAGCCTCGGGCCTGGTACTCTCCAATGATTTGATTGACTACTAACTGAGAGTCATTGTAGATGTCAGGTGACTTTATGTGCATACTCTTGGCTAACCGTAATCCAGCGAGCAGTGCTTCATACTCAGCTTCGTTGTTAGAAGCAGTGAAGTCAAACCTGATTGCACAGCGAAATCGATGCCCCTCAGGCGTTATCAAAATTACTCCTGCTCCTGCGTGATGTTCATTAGAAGAGTCTTCCGTGTACAACTTCCATGAGGGAGTTTGGTTTTGAGGCTTAGGCTTTTCAGGCACTTCTGGCTGCTCGCTATCTGGAAGCCCAGTGAGTTCTGCGACAAAGTCTACCAGGGCTTGCCCTTTTATCATTGCCCGTGGCAAGTAAGAGATATCAAACTGCCCAAGTTCGACCGCCCATTTCAATAATCTGCCTACGGCTTCTGTAGAACTTGCCGTAGAGGTTGGTTGGTCAAAACCGTGATTGGGTGAGCTTGGAAGTAAGGCCGCAGCTTCCTAGAGGCTAAGATTAACAATAGGCTAATTTTTCAATAGGTGGATATCGCAGCTCCGCTCCTATTAGCCTCTTGCTTACATAATAAATAGTCTTTTGCATGCCTTCCTCTTCTCTTACTAGGACAGCACTAGCAGCGTATTCAGTGATCACCAAATAAATTGAATAAAGTCTCTTTATCAACCAGCTTTGATAGAATTAGAGGTTGCGACATGTAAGTCTTTAAGGCTTGAAAAGCTTTTTTGCACTCCTCAGTCCATTCAAATTTCTTGTTACCTCTGAGTAGATTGAAAAATGGGACGCATTTGTCCGTCGATTTGGAAATAAATCTACTGAGAGCAGCAATTCTTCCGGTCAAGACGTTGAAGCATTCTTGCAAGTCCCCTATGTGCCCTTCTGCCTTCTTCAACTTAACCAACATGTCATCGACATATACTTCCATGATTGTGCCGATCAGCTCCTTAAACATGTGGTTGACCAGTCGTTGGTAAGTCACACCAGCGTTTTTCAAACCGAAGGGCATTACTTTGTAACAGTAAAGCCCTGTGTCAGTCCGAAAGCTAGTGTGATCCTCATTAGGAGGATGCATACTGATCTGATTATATCTAGAGTATGCATCCATGAATGAGAGAATCTCGTGCCCTGCAGTGGCATTGACCAGTTGGTCGATTCTAGGGAGTGGGAAACAATCTTTAGGGCAGGCTTTATTAAGGTCTGTGAAATCCATGCTTGTTTGCCACTTGCCATTCGGCTTGGGAACAAGCACGGGATTAGAGACCCATGATGGATAAAATGCTACCCTGATGAATCCATTCTCCTTCAGCTTCTCGACTTCTTCCTTTAGAGCCTTTGATCTATCTTTGTCGAGCAGCTTCACTTTCTGCTGTTCTGGCGGAAAATTCTTGTCTATGATCAGGACATGGCTAATGACTGTAGGGTCTATTCCAACCATATCTTTATGTGACCAGGCAAAGACTTCCTGGTTTTTCCTCAAAAATTCCACCAGTGCTTGCTTCGTTGTTGTCTCTAAGTTTTTACCGACTTTCACAATCCTGGTCGGATCTTCTTCATTGAGTTGGACCTCCTCAAGGTCCTCGATGGGTCCTATTTCTTCATCAAAATCCCCAAAACGAGGATCTAAATCTCTGTCCTCACTTTGGGCAACACCCTATTTGGTGACATTATCATCTGATTGGGTTAGGACATCAACAACCATTTGTGACTCTTTTCTGGCGACTTCCCTCGATACACCTTTCTTTGCTTTAGATACTGAGGCGTTGAATCACTCCATTGCTTCTCGCTGATTTCCTAACACACGTCCTACCCCTGCATTGGTTGGGAACTTCATGGCAAGGTGCCATATCGATGTAATGGCTCGCACCTCGACCAGAATAGGCCTCCCAATTACGGCATTGTATGGCGAAAGACAATCAACTACTATGAAAGTAGTGAGTAATGTCCTATTTGCAGGTGCAGTTCCTGCTGTAACTGGGAGCCTAATCGACCCAGTTGGGGCGAGCCCTTCACCAGAAAAACCATAAATGGTTTGGTTGCATGGCTCCAGGTCCTTGATGTACAATTTCATTCTTTCCCGTGAAGACTTGTATAAGATGTTGACTAAGCTTCCTGTGTCAACCAACTCCCTCTTAACCATCATGTTGGCGATTTAAATGTCAACGACCAGTGGATCGAAGTGTGAGAATTGTACGTGCTGGGCATCATCTTCAGAGAAGGTTATCAATTCCTCCTCTGTTCGAGCCTTCTTTAGTGCTCTATCCTCCACACTCTTCATCTCAATGTCCTGGTCATGGCGTAGGGTTCGAGTGTATCGCTCCCTTCCCTTCCCACTGTCCCCTGCAAGGTGTGGGCCATCACAAATGGTAAATAACATGCCTGCCACAGGGGATGGCTATAAAGGTGGCGAGCGCTGCCGTGCAGGCACCTGCTCATTGTCACCCTCCTGCGGCTCGCACATATCTCCTTAGATGTCCCTGCCTGATCAGTAACTCAATTTTTTCCTTCAACTGGTTGCACTCATTGGTGTCATGTCTATATTCGTTGTGAAAATGACAGAATTTTGTTGTATCTCTCTTGGAGATATCCTTCCTTATAGGTGCGGGTCACTTATAAGGAACATTAGAGCTGGTTTCCTGGTAGACCTCTGCTCGACTTTCGACAAGGGTCGTATAGTTGGTGAATCTTGGCTCATATCTATTGCCTTTGGGGCGTTTATTCTCAGATGTTGACGGCTCATTGCCCGCCCTTTTTCTACCATTTCTACCATTTCTGTTCCCATTGCCCTTGCCCTTGCCATTGGGTTTATCTGACCCGTTGGCGGCCTTGGCGGATTCTTCCTTCGGTCCCTTATCTTTCATAGGAGATTTCCCCTCGTTGGCAATCGCATCTTCGAGCTTGATGTATCGATCAGCTCGATCCAAAAACTCTTGGGTACTCCTTACCCCATTTTTCCTCAAGCTGTTCCAGAGGGGAGAATGGCGTCTGACCTCGGCAGTTAGGGCCATCATCTTTCCCTCGTCACCCACTGTTTTGGCACCAGCTGCTACTCGCATAAAGCGCTGGACATACTCCTTTAAGGGCTCTCCCTCCTTTTGGCGTATCTCGACCAACTGGTTGGCCTCAGTGGGGTGTATGTGACCCGCATAAAATTGTTCGTAAAATTCCTTCACGAACATCTCCTAGGATACTATACTAGCAGGAGGGAATTTAAAGAACCACTCCTGGGCAGTATCAGATAGTGTGGCGGGGAAGATCCTACAGCAGGCATCGTCCGACACCTTCCGAATATCCATTTTTATCTCAAATTTGTTCACATGAGATACTGGGTCTCCGTACCCATCAAAGTTTGGTAGTACTGACATTTTCAATTTACTAGAGGTTTCTGCCACAGCAATCCTTTGCACAAACGGAGTGCCCCTCCTCCGATCGTACTCTATGTGGGATGTTCGACTCCCGACCATCTGATGTACTGCCTGGTTCAGGGCATCAATTTGTGCTTGAACCGCGTCTGGGATTGCTGGGGCGACTAATACTGGAGGAGCGTACTCATCGTGCCTCTCACAACGGTCGTTGAGCACATCCCTCAAATCATCATCCCTGCGCCTATGTTCGCTAACTCCTAGCCGATCAAAGACGTTATTTTTCGGGGTTTCCCCCCAGTGTTATGGCTCGTCGGCCTATTATCTCTAGGTGGGGGGTTTCTATTTCCACCTCTTCCTTCATCCCTCTGACTAGCATTCCCCTACCAGAGTCAGCCTCATTATAGTCATGGCCGTCTCTAAACTGTGGCCGACTATGGCACGATCGGTTGTTCACGCCGTTTCCTCCTCGAGTTGGCATCTCACGAGCGTCAGGGGGAGGCCTGCGCTGGTCTTTGGGTCCCCGTGCATTATTATGTTGTGGGGGGCCCCTGACCGTAGAGCCTGACTCGTTGATCCTTTTATTGGCCGAAGGATGCTGCCCCTGCTCAGTGGATTTGGTTCTTCGTCCCCTGGGCGTCTAGGGCTGCGGGGCAGCTGCCCAGCCTTATTTTGCCTCTGGCGCTAGGGATTGCCTCGACTAGCTTGAGATGGAGGCTGCTGCTCGGGATTCCGAATTGGGACATCATCCTGAGCCATAGGCGGCTACTCCGGCCTTTGAGGGCTTGTTGGCTAGAGCGGAGGACTAGATTTTGGAGCCCGCTGCGGTGGCGCACTCGTTGGCTAGTCCGGTTGAGAGGCTAGCGTAGCCTGCCCTTGAGCTAATTGAATGGCTGCCTCAAGAGCGGTCGTGGCATCCCTCTACCGACGGTCCATGTCTGCCTGCCGCTCATTCAGCTCCTAGCGCTGACGCTCAATCTCCCTTTGCTGTTGTGCCAAGGTTTCTGTTGCATTCTCCTGATTAGCCTTCAGACTGGCCAACTCGTCCTGCAACACCCCCAGTGTTGCCCTCAGCGTCTCCGAATCTAATTCCTCCTCTTCGAATTCCAAATGTGGTTCATTCTCAGCCACATTTGGAGGAGGAGGTTGAGATGGTGTAGTGCCAGCGATCTGTCCAGCTTTCTTGGATGTCTCTGCCATTCGATATCCTTAAAACTTCTTGATCAAACTCTCAATGAGAGCACCGGAATGTTGACCCTCGATTTAGCCAATGACACGGAGTCAGAATTACGATAAGAAATGAGATGATAGTCAAGGATTGCATCAAATGGTAAAGAAATGACACAAACGATTTATAGTGGTTCGGCCCCAATGAATGGTAATGACCTACGTCCACTTAGTGTTCTTATTGATATTGAACCTCAAAAATTGTGATCAAAGAACTAGGGTTCTTTGAGTTTCACAAGCTTTGAGAGGATTACAATTTTTGTGGATAATCACACTTTTCTTATGAGTATTTGGAAAAAGGTTCAAAAGTCCCTTCCTTGAGCCCTCTCACTCATATTTATAGGCTCAAGGGGGTTACCTGGGCCAATGGGCCTTAATTATCCTTAATATCAGTGTATCAAGGTAATAAAGAGGAAATAATAAATGCATTTTTTACAAGATTACAATCTTTAAAGGAAAGAAACCGAAGCATGCGACCAGACTGGTCGCATCTAACCGCGAGATCTGATGAAGCAACAAGGAGTTGGTCGATAGGCGAACATCACCTCTTCACCATGACGCTGCCACGTGCCAACCACATGTAATAAGTTCTTGCCACGTTATCAGGAGCCATTTTTAGGTAAACAGGTACGGTGATGGAACTTGGGAGAGATTATGAGAAGATTGTTGATTATGGTTAGTTTGTATAGAAGTGGCAGCAGCAAGTATGTTTGGGTGATGAGAAGAGCCAAGTTTTCTTTGGCATTCTTCTTGGATGACCATTGAAAAAACTTTGGGAGAGGGAGGGAAATGGATCAATAAGGAGAATTTGAGCTCTAACAGAATGAAATGATTCATTTGGGCTAGTCAAAAATTGTAACACTTGTTCTTGGTTAAGAAAGTTAAGGTGATCGGTAGAGGCAGCACAAGTACAAGGTGTATTAGGGCGTAATTCACTAATTTCATACCCCATTGATTTCAGATAGGTAAATTAAGCACTTATAGAGTTATCACCTTGATGAAGACTGATTAGAAATTCACGGAGTTCAAATATGTGTGGCCCATTCCCTTGATCGAATATGTTGTTGAGCTCAGACCACATTGCACCTGCAGTATCAAGAAATATAATACTACTTTTTATTTCGAAAGAAACAAAATGGATTATCCATGACATTACCATCTGATTTCATCTCAACCATGGGTTAATAAAAGGGTCATCCGGGGCTGGTTATGGTAGAGAGCCATTGAGGAATGCAAACTTGTTCTTGGCTCCAATCGAAATCTGGAAATCCCTACTCCATTGCTGAAAGTTCTTATCAGTTAGAGGAGGAGAAGCAAGAACCAGGCCTGGGTGTTCTCTTGTGCCCAAGAAATAGGAACTACTCCCATCTTCACAAGGAGGTCGATCTGGAGTGGCTAGAGCAGAAAAACGATTGGAGGTGGAGAGTTAGTCGGTTCAATTTGAAATTAGTGGTGCTTCAGGAACTGTGGTCCTCGGAGGAGGTTGAGCATTTGGAGACGAAGCATCTGTGGTGACCAAAAGAGTAGATGTGTCGAAGGGTTTGTGTCCAGTAGCTCTGGTTCGTGCCACTGAAGCTTGGAGTAAAATCACAATGGAAGCTTTGTCGCATCTGGTACCATATTAGAAGTAAAACTTTCTTTTGTATTTTGATGAACAAAAAATGTGACCAAGTGTTTGTTACATGTACTGAATGAACCTATATATAGGTAGAGTAAAATGGTTAAAATAACTTAACCAACTAATTGAAATTAGTTAGACATTACAAAACATAAATAACCACTATATTACTCTTAATAGTTGGCATCTCTTCTAAAAAGTATTTTTCATTTTTAATGCTTAAAAACATTTTCGATGGATTGATTTGATTTACCACACAAATAAGCTTTTTACTTTGAAAAGTCATTTCCCATGAAGCTATATAGAATAGCTTTGATAGAAAGAATTTCTAAAAAGCTAAAAGCAATCCCAACCAAGTAGGAATGAAAACGGACGGGGTAATTTGTCGGGGGGCGGGGGGGGGGGGGGGGGGGGGGGGGGGGGTGCTCCCTCCGGCCCCATCCCCATTAACCATTTTAATTTTCATCCCTGCCCCCATCCCCGCATATTCCCCATCGAGGTGGGGCATGGAATCCCCGTTGGGGCGGGGAATCCCCGTGGGTATCCATTTATTTAAATATAAAAAAATAAAGATAGATTACCTAAAATTAATATACATTACACTATATTAATCACTCAAAGTATTATGTCCAAAATAAAATAAAAAATCCATAAAAGGTTAATGTTATGCTACAAAATCACATAAAGAAACATGTAAAAAAAATAAAAAATATTATAAAATAAATAAAAAGTTAAGCAGGCCCTCATTGAGGCGGGGAGTGTTATCCCCGTTTAACATTCGGGGATTGAAAATGGCCCCCGTCCACGCTTCGTTCCCCGTTTAGGCAGGAAATCTCCGCCCCATTAGGGGCCCATCCCTATAGAGAAAAAATTTCATCCCTACAACCAAGCCTTATGAATGTATCCACATTCTAAACAAATTCTGCATCAATATACTTAAAGAGCGTATGTGACCATGTATCCATGTCAAAGACACAAATACCTCTCGTCGTGTGTCTATTAATTTGATATTCTCCAAATAATTTTCTTGTAACACTAGGACTCATATAATCCAATCTCAAAGTAGTGTGAAGATTAGTATGCTCGATTTAAAGTAGTAATTTATCATTTCTACTTATATATACAAATAGATAATGGGAAAATTTATTCTATTCAATGCAAAGGTAAAAGACAGTTTTATAGGGTAATGTTGATAAATAAGATTCCTAAAAATTATCAAATTCTCTCCACTTTCTTCATTGACAAATTTATTTCTTGTAATCCATCACCACCAACAACTCAATGTATCAAACCATTTTTAATACATGAGTTAAAAAATATTAAATTGGGCACAAAAAATGAACAAATATTATATTTAGCACAATATTGTGTAATTATACTTTAATATACAATAGCATTTTAAGAAGCAAACTAATAAAAAAAATAACTATCATTAATAATTATTAATAAATTAAATATTTTAAAAAATAATGACAATATTGTAATTAAAAAATATGTATTAAATTATTACATTAATGTTTGATAGCAATATTGTAAATAAAAAAGATACATATATTGACGTACTAAATTTGGCACAAATTTTAGCACACCATTGGAGAAACAATTTTTACAAAAATACTAAAATATAGCATTGCATCAAAAACTTGACACTTCAATGAAGATGCTCTTAATTTCTTTGAGAGTTTTTTTTTTCAAGAATTGGATCAACCTTACTCTCTTTTCCTCTCTCTCGCCGACATCTCTCTTTCCTTCTCAATATCTCTCTCCCTTTAAACTTTCTCTTTCTCTTGTAGTTTCTCTATCTTCCTTTAAGACATGGATAACTGTCTTTAATGCATGAACCTTGTTATTTTTCTAGTTGAGTTTGCTTTTGGCCTCACCGACAATGGGGACTTCTTCAAAAGAAAACTAACACACGGTTGAATTCTATTAGGTTGATTTTAAGTTAGTGTTAGAGAGTAATTTAAGATATTATTTGAGTGTTTTCACTTTAGTTTGTGCATATTTACGCTTGTTTTCTTTTTTATTTCAAGTTGTAATGGTCAAGTACATAATGTGGAGTGAAAAAGAACAAACATGTCAAATACGATGAATATGATGAATTTAACATTGAGTGTGGAGTTTAAATATATTATGAGTGAACAATACTAAATCGAAGATGCCCAACACACTCCGCTTATAATCTGTAACGCAAGTCTAAAACGTCCACCTGTAATTCGACCATTATTTCTTCACTTTCTGGAAAATCTTCTAGAAATATAAGTTGTAGATCTTTCTCTTACCTTTCAATGGATTTTTGAATCATCCAATTTCGAGTTATTTCGAGAGAGTTGTGGTTAAAATATCATCGCTAGACGTTGTATAGCCCAAGGGCAGGCAAGTCGCTGAGCATCACGATGCTACTTAACGAGGGTTGCGGCACTGACGTACGGACGCACAAATGAAACTTTCCCCTTTTTTTTCAATTTTTAGGTATTTTGAAGGGCTATTTGTTGGAGGGTTATAAATAGAACTTGTGGGAACCCTAGAGACATATCTTGGGAGACAATAATCAGAGAAAAACACTTTGGATGCTATTGGAGAGCAAATTTAGAGTTTTTATTTTCTTATTCTTCTTCTCTATGCACTGTTATTTCTTTTCAATGGTTGTTTTTATTTTCATAATGAACTAAATTTCTATTCTAGGGTTTTTAATGTAATAATTTGAATCTTAATTATTAATTATGATAATTTTATGATTTCTTCTTCATCTCTATATTGAATTGTTTAATTTATGTTTAATGCTTGCAAATGCTTGATCACCATTTACATGATTTATGACTTTGATTCCAGATCTAAAAAATGAGAATTGAATATGTTATACTGTTGACGGTGAGAACTCGTCAACCAAGTTAAGTTAGAAAAATAGAAACGTAGAGATTATCAAAAGAAAAACTTTAAAGGTCGAATTGGAAACTTAAAGAACACTTGCAGAAGAAAAAATGGTGAACTGAATTTGTATTTCTTATGGTGTAGTGCTACAGTGTTTTTTCCAACCCCCCTCATTGTTGAAGAAGGGTTCCCTTTATAGTAGGCTCTAATGACCCTTGATACAGTGTGGTCCAGGGGACCAAATGGTACACAAGTACATTCTCAAGAGAGTGGTATCAGGTGTAGTGGTGTTGGGAGAGTGGTGGTCGACTCTGGTGCATGTTAGAGACGTGGAGGTGGTGCTGCCATTCCTCGTACTACCCCTAACTGCCACTACTTGTCGGGTACAGGTGTCAGGTCTGTCCCTTGATCCTTGCAGGCATGTATGTACCTATTTAGAGGTACCTTATTCGTACTTTTTGTCTCTTGTGGGCCACCTTGAACGACATATCTGGTTGGCCTTCTTGTAAGTGGTCCTAATTGGCTAACTGGAGAGAGTGCACTTCGTTGGTGGCCCCAACCTCACCAAGTGACGTAGGGACTTTTCAACGAGGTGTGTATAGCATGTTATAAGGCTACTAAGGTCTCGCGAGGATGTGGGGAGGTCCTGGTACCGTGTGCACCCGCGAGGCGTAGGGTGTCGTATACACCTGAGAAGCAACATGGGCGCGAGGCGCGAGTCTGTGGGAGCACCTACGCGAGATGGCTCCTAGGTGAGGTCCTTATGCATGTGAGATGGCTCCTGGGCGAGGCCCTTATCCCGCGAGACGACCCTTGGGCGAGGCCATTATGCACGCGATATGGCCCTTGGGCGAGGCCCTTTGGAGCGAGGCCTTTATGCATGCGAGATGGCCCTTGGGCGAAGCCATTATGCACGCGAGATGGCCCTTGGGCAAGGCCCTTTGGAGTTAGGCCTGTATGCATGAGAGATGGCCCTTGGGCGAGGCCCTTTGGAGCGAGGCCATGCGCATGTGGATCCCAAGTGGTGTCGCGAGGCCCAGCGCGCACCGATCCCAGGTGGCGTCGCGAGGCCAGCGCCCGCAGATCCCAGGCGGCATCGCGAGGCCAGCGCTAGCAGATCCCAGGCGGCGTCGCAAGGCCAGCGCGTGCAGATCCCAGGTGGTGCGCGAGGGGCTCTTTGCGAGGCGTGGCCTCGCTGTGTGCATGGGTGTTCAACACCCTGAGAGGTTTCGTCGAGGTGCACGGGTACTGGGCATGCCAAGAATAGCCTCATGTGCCTCCTTGCGTGAAGATGATGTCCCATGGGTTTTGTGGCAGAAGTATGTATTTAGGCGTTTGGGGGACCTTGGCATGTGCTTTGGGCCTTTCACAAGCATGGAGTTTTGAGCATCTACACTTGCCCCTCAGTCTAGGAGAGGACCTTTAGGTGCTCTGGTAGACTCTTCTCTTTAATTCTTATAAATAGGCCCCCATGCCAAGCCTATTATTTACACTTCATCTCCTTAGCTTAGTGGCATTTAGATCCTTGCTCCTTTCAAGAGGTAAGGGGTTCAATCCCCCACAACCTCACTTTTGCTATAGTTTCCTCCCTTTTTTTTATATATATATTTGAGCTAATTTTTGGTATGTTTATATCCCTTCGTATATTTGAAGGCTAACACATATTTTTTGTTTATTTTTGCAGACGCGTATTTTCGACCACTTGCCTTTATTTGACCGTGATGGCGCTTCTGGCCCTCGACCTCCTTTTGACCACATCAGCGCCCCATTTTAGTTGTTTGAGGTATATTTTCTTTCTCACTTATGTTTATTGGGTCCACATTAGCACCACTCTGGATGGGGTACTTTGGCCTGAGCTCGTCGTGAGTTAGCCTTGATGCATGCCCCTTTATTCACACCCCGTAGTGGGTCATTTAGAGCGTTTGTGCCTAGAGGTTTTGAGCCCATTCCTTTGTGTTTTGTAGCAATCCTCTCACTTATAGGTGAACCCTTTTTGCTTTCAGGACGAGGTCTCATGGCAAGTGAAGGTCCGTTCGGCATTCCTCCGGGGGTTGAGTTTGTTGACTTGTCTTCAGACTCAGAGTCCCCTGAGGAAAACCCTTACCAAGACCATGACACCTTAAGGCAGGCCCGTATTCGTCATCTTGAGCACATGGCTGAACTTAGGCGTAAAATTTGGGTGGTAGAGAGCGAAATTGGCTCGATGTTGAGAGGAGACGGAGCACCTTTCCCTCCTGACCTTAGTAACCATGTAGCGAGCCTTAGGGTGACCCTTTTAGATTTGCAGGGGGAGTTAGAGTTTATGGAGGGACATCTTCCGCCTGAGCCTTCTAGCCCATCCTTGCCTGATGACTGTCATGGGGCCGCTTCTGCTTCTCTTCAGCCTTTATTTTCGATCTTCCCTAGCTTAGCGCTTCCGCAGCCGGTGCCCCGGTGGAAGACTCTTGCTAGGAAGAGGAAATGGAAGGTCAAGTGTTCTGTCTCTTCCTCACCTTTTTATTTTGGTTTTGTAGATATGCCGAAGGGAGGACGACGACAGGTGTCCATTAATGAATGGGACGAAGCCCCCCTATTGGCATCCACCCTGGTGTCCCATGTGTCTGAAAATAAATTGAGGGAAATTGTAGAGCACTACCATGTTCCCCTGGAGTACGCATTATACACCCCTTCGGACAAGTGCCGGGCTAACTATCCTAATCCTGGCTTCGTGGCCCTTAGCGAGAATATCCTGAAGGTGGGTGGTACCATCCCATTACACCCGTTCTTTGTTGTGGTTCTCAACTATTTTGACCTCGCTCCACTTTAGCTGGCACCCAACAGTTGGCTGACCTTAAGCTGCCTCTTTATCGTGTTTATGGAACTTGTTGAACGTGCTCCTACGGCCTTGGAGGTGCACTTCCTGTACAATCTCATGCCCTCTCCCAAATGCAAGGGCTTCTATTTCCTGCAAAAAGCCAATAATGAAGTCCCTTTGATAGATGGCGCAGTGTCCAACCCGGGGTCCTGGAAGCAGGACTTTTTCTTTGTGAAAGACCCTCTTTCTATTCGTGAGCACTTCCGTTCCGCTCCCAGTAAGTACCTCGAGCCACCTTTTCTTCCTTTTTTTTTTTTGTTGAAACTTATTGTTTTATAACTTATATTTGTGTCGAAAATGGTTGTAACGCTCTGGTTACCCCAGAACAGTTACGGTGAACGGTGAACCGGAAATTTGACTCATTGCCTGAGTCCTTTGGTTAGAAACATGTTCTAAGTGTTATTAACAGGTTAAGGTGAAAACCAATAAAAAGGAAAGGATATGTTTTATTTGATACATAAAATTGTTCATGGGCCCACAAGAACATTTACAAGTTATTTACAACTCAAAAAGGTCATTACTGTTCCAAAATTTCAAACCCCGCCGACCTAAGCGGCAAAAATAGGGTAAACCCCCTAGTTCCTCTGAGAACTCCTTGGCCGTGGTGGTCAAGCGGCCGCATATGTACACATCACCACCTAAGCTCTCCACTCAAGGTCGAGTGAGCTTTTCTTTCCCTTTACCTGCACCACATAGCACCCATGAGCCAAAGCCCAGCAAGAAAACATAGCATTATATGTAAACATCATCAAATGATTATCATTATAATCACATAGAGCTCATAGCTTTCGAACAGATGAGTGAATATCACTTGAGGTCCTGGTAAACCATACTGAGTGACTGACAAGCAAGTCACTAATTCAAATGGAAGAGTGGCTGCTGGGTAAGCCACTAGCCTTCAACAGGTTCTGGTAAACCATACTGAGTGACTGACAAGCAAGTCACTAATTCAAATGGAAGAGTTGTTGCTGGGTAAGCCACTAGCCTTCAAGCGCTTATAATATTCATCGAACTTGAGGTCGGTCCGGCATTAATGCTCTTTGAGTCATTCAATGCAGAAAGTCAATTAGATCTAATCTTTATTGGCTTGCGTTGAACACGCTAAGGCCGTCCTGACTAATGAGTCAATGCAATGTGACCAGTGCCCAGTACCACTGCCGAACCTGACTAATGAGTCACAGTTTCACAGTTGACACTAGCACCTTTGCCAAATCTGACTAATGAGTCAGTACCATGCACAAGTGAGCAACATTTGCTAATTATTCCACATTCAATTCATGTCCACATCTATACAACCAACATGCCTCATGAATAACCACGCATGTCACATTTGGGGTGCAGTTTTCTTACCTCTGGTTCAAGCGAGAAATGATAATAAGAACGACTCCTGAGAATGATCGACCTTTGATACCTTAGCAGTCACCTAATCACAGCCAATTATAACCTCAATTAAAGAGAATCCACAATGATAGGGTCTTAACCTAAGCACCACTCTCGGGACCTTGAAACATGCCCACACGGTGATTAGATTTGATCCCGGGCCTTAAGGATTGAAACCTCAAGTCAAAAACCCTTAAAAACACTCAAAACATGACATTGAAGGAACAGAGTAGCGCTACAGCGCTCAACCCCTAGCGCTCCAGCGCTAAACTCAGAACCCCCAACACGCCCATCTGCCTCTTGAGTAGCGCTGTAGCGCCCTAAGGTGGGCGCTATAACGCTACCTCCAGCACTGAAATGCCCTGAAACACCCTTCTTCATCTCCTTCGATTCCCACCTGATTCCAAAGCTTCCAAAACCCATTTTTGATGCCAAATGAACCCAAAAACCATCCTAACATACCCCAAACATCCCAACCATAGGAACCCTAGCCAAAACTCCCAACAAAACCAAAGTCTCAACCTAGAAATCACAGCTGCAAAACAAAGCTGAAACAGAGCAAACCAAGGAATTCTATGGCTAGAAACTTACCCAAAACTCAGCTTATGAAGCCCTTCAATGGAGGAACACACTCCCAAGGCTTGCTTCCCAAGCTTGAATCCTCAAGATTGATTCAAAAATCACAAAGAAAACTGAGAAGAGAAGAAGATGATACGGGAAAGCTCCCAAACGTGCTCTGTTTTTCTACCTCAACCTCAGCCAAAAATGTCTTATATCTATCCTAGGGGTGAAATGACCATTTTACCCCTAGGTCAACTTAAAGTTTCTAAAGGCTCCCAAGGGCATATCTGGTATTTTCCACCTATCTCATTAATCATAATTAACGCTCTCCAATTCTCACTATTCTCGATAATCTCAAACACCAATAATTCACATCCCGTTACCCTTTAATACCCGGTAATGCTCTAATCATTAAAATAACCCCGAGACTCAACCCGAGCCCCGATCTTAAACCTGTTGTGACTAGACCGCTAATCAACATTCCAAGATCGTCTCATGCCGAATGGCTCAAACAAACCCACATTATGATGTGGTCTCAACATATATCACCCACATGCATACCAATATACAATTATGCCCTCAACGAGCTAAATTACCATAATAGCATAATATTTCAAATGTGGACCCACATGCATGCATATATCATCATATTATAATATAATTCACATAAACATGCATATATTCATTTAATGGCGTAATTAAACAATTACGGTCCTCCCGGCCTACTAAACCGCCGCTAAACCACATCGGAGAATTCAGGGCATTACAATGGTGTGGATCGTGCAGAGCAGTTCACCATACCTGTAGTTGTTAGGTCGGAGGTGAACGTCGTGAACGATCTTATCAATGCTGACCCCGCCGTGAAAAAGGTTGGATACCTATTCACTGTGGAAAATCTTAACCTTCACAAGTTGTCCCCGGTTTCAGATCCCAGGTTGTTGTGGACTATTCCTAAGTCAAAGAGGATGAAGGCTGCCTCGGCTGAGCCTCGTTCGGGTGAAGGTGAGGCTGAGGATGTGCCGGAGGGAGTCCCCCTTGGACACGGGAAACCTTACCAGCTATCCTCGTCCCCCGGGGGATGTCCTCCCTTTGTCCTTTTCGACCCGGACATGGCTTCCCAATCCCAAGGTCAGCAGGCCATATCGGGGCATTTTGTTTGCCCCGACCCCACGGACTTTGACATTTTTCCTCAAGCTCCCCTCGACCCCGGTCCATCGGGGGCTTACTTTCCCGATCTTCCTGCACCCCCTCCTGATCTACTCGGGGCTCATTTTTCCAATTTTCCTGTGCCCCCTCCTGTTTCGGTGAGCGGGTCGTCTGTCCTTACCCAGCCAGGTACCCTTGACTCGGAAGGGGCGCCCTAGGTGGGTCGCATGGCGGCCTCTTACAGGCAGCGGTATGTCCAGATCGCCTCAGACCTCCCCGAAGCTGATTGGAGTGGTCTTGGGAGTTTCTCCATGTCGAACCTTGGGGAGACTCTGACGCACACTACTGCTTGGGTGAGTTCATGCATCTTATGTCGGCATTTTTTTTTTCTTACTTATCATTGTTGTTGTTATCTTTCTTGTGCAGGCCTATACCATGGCTCAGCGATTTGTCGACTCGGCTCACAACCTTTCTACGTCGAGTACTGAGAGGGACCGTCTTGCAGCCCAGTTTCAGGAGCTCAAGAGAGAGCTTGATGAAACCAAGTCTAGGCTAGAAAAGGCTTTGGCAAAAATTTTATGCCTCGTCAAAAAGGAAGAAGAAGGCAGTTATCAAGGCCATGATGTTGTAGGAAAGGGTCACTAGCCTAGAGGGCGAACTCCAAGGTGCCAAGGCTACCGCGGCTGCGTCGCAGGAGAGGGTCGCTTCCCTAGAGGCCGAACTTGAGATTGTTAAGGCTGCTGTAGTTGCGTCACAGGAGAGGGTTGCCTCCTTAGAGGCAGACAGGGCATCCATTGAGTATAGGTCTATAGAGCGCCTATGGTGTATGGAGGCAGGATCCAAACTTCGATTTCTCCTCCTTTGGCGAGCACGCCATCACCCGGGCGACTGGGTGGAACGCCCGGGGCAAGAGGCCCTGAGATCGTTATTTCATAATTTTTGCCAGTTAGCCCGCTGTGGGTGTATGCTCATTTGAGCCTTGTTGTGCTTGTAATAATTTTTTTTATCTTGCCATGTTACTAAGAATCTTTTTTAATATATACATATGCAGTTATTCATCTCTTATTCCTCTATGTTTGAGGTCTTTTTGAGCCCGTATGATGGGGTTTGGTAGGTTCCACTCTTTTATTTATCAGGCTAGAGGTCCTTTGGAGCCCGTGTGAAAGGGTTCAATGGGTCCTTTTTTGGTGCCTCTTGATTACTTTTATAAGGATATATTGACCCCTTGGGTTCTAGCTATCCTTTTATATATTTTTGCGCGCGCTTATTATTTTTTGCGAGAAGCGTCCTTCTCGTCATTATTCATAGTACTATTTTTGCAAGGGCCTCTTTTAGGACCCTTTTTGGCTAGACGGCTTGGTGGCCGCTCTAGGCTTATTGGACCTTTTGGCCTCCTTGATGTTCATAAGGGTAGCTAATCCTTGTGAACTTCAGGAGATTCCTTGCAAGGTCTCCTCCCTATTTGCTAAGGTTCACCGTGCATTTTTTTTTTTAAGAATTCGTTTAAGGCCCTGATACAAGGGGTTCTTTTTAGGATCCTCCTGATAAAGGGTCCTTTTTAGGATCTTCCTGATACGATGAGTCCTTTTTAGGATCCTCCTGTTAGAGGGTCCTTTTTAGGATCTTCCTGATACGATGAGTCCTTTTTAGGATCCTCCTGTTAGAGGGTCCTTTTTAGGATCCTCCTGATAGAGGGTCCTTTTAGGATCCTCTTGTTTGTTGTATGCTTTGCCTTCACGGGCCACTATTCCCCCCCAAGTGTCTAGTGAAGTTTATTTCGGCAGGCACTTTGATTGATGCTCACATAAAGGAGAAAAATAGCATGCGAAGATGTGAACAGTTTCATTCATAGTAGGTAGGTTACAATGATATGTATATATATAAAGAGTTTACATCTTCTTAGGACGTTATCTAGGAACCCTCCTTGATTCTTGTCTACTGAGCTAACATAACACGTAACAAACTAAGCACGGATACTGCTTGCATTGGATGTGGAAGTCTCACTGGTAGTACTTCTTGAGGTGCTCTGCATTCCATGCCCGAGGCACGACGGTGTCGTCCATGCATACCAGCTTATAGGTGTTTGGTGGTATGCACGGAGCGACCTGGTAGGGTCCTTCCCAGTTTGCTCCCAGTACCCCCGCCCCTAGGTCTCGCGTGTTGGGGAGTAATTTCCTCAATACTAAGTCTCCTACCCTGAACTTTCTCTCTCGCACCCTTGAATTGTAATACCTCGCTGCCCGCTGCTGATACGTAGCCAGCCTTAATTGTGCGCTTTCTCTCTTGGCTTCCAGCAGGTCCAAGTTCTCGACCAACGCTGTGGTGTTAGCCTGGTCATCGTATGTTTCTGTGCGGAAGGAGTTAACCTTCATTTCTACCAGAAGGACAGCCTCGCAGCCGTAGGCCAAGGCGAAAGGTGTTTCCCCAGTGGTGGAACGGGGGGTGGTCCTGTAGGCCCAGAGCACATTCGGGAGTTCTTCGACCCAGGCCCCTTTCAACTTCTCCAACTTAGTTTTCAAGTTCTTTTTCAGGATCTTGTTGATGGCCTCTACTTGCCCATTAGCTTGGGGTGTACTACTACAGAGAAACTCCTCCTGATTCCTTTTGCCATGCAGTAGTCCTCGAACACTCCTCCTTCAAATTGCGTTCCATTGTCGGAGATGATCTTGTAAGTTACTCTGAATCTGGAAACAATATATTTGTTGACGAAGGTGGTGATCTGCTTAGCCGTTATATTAACTAAAGGCTCCGTTTCCACCCACTTAGTGAAATAGTCGACCGCTACCACCGCTTACTTGGCTCCTCCTCTTCCAGTTGGCAGTGCCCCTATCAAGTTAATCCCCCACACAGCAAAGGGCCACGGGCAGGTCATGCTCACCAGCTCATTTGGTGACTGTCGTGGGTAAGTCGCATGTCTCTGGCACTTGTCACACTTTCTCGCGAAGTCACTCGCGTCCTTCTACAGTATTTTATAATATAATGTAATATTATATTATATTATATTATAATATAATGTTTTAGATTAAATAAATGTGACAAAGTGTGTCACATATTGTAACATATAATAGAGAGTTACAATATTTAGATATATAAGATATATCCAAATAATGTAACATATTTGGTGTTACAAATTTGTAACTTCCAAATATTACCCTTTATTGTGTAAATTTGTTGTTACACAATATTGAGATGAATTTCATAAATCCATATGTGATATGGCTGTTAGAGATATGATTTTAACCCCAATAATGTGTTTTGGGAGTTACAAAATCATTTGGGAGGGTTTGGAACCGTTTTGAAAAACAACACATTTTTTGTGCTGAAATTGGTCGGTGGCCACGGCCTGTGGGTCAGAGACCAGTGGCCGCGGCCACAAGCCACAGGCCAAAACTGACCAATTTTTCAGTTTTTTCAATCTTTGTTGAGCGGCTCAAAAAACCCAAATAACTCCCAAATCTCATTTTTAATTCCATATTAATCCAATTAAACATTGGTAACAGCCATGGGGGTTGGTGGAATTTGAAATTCAAAGGGTTCTCTAAACTCTATAAATAGGAGCTTATAGCTCACTTGAAAGACACAACATTTTCTATCAATTGGAGTACTTGGATAGAAATACCTTGAGGCTTAATAATTCCATAAAGCATTTCCAAAATCTGAGAGAGATCCCTTAGTGCTTGAGTTAGGGGGAAATAAGCTTTTGGACAAAGGTTTCAAACCTTGTTCAAGTTGGTGATCCCCAACACTCTTCACTTTGGTTGTGTGAGTGAGAGTATCTTATTATTTTGTTCTTGTTCTTATTTTCTTCTATTGTTTTTTCTTCATATCATTCTTGTTATATTTACTTGTATCTTTGCTTAAGAGTTGTAATCTCATCTACATCTTTCCTTTTACTACCTCAAGTTTATTTGTATCCTTTTGTCAAGATTGTATTTTCTATTTCAATCCTCTTCTTCTTCTTTCTCTATTTTATTTGTATTTTCAGTTATAGAGTTGTAACACTTTATTTAATCAATCCTTGTCTATTGTAATATTTTTCATAGAGTTGTAATTTCTTACTATTTCCATTGAGGCAAATTTATATTTTCCTAACATTCAAAAACTTATCCCTTTTTGTTTCAATGGAAGGGGAGACAATCAAGATCAGGAACCAAGACCTAGTGAGATTGGATAGGTTTGATGGATCCAATTTTACTAGGTGGCAAGACAAGGTGAGGTTTCTTTTAACCACTCTCAAAATCGCCTACATCCTTGAGTCTTCCTTGGCACCTCTAGCTGAGCCATCCAACAAAGACACTCCCGAGGAGGTGGAGAAGAGAAGGAAGATGGAGGAGGAAAACCTTCTTTGTAGGGGTCATATCCTCAACGCCCTATCCAATAGGCTCTGTGACCTCTACACCGAGACCAAATCGGCCAAGGAGATATGGGATGCACTTGAGAAAAAGTTTAAGGTGGAAGAGGAAGGTACCAAAAAGTTTTTGATATCTCAATACTTCAATTTCAAATTTTTTGGTGATAAACCTATTCTTCCTCAAATACATGAATTGCAAATTATTGTTAATAAATTGAAAGTGTTAAAGATTGAGCTTCCCGAGGCCTTTCAAGTTGGTGCTATTGTGGCTAAATTACCACCTACTTGGAAAAGCTATAGGAAAAGAATTCTTCATAAAAATGAGGATTATTCTTTGGAGGAGATCCAAAAACATATTCGAATCGAAGAGGAATCGATATGTAGAGATAAACTTATGGAGGGGTCTAATGGAGAGACTTCCAAAGAAAATGCGGTGTCACAACCAAAACATCCCAAAAACAAAGGGAAAAAGGGTAATTAGAAACCTTTGGGTCCAAAAACCAACCCAAACAAGTTTAAGGGCGAGAAAGGTCCTTGCTTTGTGTGTGGGAAAAAGGGTCACTATGCTAGAGAGTGTAGGCATAGAAAAGACCAACAAGGACCTAAGGTGAACGCAACTCAAGAGGAAAACATAGTTGCTACCCTTAGTGAGGTGAATGCGGTCCAAGGCAAGGTGAAAGGGTGGTGGTATGATACATGTGCCACCGTCCATGTCACCTATGACAAATCATTGTTCAAGACCTTTGAAGAGTCAAAGGGCAACCATGAGATACAAATGGGCAATGAGGGAAAATCCAAGGTACTTGGCAAAGGTACTATTGAAGTCTACTTCACCTCCGGCAAGAGAGTTACATTAGTGAATGTACTTTTAGTTCCCAAAATGAGTAGAAACTTGGTAAGTGGTGATTTGCTTGGCAAGCCCGGCATTAAAGCGGTTTTTGAGTCCGGTAAACTTATACTTACCAAATCAAATGTATTTTTGGGAAAGGGGTACTCTTGTGAGGGTATGGTTAAATTGTGCACCAATGATGTAACTTTCAATGTTATCAATAAAAATGCTAATTCCGCCTATATTGTTGAGTATGATTCTTTACTTTTCTGGCATCTTAGACTATCGCATATAGGTTTTTCAACCATGAAAAGAGTAGTAAAATGTGGTATGATTGCATGCAATATTAAAAACTATGGTAAATGTGAAACACGTGCTAAGGCGAAAATGATTAAGAAACCATTTCCTAGTGTAGAAAGATCATCTAATTTACTAGATTTAATCCATAGTGGTCTTTGTGAATTGAATGTTGTTTTAACTAGAGGTGGTAAAAGGTATTTTCTTACTTTTATAGATGATTTTAGTAGATATACCTATGTGTTTCTTTTAAAGCATAAAGATGAAACTTTTGATGCTTTTAAATTGTATAAATTAGAAGTTGAAAATCAACTAAATAAAAAGATTAAATTAGAAGTTGAAAATCAACTAAATAAAAAGATTAAGGTGCTAAGAAGTGATAGAGGAGGAGAGTACTTCTCCAATGAATTCAATACATTTTGTCAAGAAAATGGTATAATTCATGAGTGCACTGCACCTTATACACCACAACACAATGGTGTTGCCGAAAGGAAAAATAGGACTTATCTAGAGATGATAAATTCTATGTTGGTGTTTTCTAAGTTGAACTTCAACTTATGGGGTGAAGCGCTTTTAACCGCTTGTCACGTTCTTAATTGAATACCGATGAAGAAAAATGAGATATCTCCATATGAGTTATGGAAAGGAAGAAAACCCAACATAGGGTACTTCAAAGTGTGGGGGTGTCTTGCATATTGCAAGAAAAACGAACCTAAAAGAACAAAGTTAGGTTCAAGAGCCATAAAGTGTGCTTTTGTTTGTTATGCCAACAATAGTAAAGCTTATAGGCTATTAGACTTAGAGTCTAATATTATGATTGAATCTAGAGAAGTTGAATTCTTTGAGAATATGTTATGTGACAACAATTCTCAAGCTTCAACATCTCTAAAGGAGAATTTGTTATATGAGAAAAATTCTCAAGCTTCTACATCCAAAGTTGATTCTCAAGAGGAGAATTCTCAAAAGGATGTAAAGCAACCCTTTGAACCTAGAAGAAGTCGAAGGCTTAAAAATAATAAAAGTCTAGTAGTGGATGAGATAGATTCTCAACGAATTTCATTCTACATGGTAGAAGGAAATAGAGAGGAAGTCATTAGGAAAATTCATACTGTACTTCTCGTTGAGGATGATCCTAAGACTTATAGAGAAGCTATGCAATCGAGAGATAGTGCATTTTGGAAAGAAGCCATCAATGATGAGATGGATTCCATTCTCTCTAATAACACTTGGGAATTGGTAGACCTCCCACCGGGGTCTAAGCCAATTGGGTGTCAGTGGGTATTTAGGAGAAAATAGCACACTGACGGCACTATCCAAACCTTTAAAGCTAGATTAGTAGCTAAAGGGTTTAGGCAAAAAGAGGGTATCGATTATTTCGATACCTATGTGCCTGTTGCAAGAACAACTTCTATAAGAATTTTGTTCGCTTTTGCTTCTATACACAACTTGTATGTTCATCAAATGGATGTCAAAACGGCATTCCTTAATGGTGACCTCAATGAGGAGGTCTATATGGAACAACCCGAAGGGTTTGTCCTACCAAAATATGAACATAAAGTTTGTAGACTTGTAAAATCCTTATATGGATTGAAACAAGCTCCTAAGCAATGGCATGAGAAATTTGATCAAGCCATCATGTCTAATGGGTTTAGACATAACAATGGAGACAAATGTTTGTATTCCAAAACTTGTAAGGGATATGTGATCATTGTTTGCTTATATGTGGATGACATGCTTATTCTAAGTAATAGCATGAAAGGGATAGAAGAAACGAAGAGGTTTCTATCATCAACCTTCAAGATGAAAGATCTTGGAGAAGTTGATACCATACTCGGTATCAAAGTAAAGAAACATAGTGGGGGTTTTGCGTTAGGGCAAGCCCACTATGTTGAGAAAGTATTGAACAAATTTAACCATCTCAAGGTTAAAAATGCCAATACTCCATTCGATCATAGTGTAAAACTAGAGAAGAATGAAGGAAGAGCGGTGGCTCAATTGGAGTACACTAGTGCTATAGGGAGTTTAATGTACGATGTCCAGTGTACTAGACCTGATATAGCATTTGCGGTAAGTAAACTTAGTAGGTTTACAAGTAATCTAAGTGTGGATCACTGGAAGGCAATTGGAAGAGTCCTAGGTTATCTCAAGAAAACCAAAAGACTAAGCCTTCACTACTCCAAATTTCCTTCGATATTAGAAGGATATACAGATGCAAGTTGGATATCCAATCTTGGGGACAACTTGTCCACAACTGGTTGGGTATTTACACTTGGTGGAGGTGCAATTTCTTGGGGCTCCAAGAAACAAACCTATATATCTCATTCTACTATGGAAGCAGAGTTCATAGCTCTAGCTGCTACCGGCAAAGAGGCCGAATGATTAAGGGATCTGTTGATAGAGATTCCCCTAATCAAAGAGAATGTATCTACTATATCGATACATTGTGATAGCCAAGCGACATTGGCTAGAGCATACATCGGAGTGTATAATGGGAAGTCTAGACACATTAGTCTAAGACATAGATATGTAAGAGAATTGATTCAAAGAGGAGTCGTCTCAATATCCTATGTGAGAACAAGTGAAAATCTAGTGGATCCTTTCACTAAGCCACTAACGAGGGATTTAGTGGCTGCATCATCTCGAGGGATGGGACTTAAACTCCCTAAAGAGATTCACGATTGATGGTAACCTATCTTAACACTAGTTATTCAACTAGTGTTAGGTTCAATAGGTAACAACAAGTCAATCAAGTGAATATTAATTATACTCAAAACAAGTCCCATCTGAGATATTGAGTACTTGTGTGTTACCAAGTGGAGGGTTAAAACCGAAAGGTTTTTTAATAGAATTCAATCTTGTAAAGACAAATATTTTTGGTAACGAAATACTGTAAGAATTCTACCTAGATGGACCTAAGGGTGGTGCCGCCTCTCATGAGAATTGGGAGTATTCTCAAGAACGTCCATGAATGGAAAGTGCACATGGCCATTAACGGTGCAAAGCGAGACATAGAGGTCTCAAGTGAACATCGCAAAGGTGTGTGTGTTATCACCGATTTGTCATCATGAAAAGATGGTTCAATGCCTAGTGCAACCTAATTTTCGACAAATTTTGTGATAATTACACTATAGTAAAGTTCAAGTTGAAAAACACTTTGCTTTATGCACTAATGCAATGACTCCTATAAGAGAGAGTTCTTATTTAATCAAGTGGGGGATATATTATATTTCAAAATATAATGATTGATTAAATAAGTGTTACAATAGATAACTATTTAATCTAGTGGGGGAATGTTATATTATTTTATAATATAATGTAATATTATATTATATTATAATATAATTTTTAGATTAAATAAATGTGACAAAGTGTGTCACATATTGTAACATATAATGGAGAGTTGCAATATTTAGATATATGAGATATATCCAAATAATGTAACATATTTGGTGTTACAAATTTGTAACTTCCAAATATTACCCTTTGTTGTGTAAAATTATTGTTACACAATATTGAGATGAATTTCATAAAGCCATATGTGATATAGTTGTTAGAGATATGATTTTAACGCCAATAATGTGTTTTGGGAGTTACAAAATCATTTGGGAGGGTTTGGAACCGTTTGGAAAAACAGCACATTTTTTGTGCTGAAATTGGTCGGTGGCCGCGGCGTGTGGGTCAGAGACCAGTGGCCGCGGCCACTAATGTCTCTGGCCGCGGCCACAGGCCAAAACTGACCAATTTTTTCAGTTTTTTCAATCTTTGTTGAACGGCTCAAAAAACCCAAATAACTCCCAAATCTCATTTTTAATTCCATATTAATCCAATTAAACATTGGTAACAGCCATGGGGGTTTGTGGAATTTGAAATTCAAAGGGTGTCTCTAAACTCTATAAATAGGAGCCTATAGCTCACTTGTAAGACACAACATTTTTATCCATTAGAGCACTTGGCTAGAAACACCTTGAGGCTTGATAATTCCAGAAAGCTTTTCCAATATCTGAGAGAGATCCCTTAGTGCTTGAGTTAGGGGGAAATAAGCTTTTGGACAAAGGTTTTAAACCTTGTTCAAGTTGGTGATCCCCAACCCTCTTCACTTAGGTTGTGTAAGTGAGAGTTTCTTGCATTTCTATTCTTCTTTCTATTGTATTGTTTTCTTCTTATTCTCTTGTTCTTTTACTTGTATTTCTTGTTCAAGAGTTGTAATCTTTTCTTTACTTTTGTTTCAAACACCTTACTTTATTTGTAACCTTTTGCTTAGAGTTGTATTTTACTATTCTCTTCTTCTTCATCATCTTCTTCATTTCCTTTTTTATTTGTATTTTCAGTTATAGAGTTGTAACACTTTATTTAATCAATCCTTGTCTATTGTAATATTTTGCATAGAGTTGTAACATATTATTAGCATTTCCATTGAGGCAAAACAATTTTTCCTAACAATAACAACCTACAAATTGATTCTAATCTGCAAGAAGACTCAGAACTCTTTCACAAAGTACGTGTAATATCCTGCCCGTTCAAGGAAACTCCTGCCTTCAGAGGCGTTCCTTGACCTTGGAAAATCTCTGCAGAGAATATACATCACAAATCCCATTCAAATAATCCTTAAATACTATGTTCATCTGATTCATCAAAACAATCTTGGCATTAACCAAATCCTCAAAATATACTCAGCACTCCCAGTGCCCTTATCTGATACAATAGTCAGTCTTTTGCATATCCTTCTCCCTAATCTTCAGCGGGTACTAACCAGATCAAAGATCCACCTTGGAGAATACCACCTTATCCAATAACTGATCCTTTAGGTCTCACAACTTTGCTGAAGTCATTTAAAATAGTGCCCTAGATCTGAATCCATTCCTAGCACCAATCCAATCACCATTCTATATCTTCATATAAAGGTAACCCTGGCAAATCCCCTGGAAGCACATCTAGAAACTCACAGACTAATCTAGTTTGTCCTGATCCCACTGGCACAATCTAAGTGGTATCCACCACACTAGCTAAGAGTTCTATGCATCTCCCTGTAATAAATCTCTAGCTCTCAATACAGATGTCATAAGCATACGAAGTCCATGCACAGTGCTAGCTACCACAAGGGTTTCCCACTCTCAAACCCAAGGTTTACTATCCTTTCCTTGGAATTTTGCATTTCCCCATACTTACTTAACCAATCCATATTCTAAATCATACTGAAGCCAGTGATAACCAGCTTTATCAAAATCACTGATGAGTCATTTTTATCATTACCCAATTCATCTCTTGAATCACCAATACAGTATCACATTCCCATCATAACATAATCATGAAATCTGCATATCATCTCTATGCTTCTCTATATGCAACAAACAAAGAAATAGCATGGCACCAAAACCAGTCAGTACAATACAAAAATCAAACTAGAAAGCTGACCTGCCATCCCTGAGGAACTAGTCTTAGTCTCAATCTCTGACTGCATCGGAACGAACACTCAAGCTGTAGTCAAGCTGTCCATCCCCTTTTACTCATCCTTTCTTAGCCTTGGGAAATCCTTCTTGAAATGCCCAACCATATCACATAAGAAACATGCCTTTGCTCGGCATTCTCCCAGATGACGCCTCGTGCACCGAGCACATACTGGACAGGTCCTCCCCTCCTTCTTCTTGCTTGGTCCAATAAATGGAGGCATCACTTCTTGAGTTCCATGCTCTCCAGAACTCTCCTACCTAATCTGATTTCCTGCGCTCTCAACAGCAAGAGCCTTCTCTACCACCTAAGTGTAGGTAGAGATTTCATGCACTGGGGCAACTCTAATGCCCCGAGCTATTTCGGGATTCATTCCCTGAATAAACTTTTTCTTTCGAGCTGCATCTGTGGGTACCATGTCAATAGCAAACTTGGCCAACCCATCAAATCTCTTAATATACTCGGTTACTGTTGCATTTCCCTGAACGAGATTCAGAAACACATTCATCTTAGCAATCTTGGCTGCATCACAGTAATACCTCTCATTGAACAGCTACCTAAATTCTTTCCAATCCATCACAGTTGTGTCTCGTGTCTGGGATACTACCTCCCATCATGTCCGGGCATCATCCCGCAATACGTATGTCACACATATCACCCTATCGTGACCTACTAGCCCCATACTATCGAGAATGGAACTAATCATGCCCATCCATTGCTCAACTCTGAATGGATCTAGGCCTCCCTCGAAGACTGGAGGGTAATACTCCTGAAATCTTCCACAAATAAATTCCCATCTGCTCTCAACCCTAGGCTGAGCCAAAACTGGTGCCACTCCTTGCGTAGCAAAGGAAGAGGTGTTCCCTGACAGGTTCCGCTGTTGCTTCAAACACCTGATCTCTTCCTCCTACCTTTGCAATCTTAATTGCACATCTGCAAGCACCTGCTGCAAATTCTGAGGGGTAAATGAAGAACTCAACCCCTGGCTGAAACTCCCAGCCTCTATATAACCACCATTAGGCCTCATTATCTACCTTGGATACATACCTGCTGGTTGAATCTGCAGTCAATAACTTGACCAATTAAACATAATGAGCATATCAAGAGCTTTCCCCATGGGATCAATCTTACGACACCACATTCACAAATCACTGTTGTGCTAAAAACATGCCCATGGCATTCATACATCAATCATAATCCTTGCTCTTCCAACATTCACATCATGCCTCCAACTCCAGCATGCAAATATCACAATTATATGTATTCATGGAGCAGGTAATCATATAATCAAGAGCCAGGCTCTATCAGAATCTCATTATCCCCAATACAATGTGCAGGTAAAGCATTTACATTCTATTTAACAAGCATTTACATTCTATTTAAGCAGTTAAACACATAACTACAACAATAGTTACCATTCCCTGAGTGAAGATATCTTCAGTGATGAGTGTACATGCCCAGCTTGTCTTCAGGAAACCTTAACCTTGGCTCGCTCTGATACCAAGTTGTAACGCCCTAAACTCCAGGGACCGTTACGGTGTGCATTTTAAACAGTGCTAAACTCTCCATTCGAGTCATTTGGCCATAATCGTGTAACTAAGTATGATTAGCGGTTTAGGGTTAAAATTTTGGTTAAGATATAACGTTTCACTAAAACGTTTACTATATACATTGGGATCCCAAAAATATAATTTATAGGTCAATTACAAGAAAATATTTACAACCAGCCGATCTAAGCAGCAAAATAAGGTTTAACCCTAGTTCCTCTTTCAAACCTCGGCCGTGGCGATCGAGCAGCCGCGGCGGTCGAGCAGCCGCATATGTACACATCGTCACCTAAGCTCTTCAACTAGAGGATGGTCCAGCTTTCTTTTGCCTTTACCTGCACCACATAGCACCCGTGAGCCGAAGCCCAACAAGAAAACTCAATATGCTCATGAACAGTAATAACATGTTATCTAATCATAATGTGCATGCCTAGCAGTAATAGCCTTAATCACGCATGCAAATAAGTTCAAATAATGATGGTCGTGGGCCCTGCCCTCCTGTATGGATGACTATCAAGTCAATCCTAAACAGATGAGTGGTTAACACTTGAGGTTTCGATAACCATGCTGGGCTTATAGCCCTATTCAAAGTCACTAACATGGGATCCGCACCCTTAGATGAGTGACTGATAAGCAAGTCACTAACATGGGATCTGCACCCTTAGATGAGTGATTGATAAGCAAGTCACTAACATGGGATCTGCACCCTTAGCTATGTGACGATACGGTCACCTGGGCCTTCTGGCTCTGGCTCTCAGTAACTAGTCATAGACTAGACAAGCACTTATAGTTTTCATCGAACTTGAGGCCGGTCTGGCATTAATGCTCATGATGAGTCATTCAATGCGGATGTCGATTGGATCTAATCTTTTCGGGTTTGCATTCATGATGCTTATGCCGTTCTTGACTCATAGATCAATAACACATGACCAATGCTCAGTACCGTTGTCAAACTTGACTAGTAAGTCACAGCTTCACAACCAATTCTGACACAATTGCCGATTCTGACTAGTAAGTCAGTGCCACGCACAAGTAAGCAATGCTAACAGGCATATATCATATGTCAAATATCTGAATGTAGGGCATTCAACATGCTTACTTAACAATTGTTAGCATAATTAGGATCATGCACAAACACAGAGACTCAAGCTCTGATCAATCTCATATTCAACATTCATGGCATGCCCTAACCACATGTTTCTCGTGCATCACATACTGGGTGCAGTTCTCTTACCTCTGGCTCGAGCGAGAAATAGCAAATGAGCGACCCTTGAGAATGATCGATCCTTTAATCCCTTAGCGGTCACCTAGTCATAACCAAATATGGGATTCCATCAATAAAATCAATCAATAAAAGGTTCCCGAGCCAAGACCTAGCCTCTGGGACATCGAATCCTACTAAACCAGGTAGTAGAAACAATCCCGAGGCCTAAGGTTTGAGTTCCCATGACAAAAACACATTTCTGGCCAAAAATTCTTTTAAGGGTCGCGACCCTACATCCACCATGCCGCGGCCTGCCTCCCAAACAGAGGCGCCAGCCTCAAGCTCCTGCACCCTATGGCGCAGCATGCCTCCTAAGCGCTGCGGCCCTACCTGGCCATTAGCCAAAAATCCATATTTTTTCCCATCAAAACCTCTATTTTTCCCTCTTTTAATCCTTCCAAAACTTACTCAAACATCTCCAAATCCAAACCAAGCATCCCCACAACATAATCAACATTCCCACAACAAAACCCAAGCTTTGAACCACCAAAAACCATACCAATTACTCAATTCTATAATCAAAAGTTCTAACTCAAAACTAACTTCAAAACAGAGTAAAAATCAGAAATTTCATGGCTGAATCTTGCCTCAAGCTCAAGATTAAACCCTCTTCAATGGCTGAACACAAGCCTAGAACCTCAAGCCTTGATTCCAACACTTGAATCCTCAAACTTAGCTTCACAATTCAAGAAGAAAAGAAGAAGAAAATGATGAACGGATGAAGAGGAAGAAGGTGAAGGAGATGCTCTATTTTTGCTTAACTTTCCACAGCCTTCTCAAAGTTATATCTATCCTTAGGGTGAAAAGACCTAAATGCCCCTAGGCTCATCTTCTTTTCTTAACAGCCCCCAAGGGCAAAATTATCCTTTCCCATCTAATCCTGCTAATCATAATTAACATCATCCAGTTCCCATTATTCCTAATATTCTCAAATACTAATAAATCACATCCCATTACCCTTTAATTCCCGGCAATGTTCTAATCACCAAATTACCCCGAGACTCACCCCGAGCCCCGAAACTAACCCCGTTATGACCAGACCGATAACTTGCATTCAAAGATCGTCTCATGCTGAATGGCTCGAACAAATCCACATATAATGTGGTATTATTCATAATTCACCCATATGCATGAAAATGCACAATTACGCCATCAATGGGTCAAATTACCAAAATGCCCTTATAATTAAAAATGGACCCATATGCATGCATTTATCATCATATCATAATATAATTCACATAAACATGCATATAATCATTTAATAATATAATAAATCAATTATGGCCCTCCTGGCCTCCTAATCATGGTCCTAATCCTTATTAGTGATTTTGGGGCATTACATAAAATATTCAAAATATCAAACATAGTAAAATATTCAAAATATCAAGTATAGTAAAATAATAAAATATTCAAAATATCAAGCATAGTAATTTACTGAAGTCATTACTGCACAAGCGCATTGTATCACTACTTCATCAACATGTGGGACCCATGAGGTGGACCCCGTTGTGGGACCTAATATGAATAGTGTCATGAATAGTACCCAGTGAATAGTAACAAAAAAATAAAAACTTCACAATCCTCTTATATTACTTAATTCAACATTTATGACTCACAAACTTTTATGAAAAAAATTCTCTAATATCCATAAATTAATGATTCTCATGTGTTAATTATTTCAACAACTAAGAATTAATAAAAAATCTCACAATAGAATATTGTTACCACAGCTATATCCTCAACGGCCAAGTTACCGTTTCCAACGGTCATATCACTATTTACCAACGGTCATAACAATTAGTTTTTGTCCTATAAATACTTGTTCATTCAGCCCATTACTTGCAACAACTTCTTCATCTCTTATTCTTCTAGATAAATTCATCCTCCAATCATGAATTTATTTTTATTGCTAATAACTTTAGTGATTGTTTGCTTGTAATTTGCATCATTCTATGGGTATTATACTAATGAAGTGCCCATGGATATTATAGTTGCATTTTCATTAGTTATTCTTCCATTTTACTTAATATTTCTAGTCTTCGATTAACATTGTATTGTACTCAAAAGTATGAATAAAAAAAGATATATTCTCTTATTTTTCATTATAGTTATAATACATGTGTAGAAAGGAGTGGGAGTTACACAAACTCAACATAATCTCCTCCACGATTTTGAAAACAAACATTTTCTTTTTCCTCAAAATGTAGCTAACACTTCTATTTTTTAGATATAGGATAAAAGGAAATCCATTTTTGATACAAGATAGTATGCAACACATGCAGTTGGTAGACTTACCTAAGAGCGACGTTTTGTCTACCAAAGACTGATCAAGTTTTATATTTCTTTTTAGTATGTTTAATTTTATGTTGTGCAATTTTACTTTTTGGGGTTTTGTTATTGTTTGGTGGTTTTTTTCCCTTTTGCCCCACAATGTGCATAACGTTAGACATTAAGGTCAATGTCTCATTTAAAGCTGGGGGTAGTGAGCATATTCATGCGTTGAAATATATTTTGATTACAATTTTGAAATTTTGAGTTGACAACAAAAATTTTGTGAGATATATTTTGCTATTTTTACTATTAGGAAGTAATTTTTTAGAGTAATTTCATGCACAACAAAACATGTGAAAATAAAGTTTTTAACACATTCAGTTGAGAAAAATCATAAACTTTAAAGATTTTAATTTTTTGTGAGTTGTGAGAATGAGAAAACAACTTTGAAAACTTCTATTGATTATTTGAGTTGGTAATATTAATTTTTGGGAATTTAAAACATGATATTGACTAGAGTGATCATTTTTGTTTTAAAGAGCCTTTGATTTATTTTATTGTAATTTTCTTTTTAATTTCTTGTATTTTTTATTTATTCTTATGTTGTCTCTTATCAAAAAAGAAGAAGAAAATAATTGTAGAAAAAAAAGAGGAAATATATATAAAAAAATGAAAAAGAAAAAGAAAAGAACAAGAGCAACATTTTTTTTCATTTTCTCATTTTGTAGTTTTGTTGAAAAAAATTGTTAAACAAAAAAAAATCAACATTACTACAATTTTTTTTCAATTTATATCATCAAAAAGAAAAAACTTTTGTGTATTTTATTTATTTAATTTTTTTTTGTTCTTTATTTTGGCTCTTAGTATCATTTTGTAAAATCCCAAAGGTTTTTATGTCCTTTAAATTTCAATTAATTAATTAGCCTATATTTTGATCAATATTTGTTAACATTGCTTATCCTGAAATGATAACATCTATTTTTTAGCGTTAATTGATAAATTTCAAACTCCAAGAGTGTCAACTATCTCCTGTAAAAATACTTTCAATATATTTGTGAGGATTTGGAGTTGAGACTTTATTCTTTGGTGATTTTTCGATACTGTTTGTGTTATGAATTATGGAAAGATGAATATGTACTGTTTGTATTATGAATTATGGAAAGATGAATATGGTTTGGTGCACACACACACAAGACTCTTGAATTACAACTTTGATAGTTTTAAATAGCAATTTCTAAATTCTTGCTAAACATTTTTGTTCAATGATTTTGCATTATTTGAGTCACTATTTCAATTTGGTAACATTTTTATTCGCTTGAATTGCTAGGGACTAACGATAAGCTAGTTGGGGATTGTGATTAGTCGTGAAAAATGCATATTTATTGATTTTAATGGTCAAAATAAATTAAGTTTTAATTAATATTTTCATTGAATTAATATGATTTATTTTATAAATGAAAATATTTTATTTTGATTTAATTTATTGTTATTTTTTAGGAATTAAAGTTTCATTTTGACATAAAGAAAAAGAAAGAAGAAATAAAGAGTTAAATCTAAAAAACAATTGAAAATTGACATTATTGAAGTCCAAGTGCAAGCCCAGACCCAAATCCCATCCAACCCAGCTCTCCCCTTTCTCACCAGCAACGCCACTTGGTGCAATCTCCGCGTGCCATGCAACCCACTCAACTACTGCCACCCACACCTAGACCCGCGTGCCCGACGCGCTTGTTCTGTGACCCGGTCCACCTACCCAGCCCCTTGCCAGCCTCCCTGCCACTGGCCACATGGCACTTACTTGGTGGATGCACCAGTCAAGGGTCATGCTAACGGGTGTCGTATGTCGTATCAAATTTATTGGAGATTTTATTTTCAGTATTACCAATTACTTAGTATAATGGTAAATACAGATCAAACCCACGATGACTACTATTCAATTTATTATTCAAATGACAAAAAGTTATCAATAAATAAGGGGTTTTTGAAAATAAAAATAAATATAGCAATAAAAATAAAGTTAATATTTAAAATAGTCAAGAGGTCATTCTCCACCACTAAATACTCATAAAGCATTTTAATAACAACATTAATCTATATTCCCAATTAAATTATTAAACCAACAGATAACACTTAAGCATTCAATTACCCCAATTTCTCTATTATAATTAATTAAAGTTATACGCTTTTAATTAACATCTTTTTACAAAACAATAAACTAATTAAGCATGTGATCTATTTAACCTAGGAAAAATATTACACTCTACAGAAACAGGTTAATCTAGGCAACAAATTCTTTAAGCATGCAATTCATTTAACCTGAGTTCTATTTTTTTTATTACAATCAAGATACCCGTCACAATACCTTAATTGCAATTTATCACTTCTACTTAGAATCCTAAACTATTAGGTGAATAGCAATCCTAAGATGATAGTAGAATAATGAAATATCCTAATTAGTTGGCCACCTTACAAGATCTCACAAGATTCATAACATTCAATTAGAAAAATAAAAGCAATTTAATATAAGGGAATAGAAGATCAATGAAAGTTATTAAAACCAAGAAACATATTTAGGGCTTTGAAATCACCTTTAAAAACAAGCACAACAATAAGTAAAAATTAAATTTACTGAAAGAAAAAGAGTAGAAGATAATGTCTCTCTAAAAGAGAGAATATAGAGTGTGTTTTCAAATAGAGACAAACATCTATTTATAGTAGTCTTATACTAACTAAAACTAATCGGAATAAAATTTAAAATTTAAAAGGGATAATTGCGGCATAAATACCCAATGTTTGGGTTTTGTACGCTGTAATGACCCACTAATCTAGACTAATTGGACCATTATCGAAACTATACATAAAACTTACATTTTTACGAAAATACCATAATTTATTGAGTAACTTGAAAATAAGAGTTATTTACAAATAAACAGAATACTAAGAAGGATTTTGGGATCCCATTGTCTTTAAAACAAAACAAGATTTAAAATAAAAGACATTACATAATAATGCGGAAAATACACATAAAAACCATAAAAACATAAAAGGAGACTATATCCTCGAATCGAATAACGCTCGGCCCCTTGACTCCATTCATCATCGATACACATTCTCCAAGCGTCACGAATCTTTCCGCCTCTAAACTTATTTTCCTGCACATAAACAGAAAGGAGTGAGCCTAATGCCCAGTAAGGAAAATCTAACACAAAGTCACATACATAATTTCATAAGAAAACATAAAGACTTAACATAACACATATAACATACACTTACTATAATGGCCATTATTACTTGGGGTCCCATAGGCTAAACAAGCATATGCCCATGGGGTTAATGGGGTCCTACTAGCTAAGTAGGTCATGTGCCCATAACCCATTTGGGGTCTTGTTAGTCATATGGGTCATATGCCCAAGCCTACAAACATACACATATATCATAACACTTTTAATAACATAAAACATATAGATAACATAATCACATAACATGTTGATTCTAGCCTATTTCCTTACCAAAGTTACCGAGATTATGGACTGAGTTGGGATTGTTGGAACACTCCTAAAACCATAAGAAAGAGTAAGTCTAAAGAAAGGAGATGAAATGAAAGAGATGGAAAGACTAAACCATAGAAAACATACTTACCGACTTATATGCTTAAAAGCTTGGATTCCCTAACCAAAATAAGAATAAGGTTAGGGGACTGAGTAGAAGGTTTTGAGAAAGGAAATAACATAAAAATACAGAAAAGAACTAGAGTTTTGGGTTTACCTCAAAGATTGCAAGATCAGTCTAACATCCACCGAAATACTATAGCACTCACTTACTTCCCAAAGTGTTTGATAAGCTTATGATGTTTAAGCTTATAGTTTTTCCCCAAACCAAGTGTTTACACTCTCACACTCACTTAACACTAGCAGCCTCTGAACTTAGAGCAAATGGTGAATAATGGCTGGGTACTAGGTCCTATTTATAGAGTTTGGGAATGAAAATATCTTGATTTTACTTGAATAAAAATAATGGCTTTTTAAGTGAAAATCATTTGAATAATCGTTCAGCAGAGGCTGAAGACTCGTTCAGAAGATGCTGGACTGTTGAAGGAGTTTGAATGGCTGAAGGGAAAAGAATTCAAATGTATTTGAATTCATGCTGGTGGAGGCGATATATCGCCCCCTATAGGCGATATATCGCCTGGACCTTTGTTCCCGAGGTGACCGTGCATCGATTCGTTTTTTCCGTATCTACGTGCTGCGACATATCGCCCCCTATAGCTGCGATATATCGGCATACGCTGAATATTTAAACACAAATTTACACATTTTTAGCTGAGTTTGAATGGAGTAAACAGCCTTGACTAAGCCCTCAACGTGCTCAAAGCTGCTGACTGACCCTATACATTCAAACTTTTACCCTTATTTAATTTAATCCTCAAAAATACTTAATCCTTAATTACCATTCAAAACATGTGCTTAAAATCCTATTGGTTGATGTCTAAACCTTATAATATAATAATATAATCATTAATATCAGACACATTAATCAAACCTTAGGTTATACTTAATATTCTTAAACTATAGGTTAAACTTAGAAAATCTATAAGTACTACTATGAGTGTCCAAATAACTCCCGGTCTGAACCAAAAATCCAAAGTAACAATGATAACACTAAACATACTATAATACTACTAAACAATTAGCTAAGTAAAGTTCTTGGACTCTACATACGCGGCATAGACCCAATGTTTATTTTTAGTAGCAAAAGTACCCAAAGTCAGTAAAACTGTAATTCCGTCAGTCTCCTCCGTTAGGTAGACACGTGTCACGTTTTTATTGGTCCAAATCATAATTATTTTTAAAATATTATTGAGTTGGACCAATCACGAAGTGACACGTGTTGGTTCAGTCATCACGAAACGGAACCTAACGGAGGAGGCTGACGGAATTACAGTTTTACTGACTTTAGGTACTTTTGCCACTAAAAATAAACATTGGGTCTATGCCGCGTACAAAACCCAAACATTGGGTACTTATGCCGCAAATATCCCAATTTAAAATCTAAAACTTAAACTTAAACTAATAGATATTAATTTATTTTTAATATTATTGTGATATCTCCAATTTTTGAATTTGAAGTAAAAATATATTTGGTTGCAAAATTATATTTAAAATCTGATATTTTTGTATTCCTCAAAAACTATGTTATCCCCAAAAATGGAGATTGATGACGTGGCAATAGAGGTGACAAATGGCAGTACATGGTCCGTAAAAGACACATTAAATAGTCAATAAATACATTGACTCCTTAGAGTTGTGATATAGTGACCCGGTAGACTGATGAAGAGTTTTGACTGCTTGAGAGTGTCGCGTCCAAGCCAAGTACATCCGAGGAGCAGTCCAAGTGCCCGGTCGGACCTTGGTCCGATGAAAGGCCTACGTGAGGTCGGACCTTGGTCTGAGGAGAGCCAAAGGGACCTTGGTCCGAGGAGACCCCAAGGGACCTTGGTCCGAGGAGAACCCAAGAGAGTGGTCCGAGGAGAGACCAAGGGACCTTGGTTCGAGGAGACCCCAAGAATGTGGTCTTTATGCATATGTCCAGCAAGTGCGTGGTTGTCCAAATAAAGAAATGGCATGCTAGAGGAGAGTGCCATGTTAGAGGAGAGACATGACATGCTAGAGGAGAGTGCCATGTCAGAGGAAAGGAGTGCATGTCCTACCACCATGTACATGTCCTACATGCAAGTGTATGTCCTACTAGCACTTGCATGTCCTACCAGCAAGTGTATGTCCGACCAGCATGAGTATGATCGACCATAGTGGAGGTGAGGTGGATCAACTAGCTAGAGGAGGACTAAGTCAAGATTCCCAGAAACAGCTTCAACAAGAATCGGTCTTGGCGCGCGGGAATCTCTCCTTCTTCCCACAAATTAGGGGTTTTGTTACATTTTGAATGTTTTTTGTAATTTTAATGTAATAAATATGATAAAATATCCCTATTCTAGGGGATATCAGATATATGATCCTAAGCATATAAATATGTGGTGGATGGGATTAGAAAGGAGCTTATGCTTCTTCTTTCTAAACTTTTGGGAAAATTTGGGTCTGAGTATTCTAGAGAGAGAAAGTGATGGTATTTGAAAGGATTCTTGTATTTTTGCAATCTGTACTGAAAAAACTCAGTTGGCTCAGTCCATCTGATCTTGAGTACAGATCTATAATCACAACTCTAAGTGGATTAGGCTATTACCGACTGAGCGGGGCTGAACCACTATAAAAATCTTGTGTGTTATTTACTTTTCTTGATAAAACTGTCTATGTCGTTTAAATTCTCTTGAAGGTTTATCGTTTTTGACGTTCTCACGTCGTTGGCTAAAAACACAGTCAACAAACTATTTTTTCCCACTCAACTACTCGTATTTTGGTCATATATCCCTCGATATAACTCGTATTTTGGTCATATATCCCTCGATATAACTCTGAATGGGACGATTAAACATGTTTTGGAAAGCAAATAAAAATATCCACAACTTCTACTCATTAAAGAAATTCCAAAATAAGGCTATAACAATGTCAAAATCGCTCATGAAGTTTTAGTTCAAACTCTGACTCAAATTTCAATATTTTATTTTCTTCATAAAAATACACAATTTCTTATAAAACTAAATAAAAGTCATAGAAATATTAATTCAAACTCAACTTATTTTTATATTAATAAATGTGTATTTTTACTATTAAAATTCTTTTTTACCCAAAAATCACAAAATACCAAAAACAAATTAAAATAACTAAAAACTAACAATTTCCAAGCCTAAAGAAATTAAAAATATATGATCAAAATTGAACTTATCACACGCTGGAGCCAAATCCCATAAGCTTTCTACTCCAATTTTTCATTCCACCTTCATGCACAACATACACCAAAATAGTGATTATAACAAGACCAAAAATAATAATATTAATAATAAAAATAATTTTCATATCAGATTTTATTATTAATATTATAATTACAATTTGTAACCCCAAACTCTTCTTTATTTATTTATTTTAGTTTATTTTTAGCTCTATAAATAGGAGCTCATTTTATCAATTTGATAAGTAATTTTTATGTAGCAAAACTCTACCAAATTCTAGTCTTATTTCTTATCTTTTATCTCTAGAATTGTTATGAGAATGTATAACATAATAGGTTAGCCTTCTTAGGAATGTTATGATGATCATATATGCACTATGACTTTATTTGATATTTTTTATTCACCGTGTTCTTCAAGTTTATATATTTGAGAGATTTATTTTATTTCATCTCTTTCTGTTCATCTCATTATCTCTATTTGTAATAGTATATATATTTTGTCAATTATTTTCTATGTATTATCAAATTAGTAAAAATAATATAGATAATATCTTTATCATTTTCTCCATCTCATTCATATATATTTATTTTTGCTAAATCTATATAAAATTAGTCATGCTCTTTCTATGTATTTTATACACAGTAAAAGTAATATTTGTGTTAAGTTTTATGTCCAATCTTTTATTGCATTATTGTCAATAGTATATTGACAGAGTAAAAGAAAATGATATTGGAGGGTTGAAGCAGTAGGAATAGTATCATGACACGCGAAGAGAAAAACTCAACTTTTCTCGGAAGCTTTGAAGACCACAAAGTATGCCACCATTTGGAAGAAAAGTAGAGTACACGAAGGAGAAGAAATGACAAGAGCAGAAACTACTAGATGCCGATGGTATCCACTCTTAACAGAATATACACCAAAGATGCTCTTCAAAATACCAACAAACAAAAGTCTAGTTAATAAAAAAGTGTGAAGTCAGATCGTAGAGCCATGCTTAGCTTTCTTGCATTCACCCAAATGCTGCAAGTAAGAACACATAAAAGGAAAGCTGTAAATGGATTTCTTTTTTTTTTTCTTCGTAAGAGAAATGAGATTTTTTTATTTATTTTTTTAGAAAATTACACTAAATATGAGATTTTTTTATAAACTTTGAAAAATATGGCAGTTTTTTTTTAAAAGTTTTTTATGGCATATTTTTTTTGTTTACATTTTTATGGGATTTTTTTTTCCATATATTTGTAAAACTTTATGTATATACCATATTTTATCTTTTATTTTTTTTTAGTTCCTATTTTTGATATATTTTGAAATTATTCTAATAATTTTAATCTATTTGTGTTAATTTTTATCATTTATATTTAATAAAATATCTTTTTATATAATTCTTTGAAAGAAAAAACTAAGACATATTCAAAAGAAAACGAATGTATTGATTATTCTTATATTATTATTGGTAGTATTATTTTTTTTGTTCTCTTTCTCTTTTGTTGATTTTCTGGATTCTTATTGTCTCTCTATATTTATCTATCTATATATCCATTTCTCTTTTCTCTTCATATGCTTTGATTTTTTTTTTCTTTTTTTTTCTTAGTTGTTTGAAAGTTGCTGTTGGGTTTTCAAATTCATATGGATGTCTCTTCATATAATTTGGATTGATCTTATCTTCTTCGTCTTCTTTTTCTTCTTCTTCTTCTTCATCATCTTCTTCTTATTTTCCTGGAGATATATTAGAAAGTGTTTGCATTGCATATTACAGAAGCCTAATCCACTGCTAATCTATGGGTGAGTTCGGCCATTTGAGCTCTGAGAACAGAGTTCTCAGCCTCGAGATTAAGGTAGAGCTGGTTGGTCATGTTGAGACTGGTTATGATTTGACTGTTCTCCTTCTTTAAATCACCCACCTGTAATATTATATATATATTAACCGATTAAAAATAAAAATACAAAAGTAGTCTTTCTTTGGGAAAATAAAAAAGAAATAGTAGTGATAATTTTAGAAAGGCTTTAACAGTTCATGAGAAAACGTAGAACCAGTAAAGGAAGACAACTGAGAAAGATTGAACAAGGTGGGTCCTACGGCGGAGGCTGGAGCTTATCATATACCCAGAAAGAAGAACTTCACTGAGTACTAGAGATATCTTCAGCTATTGGTTTTGGTTGTTAGTAACATCTAGCTAAGATTAGATTAGATCTATCTGTGGAAAAAATATATGTATATATATGTATATATTGAACTGAGTAAAAAGAAAAGAATTTTAATGGAGGTTTTGTGAAGAGGATGGGGGATGAATTAAACTACTAAAGAATGAGGAGAAGAAAAAATGGCTGAGAGGCTCAAAGCTTAGTAGGAAGATATGGTAACTGGTTACAGCGAGGTTTGAAAAAAAAATCAAATCTAAAAAAAAAACCAATTGCTATGGTACCTGGTTACTTAGTAAAGTGTAAAAACAAAATCAAATCTAAACAAAAGAATCTAAATTAATCGTTATCGTAACTGGTTACTCATAGGTCTAAAAAAAATCAGATATGAATAAAATGAATCAGACGTCATGGTACCTGGTTACTTAAACAGATTTGGAAAAAAAAAAACTGATATGGAAAAAAATAAACTAAATTGATCTTGAAGGTAACTGGTTACAACTAGATCTGGAAAAAAAAACAGAGACAGTTGCAATGGTAAACGATTACTTAGCCAGTCTTGGAAAAAAAATAAGATTCAAACAAAAAATCTAAACTAATCATAATCGTAACTGGTTACAGCGAGGTTTGAAAAAAAAAATCAAATCTAAAAAAAGTACCAATTGCTATGGTACCTGGTTGCTTAGTCAGGTGTGAAAACAAAATCAAATCTAAACAAAAGAATCTAAATTAATCGCTCTTGTAACTGGTTACACCTAGGTCTAAAAAAAATCTGATATGAATAAAATGAATCAGGCGTCATGGTACCTGGTTACTTAAACAGATTTGGAAAAAAAAACCCAGAAAAATCAAAAGTTTTGTTTGCTTGTTTTTTTATTTCTTGTACTTGTATTCTGAATAAATTTTGTAAACCTATCGATACATTTTTTGAGCAAACGTTCTAGTTCTATTTCTTTAAATAATTAATAAACACATAAATATTTATGTTAGAACCTTATTTGATGAACGTTTGGCTGCTATATCTCTATCCAATTGATCTAAACATCACAGGAAAGAACCTTTTGACAACTTTTGCCCTTTTCAACCAAAAAAACTAATAAGCTAACCTAAGCTTTCATATGTTAAAAGTACCCTAAAATATTCAACTACCTAGCTTCTTATACTACTCTAGTCTACATTAAATAATAGCAGTCAACTTTTCTTAAGTACATTTCTTAAATCAAATCAAATATGAAGTCAAGTACCTGGTTACTTAAACAGATTTAAAAAAAAAACCCAGAAAAATCAAATATGAAGTTCAAAATCAGATGTGAAAAATAAGAAAAAGAATAAAACTAGATTTGAAGAAAGAAAAAGAAAAATAAGAAAGACCAAATAAGAAGAAAGAAAGAAGAAGAAGAAAAAGAAGAAAGAAAGAAGAAGAAGAAGAAGAAGGAGAAAAACCAGTTCGTCGTCGCCGTCGTCGGAGGCAGCGGCGGAGGTAGCATCGCCGGAAGAAATTTGAGGAGAGATCTTGAGAAAGAAAATAAGAAATGAGGAAGAAATGGGAGAAGGAGAAAGAAAGACATGAGAAGAAGAGAGAGAGAGATCGTGAGGAGAGAAGAGAAAATAAGATAATTAAGTTTATGGTAATTTATTTACCATATTTTAAACTTTTTTTCCAAAACTTACCATATTTTGTACAATTATTTTTTTTCCCATAAATTTAGAAACTATATATATTTTTCCCATATTTATGTAAACTTCTCTTATTTTTTTTTTACTTTTTTACAAATCCTAATTTTTTATTTAAAAATACGTATTCAATTTCAAAAATACAATTTTCAAAGTTTAATAATTACAAAAATATATCAAAACCATACAAATATAAAAAAAAATTATTAAATCCATCAAATTGAAAGAAAAAAAATGTTTGACCGTAAAAAAATTATTTTTTTTGGAATATTGGTGGCAATAATACCTAAATTTTTTTAAAAGTTACACTTTAATACTCAAATCTTTTTTTAGACAGTAATAATACATAAATCTACAATTTTGGTGCAACCGTTAGTATTCACCGTTAACTGCCCGTTAAGTATCTACATATCACATTTTTATTAGTCTAATTGGTGGTGACAATACCTAAATCTTTTCAAAAGTTATACTTTCATACCCAATTTTTTTGCGTTCATACCTAAATCTATAATTTTTGTGCAACCGTTAACCATCTGTTAAGTAGGCAATTGACATATATGATTCTTGGGATGATTTTAGACTAAACTATTTAAATATTATAAAAATTATTTTAAAAATTTTAAAAATATAAAATATTATAAAAAACTAATTAATAATATGAATTTTGGGATGATTTTGAGTTTCAATTTTAATTTGCGTTGTTTCGAATTTGCAAATTGTAGTTTTATTAATTAGTTTCTAATTATCTTTTAGATTTTTAAAATTTTAAAATGATTTTTATAGTATTTATAGAATTTAACAATATTGACAGCGATAATACCCAAATCATTTATAAAGTTACACTTTAATACCTAAATTTACGAGTATAAAAATGTGCTACGTAGATCCTTAATAACAAGTTAATGATGACTACTAATGGTTGCACCAAAATTGTAGATTTATGTATTATTATCGCAAAAAAAAAAATTGGACATTAAAATCTAACTTTTGAAAAAATTTGAGTATTATCGTCGCGAATATCCCGTTTTATTAGTATTTTATGTAAAAATTTCTATAAATTTCGGCCCAGCCCATTTTTTATACTTGGGTACCTCAAGCGAGCCGCCAAAATAAAGGCCCAATATCAAAATCAGTTTTTCGTTAAAAACCCCACTTTGAAGTTTGAACATCCAAGCTACTCTCTTCCAGATCGGGAGGGAGCCAAACCAAAGGAACCATAGGACCCTCTCTCTTTCTGGAAAAATAACGTAAAAACGAAGCAAGAGAGATCGATTAGCAGGTAATGGGTCGTGGTGATGGGATTTTGGGGACCAAGGACGTTGAAGGAAGCATTAGAGCAAGCTTAACGAGTAGACGGAAATGGTTGAAGACGCGAGAGAGATGGCTTGTTGTGTTGGGTGTTGTTCTTCACGCTGTCTACATGCTCAGTATCTTCGATATCTACTTCAAAACGCCCATTGTTCACGGCATGGATCCCGTCACTCCTCGCTTTCATGCCCCTGCAAAGCGACTGGTCCTTCTCGTTGGTGCGTCGATCGTACTCCACCTGCTTGTTGAATTGTTGCAATGAAACTCTTTTATTGTTTTCTCTTTCACTTCTCGGTGTTCCTGGATACTAAATGCATTGAACGCGAAATGGGTTTGCGTTTATTCTTCGTTTTTTTTGATAGCATGTGATGAAGGAATTGAATTTCTGCTGCAAGAGTGTTACTTTGGATCAAAACTTGTTTAAAACTAATGTGAAGTTCTGAATTTTGTGTCTTTATAAGGATCCTAGTTTTTTTTTTCAAAAAAATAAAATAAAAAATTATCATAAGGGTAGAATTTGTAGAAAGCTATATGAACAACAAAAAAATGACTAAGTTTATTCATTTTTATGTTGTGGCGATGAAAAACAAACAATGCAGCTGATGGTTTACGTGCTGACAAATTCTTTGAGCCTGATTATGATGGAAACTATAGAGCTCCATTTTTAAGAAGTGTGATTAAAGAGCAGGGTCGCTGGGGAGTGTCTCATGCTCGCCCTCCTACAGAATCAAGGCCTGGACATGTTTCTATCATTGCGGGTTTCTACGAGGATCCTAGTGCAGTTACAAAAGGTGGGTCTTTCTGTCTTAGAGATGTTACTTCCTCATACATCTTTAACTTATTTTTTTCATTGTTCCAGCCAGCCTATGTGGCGTCCCATTCTGTCAGCTAAAGATAATCCATTGCCTTTTCAGGATGGAAAGCAAATCCAGTGGAATTTGATTCGGTATTTAACCAAAGTCGGCATACATTTGCTTTTGGTAGCCCAGATATAGTTCCAATTTTCTGCGGGGCCTTGCCTCACAGCACGTGGAAAACCTATCCTCATGAATTTGAAGACTTTGCAACTGGTTTGGTTACAATCTTAAACAATTTGTTTCAAGCTCATATTTCACCTCCCCTGCCCTAGCTATTGCTTTATGCAAAAATAATTGCCCAAACTTCCTTATTTAAAGTTTCTGATAGATAGGTTTTGAAGAAGTGCATGCAATTACATCTTAAAGTTGGGCTTGTAAATATTGTTTCGATCCTTTTGACTTTTAAATCTTGTAAAGATCATTGCTTGTATATTATTTTTATCATGACAGATATGGATTGATAGTCTTAATGCAGATGCCTCCTTTCTGGATGAGTGGTCTTTTCATCAATTTGAGAGCCTTTTTAATAGCTCCAAAGAAGACCCAAAGTTGAAGGAATCGCTTCGACAGGATAATGTTGTCATTTTTTTGCACCTACTTGGATGCGACTCAAATGGTCATGCTCATAAACCCTTTTCATCCATTTATCTCAATAATGTTAAAGTTGTTGATGATATAGCTGCAAGGGTTTACAATCTTCTTGAAGATTATTACAAGGACAATCGTACATCATATATATTTACGGCTGATCATGGAATGAGTGACAAAGGTGAGATACTACTCACTTGCTTTTAGTTGTGGATTACTTTGTTTATTCATTCACTGAATCATATTTTTGTTTGGATGTTATAAATTGCTAAAACATGCTAAAACCCTTCACCAATTAGACAATTTACAGGTAAACTTGCTACTCAAAATAAAAATCATGAGTTTTGCAAAAAGTCTTATCTAAGGTTCAAGGAATGTTTGGCTAATCTTGGAAGAACTTTCCTAGGTCTATTAATATCAATATTCAACTAAACATTAAATGGTTGGCGTTCAATTCTTCAAAACACTTGCCTTTGGTTTTGTCTTCAGTTATTTTTTGTTTGTCTATCACAGGTTTCTAGTTAATTTCTTTGGACCATGTGCACTTTCTTCAAAGAAGTTAACACAAATGGAGCTTAAAATAGATGGTTAGCAGCTCACCTAAAAAATTTCTAAGTCCCAACACCTGGCCACAGACTAAAAATTGCTGCATGTGTTCAATTTAAAACCTTATTTCCTTGTCCTTGAATATGAATATGTCATGATTTTTCAGAATATGAGAAATATTTTTTCTGTTTTCTTTTTTGTTTTCCTTGAAAGACTTAATTATGGTTTAACTAATAGGTAGCCACGGAGATGGGCATCCTACAAACACGGATACTCCCCTTGTTGCTTGGGGAGCGGGTGTCAAATATCCCAGACCAATTTCTAGCAGCAATCATTCTGACTGTGGTTTTCGTTTTGTTGATGAACATATGCATGATGCACCAACTCCTACAGAATGGGGTCTTCATGGCATAGAAAGGGTGGATGTCAATCAAGCTGATATTGCACCGCTCATGGTTGTGCATTTTGATTCCATTAAAAAATTTATATCCTCTTGAAGTTATTGGTAGTTGACATTTATATGCTCATTAACTTTTTTGGCAGTCAACTCTTCTTGGTATGCCATGTCCTGTGAACTCAGTTGGAAGTTTGCCTCGTGATTACATCAACATTAATGAGGTACAGTCAGCTAGTTTTTATTCCTTGAGTGAAGTTTGTTAATTTGAATGAGAACAGAAATTTTGACTGCTTTAGACCAATTAGTTTCATAAGCAGATAAAGACGTCAGAAAATTGATTAGCTTATTCTTTTTAAAGGAAGCAGAAGTTGAAGCTGTGCTAGCAAATACAAAGCAAATCCTTAATCAGTTTCTTCGCAAGTCACGTATCCTCTTGTTAACTTATATCAAGCTTTTCTTTTCATTGTAATTGGCTTGAACCATGAAATTTCTTTTTTAACCCCTGGTGGAGGAGATAGTATTATTTTTATATCTTGTTTCTTAACAAACTCAGAAATAAAACAGTCAAATTCGATAAGTTTCAAGCCTTTCAAACCCTTGTTCCACTATTCCTCTATATTGGACCAAATTGAGGAACTCATATCTGGTAAAGACTATGAAGCTGCAATGAAGTTAGCTGAAAATCTCCGGAGTTTGGCATTGCAAGGACTCCATTACTTTCAAACATATGATTGGCTGATGCTCATGAGTGTAATTAGCCTTGGCTATATTGGTTGGATGATCTATCTTGTGATTCATGTACTGCAATCTTATACTTCATTGCCAGTACAGCTTCTTAGAAAGGAATATACAATTTACCAGAGAGATTATGACAAAAAAGTAAGTTCTTTGCAAGCCTGAACTTTTGTTGGCTTTATTTATGATTATTAAATTGGAGGAAGAAGCATAAAATAATTTAAATTTAAATACAATTCTTTGTGGCAGGTTCAATTATGTGGATGCCTTTTGATGGGAGTAATTAGTACTCTACTGTTTCTTGAGCGTTCTCCTCCTCTTTACCATGCATACACAACAATGACAGTATTTCTGTGGACACAAATATTTAGTGAATATCAGTTTATTAAAGCATCGTGGAAGCTGTTGCATGGGAGAAGAGTTTATTACACCGCTAAAATTCTTGCTACTTGTGCTATGTCAATATTCATTCTTGAATTTCTGGTATTGAAATAAAGCATTCTATGAATTCCTGCTATTTGCCAAGATATAGTGCTAGTATAAAATTCTGAACTATGTTCTGTTGTAACCTTGCAGGTCAATAGCTTTACTGAGAGGAAGCTCTATACTCTGTATTTCCTGGTAGCGGGGATCATAGCTTCTCTATATCTATTTAAGTCAATTCCATGGAGATCTGGGATACCAATCTTTGTTTGTGTGGTGTGTTGGTTTTTATCTGTTTTCACCTTGATGCCAGCAGAAATTCCAGAGAACACTTATTTAGTGTAAGTTCTTCTTCCACTTATTTTTTTTTAATGGTGGGAGAATGAGTTTGGGTTTAAGCCAGGTGTGTTAATTTTCCAAGGCAAAAGGCCCATACATGCATATACAGATTAAAAGCTTCATGGCTACATTAAGGATTGGTATTTGAATAGAGAACAACTAAGGAATGAAGTAGAACTTCTTAAGTTTAGTGTATATTTATAGTATTTTAGTGATGTTTTGTTGTTACAATTTCGCTTTCAGAATAGGGAGTGGAGCTATGATCATCATTATTGGAATTGCAGCAAGGTGGCTAGATCTGCATGCAGGAGGGAATAAATATTGGCTTAGTCTCAGCAATCATGAAATGAAGAAGTCAAAGTTTCCTATGCTCTTCCATCTACAGGTGCAAAAAATAGCTTACCCAAGAAGCTTAACTTTTAATTGTTCTTTCATAAACATATAACTTGAGTAGAATCTGATAGAGTTTGTTTTTATTTTTTTATTTGTTTGGATTATTATTGTTATTTGTTTATTATTCTATATGTTTTTGCTATACAGGCTCTTTTTGTGGGATTATCATCTGTTATGGTGCCGTTATCAACATCTCATAGGACACAAAAACAAGAATTGCTTGCATTGCACCAGTTTATCAATTGGTCCATTGCTGGTAAACCAATTTTGACTCGCGTAGTTTAACTTATTTTTTTCCCTTTTCTTTTTGGAGAGCATGTCTATTGTTATATTTTTTTGTAAAACAAGCTTATCCACTTCTTGTATTTTCATTCTGATTTTTCTCAACTAACTGCAGTATTTTAAGTCTCTGTGTCATTTAGAACTGAAACTTACATGACAATTTGTATTTACTAATTACTTCTTTGTGTCATAGGTTTCTCAATGGTTTTGCCTTTATTTTCGGCAAACAGTCTTTTGTCCCGGCTTACCTCCATATTTCTTGGTTTTGCACCCACTTTCCTTCTGTTGTCTATTGGGTATATCTTTTATCTTCTTTTCTTTCTATTTTCTAATGGATATGTGATGTGTTGGTTCATATGTAGAGATTTTTTTTCCCTCTCAGTGAAAATATATTTTCTGAGAGCAATTTTTTTTTTCACCTTATGCAGATACGAAGCAATCTTCTATGGGGCTCTTTCTCTTGTACTTGTGGCATGGGTACTATTCGAAAACACACTTCTTTATGTAAGGAAGGTGAAAAGGCCTTCAGCTTCCTTGAGAAATTTGGAGGATAATGTACTTGAACTAGATGATAGATACTTGCAACTCTTTGACATGAGGATTCCATTGATCTTTGTAAGTTATTTTTTCCTCCATTATTGCACGATTCTTAAGTTATCTCCAACAACTTGAAGTCTTCTTTCCAGCTTTTGCTTCTTTTCAGAATGTTTAAAGTCTTATCTCCATAAGTTTCAGATACCAGAATTTTTAATACATTTATGACTATGACATCAATCTCTGATTAGCTAATTGCTGTGATATTTAGATGGTTTTGTTTAATGTCGCCTTCTTCGGGACTGGAAATTTTGCAAGTATTGCAAGTTTTGAGATTTCATCTGTTTATCGATTCATTACTATCTTCAACGTAAGTGGAGGTTGAAATTCCTTTGTTTTTAATTGTATTGTTTGCGAGATCTTTTTTGAGATGATATTATTTTCCTTAATTGCAGCCATTCTTGATGGCAGCCTTGCTTATCTTCAAGCTATTTATCCCATTCATGCTTGTCATGTAAGTAAAGGTTCCAACTTTATGATGACAGATCTTCCAACCATATCAAAATGGTGAATCCTTTTTGCTTACTTGCTTTGTATAAAAATGCAGATGCGTATTCAGTGCAATAACAAAGATGAACAAACTTCCACGGTCAGGATGTTATTTCCTCGTCATATTAGTTTCAGACGTGATGACTTTGCACTTCTTCTTCCTGGTACTTACTTTGATACATTCTTCAGATGAATTTCTTTCTTCCTTTACTTGTGGACTGTATACTTTAAGCAAGATTGAAAACCGACAAGATGATGTTCTTGTAGACATCATTACCAACATTCTTTTTTGCTTTGGTTAATCAATTTCAGGTCCGGAATACAGGAAGTTGGATGGAAATTGGTAACAGCATTAGCCATTTTGGGATAATGAGTGCTCAAGTTGTGTTTGTGCTACTGCTTTTTGCTCTGACCAATATTTACACGAAAGATATCCATATTGGTTCAGTGGATACCTCTTCTCAGAAAGCAATGTGAAGCCGGCAATGGCATTCATGTTCTTCGTAGAAGTTTGTGGTTCTAACAGCAACTTCAGATTTTCCCCCTATAGTAATTAAACTTATTGTTGTCTTCTGTCTGAGATATTTAGAGCAAATGGGATTTTTTCAGTTCCCCAATTCTCTGTAAATTTTGGCACACATTTCTTACATGTAGGATTTTGTTGATTGGTTAGTCTTTACAGGTAGTTACATCACATTCAAGTAGTGTATTTTCATTTAATGTTATGAAACTTGACCTGGTGATTTTCATTTTAGTTTTCATAATTAGATTACCATTTATCCATTTTTAATTCCTAAAAACGTTTTTGTTGGGAAAGGCTCCTCCTCTCTAGAAATTTTTCTTTTCTTCTTTTTTTCATCTTCTACCCACAAACACAATGGTTGAAGTTTGTCCAGCAATTGTCCGGGGTGCATTTGCCCATCCTATCCCACTTTTCGTGCTCGGTGACAATTTATCTTTCCTTCTTTTCTGAGTGGTCAATCACCAACCCCAAGTTTCTTAAATCGGCTATTTATTATATGGCGTAAGCAATTCGATGTTGACACATGCAAAGATAATAGGGACTTGATTGACTGACCCACCACAAATAGTGGATTCACTATAGCTTTAAGGGTAGCTGCAACCAGACTACAACATAACAAATAAGTGCTAAAAACACAAAATTAAATTTAACCCAATTTTATTTATTTCATTATTATATTGTTAAGTTATAATGCTCTACCAAATATGGCAGAGAGTACAGCAGCAAGAAAAAAAAAAGCAGTATTATTTTGTTTTTTATATTAGTATTAAATAATAAATATATATGTATATTATTTTATATGAGAATTTAGTGAAAATACACTCATTTTATAGTGCATTTTGAACAATAACCTACTTTTAAAATATTTTAGCGCATTTTCCATTTTCTTGATCAAACCCACATATAGTGGAACCAAATCACACTCTTGCCATGTAAAGAAACTAAAAATGTCTCTACTATTTTTTATTGCAATTGGTTCAATCTCCACCATTGTCGTTATCTTGCAAGTTAATTCTATATTGAAGAGGTTGCGATCGATTTCTGTAACTTTATAAATATGTTCAACTAACTCCTCATAAGTGAGGTCAGTTTGTACTAAACTTGATCTTGATCGTAAGCCATTTGAAATCCATTTCCACGAGTCCTCATTATTTTTCCACATTCCATCACATAATATTACAATATTTTTTAATGACATCTGAAAAAAAAATACAATAAACAAATATAAATTATTGGTATTACTTTGATTAAAAAGTTATATAAAAAATGAAAATCAAGTTGAAAATCTAGAAATTCGATAACCTGTCTAAAAATTAGATGACCTATCTGATAATTCGACAGGTGGTTGAAAATATATGACGATCTGTCTAAAAATTAGACTACCTGTCTAAATTTGACAGATGGTCTAAAATTTAGACAGGTGGTTGAAAAAATACGACTACTGGTCTGAAATTTAGAAACCTGGTCTAAAATATTAGACTCCTTGTCGAAAAATTAGACAAGCTGTTGAAAAATTCTGGATTTCTCTATCTCAAAAATAGTCGAAATTATCATTAATTTTTTTTCTTAAGATTTTCAAGCTTTAATCTCTATAAAACCTCAGAAATAAACCTAAACCCTTACTTATACTTTCAATACACTAAAATAATCATTTTTCATTTTACATCTACAAAAATAATATAAAAAATCTCATATTTTATATATAAAAAAAAATTTATAAACCAACCTTTTGAATGAGTGGTGGTTGGATTTGTGGAGAAATGGCAGCTGTGGATGCTCAAAATTCAACACCGGTAAAGAACCCAAACCTAATGCCTAAGGTCTCCGGAAGGTCCAAGGCAACCATGTTTGAAGTCCATTTGAACCCTCAAATTATTGCTCAAAATGACCCTGCTCAAATTGACCAAAATGACCCAAGCGTCCTGCGCACGCCACCCGCGCGCGCGCACCTCGAGACACCACCAGGAGGCAAGCATCTAGCGGTCCCCAAAAAAAGCCTCACACAACAGTCATGCCATGGATTTCTCTATCTCAAAAATAGTCGAAATTATCATTAATTTTTTTTCTTCAGATTTTCAATCTTTAATCTCTATAAAACCTCAGAAATAAACCTAAACCCTTACTTATACTTTCAATACACTAAAATAATCATTTTTCATTTTACATCTACAAAAATAATATAAAAAATCTCATATTTTATATATAAAAAAAAACATTTATAAACCAACCTTTTGAATGAGTGGTGGTTGGATTTGTGGAGAAATGGCAGCTGTGGATGCTCAAAATTCAACACCGGTAAAGAACCCACACCTAATGCCTAAGGTCTCCGGAAGGTCCAAGGCAACCATGTTTGAAGTCCATTTGAACCCTCAAATTATTGCTCAAAATGATCCTGCTCAAATTGACCAAAATGACCTAAGCGTCCTGCGCACGCCGCCCGCGCGCGCCTCGCGCGCCCGCGCGCCCCGCACGCCTTGCGCCCGCGCACCCTGCGCGCCCCGCGCCTCGCGCCCTCGCGCCCAGCGCGCCCCGCGCCCGCGCGCGCACCTCGAGACACCACCAGGAGGCAAGCATCTAGCGGTCCCCAAAAAAAGCCTCACACAACAGTCATGCCGTGGTCCTCGTGGTGGCCTCCTCTCACATATCAGCCTCGTCCTTAAGGGTCTCCACGTGGTGACCATGGAGCAAGGAGAGTTTGAATACGGTTGGTACGGTGTCCACGCCAGACTGGTAGCGGCAGTACAAGGATGGTACATGGTCAGGACTTCCTCAGCACGCTTATGAGGTCAGTACCTGACAAGTCGTGGAGGCATAATATGGTACCAAGACAATAGCACTTTTGCAGGCCCTGACACGTACTAGAGCAGACCACCACTCTCCCAACACCACTACCACCTGTACGGATATCCTGACAGTGTACTCATGTACTATTTTGTCCTGAGGGACCACTATGTACAAAGGAGCCATTATGTCTCCAATATAAATAGATGATCACCCCTCCAGAGGAGGGGTTGGAAAATTCATTGTATGCAAAGGCTATTGAGAAATATACCAAGGCTTACTCCATTGTTTATCTGTGTTTACTTTTCCTTAAATTTTATTCTCAGTTCTTATATAAACATCACCTGACTTACCTTTGCGTTTTCCGATCTAATTTCGTTGACGAGATTTCACCGTCAACAGTTTGGCGCCGTCTGTGGGAAGAACAAGCATCAAGCCAGTGTTCTTCAATCACTTCCAACAAAGAAAGATGCTAAGACGTTCAAAACGCCTACGGCAAGTACAAGAGGTTGAGGTTCGCCGAGCCGGAGTAGAGCGGAGGGCTTCCAAGAAAGACCCCCTTCTGCCCGAGCATGGAGGTGGACCGGAAGAACCTCTTCCCCCAGGGGAGGAGAGGGAAGCATCGTCCCCAGCTATCCAGCCCAACGGAGGTCATTCAGAGCCACTAGTGTATCCACTTAATCGGCCTCGGTTGACCCCACGCTCAGGCCACCAGGACCCCGGTCCCTCGACGCACTGGCCAGGCAAGGGTCCCGGGGTACGCCCAGTAAGTTCCTGCTCAAGGACGCGCTTCTACAAGGACAAGATTCACGAGTTGCGTAAAAAGACTCGAAGGCTGGAAACCATGATAGAGAACATGCAGGAGGTTTTAAATGACCTACTGCAAGGGAAGTCAAGCATACCCCTCCCTAAGCGTAAAGGGGAGGAGTATGAAAAAGGGGAAAGCACTGTCCCCGTAGACGATGGGGGAACCAAACTTTCCACCAGTAAAACCCCCCAGACAAAGTACCAGGAGGGACCTAGGCCAATGAAATGTCCCCAGGAGCCAAGGCGGAGGGAAGATGATGGTCGTAGGAACGAGGCCGAAGTCCCCTCAAAAGAAGCACCCCCTGGCCTAAGAAAAGAGCCCCATGGAGAGAGGTCAGAAGTAAGAGACGTACCCCCCGCGGTTCACCCGAGGGACACAACCAAGGAAAGGGATCAGCCCAAGAACACGCAAAACTCCTTATGCAAAAAGAGGAGGGGACTAGACACCAAAATGAGAAGCCCTCGGGGCAAGATCACCACTGCACTTGGGGGGCACATGGATGATGAAGAATTTGACCGTGAGTCACCCTTCACAAGGGAGATTCAGGTTGAGCGAATGCCCACTGGCTTCAGAGAGCCTCGCATGACTCCGTACGAGGGTACTACTGACCCTAAATATCATTTAGACTCCTTCAATAGTCTGATGAGGTTAAGGGGGGTCAATAACAGGGCAAAGTGTCATGGATTCGTCGTTACGCTTAAAGGAGTGGAGTATAAGTGGTTCAAGAGGCTAAGGCCAGGAACAATCAAATCATGGCAACAATTCTCTGATGAATTTCTCCAACAACACCATGCAGCTTGTGATTACGTCATGCCAACTACCAGCCTCGCTAACATAAAACAAGGCGAGAATGAAAGTCTGAAGGACTACATCCATAGGTTTAGTATAGAAGCTACAAAGGTGAGAGGTTTAACCAAAGCGGAGCACAAGATGGCTATTACAGCCGGAATTCGTCCAGGAAGCAAGTTGTGGGGTAGCATGCTCAAAAGAGAAGTTTCGAATTTGGAAGACTTCGAGAGAGAGCACAGAAGTACATACGTGTGGAAGAGGGCCATAAGAACTTATATGTGGAAGAAAGCGAACCTTCCTTCAATTTCCCTACTACCAATACGTTTGAAGATTCCATATAGAAGGGGGCGTCGTGCTAGAGGGGTCGCTAACCAAGCTTGAGATTGAACGAAGACCATCTAGCCATGAAAAGTCCCGACCCGAGGGGAGATCACCTCAAAAATTGAAAAAGGGTCTCCAAGGTAGACGCCTGCAAAAAGGGTCTCCAAAGTAGACGCTTGCAAAAAGGGTCTCCAAAGTAGACGCCTGCAAAAAGGGTCTCCAAAGTAGACGCCTGCAAAAATGGCCTCCAAAGTAGACGCCTGCAAAAAGGGTCTCAAAGAAGACGCTTGCAAAAAGGGTCTCAAAGAAGACGCTTGCAAAAATAGTACTATGCCTAATGACGAGAAGGACACTTCTCGCAAGATATAATAAGCGCGCGCAAAAACATATAAAAGGATAACTAGAACCCAAGGAGTCAATATATCCTTATAGATACGATCAAGGTCCACCAAAGGGAGACCTATCGAACCACCTTTTTCATGGCCTCCAAAGGACCTCGAGCATGACAAATATAAAAAAAAAAAAAAATCTCCAGTGCATGGTTAAAATACAAGACTAAAGGTCACTTAGTCACATTATCAGGCTCTGACACGTAAGTCTTGTGAAACTGGAAGATTGTCCCAAGGAAAGCATCACCTTACGAGCCGTGAAGTATGGCCTGGCTAGGCTAAGAGGCCAAGCTACGCGTCACGAGAGGACAGGTGCACGAGGCCCTCCCATGGCGAGGCCCCGCTTGTCTTGACGCTAAGAGATGTCTAGGGCACCAGAGCTGTGAATGTAGGAATTCTTCTTTTGTGAATTCCATCCAAGAGAGCAACCCTCGCTACGCAAGGCTCACGACTGGCCTCCTACGCGCATCGTCTCTATGCGAGACATCGCGTCCTGCCTCCAAGTGATCGCATGGGGTGCGGCCTCGCTAAACTTCTCGTGTCCGGCATGCATAGACTCACGCATCCGAACATAGATCCCACAGGGTCGCCTAGCTTTGCGAGACATTCTAAGGACCTTGAGTTCGGCACCCTGGAGTTCGGCTGCTAGGCTGGTGACCTATTCCCGCAACATCGTGGCCTTGGCAATTGCCCTCTTCTGCTTTTTCGATGAGGAAGAAATTTTTGCCAAGGCCCTTTCTAACATAGACCTGGTTTCAGCAAGCTCCTAGACCCGAACCGCAAGACGGTCCCTCTCGGCATTAGACATGGAAAGGTTATGAGCTAAGTCGGCAAATCGCTGAGCCACAGTATAGGCCTCGCATGGAGATATAAGAATTAAAGAGAATAGTCTACCAGAGCACCTAAAGGTCCTCTCCTAGACTGGGGGGCAAGTGTGGATGCTCAAAATTCAACATCGGTAAAGAACCCACACCTAATGCCTAAGGTCTCCGGAAGGTCCAAGGCAACCGTGTTTGAAGTCCATTTGAACCCTCAAATTATTGCTCAAAATGACCCAAGCGTCCTGCGCACGCCGCGCGCGCCTCGCGTCCGCGCGCCCTGTGCCCCCCGCGCCCGCGCTCCCCGCGCCCGCGCGCCCCGTGTGACGTGCTGCATCATGGCACATCTCCAGGGGGCCATTTTGTATGTATGAGCATGCCTTGGTGCTTGATCATTAGTTAAGTCTTGCACCAAGTAACCTCAGGGGTAGGGAATGGCACTTTTGTAATTATGCATATGTCTTCCAGACAAAAATCATATATGTTCCTGGGAAGACTTCATTTGCTTAGAATGCTCCTTAGGGGGGGTAACCTGGTGACTTAAGGAAGCACCATGGCCACCAGCAGATAGGGGCTTAAGCTGTGTACTCCCTTGCCCTATCAAGGCCTTATATGAATAAAATGATGCTTTGTCATGTCCCTTTGTGTATGCATTCTTCATAGTCTATGTGTTTCTTGTTTGTTACCTTCGTTGGGCCATTGCGTGCCACTTGAATGTGTTGTTGGCTCTGATTGTTGTGTGGGATGTTGCCTCTGGATAGCTTGCCTCGTGTTTGCTCCCGCTTCATAATTGCCCTTACTTGTGTGAGACTTGTAACGTGGCTAACCATTGAGTTTGCTTGCCGCAGGTGTGAATTCTAGGCTGACTTGCTAGTTAAAAGTGCTAACAAGTGCCGCACGTTCCGCCCATTCGAGTATCGAAGTTGGCGGCCCGTGACAGTTGGTATCAGAGCTTAGTTTGAGAAAGCTTGGGGACCCTGCAGGATGGTGGGCAACACTCAACGGATTGAAGCGCTGGAGAGGCGCGTTGGAGAGCTTGATGGCCTGGACGAAAGAGTCAGGGATCTCAGATCTGCCAGGCTAGAACCAAAGATGACTAACGCACTAAACCGCGTGGCTGTGTTGGAGCGGGATACGACCAATCTGCTGGCCCGCATAACAGCAATCGAGAGGAGAGAAAACCTTTCAAGCACATCCCATAGTCCTCCGAGGGAGGAACGTATGGAGGCAATGGAACGAGCGGTGGAGGACCTACAAGAATCATTAAATGACCTTGTAGAGAATTGCAAGGTGTCGGTTGAGGCAATTAGAGAGGAAATGTTGGAGATGAACACCAAGCTGAACCTCACTATGAGGGCAGTTGGGAGCCAGCCTGCAACCGGACCCATTGGCATGGAATATGGCAGAGTAAAAGTCCCAGAGCCGAGGCCCTATGGTGGGGCTAGAGACGCGAAGGACTTGGAGAACTTCCTTTTTGATATGGAGCATTGCTTCTGAGCCGTGAGAGCTGAATCGGAAGATGGCAAGGTGGCCATGGCGACGATGTACTTGTCTGCGGATGCCAAAGTGTGGTGGAGGACAAAGTATGATGATATTCAGAACGGCAGATGCACCATAACAACCTGGGAAGATCTCAAGAGAGAGTTGAAGACGCAGTTTCTCCCCGAAAATGTTGCCTACATAGCTCGACGCCAGTTGAGAGAGCTGAAGCACACTGGCACAATCCGAGAATATGTTAAGAAATTCTCTGGATTAATGTTAGATATAAAAGACATGTCCGAAGTGGACAAACTCTTCGCGTTTTTAGAGGGTCTGAAGCCTTGGCCAAAGAAAGAGCTCGAGAGACAGAGAGTGGCTGACCTAGCCACTGCTCAGGCTGCTGCCGAACGATTAACTGATTACTCATCAGGGAACATTCAATCCAAGAAGACCAATCCTTCGACTAGTGGAAGTAATGCTGGGAGTAAAAAGTTTGGGAAGTCTTGGCAGAGCAAGAGCGGGGGAGGAGAGAAAAGGATTGTGGAGTCTAACGCTCCTAGCAAAGGTGGCAACCCCCAGTTCAAGAAGCCTCTTACATGTTGGATCTGTACCAGGCCTCATAAGTCAATAGATTGCCCTCACAAAGGCCAGATGAGTGCCCTTCAGGCGACATTTGCCCAAGCAGAACAAAACAACGCAGAGGAGGAGGAGGAGGAGTATACGCACATGGGTGCCCTCCGGATGCTGAATGCTCTCAAGAAACACGGTGCGAAAGTGAAGAAGACCCCCGGAAAGGGACTAATGTATGTGGACGCCGCCCTAAACGGTAAGATGGCCGGAAGTGTGATGATCGACACGGGCGCCACTCACAACTTCATTTCGGAGATCGAAGCTAAACGTCTGGGACTAAAATGGGAGAACGACCATGGCCGCATGAAAGCAGTTAACTCAGAAGCCTTGGCCACAACCGGCGTGGCTAAAAAGGTGAACATGAAGATTGGCTCGTGGGAGGGGCAGACTGACTTGGTGGTCGTGCGAATGGACGACTTTGAGGTGATCTTGGGTATGGACTTCCTTACGGAAAAAGGGAGCAATTCCCATCCCAGCTACGGGAAGCTTACTCATAATGGGGGAGACACCTGCAGTGGTGCCTGCTAAAGTAGAGCAGCCCCCAGAAACCAAGCTGCTGTCAGCCTTGCAGTTGAAGAAGGGCGTGAGAAGACAAGAGCCCACGTATATTATCCTACCCACAATATACGAGGATACGGTGGATGAAGTCATCCCACCAGAAATTCGAATGGTCTTGAAGAAGTATGGGGATGTGATGCTGGACCAACTCCCCAAAGCCTTACCACCTAGAAGGGGGATTGATCACCAGATTGAGCTGGTGCCGGGAGCCAAACCACCTGCAAAGGCGGCCAATAGAATGGCGCCCCCCGAACTAGCAGAACTGAGGAAGCAGTTGAAGGATTTACTAGAGGCAGGCTTCATCAGGCCATCGAAGGCACCATATGGTGCACCCGTGCTATTTCAGAAAAAGCACGACGGGAGCTTGAGACTATGTATTGATTACCGGGCTCTCAATAAGGTGACAGTGCGTAATACATACCCCATTCCCTTGATCGCCGACTTATTCGACTAGTTGAGTGGAGCGAAATTCTTTACGAAACTGGACTTAAGATCAAGCTACTATCAAGTGCGGATAGCAGAAGGGGATGAGCCGAAGACAACGTGTGTGACTCGATATGGGGCATACGAGTTCCGAGTCATGCCGTTTGGGTTGACAAATGCACCAGCCACATTCTGTACGTTGATGAACCAAGTTTTCCAAGAATACTTAGACAAGTTCGTGGTAGTCTACTTGGATGACATTGTGATCTATAGCTCTACAATAGAAGAACATCAACGACACTTATCTCAAGTGTTTCAGAAAATGAGAGAGAACCAACTCTATGTGAAGCGAGAGAAATGCTCCTTCGCACAAGAGAGAATCAAGTTCCTAGGCCACATAGTAGAACGTGGTCGGATCCGCATGGATCTAGAGAAGGTGCGGGCCATTCAAGAATGGAAGAACCCCACAAATTTGAAAGAATTACGCTCCTTCCTTGGTTTAGCCAACTATTATCGAAGATTTGTGGAGGGCTATTCAAGAAGGGCGACACCCTTAACCGAGTTGTTGAAGAAGGGTGTAATTTGGACGTGGACCGATAAGTGTGTCGAAGCATTTAAGAGTCTGAAGGAAGCCATGATGCGAGATCCTGTCCTCGCCTTACCAGATGTTGGTAGGCCCTTTGAAGTGCAGACCGATGCGTCTGATTATGCTTTGGGAGGGGTGCTTGTACAAGAGGGCCACCCCGTAGCTTATGAAAGCCGCAAACTCACAGAGGCAGAGAGGCGGTATACTGCACAAGAGAAGGAGCTTCTCGCAGTAATTCATTGTCAACGAGTGTGGAGGCACTACTTGTTGGGGTCGAAGTTTGTGGTGAAAACAGATAATACAGCGGTGAGTCATTTCCTCACCCAGCCAAAGCTTTCCCCTAAACAAGCACGATGGCAGGAGTTCATAGTAGAATTCGACTTTCACTTCGAACACAAGGCGGACCGTCTAAACCAGGCAGCTGATGCCCTGAGTCGCAAAGCTGAGTTAGCGGCTCTAAAATTTCTAGCAAATATGTCAGCTAGCATGGTGACCACTCCACTTCGGGAGCGCATTAAGGAGAACCTGGTGAAAGACTCGGTGGCGAAGACCATCATGAATCTCGCAAAAGAGGGGAAGACTCGCCAATTTTGGGTAGAGGACGATCTTTTGTGGGCCAAGGGTGGCCGCTTATATGTTCCAAAGACGGGAGATTTGCGGAAGACACTAATGAGTGAGTGTCACGACACCTTGTGGGCGGATCATCCAGGGTGGCAGAGAACCCATGCCTTGTTGAAGCAGGGGTACTACTGGCCACAAATGCGCGACGATATCGTGGAGTATACCAAAACCTATCTCACCTGCCAGCAAGACAAAGTGGAGAGACACAAGACGCCAGGGTTGTTAGAACCTTTGTTAGTCCCAAGCCGACCATGGGAGAGTGTGTCGCTTGACTTCATTACTAGTTTGCCGAAGACGGGAGACTTGAGTGCGATCTTGGTGATCGTGGACAGATTTTCAAAGTATGCAACCTTCATACCGGTGTCAAAATATTGCTCGGCAGAAGAGACAGCGAGACTTTTCTTCAAGTATGTAGTTAAGTATTGGGGAGTACCCCAAAATATAGTTAGTGACCGTGATGGAAGATTCACAGGGACCTTTTGGTCGGAGTTATTCAACCTTTTGGGGTCACAACTAAATATTTCCTTGAGCTACCATCCTCAAACTGATGGACAAACTGAAAGATTCAATGGGATGCTAGAAGAGTATTTGCGGCACTTTGTCAGTGCTAACCAAAAGAATTGGCCGCAACTACTAGATGTAGCTCAATTTTGTTTCAACTCTCAGAAGAGTTCTTCATCAAACAAGAGCGCTTTTGAAGTTGTTAACGGTCAGCAACCGTTGTTACCCCACACAGTGGATGAGTATCGCGGAAGAAATCCGAGAGCCTTCAATTTCACGAAAGACTGGAAGAAAACCACCGAGATTGCCCGAGCCTACCTGGAGAAGGCATCAAAGAGAATGAAAAAATGGGCAGATCAGAAGAGACGACCGCTGGAATTCAAAGCAGGCGACTTAGTGATGATCAAGCTGAGGCCCGAACAGTTGAGATTCCGAGGGAATAAGGACATCAGACTCGTCCGCAAATACGAGGGTCCTGTTCCAATCATCTCGAAAGTGGGCCTGACCTCCTACAAAGTCAGCTTACCAGAATGGATGAAGATACACCCGGTCTTGCACGTTAGCAACCTCAAACCGTATCACGAAGATCCAGAAGAGCCAGCGCGCAACCAGTCTACCAGAGAAGGAGTCAGCGTCAAGCCACGAAGCAGCAGACAACCTGAAGAAATCCTAGCAGAGAGGACCGTGGTCGTGGACAGAAAGAAGAAGAAAGAGTTTCTGGTGAAGTGGAAAGGGCTCGGAGATGAAGAAATTTGCTGGGAAAGGGCGGAGGACTTGCATAAGCATACGCAGAAGATTGGAGATGGGCAAGTTCGTTGAGGACGCCGAAGATTTAAGTGGGGGAGAGTGTGACGTGCTGCGTCATGGCACATCTCCAGGGGGCCATTTTGTACGTATGAGCATGCCTTGGTGCTTGATCATTAGTCAAGTCTTGCACCAAGTAACCTCAGGGGTAGGGAATGACACTTTTGTAATTATGCATATGTCTCCCAGACAAAAATCATATATGTTCCTGGGAGGACTTCATTTGCTTAGAATGCTCCTTAGGGGGGGGGGTGACCTGGTGACTTAAGGAAGCACCATGGCCACCAGCAGATAGGGGCTTAAGCTGTGTACTCCCTTGCCCTATCAAGGCCTTATATGAATAAAATGATGCTTTCTCATGTCCCTTTGTATATGCATTCTTCATAGTCTATGTGTTGCTTGTTTGTTACCTTCGTTGGGCCATTGCGTGCCACTTGAATGTGTTGTTGGCTCTGATTGTTGTGTGGGATGTTGCCTCTGGATAGCTTGCCTCGTGTTTACTCCCGCTTCATAATTGCCCTTACTTGTGTGAGACTTGTAACGTGCTAACCATTGAGTTTGCTTGCCGCAGGTGTGAATTCTAGGCTGACTTGCTAGTTAAAAGTGCTAACAAGTGCCGCACGTTCCGCCCATTTGAGTATCGAAGTTGGCGGCCCGTGACACCCCGCGCCCGCGCGCCCCGCGCCCCTGCGCACCGCGCCCCCGCGCACCGCGCCCCTGCGCCCCGCACCCCGCGCGCACCCCGCGCGCACCTCGAGACACCACCAGGAGGCAAGCATCTAGCGGTCCCCAAAAAAAGCCTCACACAACAGTCATGCCGTGGTCCTCGTGGTGGCCTCCTCTCACATATCAGCCTCGTCCTTAAGGGTCTCCACGTGGTGACCATGGAGCAAGGAGAGTTTGAATACGGTTGGTACGGTGTCCACGCCAGACTGGTAGCGGCAGTACAAGGATGGTACATGGTCAGGACTTCCTCAGCACGCTTATGAGGTCAGTACCTGACAAGTCGTGGAGGCATAATATGGTACCAAGACAATAGCACTTTTGCAGGCCCTGACACGTACTAGAGCAGACCACCACTCTCCCAACACCACTACCACCTGTACGGATATCCTGACAGTGTACTCATGTACTATTTTGTCCTGAGGGACCACTATGTACAAAGGAGCCATTATGTCTCCAATATAAATAGATGATCACCCCTCCAGAGGAGGGGTTGGAAAATTCATTGTATGCAAAGGCTATTGAGAAATATACCAAGGCTTACTCCATTGTTTATCTGTGTTTACTTTTCCTTAAATTTTATTCTCAGTTCTTATATAAACATCACCTGACTTACCTTTGAGTTTTCCGATCTAATTTCGTTGACGAGATTTCACCGTCAACAGCAGTATCCAATGATGAGTAGTGTTCGCCGGCAGTAGGGGGCAGTGGTAGCCGGTGGTGGTGGTGGCTGTAGGGGATGATAGTGAGTGGTTGTGGATGGGTGTGGGTGGATGGGGTGAGAGGAAGAAGATATAGTTATTAGGGTTTTTATTTTAATTTATTATTATTTTATTTTAAGGGTAAAATGAGTAATAGAAAAAATTTATTAATAAAATATATCATTTAACTAAAAACTATTGAGGTAACTCTTTGGGATTTATGCAAATCCTCAATATCTCTTACAGACATTTTTTTGGGAAGAGTAAAAAAAAATTGAAACTAGACTAAAGTGCAAATTGCACTATAAAAAAATATCATTTTGCCAAGGACTCCTTTTTTTTATATATAAGATGAAAAAATAATATAATTTTTGATGTTATTAATGAAAAGAATGAAAATACTCTTATAAAATTCTTTAATTTTAGTGGTGGTGCATGTGAGGTTATGTGATCGAGATCACTAACAATAAGAAATAGAAAATATGTTCATTATAGTAAATATTCCACGTACTGAAAATAATGGATAGCTGTCAGTGACTTCACTCATTCGATTTCCTATATCTAGATCTTTTAACCATTGTTAACGAAAATTCCAATTTTTCTGTTTATAAATCACTCATTATAATTGAAATTGTTTCTTATAATCCATCCATCTAATAAATAAAGACTAGTTGCTGCAGTTGACTTTTCGAAAGAGTATGTCAACGCCCAACATATATTCTTGCTTGCTTCCCAATCCCAAAGAGAAAAAAAGGGAAAACGTTTTTGAGAATTTTGCATGACCCTGTGGAGCCGAAAAGTCATGTATTCAGATTAGAAGTTTCCCCATATTTTTAAACGTCGACTGGACTTGGTCTTGGTCAATGGCTTCTTCCTTCTTTATTATTCCTTTATGAGTATATCTGATCATTATTGGTTCATTCATCGTATCATTCCACTTCCACACCCACCAATAATTTAGCTTTGTTTCTAGGCAGAGCTCAAATATAGAAAGGGTCAGAAATTAAGATGAAGCAGTGTCTGTAAGAATCTATAACTGTCCAAATCACTTCTTTTTAATTTTCTTTTTCTGGGTTTTGATCACAATTAAGTTGAGAGCATATTATTTCCATCAAAATTCTTACTTTTTTCTTTTTTGGGTATTGATTCATTTGATGATTTCCAGATTTAGCAGTGGTTCAGAACTGGCAAATCTGGTGGTGGGATCTGATATTCTACAACAATCATGGCAAAAGATTGAAGGTCTCAATGCCAATCCTTCGTTAGAGGGTCTCAAATTCCATAAATACCAAGTGGGAAGGCGCACCATAATAGCTTTTGTTACTTCACCATCTTCCAGGGAAGAGCTTCAACATGGCTCAAATTTGGTTCAATCTTCATCATCAACGGCCGAGGAGAGTTTTGCTCTTTTTAAATCTCTTTCCCGGAAAGACCATTTCGCTGTTACTGAAGCTGCCATTACTCTCTTCAACCAGAACCTTGACAGACTTTCTGAACTCAAAAAAGAGGTACCTTTGCTACTTCCTTTGAAATTCTATGTTCTTTTTTATGATTTATAGATTGGAGAAAGGAAGAAATTTGAATGATCGAGAAATGGCACTATTGTCAAAAATATGTTGACTTGTTATAAAGAGGACTGCGACAATGTCAATGGTTTATAGTTTGTTTTTTGTTACAAATAATAGTAGTTTATTTAATGTAGTATAGTATGATTTTTGCCAAATTTGACATAACAGAAGTCATTCTATTGAGCCAAAATCTGTGAGCTCAGCCTGGTACACTTGGTGGTATTCACCTCTTGGTTGTTTTCAATTGACAATGTGTGTGTGTGTGTGAAAATGTGACTGGTTTGGCTTTAGCTTCTTACCCTTTACACTCCAAATACAGATTGACCCTTCCAACCAACTAATTATCACTGGATGCTCTCTGGGGGGTTCAATTGCCTCGCTCTTCACCTTATTGCTGTTAGAAAGCGGTATCTTTACAAAGGACAAGGACAAGGGCAAGGGACTACTTTGTATCACTTTTGGTTCACCCCTTGTTGGGGATAGTTGCCTGCAAAACACTCTTGCTCAATTCTCTTGGAATTCTTACTTCCTGCACTTGGTCTCATACAAAGATCCCGTGCCTAGGATCTTCAAAGACCAGAATTCGGATGCTCTCAAACCATTTGGTACATTCCTTTTTTGTTCTGAAACAGGGTGTTCTTGTTTTGAGGATCCCAAAACCATTCTGGATTTGTTGGTGGAAACCGCGCCCTCACAGGAGGCTGCAACTAGTCAAGATTATAAGGAAATGTTAGACCGCCTCAGACGTAAGGCCCTGTTCAAACTCAACTCTGATGCTGACTCGGCCTCGAGTCCTTTCAGGGCAAGCATTATCACACAGCTCTCTGCCATAGGAATCAAAACTACACAACCCCAGGTAGTTAAACTAGTCCATTCATGTTTTTCATAGTTGAAAAATGGGAAGGATGTCCTTTAGACAAACCATAATGTATGATGTTCCTGTATAAACTAATAGTTCTCATCTCTGGATTTTGTTTTAGAATTCTTCTTTATGAACTCTTTTTTGTTTTTGCAGCATGAAAATCAGTCGAAGATAAATAATCTGGTTGATCAGATGGAAAAACAGGAAAGAAAGTTCTTGATGGGAAAGAACAAGTCTTTGATTACCTCGAAGAAATTGCCTGACATAAAAATGTATATGGCATATATGGAATGGTATAAGAGATGGGCCAAGGATAAGGAAAGTGGATACTATGACAGCTACAGAAGCAAACTGTTCAAAACTGATATGGATGTTGATGAGTTTTGCAAAAAACTGGCAAACTACTGGCACGACTTGGTTGAAGAAGAGGAGAAGAAACCCCATAATGGATTGTTTGCCTCGAGGCGATTCCTTTTCGCTGCTACAAATTACAGAAGGATGGTGGAACCCCTAATTATCGCCAAGTACTATGCGAAGGGAGAGAGAAACTATGAAGACATAAAGGAAGGAGGAAGAGATAGACACTTCATCCTTTTGGAGCAATGGCTTGAGCAACGGCAAGAGGGACAGAAGGAACAGAGTAGTACTCCGAATGATGGGAAAAAGAAAATGGTAGCTGAGAATCTCACTGAAGATTCTTGTTTTTGGGCCAAGGTTGAGGAGTCTATCCTTGCATTGAAAATGTTGAAGAATGCAGAATCAAGTGTTGAAGAGAAAGAATCTTCCAAAGAAAAGTTGAGGAAGTTTGAGGTTTATGTATTTGATTCACTGAAAAATTATTCAGTATCACCTGAGATATTCTTGAAAGATAGCAGTTTTAACCGATGGTGGAACGAGTACAAGAACGTTAAGGAAAGAAACCACAACTCAGACCTCACTAACTTCATGACTAATGGAAAGTATAATGAGTATGCCAAGGGAAAGTTCTAAACTAGAAGTTACATGAAGTTTCAAGTTTAAATTTTTGAGTCAAGTTTCCAGTTTGATTATATCATTATTATTACTTACCAATTAAAAGCTACTGTAATCTCAAACGTTAATAGCAAGAAGAGCTCCTAAGACGATGTTGACTCAAAAACTTAGTCACTTTTTATCATCTATGTTTCGGACCACATCAATAATCAAAACTCACAAAAAGATGAAAAAACTGGGAGGTTTTTTTGTTTTTTTTCCCCCCGAGTAAAATGCTTAGTGCGTGTTGACTTGTTCTCTTGGTGAACAAAAATGCGTAAGATTTATTATTAGACTTAACAAAAGAAGAAAGAAATCAATTTGCAATTTGTGTTTAGTCATTAATATCTTCTAATTATGCAAAAAATAAATTTAAATATTAGTATCCAATAGTTGCGTCAATGTTTACTTATTCATGTTACATTTTTTTTTTTTGGTAAATCAGATCCGTGTATTGCCCAACAATCAAACAAATTACAACATATACAAAACCAAACAAACAGGCCTGAAAAGATCTATTACAAGTTTTCAAACCAGTCTCTATCTATCAAATTTACTTTCTTTGGCATTACACCTTGTATTCTATTTTTCACAACACTTTGAATTCTTTTTGTGAGAACTAACACCGTACTAACCCTCTGATTCCATATTGCAACATTCCGGCAATGCCAGATCTGGTATACTGTAGCTGCAAGAGCTGCTGCCAGAACCTGCTTCCTAAAAGGAGAGAGCTTTGCCCTAGCAATCCATCTTAACAATTTTGGAATTGTTGTTGTAGACACCTTCCAGTCTAGCCATTCTTTTATTCTAAGGAAGCTGAGATTACTTAAATGACAGTCAAAGAATAAATGATCTCTAGTTTCCTTACTCATTCCACACACTACACATTGGTCATCGTGGGCTATCTTGAACCGGTGAAGCCTCTCTTTCACCTGTAATCGATCAAGGACCGAAAGCCATAGAATAAATCTATGCTTCGAAATGGAAAGTCTATTCCACACCTCCATTCTCCAATGGACTTTCGAATGAGATGAGCAAAGGAGAGTGTACCCTTCTTTAATTTTGTAATTACCCAAAGAGATCAATTGGAGCAAGTTGAGTTGCTTGTATGCTTCTTTTACCGAACAATCTGACGCCAGTACCAGCTACTGGAACTTGGGGCCGTATAGGCCCACCAATCCCCATCACTTAAGTAGACCGCATGTACCCATTGCACCCAAAGTGTATCTTGTTTCGAAGCCACTGCCCAAACGTACTTGCCAATAGCTGCCTCATTCCACTTGGTAATCCGCCTGAATCCCAAGTCCCCTTCACTCTTAGGACGACACATATCGTCCCAAGCTACTTGACCCGTACTGGTTGAGTCAACCATCCCTTTCCATAAGTAGTTCCTACATATTATATTAACTCTATGTAAGATCTTCTTAGGAATGATCATGATTTGCGCCCAATAAGAATGGATAGCCATAAGAACTGAGTTCACCAAAGTAGCCCTTCCAGCATAAGAAAGGTTCCTTGAACTCCAAACTCGAATTCGTTGAACCATCCTTTCAAGAATCACCTCACATTCCGCAGCTGGAATTTTCTTTGCACAAACAGGAATACCCAAGTAAGTAAAAGGAAGAGAACTTCTCTGAAAGCCTGATACTTGGATCACTCGCTGTACTTCAGATTCATTCATGTTAGCACAATAGATTGAGGTTTTTTCCACACTAGGCTGTAAGCCTGAAGATTGAGAAAAGAGCTTCAAACCTTGGAGCTATTCATGTTACATTAATTTTAGCTAGGTTTACGTGGTGATAGAATATCTATTCAAAACAATTTTTTAATTAAGATATATTTTTTAATATATATATATATATTGTAATTAGTTATATAATCGGTTTCACATTAATATTAATCAAATTAATGTGAAAATAAGGAACATTGGGTATAATATTATATATATAGGCAAATTTGACTATTGATGCATAAAAAGAGTCCATATAACAAGATGATATCAAGCTAAAAAAAACATCACATTTTTATCCTAGTATTTCCCTAGGTTCCGAAAATGTTCCTATCATAAATTTCTCTCTCTTTTGCTCCTATTGTCTTCTCCCTCTCTATCTCTTAAGCTTTCATACACAAAAAAAAAAAAAAAAAAAACAAGGCAGCCACCATTATATTAATCTTTACTAATTTTTGAGCTCATTTTTGATTTCAGATCTAGGGGCAAGTTGTGAATCCTTTCAAAGTAAGAACTTCATTTTGGATTTCGGATCTAGGGGAAAAAATCGTATGAGTAAGTATATATTTGTTATATGTAATGATGAAACTTGTTTATCTACATTGCTTGTGCTATTTCGAACAGATCTGTATATGCCTTCATGTTTTATTGTAATTTTTCACTGTCGGAATGAATTTTTGTTCCTTTCTTGGTTTTTTGTCTGCCTCGATGAGACACGATGATCGTCGATGGGCCTCGATAAAACCCTCATATGTTTATGTTAATTGGCTACTTCGATATGCCTTGATGAGACTCGATGGTCCTCGAAGGACCTCGATAAAACCCTCATACGTTTAGGGAAATTGGCTACCTCGATATGACTTGACAGTTCTCAATGGACCTTAATAGAGGCATAAACTTAATGTATGTAGTATGTGCCTCGATGGGTTCATAAGAAATTTTTTGGGCAGTCTGCCTCGATGTACCTCGATTTTACTTGATAAACCCCGATAGGTTGACCCCGATAGGTTGACCTCGATAGACCTCGACATATCTCGATAGAAATTGATTTTTTGCTGTTTTATGTTATAGTTTTAATTTTTAACCTTTTTGTTTTTTTGATATAGATTCGACTGTTTCCATATTTTTTGCATTCAATGGTGTTTGGGAATTAGAAAATAGGAATTTGATTTTTAGGGATGCTGAAAATCAAGTTCTTCCTTTGGAGAAGGGTGTGACGTATGAGCAACTGCTTGACATTCTGTATGATAAGCTTGAAGTGGATAAATGTGTGTATGACTTAAAAATTGAGGTCCCGTACACATGCCTCTCACAATCCGTCAAACCTACTGTTATAAAAAATGACAGGCATGTGCATGAATTCATTGGGTTAGCATCAAAATCTGTAGAGAAGTCGATTCCTTTATGTGTGACATTGGTTAAGAAGGGAGGTATAAGAAATGTATCAGCCTCTCCCAGCGTTAATAAAGAAGTTCGATTTGAAGAGAACATTTCTCCTCCATGTCATGGTTTCAAAGGAACTCAAAGTGAGGTTGGGACATTTTTCCCGAGACAAATCCAGACGTTATAGTCCATGATGATATCCCTGTTAGAGATCCGCCATATTTTCATGACACAGTCGTGTACGATCCCCTATGGCTACGATCCTATTGTTGATGCAACAGATCTTGGTGGGCCAGATATTAGGGCAGATTTGCCTACATAGAGTTCAGATGTTATGGTAGTTGAGGAGCGCATAATAGAAGATCGGCAAACACTTGGGACCACAGTGGTCGTTCAGGTCCAAGTAGAACCGATGATAGTTTTTTATGGAGTTCTCTATTGGACTTAGTGAAGATCGTAGAACATGGAGTGCTCTCATGTTCACCAAAGAGGATATAGAGGCCTCACATCAACATCATTCCACAACAAGCAAAGCTTCAGCAAGTTCTTTCAGAACAAGCTTGAATTGAAAACCAAAGCATCCATATTTGCGATGAAGAAATTTTTTGAGTTCATGGTAAAGAAATATGGTACTGATGTGTGGTACATTACCTGCAAGAATCATGATTGTGGTTGGAGATTGAGGGGAAAGAAAAAATTGCGATCTGAAGTGTTCGAGAATACTGTATACAACGAAGTCCACACTTGCTCATAAGAAATTCAAGAAAAGGACCACCATCAAGCATCTCCGTGGGTTGATGGCCACCTAATCAAGAGGAAATTTTATACCGATGGTACTCGGTACATGGCAAACAACATAAGGGAGGACATGAAGCACCATTTTGGGGTCGAAATGAGCTATGAGAAGGTATGGAGATGTAGAGAAAAGGCTCTTATGTATGTCAGAGGGACACTTGAGGAATCATACTCCAAGTTACCTAGATACCTGTGTCAGTTGGAGCATAAGAACCCAGGTACAATTACTGATTTTGTAGCAGAAGATGGTCGTTTCTTGTATTGTTTCTTTTCCCTCGTTGTTTCTAGGCATGGATTCCAGTACTGTTGTCCTGTCATTTGTGTGGAAGATACATTCTTGAAGAATAAGTATGGTGGCCACATGCTCTATGTTGTTGCGTTGGATGCAAACAACCAGTTGTTTCCAATTGTGTTTGCATTGGTGGACAGTGAGAGCCATAACTCTAAGACTTATTTCTTGAGAAAATTGAAGGAAGCCATAGGTGTAATGCCCCGAAATCCCTAATGCGGTTTAATGGCTGGATTAGTAGGCTGGGAGGGCCATAATTGTTTTATTATGCCATTAAGTGATTATATGCATGTCTATGTGAGTTATATTATAATATGATGTTAAATGCATGCATGTGGGTCCACATTTCATTACAGGGGTGTTTTGGTAATTTGGCCCGTTGAGGGTGTAATTGAATATTTGTATGCATGTCGGTGACATATTGTTGATACCACATTATAATGTGGATGTGTTCGAGCTATTCGACATGAGACGATCTTGGAATATAAATTAGCGGTTTAGTCATAACGGGTTTAAGTTCGGGGCTCGAGGTGAGTCTCGGGGTGATTTTAATGATTAGAGCGTTGCCGAGAATTAAAGGGTAACGAGATATGAATTATTGGTGTTTGAGTATTTTGAGAATAACGGGAATTGGAGAGCGTTAATTATGATTAATGAAATATGTGGAAAATGTCGGTTTTTCCCTTGGGAGCTTTTAGAAATCTTTATTTGACCTAGGGGTATTTTGGTATTTTCACCCCTAGGATAGTATTAAGCCATTGAAGGTTGTAGAAGGAAGGGAAAAAATAGAGCATCTTTAGCACTTCTCCCGTACCTAATTTCTCTCTTTTTCTTCTTGGACTTTTGAGCTTAAGTTGAGGAATCAAGCTTGGGAAATAAGTCTTGAGGGCTGGGAGTGTGTTCCACCATTGAAGAGCATCATAATCTGAGCTTGAGGTAAGATTCTAGCCACTTAATCTCTGGTTTGCTCTGTTTTAGTTATGGAATTCAGTTGAGATTTCTAGGTTGGTTGATTGGTTTTGTTGGGAGTTTTTGGCTAGAGTTCTTGTGGTTGTGATGCTTAGGGCTTGTGGGGATGGTTTTTGGGTCCATTTGGCACCTAAAATGAGGTTTGGAAGCATTGGAATCAAGTTGGAAATGAAGGAGTCAAAGGAAGAAGATTTAGGGGCTGATCAGGCTGGGTGTAGCGCTACAGCGCCCACAAGGGGGCGCTACAGCGCTACCCAGGGGAGGCTTGGGCGGTTTTGGTTCTGAGATTAGTGCTGGGGCGCTAGTGATTAGCATTGTAGCGCTACTCTGTTCCTTCAGAATCCCATTTTGAGTGTTTTTAAGGGTTTTTGGCTCGAGGTTTCAATCCTTAAGGCCCGGGATCGAATCTACTCACCGTGTGGGTACGTTTTGGGGTTCCGAGGGTAGGGTTAGGTCAAGACCCTTTCATTGTTGATTTTCATTAATGGAGGTTATAATTGGTTATGATTAGGTAACTGCTAAGGAATCAAAAGGGTCAATCGTTCTCAGGAGTCGTTCTTGTTCTATTTCTCGCTCGAACCAGAGGTAAGAAAATTGCACCCCATATGTGACATGCATGGTTGTTCACGAGGCATGTTGAATGTTTAAATGTGGACATGGATTGAATATTGAATGCTTAGAAAATCTTGCTCACTTGTGTATGGCACTGACTGAATAGTCAGAATTGGCAATAGTGTCAGTATCAATTGTGAAGTTGTGACTCATTAGTCAAGTTCGGCAGTGGTACTGGCCACTGGTCACACAGTGCTGACTCATAAGTCAGGAATGACCTTAGCATACTCAATGCAAGCCAATAAAGATTAGATCTAATCGACATCTGCATTCAATGACTCAAAAGAGCGTTAATGCCAGACCGACCTCAAGTTCGATGAATACTATAAGCGCTTGTCTAGCCAAAGGCTAGTTACTTAGAGCCACAGTGACTATTTAGTCACATGGCTGTGGGTGCTGAGCCTGTGTGACTTACCCATCAGTCACTCATCTGTTTAAGCTAGTGACTTGCTCGTCAGTCACTCATTATGGTTTACCAAAACCTCAAGTGTTAAACCACTCATCTGATTAAGAGCTATAATGTAATGCCCCAAATTTCCTAATAAGGTTTAGAACCTTGATTAGGAGGCCGGGAGGGCCATAATTGATTTATTATGGTATTTAATGATTATATGCATGTTTACGTGAATTATATTATTATATGATGGTGAATGCATGCATATGGGTTCATATGTTAATTATGAGGGCATTTTGGTAACTTGGCCCGTTGAGGGCGTGATTGTGTATTTTTGGTGCATGGTTGTGATTACTTATTATAGCCACATTATAAGGTGGATTAGGTTTGAGCTAATCGGCATGAGACGATCATGAAATGTAAGTGTTCGGTCTAGCCATAATGGGTTTAAGTTCGGGGCTCAGGGTGAGTCTCGGGGTCATTTTGATGACTAGAACATTACCGGGAATTAAAGGGTGATGGGATATAATTTATTGATGTTTGAGAATATTGAGATTAGCGGGAATTGGGAAGTGTTAATTATGATTAACGGGATAAGTGGAAAGTACCAATTTTACCCTTGGAATGATTTTAGAAGCCTTATATGACTTAAGGGTATTTTGGTCATTTGGGGTTTGGATTTATATGACCTTGGATGGCTGTAGAAAGAATAGAGCAAAACAGGGTTTCTCTTCCTCTTTCCCGTACATCATCTCCCCTCATCCTTCCTTTGGTGTTTTTGAGCTCTAAGTGGGGTTTCAAGCTAGGAAATCCAAGGGCTGGGTTTGTGGACTTGGTTCAACCATTGAAGGAAGTTCAAACTTGGATTTAAGGTGAGTTTTAGTCATTAGTTTCTGGTTGTGCTTTGTTTTTCTTTTGGTTTTTCAGCTTATGAATTCTTGTTGGAAGTTTGGATTGGTGGATGTTTTGATTGATGTTTAGTTTGGGTTTTGATGAGGGTGAGTTATGGGTAATGTTTAGAGGTTAAATTAAGTGTTTGGAGGAGGTTTGGAGCTGGTTAGAGGGCTTGGTTCCAAGGGAAAATGCAGGGGAAAGTTTGGTGTTGCGAGCTGTCATTTTGGCTGGTCTGGGCTGGGCCCTGCGACCCTTGGCGTCTGGCAGAGAGGGCTGCCTCTATTAGAGGGGCGCGCCGCGGCGCAGCAGGGAAGGGTCGCGGCCCTTAGGGTCTTTTTGGCCAGAATGGTGTTTTTATCTTGGGGATTCAAGCCTTAGGCCTCGGGGTTGAACCTAGTACCCGGTTAAGTGGGGATTGATGTCCCGGAGGCTAGGTATTGGTTTGGGAACTTATGTTGATCATTTTTATTGATGGTATCTTATATTTGGTTATGACTAGGTGACCGCCAAAGGACTAAAAGTTGATCGCTCTCAAGGGTCGTTCTTTAAATCATTCTAGCTCGAATCTGAGGTAAGAAAACTGCACCTTGTGTATATGTGACATGCATGGCTGCTATTGATGCATGTTGGTTGATTATTGAGTATGACATGCATGGTTATTCTTGATGCATGTTGGTTGATTATTAAACGTGACATGCATGGCTGCTATTGATGCGTGTTGGATTGTTAAGTATGATGCATGTGATGCACGAGAAACATGTGATTAGGACATGCTTTGTATACTGGGTATGATATCGTTCAGAGCTTGAGCCTCTGTGTTGTGCATGGTCCTAATTGTACTAGTACCTGTTAAGTAAGCATGCTAAATGCCTTGTTTATGGATATTGGACATGTGATATATGTTGGGTGGCATGGCTTACCTGTGTATGGTGCTGACTTATTAGTCAGAATCGGCAATGGTGTTAGATCCGTCTGTGAAGCTGTGACTTATTAGTTAAGTTCACCACGAGTTGAGCACTGGTCGTGTTTCACCGACCCAAGAGTTAGAAGCAGTGCGTTGTGAATGCCGGGCCAAATGAAGATTAGATCTAATCGAGGTTGGCATTGAATGACCCATATAGGGTATTAATGCTGGACCGACCGGAAGGTCAATGAGAACTATAAGTGCTTGCCTGGTCTAAGACCAGATGTTCAAAGCCAAGGTATATGACCCCGGTGACTGTTTGTCACATGGCTGGGGGACGCTGTCCTTAGTTACGACTCTAGAGTCGGGAGGATGGTTATGTTGGTGACCAATCACCATGCACCTATCTTGATCAAACTTATGAAGGAGCCACTTATCAATTAAGCCCTGGTGACCCTAACGTCACATGGCTAGAGGGAGTTGTACCCACTTTTGTGACTTTTGGCTATTGTCACCTATCTGTTTTGGACCGTTGGTCCTAAATGGCTATTATGATTATTGTTGATATTATATCATGCTTTATTGTGTTTTCTCGCTGGGCTTCGGCTCACGGGTGCTATGTGGTGCAGGTAAAGGCAAGAGGAAGTTGGACCATCCTTGAGTTGGAGAGCTTAGGTGATGATGTGTACATATGCAGCTGCTCGACCACCACGGCCAAGGTTTAAAGTGGAACTAGGGTTAAACCCTGTTTTGCCTCTTAGAACGACCTGTTGTAAATATTTTCTGTAATAGACTCTGAAACTATATTTTCGGGATCCCAATGTATATATATTAAACGTTATAGTGAAACGTTACATCTTAACAAAAAATTTAAATCCCTAAACCGCTAATCATACTTAGTTCACGATTTTGGCCAAATTACTCGATTAGCGAGTTTAGCACTGTTTACAAGGCACACCGTAACGGTCCCTGGAGTTGGGGCATTACAACTTGGTATCAGAGCGAGCCAAGGTTTATGGTTCCTGAAGACAAGCTGGGCATGTACACTCATCACTGAAGATAGCTTCACTCAAGGACTGGTAACTATTTCTGTAGTTGTGTGCATAATTGCTTAAATGGAATGTAAATGCTTTACCTGCACAGTGTATTAGGGAGCATGAGATTCTGATAGAGCATGGCTCTTGATTATATGATTATATGCTCCGTGAATATATATATGACTGTGATCATATGATTGCCTGCTCCATGAATATATAATTGTGTTATTTGCATGCTGGGATTGGAGGCGTGGTTTGAGTATTGGAAGAGCAGGGATTAGGAATAATGTATGAATGCCATGGGCATGTTTGTAGCACTGCAAGTGGTTTATGATTGTGGTGTGGTAAGATTTATCCCATGGGGGAAAGCCCTTGATATGCTTATTATGATCAATGGACCAGGTTATTGACTGCAGATTCAATCAGCAGGTTTATATTCAAGGCAGGTTATGAGGCCTGGTGGTAGTTATACAGGGGCTGGGAGTTACAGCCAGGGTATCAGTTCTTCGTCTGCATCTATGAATGTTCAGCAGACACTTACAGATTTGCAATTAAGATTGCAGAGGCAGGATGAAGAGATCAGGTATCTGAAGCATCAGCGGAGTCTGTTGGGGAGTACCTCTTCTTTTGCTTTGCCAGGGGTGGCATCAGTTTCAGCTCAGCCTAGGGTTGAGAACAGATGGGAATTTCTCTGTGGAAGATTCCTGAAGTTTTATCCTCCAATATTTGAGGGAGGCCTAGATCCATTCAGAGCTGAGCAATGGATGGGCATGATCAGCTCCATTCTTGATAGTATGGGACTGGTGGGTCACGATAGGGTGATCTGTGCTACATCTGTACTGCGGGATGATGTCCGAACGTGGTGGGAGGTAGTATCCCAGACACGAGACACAGCTGTGATTGACTGGAAAGAATTTAGGCAGCTGTTTAATGAGAAGTATTACTATGATGTAGCTAAGACCGCTAAGATGAATGAGTTTCTGAATCTTGTTCAGGGTAATGCGTCAGTGACCGAGTATGTTACTGAATTTGATGGGTTGACCAAGTTTGCTCTTGATATGGTACCCACAGATATAGCTCGAAAGGAAAGATTTATTCAGGGGTTGAATCCTGGAATAGCTCAGGGCATTAGAGTTTCCCCAGTGCATGAAGTCTCTACCTATGCTCAAGTGGTAGGGAAGGCTCTTGCTGTTGAGGGCGCAGGACATCGGATTGGGCAGCAAAGTGCCAGGGTGTACGGAGCTCAAATAGTGATACCTCCACTTATTGGAACAAGTAACAAGGAAGGCCGGAAGACATATCCGATATGCACTCAGTGCAAGAGGCATCACCTTGGAGTATGTCGAGCAAGGGCATGTTTCTAATGCAGGATGTTTGGACATCGAAAGAAGAATGGCCCAATGTGGAAGAAGAATGAGCAAAAGGGGAAGGACAGCTCGATTCCAACTCGAGTGTTTATTCCGGGGTAATCAGAGTCTGAGATCGAGACTAGTTCCTCTGAGGTGACAGGTCAGTTTTCTAGTTCCGAGTTATGAATTACGCTGTTTGGCTTTGGTGCTATGCTATTCTTTTGTTGGTATATATGTAGAGAAAGGTATAAAGATGGTATATATATAGATCACATGGTTACGTTGTGATGGGAAATGTATTATGGTATTGGAAATTTAAGAAACCATTGGGATACCTTGTGTACATGCTTTTGCTGTAGCCAGAAAAGAAGCATAAGCATTTACTCATTGTGTTCCCCTTAATATAGAATCGAGGCATTGAGGGACACTTATAAGGAAACTATTTACCCTGTTGGGAACGAGGATGAATGGGTAATTCGTGATCACATCAGAGATATGGTTGTTAGCGTCCCTGTTGAGAAAACCCATGTAGGAAGGCCCAAGAAGCAGAAAGTGGGTAGGCGAAAGACAAACAACTATGCTTTACGCGGGGAAAAGATCGTCAAGCCATGTAAGTGTAGCAGATGTGGTGGTAGTGGGCACAATAGGAAGTCATGTAAGGCTAGGCTTTAAAAGTTTGTGTTCTGTAATAATTCAATTAATTTTTCTGCATTTATTTCATTCAGGTATGTAACGACCCAAATTTACTAATAAGGCTTAAGGGCCTTGATTAGTGTGCCAGGAGGGCATAACGGGATTATATGTGATTTAATAATTAAAAGCATGTTGTATGATTATTTGAATATCTGGGATGCATGATTATGTGTATTAGTATGCATGTAGGCCCTGATTAGGTCAGAATGGCATATTCGTAATTTTAGCCCGTTGAGGGTATAAATGTGAATAACTATAATAAATTGTTGAGACCACATTATTATGTGGATATATTTGTAATCTGTGACTCGAGGCGATCCTAGTGAACGGTTCAGCGAAAAAGTCATGGTGGGGATTTATACCCGTCTTGGGGCGAGCCTGGGGATATTTCTGGGAATTTAGAGAATATATAGGAGTCTATTTTGATATTGAGGAATATAATTGGTGATTAGTTAGGTGTCGGGAAGTAAGCGATAAATACTAGAGACATTCGAGGAATTAGCGGGAATTGGGTGTAATGACTAAAATGCCCTTAAGATGTTTAAAAGTTTAGTTATAAAGGGGAGGGAAAATTGGTCATTTGGCTTATAAGGGATAAGTATTACTAGAATTTATACCTTAGTGGAATGTGTAGAAGGCAGTAGAGGTCTGAAAGAAAGAAAAGAAAGAGAAAAGAAGGAAGGGAAAAACAGGGGGTTTTCTCTTAACGGTTTAGGCTTCTCATCACCAATTCTTGAGGTTTCTTGGAGCTAAAACTCAGAGAGAGTTTGGGCAGGAGCTTGAGGCTAGGATCCCTGTTTTGGCTTGAGGAATTGGTAGGGGATACTCATCATTTGAGGTAAGGTCTTGAGGCTGTAACTCAGTTTTTAGTTCTTAGTATTGATATGGATTTTGAGCTGAGTTTTGATGGGGAATTCTAGGGAGTTGAGGCTGAAGCTTTGGGGAGGTGAAGGCTAAGATAGTGTGGAGGATAACCTAGGTTGAGCTCATCCATCAAAGGTAAGAAACTCTGGTTTAAGTTCTGTGATTTCAATTGATTTCTGTTAAGTTTTGAGCTCTAGGTTCAGCCATGGTGAATTTTGTGATTTGGGGTGCGTGTGATTGAGTTTTGTGTGGTTGGGACTTATGGGATGAGTTGAGGATGTGGGGAGGCTTGTTTTGAAGTTTGGTTTAGGTTTGATTGAGTTTTGGGAAGGTTTGGCTCGAGGAAATTCGAAGAGGAGAAAAATGGGTAGTGACTGGCTGTGACTAGCGCTGTAGCGCTAGCCTTAGGGCGCTACAGCGCTAGGCTTGGGCGTCTGGGAGCCTGAAGGCTTTGTTTGTAGCGCTGTAGCGCTACCCTGTTCCCACAAAGGGGTTTTTGGGTTATTTCTTAGGGTTTTTGCCCGGGGGCTCGGGGTTTGATTCCACCACCCCGTTTGGTGGAATTAGGGCTTCCCAAGGGCTCGAGATTGGTCCCAAGGCTTGGTTTTGAGTTTGAGGTTTGGTGATGATTTTGATCTGTGGTTGTGACTAGGTGTTCGCTAGGGCTCAGGTGGGATCGTGCTTGAGGATCAAATTGAACAAAGCTAGCGAAATCTAAAGGTAAGAAAACTGCACCCGGTTATGTGTTTGTGATGGGACTAAGAGCTCCCTATATCTGTATGATGTCATAGATGGTATTTTTCCATGGGACATGTGATAAACGGCCTAAGGGTGCCAAAAATAATATTTTCACACAGGGCGCGGCTCGGCCACTGGTAGGCGAGGACAACTTAATATTCATTGAGCTCGGTTTAAGCGGGCCAGAGTCAGTGGGATAAATAGAGGGTGCGGCCTAAGGGCGTTAACCCTAGTTATCATATGTGAATTGATTAATGATATGAGATGATGTACTTGGTATGCTGAATACTTGAACAACGTGATTGTTTGAACTGTTGAGTATATGTTTATATTGTATGAGTTATCTGATTGTTCGTTAAATGATTATGCTCTACTATTGTGTTTTCTTGCTGGGCCTTGGCTCACGGGTGCTGCGTGGTGCAGGTAAAGGCAAGGGCAGGTTGGACCAATCCTGAGATGGAGAGCTGCGGGGATGAATGTACATAGTTAGCTGATCGGCCGCCACGGCTGAGGAGTGATACAGGACGAGAGAAGCTTAGTTGTCTGTTTTGCCTTAGAGTGGCTAATCACTGTGTTTTAGTCCTAAAATTTTGTAGACTGTCTTTTAACTTTACTACTTTTGGGATCCCATGTAAAGAAAAGGTTTGTTCATAAGAAATGAAGCTTTTGAGGTCAAAATCTTTTAACCCTAGTTCAACTGTAGTTTCAGTGACACGTTTCAAATTAAACGATTTGATTAGCAAGTCTTGGACCTTTATAAACACACAGTGTAACGGTCTTGGCTATCCAAGGCGTTACAAGGTACCTCTCTTAATACTTTGTTGGTTTTGATCTAAATAAATAGCTCTTCACAAAAAATTTCATGTTTGCCTTGATAGGCCTTGATTGGCCTTGACACAGTAGTCAGTCTGCCTCGATAGGCCTTAATCTGGACCCATCGAGGCCTATTGAGGCAAATATCATTATGTATTAATCTGCACCCATCAAGGCCAGTCAAGTCCTATCGAGGCTTATATTGTTATGTATTAATCTGGACCCATTGAGTCCTATCGAGGCATATATTGTTATGTATTAATCTGGACCCATCGACTCCTATCGTGGCATATATCGTTATGTATTAATCTTGACCCATTGAGGGCAATCGAGTCCTATCGAGGCATATATCGTTATGTATTAATCTGGACCCATCGAGTCCTATCGAGACATATATCATTATGTATTAATCTGGACCCATCGACTCCTATCGAGTCCTATTGTGCCATATCGATGCATATATCGTTATGTATTAATATGGACCCATCGAGGGCAATCGAGTCCTATCGAGGCATATATCGTTATGTATTAATCTCGACCCATCGAGCCTAATTGAGCCCTATTGAGGCCTATCGAGGCAAACTTGGTTAAGTATTATTCTGGACCTATCGAGGCCAGTCAAGTCCAATCGAGGCCTATCGACGCAGATTTAGTTACGTATATATTTGGCCCTATCGAGTCTTATCGAGGTAGTTCGTTTGACCCTTCGAATTTTTTATTTAATAACTTTAAAAATAATAATGTTTGATAAAAAAAAACCATATACAAATCTAACTATATACTATACTATACAATAGGTGTATCAAGAAAATGTAAAGATCATCACAGTGACAAATTCTGATAGAATAGGTCCACACACCACTTGGTCCTAAAATGTTGCATGTTCTCATCGATAACGATATCGAGTGGTAGCCTAGAAACCAAATGCTCGATATTTTTGATGGAAAACATACCACAATCCCCACTGCATATAATCGATCTTGTGTCAATACAAGATAAAAATAACTTTAATATTCAGATTTAAAAAAAAAAACTATTTAAATAGGGAATGCCTTGTATTAGTCTAAGGACACTTCTCAAGAGAAATACGACAATATGAAAAAGGCTTTACTTTCTGCTCAGAATATGTCTAGAGATCCTCATGGTCGTCAAACATACCAGAACACCACAACAACGAAGGCAACAATAAGCACCAAGGCTTGATCACTTCCTCCAACAGAGTCGGACTAAGCACGCTATGGTTGGAATCATAAATGTTGATGCACCACAATAGAATGGAGACTTCAATGGCGATCCAATGCTTAGCTTGATTGACGTGCAAGGAAAAATATTCTTCACTCACATTGTGCCAGGATACGAGGAATTGATTATCATCTCCCTTCAACATTTTCAGCACATCTTCGTCCCATGCATACTTAGTGTCAATCTCTTTGAAATGATTCCAACGACCTAAGCACACTTGGGGGGAGGTGGTGTTCATGATCGCAGCATCCTGCAGAAATACGGCATGATAAAAGTGGCATCGGCGGCGTAGCATGTGCAGAGCAGCATCAACTGCCTCCTCAGGTTGTAGTACTCGTACACTGGGACTGTCGGCGTCACTGGCAACAAGGGATGTCTAGACATGTGGAGTGGAGGGTGGATCACCGGGCTCGTAGTCAGCAGGCAAGATATCAGACTCTGTATCTGATTGTAAGTGGGTGGGTCAGCTCTATTCCATGGATCGATCTGCCACCAATGAAATCAGCTGCATCAACAGAGCCATGATCGTAGTCTGATTCTGAAGTAAGGTTGCATGACCCTCTTTAAACCTCTTGAGTCTCTGCATCGATTGCTTATAATTAGGCTGGGCAGCCTGACTAGAAGAAGGTGCACAGGCCTGTGAAGTGCCCCTCCTCAACCCTCGGGACATCTTTGTAAAAAATAGAAGCTTCCTTTGCAACCTCTGCCAGCTTCTCTGCCTTCTTATTGGGCTCTACTTCATCCACTGCAGTCCCACCCTCCACTACAATTGATTCCAATTCAGGGAATAACCTGGAATCAACGTCTAGGAGGCTATTGCAGTAGACTACCTCACCGGGACGTGGCTTCAGCATGGAAAATACCACACTGCATGGTTGAATAACATGTGTCAGAATTTTTTTAATAAAATGAACCGTTAATCAATTAATTTGTGACATTTAACAAGATAAAATGGAACTTACTCGATGCTTGGCAAACATAGGAACCAACTCAGTTGTCGAAATAGTGATATCGGTCTTCGTAGCCCAGCTAAGCATCCTAGGAATCTGGTTCCCACTATTGGTTGTAGATTCTCACTTCCTCTTATTCTTCTCAGATATTCATGCATGATCCCTATGGAGGTGAGAGGCCTATAGACAGTGTTCTCCTCGCCTTGCTGTTCGAAGATCAAGAACAACCTTCTCTACCCATACCAGAGGCTTTGCCACCATCCCCAATTCCTATGACCAATTTTCCTCGAAAAGCACCAAAGAAAATACACAATATGGGTTGTGTCAAACAAATTGCCCAACCACTGACTCACTTACCAGCCAGCCAATAGAAAATAGTGAGGGTCCTTCGAGCGACCCTCAACCCTTAAGGGTTGCACTGCCAAATATCCAACCTAAGGCCTGTCCACAGGAGGGCCTCACAAGCAGATGTACCCTGGTACATTGCCCCTACAAGCGCAATATCGACCAGGATGGTGGCAAAGTATCCCAAGAAGTATGGGCTTCCTGGGATTACTCCATACAAGCCTACACTCGACTAGAAGGCAAACATGTCTGGAGTTACCTTTAGTGCTTGGTCGAGGTACCATATAGAAGCGGGGGCAATTTTTCCCTTGCACGAATTTTTCCAAGGGGTAGCAAATTATTTTAAGGTTGCCCCATTCCAAATAACCTCCAACAGATATAGAGTACTTTTAGCACTCTATATCTTGTATAACCATAAAAAGTGGCTTGTGCCCACCCCTCACGAGATTAATTTTTTGTTTGATCTCAAATTCGACCCCAACCAAAATAACACGAGGTTCTTTCATTTTTATCACAAGGAATCTGGTCAAACATTCCTTAGTGATATAACCTACAGATCCAATGTGGGGAAGTACTTCCAAGAGTATTTCCTCACAACCGATCTGGTCGCAGATAACATGGCCTTTACTCGAGGAGGTAAACTCTTTAGTCTCTGTTCGATATTCTCTTGGTCGCATTTTGATTTTTTTTTCTATGTCCTTAGTCGGTTTGTATTGTATCTAGGTCCATGGTACCGACCAGATTCCACTCCAGAGATGGAGATAAGGGCTGCAGCCTTGGCTAACATGACACATAGAAGAAAAAAAATGTCAAGGAGCTGGTCACGGAAATCAATTTGAGGTTGGTCGGCCTTTTGAAGCCTCACCAAGAGGTGAGGGAATCAACCATGGGGAGTACCACTGGAGATGGCACTGAGGAACAAGAAAAACCCCAAACAACAACAAGATGTGTCACAACCCCTAAGGCATCGTCCAACGGGAGTGACCATCCAAAAGCCTAACCCCAACGCCCGACCAGCTGATATCCCTCCTCAACATGGGAAGGGAAAAAAAAGTTGCCTGAATACACAAGTCGTGCATTTAAATCCTCCGACTAGAACGGTATGGATTTTTCACTCTTGGATACATTGCCCATCCCTTATCATCTATTTGATAAGGACGACAACTTTAATTTTCCGACCAATAGTTTTAGCTTGGACTTCTTTGAGGCAGATAGTGATTGTAGTTGCAGTTCCTTAGATAATGTAGCGACCAGTAATTGTAGTTCGGGTACAGTACTTAGAAATTATTTTGATTTGTTTTCTCATTATGCAGAACTATTCTTAACATATCTGCTCGTTCTTGTTTTTCTTGTAGTCATGCAAACCAACGTCGCGTTCGACATTTATGCCTCCAGGGGCAAATCTGCTAGCTCGAAGAAATCAAGTAGGAAAAACGCTGGAGATGCCAGTGGGGAACCTCTAAGCAAAAAGGCTCGACCAGCAGACACTCCAATTCCTACTCCTTCCAGGATAACCACTCCTCCTCCACCTCCTTGCACTGGGTCCTCTACCAAACAAGTGGGAGGATCTTTGGTGACAGAATTGTTGAGCCATGCTTCTAGCTCAATAGTCAATAAACTCTAGAAAGTATCCAAGCATCGCCTCAGCAAAGAGGCCTTTTCTTCCCTTCCTTCATTAAAACTCGAGCAGGTCCTTGCTCATGGGCTCAACGAAGCGCTAGACGTAAGTTTCTTTTCTTTATTTTATTTAAATCGGCCAACATTGCCTTTTATTAATACCAACACCTTTATTTCTTTACTATTCGCAGGCTCTTTTGACTGTGACGCCATGTCGAGGAGATTGGCTAGAAACATGCTGAGGAGATCAAAGCATGGGAGACCAAAGTCGAAGCATTGGAGGCCAAAGTCAAAGCAGCAGAGGAAAACGCTGCTGCTTTGATCGAGGAGCTGAAGAAGAGCAAGGAAGATCTAGCTAAGGCTGTTGCTGCCAAGGATAAATACAAGGAAGCTTCTGAGACCAACTATAAGGAGGCAGTCAAGCTGCAAGAAGATCAGGTCGCGAGCATGAAGGAGGTCAGCAGACTGGAGGATCAGGTTAAGCTGCTCGAAGAGCAGGATGCCAATGAATTGGAGAGGTTCCAAGGAGCCACCTTCAACTACTTTTACATGTTCTGGAAGAACAATCTAGGTGCGAACTTTAATTATCTTCCTGAATAGGTAAAACAAGCTGAACTTGCTAGGTGTGCTGCTCGTCTGGAGGAAGAGAAGAATGCCCCGGAGTCTCCTGAAATTTCTTTGGCGACAGGCATCAATGAAGTCAAAGAGGAAGCTAGAACCACTGTTGACCATCCACCTCAACAGGACACCCCCCCCCCCCCCCCCCCCCCCCCAATAGTTGCACAATAGACATATATTATTTATTTTTATTTTGCAACTAGAACACCCGAACAAACTGTTCATGGTGTTAAGACAATTTGCTGCCTAAGGCAGTTTTATTTACTTTTAATATTTTTAATTACATCCGAGCAACAATTGCTCGCGGTGTAAAGATATTTCATTTTGATATTACAATTTCCATTATAATACCTGCTCGTATGACTGAACCTAGCATAACACTTTATTATCTGACAAAATTTTTGTAAAATACTCCAAGTGTCATAGTATGCTTTCTCTTATTTTACTCGTGTGTTTACATATGTTTTATAATATGCTTTGCGCGCTTAGTATCTTATATGCCTCCCAAGTGATCGAGGGGTTTAAGGTGCTCGGTCACTTTCCATTGACCAATACCTGTTCAAACATTACTACCCGTGGACTTATAAACAATCAATGAAAATATAGCAAAACAACACACGTAATGAGAAAATAATTGTTATAAATACAATAATTAGCAAGAGGCTGCACACAGTTCCTTTTATTTCTCATAAAAAAATGGACAAAAATTCATGTCTGTACGAGTGATAAAAAATTATCTTACACTTATAAGCGACTAGCCATCTACTGGCCAGCCCTTGTTCAAAAACTTGTAAAAAGTAAAATTAATACAAGCCAAATCTTTAAAAAGAAATGTTCATTGATAATACTTGCACAGATGTTCTCCATTCCAATAGCGAGGAGCGAGATCTTCGTTTAAGCGAGCAAGTTTGTATGTGCCTGGTTGAAGAATTTCTTCAATTTGATACGGACCCTCCCAGTTTGGTCCAAGCACTCCAGCAATCTAATCGCAAGTGTTGAGAAAAACCCTTCTAAGTACCAAGTCTCCTATTTCAAACTTTCTTTCGTGTACTTTAGAGTTAAAATATCGAGCGAGCTTTTGTTGGTAGGCTGCAACTCGTAGTTGGGCTTGTTCGTGTCTTTCATTAACCAAGTTTAAAGACTCCATTAATAATTGGTTATTTGTATTCTGGTTGTATGTTATCCTTCTATACGAGGGTGGATCTAACTCAACTGGTAACATGGCCTCATACCCATATGCTAAAGAAAATGGCGTATGGCCTGTTGCTGTTCGGTGTGTTGTTCTATACGACCAGAGTACTTTAGTTAATTGTTCTGGTCGTGCTCACTTTGCCTATTCGAGCTATTTCTTTAGTGTGTCCTTCAGATTTTTGTTTACAGCTTCTACTTGTCCGTTGGCTTGTTGATGGGAAACTGATGACAAACTCTTTGTTATGCCATGTCGTTCGCAGAAATTAGTAAACATGTCGCTGTCAAATTGTGTGCCATTATCTGATACGATCTTTTTTGGCAATCCATATCAGCATTCAATATTTTTGACAACGTAATCCAGTACTTTGTTGGTCGTGATTGTCGCGAGCAGCTCAACTTCTGCCCACTTCATAAAGTAGTCTACAACAACTACTACGTATGTGACATTCTCTTTTCCTGTAGGCAAAGATCCAATCGGGTCTATTTCCCAAACTGCGAATGGCCATGAGCTTTGCATCTGTTTAAGCTCATTTGAGGCTGTTCGAGGTATCTTGGAGAATCTTTGGCATTTATCACACTTCTTAACAAATTCCATAGAATCCTCGATCATAGTAGGCCAGAAATACCCTTGTCGGAGAATTTTTTTTTTACAAACTTTGCCCCCCAGCATGATCTCCACAGAACCATTCATGTACTTTCCTTAGCTTTTTCTTTGGAAATACATCTCCTTAAGGGCATAGAATATCCTCATCGATACAGGATTCCATCGAGCAAGATAAAGCGAATCGATTGTCTTTGTAGTGTTCTCGCCTTATTTCTGTTTGCAGGTAACAATCCCTGTTCAAGATATTGAATGATGGGAGTCATCCAAGTGTCAAATACTTGTATTACTAGGGATGATTCTTCTACTTGAATGCTGGGAGCTGATAAGCGTTCGACCAATACTATACTCAAAGTTTCGGCATCTTTGGCACTTGCTAGTTTGGCTAAGGCATCAGCGTTGGAGTTCTGGTCACGAGGTACTTGCTGTAAAGTATACTTTTCAAACTTTGCTAGCAAGTCTTTTGCCTTGTTTAGAAACGCGACCATTTTAACACCCCGGGCCTGATATTCTCCAATGATTTTATTAACAACTAGCTGAGAGTCACTGTATATCTCTAGTGATTTTATGTTCACATCTTTAGCTAGTCTCAAACCTACGAGTAACATTTCATAATTAGCTTCATTGTTGGAGGAATTGAAGTTGAATCTTACTGCGCAGTGAAACCAATGCCCTACAGGGATTACTAGAATCAATCTTGCCCCAGAGTTATGTTCATTTGATGATCCGTCCACAAACAGTTTCTAGGCGGGAGCTTTGTCTTGGGCTTCAGGCTCTATAGTCGGCTCGTTTGTTGGGAGTCCAATGATTTCAGCTACAAAGTTTGCTAAGGCTTGTCCCTTTATGGTTGCTCATGGTGCATAAGAAATTTCGAACTACCCTAGCTCAATTAACCATTTTAGTAGTCGACCAGCGGCTTCTGGTTTTTGCAAGACTTGCCATAGTGGCTGGTCAGTAAAAACTACTATGGGGTGAGCTTGAAAGTAAGGCCGCAGTTTTCTTGATGCCAATATCAAGCAGTAAGCCAATTTCTCTATGGTTGGATAACGTAACTTTGCTTCCACTAGCCTTTTAGTTATAGAGTATACTGCCTTCTGAATGTTGTCTTCTTCCATGACAGCGCTGGCAGCATATTCTATTATTGCTAGGCAGATGTACAAAGTTTCTCCTTCGACCGGCTTGGACAGTCGCGACATATGGTCCTTGAGTGCCTGAAAAGCCTGTTCGCACTCTTCTGTCCATTCGAACTTTTAGTTTCCTCTGAGTAGATTAAAAATGGGACACATTTGTCCGTAGACTTAGATATAAATCTACTCAGAGCTGCAATTCTTCCTGTTAGGTTTTGTACATCTTTGATTTTGGTTGGTGACTGCATCTTGATCAGTGCTCTAATTTTTTTCAGTATTAGCATTGATTCCTCGCGAGTTTACTATGAATCCCCAAAAAAATTCTGATCCAACTCCAAAGGAACACTTAAGGGGATTAAGCTTCATCTTATATTTATTCAAGATGTTGAAGCATTCCTGTAGGTCCTTGACGTGCTCACTAGCTTTTTTCGACTTAACCAACATGTCATCAAAGTAAATCTCCATGTTATTGCTAATCTGGTCTTTGAACTTGTGGTTTACTAGTCATTGGTAAGTTGCGCTGGCATTTTTCAAACTGAAACACATTACTTTGTAACAATAAAGCTCTGTATCTATTTGAAAGCTGGTATGTTTCTCATCAGGTGGATGCATACTAATTTGATTATAGCCGGAGTATGCATCCATGAATGATAAGATTTCATGCCCTGATGTGGCATCGACCAGCTGGTCGATCCTTGGAAATGAGAAATAATCTTTCGGGCAGGCTTTATTAAGGTCTGTGAAATCCACGCAAGTCCTCCATTTCGGTTTAGGGACTAGTACGAAGTTAGAGACTTGAGATGGATAAAATGCTACCCTGATGAATCCATTTTTCTTTAGCTGCTCGACTTCCTCTTTTAAGGCTTTAAACCTGTCTTTGTCAAGCATCCTTCTTTTTTGTTGAATCGGTGGGTGGTTTTTGTCTATGTTCAGGACATGGCTGATAACTTCCAACTTGATTCCAACCATGTCTTTATGCGACCAGGCAAAGACCCTGGTTCTTCCTCAAAAACTCCACCAGCTTTTCTTTGATTGTTCTCTCTAAGTTTTTACCGACTTTCACAACTCTGGTCGGATTTTTTTCTTATAGTTGGACCTCGTCGAGGTCCTCCATGGGTACAATACATTCCTCAAAATCCCCAAAGTGAGGATCTAAGTCTCTATCCCCACTTTGGGCAACACCTTATTTGGTGACTTGTTCACCTGATTGGGCATGTGATTCATTTACCACTAGCAACCTTTTTTCTGCTCCGCTCCCTTATCTGCCCTTTCTTGCTTTTGTGATCAAGGAGATATAACACTCTCTGGCCTCTCTTTGGTTTCCCAACACGCACCCAACTCATGCATCGGTTGGAAACTTCATGGATAGATGCCCGATTGAAGTTACTACTCATAGATCAACTAGGATGGGTCTTCCAATCATGGCATTACCGAGGGAGAGCCAGAGTCAATCAATACAGTAAGAGGAGAGCCAGCGCTAGAAAGCTGACCTGTCACTACCGAGGGACTAGCCTCAGCCTCTGCCTGTGTCAAGGTGAACACTTGAGCTGGAGTCAAGCTATCCACCTTTCCTGCTTCCCATTTCTTCACTGTTGGGCAGTCCTTCTTTAGGTGCCCCACTGTTCCACACACATAGCAAGCCTTGGCCCGACATTCGCCCTGATGGCATCTTCTACACCTCGAGCACTCCGGATAACTCCTCCATGGCTCACTGCCGCCCTGACCACCCCAACCCCTCCTATCAGGACCAACAGCGGTCGAAGTATCAGGAGTCTTTCTCTTCGCATCACTGGGGCCTCCGCCCTACCTGACCCAGAATAGGGAGGCACCACCCTATGACCCTCGTGCCTCGCTGCACTTTCCTTCCAAATCTTGTTCACCGCTTCCTCAGCGGTAAGAGCCTTCTCAACGGCTTGGGCATAAGTTGTTCCCCCAGGTACCGTTGTGATCCTAACATCCCGAGCTATCATAGCATTAAGCCCCCTAATGAATCTGTCTAGCCTAGCTGCATCTGTAGGCACAAGATCTGGTGCAAATTTCGCAAGTCTATCAAATTTTAGGGCATACTCAGTAACTGTCATGCTACTCTACACCAAACCCACAAACTCATTAACTTTTGCTGCCCTGATGGAAACATTGTAGTATTTTTGACTGAACAAATCTTTAAATCCTTCCCAACTCAAAGCAGTGACGTCCCTGGTCTGTGATGCCACTTCCCACTAGATGCGGGCATCCTCTCTCAACATATATGTGGCACAGGCCACTCTGTCATGTCCCTCTATCCTCATGAAGTCCAGGATAGTAGTGTTGACGGTGAGAAATCGTCAAGTAAGTTAAGTTAGAAAAATTGCAACGTAGAAATTATCAAAAGAAAAGCTTTAAAAATCTAAGTAGGAACTCCAAGAATAATTGCAGAAGAAAAATGGTGAAATCAGTTTGTATTGATTATGGTGCACTGCTACCGTAATTTTTCCAACCCCCTTCAATGTTGAAGAGGGGTTCCCTTTATAGGGGGTTCTAATGGCCCCTAATACATTGTGGTCCAAGGGACCAGATAGTACACAAGTACAGTGTCAGGCGTGGTATCAAGTGTAGTGGTGTCGGCTCCAATACATGATCAGAGTTTGTGGGAGCACTTCCACTTTAGTACTTGATTGTGTTTCCACTACTTTCCCAGTACGAGTGTTAGAGACTGGCTAGTGAGGACCACAATAGGTACCTTATTTGTACAACCACTACTTGTCCGGCGTGGGCCTTGTCTCCGTACCTTACTTCCTTTTAGTTTGTAGGTGCGCTCCGTACCCCTCCTGCCTTCGCATCAAATCATTGTGAAGCCTTCCCTTGGGTCCTTGACCTTACATCCCGTGAGTCTCACAGGAAGAGAGGTGCCTCGTAGGGGGAATCCTTGCGTTAGTAGATGGTCTCATTTCACAAGACCAATGCCTCACGGTCCCTATGCGCGTGGGGCCGCGAGACCACCAAGGACGAGGTTGTCCTGCTGCCCCAGATCCTTCTCGTGGCATATACCTAAATGCGTGAGGTGAGGCAGGGTCGCTTGGGGGCCCTGAGATGCAAGCTGAGGTGAGGCGTTGGGCACCTCCTAGGCGTGAGGCACACCTAATAGGTGTTAGACATCGTTGGCGCGTGGCCCTGCATGGGGCATCTCCTAGGGGAGGGGCGTTCCTCCTAGGCACGAGGCGCACTCCCTGGACGCGAGGCGCCCCTCCTAGGCATGAGGCGCCATTGACGCGAGGCCTTGAGATGCACGGTCGAGGCAGGGTGAGGCCATCCCTCGCGAGGCCTCGTGAGACGCTGCTGGGGCCAGGCTTGGCGCGCGAGGCGCTGCCATGGCCAGGCGGGGCGCGCGAGGCGCTGTGGCCAGGCGAGGCCATCCCTCGCGAGGCCTTGATGGCGCACTTGTTGGGGCTTCATCTGCCGAGATTTCCCAATACACGCCTAAGGACACGGGACCTAATCACATACTTTGGGGTTCTTTTACAGGCAATGAATTTTGAGCATCCACAAGTAGTAATCATAGTCATCCACTGCTCGGCTTTCAGTGGGTCAGGTCCTCCCTCAAAATTTGGGGGTTGCTACTTTCAGAATCGCTCATACAATGGCTCCCATCTGTTCCCAATCTCTACTGGCTGAATTACAGGTGCCACTACAGGTGGCAAAATAGGTACTGCACTCCCTGCAGGAGCCTGCTGTCGTAGCAAACGAATCTGTTCATCTTGGCTCTGTAATCGCGCTTGCATATCTGCCATAAGTTGCTGCCAGTTATTAGGGACTGGCGGAGGAATCTGGCCCTGGTCATCACCCCCAGTCCCAGACCTAGTGCCGGCTAGCCGTGTAGATTTTCTCGGACGCATAGCTATCCAAGTCAATCTGCAATCAACGACTCAACAATCAGACCATGATGACAGGGTAAAAGCTTCTCCAAAATCCACCAAAGGAACATAACCAATTACATGCAATCAAGATATAGACATTTATCCACATGCACCGACATTGCTAATAAGCACGCCCCAACATTTCCACACAACAGCTAAGATATAAACATCCATCCATACACAATGTACAGTTAGTTATCCAAATATTCATTTACATGCATGACGATGCTAATAAGCATGCCTCAATATTTTCACACAACAGTCAAGGGCCAGGCCCTATCAGTATCTCATGCTTCCTATAAATCCAACAGATAACAACAATCATAACGTTTTCCAAACATACAAGCATATAAGCACATATACACATTACCAAACCCTGAATCGAGCTTGTCTCTAGCAGCGAATGTACATGTCCAGCCGGTCTTCAGGAACCCTTAAACCTAGGACGCTCTGATACCAAGTTGTAACACCCTGGATAGCCAAGACCGCTGCATTGTGTACTTATAAAAGTGCAGGACTTGCTAATCAAGTCATTTAATTAAAAATGTGTCATTGAAACCATTAATGTGATAGGGTTAAAGGATTTTGGTCTCAAAAGATACATTTCATACAACTAAACATTTTACACGTGGGATCCCAAAAAGGAATAACGTTTCAAAGTCAGTTTATAAAATTTCCAGAGTTCAAACAACCACTAGCCACTCTAAGGGCAAAACAGACGTTTATGGTTCTCCTGTTCCTGTCTCCCCCCTCAACCGTGACGGCTGAGCAGCTGATCATGTACATTATGCTCTCAGAGCTCTCTGAATCAGGGCTGATCAAGCTTGCCCTTGCCTTTACCTGCACCACGTAGCACCTGTGAGCCAAGGCCCAGCAAGAAAACATAACATTATATAACAAATGATCATAGCAATTGAATAACCCTTTAAGGATGATCATACACTTAACATACCACATTAATCACATAGCACATAGATATAACCAAAGATTCAACCAAACAACACTCAGCTATTCAGCATGACAAATCCACCAATCAATAATAACAATCAAATCACATGATAATTAGGGTCGACACCTTAGGTCACACCCTCTGTTTACCCCACTGACTCCGGCCCGCTTAAACCAAGCTCAGTGCATAGTAAGCTATCCTCAGCTACCAGTGGTCGAGTCACGCCCTGTGCGCTAGTATAAACTTCGGCACTCTTCAGCTGTTTGTCTACTATTTACGTGGCATAATACCACCCTTAACAAAGCATACAAAACAGGGAACCCTTAGTCCCATTATAAATCCACAATCGGGTGCAGTTTTCTTACCTTTAGTTTCCAAATATACTGGTTACGAGAGATGCCTCTTGAGCACGATCCGTTTCCCGAGCCCCTAGCTTAAACCTAGTCAAAACCAAGTAAGGGATACCATTGATAATTATAAAAGGCTTCTAAATAAGGTTCTAGTCTCCGGAACATCGAAATCCACCAAACACGATAATAGATTCAATCCCGAGCACCCTAGGTTAAATTCCCATGCTTAAAATCCAAATACCCCTAATTTCCTTAAGGGTCACGGCTCAAGCCTCCCATGCCGCGGCATAGCCCCCAAACAGAGCCCATCTAGGCTCAGAACCAGACATGGGCTGTGACCCTACATAGACCATGTCGCGACCCGCCCTCCATCTCCAACATCCATCAGCTTCAGAGGGCAACGGCTCACCAAGAACTATGTCGTGGCCCGACCCCTTCGAACCTAGAAAAACCTCCATTTTTGACTCTCAAACCTCACTCAAAACCATCCAAAACTATCCCAATTCCACAACTCAATTATCACAAAACTTCTAACATGATTCCAACAATATAATCCAACGAAAACCCAGCCTAGAAACTCATCAAAATCCCACTTTAATCTCTGAAATCCAAAAGCTTAAAAACAACAAAACCAGTCATAAAAACTTAGAATTCAAACACTAAATCATGAATTGGAGCTTACCTTCTTTGATGAACCAACTTTCTTAAAGATTTCTGAGCTAACTTCCAAGTTTCAGCTTCAATTCAATCCTTCAATATCAAAATCCATAAACACCTCAAATCCTAGCCATAAACACAAAATTAATCACCATGCACAAAGCTTATGACTTACCTTAATCTTGGTTGAACCCCTTAGCTGAACACTAGATTAATCCTTTAAAACTCTAGCCCAATCCACTGAATTCCAGCTGGGTTTTCCTTAAGTTTTTTGTAGTGTTCTTTGAGAGAGAAAGGGAGAAAGAGGGAAGGTCGGTTCCTTTGTTTCCACCGGGTTCTGAGTTTTTTAATTAGTCTATCCTTAGGTAATTAAGTTAATCCCGAGGCTCGAGGTGCTGGAAACGTCCCCGAGGGCGAAATGGTAAAATTCCCCAGTATTCCCACCTAGGCTTCCTAACCTCAAATATATCTCAAATTATTTATTTCCATAACCCGATAACCTAAATAACCATCCAACACCTGAAAATACCCCTTGACTGGCCCCAAGTCAAGTTTAGGCCATGTTGTGGCTTTCCCGCTAACTGGCTCCTAGGATCGCCTCAAATCGTATGCTGCAGTTTTACCCACATAATAATGTGGTTCTCACAAATATAACATATAATTGCATTTAAATTCATATAACCATACGAGCATGCTTATCATAAATTCATGCATTAAACTAATAAATTCACACATAAACCAATTATTCCCTCCCGACACACTAATCAAGGCCCTTAAGCCTTATTAGTGATTTTGGGTCGTTACACAATGTCCCTCTCTCTTCTCCCTATTTTGTTTCAATAAACAAGAGGAGGGTTGTGCTGGTCGTTTGGTCCCTAGACATTTCTCTATCGTGGGGGATCCCAGACTACAGAGCCTAAGTCTGTTTGCCTCCTTCTTCCTGAGGAAAGCTGTACCCTGCAAGGAAGGTTTTGTTCGTATGTTGCTTGATGTCTAGGGCTTCTGGGATGCTGCTCGTCCCTATTCTGTCTGTGCTGCTGCATATTACCTCAACCAGCATGAGAGGGTTGACACTGCTAGCTATTTCTAGTGGGATTCTGAAGCTGCCTTTCCTCATGAGCAGCTGGATGTTGTTCTGGCCGCTGTGGGCTCCTTGGGTCTTATGGATTTGGAGGACATTGGTGGTGCTCTGATTGTGGGTTTTGAGGAGGATGAGGATTTGATGGCAGGTTGGGCTGAGATTTTGGTGCATGTGGTTGTCCACGGCCAACTGAATGGCCGCCTCTAAAGCCGTTGTTGCATCTCTTTGTCAACGATCCATCTCCACCTGTCTTTCATTCAATTCTCGACACTGTCGATCTAGCTCCATCTGTTGCTTCACCTTCATTTCAGGCATGTTCTCTTGGTTAGCCTTTAGGGTGGCTAACTCATCTTGCAACACTTCCAATGATGTCCTTACGGCTTCGGTGTCCATCTCCTCCTCTTCTAATTCCACATGTGGCTCATCCTCTGTTACACCAGGTGGAGGAGGTGGATTTGATACATTCTCTGGTGCCTGTCCAGCTTAACCCATCCTCCTTGTGTTCTTAGCCATTGTTTCCTTGATATCCTTGAGTTCAGCTCCAATGAATGCACCAAAATGTTGACCCTCAATTTGGTCAACAAAACGGAGTCACAAAAACGATAAGAATTAGAGAACTGAATGCAAGAATGTAAACGACACGAGGATTTTATAGTGGTTTAGCCCCAATGATTGGTAATAACCTACGTCCACTTAGTGTTTTTATTGATGTAAAACCCCAAAACTTGCGATCAGCGAACAAGGGTTCGCTAAGTTTCATAAGTCTCGAAGATAGATACAAGTACTGTGTATAAAATCACTATTTCTCTCTGAATACCAAATATTATGCGCCAAATAAATGAATATTACTAGTCCTATTTATAGGCTCATGGATGTACATATGGGCCTATGGACAACGTTCAAATTATGTTACAAGCATAACAAAATAATAACATAAATAATAATATTTACATTTAAATTAGTAAATATATCTGAAATATCTAACTTATAACCGTTTTTGAGCGTTTGTCTCGGTCCCACGAGCAGCTCTGGTCATATGCCTTTGTACCCCTTCTTTTCCTGCTGCTCAACATATTCCTTGCGCTTATCAAGTGGCTTAATTTCTTCTTAATACTCTGGTCGTTGGTTGACCAATCCTTCATTAATAGTCAGTCACGTGCTGTTCATTCCCCTTTTTAATATGCCACGTCATCATGCAAATATTTAGGGAAACAGTAAGTTAAAGAGGCAAGGGGTATTTTAGTCTTTTCTTACCTAAGGGATAGATATACCCACCCAACCCAGAACATAGTAGAATCAAGAAACACTCTCAGCTCTCTCTCCCATTCTCTATCTCTCATACCTCTTGAGGAGTTTTTGGATTTTGGAGGAAGAGAAGCTCAAAGATTGAAAGCTTGAGTTAGGGTTGGATTATCAACAGCTAGAAGGACATATTCACCACTGAGGTTATCGCTAGGGGCTCGGAACCGAGATCGTGCTCGAGGGTCGTTCTTATTATACATTGCACTCAGACCTGAGGTAAGAAAATTGCGCCCAGTACGTGTTAAATGTGATTATCTGCGTGATTAGGGCTCGGGCATGTTAAGGAACATGGTTATTACTATGTTTATATTTAATTGGGTGAGATATATGATTAATATGTATGCATTCTTGTATTATCTGAAATATGTTTATTTTCATCTGGTTATTTGTTTATCTAGTTGTCTAAATATCTCGTTAAGGCATTTCCTTATTAGTCAAGGGCGGCAATATCGTGTTGTGCGCTGGTCGAGTGGCTTAGGCCTAATCAGGGACGTACTATTACCTTGGCCAACCCTATGGTCATTTGGAAAAATAAAGCGCCTGGCTAGCTCTATTGCTAGTTACTCAGAGCTAGGGCAAAGGGCCCCGGGTGACTCTATGGTCACTTAGCTAGGAAATAGGGCCCCAAATTGACTCTATGTTCATCTATTCATGGCAGCGGGCCCTAGGATGATCCTATAATCATTTATATGTAAATGTATGCATGCATGAGTAGGTTATTACTGCTGGGCGTGGTAGATATGCATATGGAATCTATATTTACTGTTCATGCACTTGTTTATATCTTGTTGAGCCTTAGCTCACGGGTGTTGTGTGGTACAGGTAAGGGGAAGGAAAAGCTTGACCAGCCATGAGTTGGAGAGATACTTTTTTGCCGCTTAGGTTGGCTGTTTGTAACTTTTGAGTTGTAATTCCCTTTTTGGAACTATAAACAACTTTGTAAATGTTTATTTTGGGATCCCATGTACGAACTTAACGTTTTAATAAAATGACTGTTCCTTTCCTCCAAATTTTTTAACCAAACCCTTGTCATTAACCTTAGGTACACGTTTATAACTAATGGACTTGATTAGCAAGTCTGGCACTTATTAAAGTACACAGTGTAACGGTCTTGGTTATCCAGGACGTTACAGGCGGTGTCACCTCTCATGGGAGTTGAAGTTTCTCCTCGGAAAGTTCATGAAGAGATGAGCACATGGCCGTGATAGTGCTAAGCGAGAAAGTGGGAAAACAAAAGATGTGGTGGAGGTATGTGAGGTATCAATGGTTTTATCATATGGAATACTTGGTTCAAGCTTTTAAAAAACTAATGATTTTGATAGGACTTTGTGGTATTCTCACTAAGGTAAAGTTCAAACCTAAAGGTACTTTATTTTATGCACCAAAAATTATTTATGTAGAGAATAAGGCTTGTATTTAACCAAGTGGGGGAATGTTATGATTGGTTAAATACAAAAGATAAGTGTTAAAATACAAGCTAAATATAAACACTTAGTGAATTTCACATAGTGAAGATATGAAATTTGAGTTTCAATTGTAGGCACATTAAAAATGTGTTTTTGGGTCCAAAGTGATGCGTGAAGGTATCTAAAGGTCCCCCAAAAGTTTGGTAGCATTTGAAGCATTTTTAGGACCTTTGGAGGGGTCCAAAAATAGAGAGAGTGGCAGTGCATCTCCACCTAAGTGGCGTAGCATTGCCTGATGCTTAGGGTTTCAAAAACCCTTAGCAGGCGAGGTGACGCGTCGCCTACAGAGTCCGTACAACTTATGTAAATTAGTTCCAAATGACGTGTTTTACAAGTATAATCCTATTGGTTAGACCTAATGATGGTGTCTACTCTATATAAGGCTCAAAATAGAGTTTTGGAAGACTTGATCACCCTCTCCAATCTCTCTCTAACCTCTCTCTCTAGCTCCAAGAATGTTAAGTTTTCTCCACAAACTCATAAAGAAAGTGATTGGCTTTGTGAGTTTAAGACTTATTCAATCTCAATCCTCATTTCCTCTGAGAAAAGGCCTTAAACATCAATGGTGCCTAGGAAATAGAGTATTTGGACAACATTAAGAAACGTGTATAAGTCTTGGATTTGTTGTTTTGCTTTGTTCTAAGGATTTGCTCAAAGTAGTGGTTCTACAAAGGATTGGAAGGTTCATCAAAGTTGAAGAATATCATTCACCAACTTGGGTTTGCATTATTTCTCAATCTTTATTTACTCTGTGTCAATCCATTTTTTATGTAGATTTTAAATTTTGAGGTGGTTCACATCTCACTCTCCCCCAATAATAATCAACCAAGGGATAATCCTACTGTGAGGCGTGAGGATAGGAATGTCCCAAATAACCGAGCTCAAGCTTGGAGGGACAATAACCTAGATAACGCGCAGTCCGGGGTGGGAGCTAATAATGAGTTTCCCAATAACCCGATAGTGAGGGATCTAACCTAGGAATGACTCGCGCTAATGGAAGAGCAAATGAGACTCCTTCTAGCAGAAAATAAGAATGAGGACTATGATTCTTACGAGGAGCTCAAACCTTTTGCTCCTCACACTGCCGCAACTCCTTAACCACAGGGGTTTAAGATGCCACTAATGGTGACATACGACTGAACCACTGATCCATCTAATCACATCAGAACTTTTGACATCCTGATCCGAGCCTATAATGTAGGTATTGATCTTTGTTGTTATTTGTACCCAGCCACCTTAACAGGTGTGACCAAAATGCAGTTCGATAATTTCAAGAGACAATCAATCATCTCATGGAATCAGCTGCCCTCAAACTTCAAGAAACAGTTCTGGATTGCCAAAGAAAAATGAGTGGAAGCCAGCTCCTTGGAAAATATAAAGCAACAACTGGGTGAGTCTCTCAAGGCTTACATAAATAAATTCACCAATGTTGCATCTTGGGCCAGAGATGCTAACGACAGATCCAAGCTCATGGCTATGCGAGATGGAATCATCGCAGGAGGAGAACTGTGGAAAGACCTCCAAGAATGGGATTAAAAAATACAGATGAATTTTTATCTCGAGCTCAAGAATGGATTAACCTCAAGGAGGCAGAATCAGCAATGGCAGGTGTGAGCAGCATACCTATACAGCCCGTTGGGACCGCGCCCAGCACAGTAGCACCAGCTCAGCCAGTAATAATCATGAGGGTAACAACAAATCTGCATTCAACCTGGTGATGAATTGAAGACGACTTTTAAGATTCAAGAAAGAATCTATGAGTGGACGGTGATGCCTTTTGGTTTGAGTAATGCCCCAAGTACATTAATGAAACTTATGAATGAAATTCTTAAGCCATTTATGGGTAAATTTGTTGTTCCTTATTTCAAAGAAATTTTGCTCATTAGTAAAGCAAAGGTCAAACACTTAGATCACCTCTGCCAGGTAATCAAGGTGTTGCAAGATAATCAACTTAAAGAAATGTGAGTTTATGGTTGATTGCTTATTATTTCTTGGCTTTATTATTGGTGTTTATGGAATCCATTTAGATCAAAATAAAATCAAAACTATCCAAGATTGGCCAATTCCTACTTTTGTTCATGAGGTTTAGAGCTTTCATGGCCTTGCTAAGTTCTACATAAGTTTTATAAAAAAAAAAAGTAGTACTTTAATGGCGTCCCTTACTAACTACTTGCACACTAGCAAGTTTCTTTAGGGGATGTTACAAGATGATTGTTTTGCTGCCATTAAAGACAAATTAAGTAATGCTTTGGCCCTCGCCTTTCCCAACTTTGATAAAGTCTTTGAGGTTGAGATGGACTCCTCTATGATGGGCATTAGGGGAATCCTTTCCCAAGATGCAATACCAATTGAATATTTCAGTGAGAAGTTGAATGATGCTCGAAAAAAAAGGATTGTTTATGAACAAGAGCTCTTTTCCATTGTTTGTGCTTTGCATTATTGGGAATGTTGGGTTTTGTGCCTTGTTGTTACACCCAAATTTTGAGGATGAATAAATTAGCCTCGAAATGTAGGCTCAAAAAGCGTAAGCTCGAAAATAACAAGCAGTGGCTGAACACTTGTACAAATGTGCATGATTCTTGACTTGTTCTTGTTGGTGATCGAGCACAAGTTTAAAAGATTCGAGCTTAAGCTTCAAGCTCAAAAGAAAGAATCTTCTCTGACGCATATGGATGGTATTTGAGCCTTAGTTGCATGCTCGAAGATATTGGTCTCCGAAGCTTGAGTTCGATGAAACCACCAGCTGAGGAGGGGCTGACCGAAATAACAAGCTCGAATGTATGTCAATCTCAAAAGCGTATTAACCTGGCAGTCAAGGTCAAAAATGTGTTTTCCATACAACAGTTGTTAGGAGATCCATATTCTCTAGGGATTTGTTGTTATCTAATAATTAAATCCCAATTATCATGGGATATTATGTATTTAATTACATTAATTTCATATTATAATAATCAGTTGTAACTTCCTTGAATTAGGGGAATATATTCTCCTAACCAAGCCTATAAATAGCCTGGTATTTTTCATTTGGACTGACACACAATCTTGTACTGAGAATACTTTGTTGAATTGCTATGAAAAAGCTTTGAGAGAGTATCACGAATCAATAATATTGACTCGTGGACTATGCAGATTTTAACTGCTGAACCAGATAAAAATCCTGTTGTTCTTTTCTTATTTTCTGAATCTTTGTTTAGTGCTCTTTAGATTTAAGTTAATGAAAAACGACGTCACCAGTTTGGTGCTTTCATTGAGAGCATTAAGCAAATCTTTGGATTGTTTAATCAGAAACCTCCTACATTACTAATGGCCACCGCGAACAACCTAGAAGCTGGTGGGCAACCATTTCCCCAAATACCTGAGGAGCAAACTCCTCACACTGAAGATTACCCTCGGAGGCCTGGGAAGCAACCAATGACAAACCACGACCCAGACGATGGGAGTGCAACATCTGACTCCCATGGGTCGCTTGCTCCCAAGCCCTATGAGGACCTCTATTATAATCCTGAGAGGGACATTCCCATCGTGGAACTAGAGAATCGCCAACTGTGTCAGTAATTGGTAGACGCCACAAGGCGCAATGAAGAATTGGAAAGGCAGACCACTGAGGTCCAGGTACCACCCCGAAGGCCCAAAGGACGTTCCCGTGGGAGTACGACCGCTAGGAGGGCTGAACAAGGGGCTCAGCAGGCGTAACCAAGGCCCAGGGCAAACACTGGCGATGGATGCCTTGGAAGGAATACTCAAGCCAATACTTCTGGCAACCCAACTGTGGAGGTTACTACAGGAATAGGGAATACCGAGCTCCCCCAGCAACTCGGAGCTCTAACCCTAAATCTGTCAGGAATAACCCGGAACTAGTTCAGGCCAATTCTGGGCCTTCCATGCCCAATAATGGGAGGCCACCACCATTTCCTATAAGGCATCCACCATCTCCTATAAGACACCCATCACCACTTTGAGAGGCACCCCAACCAGCTCATCATAGGAACTGGGCAGGGGAGCATGCACCACAAAGGCCATCTCAAAGTGGCAGCCGAGAAAGGAATCGTTGAACTCGACCCGGACACGAGGGTGTGCAAGAGATGGCCCGCGGACATAGGGCTGCCCAACCAGCGGGAATCCACATGATAAGATCACAAAAAACTAGAGCAAGAGGTCTGGTGGAAGATCCACCTCATAACTATCAAGCCCATCAACCAGAACGAAACGTTAGTTTTGTGAGTGGGAGCTTAGACCTCACTAGGTCTGTAAGCATATAAAATATCAAACCCAAGAATACTGGGAATTATGGAAATAATCCTGATCTTCGAGATCATCTGAACCAGAACCAGGGGCAAGCCAATCCTTCGAACCCTGATTTACGCAATCATTTGAATAGTCGAAAGGAACCTGTGCAACTATTATATGGGAACCAGTATAACCCTATGCTCGGATAGGGAGCTAGAGTTTTTATAAAAAATAACCAGCTATCCCAAGCACAAGCTCATCCTCTAGTTGATTTTTTCCATGAGAGAATTAACCAGCTTGAAAGAGCGTTGAGACTTCTTCAGGAAGAAAGGAACAAGGACAAGGCTGATGATTCCGATGAGGAGCTCGAGCCTTTTGCTCCACATATTTCAAACACGCCATTCCCTCACGGGTTAAAGTTACCCCACGTAGCTCAATTTGACAGGAACTCAGACCAGTATAGCCACCTGAGCACATTTAATACCATCATGGGAGCCAGCAATGTTGGCTACGAACTCAAGTGTATGTTATTTCCAACTACTTTGATAGGACCAACAAAAAACTGGTTCAAAAAATTCAGAAGACATTCAATCTCGTCTTGGGATCAATTAGCGAAGGAATTTAAAAAGCAATTCAAAGCCATGGTAAGCATCAAGCCTAAGGCCTCAACCTTGACCAATGTCAGACAACAGCTGGGAGATTTCTTAAAAAGTTACCTGGCGAGGTTTAACATAGAGGTGGCGCGAGCTCGTAATGTCGATGGCAATGGTCATCTTATGGTTATTCAAGCTGGTATATTACCAGGATGTCCTCTTTGGGATGATATGCAGAGAAAACCAATAAGAATAATAACCGAGTTCAATAAAAGGGCTCAGAGATTCGTCAATGTAGAGGAGGCGAGGTCAGCATTAAAACTGACCCCTCAGCCCATTATAACTACAACCACAAATGTTAACTCAACCTCGACCTCAGCTACCCCATCAACGTCTTGACCCTCAGGAGATAACCCTTCAAAAAGGAAGAAAAATGACAGGAATAACTCAGAGGCAAACATGGGGAAAAATAAGAAGGGAGACAAGTATTTCTCCGTTTATACGGTTTACAACGAGCTCAATGAGACTCAGGAAAATATCTTTCTTGCAAATGAGAATAAGGTCCCATTTGGATAACTTGACCCAATGCATCAAAGAGAGACACCAATAAATAAAGTAGGTTCCATTGGGACGTTGGACATACCGCTGATGAGTGTCAAAAATTGAAAGACGAGATCGAAGGCTTGATCTCAAGAGGATATTTCAGACAGTATATAAGAAATCAGAATATGAATTAAGCATAGTCTGAACAGAGTGTAGCATCTGCTCAACCTGCCCAACAGAATAACAATTCCCGAGCAAGGGAGGATGATCGACCTCCCCTGATAGATGGGGATGATGTGGTAACCATCTCTAGGGGACCGCACCTTGCTAGATCGAGCAGAAATGCCCATAAGAGATACGTGAACAAGCTTAAGACTGGAGATAGTTCTCCCTACGAGCCTGAACCATGAGCTCCAAGGCAACAAAGGGTTGAATCTCAACCCATTACTTTTACAGAAGAAGATGCCTCACATGTTCAATTTCCCCATAACGATCCTCTGGTCATCACACTTCAGCTTTCCAACAAAAGCGTGCACATAGTCTTGATAGATAATGGGAGCACTGTCAATATCCTTTATAAGGCCACTCTAGAAACGATGGGACTCATACTTCGAGATTTGAAAGCCTGTGCAACAATGTTGTATAGATTTTTAGGAGAAGGGATTGACAACGCGGGATCCATCGAGCTCCCCGAAACCTTGGGAGACTATCCAGTCTCGGTGACCAAGATGATGGAGTTCGTAGTGGTGGACACCCCATTGGCCTACAACGTACTGCTCGGGAGACCAACCCTGATTGGGCTGGGGGCAGTGTCATCTGTTAGGCATTTGGCCATCAAGTTCCCAACGTTTAGTGGCATTGGGACGCTAAAGGGAGACCAGCTCACCGCACGGGAATGCTATAAAATTTCCATGAGAGGAAATAACCAAACAAGTGCACAAGCACTTGTAGTTATTTGGGAGATGAACAAATCTGTCTTCGAAATAGAAGAAGAGATCGACCCTAGGGTTGAAGAAAGGGTCGATCTCGAACCAATGGAGGAGCTCGAAGAAGTGATGCTCGATGAGAAAGATACCACGAGGGTGGTAAAAATAGGGAAAAATCATTCTGAAAGTGCAAAATAACAATTAACTTGCTTTTGGAAAGAAAACCAGGATGTGTTTGCATGGCCGTACTCAGATATGGTAGGGATTAGTCCGAGTATTACGATCCATGCACTCAACATAGATAAAAGCTTCCCTCCGAAGCAACAAAAAAGGAGGATCCTAGACGACGATAGAAAGAAAGCCCTGAAAGAGGAGGTCGAAAGGTTAAAAGCAAATTGGTTTATCCGAGATGCATTCTATCCTAATTGGATAGCCAACTCTGTGCTGGTCCCGAAGCCCAACGGCAAGTGGCGAACCTGCATTGACTCTTCGGACCTCAACAAGGCATGCCCCAAGGATTGCTTTCCCTTGCCTCGAATTGACCAGCTCGTCGAATCCATTGCAGGCCCAACCAAGAACATACAAGCTTCGTGACTGATAAGGGCTTGTACTCCTACAACGTAATGCCTTTCGAGCTCAAGAATGCAGGAGCGACATACCAAAGGTTGGTGAATATAATGTTCGCTGAGAAGATAGGGAATAACATGAAAGTTTATGTGGACGATATATTAGTCAAGTCCAAACATAACTGTAACCATGTAGACGATCTCGCCGAATGTTTTACAGTGCTTCGAAAATACAATATGAGACTCAACCTACAATAATGCTCATTCGAAGTATCCTCGGGTAAGTTTATGGGATTTATAGTGAATGCTCGGGGTATAGAGGCTAATCCTGACAAGATCAAAGCATTAACTGACATGCCCTCACCTAAAAAACATAAAGATGTCCAGAGCCTAACTGGACAAATGGCAGCCTTAAGGAGGTTTATCTCGAAATCTACAGATCTGTGTCTACCATTCTTTATTCTTTTGAGAGGGGGCAAGAATTTTGAATGGTCGGATGAGTGTGAACTTGCATTTCAGAACCTTAAGAAACACCTCGCCGAACCACTGATCTTGTCAAAGCCAATCGTAGGGGAAGTCTTTTACTTATATCTGGCCACAACTGAGCATGCGATTAGTGCAGTACTTGTTCGGGAGGATAAGAAAATACAAAAAACCATATACTACGTTAGCAAGAGGTTATTGGGGGCAAAATCGAGATACCCATTGATGGAGAAACTGGCTTTGAGCCTAATGCACGCATCTCAAAAGTTTTGACCCTATTTCAAAGCACATTCTATCCATGTGTTAACTGATCAGCTGTTAAGACAAGTATTGTCCAAGCTCGAAGCATCCGGGAGATTTTTGAAATGGGTTGTCGAGCTCAGAGAGTTCGAGATTACCTATCATCCTAAAACAACGATCAAAGGACAAGCTTTGTCAGATTTCATCGTCGAGCGTACAAGGATCTCCAATGAGGAAGTTGTAACCCCAGACCGTGAGTTGTGGAGACTTTACGATGATGGGTCCTCTAATGGAAATGGATTGAGGGCATGAATCATTCTACTCATCCTGACAGGAAATCACTTCCACTCGGCACTAAGGTTTGGTTTTGAGGCATCAAATAACGAGGCTGAGTACGAGGCGTTGTTAGCAGGTCTTCGGATAGCCACTGAGCTCAAAGAAAAGGCCATCCACTGCTATAGTGACTCTCAATTGGTCGTTAACTAGGTCCTGGGCGAATATCAAGCTCGTTGCATAAAAATAGCAGTGTACCTGGAAAAAGTTAAGGCAGCATTTGAGGGGTTTGAGTTCTGCGCTACAGAACAAGTTTCCCAGGAACAAAATTTGAATGCAGATGCATTAGCCAGGCTCGCCATGACCAACGAAGCTGGCACACTCAACGTGGTTCCAGGAGAATTCCTACCGACCCCGAGCATAACCAAGCCTGAGGAAGAAAATGTAAACATGATTGACTTGCTACCCACCTGGATGACCTCAATAATTGACTACCTCAAAACCAGAAGTCTCCTAGAAGACCAGATTAAAGCTAGAAAGCTTATGTACAAAATACCAAGATACACCATTTTGGAAGGAAAATTGTACATAAGGGGATACTCTATGCCACTACTTAGGTGTGTAACTCCCCCCGAAGGAAAGAAGATTTTGGAAGAAATCCATGAAGGATTTGATGGAGACAACATCGGGGGGCATAGCCTGTCAAAAAAGGTGATTAGGCAAGGATAATTCTGGCCAACGGTCAAGGCAGACTCATTCGAGTACGTCAAACGCTGTGATAAGTGTCAACGGTTCACTTCGATACCACGAGATCCACCCACTGAGCTTACCATGATGAGCTCCCCATGGCCATTCGCGATATGGGGAATCGACCTCATAGGCTACTTGCCAACTGGAAAGGGTGGAGTAAAATATGCTATAGTCGTTGTCGACTATTTCACAAAATGGACCGAAGTCGAACCCTTAGCAACCATCACCTTGAAGGAAGTCCTAGTTTTCATATTGAAAAATATCATCTGTAGATATGGGATGCCCAGGAAGATTGTGTTGGATAATGGGATCCAGTTCAACAGTGATTTGTTTACACACTTTTGCAAAAAATAATGGGATAATAAAAAGCTTTTCCTATGTGGCCCATCCTCAAGCAAATGGCCAGGTCGAAGCAGTGAACAAGACTTTAAAAATTTCTATGATGAAAAGGCTAGAAGAAGCAAAGGGGAGATGGCCAGGGGAGCTGCCTCAAGTCCTGTGGGCATATAGAACAACGAAAAGAACCTCGACGGGGCATACCCCTTTCTCCTAAGCTTGTGGGTGCGGGCCATGTTGCCCATCGAGGTCGAAATCCCAACCATAAGGCGCGACGCATATGACAAAACCTCGAACCAATCCTAGCTCGAAGAAAGTCTAAACCTCATTGAAGAAAGACGAGATGAATCCCAGTTAAAAAAAAGGTACATACCAGCAAAGGGCAATGAGATATTTTAACAAGAAGGTCCGAGATAGGAAATTTGGATTGGGAGACTTGGTGTTAAGACGCGTGTTTCTGGCCACACGAGACCCATCTGCTGGAGTACTTGGGCCTAATTGGGAGGGACCCTATTAGATCGAGTCCATTATTCGACCGGGAGTTTATAAGCTAGCGAAGTTGAATGGAGGATTGGTTCCGTGAGCCTGGAACGATGAACATCTTCGACCTTATTATCAGTAATGTAGGAATGATGTTTATTCGTTTTAACCAAGCGTGTATTTGATTTTTGCTTTTTATCAATAAAATACTAAATTTCATTCATATGTTGTATTTTTATTGTTATACTTTTTTGCAAATCCTCAAAATTCAATAACCTAAGATCACAATCTTTGGATACTAAGGGGGCATAAGTGGTATACAATCATACCATAGGCTCGAAAAAATATAACATACATAAAAATTACCTCTAATAGCAATATTTGGATTATTAACCTGACATGAAGAAAACAATAAGTGTATGGATCATTAACCAAACACGCAAACTAAATAAGTCTGGAACAAACCAGAAAGACCTAATCGACACAGTTAAAAGTTGGAATTCTAGATAAACCAACTAAAAACCTTAAATAAAAACTAGGGATGGAAATTTTTGCGAATAAGTTTCGACCTTGCAACCTCGAGGCCATACTCGAGGATGAGGAAAAGTAACTGGAAAAGCAAAATATAACTAGACTAACGAGGTTACATACCATTTGAGTATTTTTTTTTTAAATACGTGGTAAAAGTAAAGTTCAACCTTGACAATAACAAAGTCGAACATGGGCATTTTGAATAAACTAGGCATAAATGTATTGAAATTCAAATCTAAACCCAATGTATATTTGTACAAATAAACTAGTATAAAAATATGTCCTTGATAATAACATGCTTGAAATATTTCAACCCAGAAATATGATGCATAGTATTAAGGCAAAAAGTTAAAGGTAGACAATGTGCAAAACAACTTTCGAGCTTGTTGACCTTTGAAATTGGCCAATGGTCGTATGTACATTATACGACATCTTTTGAATGAAATAAATATAATAAACGATAGAGTACCAATATCTTAAACAAACACATAGAAATTTTATAGTGGTTCAGCCCTATTCTGATGAACAGTAATAACCTAATCCACTTAGCTTTTAGTATTGAATCGCTCGATAGACAATTACACTGATGAACAAAAGTATTCACTCGTTACTAATTTGCTAGAGTTTTTCTCCAAATATTCCTTAGATCTCCTTCAATGAAGCCCTGGGTCCTTTATTTATAGTACCAGGGGCTGTTACACGATCAGTAGTATTGGGATCATGGTTTGGTACACGATTATTAGGTAGTGGAGATACGTGTCCACCTCCCCATGATTATGAGGTCATGGGTCTTCTCGTTGTTTCTCTGGATCGTGGTAGACAATGCACAATTGAAACCTCTGGGAAAATGCTAAATCTAGATTGGTCTATGGGACTTAGGTGCTAGGCTCGACGACCCTTTAGAGCTTGGGTGCTAGGCCCGTGATCTTTTAGGTGCTAGGCATGTTGATCTTCTAGGTGCTAGGCCTATTGATTTCATTTTGAACGAGCATGAGTTTGACCTATTTTTAGGAGTGTAGGCCGACCACCCTATGGAGGATAGGGTGGGTCGACCACCCCGAGGGGTTCTTGGGCATGCTTGGGCCGACCACCCCTAGGGATTAGGGCCGGGCCGACCACCCTTAGGGGTTAGGGCCAAGTCAACTACCCCTAAGGGGGTTTTGAACATCTCAGGCTGACCACCCCTAGGGCTAGGGCCAAGCCGACCACCCCTAGGTGGTTTAGGCCTGGTCAACTTCCCTATAGGTCCTGGACCTATCTTTTTTGCTCATCGGTTTTTTTTCAATACTTCATCGTTTTTCCCTGATTTGTGATGCCACGTGCCTCTTTCTCATTCGCCACGTCATCCTTAGATTTTTGAGGGATAACAGAGCCAAAAAGTTGAAATCATAAAAACTACTATTAAAATATAAACAGTCATAAGATAATTAAAATAGCTCAGAATTAATCTGTAAATTGTCTTTGCCCCAAGGGCACAAAAATATAAGTACAGAAATTATAATGGGTCGCAGCCCATGATTTGGACTTCAAGGATTAGTTGCCCCCTCAGCCATAAACCCAGAAGCCTCCACCGTCTCCTCAACCATGAGCTTGGCCTCTTCTTCCTCGTGCCGAACTTGCTATTTAGCAACAAATTCGGTTTCCAGGCTAGCAAGGAAGTTGGTATCAAGGTCGGGGTTGTTAGCCCAAATCTGATACATCACCATGTCTACGGCGTGATCTTTTTTGGTCTTGAACTCCTCAAGAAGACGAGCCTTCTCACCCTCAATAACCTCAAAGGTCATCTTCTTCTCTTATTCTAGCTTGGCGTTTAGTTCCCGAAGTTGCTTGATCTCGGAGTCTCTGGCCTCGACCTCCTTCAAGGTCGCCTCCAGCTTGGACTCAAGCTCGGGAATCCTTTTGACCTCTGCATCCTTTGCTTCAACTTCCAAACGAGCTTTTTTGAGGTCATCGTCGAGCCTTAGTTGGGCATCTTGGGCCTCCTGGGCAAGTGCTTTGGTCGCCATAACCTCGCTATTTAGCAAGAAATTGTGCTGAACAAAGGATATGAATGCCTACAAAAATAATAATAAAAGGGTCAAGGTCAGCAAGGCACAAATTAGAGTGAGCACAAAAGAAGGGGGCTAGGAAAAAATGACTAACCAAGTAAAACAACTCCCCACTCTTGTTGAAAAAAGTGTTGGCATCTCGATAGGAGATCAGAAATTCCCACTGATATGCCCCAAGGTTGCTGAAACTTTGACTCACGCGGGTCAAAGCATCAGAACCAAGATTGACTCTAGGGGTTCTAGCAGCGTTGTCAAAAACAAACTCGGGCAAATAAGTTGAAATTGACAGGAAGCAATCTCGTATGGGAGCTTGGACTTGACTCGGTTGAGCTACCAGGGGAGGCACGACCTCAGAGGGCGCAGCGGGCTCAGCAGCCTAACTTGGGTCTAATGGTACCTGGGTCAGGGGGACCACCTCGGTCTTCTTGGATTGCTTTGAGGGGTGACCTGTTAGGGTTTTATTCCGTAATTAAAACCCAAATTCTTTGTAATCTGATTTTATTATCAATAAAAGAATAGAAATCATTTTTTGACTTGGTCAATCACTTTGCTCACATGTTCTATTTTCATGATTATTTGTTTAATATAAACTTCTATTAAATCCCGAGCATATAGCTAATCTTATTTATAGTGACGTAATCACAGTGGAATATAAATATGATTATATGTTCAAAATAAGTTAGTTCTAAGATTAGTCAGTGCACTGGATTTACACTGACTTGCCAATCTACGGTATGATCTACTTACACATTACAGTGTTATGTTCTTTCCAGAACATTAGCAAAGTAGATAACATCGGATGTATATGTTACATCGGACAGGACCGATATTGATAGTTGATAAGATAAGTAAACATACCGTTATTATCTATTCTATTCATATCATATAGTTGACCATAGGTCAATTCATTCTCAATTCTGAGTGGTTAGTATTCTAACTGATTGTATTATTTGAGTTCTTTGACTTGTTCGTTACCAGCTTACCCTACGGACTAGCCCATACTTACATCTTGGGAACTCGGTAGTATAATTGAGTGGGAGTGTTAATTATAGATATGAACATCTATAGCTTCTGATGAAGAAGTGAAACGATGGTTTCCTTTTAGTTTGGTTCAAGGTGTTAAATGATAGAGATCTCATTTCAGTAATTAAATTAATTTACTGAAATATCATTTACAAGGAACTAAGTGTTTTAAGGATAAAATACAATGAGGGGTAAAACGGTATTTTAGTCCTATCTCATTGTAGACCGTCTATAGAGGATTGAGTGACAATTATGGTTGTAACAATGGATAATTAATAGCGTATCTATATTTGTTATAGAGCGTTCTATGAATTCAAGAGTGCAATTCCAAGTCTATAGTGGATTCACGAGGAATTAATAAGTTAGTAAATTTATTTGTTAGATTTATAATAACTTATTGGAGCTTGATTTCATAAGCCCATGGTCCCCATTGTACCTTGGATAAAATCATCTAGATAGTCTTAATTAATTGATTTAATTATCAATTAGAATTATCAAAGTTGACCAGGTCAATTTTGGATAGTTTCACAGAGTTGTGTAATTTTGAGAAGAAAAGAGAAATTATGGCAGATTTATTAATTAAGATAAATTGGTATCTAAATTAATAAATAAATTTAAATCAAGGTTCAAATTATAAATAATTAATTTGATAAATTATTTAATAAATTAAATCAATAGAAAATAACACAAACCTTGATTTTAAGTCCAACGGGCTTATAATCAAATGGGAAATTTCACTGGCCTATAGCCCATGATAATTTCGACCTAGGGTTTCAAAATGGCTGTTATTTTATTGATTTTTCTAATTAAATTAAATGGTCTAATTGAGTCTATAAAAGGAGTGCTTAGAGAGAAGTCAAAACATAAGTTTGATAAGTCACAAGTCAGATTTTCTAATAGTTTTATATTCTCTCTAAACACAAGTCCTTTTCTAAGCCTCTTTGTTATTTTCTCTTCTTCTCTCTATATCTATCTCTTCTGTTGAGAATTGCCCACACTAGTCTAGGTGGTTCTAAGGATACATTGGAAGATTGTGAAGAAAATAGAAGTTCGATTCAGTTTCTTGATAATACTCTGCGACAGAGATGATACAAGAGTTAGAGAAACTGAAGGAATGACTCTTTAATTCCGCTGCGTATACTGTAAGTATTCTATTCTTTGTTTCTCTTTGAATTCAATTTTAGAAACATGTTTTAGGCTATCTCGTATTAATTTGTTTAATATTAGAGATACATGAAAATAAATAAAGATCCTGCATAAGCTTTTTCCAACAACTGGCCTCTGAGACTTTGGTAATATTTATTTTCATGCATGAACATGTTTAAAATTGGATTATTTGATATGTTTGAATAATTGGATGGTTTTGATGTTTTTATGAAGCATATTGATTTTATGTGAATTTTAGCAATTTTTAGGTTATTTTTTTTTGTTTTCTATGCTATTAAATTTTATATATGCTTCATTTTGTGTAAAACATGTTAAAAATTAATTAGAAAATTGTTTTGGTTTGAAAAATTGCTCAAAAAATTTTTTTGGAAAAATTTGGCCTGGCTCCCATGCGCACGCGCACACCAGCCACCAGCGTGAACAGTACCACGGGTACTATTCATTTTTTTTTTCAAAAATATTTTTTTTAAATTAAAATTTGTTGAAATAAATTATTTATAATCAAAACCAAAAATATCTTTTTTGTTTTATCATTTAATTTTAAAAAAAAATAAGATATCTTTGTTAGTTGAGATTTAAATAATTAGATATTTTCTACAAACATTCAAATTCAAATTTAAAAATAGACTAACAACTTAATTTAAAATCTTTTAATATATTAAAATATTAGAATTATGATATCAGATATTTAAGATATTTTCATTTAAATTCTTGATATTTTTATTAAATTTTTATTTGAAAATATAAATATCTTTTTATTCTATAGTTTTTAATATTTAAATTATTTGAAATTTGAATATTGTTAGTTATATATTTTTATGGATATTTGAATTTGTTTAACTGTTTTGAGATATTTTTGGATTGTTATAACTATTTATATATATATATATTTTAATAGTTAAAATATTAGCTAATAGTTTTAACAGCACAAGATATTTTGGAAAATAGTTAAGATAATGATTTTAAATTTTAAAATTGGTTAAATTTTGAAAAATATCATTTTTTTTCAGCCAATTAATAAAATATATATTTTTTAATGGGATTTAAATTAACTTTGGTCAATTGTTGATAAATCCTATTTAAATTAAATTAATATATTTTTTTTCAAATTAACTTAAAACCAAGTTGATTGTTGATAAATGAAATTTAAATTAAATATTGTTAATTGTTGATAAATTTAATTTAAATTGACTTATTTTTTTGTAAAAATTTAATTAATTTGAATTTTTTTGATAAATTCTAGATAATTAATTGTGGTATTTTTGCATAAATTCATATAATTGTTCATATAGTAACATGATTAGGCTAATCCAATTATAACATGTCTGTTTGCACTATATGTGGTATTTTTGCAATTGGGCTTAGATGCATATAGTGGCCCATATGTTTGTTAGATATATGGTATTTTGCCAAATAAAATATTCATAAAATGATAGGTTTTATTTGGGCCCATTAGAAAATGTAAAGTTTAAATTCCTCTCTTGTGGGTGATTCCACTTGTGAAGGCCCATTTGCTTTACATGACTATAGTGGGCCTAATCAATTAATAAAAATTAATAAAACGAAGGTATAAATTCCTGTCTTTTGGACCTTATATGGAAGATAGGGGGCCTTTGTAGTGGGAACGACATACTGGACTCAGCCCTCCTCCATATAAGCCCAATTGTTAAGGCTCATTTACCTGAGTTGGACTTAATTGTATAGGTTCATTATATTAGTTAAACCTAAATATTGATTAGCAACAAATTAATTCTAAATTAATTGAATTTGTTTCAATGTGACACTTTAGAATTAATAAGAAATTATAGGACTTTGGTTTTAAAAATTTTAATCTGTTTAATTTTTTTTGGAAAACCATAGTCATTAATTTTCTAAAAATAAATAATAAAAATACTAATTTTAATTTTATAATGAGCTTATTTTAATAATTTTATTCGATCTCCACCGTTTGTTTAACATAGTCAATAGCTTAATGGGGCCTCGAGGCGCTTTGATTCGTCCCCCTATGGAAGGTGTTCATTAGTTATTTTGACAAGGTTAGATTTCGAAAGATAGATAATTATAGGTCAAATTCTACTAGACTCACCCCTACGGTGACTACTAGGACTAAATCTATGATTATTGAAACCGTGGGTCTAGCTCATAAAATAAGATATTTTGTTTTCTTATTTTGATCGAATAGTAGGTTGTTAATAGTGGTGTCCATTATTAAATGAGTTTACAACTCTATTTAACTAGTGGTATTTTTGACTCTCGCCAACCGGGATAAGGATATCATAGATTAGTTAAAAACCTAAAGAAATAGAGATATGATTGTTTTTGGTTTTTTTTCTCATATCTTACATATTTTTGGTATATGTTGTACTATTTCTTGAAATTTGTGTGAATAGAAGTTTTATTGAGCAAATGTGATTGATTTCTATTTTATTGGTAATTTGTAGTTTTGAGTTATGGCTGTGTCTACTCCCATCCTTTCTCAACTTTCGATGGAGAAACTCACTGGAGAAAACTTCCTTAAATGGAAGCAAAACATCAACATTGTGTTGATAGGTGACAACTCCAAGTTCGTCATGACTGAGGAATCCTCGGAAGTTCCAGCTGAAGGAGCTACCAAGTCTGTGAGGGACAAGTATGAGCGTTGGCAGGCGGCTAACAACAAGGCGTGGTACTACATGTTGACTAGTATGGTCTACACTCTCAAGACAAAGATGGAGAATGTCGAGACAACCTACGAAATCATGGATCAGCTCCAAGACATGTTTGGTGCCAAGTCAGCGCAGACTCATTTTGAGGCCACCAAGAAATATGCCAATGCTCGAATGACACCTTCTCAACATGTTCGTGATCATCTGATCAAGATGACAAACTACTTTCAGGAAGCTGAACTGCACGTAGCCATAATAGATGAGGAAACTCAAGTTGGCTTAATCCTCAACAGTCTTTCTCTAGCTTTCCTTTCATTCACCACCAACTATGTGTTAAATAAACTCAACTATGGTCTGACGCAACTCATGAATGAGCTTTAGACTTTTGAGTCTATCATGGGTGGACCTAGTAAGGGAGGAGAAAAGAAGACAACTACTACTACTGCTGCTGATCCAGCTAAGGCTGAAGCTAACCAAGCTTCGTCTTCAAAAGATGGAAACAAGAGGAAAGGTGGGCAAAACAACAACCCCAAGCCTGCAAAGGCTGCAAAGGCGAGTGCACAACCAAGTGCACAGACGCCTAAGGGGAAAAACAAGAAAAACAAGAAAGGTAAAGGTAAATGTTTTCACTGCAAAGAGAAGGGGCATTGGAAACAAGATTGCCCCAAGTTTCTAGCAGATAAAAACAAAGGTAATGATTATAGTTCATTTATCTTGGAAACTTGTGTTTTAGAGAATGATAACTCTGTTTGGATTATTGATTCTGGATCTACTAACCATGTTTGTAACTCTTTACAGCTTCTTGAATCGTGGGAGGAAGTGAACGAAGGCGGCTTAAAGCTTAGAGTTGGAAACGGAGCGTTCGTTGCGGTCCAAGCTAGAGGAAGAGCTCGTCTGAAGTTCGGAAATAAATTTTTAATTTTAAAAGATGTATTTTTTATTCCGGATTTTAGTAGAAATTTAATTTCAGTTTCCATGTTGCCATTAGAACGATTTGTTATGACTTTCACAAGTTTTAATATATCTATTTCTTTCAATGGATCACAATTGTGTATTGCATGTTTAGAAAACAGGCTTTATATTATGCGACCTAACGAACCCCTCGCTCTTAACAATGATTTATTCAAAGTAACTAAACCTAGGACCAATAAACGTCAAAAGACCGATAACAAAAATATGACATATTTATGGCACTTGAGACTAGGTCACATTGGCTATGATAGGATTCAAAGACTTACAAATGACAGACCTTTGAGGGAACTCACCTTAGGTGGATTACCTGTCTGTGAATCTTGTCTAGAAGGAAAACTGACCAAGCGTCCATTCTCTGCAAAGGGTGATAGGGCCAAAGAACCACTTGGTCTTGTGCATTCAGATATTTGTGGACCTTTGAATGTACAAGCCAGGGGTGGTTTTGAGTATTTTGTCACTTTCATTGACGATTACTCTAGATACTCATGTCTTTACCTAATGCATAGGAAATCAGAAACATTTTCAAAGTTTCAGGAATTCCTAGCAATGGCTCAGAACCAATTAGGTAAAACGTTAAAGATCTTGCGATCTGATAGGGGTGGAGAATATTTGGATATTCAGTTCCAAGATCATTTAACTGAACTTGGGATTTTATCACAACTTACTGCCCCAGGTACTCCGCAACAAAATGGTGTAGCGGAACGCCAAAACAGAACTTTATTGGAAATGGTTAGATGCATGCTTAGTTACTCAACTCTACCAACTTCGTTCTAGGGACATGCAATTGAAACCATGAATGACATTCTCAATGTTGTGCCGTCAAAATCAATCCCCAAAACACCTTTAGAACGTTGGAATGGTCGTGAACCTAGTTTACACCATTATAGAATCTGGGGGTGTCCCGCTCACGTCCTGAGGAAAAAGGAGGGAAAGCTAGAACCGCGAACTGAAGTTTGCATGTTTGTTGGCTATCCTAAAGGTACTCGGGGTGGACTTTTCTATAGTCATTCAGAAAAGAAAGTGTTTACTTCTACAAATGCTACTTTTATGGAAAATGAATATGTTCAAAACTTTAAGCCTCGCAGCAAAGTAGTTTTAGAGGAGATGGTTAAAGAATTGACTCCAACCAATGTTCCATCGTCATCAACGCGAGTTGATGATGAAATTCCCACTCTTCATGTACAACCGACGCAAGTTGATTTAAATGAAGAAAGTACCACTGTTCCTGAGCAAACAGTCACGGAGCCTCGTCGTAGTGGGAGGGTTTCTAGAAACCCAGTTCGCTATGGTTTGGATGGTGAAACCAATATGGTTGTTGGTGACACTAGTGATGATGATCCATTGTCTTTCAAACAGGCAATGGCTAGCCCTGAAAAGGAACTATGGCTCGAAGCCATGAAACAGGAAATGGAGTCCATGTACTTAAATTCCGTCTGGGATCTTGTGGAAGCACCTAGTGACTTTAGGGCCATTGGGTGCAAGTGGATCTACAAGAAGAAATGAGGTGTTGATGGAAATATCGAGACTTATAAAGCTCGATTAGTGGCAAAGGGTTATACCCAAAGAGAAGGCGTGGACTATGAGGAAACTTTTAGTCCGGTAGCCATGCTCAAATCCATTCGCATCCTCCTATCCATAGCAGCCCCTCTCAACTATGAGATCTGGCAAATGGACGTCAAGACAGCTTTTCTTAATGGAAAGCTTGACAAAGTCATTTATATGGATCAACCAGAAGGATTTAGAGTATTTGGACAAGAAGGAAAAGTTTGCAAGTTGAATAGGTCCATCTATGGACTTAAGCAACCTTCTCGTTCCTGGAATCTTAGGTTTAATGAAATAATCAAAACCTATGGCTTTGAACAAAATATTGATGAGCCCTGTGTTTACCAACTGAAGGCAAATCAAATAGTGGTATTCCTGGTTCTTTATGTAGATGATATCTTACTCATTGGGAACAATGTTAAGAAATTATCAGATGTAAAGAATTGGTTGAGCACTCAATTCCAAATGAAGGATTTGGGTGAAGCAAGTTATGTTCTAGGTATCCAGATCATCAAGGATAGAAAGAACAAACTTTTAGCTCTATCTCAAGCAGCTTACATATATAAAGTGCTTGAACGTTTCTCAATGACAAATTCCAAGAAAGGGCGTCTACCGTCCCGCCATGGAATTCATCTTTCAAAGAAGCAGTCTCCCCAGACTCCTGAAGAGGAAGATGCAATGAGAAAAGTTCCTTACGCATCAGTAAGTTGGAAGTATGATGTATGCCTTGTTGTGTACTAGACCAGATATCTGCTATGCAGTGGGAGTAGTGAGCAGGTATCAGTCAAACCCAGGACCGGAACATTGGATAGCAGTTAAGCATATCCTGAAGTATTTGAGATGGACTAGGGATTATATGTTAGTCTACAAGGGTGGTGTTCTGAACCATGTAGGCTACACCGATTCAGATTTTCAGACTAATTTCGATGATAGAAAGTCTACTTTTGGAATGGTGTTTACTCTTGGGGGTGGAGCTGTGATTTGGAGAAGCATAAAGCAGTCTACAATCTCAGATTCCACCATGGAGGCTGAGTACATAGCTGCGTCAGAAGCAGTTAAGGAAATAGTCTGGCTAAAGAACTTCTACTCGGATCTTGGTGTTATTCCAGAAATGGATAAACCGCTTGTGTTGTTTTGTGACAATACAGGAGCGATAGCCAACTCGAAAGAACCTCGAAGTCACAAGAGGAGTAAGCATATAGAAAGGAAGTATCACATTATTCGAGAATATGTGGCCAGGGGAGATGTGAAGGTTATGAAGATTGCAACTGAAGACAATCTTGCAGATCCGTTTACAAAGACACTACCAGAAGCTACATTTGATAAGCATATCAAGGAAATTGGATTAGTAGAATTAAGGCATTAGTTTCAATTAGTGCAAGTGGGAGTTTGTTGGGGTTTTATGCTCTAATTAAAACCCAAATTCTTTGTAATCTGATTTTATTATCAATAAAAGAATAGAAATCATTTTTTGACTTGGTCAATCACTTTGCTCACATGTTTTATTTTCATGATTATTTGTTTAATATAAACTTCTATTAAATCTCGAGCATATAGCTAATCTTATTTATAGTGACGTAATCATAGTGGAATATAAATATGATTATATGTTCAAAATAAGTTAGTCCTAAGATTAGTCAGTGCACTGGATTTACACTGACTTGCAAATCTACGATATGATCTACTTACACATTACAATGTTATGTTCTTTCCAGAACATTAGCAAAGTAGATAAGATCGGATGTATATGTTACATTGGACAGGACTGATATTGACAGTTGATAAGATAAGTAAACATACCGTTATTATCTATTCTAGTCATATCATATAGTTGACCATAGGTCAATTCATTCTCAATTCTGAGTGGTTAGTATTCTAACCGATTGTATTATTTGAGTTCTTTGACTTGTTCGTTACCAGCTTACCCTACGGACTAGCCCATACTTACATCTTGGGAACTCAGTAGTATAATTAAGTGGGAGTGTTAATCATAGATATGAACATCTATAGCTTCTGATGAAGAAGTGAAACGATGGTTTCCTTTTAGTTTGGTTCAAGGTGTTAAATGATAGAGATCTCATTTCAGTAATTAAATTAGTTTACTGAAATATCATTTACAAGGAACTAAGTGTTTTAAGGATAAAATACAATGAGGGGTAAAACGGTATTTTAGTCCTATCGCATTGTAGACCGTCTATAGAGGATTGAGTGACAATTATGGTTGTAACAATGGATAATTAATAGCATATCTATATTTGTTATAGAGCGTTTTATGAATTCAAGAGTGCAATTCCAAGTCTATAGTGGAGTCACGAGGAATTAATAAGTTAGTAAATTTATTTGTTAGATTTATGATAACTTATTGGAGCTTGATTTCATAGGCCCATGGACCCCATTGTACCTTGGATAAAATCATCTAGATAGTCTCAATTAATTGATTTAATTATCAATTAGAATTATCAAAGTTGACCAGGTCAATTTTGGATAGTTTCACAGAGTTGTGTAATTTTGAGAAGAAAAGAGAAATTATGGCAGATTTATTAATTAAGATAAATTGGTATCTAAATTAATAAATAAATTTAAATCAAGGTTCAAATTATAAATAATTAATTTGATAAATGATTTAATTAATTAAATCAATAGAAAATAACACAGGCCTTGATTTTAAGTCCAATGGGCTTATAATCAAATGAGAAATTTCACGAGCCTATAGCCCATGATAATTTCGACCTAGGGCTTCAAAATGGTTGTTATTTTATTGATTTTTCTAATTAAATTAAATGGCCTAATTGAGTCTATACAAGGAGTGCTTAGAGAGAAGTCAAAACATAAGTTTGATAAGTCACAAGTCAGATTTTCTAATAGTTTTATATTCTCTCTAAACACAAGTCCTTTTCTAAGCCTCTTTGTTATTTTCTCTTCTTCTCTCTATTTCTATCTCATGTGTTGAGAATTTCCCACACTAGTCTAGGTGGTTCTAAGGATACATTGGAAGATTGTGAAGAAAATAGAAGATCGGTTCAGTTTCTTGATAATACTCTGCGACAGAGAAGATACAAGAGTTAGAGACACTGAAGGAAGGACTCTTTAATTCCGTTGCGTATACTGTAAGTATTCTATTCTTTGTTTCTCTTTGAATTCAATTTTAGAAACATGTTTTAGGCTATCTCGTATTAATTTGTTTAATATTAGAGATACATGAAAATAAATAAAGATCATGTATAAGCTTTTTCCAACATGACCTCCCTTCTGGGACACTCTTTGGCGTTTGTTTGCCCTCGAGGCCACAGGCCTGTTAAGAACATTGTCTAAGTCTGAATCCATGCCACCTTAGAAACAGAAGATTATACGTAAGTAATCAAACAAGGTTGTTATAGGAAACTCGACTCCAAGATAAAAGAAACCTAATTGGTACTTTCGGCCGAGCTTGAGCTCGGGGACCGAGAAATCCCCCTATCTATAGGTGGGGGATAGTCTCGAAGGTCCGTATATATGTTGGTCCCATATTGTACAGCTACCCCATCCCAGACCTCATTAAAACTATACATGGTCTGGTATTTTCCTAGCCAGCTATCGAACCTATGAACTCTAAGGTCAACCCTCGACCATGCCAAGAAGTTGTCCCTGGGGTCCTCAAAGAGGATCATTACAGCAGGCTCATGCTTAAGTAATGAAGGAGACCACATGGAGTGATCCAACACTACTTTACCTCCATCCGCCGATCGTTGAGGCCTCGTCGTGGGCTTCATTGCCTGAGACTGGTCGCTCGTGTAGATGGGAGGCAGTGGCACGGGCTTGCGAGCCCGAAGGCCTCCTCCTGGGCGGGATTTTAGCGATGGGGATTGGCACATCTTCCCACCTCGAGTACTTGCGAATCCCCAAATCATCCGTGGACTCACCTTTGCCTAAGATTCCATAAGCTCGAAGCTTGTCTTCTTGGAGGAGATAGGTGAGGGACCTTCAACCGTAGGGGAGCTGAAGAATTGCGGGCCTATGTTCTTTCATGGCCTTTGTTGGAGTAGGCCGATGTTGTGAAAATTCTACTGATTAAAATATGCACAAGTATACACAGTCGACAACAAGTAATACAGTGATACAGTATCAAAGTTCGTCTCCACAAGGACTTTTAAACTAAATAAACGCAATATCAACTAATAACAATTTACAATTCAGTAACCAAATCAAGAGAAAAGTTATGTAATTAATTCTGAAAATAAATGTAAATGAGAAAATTAATTAAACTAAAAATCAGAGATTAAAATGAACGAATTCTGGGTGGATTTCAGATATGAGAAAAATAGATTTGGGTGGTTAATTCCCCTCGGTTCGTTCCAGTTGCTACAGCAATGGCTCAGCAATTTATGTCAAAGTTAACAGATTTCGTAAAACCCAGTATGTTTTTCCCAAAACTTAATATCTATTGTCTATAACCCTCCTCAATACATTCCTGTATTAAAATAGACTATAACCAACCAATCAAGCACCAAATCTTTAGGTTATGCAAGGCAGCAAAATAGTCCTATTCCACTACTCAAAATCACCTAAAACTAGGTAAGTTTCTTGCATCAATTGAATGGGTTCAGCTAGACTTCCCTTTTCCAAGCTAGATCTAACTTAATAAATGCTAAAAATGGCTAGTAATTAACATTCACTTATCATTACATCACATTCAATTGAACTATGACATAAACAACTTAACCATGCATTTAGAAATTTAGTTCATACATAAGGGTTCATAACCACCCAAATCTTTAGGGTGTTAGTTCATAGCTGAAATTATAAACATAAAACCAGTACAGAATATTTCCATGAAGTTTGAACAGAAATTGAGATGAGAAAATAATACAAAATTAAAGAGAAATAGAGATTAGAGAGAATTGAGTGTTGAGCTCTAGTCCCCCTTAGGCGCCTGCCTTCTTTTTCTCTCCTATTTCGTACTCTCTTCTTCTTCTTTCTTTCTGCTTCTCTCTGTACTTTTCTTCCGTGAAAATATCCAGAATTCTAAAAAATGATGGGTGTCCCACTATTTCGGCTGGTACCCTTCTTTTTAGGGTACTTTCCTTTACCCTAATAGGAAAGTCAATTCCCACTTTGTCCTCCAAGTGCCACATCACCTAGCTGACTTAAGTTATTAAAATTCTAGCCACATAGGCGCTGATTTCACTCATTAAGCCCAGCTGTCTTCTAGCCACGTCACCTGCCTGATTCCTTGAATTGCTGTGGTGATGCTACAACATTGAAGCAACAACACGCCCCTTTCAGAATTCATTTTTCCCCTTGCTTCCAGCAGTTCCCTTTTACATATTTTGTAAGCTTCCTTTCCTGATTAACACAACACAGTAATTTACATAAAAAACACTGAAAAATATTACAATACAAACCTAACTCTTACCCAGACTCACTACCTAGAATAACACACTAAAACTGACAAAATTACATGAAATAAGGACTCATTACTCTTTTTAGTTTTGAAAAGCAAGTTCAAAGATTATAAAAATAACTCTAAATCCTAGAGTTATTAGCCGATGATAGGTGGCTGTAGGCAAAAGTGGATTAAATATTTCAAGCTTAACAGTTCAAAGGAAAATGGAAAAGATTTTGAATTACTTATGAATGCGTTGGAAGGAGTAGAATTAGGAAGGAGCAAGCCTTTCAGTCCAGAAGAAGATCGTCTTGAAATTTGGAGGATGGTTTGGGATGTCCTCGAATAATCGCTTCTCCTTCGGGTAGCTCAATAGGTAGCAGAACCCATCTCCTTTGTGAGCTCGAGAAGGGTTGCTCTTGAGGCAAAATAGATACAATATCTCTTATGCGGAAGGCCTGCCCCACTTCATTTTGTGGTACATCGACCTTGGGGCGGACAAAACTTTGAAAGAGTTGGAAGGGGGGAGGTTGGCATAATCCAAGAAATTTTTAAAATAGCTCTTCAAGGGCAGCAGGGCCCCAGCCCTCATATGTTCGCAGCTCCAGGTGGCGAGTTTGACCTTACGATCAAGATTACCATCTCCCGGGGCATAGCAACTCCTTTCGTTGGACGTTGCAGGACAGCACATCAGCATACCAGAAAGCTTAAGCTCGTGGTAGGCTAGCAACTCAAAAATATGACCGGTGGAAGTAACCGAGCTTTGGTAGTGCTCAGCCTCAAAAAACTCCTCCTTCGAGGTAGGGATTGAGAGGGTTTGGGATGTGGTTGGACGTGTCAAGGTATCCTCCATTAGGGTAAATGAAAGCTCACCAGGTGGAAAGGCTATGGTGACTTTAAGTTTGGGATCTAATGGAATAGGTCTGATCTCGGGATTCTGGTCGGGATAGACTGCAACTCGGAGTCTCTTCCTTTCTCTTTCCTTGACCTCGTCGATTTGGCGTCGGAAGTGAGCTCGTATGTCTTCTTGTTCGCAGCATTCTTCATGCTCGTGAATTAGTCGTTGATTTCATGTGAATGGAGATTCAGGACTGGGAGTTGATGAGTGGTAAGAGATGGTGATCTTGGGCCCCCACCAATTCTCTGAAGACTGCAACATCTAACAAGAAAGAAAAAGGTGAGGGCCCATAGTTTTAAAGTGGGAAAATTTATCTTGATAACTCGAGTATGCAAGCTTGAGATAATGAGATTGCCTCAATCGATACTGAAGGCTCGAAAGGGTGAGATTGACTCAGATGTCTGTCCCGAACTACTGTAAAATTTGGGTATCGAGAGTGCACCCACGCGAGAGTGGGATGGATACTATCAATTTAAAACAAAATAATCCTAGATTTCCAGGGAAAAAGTTGGCAGTTGCCCGAAAAGTCTATGTTTTCGGGATTCGTGCATTAAAATCCTAATCCCAAACCCTATTTCTTAAGCCACACGAAACTTACAACTGAAAATACCCCATTACTGGAAAAGCCTCATTTTTACATGTTTCTACCAAAAAAATTTGTGGTCTAGACCGTGATTCTAATCACCCCAAATATACCCAAATCACAAAGTTTCCTAGTGCAAGGGTGGACCCTTAAAAATCTAGTAAAAACCAGAAGGCCATTATCTGAAACAAGTGAAACGTAAAAAAAAGGGAAGAATACCAGAGAAAGATCAGAAGGCTTACGCGAATCTGTTCGTGGGAACGAGGAGATTGTCTATTGAAGGAGTGGTTGCAGGAATGATCTCACCGAACCAAAGGTTGAAAGAGTGCTTTGCTTTTTGGGCTTAGAGAACATATAAAGAAAATCTTGGGTTTTTATTTTTCTCTCTGGTTCGTGTTTTCTGTGGAGTGAATGAAAATGGTGAAGATGAAGGGGGTGTGTTTTTATATATATCCCTGAGGGAATGTCAATGGTCGAAAGGATCTGGACTCTTGGTTTGAGTTGAAAAATGATATGATGGATGGGGTTTAATTTTAACATTGGTGGCAAAAAGGTCCTAGGAAAGGATGTGTGCAGAAATAGAGAGTACTTGAGTACTCCTGGTGTGCAATCCCCAAATGACGTGTGTCCACACTCAAGTATGGTAGGTGGCACGTTTTTCAGAAAGTGGAGTTCAAAAGTTTCTTTCTCAGAGGATTTGAACCAACACTTTTGAGGGGGCAAAATGTTACACCCAAATTTTGAGGATGAATAAATGAGCCTCAAAATGTAGGCTTGAAAAGCGTAAGCTCGAAAATAAAAAGCAGTGGCTTAACACTTGTACAAATTTGCATGATTCCTGACTTGTTCTTGTTGGCAATCGAGCACAAGTTTAAAAGGTTTGAGCTTAAGCTTCAAGCTTGAAAGAAAGAATCTTCTCCGACGCATATGGATGGTATTCGAGCATTAGTTGCAAGCTCAAAGATATTGTTCTCCGAAGATTGAGTTCGATGAAACCACCAGTTGAGGAGGGGCTGACCAAAATAACAAGCTCGAATGCATGTCAATCTTGAAAGCGCGTTAACCTAGCAGTCGAGGTCAGCAACGCTTTAACAGCTGTTAGAAGATCCCTATTCTCTATGGATTTGTTGTTATCTAATAATTAAATCCCAATTATCATGGGATATTATGTATTTAATTGTAATGCTTCAAAATCCCTAATAAGGTTTAGGATCTTGATTAGGAGGCCGGGAGGGCCATAATTGATTTAATATGCCATTAAATTATTATATGCATGTTTATGTGAATTATATTATTATATGATGATAAATGCATGCATATGGGTCCACATTTTATTATAAGGGCATTTTGGTAATTTGGCTCGTTGAGGGCATGATTGTGTATTTTCATGCATGTGGGTGAATTATGAATAATACCACATTATATGTGGATTTGTTCAAGTCATTCAGCATGAGATGATCTTTGAATGCAAGTTTTCGGTCTGGTCATAATAGGATTAAGTTCGGGGCTCGGGGTGAGTCTCGGGGTAATTTGGTGATTAGAGTGTTGTTGGGAATTAAAAGGTAACTGGATATGATTTATTGGCATTTGAGAATATTGGAAGTATCAGGAATTGGAGGGTGTTAAGTATGATTAACGAGATAGGCGGGAAATGATGGTTTTACCCTTGGGGGCCTTTAGAAAACTTTAAATACCCTAGGAGCATTTTGGTCTTTTGACCTTAAGATTTATATCAACTATAGATGGCTATAGAAGTTTACCAAAAACAGAGCAAAGGTTCCTCCTCTCCTGTGCACCATTTCTCCACCTTTTCTCTTTGAATTTTTTAGCTCAATTTGGGGAATCAAGCTAGGGAGCCAAACCTTGAGGGTTTTGGGTTATGTTCCACCATTGAAGAGGGTCTTAAGTTGAGATTAAGGTGATTTTTTAACCATGTAATCTCTTGTTCTTGCTCTATTTTCAGTTGGTTTTCAGTTTGGTTTTTGATTGGAAAGTCGAGGATTTGATGGAAGTTTTGGCTAGGGTTACTTGGGTTGTGATGCCTAGGATGTGTGTAGATGATATTTGGGTTCATTTGGGGGTTTAAATGGTGTTTGGAAGCTTTTGAATCAGGTTGGAAATGGAGGATTCGAAGGAGGAAGAACCAGGGCCATTTTTGCTTGGACCTAGCGCTATAGCGCCTAAATGGTAGTGCTACAGTGCTAGCCAAGGCAAAATTCCCCTGGTTGTAGCGCTGAGGCGCTAGGGGAGTAGCGCTGTAGCACTACCTTGTTATCTGAGATGCATGTTTTGGGTGTTTTTAAGGGTTTTTGGCTCGGGGTTTCAATTCCTAAGGCTCGGGATTGAATCTACTCACCGTTTGGGTACAATTCAGGGTCTCGAGAGTGAGGTTTAGGTCAAGACCCTTTTATTGTTGATTTCATTAATTGGAGATTGTATTTGGTTATGACTAGGTGACCGCTAAGGGATTAAAGGATCGATAATTCTCAAGGGTCGTTCAATTGTTATTCTCGCTCGAACAAGAGGTAAGAAAAACTGCACCCCGTATGTGATGCACGAGAAACATGTGGTTAGGGCATGCCATGAATGTTGAATATGAAATTGATCAGAGCTTGAGTCTCTGTGTTTGCGCATGATCCTAACTATGCTAGCAATTGTTAAGTAAGCATGTTGAATGCCCTACATTAAGATATTTGACATATGATATATGCCCGGTAGCATTGCTTACTTGTGAATGGCACTGACTTACTAGTCAGAATCGGCAATATGGTCAGAACTAGCTGTGAAGCTGTGACTTACTAGTCAAGTTCGACAGTAGTTTTGAGCACTGATCGTATGTTACTGGCCTAAGGTTCAGGAGCGCCATAAGCGTCATGAACGCAGAGCCGATAAAAGATTAGACCTAATCAATATCTGCATTGAATGACTCACCATGAGCATTAATGCCGGACCGACCCCAAGTTTGATGAAAAAACTAAAAGCGCTTGTCTAGTCTATGACTAGTTACTCAGAGCCAGGACTAGAAGGTCCAGGTGACCGCATCGTCACATGGCAAAGGGTACGGAACCCACACTAGTGACTCTTTGGTCACTCATTTGGTTTACATAGTGACTCCCTCATCAGTCACTCATTTGAGGGTGTGGAACCCATGTTAGTGACTTGCTCATTAGTCACTCATCTGGTTTAAGTTAGTGACGTGCTCATCAGTCACTCATCTGAGGCTGCGGAACCCATGTTAGTGACTTACTGCTCTGTCACTCATTTGATTAGGGCTATAAACCCCATCATGGTTATCGGAACCTTCAGTGTTAATCACTCATCTATTTTGGATTGACTTGATAGTCATCCATACAGGAGGGCATGGCCCACAACCATTATTATTTGGATTTATTTGCATGCGTGATTAAGGTTTTTATTGCTAGGCGTGCATATTATGATTTAGTAACATGTTATTATTGTTCATGAGCATATTGAGTTTTCTTGCTGGGCTTCCGCTCACGGGTGCTATGTGGTGCAGGTAAAGGCAAAAGAAAGCTAGATCATCCTTGAGTTGGAGAGCTTAGGTGACGATGTGTACATATGCAGCTGCTCGTCCGCCACGGCCGAGGGTTGAAAGAGGAACTAGGGTTAAACCCTGTTTTGCCGCTTAGATCGGCTGGTTGTAAATATTTTCTTGTAAAGAACCTTTAAATTATATTTTTGGGATCCCAATGTATACAGTAAACATTTTAGTGAAACGTTATATCTTATCCAAAAAAATTAATCCAAAACCGCTAATCATACTTAGCTACACGATTTTACCAAATGACTCGATTAGCGAGTTTAGCACTGTTTAAAAGGCACGCCGTAACAGTCCCTGGAGTTTAGGGTGTTACATTAATGTATTTAATTACATTAATTTAAGATTAGAACAATCAGTTGCAACTTCCCTGAATCAGGGGAAGATATTCTCCTAACCAGGCCTATAAATAGCCTTGTATTTTTCATTTGGACTGCATGCACAATCTTGTACTGAGAATACTTTGTTGAATTGCTCTAAGAAAGCTTTAAGAGAGTATTGCGAATCAATAATATTGACTCGTGGACTAGGCAGATTTTGACTACTGAACCACGTAAAAATCCTTTTGTTCTTTTCTTATTTTCTAAATCTTTAGTTTAGTGCTCTTCAGATTTAAGTTGACGAAAAATGGCGTCAATACTTGTAATTCAAATTTCTATTGGGGGAGAGTGAGATAACACCACCTCAAAATTTAGAATCTACACAAAAATTTGATTAATAGAGACTAAATAAAGATTAAGAAAGATTATGCAAACCCAAGTTGGTGAATGATCTTCTTCAACATTGATTAACCTTCAAAAACCCTTGTAGAGCCACCACTTTAAGCAAATCCTTATAACAAAAAAACCACAAATCCAAGCTTATACACATTTCTTAACGCTGTCCTAATACTATATTTCCTAGCCACCATTGAAGCTTGAGGCCTTTTCTTAGAGGAAATGAGGATTGAGGTTAAACAAGCCCTAAACTAAAAAAGTCAAGCACTTTCTTTATGAGTTTCTTGGAGAAAACTTGAGATTATTGGAGCTAGAGAGAGAGGGGATAGAGAGAGATTGGAGAGAGTGATAAAGTCTTCCAAAACTCTATTTTGACCCTTATATAGAGTAGACACCGTCATTATTAGGTCTAACCAATAGGATTAGACTTATAAAACACGTCATTTAAAGCAATTTACGTAACTTGTACGGTCTCCAGTAGGCGATGTTTCGCCTACATGCAGGCGATGCATCGCCTGCTAGGGTTTTTGAAGTCCTAAGGATCAGGCAAAGCTATGCCACTTGGGTGGTGACGCATCGCCACCCTCTTTGATTTTGGACCTCTCCAAAGATCTAGAATTGCTCCAAATGCTACCAAACTTTTTGGGGACCCTTAGATACCTCAATGCATCACTTTGGACCCAAAATTACATTTTTAAAGTGCCTATAATTGAAACTCAAATTTCACATCTTCACTATATGAAATTCACTAAGTGTTTATACATTGCTTGTATTTTAACACTTAGCTTTTTGTATTTAACCAATCATAACAATTTCTTATATAACACAAATTATTATCAATAAAAGAAGTAGAATTCATTTTGTTCACATTTACATTGCTTACATATTTTATTATTGTTAGGAATGGTGCCCTTAAAGCATATGAATTGGACAATATCTTTTTTTTATGATATAAATAAATGAAATGATTTTTTGTATATATTGATTGTTTATTATTATTATTATTATTATTATCTTAATAATATTATTTGAATATCAGAAAATTTCTAAATTCTTTATTGTGACTACAATCTTGCCTTATCATCAATATATAACATTTATGTTTATCAAATGGATGTCAAAACGATAATCCTAAATAGAGATCTCGATGAGGAGATCTATTTGGAACAAATAAAGGGTTTTGTTCTAAGGGAAAATGAACATAAAGTGTGTATGCTTGTTAAATCATTATATGGTTTAAAGCAAGCACAAAAAATTGGCATGGGAAGTTTGTTAAAGCCATAGTTTCAGATGAGTTTAAACACAATAATGTGGACACGTGCTTATACTTAAGACTTGTGATGGCTATGTCATCTTGGTGTGTCTATATGTTGATGATATGTTGATTTTGAGTAATGAGATGAAATGCATAATAGAAACGAAGAGGTTTCTATCTTCCATTTTCAAGATGAAGGACCTTGGAGTGGTTGATATCATCTTGAGTATAAAAGTGAGAAGAAATAGTGGGTGTTATGCCTTAATTCAAATTCAATATGTTAAAAAAGTGCTTGAAAAATTAGTCATCTCAAAATCAAAGAGGCAAATGGATTTGAATTCACCTTGGTTTATTTAACTTTTTAATATTTAAATAAAAAATAATTGACATAAACCAATCTGATGGCTGCCAAAAAATATTGATGGAATGTAATTTTGCCGAAAAAAACTGAAGTATTTAAGTGCTACAAAGCGAAAAACTTAAGAGTAATGATAGATGTACTTTTAATTTGTACACTTAAATTACACACCATGATGTGTAATTAGTCTCAACTATATAATTAAATATTATGTGGTTCCCACTTAAAAATATCCATGATTGAGATTACTTACACATTACAGTGTGTAATTTGAATGTGCAAATTGAAAGTTCATATATCATTACTCATAGAACTATGACATTTATTGCTACACTCACAAACTCATTATTCACATATAAAGATTTGAGAATTGCTAAGGGGCATCACTGGTGTCCAACACCACAAGAATGTGACATACTGCTATTGATATAATCCAATATTAGGTCTCACACATTTAAATTTAATAAGCATTATAAAGTATCGATAACCAATCACAGAGTGTCACCTTATACGGTGTTATGTACTTTAAGGTACCAAATAGCAACGCTACAAAGATTTGATTTTTTTTTTTGTTGGCTTTCCTAACAAAATCCTTGGTCGATTCAAAATTGACCAAATTACGAACATGGTTTACTTTATCAAATTATAGCTTAGTTTGTCAACATAGTTTATAAAAAAAAATTCTAAAATGAGGATCAACAAGTATGAGCTTTGTTTCAGCATAATAAGCTTACAGTTATTCCCCATATCTCTTAGAGCTCTTATTATTTCTGAATGTCATGTCAACAACAGCAGCATCAGAACATAGACATGGACGGTAGTTATGATGTGAAAGAATAATTCTAACATTTTATTGAAGACGTTGAAATGAAAAAAAAAAAAGAAAGAAAAGAAAAACATTAATGTATTATCAAGAATGGTACAAGAAATGTTAGATATTTTTTAATATACTACAGAGCCCAGTACAGTTGTATTAGTTAAACTCTGTTAGTTTGTTTTTTCTGTTTTGATTTTTAGTTGTAATGTTATTATTTCTTGTAACGGTCTGGTTAGTAGATTCTTGGCCAGTTAGTCCTGTAATCAAACACTTTTTACACTACTCTCAATGCAGTCAGTAGAGCCTTAATTCATTTTTTCACTCAAACAATCAAAGTTCTTCTTCTCTCTATTTTCTCTTCCTTGCTTTTCTCAAGTGATATGATTAACGAACGAGAGAAGAAAAACCATAAAGCCATATGTACCTATTTGCTGCTACAAATTACAGATCAATGTATAAATACAAAATCAAAGATGAAGCAAAATTTAAGGATTAGCTATATGTGTTGGGCTTGTAAATTGAGTAGATTTCTTCAAAGGGAGAACTTTTTTGAACCATATTATCACCACTATTTATGAAAAATATGCCAATGGACGCCTCTCTAATGTTACTTATGTTTGTCAGCTGAAGTAATGCTAACCATATATATGTTTATGCTTATGGTCACTCATGTTTATTCTCATTGTTTATTTGGTTTGTAAGACAAGAATGAACTATACATGATGCATATTGTGAATCAATACATACACACACCAATGCTGAGCTTGCAAATTAGGGGCCAAAATCTTAGATTTGTCCATTTCAACCGTGTTATATCAGCGAAACAAAAAAAGATTCAAACTTTTGTAAAAAAGAAAGTGAAAAATTCTCTTTTCTGAAACCACCTGAGGTGGCAGGCTTAAACAGAACCGAAAGTAGCATCAAATACAGCCACATCTGAGTCCATTGTGTGGACCAGGCAGCCAGCCACACAGACCTTGGTTTAGTAAGATCTTAGCTGTGTAAGGGCTGTATATACGACTTAAAACAGAGTGAGCTGTGTGAAACCTTGATGGTTCACCCCAATACAAACCCCTCCAATTACCAAACGAGGCTAAAGTGGGCCCTAAGGCCCCAAGCAAAGCACATGCATTCATTCATTCACCTAATCCTTCTCCATTTTTCTCACCCTTTTCTATGGTCCACCACCCAAAGCAATGTGTGTCTTTCTCACAACAGTTTCTTTTGTCTCTTCTTTCCTCCTCGTAGCGATATGTATTTGTACTTTTCTTGTAAAGTGCAAATGGATTTGAATTCAATTTGGTTTATTGTAAAAGTACTAAAGAAATTTGTTTAGAGATTTTGTACAGAGGAAGATACTCATTAATATTATTCACCGCCAGCTGCTTTTGTGGGAGCCGCGTACATAATAATGATGATGATAATAATAATGAGGTGTTGTTTCAATAAGTCTTAGTAAACTTATGTGCATGATCCCTCATGTGGGCGACGAAATATGCGCCTAACGCCACGTCACCTTCTATAATGCAAAATCATGATCAAAGTTATTGTCAAATAATAAATAAATGGGTAAATACTATTTTGGATCTTATATTTTGCAAAAATTACTGATCAGATTTTGTGTTTTATTAAATGACAATTTAGACTATGTGTTTTGTAAAATAGAGCATGTTGACCCACAATTTGGCCAATGACACGGAGTCAAATATACGACAAATGATAAATCAGCAAGTAAGAAAGATGATCGAATGGAAGAGAAGAAAACACCAAGGATTTATAGTGGTTCGGCCCCAAAAGATGGTAATGACCTACGTCCACTTAGTGCTATTATTAAGATTGAATCTCAAAGCAGTGATCAAAGAACTAAAGTTCTTGAGTTTCACAAACTTTGGAAGAAAATACAATAAAACGGTGGATAATTGCACTATATCTCTATCTTAGCAAAAAGATTCAGGAATCAAAAGTCCCTTCCTTGAGCTATTTCATGTATATTTATAGGTTCAAGGATGGTTACATATGCCAACGTGCCATGTCTTTCCTTAATAATCGCGTATAAAGATAATAATGAATAAATATTCCACACAATTATTATAAGATTACAGTTTAAGAAGGAAATAAGTCAGGTTATACGACCAGCCTGGTTGTATCTAAAAATTAACCCCTGGCGAAGCGATATGCTTCTGGCCGATAGTCGAGCAGTACTTCTGCCACATGTCAACCACGTGTGAGAAATCCTTGCCACATCATCTGCAGCCATTTTTAGGGTAAACATTTGCCCCCCAAGTTTATTTATTGCGACCAGCAATAAGTAAACTTAGGAAACTGACTCTTCGAATACCCCACAAAATCTGTCAGAGCCGCCCATGCTTTCTCGAAAAAAGGTGATCAATCATGTCCAATCAAGTCTTTTCGGCTTCCCAATAACTTTTTTGACGGCTATCACACTTCCCCATGCCTTGGAAAGTTACCATTTTTTATTACCTTGGTAACCACTCCTCGGCTAATATAAATAACCCTTCAGTATCAGTTTTTACTTTTTACACTTTAACTTTATCTTCAAGAAACTGAAGAACCAGGAGCTATACTCCCAGAAACCCAGAAACTCATACAGATCACGAAGCTCTTGCCCAGCCGAATCAATTTAGTGCCTCAGAACTTCACTCCATCTTTCATGCAAGTACGTTTCCTTGAACCTTTCCATTGTTAATAGGCCATACAACACTTGTTTGTATCTATTCCTGATATCTGAGTTCTTGGAGGTTTTTACTTTTCTTGGCTGAAACTGTTTTGGGGAAATTGGGAATGTTAACCGATGCTTGAAAGGGTGATGAAACAACGTCTTGTAGGAGTTAGGAGCCAGTTTGGTAGTCGAGATTGTAGATTTAGGGCGTAAAATCGAAGTAAAAATTTGATTTTTAGGCTAGTTGAAAAACTGGGTTTTTCCCGCCCCTTCGGAGTCGAAAAAGCTTTTTCCTAAAAAACTTTTTACTTCCGCTTTTCAATCTGTTTTTCAAACTGCTCGTATAAAACTTAGTGTTTTTGCTAGAATTCTTTTGGTCGTATAAAAGCTTAACTTTTATAGGCGAGCAACGTTATTCTAACTTTCAACACAGATTTTTAGGTTTTACGTTCTCACCTCCCCCTTTCTCTGTTCGCGGTTCTTCATGCAAGATCCTTGGGGAGGTGAGAAGCCTATCGACGACGACTTGCTTGCCCAATTACTTGAAGACAAGGAGCATCCGTCGCAATTGGTGCCAGAGATTCCTTTTTCTCGAACCCCACCCAATAGACCTCATATAAACCTTCCAGCCATGGGTAGAGTAAAATCCACAGCCCATAAAAAGAAATCTTCCAAACCTTCAGACCAGCCTGCTCCTTAGACTAGTATTCCCTAGACCAGTGGTCGGGAAAGAAATACCCCCGACCCAAACATTCAAACTCATGCTCAGCCCCGAAACGTCGTTAAACCAGATGTTGAATGGTACATCGCACCTGTCAGCCGGGCAACGATCAAGATGATTGCTAATTACGTAAAAAAAATATGGACTCCCTGGGGTGACATTAGTTCAACCCACTCAAGACTAACGGGCGAACTTGCCTGGAGGTGCCTTCAGCGCCTTGTCGAGGTACCATATTGAGGCAGGAGCGACTCTGCCTCTTCATCCTTTTTTCCAGGGGGTGGCCAATTACTTCGGGGTCGCCCCTTTTCAAATAACTCCCAACGGATATAGAATGCTCGATGCACTCTATATCCTTTACAGCCACAAAAAATGCCCTGTCCCCACTCCACACGAGGTCAACTATCTGTTTGACCTAAAATCTAACCCCAACTAAGAAAACACGGGGTTTTTCCACTTTTGTCACCAGGAAACGGGTCGCACTTTCCTGACCGACACCACCTACATCTCGAACGTGGGGAGGTACCATCTGGAGTATTTCCTGACAACAAATATGGTCGCAAATAACCTAGCCTTCACTCAAGGAGGTAAAGTCTTTGTACCACTGGTCGCCAATCTTTCTTCAATTTTTTGCTGCATTTCCTTATAAATTTAGTGCATTTCAGGCCCATGGTTGCGACCAAACCCTACTCCAGACATGGAGATGCGATCAGCCCTCCTGGCCAGCATGATCGACATAGAGAAAAGTATCAAACAACTGGTCACAGAGGCCAACTTGAGGCTGGTCGGGCTTTTAGCTCCCCACCAAGACGTGAGGGAGTCAACAGCGAGAAGTGCCACTGGCGAGGAGATTCCCGAGCAGCACCCGGACGTGTCACAACCTCAGAGGAGGACAACCGAAGTGACAATCAGGGAACCCTCCAACATCCCACGAGCTGCTGCTGCCCCCGCCCCTCAGGGAAAGGGAAAAAAGAAGGCCACTGTCCCTCTCGAGCCCCTTGACGAATCTTCGGATGAGAACAGTACTAATTTCTCGCTTTTAGATAGTTTTCCAATTCCCTGCCACTTATTTGACGGGGATGGCAATTTTAAGTACGCTCCCAATTTAGATTCAGACTTCTTCATGCCAGAGAGTGAGTGTAACACTAGTAGAGTGTATAATGTAGCGATCAGTAATGATAGCTCGGGTATTTCACTTACAATTTTCTTTGTTTCTTTTCCTGACATAACATACTCAATCGTTTATACTATCTCACTGTTCGTGTATTTGCTTCTCTTTCAGACATGGAATCCGAGTACGTGTTCGACATATACAGTGCCCTTGAGGCTCTCGAAGCTCCGTCGAGCAAAAAGAAAACGAGCAAGAGGCATCCCAGGGAAAGCAGTAAAATGCCTCAGGCCAAGAAAGCCCGCACTGTAGGCCCTCCGGCCGACGGACCCTCAGCAAATGCAACACCACCTAATTCTCCTCTCGAGCAGCAGACTCCCCCTGCTCCTGCCGGGTCGACACCGTCTCCACCGGCCCCAACCACCAAACTCAGCAGGCTGGTCCTGCTTCCACAAGGGGCGACATATCGAGTCGCGCCTTAAGATCGGTCAAAGACAGGGTCGCCAAAATTTTGAAGCACGAACGTTGTCGAGAGGCGATGGCTTCGATTGAGACAATGGACGTTGACCAGATCCTAACCCGCGCATTGAATGAGTTTGCCAGTGTAAGTTATCTTTTTCTGTGGAGACAGCTCCTTTTATATTCTACAGTCAATCTAACCTTTTCTATGATCGCAGGCAATTCTAACCCTTACTGCCGATCAGATCCGCTCAGGTGCTGTCACCAAGCAGTCCAAGACTTTGGAGCAACGACACATTGAAGAACTTAAAGCTGCCGAAGCGAAATACGCTGAGCAGCTTGAGGCGGTGCTCGAGGAGAAGAATAAATTGGATGCAGAGCTAAGGGAGAAGCAGACTGCTCTGGATAAGGCCATTGAGCAAAAAGACAACATCAAGGAGTCTAACCGTATCAACTATCGCAAGGCTAAAAAGCTCGAGCAGGAGTTGGCTGCGAGTAGACAAGAGACTACAACCTTGGAGGGTCGTATCGAGAAGCTTGAACAAGCCAATGCCAGTAATTTGGAAAGGTACAAGAACGCCACAAGTAAGTGTTTTTATGACTTCTCGAAACACAACCAAGGGGCTGATTTCAGTTACCTTCCCGAGCACGCAAGGCATGCCGAGATAGCCCGCTGCATTGCTCGACTGGCAGAAAAGGAGAGGGCAAAGGTACCTGCCTCACCCGAAATCTCCTTGGCGACTGGCTTGGACGAGGCAGACAATGAAGCTACAGATGTCGTCGACCAGGGCACCCCTCAAGATCCTCCAGCCTCGTAGTCTGCAAATATTTTTTTTCTCTTAATTTTTCAAGTACACAACCTACAGGTCGTGATGTAAAGACATTTATTTTCCAATTGATATTTATTGCTGCATGGGCAGCTTTTACTTTTATTTGAACAATTTCATCCGAGCAGTGACTGCTCGTGGTGTAAAACTAACATTTTGATATTATAATATATTTGCATCTTATTATAATATCTGTTCGCATGACCGAACTTAGCATAGTACTTTGGTTTGATTTAACAAAATACAAAATTTTGAAAAATACTCTAAGTACCCTAGCATGCTTTCACTTATTTTGCTCATGTGTTTACATACCTTTCAATATGCTTTGTTTACTAGATACCTTATATGCCCCCCAAGTGATCGAGGAGCTTTAGGTCCTTGGTCACTTGCCTTGACCAAAACCTGTTTGAACAATACTGCTCGGAGCAAAATAATTAAAATTGTAATACAGCAAAACAACACACGTAATAAGCAAATACTTGTATAAAATACAATAATTGGCAAGAATGACTGGCTGCGCACAGTCCCTTATATTTTTCGTAATAAATGGACAAAACATGTCTGTACGAGTGATAAAAAAGATCTTACACTTATAAGCGATCAGTCACATAAAATGACCAACCCTTTTTCATAACTTGTAAAAAGTAAAATTAATACAAGTCAATCCTTTAAAAAGGATTGTTCATTGATAGTACTTGCGTAGGTGCTCTCCATTCCAATAGCGAGGAACGAGATCTCCGTTTAAGCGAGCAAGTTTGTAGGTGCCTGGGTGAAGGACTTCTTCAATCTGGTATGGTCCTTCCCAATTAGGTCTGAGTACTCCAACAGCTTGGTCGTGGGTGCTCAGGAAAAGTCTTCGAAGTACCAGATCTCCGACACTGAATTTCCTTTCTCGAGCTTTAGAATTGAAATACCGAGCGACCTTTTGCTGGTATGCAACTACTCAGAGTTGGGCTTGCTCACGCTTCTCATCGACCAAGTCTAGGGTTTCCATCAGTAGTTGGCTATTCGAGCCCTTATCGTACGTGATTCTGCGATGCGAAGGCGGATCCAACTCAACAGGAAACATAGCCTCATATCCATAAGCTAAAGAGAATGGAGTATGGCTTGTTGCTGTTCGGTGGGAAGTTTTGTATGACCAAAGGACTTCAGGCAATTATTCTGGCCATGCCCCCTTAGCTTCTTCTAGTCTTTTCTTTAGTGTATCCTTTAGCGTTTTGTTGACCGCTTCGACTTGTCCATTTTCTTGGGGATGAGCAACTGAAGAAAAGCTCTTGATAATGCCATGCCGTCCGCAAAAATCCGTGAATAAATCACTATCGAACTGGGTGTCGTTATCCGAGACGATTTTCCTTGGCAATCCATAGCGACAAACGATGTTTTTGATCACAAAATCCAGTACCTTCTTGGTCCTTATGTGTAACTCCCTACTTCCTTAGAGCCATTACTAAGTGAGTTTAAAAACGTGCTTTCAACTCTCTAATCGAGGTTTTAGGTCAAATAGTGTAATTAAGCCACAAACAGAGGAAAAACTTTAGAAATAACAATTTCCATAGAAAATCGTAAAAGTTTTACACTTGGGATCCCAAAATACAATTTAGAAAGATTTACAATACATAAACTGAACCAAGTCGACTAAACGACAAAATCTAGGTTTATTTACAAACATCTCCCAAAATCCACTGGCTGTGGCAGCCAGGCTGGCCTAACATGTACACGCCGCCTCACGCCTGCTATACTCATGGTTGGTTGACCTTCTCTTTACCCTTACCTGCACCACAAAGCATCTGTGAGCCGAAGCCCAGCAAGAAAACCCACAAGCAGATAACATATGCAACACATATAACAGGCATATAAACAGGCCACCAATGGCTAAACACATACGGCCTAGCCGTCCTAGGCGTTTACCAAGCCCTGGGTTCACAGACCACAACCTGAGGATATCCCAGGTATCCTTTTAGGGAATCGCCCTGGAAACTCGCACTCCACGTGCTCAACGCTGCTCCCGGCCCCTTACCGTACTCGGCCTGCCCTTGCCGTTCTCGGCCTACACCGTTCCCAGCTCTTGTCGATCATTCACATAATAGGATACATATCATAACAAGCAAGTACAGAATTCTAACATAATCAATTAAAGGGCTACGCCCTACAGTTCAAACACATTGGGCTCAGCCCTACATACAAGCTCTATGGGAACAAGGGTTTTCTTACCTGAGTTCTGAGCTTACCGAGCACCGATGTCCCAAGCACAGTCCTCTAACTTGAGCCTCGCTGAAACCCTAGTCACAACACATATAAAAATATCCATCCATCAAGTTCTAATCCAATAAATAACTTTAAACCATAACCCTAACCTCCGGGACCTTGAATTCTATCAATCCAGGTGATAAAATCCATCCCGAGCCTTAACCATTGAATTCCCAAGCCTAAAGACCCTTAAAAAATGCAGACTAGCACTAAGAGCCGCGGCCCCACCCTCAAGAGACGCGGCTAGCCTCAAAACAGAGGCTAGCACACCCCTGCAACACACACGGGCCACAGCGCGCATGAACTCCTCGGCCACACTCGGCCGCGCGCGCCCCTCCTAGGGCCGCGGCCCTCACCACTGAACCCAGATTTTCTCACCATCTTTCAATACCTTTCCTCAAGCCAATTCTCCCAAAACTTGGCTAACAATCCTAGATAACCAACAAAATTATTTCAGCTCAATAACAGCACCAAAACCCCATTAAAATCTGCTCCAAAACTCAGCTAAGATACTCAAGACAGATCAAACTTAACCAACATGCAACTCTAGCAAACCAGCAGCAAATCTAGACATAATCTCTATAATTAAGGCTTACCCTTGCTGGATTAAGCTTCAAAACCAGTTCCCTATGCTCCAATCTTCAAGCTTCAAGCTCCCTTAAATTCCCCAGCTGTAATCCCTTAGCTTTAAGTTAGTTTCCCCCAAGTTTTCCTTTGAATTTGCCTTAGAGTGTGAAAGAGAGAAGAAGATGAAAGCTATCTCAGCTGTGAAAGAATGTGTATTTCGGTTTCTCCAAGTTTCCCAACTATTCCTCTACTTTGTTTTATTTAACTTAATCTATGTGGTTACCTCAAGGCTCAGGGTACCAAAACGTCCTCGAGGGCAAAATGGTAAATTTCCCCAATGTTCCCTCCTAGACATTCTATCCTCAAATATATCTCCAAATATTTACTTTCATGTCCCGATAATCCCATAGCACACCTATTACCCAAATTACCCCCCGACTCGCCCCGAGTCCAAATCTCAACCCTGTTGTGACTTTCCGACTAACCGCTCCCCAGGACTGTCTCGGATCGTGCTGCACAAACATATCACATATATATCGCATTTATCACATTTATCACACTTATGCCCCCAATATCCAAACGGGGCCCACATGCACATTTAACTCAATTAAACATGCATCACTATCATATATACACATAAATCCACATATTAGCATATTAAATCACTTATTGCCCTCCAGGCACACTAATTAAGGTCCTAAGCCCGATTAGTAAATTCGGGTCGTTACATTATGGTTGCAAGAGGCTCAGCTTCGGCCCATTTAGTGAAGTATTCGACGGCAACCACAGCATACTTGACGCCACCCTTTCCTGTGGGCAAAGATCCAATTAGATCTATGCCCCAAACTGCAAACGGCCACGGACTTTGCATCTGTTTAAGCTCATTAGGGGCTTCTCGTGGGATTTTGGAGAACCTCTGGCACTTGTCGCACCTTCGCACAAACTCCATTGAGTCTTCATTCATCGTGGGCCAGAAGTATCCTTACCTTAGTATGTTTTTTGACAAGCTTTGCCCCCCAGTGTGGTCTCCACAAAAGCCTTCGTGTACCTCTTTCATCAATTCTTTGGCCTTCTCTTTCGAAACACATCTGAGGAGTGGCATTGAGTATCCCCTTCGGTACAAGATTCCATCGACCAGGATATACCTAGTAGCCTGTCGCTGAAGGTCCTGGCTTTGTTTCTGTCAGTTGGTAACACGCCTTGCATCAGATACTCTATATATGGTGCCATCCATGTATCCGCCATCTGGATCACCATAGTGGTCTCCTCTGCTTGGATGCTTGGCATTGATAGCCGCTCAACCGACACTATATTCAGAGTATCAGCATCCTTCGCACTTGCTAATTTGGCCAAAGCATCAGCATTGGAATTCTGGTCGCGAGGTACTTGCTGGAGGCTGTATTTTTCGAACTGAGCCAATAGATCTCTTGTTTTTTTTAGATAGGCAACCATCTTTAAACCTCGCGCCTGGTATTCCCCCATGACTTGATTCACCACCAGATGAGAATCACTGTAGATGCCAAGCACTTTTATATTCATGTCCCTGGCTAACCGCAACACAATGAGTAATGCTTCATACTTGGCCTCGTTGTTAGAAGCAGTGAAGTCAAACCTGATAGCGCAGTGAAATTGATGCCCTTCCGGCATTATCAATATCACTTCTGCTCCAGCGTGGCACTCATTAGAAGAACCATCTGTAAATAATTTCCACGAGGGAGCTTGGCTTTGACACTCAGGTTCATTAGGCTCTTCAATTCGCTCACTATATGTAAGCTCAGTGAATTCTGCAATGAAGTCAGCCAGGGCTTGCCCTTTTATCGCTGCTCGCGGCAAGTAAGATATATCGAACTGCCCAAGTTTGACTGCCCATTTTAGCAATTTACCCGCAGCCTCTGGTTTTTGTAGGACTTGTCGTAGAGGCTGGTCGGTCAAAATCGGATTTGGTGAGCTTGAAAGTAAGGCCGCAGCTTCTTGAAGGCCAAAATTAGGCAATAGGCTAGCTTCTCAATGGGTGGGTATTGTTGTTCTGCTTCAATTAGCCTTTTGCTTACATAGTAAATGGTCTTCTGCACGCCTTCTTCCTCCATTACTAAAACGGCACTAGCAGCATATTCCGTGATCGTCAGGTAGATGAACAAAGTTTCTTTATCGACCGGCTTTGACAGGATGGGTGGTTGTGCCATATGAGTTTTTAATGCTTGAAAGGCATGCTCGCACTCCTCCGTCCACTCAAACTTTTTGTTGCCTCTAAGTAGATTAAAAAATGGAACGCACTTATCTGTTGACTTCAAAATGAATCTACTAAGAGCGGCAATTCTTCTGGTTAAACTTTGAACATCCTTAATCTTCGCTGGTGATTTCATATCGATCAGGGCTTTAATCTTCTCGGGATTGGCTTCAATTCCTCTCGAGTTAACTATAAATCCCAAGAACTTCCCTGATCCTACTCAGAAAGAGCATTTAAGGGGATTCAGCTTCATCTGATATTTGTTCAAGATGTTGAAGCACTCCTGCAAATCCTTTATATGCCCTTCTACTTTCTTCGACTTGACCAGCATGTCATCTATGTAGACCTCCATGTTTGTGCTGATCAGTTCCTTAAACATGTGGTTGACTAGTCACTGGTAAGTCGCACAAGCGTTTTTCAAACCGAAGGGCATTACTTTGTAACAGTAAAGCCATGTATCAGTCTGAAAGCTAGTGTGATCCTTATCAGGGGGATGCATACTAATCTGACTATAACCCGAGTATGCATCCATGAATGAGGGAGTCTCATGCCCTGCAGTGGCATCGACCAGCTGTTCGATTCTAGGGAGTGAGAAACAATCTTTGGGGCAGGCTTTATTTAGATCTGTAAAATCCACGCACGTACGCCATTTGCCATTCAGCTTGGGAACTAGCATGGGATTAGAGACCCACGATGGATAAAATGCCACCCTGATGAACCCATTCTCCTTCAGCTTTTCAACTTCTTCTTTTAAGGCCCTTGATCTGTCTTTGTAGAGCAGCCTTCTTTTTTGCTGCACTGGTGGAAAACTCTTGTCGATGTTTAGGACATGGCTGATGATTGCAGGGTCTATCCCGACCATGTCTTTGTGCAATCAGGCAAAGACTTCCTGGTTCCTCCTTAAAAACTCCACCAGTGCTTGTTTTGTCGTTGTCTCTAAGTTTTTACCGACTTTCACAACTCTGGTTGGATTTTCTTCATCGAGTTGGACCTCTTCAAGGTCCTCGATGGGCCCAATTTCTTTCTCAAAATCCCCAAAGTGAGGATCCAAATCTCTATCCTCACTTTGGGCAACACCCTATTTGGTGACATTATCACCCGAGTGGGCCTGAGCATCAGTTGCCACTTGCAACTCTTTTCCGCGAACATCTCTCGATACACCCTTCTTTGCCTTGGTGATTGAGGTGTTGTAGCACTCCCTCGCTTCCCGCTGATTTCCCAATATGCACCCTATCCCTGCGTCTGTTGGGAATTTCATGGTGAGGTGCCATATTGAGGTGACGGCTCGTAGGTCGACTAGAATTGGTCTCCCAATTACAGCATTGTATGTTGAAGGAAAATCAACCACTGTGAAAGTAGTGAGTAATGTCCTATTAGTAGGTGCAGTACCTGCTGTAACTGGAAGCCTAATCGACCCTGTTGGGGCGAGCCCTTCACCGAAAAAACCATAGATGGTTTGGTAGCATGGCTCCAGGTCTTTGACGGACAACTTCATTCTTTTCAGCAAAGACTTGTATAGGATGTTGACCGAACTCCCTGTGTCGACCAACACCCTTTTCACCATCATGTTGGCAATTTGTACGTCTACGACCAGCGGATCAGAGTGTGGGAATCGTACGTGTTGGGCATCGTCATCATAGAAGGTTATCAATTCCTCCTCTGTACGAGCCTTTTTTGGTGCTCGATCTTCCACACTCATCATCTCGATGTCCTGGTCGTGGCGTAGGGTTCGAGCGTATCGTTCCCTTGCCTTCCCACTGTCTCCTGCAAGATGCGGGCCTCCACAGATGGCGAGTAAAGTGCCTGCCACAGGAGCTAGCTGTAGAGGTGGTGAACGTTGGCGTGCAGGCGCCTGCTCGTTGCCACCTTGAGCCTCTCGCTGAGACCCTCCTATGGCTCACACATATCTTTTCAAATGTCCCTGCCTGATCAGGATCTCAATCTCATCTTTCAACTGGTTACATTCATTGGTATCGTGCCCGTAGTCGTTGTGAAAACGACAGAACTTTGTCGTATCTCTCTTGGAGATATCTTTCCTTATAGCTACGGGTCATTTGTAAGGCACGCTTGAGCTGGTCGCCTGGTAGACTTCGGCTCGGCTTTCGACAAGGGCCGTGTAGTTGGTGAATCTCGGCTCATATCGATTGCCTTTGGGGCGTTTACTCTCAGAAACTGAGGGTTCATTGTTTGTCCATTTTCCACCATTCCTACCACTGCCATTCTCGTTGCCTTTGTCATTGCCATTGGGCTTTTCCGACCCGTTGGCGGCTTTGGCGGGTTCTTCCTTAGGTCCCTTGTCTTTTGTTGGCGATTTCCCTTCGTTGGAAATCACGTCTTCGAGCTTGATATATCGATCAGCCCGATCCAAGAACTCTTGGGTACTTCTAACCCCATGCTTTATGAGGCTACTCCAGAGGGGCGAATAGCGCCTCACCCCAGCAGTTAGGGCCATCATCTTACCTTCATCGCCCACTGCCTTGGCTCCAGCTGTTGTTCGCATGAAGCATTGGACATATTCTTTCAAGGGCTCTCCCTCTTTCTGGCGTATCTCGACCAGCTGGTTGGTCTTTGTGGGGTGTACACGACCCGCATAGAACTGTCCGTAAAATTCCTTCACGAACATTTCCCAAGACACTATACTAGCAGGAGGGAACTTGAAGAACCACTTCTGAGCGGTGTCAAACAGTGTCGCAGGGAAGATCCGGCAGCAAGTGTCTTCCGACACTTTTTGTATGTCCATTTGTGTCTTAAACATATTAATGTGAGATACTGGGTCTCCGTACCCATCAAAGTTCGGCAATGTAGGCATCTTGAACTTACTGGGGGTTTCGGCCGAGGAAATCCTCTGTATAAAGGGGGTGCCCCTCCTCCTATCGTACTTGATATGGGACGTTCATCCCCCAACCAGCTGCTGTACCGCCTGGTTCAGGGCATCAATCTGAGCCCGAACTGCTTCTGGGACTGTTGGGGCCACCGATGTTGAGGGAGCGTGATCGTCGTGTCTCTCACGGCGGTCGTTGAGTACGTCCCTCAGATCATCGTCTCTTCATCTCTGCTCGCTAGCTCCTAGTCGACTAAAGACGTTCGGCTATCTGGGTTGCCCCCCAGCGTTGTGGCTAGCTGACCTATTTTATCTAGGTGGGGGGATCCTGCCTCCACCCCATTCTTCATTCCTCCAGCCAACATTTCTTCTACCGGAATTAGCTTCGTTATAGTCATGGCCATCTCTGAATTGTGGTTGACTACAGCATGACCAGCTGTTCATGCCATTTCCTCCTCAGGCTGGCATTTCCCGAGCGTCAAGGGGAGGCCTGCGCTGGTCATTGGGTTCCCGTGCATCGTTATGCCGTGGGGGGCCCCTGACCGCAGAGCCTAACTCGATGTTCCTCCTGTTGGTAGAAGGATGCTGCCCCCTGCTCGGTGGATTTGGCTCTTCTTCCCCTGGGCGTCTAGGGCTACGGGGCGGTTGCCCTGCCCTATTCTGCCTCGGGCGCTGGGGATTGCCTCGACCAGCTTGGGTTGGAGGCAGCTGCTCAGGATCCCTAGGCGGGACCTCATCCTGAGCCATAGGCGGCTGCTCTGGCCTTTGAAGGCTTGCTGGTTGGAGCGGAGGGCTTGGATTGGGACCTCTTTGAGGTGGTGCACTTGATGGTTGATCTGGCTGGGAGGCTGGCACAGCCTGACTCCTAGCCAGTTGAATGGCTGCTTCAAGGGCGGCCATGGCATCCCTCTGCCGACGATCCATTTCCGCCTGCCGCTCACTTAGCTCTTGGCGCTGGCGCTCTATTTCCCTTTGCTGCAGCGCCATCGTCTCCGCAGCATTCTCCTGATTGGCCCTTAGATTAGCCAACTCATCTTGCAACACTCCTAGCGTTGCCCTCAGTGTTTCGGAATCTAATTCCTCCTCATCAAACTCCAAATGTGGTTCATTCTCAGCCACATTTGGGGGAGGAGGTTAGGACGGTGCAGCGCCAGCAGCCTGTCCAGTCTTCTTGGATGTTTTCGCCATTAGATTTTTTCACAGTTTTTTGTCAAACTCTCAATGAAAGCACCAGAATGTTGACACACGATTTGGCCAACGACACGGAGTCAAATATACGACAAAGGATAAAACAACAAGTAAGAAAGATGATCGAATGGAAGAGAAGAAAACACCAAGGATTTATAGTGGTTCGGCCCCAAAAGATGGTAATGACCTACGTCCACTTAGTGCTATTATTAAGATTGAATCTCAAAACAATGATCAAAGAACTAGGGTTCTTGAGTTTCACAAACCTTGGAAGAAAATACAATAAAACGGTGGATAATTGCACTATATCTCTCTCTTTTTCTCTATCTTAGCAAAAAGATTCAGGAATCAAAAGTCCATTCCTTGAGCTATTTCATGTATATTTATAGGTTCAAGGAGGGTTACATATGCCAACATGCCCTATCTTTCCTTAATAATCGCGTATCAAGATAATAATGAAGAAATATTCCATGCAATTATTATAAGATTACCGTTTAAGAAGGAAATAAGATAGGTTATACGACCAGCCTGATCGTATCTAAAAATTAGCCCCTGGTGAAGCGATGTGCTTCTGGTCGATAGTCGAGCAGTACTTCTGCCACATGTCAACCACGTGTGAGAAATCCTTGCCACGTCATCTGTAGCCGTTTAGGGTAAACAGAGCAAAAAAGTATCATCAACCAGATTTTGCTCAAACTTTTTTTAAATATGACCAAAATGCCCTCATATTTTATTAATTAATGAATTAAATAAATAATGAACAATATATTTTGATATAAAAAACAAATTAAATTGTTTTTAAATAGAAAATAATTAAAAAATATATATTTTAAATAAGAAAAAATTAACATATATAGTTTTCTAAAAATTAACAAAAATAATCATTAAAATCATTAAATATAATTTAAAAATCTTAATCCTAATCTATTAGCCTTATTATTCACTAAACATAATTTAAAATAAACAACTAAAACTAAAGAAATCAAAACTTAATCAACCTAAACCCTAGTCCTAATCTATCAGTCTCCATCTTCTTCTTCAAAGAGCATCCATCATTATCATTATCGTCATTGAAATTATGTTTTTAGTAATTACTAAATTAATTAAACCATGTGAATTAATTAAGGTGCGGAATGGTAATTAAATGTTGAAACAGATTTCAGATTTATCAGGATAGAATTTGAACTTGTCACGACAGAAACTGAACACAATAAAAAGACAGTGCAAAAACAATAAAGAACACAACGAATTTTTACAAGGTTCAGAAACCCTTTCGGATAACCTACTCCTTGGGGCCACATCCAGAGAATAAAACCAACTAATAAAGAATCACACGTACAAAATATTGACTTAAACAATACAAGACTCCCTCTTGAGATTTGTCGCAACTTTGTTGTACTTTTCTTCACTAATCTGATTCTGATTGAAACACTCAACCACTTGAACTCTTTTCAATGGTCAGCAAGAGCTTGCATCCTCCCGACATAAGGCTTGTAAAAATCCTCTCCCGAAGACTATAAGAATTGTGTTCAAATTACAACATGTATTCACTCATGAAAGTGGTATAAACTCACCACAAAACTAAACACTCATTTTACTACAAGATCACGTGAATACAATGATCTTGAATACAAACAAGAAACTCTCACAAATATTACAATTCACTCACACACAATGCATCCAAAGAGTTCACTTTTTCTCAAGGTCTTAGAAGCTTATTTATAGATTCCATTTCGTGCTCAGAAAGGATGAGAAAGAATATACTAATAAAAGCAAGAATATTTGAAGATATTCTTCATTAATGAAGATTTTCCATTTTTAGGTGATTCTGATCCGACAGATACGAATTTGGTGGGAACAGCTAAAACCTGTGTCAGATCAAATTTCTCAAGATAGAAATAACAATTAATTACTTCAAAGATTTAGTTTCCTGAAGTTTATTACCTTGATCAGCACTACAAATAAAGGGTTTATACATTTTTAGACCCTATGTTTTGTCTAATTACTTGTTTGGACCCTGTGTTTTGATAAATTACTTTTTGGACCCTGTGTTTTCTAAAATAGTTCAAATAGACCCCTAAACCCGATTTTGATCAAAAAATTTTGAACTAAAATCACAAATAATTCATCAAACTAACAACTCAGAATAAAAATATAGTCATTCTACCTAAGAACTGTGTTGTTATATTCAATTTTTTGTTCACCAAAATCAGGTTTAGGGGCCTATTTGAACTATTTTACAAAACCAAAAACTAATTTGTCAAAACATAGGGTCCAAACAGGTAATGAGACAAAACACATGGTCCAAAAATGTATAAACCCAAAAATAAAAGACAAATATTCCATAAATGAATTTGAGTAAGCACAGAATATTTTTCTTTATATAACCAAGACATAAATTCTTTTTATAAACATATTGTGATAAAATCAAGCTAAATAAGGAATTATATGAAATCCTTACAAATTAATTCAAGACATTTATTTTGAAAATCACAAGAATTGGAATTTAAAAATTATCTTTTAAACAAAAAGATATTTCTATAAAATTTGCCAACTTTAGATTTTACAATCATCATCATCATCATCATCATCATCATCATCTTCTTCTTCTTCTTCTTCTTCTTCTTCTTCTTATTGTTGCTAAAACCAAAAATAATATGAAAATCCCTCTCCATCTCACTCTCACCTATCACTCTCCATGTCACGTCTACCTCAGCCATCTCCCTACCTATATGCTACTAGGTGTAACAGTGGGTGTGTCGATCTGGGTGGTTAGCAGAGGATTGCGGCAAGGTGCAGCATCGGGGTCGTGCGACTGGGTGCAAGAATTTGAGGTCGCCGGATCTGGATTTTTTTAATCTTTAATGGAATTTTCATTGGGTATGTGAGGGAGGACGGGGGAGGAGATTCGTGGGTCTTCATAGGACCGGGGAGGAGATCGTGCCTGAAGCAGGTGATGGGGCTACCGGCTCTTCGTCGACCACCATTCCTGACGCAAGTGATGAGGCTGTCGAAGATGCCATCGTTCTCTTTCTGCAACAGCGAATGGAGTGTTGTCGAAGATGCTAGGGTTGGGACTGGTGGTTGGGTGCTGGGGCTAAGTCTGGTCGTTGAAACTAAAAGGGAACAAGGAAGAGAAAAGAGAGAAGAAAATTCCCCCCTTGAACCAGATTTGAAGATGCTGAAGAAGAAGATCAAGAAGGAGAAGAAGAAGACAAGGATGAGGGAGATGCAAAAAAAAAAAAAAAAATCTAATTTTGTTTTAGGAATTTTTTTTTATTAATATTAAGTTTGGTAGCCTAATTTTAGTATTTCATTTTTTATTTTATATTTAATGTTTTTAATTAAATCTGATTATTTTTGTTGATTTTTCGAATACTATTTATGTTAATTTTTTCTTATTTATAATAGTTTTTTTTAATTATTTTTTATTTAAAAATAATTTAATTAATTTTTATTTTAAAATATATTATTCATTATTTATTTAATTTATTAATTAATAAATATGATATCATTTTGGTCATATTTAAAAAAAGTTTGATCATAATATGGTCCAGAGTACTCTTTTGCTTCATTTTGCAAAACACAATATCTAAGGGAAATTTGAGCTTTTATGCTTAATGAGTGGTTCTAAGTAAAAAAAAATACTAGGCATTTAAATCATTTTAAAAAATGTGAATTCTTTTGACAATACCCAAAATACCCCTCTCTTAATTTTTCCCATCCACTTCCTCTTCTCTCTTCCCTCTCTCTCCCTCAACCAATTCCTCTCAACTCCCTCTCTAGAAAAAAAAATTCATGGATAAGGTAAAATATAATAGAACTCAATGTAACGACAAGTATTCCTCACTTAGGACACTAAAATACTATATTTTGAACAGATCTGGGCATGGTTTTTGGGTTTCTTTTGCGATTTTTTTTTTAGATCTGAAACTTTGAAATCTGCAGAAAATTGACGTGGTTCGATGGTGCTCGATGCCAGCTCGATGGGGCCTTCAAAATCAAGATTTTCATGAAAAAAACTGATGTTGCTCGATGGTGGTTTGATGTGATTCTTACAAGATACGTAATTTTTCACTCAGGGGTCCATTTGTGTACGTCCTAAAATTCAGCATGAGTCTTTTAGTCAGCTCGGATACAGCTAGCTAGCCCAGAACTGTAATAGATGATCCACAAGTCCAGATTTCCTCTGTAAAGGCAGCACGGTTCCCTAGGTAAATTGCACGAGCTGATGAATACAAAGCGATTGGCACGAACTGGGAACGTTTATAAAACATGGCACCCGAGATACGAGCTAATGCTACACTCAGCTCGAGGTGTGCTAGAGATCTGCTGCTTCCCTGGATCTTTATAAAGCTGGATACATTATATAGACGTGCGTGGTCAGACATTACATGTCCACAAATCCCTGAAATCCCGGACAAGTAATATAATCATGCATGATCAGACATCACATGTCCGATTATCCCTGATAACCCATGATCAGTTTTACCTAATGATTAGACCATACCTTAGGATAAATTGTAATATTTATCCTTAGTGTGAGACAGGTCACATGAGGGATTTGGACTCACGTGATGACCCCAATGCCTATCCAGGAATTTTCTCTATAAATACTAAGACCTAGGACAGGGAGAGGGTGGCTGTTGTTTCTGTAATGCAAAAACTCTGTCAAAATTTAGAGACACAAATAGTAATAATACAGACTCGTGGACTAGGGGGATTTTAACCTCCGAACCACGTAAAAAGATGAGTGTTTTTAATATTTCTTTTCTAGTGTTTATAAGTATCATTCTCATTGGGGTTTATTATTAAGCATTAATCCATCCCACCTATTTTATCATAATTCACTGTTGGCGAAAAACCGCGTCAACAGTTTGGTGCTTTCATTGAGAGCTGCAGATTAGTGCTATTGTAAAAGATTTAGATCAAAGTCCACCATGGTGGTTACTCACTTGAGACACGATAATGAGACGGATCAGCCTGGTGGGCAGGAGGTTCACCATATTGCTGTTTCCAATGAGCATAACCCTGAAGTCCAGCAACGGTCGGGAAAACAACTGATGGGCCACGGCGACACCGGGAGTTCAGCATCATTGCCGCCGAATCCGAACTTGGATTACTTGACTGCGGTAGAGTTGGAAAATATGCAGTTAAGGAGCCATTTAGCCAAAGCAAACAAACAAATCGAGGAGGTTCTAGCTCGGCTACCCCTTCTGGCAACCGACGTTAACGTCGGAAAAAGGCAAGGTGGAACTCATAAGTCCCGTCGGGATAGTCGACCTAGACAAAGTCGGTCGGTTAGAACCTCGACCCCAAGTTCTGCGCCCATGGCACAAGATCACCAAGAAATCCCGTTTAATGGCTTTCCCAAGGGTCATCGGCAAGTCAGTCGGTTGGTTAGGACCTCGACCCCAAGTTCAGTAACACCGTCGAATGCGCCTGGAAATGCCCATGGCAACCCACGAAGAAGGTCTAGGGCAAGCTCGCAAAGACGGCATGTTCCAGCTGACCCCCCTGTGCCACGATCAGATCGCCAGACATAGAGAGTCAGAAATGGCGGAGTAGAGATACCGCTGGCTAATTTGGTCCGTCTTGACGGGATAAGAATCGCCTTGCCAGTTAGGCATCCCTCGTCGCCCATAAGGCATCCTACACCACCTCGTTCTGCACGAAACGATCCTACCAATGGGGACAGCAGGAGAAATCCTCCTCCCACTGCCCCTGCTTATGCCCCACGGGCACACGGGAATATCCCAGATCCTCATACTCAACTGCGAGCTCTAAGTTTCTCTAATGGAAATTATTGGACTGAGGGTCATCGAAGTGGTAGGTCCGGCGTAGATTTGAGAAATCAGCCTAGTTTGGTTTAGAGCCCTCAGATTGATCCACAGACCGATCTACGAGATCGCCTTAATTCACAAAGGAGAAATCTAGCTCGCGATTGAGTCAGTGGCTTTCACCACGAGAGAGGTCTATCCAAAGTACGTGATAACGGGAATGTCCCACCAAACCAAGCTCAAACTTGGATGGACAATAACCTGCCGAACGCGTACGACCGAATGGAAACTGTTGAACAGCCCCATAAAAACCAGGGAACCAAGGACCAAACCCTAGAAAGGTTAGCCCAGATGGAGGAGTTGATGAAGAGACTCCTATCAGAGAAGGAAAAAGATGAATATGACTCAGGGGATGAGCTCGAACTTTTTGCCCCCAGCATCACAACAATAACATACCCGCCGGGTTTCAAGATGCCCCATTTGTCAAAATTCGATGGAGATGGAGATCCGTCCGACCACTTGGGAATGTTCAATACATTGATGATGGCCCACAATATTGGACCCGAATTGAGGTGCCTGGTATTTCCCTCGACTCTAGTCGGGCTGGCTAGGCAATGGTTCAAGCAATACAAAAAGCATTCAATCAGCTCCTGGAAGAGTTTCTCCACTAATTTCAAGAGAGCATTCTGGGCTTCTCAGGTGGCTCGCATCAAGGCGGACTCCCTCTCAAATGTAAAGCAGCAGCCCGTGGAGCCTCTGAAGGCATATCTGAGTAGGTTTGCCAATGTTGTTGCACGAGCTAGAGATGCAGATGAAAGTTCCAGGCTCATGGCGATGAGAACAGGAATTCTTGTTGAGGGCGACCTATGGCAAGAACTCCAAAGAAAAGGGGTCAACACCGTAGATGAGTTCTTAAATAAGGCTCAAAGGTGGATCAACTTGGAAGAGGCACGAGATTCACTCGTAGGAACTAGCCAAATCCATGTCCAGCCCATTGGAGCGGCAATTGATGTTGCAGCTACGGCTCAAACCGTTACCCAGAATAACCAAGGGGGAAATAACAAGAGGAAGGGAAATGGAGAGGGTGGCCAGATCGGTCTAAAGAAGAACAAGCCCATGGAGAAGTTTAAGTCGATCTATACGACTTATGCCGACCTCATGGATACTAGAGAGTACATTTTCTTGGCGCTTGCCTTCCGTGGAAAAAGCCAGAGCCTTTAAAAAATCAAAGGGCGAAGAGAGATCCTTCGAAATTTTGTCAATTCCACAATGACACCGGTCACAACACTGATGGTTGTAGGCACTTAAAGGATGAGATCAAGACACTCATCAAGGCCAAACCTTTGGCTTAGTATGCCTGGAACTGAATAACTCCCGGTTAGCTCGCGGGACAAAACATTCCATCAGCTCCAGAGGCCCCAGCAAATTAGACCGGAGCTCAGGTGAATCAGGATACCCTTCCTCTAATAACATGGGAAGAGATAACAACCATCTCCGGAGGCCCTTATCTGGCCAGCACAAGCAGAGGAGCCCAAAAGAGATATATCAATGAGCTGAGGTCTCACATCGGAGTTGAGTTTGTCCCAGAGCAGCGTTTGTCTAAACAACAGCGATTGGAAAAACAACCAATCAACTTTACTAAAGAAAATGCTAGCCATGTCCAATTCCCGCATAACGATCCTCTAGTCATAACCGTCCAGCTCGCCAACCAGAGGGTTAGGAGGACACTAGTGGATAATGGAAGTTCTGTGAACCTACTATTCAGGTCCACATTAGAAAAAATGGGATTGTCCGTAACCAAGCTGAAAGCAACCTCCATGATGCTATATGGGTTTTTTGGTAAGGGATCGGCAGCTATTGGAACAATCGAGTTAGTGATAACCCTGGGTGAGGGACCACGGACTGTCTCCAAGCTTCTCAAGTTTGTGGTTGTCGATTGTCCGACCACATACAATGTAATTTTGGGTCTACCTATGTTGATGGCATTCGATGCCATAACATCTGTCCACCACCTTGTGATCAAGTTCCTCTCATCTGCGAGAATATGTACTGTCCGAGGCGATCAACTTGCTGCCAGGGAATGCTACAACATTTCTATGAAGGGAAAATCACAACCTGAACAGCAAACGATGGCCATACAGGACGAAGGCGAGGAGTCCCAAGAAGAAAGGGCTGCTCCTGGAATGGAAGAACCTCAGCAAGCCAGTGGCAGGGGTACTACCCCGAGTGATGATATCGATCCGCGGGTAGGCGAAGATAGATCTGAGCTCCGAGCTATTGAAATGCTCGAAGAAGTAAACATCGATCCCAAAAATGCTTCGAGAGTTGTTAAGCTCGGGAAAAATCTTGGCAATGAGAGGAAGGCGGAGCTAATAAATTTTTTCCAAGGAAATCTAGATGTTTTCGCCTGGTCTCATGAAGACATGGTAGGGATAAGCTCGAGTGTGATCATGCACACCCTGAACTTTGATAAAAGTGTGCCTGGGAAATCCTAAAAGCAGAGGAGTCTAGGTACAACCCGAGCTAAGGCCCTGGAAGAAGAAGTAGCTCAGCTATTAAAATGTGGGTTTATTTGTGAGGCTAAATATCCGATCTGGGTCGCCAATCCTGTCCTGGTCCCAAAGACAAATGGAAAGTGGCGGACCTGCATCGATTTCTCCGACCTAATCAAAGCTTGTCCCAAGGATTGCTTCCCATTGCCAAGAATTGATCAGTTGATGGATGCCACTGCAGGGCACAAGCTCATGTCCTTCATGGATGCGTATTCTGGGTATAACCAGATCGCGATGAACCCCGTAGACCAGGAGCATACTAGCTTTATGACTCTAACAAATGTTTACTATTATAAAGTTATGCCCTTCAGGTTGAAGAACGTTGGGGCTACCTACCAGCGATTGGTCAACAGAATGTTCGTTGATCAGATCGGGAAAAACATGGAAGTGTATGTTGATGATATGCTGGTCAAATCTAAGACTGCCGATAACCATGTTCCCGATCTGAAGGAATATTTTGAGATTATAAGGAGATATAACATGAAGTTGAATCCCCAGAAGTGTACCTTCAGAGTGGCATCAGGAAAGTTTATGGGATTCATAGTCAACACAAGGGGGATAGAGGTGAACCCAGACAAAATTAGATCGTTATTAGAAATGCCTTCGCCCAGGTCACGTAAAGATGTCCAGAGTCTGACTGGAAGAGTGGTGTCCTTTAATCGGTTCATTTCTAAATACACTGACAAGTGCCTGCCATTCTATAACCTGCTCTGAGGAAATAAGAAGTTTGAATGAACTGAGGAGTGAGAGTAGGCATTTCTCGATCTAAAAACACATTTTTCCGAGCCACCAGTGTTATCTAAACCAGCAGCGGAGGAGCCTCTTTTCCTTCATTTGGCTGTTACAGAAAATGCAGCCAGTGTCGTGCTGGTCCGGGAAGAAGACCGGGTTCAAAAACTGGTATATTATATAAGCAAAAGACTTCTCGGAGCTGAATCGCGGTATTCCTTAATGGAAAAGATGGCGTTCTGCTTTATTCTAGCCTCTAGGAAGCTTAGGCCGTAATTCCAATCTCATTCAATCTACGTCATGACCGACCAACCTTTAAGGCAGGTATTGCAGAAACTTGAAGCATCGGGACGTCTCTTAAAATGGGCATCAAACTCAGCCAGTTCGAAATACTGTACATACCACGGACTACGATCAAAAGCCAAGCCCTGGCTGATTTCATGGCTGAATGCACCGAATTTCAGGAAGAGCTTTTGAGAGAACCGGTATAGGCGTTGTGGAGAATATTCGTGGATGGTTCATCCAACGAGAACGGGTCCGAAGCTGGGATCATATTGATCTCTCCAGAAGGGCATCGATTCCACTCTGCGCTACGGTTCGGGTTTGAGGAATCCAACAACAAAGCCAAATACGAAGCTTTGTTGGCTTGGCTTAGAGTGGCAAAGGAATTGAAGGCCAGGATTGTAACGCCTTGGTTACCCCAGAATAGTTACGGTGAACCAAAAATTTAACTCGCTACCCGAGTCCTTTGGTTAAAAACGTGCTTGTAAGTGTTATTAACAGACTAAGGTGGAAAACCAATAAAAAAGAAAGGATATATTTTATTAAATACATAAAACTATTCACGGGCCCATCAAAAACTTTTACAAGTTATTTACAGCTCAAAATGCTCATTACTGTTTCAAATTTACAAACCCGCCGACCTAAGCGGCAAAATCAGGGTAAACCCCCTAGTTCCTCTGAGAACTCCTTGGCCGTGGTGGTCAAGCGGCCGCCTATGTACACATCAACAAAAGCTCTCCACTCAAGGATGGGTGAGCTTTTCTTTCCCTTTACCTGTACCACATAGCACCCATGAGCCAAAGCCCAGCAAGAAAACACAATATAGCATGAATATAATATCAACAATGATCATAATAATCATTCAGGACTTTCAGTCCAAAACAGAAGAGTGACAGTTGAAAATTCACTAAGGTGGGTTCCGTTCCCTCTAGCCATGTGACGATAGGGTCGCCGGGGCTTAAAAAATAAGTGAACATTTCACTAGCTTAAACATGATAGGTGCATGATGAATAGTCACCAACATAACCTACCTCATGACCATAGAGTCATAACCATGGGATTCCGCTCCCTAGCCATGTGACAAGCTATCACTTAGGCCTTTGGCCCTAGCTCTGAGTAACTAGCTTAGACTAGTCAAGCGCTTATAAGTTTCATCGACCTTAAGGTCGGTCCAACATTAATGCCCTAGAGTCATTCAACACTGATATCGATTAGATCTAATCTTTAATCGGCCCTGGGTTCAGGATGCTTATGCTGTTTCTGACTCTCAGGTCAGCAATATGCGACCAATGTCGTCCCTGACTAATCATTGCCATACACAAGTAAGCAAGCTTTGCTAAGCATTTAATATGCAACCAATGTCCACATTTATCAACTAACATGCCTCAACAACAATCATGCATGTCATATACACAGGGTGCAGTTTACTTACCTCTGATTCGAGAGAGAATGAATAAAAGAAAGACCCCTAAGAATGATCAACCTTTAGCCCTTTAGCAGTCACCTATTCATAACCAAATATAGGATACCATCAATAAAATGAACATCAAAGGTTCCCAAACCAAAATCTAGCATCCGGGACATCAATCCCCACTAATCCGGGTAGCAGGAACCATCCCGAGGCCTAAAACCAAGTTCCCGGGGCCAAAACACTCAAACGAGCTCAAAACCACCCAAGAGTCGCGGCCTTAACACCTTGAGCCGCGGCCCCTAGCCACACCAGGAGCAAGGGTCGCGGCGCCCAGCAAGGCCAAAACCCTAGAGCTGCTTCTTCGAGCTAGGGCCGCAGCCCCCAACCCAGAACCAGCCACAACTCAAACCCTCCAAAAACATACCTAAACACTTCCAAATCCAAAAATCAAAGTTCCCAAACTTCCCAATGATCCAAAACCATCAAATCCCGAGGCTCAAACGAACCAAAAACTCAACGATTCACAAAATCCAATTCGAAGCTTAGAAACTCTAAAAACTCAAAACTTAAAACTTAGATTACCTTCGATTGAGTTATTTCTCATAAAATCCTTAGGTCAAGAAGCTTCTAATATTTCATAGGATCGCTATGCCTTGATCCTCGCTTGATTCCGACTCTTAGAACTCAAGATTTCTTCGAAAAGCCCTCGAACGGTAAAATGAACTAACGGGAAAAGAGAAAGGGTTTTTTCTAACGTACGGTTCTATCTGACAAGCTACTTCAAGCTTAAGTAACCTCAAATAAAACCTAGTGCTCGGGGTCCCGAAAACACCCCCGGGGACATTATAGTAAAAACTCCCAGAATTTCCTCCTGATCTCAATAACTCCCAATTTATCATCAAATAACATTCTCATAACTCAATATCCCAATAAATGACCCCGTTATGACAAAACCCCTAAATTGAAATATAAGACTGTCTCATGCCGAATAGCTCAAATCTATCTCCATAATAATGGGATCTCATCCATAATTCACAATATGCACAAAAATACACAAATATGCCCTCAACGGGCCAAATTACCAAAGCACCCTAATAATCAAATGTGGACCCACATGCATGCATAGAACATCATACTATAATATAATTCACATAAACATGCATATTATCATTTAATGGCATAATTAAAAAGTTATGGACCTCCCGGCCTACTAATCCAGCCATTAAACCGCATTAGAGATTTCGGGGCATTATAACTATCCCCTCCTTACAGAAATTTTGTCCTCGAAATTTACATGAACAGCTCAGTAGACTGATAACTGTTGTTGTACGAAAACTCTATCAAAGGTAGATACTTACTCCAAGATCCACCAAAGTCCAGCACACATGGCCGCAGCATGTCTTCCAATATCTGGATCGTCCTCTCAGATTGCCCGTATGTCTGAGGATGATAAGCAGTACTGAACTTCAATTGTGTCCCCATGGCCTTCTGTAAACTCCCCCAGAACTTGGAAGTAAAAGTGGGGTCACGATCTGACACGATCGACCTAGGCGCTCCATGAAGGCGCACGATCTCTCTCACATAGAGATATGCATACTGGTCAACTGTATAAGTAGTCCTCACTGGCAAGAAGTGAGCTGGCTTGGTGTAGCGATCCACTATCACCCAAATAGAATCATGCTGATCAACAGTCCTGGGTAAGCCCACCACGAAATCCATCGTGATGTCTTCCCACTTCCACTCTGGGATATCCAGAGGCTGCAGTAACCCCGTCGACCTCTGATGCTCAGCCTTGACCTGCTGACATGTCAAGCACTTAGCTACATACTCCACTACATCTCTCTTCATCCTTGGCCACCAATACAACAATCCCACATCCTGATACATCTTCGTGGTGCCTGGATGCAAAGAGTAAGGTGTAGTATGAGATTAATCTAGAATCTCTCGCCTCAAAGCAGTGTCTAATGGAACACATATCTGCCCCTTGTATCTCAACAAGCCTAAATCAGACATTGTATAATCTCTGGATGCTCCAGCCAAAGCATCCTCTCTGATCTTGACCAAATGTGGATCACCCAACTGACCCTCCTTGATTCTTTCCAACAGTGTAGACTGTAGTGTAATATTAGCCAACTGGCCCACCAGCAACTCTATACCAGCTCTGGTCATATCATCTGCTAACTTTCTGGCTATCAGCCTCGCACCATAAATCTGTCCCGAACCCTTCCGGCTTAAAGCATAAGCTACCACGTTGACTTTTCCTGGATGATAAAAAATCTCACAATCATAATCTTTTACTAACTCCAGCCAATGCCTTTGTCTCATATTCAGATTTTTCTGAGTGAAGAAGTATTTCAGGCTCTTGTGGTCTGTATAGATCTCACACTTCTCTCCATAAAGATAATGCCTCCATATCTTTAAAGCAAAGACCACAACTGCCAACTCCAAATCATGAGTGGGGTATCTCTTTTCATACTCCTTCAACTGACGAGAAGTATAAGCAATTACCTTCTCTGACTGGATCAAAACACAACCCAAACCCTGATGAGAAGCATCACAATAAATCACAAACTTCTCCTGATCTGTCGGAAGACTCAAAATCGAAGCTGTAATCAACCCCTGCTTCACTTCCTGGAAGTTGTTCTCACATTTATCTGACCACACAAATTTCTGACTCATGCGTGTCAGCTCAGTCAATGCAGTAGCAATCTTTGAGAACCCTTCCACGAAATGCCTATAATAACCTGCCAATCCAAGGAAACTTCTAACCTCAGAAGCATTCTTTGGCCTTGGGCAATCTTTGACCGCTTCAATATTTGCTGGATCTACCTTAATCCCCTCTTTACTAACAATGTGCCCAAGAAAGGACACCTGAGATAACCATAACTCACATTTCTTGAACTTTGCAAACAATCTGTGTTCCCTCAGTCTCTGTAAAACCAACCTCAGATGCTGCTCGTGCTCTGACTCAGACTGAGAATATACCAGAATATCATCGATGAAGACGATCACAAACTAGTCCAGATAATCCTTGAACACTCTGTTCATCAGATCCATAAAAGCAGTAGGGGCATTAGTCAATCCAAATGACATAACTAAGAACTCATAATGCCCATACCTGGTACGAAAAGTAGTCTTCAGTATATCTCCCTCCTTGACCCTCAACTGATGATAACCAGAACGAAGGTCGATCTTTTAGAATACCTTCTTACCTTGCATCTGATCGAATAGATCATCTATCCTTGGCAAAGGATACTTATTCTTGATTGTTAACTTATTCAGTTCTCTGTAATCAATACACATCCTCAGAGAGCCATCCTTCTTCACAAACAGAACTGGCGCACCCCAAGGTGAGAAACTAGGCCTGATAAAATCCAAATCTAACAGTTCTTGCAACTGTACTTTTAATTCTTTTAACTCGGCTGGGGCCATTCTGTACGGTGCTCTAGACACTGTCTCCGTCCCTGGTGCCAGTTCTATCACAAACTCTATCTCCCTATGCGGTGGCAACCTTGGCAAATCCTCTGGAAACACATCCAGAAATTCACAAACAATTCTGGTCTCACTGGCACGACATGAGTGGTATCAACCACACTGGCCAAGAATCCAATGCAACCTCCTTGCAATAGATCCCTAGCCCTCAATACAGAAATCAATGGTATGCGAGGTTCATGCATAGTACCAACAAACGCAAAAGGATCCTCACCTTCAGGCTTAAAGGTGACCATCTTCCTTCTGCAATCAATGGTTGCCCCATACTTTGCTAACCAATCCATACCCAATATCATATCGAAGTCAATCATAACCAACTTTATCAAATCCACTGATAACTCTCTGCCCTCCACTGTCACTGGCAAAGATCTGACCCATCTCCTGGATACCACTAATTCTCCAGTAGGTAACAAAGTTCCAAACCCCATAGCATAAAAGTCACAGGGTCTACACAATCTATCAATAATACTACTAGCAACAAAAGAATGTGTAGCACCAAAATCAATCAAAACATTATAAGGGGTTCCAGCACTAAGAAGCTGACCTGTAACAACTGAGGGAGAAGCTTCAGCTTCTGCTTGAGTCAACGCGAACACTCGAGCTGGGGCCGAGCTGTCCGCTTTCCTAGGTTCTTCCTTTTTGATCTTAGGGCAATCCTTTTTAAGATGACCCACTACTCCACATGAGAAGCAGGATCTTGCCCTACACTCTCCCAAATGATGCCTCTTGCATCTAGGGCATTCAGGATAAGACTTCCAGGCTTCATTACCACCTGGACGACCCATTGAAATACCACGGGGTCGCCTATCAGGACCTGGAACTGGGAAGGTGTCAGGAACCTTCCTCTTCTGATCACTAGGACCTCCACCCCAACTTGAACCCACAAATGGAGGACCTGTCCTCCTGAACTCTTTTCTGGCTGCACTGTCTCGCCAGATCTTGTTCTCTGCACTCTCAGCTATGAGTGCCTTCTCAACCACCTGTGCATAGGTAGTAACCCCAGCCACAGTGGTAATACGTACATCTTGGGCTAATCTGGGATGTAGCCCCTACAGAAATCTCTCTTCTGGTCCCATCAGTGGGCACCAACTCCATGGCAAATTTTGCCAAACGATCAAATTTTAAGGCATACTCAGTGACTGAAAAACTTCCCTGAAGTAGCCTAATGAATTCCTCAGCCTTTGCCGCCCTGATGGCATCATTGTAATATTTTTCATTAAACAGAGTCTGAAACTCTTCCCAACTCAGGGCATTAACATTCCTGGTCTGGGTAATAACCTCCCACCAAATTCAGGCATCCTCCCGAAACATATAAGTGGCACATGCCACCTTCTTGTTACCAGCCACCCTCATGAAATCTAAGATGGTGGTAATCATACTCATCCATTGCTCTGCCTTAGCAGGATATGCACTGCCCTCAAATACAGGAGGTAGTTACTTCCTGAACCTTTCATAAAGAGGCTCCCATTTATTTCCAACCTTAGGCAGTTGCCCAGCTGCTGGCACCGACATAGGGGGTGCCTCTGATACACTGGCCACTGCAGGTGCTTGCTGTTGTCTCAGGAGACAAAGCTCTTCTCATTGTCTCAACACTATAGCATGTAGATCGCTAATTATCTGCTGCCAGTTTACAGGAGCTGGCTATGGAATCTGTGACTGGTCATTTTCCTGACCCTGACTGTTATTATTCTGGCCCTGTCTGCCCTGGATTCATTCTTATTACTGATACCTTACTGAAACAATGATCAATACGACTAGTCAGGTAGTAATAACTAAACCTCTTGCTGCCTTACGGTCCAAGAACAAGCAGACAATTATCATATTCCATAGTCATACAATTATACAAGCAGATACATGTTTATAGCATTTAGCACTTAGCATGTATCACATAATAGTTCACAAACAACAATACTAATAAGTATGTTCCAGCAATTTCAGTACTAATTAGCACACGGTTGCTGAGAATGTATTATTCAGGGCACGGGTTTAACATGGTGTCTCATGCATACAGGTAAAGCATACATACTATATTTAAGCAGTTATACATATAACTACATAAATAGTTACCAAATCATGAGTCGAGCTTAACTTCAGTGATGTGTGTACATGCCCAGCCAGCCTACAGAACAGTTACGGTGAACCAGAAATTTAACTCGCTACCCGAGTCCTTTGGTTAAAAACGTGATTCTAAGTGTTATTAACATGCGAAGGTGGAAAACCAATAAAAAAGAAAGGATATATTTTATTAAATACATAAAACTGTTCATGGGCCCATAAAAAACTTTTACAAGTTATTTACAGCTCAAAATGGTCATTACTGTTTCAAATTTACAAACCCGCCGACCTAAGCGAAAAAATTAGGGTAAACCCCCTAGTTCCTCTGAGAACTCCTTGGCCGTGGTGGTCAAGCGGCCGCATATGTACACATCATCACCTAAGCTCTCCACTCAAGGCTGGGTGAGCTTTCCTTTCCCTTTACCTGTACCACATAGCACCCATGAGCCAAATCCTAGCAAGAAAACACAATATAGCATGAATATAATATCAATAATGATCATAATAATCATTCAGTACTTTCAGTCAAAAACAAATGAGTGACAGTTGAAAAGTCACTAAGGTGGGTTCCGTTCCCTCTAGCCATGTGACAATAGGGTCACCGGGGCTTAACAAATAAGTGAACCTTTCACTAGCTTAAACATGATAGGTGCATGATGACTAGTCACCAACATAACCTACCTCATGACCATAGAGTCATAACCATGGGATTCCGCTCCTTAGCCATGTGACAAGCTATCACTTAGGCCTTTGGCCCTGGCTCTGAGTAACTATCTTAGACTAGTCAAGCGCTTATAAGTTTCATCGACCTTAAGGTCGGTCCAGCATTAATGCCCTAGAGTCATTCAACACTGATATCGATTAGATCTAATCTTTAATCGGCCCTGGGTTCAGGATGCTTATGCTGTTTCTGACTCTCAGGTCAGTAATATGCGACCAGTGTCGTCCCTGACTAATCATTGCCATACACAAGTAAGCAAGCTTTGCTAAGCATTTAATATGCAATCAATGTCCACGTTTATCAACCAACATGCCTCAACAACAATCATGCATGTCATATACACAGGGTGCAGTTTTCTTACCTCTGATTCGAGCGAGAATGAATAAAAGAAAGACCCCTGAGAACGATCAACCTTTAGCCCTTTAGTGGTCACCTAGTCATAACCAAATATAGGATACCATTAATAAAATGAACATCAAAGGTTCCCAAACCAAAATCTAGCCTCCGGGACATCAATCCCCACTAATCCGGGTAGCAGGAACCATCCCGAGGCCTAAAACCAAGTTCCCGAGGCCAAAACACTCAAACGGGCTCAAAACCACCTAAGAGTCGCGGCCCCCATCCACACCAGGAGCAAGGACTGCGACGCCCTATACCCAGGGCCACAGCGCCCAGCAAGGCCAAAACCCTAGAGCTGCTTCTTCGAGCTAGGGTCGCGGCGCCCAAGAACAGGGCCGCGACCCTTAACTCAGAACCAGCCACAACTCGATCTCCTTCATCCCAAACCCTCCAAAATCATACCTAAACACTTCCAAATCCAAAAATCAAACTTCCCAATGATCCAAAACCATCAAATCCTGAGGCTCAAACGAACCAAAAACTCAACGATTCACAAAATCCAATTCGAAGCTTAGAAACTCTAAAAGCTCAAAACTTAAAACTTAGATTACCTTTGATTGGGTTGTTTCTCGTCAAATCCTTCAGTCAAGAAGCTTCTAATCTTTCCTAGGATCGCTATGCCTCGATCCTCGCTTGATTCCGACTCTTAAAACTCAAGATTTCTTCGAAAATGCCTCGAACGGTAAAATGAACTAACGGGAAGAGAGAAAGGGTTTTTTCTAACGTACGGTTCTATCTGACAAGCTACTTCAAGCTTAAGTAACCTCAAATAAAACCTAGTGCTCGGGGTCCCGAAAACACCCCCGGGGACATTATAGTCAAAACTCCCAAAATTTCCTCCTGATCTCAATAACTCCCAATTTATCATCAAATAACATTCTCATAACTCAATATCCCAATAAATGACCCCGTTATGAAAAAATCGCTAAATTGAAATATAAGACCGTCTCATGCCGAATAGCTCGAATATATCTCCATAATAATGGGATCTCATCCATAATTCAAAATATGCACCAAAATACACAAATATGCCCTCAACGGGCCAAATTACCAAAGCACCCTAATAATCAAATGTGGACCCACATGCATGCATATAACATCATATTATATTATAATTCACATAAACATGCATATTATCATTAATGGCATAATTAAACAGTTATGGCTCCCCCGGCCTACTAATCCAGCCATTAAACCGCATTAGGGATTTCAGGGCATTACAAGGGTCGTCCAGTGCTATATCGATTCCCAACTCGTGGTAAACCAAGTGTCAAGGGAATACCAGGCACGGGGGGCCAAGATGGCGGCTTACCTAGCCAAAGTGAAGAAAGAGCTATCAGAATTTGAATATGGCCTCGTCGAGCAGATCCCTCGCGAGCAGAACGCCAACGCTGATGCTTTGGCGAGACTTGCTACCTCCAAAGAAGTCGAGACTCTAAGCATAGTACCTATAGAATTCTTGGAGAGCCCAAGTGTGGCAGGAAGCACGATGGAGGTCGAGATGATCGACATTAGGCCAACCTGGATGACCCCCATAGTTGAGTATCTTACAACAGGGAAGTTGCCTGATGAACGAAAAGACGCAAGGAGAATACTCTATCAAGCTCCAAGGTATACAATCATGGATGGAGTGTTGTACCGACGTGGCCATTCATTGCCTCTTCTACGGTGTGTTCTGCCAGCGGAGACCGAAACTATTTTACAAGAGGTGCATGAAGGCTTCTGTGGGGATTATGCTGGGGGGGCAAAACTTGGCCTTAAAAATATTAAGGCAGGGATATTATTGGCTCGCTTTATCAAAGGATTCCATCTCCTATGTCTGAAAGTGCGACAAATGCCAATGGTTCGCCACAGTCGCCCGTGCTCCACCAGTCGAGCTAAAAATGATCTCATCCCCGTGGCCATTCGCGGTATGGGGAATTGATTTAATAGGAGCTTTCCCCACGGGAAAAGGAGGGGTTCGCTATGTGGTGGTAGCCATTGATTATTTCACGAAGTGGGCAGAAGCTGAGCCCCTGGCAACAATCACCTAAAAAAGAGTCCTCGAATTTGTAGTCAAGAGTATTGTGTGTCGATTCGGACTACCCAAGAAGATTGTATCGGATAATGGAACTCAGTTCGATAGTGATCTCTTCACTGAGTTCTGTGAGAGGCATGACATAATTAAAAGTTTCTCTTCACTTGCCTACCCACAAGCCAATGGGCAGGTCGAGGCCGTGAATAAGACCCTAAAAGCAAGCCTTAGGAAAAGGTTAGACGAGGCCAAGGGAGTCTAGCCTGAGCAACTCCTGCAGGTACTATGGGCATATCGGACCTCCCACCGAACTCCTATGAGGCACATCCCTTTCTCCCTGACTTTCGAAAGTGAGGTCCTCCTTCCCGTCAAAACAAAGATAACCACGCACAGACTCCAGACCTTCAACCAGGAGCGGAATGATGAGTTGCTCTGTGCGTCTCTCGACCTAATTGATGAAAAACAAGAGGATTAACAGCTATAGCTTGCGCGTTACCAACAAAAAATCACTCGTTATTTTAATTCCAAGGTCAGGAGGCGTATCTTTGGTTTGGGCGACCTGGTACTCCGGAGGGTCTTTTTGGCAAACAAGGACCCCAAAGACGGTGCCTTAGGTTCGAGCTAGGAAGGGCCCTATCAAATAGTGGAGGTCGTACATGAGGGAACCTTCAAATTAGCTCGACTTAATGGAGAAACAGTCCCACGGACCTGGAATGCTATGCACCTAAAGAAGTATTATCAATGATGATACCACCCTTCTATGTAAGACTTAGTTATAAAAGTCGTTTGATTAAGAAATAAAGGAATCATTGTGTATCTCTTGTATTTCATATAGTTTCATTTATGTATTAGTTCGTGTGATAGCGTTTGTCTGAAGCAACTAAGAAAATTCACTTTCTGATTACTAAGGGGGCATACAACCCGAGAAGGATTAAAACTTGGAAGCTAGCGCAATTGATTAACCGAGGTTTTTCTTTCGAGAAAACACGAGGTGTCAATAAATCTAGCATTAACTAAGTTCTAAATCATTAAAAATCCTGGATATAACCAGGTACAAAACTATCCTGGATACAACTAGGTCCAAAACTCGGAAGTTAGTAAAATTGATTAACCAATGTTTTTTTGCAAAAAACACGAGGTGTCAATAAACCTAACACGAACTGAGTTTTAAACCATTTAAAAATACTGGATATGACTAGGTCCAAGACTTAGAAGTTAGCAAAATTGAAAACCCGATGGCTTCCTTAGAAGCTCGGGATAACAATAAAACCTAACAAGAACTAAGTTTGGAATATTCAAAATCTTGGATATTACCGGGTCCAAGGCCTGATACTTATCAGGTAGGATACAAATCAACATTAATTTTGGTTATAACCAAAATCAAAATATCTATCCCGATCTAAAAGTCGATTCCTAAGATTTTTGATGTGCAAGTCATAAACATAAGAAACAATCAAGGAAAAGATATAGATAAAAAAAAAAAGTAGATATTGGAATTATAAATAAATTGTCTCGAGGAAAATAACCTCGTACCGGGCCAAACTGAAAATTTTAACAAAAAAAAAGAAAAGAAAAGAAGAAATACACAAAAAATCAAGCCCCTTCATGGCGCTCTGAGGATGTGACCTCCTCGACCTCCTGCTCGCCCGCAGTAGAAGCCTCCTCGGTCTCAGACTGCTCTTGTTGGATCCGAGCCTTGAGATTCTCGAGGTATGGATCCCACACCTCAGAAGCTAGGAAAGAAAAGTTGCTGTCTTGGTTGAAGGCCCAGCAATGGTACAACATGCTTTCCATGGAGGTTAACAAGGCTGCCTTCTCCTCCTTAGCAGCAGTCTCGGCCTCCAATTGCTTGGCTTTGGCCTCTGCGAGCTCAGTTTGCAAAGAAGCCAGGGTAGCCTTTGCAGCCTGCTCGCCCTCTTGAGACGCTGCAAGAGTAGCCTTGGCATCCAGCTTGCCTTGTTGAGCAGTTGTAAGGGCAGTCTGGGCGGCAGTCAAGGCTGTCTGAGCAGCCTGGAGCTCGCCCTGAAGCTCTTCATTCCTGGCCCTGGCCCAAGCTATACTGCGGTGCTGAGCCAAGATCGCCTGCAAAAATTAAGGACGCAAGTTAGACACGCGCTGGGATAAAATCAAAAGAGTATGTTTGGCTAAGGAAAGTTGGCTTACGGTAAGGTTCATCCCTAGCGCGGACTCCATGACGTTCTCCGGGCTCTTCTCCTCGATCACCCTCATGTCCTTCGGATTGGCCTTGTAAAAATGCTCCACTGTATGGTTAGCCGTCTCGTAGAGAGTCCTCCGAAAGGTGTTCAGGATCTTCTCCAGGTCCTGGGCATTGACCGGAATGCGTACGGTGGAAGCGGAGATGATAGGCGCTGGGGGATCAGCTTGTGCTGCCTAATCCCGAGCAGAGGTAGGTGGAAACGGAGGCAGAGGCGGAGGTGGAGGCGGACCTCTTTTCTCCTGAGCAGCAACAACTGGAGCTGTGGAGCTCTGGCCTTTCCCCTTAGCTGGGGATTTGGAGGTCGTCCTTGCCGCAGGAAGCACCTTCTTTGCTGTAGACCGGGGCTTCTTTACGAGTGGCCCCGAGCTGGATTTTCCCTCCTGGAAAATTGTGTGGTTGTTGGGAACCCCTGGTTGTGCCATCTCCTCGCCTGAAAAAGAGAGGGAAGGATGTTAATACACATACAAAGTCATCAGCTTACATAAAATGTGTATACATGTATACGATATAACAAAAAGTCCTACCCTCCGAGCTAGAGGAGGAGTCTATCGCCACGACCTCCGGCCTCGTAATCGCTATAGGAGAGGGGGAGCCTAAGTCTACAACTTCTTGGATTAGGGGAGGTTCCGGCTCAGGTTCTATCTCGGGGCAGAACTCCTCTACGTATTGCCTAATTCCAAGGGCAATGTAATGCCCCAAATTCCCTAATAAGGTTTAGGACCTTGATTAGGAGGCCGGGAGGGCCATAATTGGTTTATCATGTTATTAAATGATTATATGCATGTTTATGTGAATTATATTATTATATGATGATAAATGCATGCATATCGGTCCACATTTTATTATAAGGGCATTTTGGTAATTTGGCCCGTTGAGGGCGTGATTGTGTATTTTCATGCATGTGGGTGAATTATAAATAATACCACATTATATGTGGATTTGTTCAAGCCATTCGGCATGAGACGATCATGGAATGCAAGTTATCAGTCTAGTTATAACGGGGTTAGTTTTGGGGCTCGGGGTGAGTCTCGGGGTAATTTGGTGATTAGAGCGTTGCCGGGAATCAAAGGGTAACGGGATATGAATTGTTAGCATTTGAGAATATTGAGAATAACGGGAATTGGTGGGTGTTAATTATAATTAACGAAATAGGCAGGAATGGACGGTTATGCCCTTGGAGGCTTTTAAGGCTTTTATTTTGACTTGAGGGCATTTAGGTCTTTTCACACTTAAGGATTTATATTAGCCCTTTAAGTGTAGAAAGCTGTAGAAAAATAGAGCCTCGCTTCTCTTCTCTCCCGATGGTCATTTCTCTCCCATTTCTCTTTGGATTTTCAAGCCTTTTTGTGGAATCAAGCTAGGGAACCAAGCTTTGCCAAGCTAGGATTGTGTTCTACCATTGAAGGGAGTGCTAAGCTGAGATTGAGGTGAGTTTTTAGCCATTGAAACTCTTATTCTTACTCTGTTTTTTCTAGTAAGTTTCAGTTGAGAATTTGAGGTGTTAGTTGTGAGAATTCATGGAAGTTTTTGAGTTTTGTTGCTTGAGTTTTGATGAGGTTGTGATATGTATGAAGTTTAGGGGTTGAGTGGCATGTTTGGGTGATGTTTGGGGCTGGTTTGAAGGGTTGTTTTTCAGGAGAAGTCGCAAGGAAGGAAACCAGAAGGATTCTGGTCTGTAGTTGGCGCAGCAACGCCACTGCTGGCGCAACAGCGCTAGGCAAGGCAGAGAGCTGGGCCTCTCTGACTTGAAATAGTGCCTCAACGCCATTTATTAGGGCTGCAGCGCTGGTCCATTTTCCAGCAAGCCTATTTTAGGGCTCGAAATGACTTTTAAGGCTCGGGGATGGGTTCCCTTACCTCGTTTGGGTAGATTGAGATTCCCGAGAGTGCGGGATTGATCTCGGGAGCGTGGTTTTAGATTGTGAACCTCTTATTGATTTACTTTATTAATGGATTCCAATTGGTTATGACTAGGTGACCGCTAAAGGATCAAATGATTGATCGTTCTCAAGGGTCGTTCTTTTACTAATTCTTGCTCGAACCCGAGGTAAGAAAACTGCACCCTGTGTTTGCTCGATTGGGCATGATTTTTGAGTTATTTTTCAGATCTGAAACTTTGAAATCTGTAGAAAATTGACTTTGCTCAATTGTTGCTCGATGGTGCTCGATACCAGCTCGACGGGGTCTTCAAAATCAAGAATTTCATGAAAAAATCGACGTTGCTCGACGGTGGTTCGATGTAATTCTTGTAAGAGACATAATTTTTCACTCGGGTGTCCCGTTGGAGTTTTTTTTTTTTGGTATTTTTTTGAGATCTACATGTTTTAGATGTTTACATACACATTTTCAAAGTTTAGAACTTGAAAACATACCAAAACATATCTTCAACATGAGGTATGTTTTGCATTTTGCATTTTTTTTTTTAAGATTTACATTTCCCAAATGTGTATATACACATCTCAAATATGTAGATCTTGAAAAAAATACCCAAAATAAAAAAAAAAAATCACCCAAAACAAACACCCGAGTGAAAAATTACGTATCTTGCAAGAATCGCATCGAACACAATTGAACCACATTCGAACGTCCATCGAACCACCATTGAGGAACATCGATTTTTTCATGAAAATCTTGATTTTGAAGGCCCCATCGAGCTGGCATCAAGCACCATCGAATCATGTCGATTTTTTGCAGATTTTAAAATTTCAGATTTGAAAAAAAAATCGCAAAAAAAAAACTAAAAATCATGCCCAGATCTGTTTGAAATGTAGTATTTCAATGTCCTAAGTGAGGAATACTTGTCATTATATTGAGTTATATTATATTTTACTTTACCCATGAATTTTTTTTAGAGAGAAAGTTGAGAGGAATGGGTTGAGGGAGAGAGAGGAAGAGAGAAGAAAAAGTGGATGAGAAAAATTATGAAATTAGTATTTTGAGTATTATCAAAAGATTTAACATTTTTTTAAAATGATTAGAATGCCTAGTATTTTTTTGATTTATAATCTCTCATTAAGCATAAAAACTCAAATTTTCTATATTTAATTGTTATTTAACAAAAAATAAGATCGGTAACCTTTGCAAAAACAATTGTCTAAATTAAACTTTTACCCTAAATAAAATATACTATTACTATGTTATAAAATAATTTAATTCCACCGCGTGACGTGCTATAACAATCAGAACCGTTTTATGTTTGACAATCAATCAATCATAGCCTGCCTTTCCGTCTCAAACGACGACGTTTATGAACAAAAACACGGTTAGTTTGTTATTTTATAAATTTTCTTTGCTTACGTGTCACATTGCTGATGGATTAGCCAAATTTAACCCCACGCGCCACGTATCACTCGCTACCCGAACGTTAAATAGAAGAATAATACAGACAAATTTGTATTAAACGACGACGTAAGCTCTTAATAAATAAATAAACGAAATTATTAGTCAACAAGATTCTGACTTAATGGACACGAAGCTAAAAACCTGTTGGAAGATAATACAAACCACGCGCCATGACATTAAGGTGGGGCCTTGTCTCCAAACAACACGCTTCCCGTGATTGGAGGAAAAAAGAGTAGCCTTCCCACTCTCACTTTCTCTCTCTATAGTTCACAGTAAAACCCTCTCCTAATCTACCAGTCGCTCTCATTCTCTCTCTGAAACACTCTCTTCTCTTTCAGTCGAAGCTGGGTGTGGAGGAGTCTGAACCAGCTCTCTCAACAATGGCGGCTTCAATGCTCCACATTATTACCATCATTCTCGCTACTTCTTCAGCTCTTCTTAGCTCACCAGCTGAGTCCAGGTCCACCAGGTTGTACCCAAACTACTATCGAAGAACCTGCCCTAGATTCGAGCAAATCATCCAAGACACCGTCACCAACAAACAGATCTCCAGCCCCTCCACTGCCGCCGCCACCCTCCGCCTCTTCTTCCACGATTGCCTCCTCAACGGTTGCGACGGCTCCATTCTTATTTCATCCACACCCTTCAACTCCGCCGAGCGCGACGCCGAGATCAACCTCTCCCTTCCCGGAGATGCATTCGACGTCGTCGTCCGGGCCAAGACCGCGCTCGAGCTTGCTTGCCCCAACACCGTCTCCTGCGCTGATATCCTCGCCGTCGCCACCCGTGACCTCGTCACCATGCTCGGTGGACCTCATTACAACGTACTCCTCGGCCGAAGAGACGGTCGCGTCTCCAGAGCTTCCGATGTCGAAGGCCACCTCCCTCGAACCACTGATTCGATGTCGCGAATCATTCAATTGTTCGAATCCAGAGGTTTCACCATACAGGAAATGGTGGCATTGAGCGGCGCCCACACGGTTGGGTTCTCGCATTGTAAAGAATTCAGCGCCGGGATCTACAACTACAGTAAAACGGCGTCGTCTGATCCCCAATACAACTCTAGATTCGCTTCTGTGTTACAGAAGGCTTGTGCCGACTACCAGAAGAACCCTACTCTCTCTATTTTCAACGACGTTATGACCCCAAACAAGTTCGATAACATGTATTACCAGAACATACAAAAGGGGCTAGGGCTTCTGAAATCGGATCACGGCCTCCACAGTGACCCAAGAACAAGGCCTTTCGTTGATTTGTACGGGAAAAACCAAGAGAAATTCTTTCAGGACTTTGTTCGAGCAATGGAGAAGCTCAGCGTTCTTGGAGTCATAACCGGAAGTAAAGACGGAGATATTAGGCGAAGGTGTGATCAGTTCAATTAACTTGTGCTTGAGAAGTTCATTAATCAATTAGTTAATTTATAAAAAAAAGGATTATTGTTGTAGTTGTTGGTATTGGTTCATGGGCTATGCGAGTAAAGAGGGCAGTTTTTTTCTATTTATGTATGTTCTTATTGAAGATCAGAATCATATTTCATCTGTATACATAAAATGGTTTTGTATCAAGAAGATATATTCACTTTATAAGAGCTTAAAAGTTTATACAATAATGATTTGACTGAATGAAGGGTGTCATAAAAATTGTGGCTACTTAATTACCCTTTATTTTTGGGGGACTCCTTTTTTAAGTTGACTGAAAAGGTTGAGAGCTTTGTCTTTTATTTACGGCAAATTTAATCACAGATTGGGTTTAGGGCAGAGCGTGTTTTTTGTTTGTAGAAACCCAATAATAGATGCATTACGTTTCATTAGAAAAAATTAAGCTGGTTCATGAAGTTTGGTTTATGAGAGTTCAATTCTGTCTCTTTTTTTGTATGTTCGAGAACTTGTTTAGTGAACAATAATAATTTAATTAGTAAGCTTGAGCTTGAGGATTTTTCAGCTTTGTGCATGTGCCAGCCCGCGGCATACGCTATCTTGTGTACTTAAATTTATTTATTTATTAACATTTTTGTCAAAACAACACCTGTGAGTGGGGGCTACAGTGAAAAAAACCCGACACCTGAAGAAAACAAAGGAAAACAGTTTATTTTACCATCATAAATTTTTATGTGGAGGTTTATTCATGAATGCTCCTGCCATGACTCTATTGTGAGTGAACAACACAAGTATGAATGAGTGAATGATATGTATGTTTTCTGAGGTACACCATGTTAATTAGGACAACTTTCTTCTGGCATTTTTTGCAAAGATGATGGTAAGTCTGGTTGGATTGAAGAGTTGGACTAAATTGGATGTTTCTTGTTTTTGGTAAAAGCCAGAATGTGCTAAGGCGTCGACTCTGGTTTTGAATATTTTTGGGTTGGGCTTTTTCTGTATAACAAGCTGTAACCACATGTGTGTGGGATGTTGATCCCCCTCGTTGTCCTTCTCCATGAATGGATGAGGACAGTGATGTTCAAAAGTCTCGTTTTAGGAAATTAGCTGCAGCATCTACAATTTAATAAAGTTTGAAATTTAAGATGTTCTCCAATACTCGTATCAATATCAATGTTAAATTGGAAATAAATAAAAATTATTATAAACTGTTTATATAAAATATTTACAAAAATATGGGAACAAACTCTAAATACAAAATAGCTAACAATTTAGAGCTATGCAATTTTCATTAATTCTAGGGTTTTTAAGTAGCCTTTTAGTTATTATTTGTTACTATTTAAACCATTTCTGAATTATATTACGATAACTAATTATTGCAGTTACTAGTTGGGACAAAAATTGATTATTAAATTTGGACCAAGAATGATGTACAGTTCCACAGAAGAGAAGCCCAAGCCACAATTTCTTATCCAAGCTCTTCGTTTTCTTTCCTGTTAGAATTGAGGGATGGGCCAGCTTTTGCATAGAAAAGATGTCTAGCCCATCAAACTGATTTCGTACCCCCTTTTAAAAGCTACATCGAAACCAACAGAGTAAAAGAATCCATGTAACATCCTAGAGGCCGACTCAAGTCAAGACTTGGGTGGGGTTGGATTTAGTGGAATAGAATGATAATGGGTAACAGAATGAAATAAGAATAGTAATGGAAATGGTGTTATGATGTTATAACTTTTGGAATGAACATTGGAATGAATCAGTTTGGTTTGGTGTGGAATAGAATAGAGTAAATGAAGGATTGGCAAAAATATTCTTATTTTAATTTTCTTTAATATTTTTTTAAATATTCAAAAATAATATTTAAGTAAAGATATTTATAATTTAAATACATAAAAAAATAATATTAAAATTTTAGATACTTTGAATTAATTTTTTTATAATTAAAAATTATTATTAAATCATAATAGACTAAAAATATATTTTTTATTGTAAATTTTGTAAATATCTTTAAATGTATTAACAAAAAAATGAATCTTAAATTAATAAAAATGAACTTATATATTGAATATGAATGAATTATAATAAAATATGAATTAATATAATCTCAATACACAATTCAATAATGAGAATAAATCTTAAAAACTTTATATAAGTATATATATATATATAAATTATTAATGAAGTAACTAAAATGGGTAAAATAATTAATTTTATGTGAAATAAGAAATATATATTTTTTAAAATACAACTAATAAGTTAATTATCTAATACTAATATATTAATTAATTTAAATAAGAAATTAAGAATTTAGTCAAATAGATTAATGAGCGTTGTTAAAACTATGGTGGCGAAATATTGAATTTAAATATATATAAAATTATTAAATAAATAATTGATAGTTAGTAATAATATTAACTTTATTTGGGCAAAATGGGTAATATATTTTTTTAGAAAATTAGTTGAGGATTGGAAACCTAATTCCTAAAGTGTGGTATTGGAATTCTTATTCCAATACTTTTTGGAATTATAGTTCCATTAGAATGTCGTTCCTAAAGCTAAAAGTGCAAACCAAACATTTGAATGACCTTTCATTCCAAAGTTCATTCCATCGAATCAAACATGCACTTGAAGAGTAAGAGAATTCCTACATGGTAGTGCCAAAATGGGAAGGCCTCAAAGAGTGATTGAGAAATAGAAAGTGTGGCCAGGATGTTATGACTAGCATCCTATACTGGAGTACCTCCTCATTCATGTGGGGGTTTATGAGTGGTGTCAATTTTTTCACGAGGGGTTGTGCCTCTCTCGTTGTCACACATAGTTGGGTGTCTTCTAAAACAATTTCCACATCTTGTAAACCAGCCAATCTTCTCACCATTGTTGAGACATAACTTTTTTCATTTTTAAAGTATAGAGAAAACTTCTTAGAATTTTTCCAACATACAATGCCAAAATGTTAACGCAAGAAAATCGTTAACTAAACTTAAGTGTATAAAAACGAAGAAATAATTGATAAGTGAGATTTATAGGATTTGTTTATAATCGAGTGGAGTAAGATTGATGAAATAGTAAAGTAGTAAGGAAAATAAGGGAGAACAATGATAGAAAAAATGGAGAGAAAATGTTTTGTATTCAAAATTGTGTGTGCTTGAATTTAGACCCCTCCTAAGGGCAATATAGGTCCATTTAATAGGGGTTTCTTGAAGTACATGTAATTACTGAAATACCAATACCCATTACATTTGAAATACACAAAAGATAAATATCTCATATAATCTCTGACACTACAATCCCGTTGTAGGTCTGAACAAGTAAAGGTGGCTGGATTGTGGTTCCAACACTGTTTTACAAGGCAACATTGTGGTGGTAGCGGTTGTACACTCTGCACAGTGTTGGCGAGATCTCAGGGATTCACCACCTATCTTGCCTCAAATCCTCTTATGTGGACTATTACCATTCTCTCGGAGGCGGTTTCCTCCCTGAAAACACAAGGGTTCGTTCACCTTCACACAAGTTGTGATACCGTTCGTAGAACAAGGATTAAATTTCCCTGCCTCCTTCACCCTTGTTTCTATGTGAGCTAGTTAAATTGATATCTCATGGCAAGTGTGCTCCCGGACCTTGCTTTTGCGAGCATGGCCTGACTCACGGCACATGGCCCTCATCAAATTGTCACTCGATATTTTTCTTGTTATATTGTGCTCGTGCTGGACTTGTGCTGTCAAAATTCCACCCCACATTTACAACTTTAATAAGAAGTAATAATGTGGTTTGTGATAAAATTCAAGCGGGCTAACTAGAACTGCTCTTTCGAAAAAGAAGAATTTAAGTAGCATATACATATACTAGTTGTCTTCTCCACTAGTTTTGTGCTTTCTCATAAATTTGTGCTCACTGCCAATATTCATATATAATTAAGGAAGGAAACGGGCCAGAGAATATACATGGAATGTTCCCCCATCCTTATCCTCGTTAATCATTTCAATCTCATCCTTACCTCTATCCCTGCATATTCCCCGTCGGGAGCGGGGTGGGAAATCCCTATGGGGATATATTTATTTTAAAAAAAATTAAAGAAAAAAGGTAGGTTACATAAAAAATTAATATATTACACTACGTTAATAGTTCAAAGTATTAAATATTATTCAGACTAAAATTAAAAATCTTTCAAAATTACGAATATGCTACAACAATACATAAAGGGACATGTAAAATAAATAAAAAATTAAACAGGGCCTCGTTTGGGCGAGGAGTGCTATCCCCATCCCGCATTGTTTAACAATCGAGGATAGGAAATGGTTCTCACCCTTGCCCATTTCCCCGTTTAGGCTATGAATTATCGCCCCATTAGGGGCGAGTCCCTGCGGAGCCCCATCCCCACAATGAAAACTTTCATCCCTATATATATATCTTATCAATTACAACTATTATATATGTGCTGATTAATCATCATCATCTTCTTCTTCTTCTTCGTCTTCTTCTCTTTCAATTTATAGCATACTTCATTTTAGAATTCAAATCCTGTGTTGAATGGAAAGAAACTTCAAAGGACCATTTTCAAAAGAACCACCCAAGCCGAACAAAGCTACATCAACAACAAGCAACTTGATTGTTGCAACCCACTTCAACACCACAGAAAACTTCATCTGCAGTGGTATTGCGCCTTCCTAACTCTTGACGTCCTTTTTCATCTACAACCTCCAAATTTGTCATCACCGTGCTTGCCAACGAGAGGAGGAACAATCAATCATATAAAAACAAAAAATGAGTTAGGGTTCTCATTATGGTGAGACGAACATAGGGAGGGATAAAACTATTTGGAAGCATCATTGAGAATGAATGATCCTCCTTTCTAGTTTCGATACTACCATTTAAGTTGACTTCATTGGCCGATGATGTGTCCTCTTCTCTGGTCCACGTCATAAAGTTTGTTGGCAGCATTGAAGCAAAGTTCAATGCTTCCTCCAACACCTATTCTTTTTTAGAAATGTCTTTGAAGATGACACCATAAAATGAAATGAAAAGTAATGGAAAAAAGTTTACATGGTATAAATGATATTTTCTTCCGTATTACTACATTCAACATAAATTCTGTTGGGGGAGAGTGAAATAACACCACCTCTAAATTTAGAATCTACACATAAATTGAATTGACAGAGACTGCATAAAGATTGAGAAAGATTATGCAAACTCAAGTTGGTGAATGATCTTCTTCAACCTTGATGAACCTTGAAAACCCTTGTAGAACCACCACTTTGAGAAAATCCTTAGAACAAAAGAGAAACACAATTCCAAGGCTTATACATGTTTCTTAACGCTGTCCTAATACTCTATTTCCTAGCCACCATTGATGCTTGAGGCTTTTTCTAGGAGGAAATGAGGATTGAGATTGAACAAGCTTTAAACTCACAAAGTCAAGTACTTTCTTTATGAGTTCTTGGAGAAAACTTGAGATTCTTGGAGCTAGAGAGAGAGAGAGATAGATTGGAGAGAGTGATCAAGTGTTCCAAAACTCTATTTGACCTTTATATAGAGTAGGCACTATCATTAGGTCTAACCAATAGGATTAGACTTGTAAAACACCTCATTTAGAGTAATTTATTTAACTTGTACGGACTCCAGTAGGCAAAGTGTCGCCTGCATGCATGTGATGTATCGTCTGGTACCAGGTGATGCATGCCTACATGCAGGTGATGCATCGCCTGCTAGGATTTCAAAAAATCCTAAGCATCAAGCGATGCTACGCCACTTGGGTGGCAACACATCGCTACCCTCTCTATTTTTTTACCCCTCCAAAGGTCTTATAAATGCTCCAAATGCTACCAAAATTTTTGGGGACCCTTACGATACCTCCATGCATCACTTTGGACCCAAAAACACATTTTTAAAGTGCCTACAATTGAAATTAAAATTTCACATCTTCACTATGTGAGATTCACTAAGTGTTTATACCTAGCTTGTATTTTAACACTTATCTTTTTGTATTTAACCAATCATAACAATCCTCCACTTCGTTAAATACAAGCCTCATTCTTTACCTTAAAATAGTTTTGGTGCATAAAATAAAGTACCTTTCTGTTTGAATTTTACCTTAGTGAAAATAACACAAAGTCCTATCGAAATCATTAGTTGCTTAAAACTTGAACCAAGTATTCCATATGATAAAACTAGTGATACCTCACACACCTCCACCACTTCTTTTTTTTTTCCCACTTTCTCGATTATCACGATCATGGCCATGTGCTCATCTCTTCATGAACCTTCCGAGGAGAAACTTCAACTCCCATGAGAGACGGCACCACCTCTAAGTCCACATAGGTGAAGTTCTTACAAAATTTTTGCTACCTTTATAGATGCTTGTTACACTCAAATGAACTTCATTAAATGCCCTAGGCTTAACCCTAACTTGGTAGCAACCAACACTAACCATCTAGGATGGAAATCACCATAAGTTTTAGTGTTGAAATTATTCACTTATCAATGACTTGTTCTTACCCATTGAACTCTTTCCCTTGATTTGTACAAGTTTGGAGTTGGATTGCCATCATTGGTTAATCTATTATTCTAGGAGTTTCAATTCCGTCCCTTTTGAAGTGGAACTTACTAACCTTCTCACAAGAGGTTTTGTAAATGGATCCGCTAAGTCCTCACTTGTCTTAACATATGAGATCGATATGATTCCACATTGAATCAATTGTCTCACATATTCATGTCTTAGACTAATATGTCTAAACTTTCCATTATACACACTATTATATCCTCTAGCAAGTACAGATTGACTATCACAATGTATTGAAATTATTGATACCATATCTGCGGTTAAAGGAATATCCATCATGACATACCTAAGCCACTCGGCCTCTTTGCCGGTTGCCGCTAAAGCTATAAACTCCACTTCTATGGTTGAGTATGATATACAAGTTTACCTCTTGGAGCCCCATGAGATTGCACCTCCTCCAAGAGTAAACACTCAACCGGTGGTGAAGAGATTATCTTTAGCTTCTGATATCCTGTTAGCGTCAAAATATTGTTAAAGTATCTTTAGAAAGTTTGTATAGTGAAGACTATACTCTTTGGCACCCTTAAGATAACCAAGAACTCTCTCAATAGATTTCCAATACTTGATACTTGGATTGCTAGTAAACCTACTAAGTTTACTAACCACATATGCAATATCCGCTCTTGTGCAATGAGCGGCGTACATTAGGCTTCCTACTGCAATTGCATATTCCAATTGAGCCACCGCTCTGCCTTCATTCTTTTCAAACTTCATGTTTGAATTAAATGGTGTATGTGCCTCTTTGATTTTGAGATGACTAATTTTTTGAGCACTTTCTCAACATAGTGGGTTTGTCTCAACACAAAACTCCCACTATTTGTTCTAACTTTGATACCTAGAATGATATCCACCTCTCCAAGATCTTTCATTTTAATGTTATAGGATAGAAACTTCTATTGGTATTAAAAGTGTAAATCAGAGATATGCAATAGAATGGGTTTTTAAAAAAATTATTAATACCAGCCAGGATCATACATATATAGATATATTAAATCACATACAAATAGATTACAGATTACCTCTTGAAGTCTATCAAGTATCCACGAATATTTTTGTATAAATCAATGATCTTCCAATCCAAATTCTGAAAGTTCACACCTTGATCTTCCAAACCAATTATTAAACACACAAGGACGTGTGTGGGCACGTAGGATTCAAAAGGTTGATTTAGGACTCTCTAGATCTACACAACACATGAGATCTAGAGAGTTTGATTGAGGGAAGATGTATTGAATAGTTTTTCAAGTTTAAAAAAACTATCGCTTTCTTTTCACAGAGAGAGAGAGTCTAACAGTCTATGAAAACCATTTTTTGAACAATATCGCTTCTTTTCAGGTTTATAAAGATAATTAACTAATTTAATTAATTTTTATTTTATTAATTTAAAACTGATCAGTTATAACCTATTTAATTATTTAATTTAAATCATTTTAAACAATAATTAATTATATATAATTAAATAAACAAATTATTTGAAATTCAAATTTCAAATCACAGAGATAGGAAATCTCTGTGTGTGGCTCCACACTCACTATACGTTGAGTGTGTCGCCCCACATATTAGGCTTATCCCTAATTTTCTTATTTGCTTGTTTAATCAATATTTAAGACAATATATTTATCCCAAAATAAATACCAGTAAATTCAAAATTAAATTTATCTTAAAATATCAATTTAAATAAATAAATACCTTATTCTAAATAAGATAATTATTAATCTATATTTTTATATTAATCCCAACATGACTAATATTTATTCTAACCTATAGTTTTTCAAAATAAAAACTATATATTTAATTATTTAATTAATTCATAATTAATCAATTTCCCATAATTATTTCCTTGCCCTGAAAAATTAATTCATTTGCAATTAAGTCATTCTCTCTACAAATATTTCTTTTGACATCCTTACCCTTGACAGTGTAGGACAGATGTGATCTGAGGACCATGGACCTATAATACGAAGCTCCAATAAACCAGATTATTAATTAAACTCTTTAATCTAATAATCTTATTTATTAATTCCATGATTACTTCAATATAAATATGAAATTGTATTCTAAGTATTTATAGAATTATATTTACAGAGTTTTCTCTTGTAGTCCATTGATATAATCAATAAATGTAGTTCTGTCCTCCATTTATTGGTTCATTAACTAGTGTTGGTCAAGATTACCGTTTTACCCTTCTAATTACCTCTTAATCCTTAAGTACCATTAATTCACTAACAAATAATTAATCTATAATCAAATTATAGATTTGAGCTCAATAACTATTCAGTTCCAAAATTAACCCTTAAGGGAACCAAACTTCAATCCGTTAGGAAAGTATGGATTCCATTATTGTAAATCATGTTCCCAGCCATTCATGATATTGGATCTCCAAAATAAAAGTCATTAGCCTCATTATACTAAGAAATCTTAACGAGTGAATCAAAAGATCCAATAAACACAAATAGGAGTTCATGAATACTCAAGATTTAGACTGATCTACAAATGATCATCTATTATGATAAAGATTAAATCTTTATGTCAAACGACAAGTTTATAAAGATAATTAATTCTTATCAGTCCTATCATATATAATCTCTATTATATACAACACCTTTACTAAGATGTCTATCCACATCAACAATCTGAATCTAGATCACTTGCATTCCGTATGCTTAGTAAACTGCACTAGTAACCATTCATTAAAGATTCCATACTTTAATATGCTATTGACTATTTTATTCATTATATATGATCTTAATTCTCTCGTACTAATGCAAGATCATATTCTCATGAATGAATAAGGAGTTTTCTTGATATTATTATATAATTAATTCAAACAATAATTATAACATTCAAATATAATAAAATTGTACTTTTATTTTAATCAATAAAATATCTTTACATGCTTTAGGGCATTAATCCTAAAAACTTCTTTGTTTCTATTATTCCTTTCATGTCATTACTCAAAATCAACATATCATCTACATATAGACATACTAGTATGACATAGTCACCACAAGTCTTGGAGTATAAGCACTTGTCCACATTGTTGTGTCTGAATCCATTAGAAACAATGACTTTATCAAACTTCTCATGCCATTGTTTTGGAGTGTGTTTCAAACCACATAATGATTTGACAAGTCTACACACTTTATGTTCATTTCCTTGAAGAATGAAACTCTCCTATTGTTCCATATAGACCTCCTCCCTGAGATCCCCATTTAGGAATTTTGACATCCATTTGGTGAACATAAATGCTATATATATGATATGGAAAATGAAAATCTTATAGAAGTAGTTCTTGCTACCGGTGCATATGTGTCAAAGTAATCTATTCCTTCCCTTTGTTTGAATTCTTTGGCTACTAACCTAGCCTTGAAGGTTTGTATGGTGCCATCAGTATGATATTTCTTTCTAAATACCCATTTGCACCCAACTGGTTTGGACCCCTTTGGAAGGTCAACCAATTCCCAAGTGTGGTTAGACATAATTGAATTCATTTCATCATTAATTGCCTCCTTCCAAAAAGCGGAGTCTCTTGATGACATGTTTCTTTGTAAGTTTTGGGATATTTGAAGTACTATTGGATATTTCCAAGTAACTTCCTCATTATCACCTTAAACAAGGTATAATGTCTTTATTTGAGAACACTTCTCACTTGATCCCAAATCTTTGAGCCTTTGGCTCCTTCTAGGCAATTGAGGTTGCTCACCAACTATTTTAGGAGTCTCCTCTTGAGGCTCTCTAGTTTGAGTTGGTTTTAACTTGTTGTCATCACGTGAAATGTTCTCAAAGAACTCAACCTCTCTTGATTAAATTATTACATTAGACTCCAAGTCTAACAATCTATAAGCTTTGCTATTTTGGGCATAACCCACAAATGCACATCTTATAGCCCTTGGACCCAATTTGGTTCCTTTAGGATCGGTGCTCTTGCAATAAGCAAGACACCCCCACACTTTAAGATAACCAATGTTTGGTTTTATTCCTTTCCATAACTCATATGGAGATATATTGTTTTTCTTCATGGGAATACGATTCAAAATATGACAAGCGGATAGCAAGGCTTCACTCTACATGCTAAAATTCAATTTAGAATGTCATAGCATAGCATTAATCATCTCAATAATTCTTCTACTTTTAATTTCTGATATAGCATTTTGTTGTTGAGTATAAGGGGCTGTACATTCATGAATTATTTCATGCTCTTTATAAAACAAGTTAAATTTATTTGAAAAATATTCACCACCCCTATCACTTCTAAGCACTTTAATTTTCCTTTCAAGTTGATTTTCAACTTCTGCTTTATAAACTTTAAGCACATCAAATGCTTCATCTTTATTCTTAAGCAAATATACATATGTGAACCTAGAGCAATCATCAATGAAAGTAATAAAATATCTACTTCCTCCTCCAGTCAACATTCCATTGAGTTCACATAAGTCACTATGTATCAAATCTAACAACTTAGAGTTTCTTTCAACACTTGGAAAATGTTTCTTTACCATTTTAGATTTAATACATAATTCACATTTATTATGCTCAAAATTATCACAATAAATTAATCCACATTTAATAGCCCTTTTAATTGTGCTAAATCCTATATGTTCAAGTCTAACATGCCATAAATTAATAGAATTTGAGTCAATCATATAACAACAACAAGAAGAAACTTTATTGCTCACAATGTTAATTGAAGTACAAAGTTTTAACATGCCATCACAAGCATATCCCTTTCCCAAAAAAATATTATCCTAGACAAAATAAGCTTTCCGGAATCTATCACAACCTTGATTCCCAGTTTTCTAAGAAAATTTCCACTCACAAGGTTTCTACTCATTTCCGGTACATACAAAAAATTAGTGAGTAGGACCTTCTTGCTGGATGTGAATAAAAAATCAATGGTTCCCTTGACTTCAACCTTTGACCTTTTCTCATTGCCCATTTGTATCTCATGCCCTTCCTATGAAGATTCGAAGGTCTTGAAAAGAGTTCTATCATATGTAACATGAATGGTGGCACAAGTATCATACCAAAACCCACTCACCTTTCCATGAATGACATTAACTTTTCTTAGTGTTGCCACTAGCTCATCTTGGGTTTAATTGAATTTTGCCTCATTGTTTTGGTTCCTTTTGAACCTACAATCTATAGCAAAGTGGCCATTCTCGCCACACACAAAACAAGGTCCCTTGGAACTTTTGAATTGTCCCTCATTCTTCTTGGGCCCTAAGGGTTTTTGACACTCGCCCTTGTTCTTACCAATTCCTTTGCCCTTGTTAGGAGGGTTAGCCACCGCATTGGCCTTGTAAGTCTCTCCATTAGACTCCTCCTCTTTGTTATCTCTAGAACAAGATTCCTTCTCAATTCTCAAGTGTTTGATAATTTCCTCCAATGAAATCTCCACATTCCTATGGAGAATTTTTTTCCTATAGCCTCTCCAAGAAGGTTGTAACTTGGCTATAATGGCATCAACAAGGAATTGTTCCGACAATAAAATATTGAGTGTAGACAATTTATTCACAACAATTTGCAACTCATGAATTTGAGGGAGAAGGGGTTTATTATCATGAAACTTAAAATCCATGTATTGAGTAATAAGGAATTTCTTTGTACCTTATTCTTCCACTTTGTATTTCTTTTCCAAGGCCTCCCAAATCTCATTGGCGGTCTTGGTGTTAGTGTAAAAATCATAGAGCCTATCCGAAAGAGCATTAAGGATATGACCCTTACATATCAATTCATCTTCTTCACGCTTCTTCCTTTCTTTGACAACTTCTTGAGTATCATCTTCCTTGGGCTCTCCCAAGGCTCTTAGGCCTTTGTCCATAATGTAGAAAACCTTCAAAGTAGTGAGAAAGAATCTTATCTTGTCTTGCCAATGAACAAAGTCAGTCCCATTAAACCTATCCAATCTTACAAAGTCTTGAGTCATGAATTTCAGTGTCGAAAAAGAGTTAGATTCTTCCATGATATGCTATCTCAAATTATTGAGTATTAGAATGTTGGGGGAGAGTGAGAAAACATCACCTCTAAATTTAGAATCTACACATAAATTGGATTGACAGAGACTAAATAAAGATTGAGAAAGATTATGCAAACCCAAGTTGGTGAATGATCTTCTTCAACCTTGATGAACCTTGAAAACCCTTATAGGACCATCACTTTGAGAAAATCCTTAGAACAAAAGAAAAACACAATTCCAAGGCTTATACAAGTTTCTTAATGCTATCCTAATACTCCATTTCCTACCCAACATTGATGCTTGAGGCCTTTTCTAGGAGAAAATGAGGACTGAGATTTAACAAGCCTTAAACTCACAAAGTCAAGCACTTTCTTTATGAGTTCTTGGAGAAAACTTGAGATTCTTGGAGCTAGAGAGATATTGGAGAGAGTGATCAAGTCTTCCAAAACTCTATTTTGACCCTTATATAGAGTAGGCACCGTCATTAGGTCTAACCTATAAGATTAGATTTGTAAAACACATCATTTAGAGAAATTTACGCAACTTGTACGGACTTCAGTAGGTGATACGTCACCTACATGAAGGTGATGCATCACCTACTAGGGTTTCAAGAACCCTAATGCATCAGACGATGCTACACCACTTGGGTGGCGACGCATTGCCACCCTCTCTGTTTTTGGACCATTCCAAAGGTCCTAAAAATGCTACCATATTTTTTGGGGTCCCTTAGATATCTCCATGCATCACTTTGGACCCAAAAACACATTTTTAAAGTGCCTACAATTGAAATTAAAATTTCACATCTTTGCTATGTGAAATTCACTAAGTGTTTATACCTTGCTTGTATTTTAACACTTATCTCTTTGTATTTAACAAATCATAAAAAAATCATCTATTTTTTTGGGCGAATCTAATTCACAAAATCTTTCATTTTTAGTTGGAGCAAAGAGAAAGCGTACTGAGCATTTGTAAAGCAAGGATGAAAATTTTACCCAGAAATTTGTTTACCTATGGCTACCCTCGCCTAATGGGTGGGGTATTACTTGATAAATTAGGGTTTAGAGTGAGGTGAGGGTGCAAAAATATGTACTCGATGCGAGTATAAGGTAGGGTACTGGTATAGGTGTACCTAGCTGTATTACCCAACCCAACCCTACCTGATTATATATGTATGTTTATTATACTTATTTATATATATTTATATAAATCTATATGAATATATTTTTTTAAATATAAAAATAAATTGTATAAGAAAAATTAAAAAAATATATACAAATATTAGTATATCTTTTAAATATAAATAAATGTCATACAGTATATTATAAATAATAAATATACATTTTGAATTATAATTTATATACTAAAAGTTAAATACTTAATTTTGTCAAAAAAAAATTACATACTTAATCTAAATATCATGTACATATTTTAAATATAAATATAATATAACTTATTAATATTTAGGATCTTTAATGTATATATTTTAATTAATTTTACAAGTATAGATAATATATATTAGTTTTTACAATCTCTAATACATTATATTATATTATAGTAAAAGGAAATACATTGTATTATATTCTTATTAATTTTATAAATCTAAATAATGTAGACTATATTATTAGTATTTACACTCCTTAATACTTAATACATTTTATATATTTCATTTAATTTTATAAGTAGCGTAGGCATACTCTATTCGTTGACATACTACTTGCACATTGATTACTAACCTTCTACCAACCATTGATTACTCAACTCACCCAAGCCTAAACCTGATTACCATGAAGATCCCAAAGTTGGATGAAATCCATGCGGAAATTTTACAATTAACATTTTTTTAGATTTTATTTAAGACGTGTATCGTTATATTTACAAAATGCCATTTTTTATTTGTGTGTATTGTTTTTTGTGATGCACATATATAACTTTATTTTTTTAAACTTATTTTTTGAGTAGCGTGTAATAACATAATTCTAGAAATCATTTTTTTATTATTTTTAATTAATGATAGTGCACTTCTAAGACAAATTCTCTCTTTTTTTTCTCTGCAACTTCTTAAAAAAAAATTGGCCACACTGCCGGTCATTTAGGCTCAAGAGTGGTACCATCGCGACCTACTGTACAAGGTGATCATTTTTATATGAGATTTTTCTCATTGTCACCGAAGATGACCAAAGTCAAAGGTAACATTTGAGTTTCCTTTATACTTGAATAACCAAAAAGTAACCAAATTATAAACTTAATCAAAATTCAATGTACCAACCAACTTCATAGGTTACTAAATAATATTTTATTATTTTATATTTAAAAGTTACCTGATGGTATTCTAAATAAGCCTGTTTTATAGAGAAATTTAGATAGATTTCTAAAAAAAACTTATAAAGAAACCAAATGGTATCTTAAACATCATAAAATCAGTTATATTACAAAAAAAAATAACTATACTAATTTTGCTATATGACAACCCATTAGTTTATGAAATAAGCTTGAAGGTTACCAAAATGTGTAACACCCTGGTTAGCCAAGATCGTTACACTGTGTGTTTAAAATGGTGCTTAACTGGCTAAGCGAGTCATTTGGACATAAACGTGTGATTAATGATAAATACTAGATTAGGGCTTAAAGATTTTGATCATAGGAATAGTTATTTTCATTAAAAAGTTTGAGTATACACATTGGACCCCAAAAACAAGTATTTACAAGGCATTTACAACTTCAAAATCAATCACAACATAAGCCAGCCTAAGCGGAAAAATTAAAGTTTTGGCTCTAGTCCCTGTTGATCCCTCGGTCGTGGCGGTTGAACAGTTGCAAATGTACACGCTGCCCTTAAGCTCTCCAACTCACAGCTAGTCCAACTTTCCCTTTCCCTTACCTGCACCACATAGCACCTATGAGCTAAGGCTCAACAAGAAAACTTAAATCAACAGATTCAATAAGCAACAAAATATAGACATCAAGCTTAGCAACAACAGTCTGCTCAAACAAACCATAATACAATTTAGAAATTAATGAGTTAGATAAGTGCAATCGACACTTTTGAGTATTTAGGTGACATTCAGGCTCGACTCTCTTAGGCAGAGCTCTCAGAAATTATGGCCGACCTCGACTCTCTTAAGCTGAGCTGCGTTCCACACACTTGATGTCGGCCCCGGCTCCCTTAGGTTGGACTTTCAGATTAAATATAATTAAACATATAGATTGCATAACACACACAATCAGCTGTAGCATATACAAGCATGCCTAGTCGAATAATCACATTTATAACCACAGTCATATCTATTTATAAGGGTCCAAGCCCAAATTACAACCAAGGTGTAGTTTTCTTACCTCGAGTCCCGAGCAGATAGTGTAAGGCGATCCCGAGCACGATTCCTACTCCTGTGCCCTAGCGGTATAACCTAGTCACAACGTAATAATGGATAGCCATCAACCACTTAGACTTTTTAAGAGCTTCAAGGTAAATTTCTAGCCTTTGCGACCTCGAATTCTACTAAACCGGGTTGTAGAATCCTTCCCGAGCCTTTAGGTTCGAGTTCCCGAGCTTAAAAATCCTATTTGGTCAAAATTCTCTATTTGAGCCGCGACTCCAATCAAAGCATCGCGACCCTCTACCAGTCATAGAGCCTATGCCTGATTTACCCTGGACATGCGCCACGGTGCAGCCCACCAAGCGTCACGGTGCTAAGGCGATTTAGAGAATGGCCTTAGCTCCTGAGTTCACGCGGGTCGCGACACTCCAAGAACAGCACCATGACGCAACCTCGCGAACCCAGAAATTCTGGATTTTTCCTGCGTTTTCCCCGAGCCAAAATCTCCAAAAACAATCCCAAAGTTGCCCCAAAGTTCCCAACTGAACCTAGAACTCTTCTTACTAACACTTCATAAGCAAAATTTATACCCTAAAAACCAAACGAAATCCTTACCAAAACTCAAAAACAAAACATAAGTTTAAACCTCAACCAAAAACATAAACCATAACAGAATTCCCTCAAAATCAGAGCATAAATCTTACCTTAACTGAGAATACGAATTCAAGCTGCCTCTTAATCCCAATCCTAGCTTCAACACCTTAGATTATCAGGAAAATTCTCCTCAAAAATTTAAAAACCCCCAAGTGCTCCAAGAGAAAAGAGATGAACGAGAAAGAGAGAGGGAGCTGTTGTAACGCCCTAAGTTCTCATAGATTACCGAGAACACAGCGTTGGATTATAATTCATAAATATTGCTCTTTTATTGAATAAAAACTTGAAAATAATTACATGGATCCATGGTTTTACAAAAAAATAAAAATAATTGTCTTTAACATAAAAATGAGCAATATTTAAATAAATTTTTTAAAATAAACACACTTTAATAAAATATAGGCCCGCTTGATCTTCCTCAACTATATGGTCCCCACGAGTACATCATGAAGCTCCTAGGTCCCCCTCGCCACTGACCTTTCTATCATCAATATTCTGCACAAAAACATCATAAGGGGTGAGCTTCTAAGCCCAGTAAGGAAAATACAAATAAAAGTTAGTCATATAATCATATAATCAAACATATTACACAAGAGTCATACCAAAACTTATTAATACTAATCATACAACACTAAACCCTAGGTCATATCATAACCTAAATCATAATCTAAGTCATAGCCATAAATCATAAGTCATAGATCATACTTCATACTTCATAGGTCATAAGTCATAATCATAACTATAGGTCATAGGTCATAACAACAAGTCAGGTATAATAAAAAGATAAGTGCTTGTACAAGGGGTGGCAATTAAGCCCCGGACATAAGTCCTTCATACACTGGACATCACTTAGGTCCGTCATAAAGTTTTGGCAACCGAGCCTACCAAACATAAGTCCATCATACATCATTGGACACCTTAGGTCCAGACACACTTATCCCTTTATTGTACCTGAAATGTTAGGTCATACAAAAACATAGCCTAGATCATAAACTAAACTATCTAATTTTCCTTACCAAAAACCAAAATATTGGAGACAAGAGCGGGATTGGAAACTCCTAAAACCAAACATAAGAAAGCATTAGTTTCCTAAAGAAAAATAAGATGAAGAGAAGATCTAAACCATCGGGATAAGAGATTATCGAAAAATTTATGTTTCAAAGAAATTGAGCACCTAACCAAAAGTCACGATCACAAGTTAGGATTTGAAGAAAAATGAAAGAATAATAGAAACTATAGTGAACTAAACCTGAAGATAATGAATACCTTGGATAGCTTAGAACCTCGATCTATACCTCAAACACCGAAATCACACAAAATCTTACTTCCCAAGCGTTTAGAAAAGCTTTAGATTTGAAAGCTTTAACCCCAAAACCCTAGTGTTTCTCTCTAGAATGAACTTAGCAGCTTTGAACTGTGCTTAAATGATGAATAGAATGGCTGAGTGAAGGGTCCTATTTATAGAGTTAAAGGAGTGAAACTAACTCTTTTAAAATAAATAAATAAATTATTAAAAATGAATAAACTTGAATTATCTATTCAACAGATGCCCAGAACTCGGTCAAAGACATTCAGGAACGAGTCAAAGTTGTTGAGGGTTGTTTCTAGTTCAGAATTCTACAAAAATTCAAAATTTGCCATTGGAGCCGATATATCGCCTAGGGTAGGCGATATATCGTCTACCTATGCCTCGAGGGTCCGTGGTTTCGTTCGTGCGAAATCGACATATTTTTCGTATCAATCATAGACGACATATCGGCCCTTATAGCTGCGATATATCAGCATACACTGATATATTAAACACGTTTTTGCACACTTTCAGCACACTTGAATTTGTTTAAACCACTTTGACTGAGTAAAACGTGATTCTAACAGCTACTGGAAGATTCTAGACTTTCTATATCTATCCTTTAATAAATTTATTCATCTACAATCCTTAATTCCTTAATAAACAACATGTGACAAGTGTCATGTTCTTACTTATTCTATCTAAACCTTAGGTTATAATAAATAATATTCTTAGGACTATATTCATTAATAAAACCTTATGATAAAATTAATATTTCTAAACCATAGGTTAAACTTATAAAATCCATTACTATTTCTACGAGTTTCCAACTAAATCCCGGCTTGAACCAATATCCACGAAAACTAAAATTCTACAGCTACTACTTTTTACTACTGCTACTATCTAGCTAAGTAAAATTCCAGGAAGCTACAGTTGTGGGAGCTGAGTGTTTGTTTTGTTTTGAGTTTCCTTCTGCTGAAGCAATCTAGTGACTAAGTCACTCTTTGGAGTGAAAAGACCAAAATGCCCCTACCTATTTCCTTGCTCTCTAATGTCCTCAAGGAAAATTTAGTCTTTTTCCACATTTCCCGCTAAACCTAAAATAACACTTATAAATTCCCAATTAATCCAGGAATTTCCAAATAATCACTAAATAACTACTCATCACCCAATAAATCCCGACTACATACCAAGTTATTAAAATACCCCTAGGCTCACCCCGAGCTAGGTATTTGATCCCGTTGTAACTTTTTCGCTAACTCGCCCACTAGGATTGCCTCGGGCCACACATCTCAAATATATCCCTATAACACTGTGGTCTCACTCATAAAGTTATATAATACAAATATACCCTCAACGGGTCAAAAATTACAAATATGCCCTAATTAACAAAACAAGTCCACATGCATATTTAATACACATAAACATGGATAAATTCTCATATCACCATATAAATCATATATGCCACATAAGCACACATATATTCAATTAATTTCATATATAAATCCGATTATGCCCTCCTAGCACATTAATCAAGGCACTAAGCCTTATTAGCAAATTTGGGACGCTAAAAATTGTATTTTAAATAATAAGATACCATAATATATCCTAAAAATAACTAATTGGTATATTAAGATGTCTACAAATAAGTTTTTGAGGTAACAGAAAGGTATATGAAATGAGCTTGACGTAGGGATGCACATCGGACGGGTTTATCAGGTTCGGGTTTGCCGGGTTTTAGATTTATAAATGTAATTTCGAACTTGCCCGATTGTATGTCAGGATTGATCGGGTTTCAGATTCAGGTTGTACGGGTGGGTTCGGGAAGATGGTGCAGTTTACGGGGGGTTTGGGCCTGTAATTCAAATTTGGGCTTGAATTAACCTTTTTCAAATATTTTTTAAAAATACCAGTTTTTTGTCATAATAAATACTTAAATAGAACAACTGCCAAATCTTTTAACAGAAATGTAATTTATTTGATTTTACTTCAAGGAAAAATATCAATTAGAATATTAGATAAGTTGTAAAAAATCAATTTTAATTTTATTTTTAATGCAATTTAATATAATAAAACAAAAACACAGTAAAAAAAAACTTATAATATTACATAAAATCCTTAATCCATATTTCATAATATCCATCGTCCAAACTCAAAAATCCAAAATACTAATAAGTGAAATCAAATATTCACAAGTTCCAATAAAATATAAATACCCATAAAATGTCGATAAATTCAGAATTTCCAATTATAAGATATGAATTATAACATGATAAGCAAACGTTCACAAGTCACAATGTTTATTTAAAACCCATAAACTTAAAGTCCATAAAATATCTACAAACATAAAGTCCATAAAAATAAAATATCCTTAAAGTTCATAAAATGTCCATAAAGTCTCCAAGTTTGAAACCTACAAAAAAAACGTAATGGACACAAATATAATCTAAATCACAAGTTCTAAACATTGCATTCCTTCAACCTCCTTTCTTCCTCCTCAATTCCAAATCCAAACCTTTTATAAATAAATTAAAAATAGTAAATAAATGAAAAAACACAAACAAAAAAAAAAATACTTACAAATCAACTCAAGGCATGAGCAACTTCACCTTCACTACTTCCTATTCCCAGTTTCAGATTGTGCAAATAACAAATGATTTAATTAAGTGAGCATTTTCTTGAAATGCAGTGAATGCAAAACTCAAAGAAAGCTTCCCAAAGAGTGTAAATCACTCATAAAATATTTTTTAAATCAACTTAAATAAAATCAACAGTGCATAACTCAAATCCACTAAAATAAAATGCATAACCAGAAAACATTTATCAACACAGTAAATGCACAACTCAAATCAAGCTATTCAATCTCAAAGATTGTAAACAACTCAGAGAACATATTTCAAAACAACTCAAATATATATACCACAGTTCACAGATCATCAAATATTAAAATTTTTTTTATTCAAACATAATAATAATGTTAATAAAACACAAAAATATATACTAACATTAGAATATATTCTTATAACACAAATTAATAAAGTGAAACTCTATCATTCCCTGAGAATGGCAATGTGGTGGCATCACTAGGGTGTCGGAGTCTCAGAGCGACGGAGACAGTGGGGGTGGTGGTGTGAAGTTGCCGCTAGCCTGGCCTAGGGACCATCAGGGACTCAGGGAGGTCGGAGACTTGTCGTGGAGCAGCTGAGATGGGGTCGTGGGATGAGAATCCCGACTAGATGCTACTGAGAACAACGAGTGGAGCCGTTGCGCCGGGGGTTCAACTGCGACGGAGAGAGAAGGGGGGTTAGTGTCGGGCTTGAGCGAATTGAGAGTGAGAGAATGAGAAGGGGCAGAGGATAGGAGTGCTAGGAAAACTTATACATGATCTTGTTTATTTTTATGTAAATCTTATATTAAACAAATTAATATGAGGCAACCTAGAACATGTTTCTAAAATTGAATTCATACAGAGATAATGATAAGAACTTAACATTATTGTGCAGCGGAATGGTTGAGTCATTCCTTCAGTTTCTCTAACCCTTGTATCCTTTCTGTCGCAGAGTATTACCAAGAAACTGAACCATTCTTCAATTTTCTTCACAGCCTTCCAAAGTATCCTTAGAATCACCTAGACTAGGGTGGACAATTCTCAACACATGAGATAGATACAGAGAAAAGATTAATGATGCTTAGAAAAGGACTTATGTTTGTAGAGAGAATCTAAAACCTAATAGATCTTCTCATCTTCTCAAAAACTTGTGATTCAAAATCTGATTTCATCTCTCACTTAGCATTCCTTTAATAGACTCAATTAGGCCATTTAATTTACTTAAAAATTAATAAAATAATAGATAATATCAGCCCCAGGTCGAAATTATCATGGGCTTTAGGCCCGTGAAATTTCCCATTTAATTATAAGCACGTTGGACTTAAAATCAGGACCTGTATTATTTTCTATTGATTAATTAAATAAATAATTATTTAAATCTTTTCTCAAATTAATTATTTATAATTTTAACCTTGATTTAAACCTATTTATTAATTTAGATAAAAATTTATCTTAATTAATAAATCTGCCCTAATTTCTCTTTTCTTCTCTAAATTACATAACTTTGTGAAACTATCCAAAATTGACCTGGTCAACTTTGATAATTAAATCAATTAATTGAGACTATCTAGATGATTTTATCCAAGGTACAGTGGGGACCATGGGCCTATGAAATCAAGATCCAATAAGTTATCATAAATCGAACAAATAAATTTACTAACTTATTAATTCCTCGTGACTTCACTAAGGATTCAGAATTTCACTCTTGAATTCATAGAACGCTCTATAAGCAATATAGATATGTTATTAATCATCCATTGTTACAACCATAATTGTCACTCAATCCTCTATAGACGGTTTACAATGAGATGGGACTAAAATACCATTTTACCCCTCACTGTTATTTATCATTAAAACACTTAGTTCCTTGTAAATGATATTTCAGTAAACTAATATTAATTACTGAAATGAGATCTCTATCATTTAGCTCCTTGAACCAAACTAAAATGAAACCATTGTTTCAATTCTTCATCAGAAGCTATAGATGTTCATATCTATGATTAACACTCCCACTCAATTATACTATCGAGTTCCCAAGATGCATGTATGAGCTAGTCTGTAGGGTAAGCTGGTAACGAATAAGTCAAAGAACTCAAATAATACAATCAATTAGAATACTAACCACTTAGAATTGAGATTGAATTGACCTATGGTCCACTATATGATATGACTAGAATAGATAATAACGATATGTTTACTTATCCTGTCAACTGTTAATATCGGTTTAGTCCGATGTAACAAATACATCTGATCTAATCTACTTTGCTAATGTTCTGGAAAGAACATAACACTACAATGTGTAAGTAGATCATATTGTAGATTGGCAAGTCAGTGTAAATCCTGTGCACTGAATAATCTTAGGCCTAACTTATTTTGAACATATAATCATATTTATATTCCACTGTGATTACGTCACTATAAATATGATTAGCTATATGCTTGGGATTTAATAGAAGTTTATATTAAGCAAATAATCATGAAAATAAAACATGTGAGCAAAGTGATTGACCAAGTCAAAAAATGAATTCTATTATTTTATTGATAATAAAATGAGATTACAAAGAAATTGAGTTTTAATTAGGGCATAAAACCCCAACAAACTCCCACCTGCACTAATTAAAACTAATGCCTTAATTCTACTAATTCCATTTCTTTGATATGCTTATCGAATGTAGCATCTGGTAGTGTCTTTGTAAGCAGATTCGCAAGATTGTCTTCAGATGCAATCTTCATAACCTTCACATCTCCCCTGGCCATATATTTTTGAATTATATGATACTTCCTTTCAATATGCTTACTTCTCTTGTGACTTCGAGGTTCTTTTGAGTTGGCTATCGCTCATGTATTGTCACAAAACAATGCAAGTGGTTTATCAATATCTGGAATAACACCAATATCTGAATAGAACTTCTTTAGCCAGACTGTTTCCTTAGCTGCTTCTGACGGAGCTATGTACTCAACCTCCATGGTGGAATCTGAGATCGCAGACTGCTTTACGCTTCTCCATATCACAGCTCCACCCCCAAGAGTAAACACCATTCCAGAAGTAGATTTTCTTGTTATCGACATCAATTTGAAAATCTGAATCAGTGTAGCCTATAGGGTTCATAACACAACCCTTGTAGACTAACATATAATCCCTAGTTCGCGTTAAATACTTCAGGATATGCTTTACTTCTATCCAATGTTCTAGTCCTGGGTTTGATTGATACCTGCTCACTACTCCCACTGCATAACATATATCTGGTTTAGTACACAACATAACATACATCAGACTTCCAACTGCAGGTGCATAAGGAACTTTTCTCATTGCATCTTCCTCTTCAGGAGTCTAGGGAGACAACTTCTTTGAAAGATGAATTCCATGGCGGGATGGTAGACACCCTTTCTTGGAATTTGTCATTGAGAAACTTTCAAGCACTTTATCAATGTAAGCTGCTTGAGAAAGAGCTAAGAGTCTGTTATTTCTATCCCTAATGATCTAGATACCTAGAACATAACTTGCTTCACCCAAATCCTTCATCTAGAATTGAGTGCTCAGCCAATTCTTCACATTTGACAATTTCTTAACATTGTTTCCAATGAGTAAGATATCATCTACATAAAGAACCAGGAATACCACTATTTGATTTGCCTTCAGTTGGTAAACGCAAGGCTCATCAATATTTTGTTCAAAGCCATGGGTTTTGATTATTTCATCAAACCAAAGATTCCAGGAACGAGAAGCTGTTAGGAACAAGTTTCCTAATACACAACAGAATAGTGATGGGTTGGCCCAGTGTACAACAACAAAATAAACTACCTTTAAATATGCGGATCCATTAATATACATACATTAATCATAAACAAGAAAAGAATAAAGAACATACCTCTTGATGCCTATAAAGTGTCATTGCTATCTTTTCGTAAAATAAACGATCTTCGTATCCAAGCTGCTCCCAGGTACTCACATCAAGATCTTCCACAACATTCTCTACACCTCAAGAGGTGTGTGGGCACTTAGAGAATAAAGGATGGAATATTTTCAATTCAACTTGATGTACTCAACACACGAGATCAAGAGAATAGACCTGAGATTGGTCCTGTATCTTTTTCATGGAGATATAAAAAAGTATCGTTCTTTTCCTTAGAGCGAATAAATTCACTATCTTATTTATTTTCTGATAAGTTTAGCTTATATGGAAAATATTTAAATTTAAAAAAAAATATATGTAACCAGTTTACAATTTATCTTTTAATTAATTAATTATCTTATTAATGAAAATATCAAAAAATAACTTTTGAATTTTCCATTAATTAATAAATTAAATAAATAAAAGTGAAAAATCTATCCCTGATTTTTATATAGCTGCATGCCACACTGTGTGCGTCGTGCATCACCCTATAAATTAGGGATATTTGATTTTTCTACAATTATTTAATTATTTATTTAAACTACCCTATCAGATAAAATCCAACAACCTGATAATTAATTCAAATTTGAATCTATTATCTTGTTAACTAATTATCACATATAATTAATAATTTGAATCAATATTAATCTTTTAAATTCAAATCCAATTTGAACTTATTAGATTATTATCTCCCACTCAAATAAAGATATTTAATTAATTCTACTAATTAATTAAAACTAATTTAAAAAATTATAATAAATTAATTATTTATATAATTTCAAAAATTATATAATAATTAATTATGAATTAATTTTGATATTTACAACTAATTTGTAATTAATTAATTAATTAATTAATCACTATTATCACATAATTGCATATTTGGCCCGAAGAACAAATTTCTTCTTATATATGTCTTTTTACCATTTTAACCTTTATATCAACTCTTTCCTTGAATAGTGTTGATAGAGCCGCTGTGGGGACCTATGAACCTATAATTCTGAGCTCCAATAAATTTGTGATTATTAATTAAACTCTTTAATTAAATAATCTTAATTTATTAATCTCATGATTACTCCACTATAAATATGAGACTGCACTATTGTAATTATAGACATTTTATTTACTGAGTACTTTGTAACAATAAAGCGTCAATTGATATAATCATTACATACAAATTAACCCTCTAATAATGGTTCATAATTAATCGAGAATAAAATTATCATTTTACCATTTTAATTATATCTTGTTTCCTTAAGTACCATTGACTTTACTAGTGAAGGTTAATTCATAACTAAATTATGAATTTGAGCTCAATAACCTTCCAGCCCCAAAAGTCAACCCTTAAGAGAACCATTATTCAATCTCTTACGAGAAGGTATAGATTCCATATATGTATACCATGTCCCCAGCCATTTACATTAATGAGTTCCGAAAACAAAAGTTTCTAGCCTGATCATTCTGACAAACCCTAATGAGTGAATCAAAGAACTCATATAACATAAATAGGAGTTCACAAGAACCTCAGGATTAAGTTCTATTTGTATATGATCAGCAGTAGATATATTTAATTAATACTTTGAAACAGTATTTAACTAAATATTAATAAACATATCTGGTCCAGTTCTATATATTCTCTAATATGTAAAGTACCTCCACTAAAGTGTCCTACTACACTAGTAATCCGGATCTAGATCACATGTATTCATAATACTAGTTGTTGACCGCGTTTTTGGCCAATGACGTGTAGAAGTCAAAACGACAAAAAACCTTCAAGAGAAATATACGACACAGACAATTTTTACAGTGGTTCAGCCTCAATGTGTTGGTAATAGCCTAGTCCACTTAGAGTTATGATTATAGATCTACACTCAAGATTAGATGAACCTGAGTCAACTGAGTTTCTTTAGTGCAGATGAAATGAATACAATATTTCTTCAGATACAAATATTCTCTCAGAAAATTAGAATCGAATCCTCTTTATGATGCCATGGGCCTTGTATTTATAGGCTCAGGATCGTACAAATGATGTCCCCCATAATCGGGATATTTCGCTATTCTCACTATATAACAATACAACAATACACTATTTTTGTGGGATAATCTGAGAGATTCCCGCACAGGTATGACCGATTCTTGTTGAAACTGTTACTAGGATCCTTTGCAGAGCATTGTTCTGTCTAGTCGGCCCACATCACACTTAGGAGGAGAACTGAAGGACCAAAATTCCTCACTGGTCGGCCAAACCTTCACTGGTCAGCCAAGACAAGTGACTGGGCGGACAAGCACCTGCCTGAGCGGACAAGCACATGTTTGGTCGGCCAAGGACATGGCTAGTCGGACAAGCACCTGACTGGGCGGACAAGCACATGACTGGGCGGACAAGCACATGACTAGGTGGACAAGCAACTGACCGGGCGGACAAGCACCTGTCTGGTCGACCAAGGACATGACTGGGCGGACAAGCACCTAATTGGGTGGACAAGCACCTGACCGGGCGGACAAGCACCTGACCGGGCGAACAAGCATATGACCGGTCGGACATGACACTTGACTGGTTAGTCAAAAATCTTCACCGGTCTACCGGACCACTCCTAAGCCAGATTACCCAACCATTCCTTGCCATTTGTCACCTTTATTGCCACGTCATCGTTTTCAAATTTTGGGGATAACATTTTCCCCCCAAGTTTATTATACGATTTACTCGTATGATAAACTTTTTCTCTAGCAAAATGTTTTTGAGGTCATCCAAAAGCTTCCATCCGGTCAGTAACCTTCATTTCTGTATTAAACCCACGATTGAACTTTTCCTTTCATGAAAACGGTAGTTATCAGTTTCTCATTTCCATTGCTCTTTCGGGCCCGCGGGTATAGGATAATCATTGATATTATCTTGAAGTTTATTAAACCCTTGAAATTCAACCGCTCGGACAATGGGTATGCCTAATAGGATAGGATAGGCCTAGTTCCTCGGAAATGGTTTGTTGAAAAATATGTGTATGGCCAATAGGCCATTTTCATCTAACCGCTCAGACAATGGGTATGCCCCAAGCTGCTCGGATGCGCGTCTAAGCCACTCGGACATGCATGCTCCGCTCGGACACGCCCACCACCATCTGCCCAGACGCGTGCATGACCGCTTGGATGCAAACCCCAAGTTGCTCAGACACACATGCCAGCCCCTCAGATGCTCCTCCATCCGCTCGGATGCGCAACCTCGGATGCAGCTTCTCGGATGCAGCACCATCTCCCAGCCGATCGGATATGCACCAAATCCGCTCGGACACCTCTTGTTGCCTAGTGTCACAAACTGACATTTTGACAGCGGAAATGCCCGTGCGGCACCTTGACGCCTCTGAGCCAAGGTCAGCCTTCCAACCATTCAAATAACAATGGGCACATTTTTCGCGCGACCGTGTGCCTCTGCACACTTCCGTCTCTCGAACAACTCTTGCTGAGTTATGCTCACAAGCATCTATAAGTGTAATCATGCATCAAGGCTATCTAGCCAAGACACTCACACCGTCCATAGGTTCTCACTGTCTAGGTTGCATGTGTGGCTAAGAGCCAACACTAAGCTAACGTGCCAACACCTCCTATCATGTCCCATTCGATACTATCCAATTAGCTCACGTCATAGACCAAGGACTCCCATACATCCATGGTCCAATCCTCAAGGCACCATACCATCATGCATGTTGGCAGGCCCTCGAGATTGGCTGCCAGACTAGTAGCACACACTGGACCTCTGTCCTACTCAAGCATAGTGCACCCTTCAATGCTTGCATGCTAACAAGTCCCATGAATGACTTCCCGTGCCATCTCGTGTCGAGATTCATGGCCATGGTGCACCACGACATCTCTCGAAGGTTTGGGCCACGTTCCATGCAAGCGGCATCCCGGCAAGCCAAGGGAACCGTAACCTTAAACCTCTGGCAGCACACTTCGACGCACTACCGGGGCGGCCCGGTAATGTCCATGAGTACTCCTACTCATGGAGACATATGAGTCCCCTCATGGTCCTCATATGCCCGCCATACTAGTCCTCCCAACTAGTAGTAGCTCACTTGATGCACCGGCGCCAAGGGTGGTGGAGAGCTGACACCAGGTGCTCCCCCTACAAAGAGCCTTCTACCAGGAACATATATGATTTTTTCTTGGGAGACATATTTGGCTTCCAGCTTGTCGATTCTCCAAATCTCCCAAATCCGATCATACCATTGCGTTCATTGACCCTTCAATATGGAACCTACCAAGTCCTGTCCATTTCCAGGCAATATTGAAGATATTTACGAAAATGCCACTACCATACAAACTAGGCATCAGTATGCTCACCAGCCTGCACCCTTGCGTGCGCATTTGACCGAGTGCCATCCTAGCTTGTAACATGCCCTCAAGGCCAGCATGTTACACCTGGCTCCTCGGATGCACGCCATTTACTTGGATCAGCACCAAGCCGCTCGGACGCATGCAGCTGCTCGGCCGCGCACGCTGCCGTTCGGACACATGCAGCCTCACCGCTCGGACACGCCTCTAGCCACTCAGACACACATAGCTGCTTCACTATGCGCCTGTCTACTCGGACACCACAGCCTAACCATTCGAATGCATGCCCTTATGTCCTCGGGTTTGCTCAAAATCTTTATGGTTCTTGCAATTATACTTTACTTTCCTTTGTTAACTTGAAACTTTCTAAGTATTTTTAGACTTAAAAAGTTATAAGTTTTTTGTGAATAGTAAAGTCACTCTGATGTATGCCTTATATTTTCGCATGAGTACTTATTTTTCTAACTTAGAAATTTTAGACATTTCATAAGTTCATACTAAGTATACTTTCTCACACTCTTATTGCTCTAACATTTTATGAGCATAATGTTTATTGTCACACGAATATCTGCTTCTAACTTGAAATTTTAAAAAAATTCCAAGTTACTTAAGCTTTGTCAAACAAGTTAGCTTAATGGCCTTTTTGGACTTCGAAAATTTACAAGTCAGCCTAAAAACAATTATCTTAACTCGTGCTCTTATTGCCTGTGTTAAATTATATACCAGTATACCCCATGTGCCCCCCAAGTGATCGAGGGTTGAAAGATCCTTAGTCACTTGCTACTTGACCGAATCTGTTCGAGTAGTTAATTACTCGTGAAACACATAAAATATATGGAAAATCTTCGAGCAGTTGAACACTGCTTGAATGTATCGACCAGTTGAACACTGTTCGGATAATTAACACACATGCACATTTGTAGCAAGAATCGACCACGCTACGCGTAATCTCTTTTATTACTCATAAATTAAAAAAAGGACAATACATGTCTAATAACGAGTCTTAAACAACAAAAATTTATCAAAAATAGATGACTGGTCAGCAAATAAGCTCATAAACCAAAATTTAAATAACAAGTTAAACAACTTGTTATTTAACAACTACCACTCTGAAAGCGGTATTTAGAAATAATATATTCACAGACGCTCGCCGTTCCAGTGGCTCCTGATCCTAGCACTCCCGCTTAGCATACTTGTCCCTTGCTTCGTTGCTTTCCTCAGCAAAGTATGGACCTCCACATATAGTGTCTAAGGTAAAGTCCACAGGTTCAGGCTGCAAGGGTGGAGATCTTTGTCGTTTGAACCCAGGATTTCTGCTGCCTTCTTCTCCTTGGGGGGTCTCTGCCTGGTACTTCCTCAACTTGCCCAACCGGAGAAGAAATTCTATCTTGTCCTTGAGGTGATTGCATTCATTCGTGTTGTGACCATAATCTCCATGGAAACGACAAAACTTATTCATATCTCTCTTCCTCATCTCCTTCCTGATGGGTGGAGGTTTCTTGTAAGGAACCTCTTCATGACTAGCAAGATATATTTCTGCTCGGCTGGCCGAGAGAGTGGTGTAATTAGTGAACTGAGGCTCATACTTGGTTGGCTTTTCATTTGAACTCAACTTTGCTTATTTTTTCCTCATGGTGGTTAGACCCGTTATTTCCACGTTTCTTTCCACCATCCTTAGGAGGGTCAGTTGATCCGCCCGGATTATTTATGCCATTATCCTCTTTCTCGATTGCATCATCCAATTTCATATACTTGTCTGCTCGGTCAAGAAATTGTTGAAGTGTTGAAATTGGATTTATATGTATGCTATCCCACAAAGGGCTCCGATAAGTTATCCCAGTGGATATTGCAACCATCTTCCCCTCGTCTCCTACAGCAATTTCTATATTAGCTTCTCTCATGAATCTCTGTATATAATTCTTTAGAGACTCATCTTTTCCTTGTTTGATATATGCCAAGTGGTTGGCATAAACTGGTGGAGTCCGGGCAGTGTTGAATTGTCTACAAAACTCCTTCCTGAATGCTTCCCAAGAGGTAATGGAGTTTGGCTTAAACTTCCAATACCATTCCTGGGCAGTATCCGACAATGTAGTCGAGAAAACTCTACATCGATAATCGTCACTTACTCCAAGCAATTCCATCTGGCCCTCGAACTTCCCAACATGTCTGATGGGATCTGCCTTTTTTGTATATACTGGCAGAATCGGTGCTTTATATTTTGCTGGAGGCTGGGCTGCTCTAATCCGGGCACAAAATGGGCTGCCACTCCGGTGGTCTATCGCATCTATCTCGGAAGGTCGTTTTCACAAACCTTGCACTGCAGCTGTTAGCACGTCAAGCTGGGCTTGGATGGCTGGTGTAACTGATGAAGTTTCAAGATCTTGACCACCTGGTCGGGCATTACCATCTGGTGGACTGTCATCAAGTATTTCTACTTGACTGGCAGGGCAGTTCATATTTTTCCCTTCAACTGGGACGATCCTCCTCTTGTTGGTGATAACGTCCCTCAGATTCTTCTGGGAAGCATGCTCTCCTGCCTGATCGAACACCGTACTTTTCGATTTAAGAGGGCTTACTACGCGGGAATTGTGCTCTCCCACTATGCTGCTGGCCAGGGTGCAGTGGAGGCCTTTCAGTATGCCCCGGGCAGTCTTTTCCTCCTTGTTGGTCGTTGCCCTCATTTTCCTTTGACTGGTCAGTTTGATGACTATCAGCCTCATCACGACCATGCCCATCTTTGAATTGTGAAGTCCTCTTATCTCGAGGAGTCTTGGTCTGATCTTCCCTGGGTGGAGTCTTTTTACTGCCCGATCGGTGGCTCCCTGATCTAGAAGTCTCTGATCGGTGGCTCCTGGAGGGGGTTCTAGAGTGCTGCCTTTGCGTCGAGGCAGTTCTGGATCGGTCCCCATCATCTTCCCGACCAGGGGGGTTACTCTTGCTTCTGTCTGGTCCCCGAGAATCGGCTCTGTCAGTGGTCCTCCGACCAACATTATTATTTCTTGCTCCCTGAGTGGCTGCTTGTGCTGCGGCTTGAGCATTGGCTTTGGCCAATTGGGTAGCCGCTTCTAGAGCAAGTGCTGCTTCATGATGTCTCCGGTTGACCTCCTCCTGTTGTTGTCTGAGCTCTTCGCTTCTGGCCTCCATATCGTGCCTTTGCTGCTCTAACGCAGCTCTCTGCCTGGCCATCTCTTCAGCAAAAGACTCCTGCCAAACATTGAATTGCATCATCTCCTCTTGGAAAGCGCCTATTGCTTCTTGGAGTTGTTCAACTTCTGGAGTGGTCTTCTCGAGAAAGACCCTAGGCTCAGTCTCTGGGTTCTGCGGTCCAGGACCTTCTGGTCTAACAGGCTCTTTGGAGGTGCCTGACTTTTTGGATGCCACATTGGTATTTTTGGGCGCCATCTTGGTATGATAGTCGTGTGTTTCTTCTCTTCAGGCTCTCAATGAAAGCACCAAAATGTTGACCGCATTTTTGGCCAATGTCGTGTAGACGTCAAAACGACAAAAAACCTTCAAGAGAAATATACGACACATACAATTTTTATAGTGGTTCAGCCCCAATGTGTTGGTAATAGCCTAGTCCACTTAGAGTTATGATTATAGATCTACACTCAAGATCAGATGAACCTTAGTCAATTGAGTTTCTTTAGTGCAGATGAAATGAATACAATATTTCTTCAGATACAAATATTCTCTCAGAAAATTAGAATCGAATCCTCTTTATGATGCCATGGGCCTTGTATTTATAGGCTCATGATCGTACAAATGATGTCCCCCATAATTGGGATATTTCACTATTCTCATAATATTCAATTAATAATAATATTCAAAATACAACAATACACTATTTTTGTGGGATAATCTGAGAGATTCCCGCACAGGTATGACTGATTCTTGTTGAAACCGTTACTAGGATCCTTTGCGTAGCATTGTTCTATCTAGTCGACCCACATCACACTCAGGATGAGAATTGAAGGACCAAAATTCCTCACTGGTTGGCCAAACCTTCACTGGTCGGACAAGACAAGTGACTGGGCGGACAAGCACCTGACTGGTCAGACAAGGACATGACTGGTCGGACAAGCACCTGACTGGGCGGACAAGCACCTAACTGGGCAGACAAGCACCTGACTGGGCGGACAAGCACCTGACCGGGCGGACAAGCACCTGTCTGATCGGCCAAGGACATGACTGGGCGGACAAGCACCTGACTAGGCGGACAAGCACTTGACCGGGCGGACAAGCATCTGACCGGGCGGATAAGCACCTAACCGGGCGGACAAGCATATGACTGGTCGAACATGACACTTGACTGGTCAGTCAAAAATCTTCACCGGTCTACCGGACCACTCCTAAGCCAGATTACCCAACCATTCCTTGCCATTTGTCACCTTTATTGCCACGTCATTGTTTTCAAATTTTGGGGATAACACTAGTGGACCGTACTTGTAGTAATTAATCTAAAGATTCCATAACTTTATTTTACTGCGAACTATTCAAGTTCATTTATCTTAAACACAATCCTCCCGTACTAGTACGTGGTTGAGATCAAATATATGAACTTAGGAATTTTTCTGATATTTACTTAATATTATCATAGAATAATATAGTCCATAAAATATATGCATAACAAATTCAATTTATTTATTAAAACATTGTCTACTACATATGCTTTCAGGGCACAATTCCCACTTCAGCTGGTACATTAAGTGGACCACAAACATCTGTATGTACCAACTGAAGTGGTTCTGTAGCTCTTGAACCTTTAGTAGAGAAAAGTCTCTTGGTCATCTTGCCTTCTAGACATGATTCACAAACAGGGAGAGATCCAATAGATAGTTCTCTTAAAGGACCATCCTTTACAAGCCTATTAATTTTATCTAGACCAATATGGCCCAATCTTAAGTGCCACAGATATGTTTCACTATCGAAATCAGTCTTTTGTCATTTAATAGATCTAGGATTAGCTGTTTTAAATAATTCAGAATTATAAGCAGATCTCTCTTTAGCTTGTAGTTTATAAAGCCCATCAATAGATTTTGCAGAACATATCTTAAAAGCATATCTCGAAATAACAATCGAATTATTATTAAAAGAAATTTTAAAACCTTGTTCATGCAACATAGAAACAAAAATGAAGTTTCTAGAAAATCTATAATAAATGTCCTCTAAAATAAGAAATTTATTCTTCTCAAATTCAAGATGGGCTGTTCCAACTGTTGCTGCAGAGACAATCTAACCACTGCCTACCCTCATAGTCACCTCTCCATCAGCAAGCTTCCTCGTCGAACTAAGAATCTGTAGAGAAAAACAAACATGATTAGTGGCTCCTGAATCTACTATCTAAGATGAGGAATTGTCTTCCACTAAACAAGCTTCTAACACAAGTAAATCAAATTTACTTTTCTTTTTCTCTTTTAGGTCAACGAGATACTTTGGACAGTTTATCTTCCAGTGACCATCTATCTACTCCACAGTGAAAACAAGTCCCTTTAGGGGTCTTCTTTTTGGAGCTCTTGGTGTTCTTGTTCTCTTTTCCTTTGGATGACTTGTTAGGCTTCTTTGAATTCTTGTCTTTTTCTTTCTCTTTGTCCTTTCCATATCCATTTTTCCTCTTTTTGGTTTTAGCCTTTGAAGAGGATGGGCCAGAATCAGCAACATTTGCCTCTCCTTCTTTCTTAGAACCTTTGTTAAGAGATTCATAAGTTTGCAACTCATTCAACAACTGTGTCATGTTATATTTTAATTTGGTCATGACATAGTTGGTTGTGAAACCTTTAAAAGCTGGAGAAAGCGATTCAAGTATAATGCTCACCTGAGTCCTCTCATCAATGGTTGCCCCATGGATAATGGCATTGTGCATTATATTTATCATGTCTAATACATGTTCTCTGACAGAAACTCCTTTCTCCATTTTCTTGGTCATGTAGGATCTGGTGGCCTCATGCCTGCACTGATCTGACTACTGCCCAAACATATCTTGAAGGGAATCCCAGATATCATAAGCAGTCTCAATGTCTTCAAACTCCTTTCTGAGCACATCGATCATACTTGCAAGCATATAACACTTTGCTTTGTTGTTTGATAAGATCCAATTATCAAATTTTTCCCTTACAGTTTTGGCAGCAGTAGTGGGAGGGACTTCAGTATATTCCCTAGTCAAGACAAATTTGTGGTTCTCACATATTAATACAATGTTCATGTTATATTTCCATTTCATGTAGTTTTCACCAGCCAACTTTTCATTAGCAAGTGAAGAAGATACATGATTTGAGCTAGACATGATTCCTGAAAATAAATAAATAAACAAAATTGAATTTATGCATATAATAAATATCAGTAATTTTTGGAATAGTAAACGTGATGCATGAATGCAACAGTTAAAGAACACATAAAAAATAATTACTAATTCCACGATTAATTAATTTGAACATTAGTGGACCAATCTTAGGGTAGGTCAGACTAATTCCAAATTAATTTTGAGACAAACTCTCAAATTTATAAGTGAAAACTCAAATCAACATTTCTCTTTTGACTTATAAACAACCGCTTGTTTGGTCAAGGATACACTAGTCCGCTCGAAAGCCTAATGCACCTTGTGAGTGTAACCCATTATTTTAGATCAATGACTTAACTCAAGAGTGTGCCTTAGGGTCAGTCAAACTTTAAATACATCATTAAATCCTATTCTTGAAAAAGAAGTTTTCCTTGAGAATAACATAGTCGGAAGCCTTCCTTAGGGGGACACAAGCAATGGTGTCGCGAGGCCCTCTCCATGTTACCTCGGTGCTAACTAATAATGGAGACCATGTGACTTATTGTCATAACTCCCTCTCCCACTCACTATTTTAAAATATGTGTTTTCTCAAAACATCCTATGCTTTTCAATTAGTTTGTAGAAATAAAAGGATCTATTTTTACAAAATGATATTCTAAAAATTACTAATCCAATCAATCAAAATTGAAATTATAGAACTATGCCCTAATTAATTCAATTTTAATTTGCTATAATTACTCAAAATATCATTTATTATTTAATAAAATAATTTTATTAAATACTAGAAATTAAACTACTTTTAAAATCTATTTCTGCCCTTGAACTAGTAAAACTAGATTTATTATTATATGGTCCATCACATAAAGCATATAATCACATATGACAATCCTAAGGCATGTTTTTACTCATATGTGATGCATGCTAATTTTAAATACGATGTGGGTAATATGTATGCATTGTCAAAAATGCATGATAAAGTATTAAACAATTTAATCACATTCAAACATTTAAATAAATAAATAAATGCGGGCCGTGTGTATTGGGTATTTCTAGAAAAATTACAACACTTGCAAAATTATACAAAAAAATGTAAGAAACTAAATAAAACTTAAATAGATTTCTATCTTCAGCTTTGGGCCCTCACAAGTAGGCTTGATCCATTAAGTCATTTATCCATTTAATTTTGAATTAAAATAACTTTGAATTATCTTAAACAAATTTTAAGAATAATTAACTTGGGTTTTAATGCCCAGTAAGTTATTAGGCCCACTTTTGAATTTGGGCTAAAACAATTAATTAAAAACAAAACAATTTTAATTATGGGCTAAAAATAAATTAGGTCCACAATTTAAATAGATAACAAAGATGCAAGGCCTAGGGTTTAGAAACCTTAGGGTCGGCGGCACAAGGTGGCTCGGCATGGGGAGGTGCGGCTGGAAGGCGCGTTAATGTAGGTGCGGGAGAGCGCGCGGATGCTGGCGCAGGGGCTCGGACTTCAGGGCACAGAACTCGGGGCTCGGGCCTTACATAATGTAACGCCCCAATTTCCCAAGACGTCACTTATGAAAGTCCATTTAAATAAATAAATAAAATAACCATTTAAAACACTATTTTATTGAAATAAACAAGGCATGAGATCTCACTATTTCCTCAAAATAAAACATTTTCAAGTCTTAAAACTTAATCTAACATAAAAAAAAAACATAGTCCAAAAGTGATAAAATTTCATAAGTCTTTAAAACATTAAAACGTTGTGAACCCTCCACTAACATGTAACATCCATGCCTCGAGTCCACTTCACTCACTGCGTTGCTTTGCCTTTACTTGCACACAGAGTACCCGTGAGCTAAAGCCCAGTAAGAAGAGTTATGTAGGACATAACCCCCGCTAACCAGATAATACAACATAGCTTAATCAAAACCTTAAGCAATAACAATTCATATAATACTGATACAATGCATGTTATACTCACACACTCTTAGTGTACCTGCAAGTGTTATGCTCACACAAGCAGTGAAAAGCCTAGCACTATTCTCATGCTAACAATACTAAGTGTGTATAGTAATCAACCACAATTCATAACATATATAAATACAAACCAAGAGACAATGTTGTATGCTTAAACATACACCCTGTGCGTAGATGTCCACTTTCTTACCTCAATTGCAAAAATATTCCTTTGTTCTACCTCGAACCCCTCGCTAAGTGTCCTTGTTGAGAACTAGATCCTAAACACCCAACAATACAATGACACACTCAAAACACAATTATGAACCACATCAAGGTTTCACCACAAAATTACAACCTATAATACTAATCATCACATTTCTTATCATCTTTATGCACAAAACAAATAGATCATAATCAAATAAATGACCACAACTTACTAAATCAGATTCTAAGTTTATTTTTACGCCCATAAAGTCAGATTAAACTAATTATTTCCTTATAATTATTTAGTTTCAATAATTATCATTTTAATAATTCCCAAAATAATTGGATACTCAATACAATTACCCAAACCAGAACCTAACATGCTTCCTAACCATTTATTTAAACAACTTAGAAACTTATACAAATTATTGTAATTATTTATGCATAAATTACCCCTTTTTTTACATGCATAAAATACCAAATAATTAACCAAAAATAACAAATCAACCTAACATACTTTTAAATCAGTACCAGACACTAAGATACCATTTTAACTTCATAAGAATAGTGCCCAAACAGTAAACAATAATTTTAGCAACACCAAGTTATTTCTATAATTTATCTACGTAGATAACCCATTTTAATTCAAATAATTCAAGATAAATAATAAAACAGTAAATAATTATCCCAAATTTCACAGAATAGCTTCTAACCCTTAAACATGCTTACAATAATTATTCTGAGCCATTTATATTAGCCTAGATATTTTCTATAATTATTTAAGAAATAACCAAATAAATTCATAAAAATTACAAAATACATTTAAATCTCCAATATAAATATACAGAACAGTTTGGTATCAATCACAAATCATATAAAAATTATCTCAGAGTTTTCTGAATAGTTTAAGTATTTTTCATAATTATTTCCTAAGAAAATTTAAATAATTCATAATAAATCAAGGATTTATCAAAAAAAATACCAAACGTCACCAAACACTCTAAATTATCATGTAGAATATAAAACAAGAATTTTTTTTAAAAAAAAACCTCTGGAAATGCCCAGATCGGGTTCGCCGGAGATATCGCCAGAGTTGTCTTCTTCTTTGGCGACAGCGACTCTAGGGCTGAGTTTTGCAGCATTCCAACCCTTCTCTTGCTTGGAAAATGATCCCCTTGTGTCCAGAACTTCAAAACAATAGACCCCAGCCCAAAAAGATGTTCGCAACCCCTTGTTCCGAAGTCTTCTTCTCCAAGTCCGGTGTACCGCCAAAAATGGAGCAAAAAAATGCACTTTGCGTTCTAAGCCTTTAAACTTCGATTATTTACATCCAAATTAATCCTTGGAGTCCCCTAAGCTTGTATACACGCCTCCATATACCCATAATTTATATAAACACTCTCAAATCCGAAATCATCCAAAAACCTTAACTTTAATGGTGAAAAATGGTGGATTTTGAAAACAACACTTATAGGTCCTTTTATCACATCAAAAACCTTCCTTAGATCATAAATAATGTATCTAAAATGATCAAAACAACCCAGATTTTCCCTAAGCTTCCCAAACCCGAAATTATGCTTGGCTGCTTCCTGGAATGACGATTGGCCCTACAAACCAACACAATTCTTTTCGGTGTGATTTTTCCTCTCTCGCACGCTTCCTGGGAAAACTTCCCAGAAGGTCACCCATCTTGAGATTACTCCGGGTCAAACACGCTTAACTTTGGAGTTCTCAAGTGATGGGCTACCGAAAAGAAGATGCATCTTGTTAATATTTGAACAATTCTTCCTCTAATTCCCACAAAACTAGAGATTTTTTATTTATTTTAAAAATTAAACAATTAAAATAAATAATATTTTGTTATATCATGAATTTTTAATCAGATATTTGAGATATTGTTTATCATAAAATTTCCTCAAAATATCCCTCAACAAATCCAAAAAATGGGGACATTATAGTCATTTCATAATTGCTTATAATTACTATTATTTAATCAATTTAAATAATAATAATATAATAACTCATAAAAAAATAAAAATAACTCATACCATATTGTTATTATTATTATACTCATAATAATAATAATAATATGGTATGAGTTATTTAGTGATGTGGGGCGTTACAAATGGTATCAGAGCCTTGACCCAGTTGGAAGTGTGGCCGACGGGGATGTCGGACTCCTAAGGGGGGGTGATTGTGACAGTCAGAATCCCGTGATCCGCAGGGGGAAAGATTGGGTAAAAAGCTGTGCAATCCCACACTGCCTGGGGAAGGACTAGTGTGATGATTCTAAGAATGTGTAGGTATGGGACTACACAGTTGAAGATGGCTTAAATGGATTGATGGGTACTACCTATGCCAACAAGATGCATCTTGTTTTTGGTAGCCCATCACTTGAGAACTGCAAAGTTAAGCGTGCTTGACTTGGAGAAATCTCAGAATTTGTGACCTCCTGGGAAGTTTTTCCAGGAAGCGTGCGAGTGAGGACAAAACACGCGGGAAAGACTCGTGTTGGTTTGTAGGGCCAGTCGTCATTCCAGAAAGCAACCATAGTAATGCGGGGCGTTGCACATAATTTTTCAAATAATTTAATGCAGAAAATTAAATTACAAAAAATTCTTATGCCCCAAAATGACTTACATTTTTCATCTAGAAATTTAAGAACAATCCCCAAACCCAAAACACCATATAATTAACGACCCTTAAGAATAAACTTTAACCATACATACATCCATCCATTAACACATATTACGATAACATAAGAATGCATATTATGCCCACACAGTAATTAATGTATGCATAGATTAATGATCGCTCTGGTACCAATTGTTAGGAAAAAGTTTCCTAATATGCATCAGAATAGTGATGGGTTTGCCCAGTGTACAACAGTTTTTTTTTTGTAACATATTTAAACTACCTTTAAATATGCAGATCCATTAATGTACATACATTAATCATAAACAAGAAAAGAATATAGAACATACCTCTTGATGCCTATCAAGTGTCCTTGCTATCTTTTCGTAAACTAAACGATCTTCCTATCCAAGCTGCTCCCAGGTACTCACACCAAGATCTTCCACAATGTTCTCTACACCTCAAGAAGTGTGTGGGCATTTAGAGAATAAATGATGAAATATTTCTGATTCAACTTGATGTACTCAACACATGAGATCAAGAGAATAGACCTGAGATTGGTTCTGTATCTTTTTCAGGGAGAGATAGAAAAATATCGTTCTTTTCCTTAGAGCGAATAAATTCAGTATCTTATTTATTTTCTGATAAGTCTAACTTATATGGAAACTATTTAAATTTAAAAATAAAATATGTAACCAATTTACAATTTATCTTTTAATTAATTAATTATCTTATTAATGAAAATATCAAAAACTAACTTTTGAATTTTTCATTAATTAAATAAATAAAAGTGAAAAATCTATCCCTGGTTTTTATATAGCTGCATGCCACACTGTGTGTGTCATGCAACACTATATAAATTAGGGATATTTGATTTTTCTAAAATCATTTATTATTTATTCAAACTACCTTATCAGATAAAATCCAACTTGATAGCTAATTCAAATTTGAATCTATTATCTTTTTAACTAATTATCACATATAATTAATTATTTGAATAAGTATGAATCTCTTAAATTCAAATCCAATTAGAACTTATCAGATTATTATCTCCCACTCAAATAAAGATATTTAATTAATTCTACTAATTAATTAAAATCAATTTTAATTAAATACAAATTTAAAAAATTAAATATTTATTTTATTATAATTTCAAAAATTATAATAAATTAATTATTTATATAATTTCGAAAATTATATAATAATTAATTATTAATTAATTTTGATAATTACAACTAATTTGTAATTAATTAATTAATCACTATTATCATATAATTGCATATTTGTCCCGAAGAACAAATTATATCAACTCTTGCCTTGAATAGTATTGATAGAGTCGTTGTGGGGACCTATGGACCTATAATTCCAAGCTCTAATAAATTTGTGATTATTAATTAAACTCTTTAATTAAATAATCTTAATTTATTAATCTCATGATTACTCCACTATAAATATAGGACTGCACTATTGTAATTATAGACATTTCATTTACTGAGTACTTTATAACAATAAATTGTTTATTGATATAATCATTACATGTAAATTAACCCTCTAATAATGGTTTATAATTAACAAGGAATAACATTACCGTTTTACCCTTTAAATTATATCTTGTTTCCTTAAGTACCATTGACTTTACTAGTGAAGGTTAATTCATAACTAAATTATGAATTTGAGCTCAATAACCTTTTAGTCCCAAAAGTCAACCCTTAAGAGAACCATTATTCAATCTCTTAAGAGAAGGTATAGATTCCATATCTGTATACCATATCCTCAGCCATTTACATTAATGAGTTCCGAAAACAAAAGTTTCAAGCCTGATCATTCTGACAAACCCTAACGAGTGAATAAAAGAATTCATATAACATAAATAAGAGTTCATAGTAACTTCAGGATTAAGATCTATTTATATATGATCATCAATTGATATATTTAATTAATACTTCGAAATGGTATTTAACTAAGTATTAATAAACATATCTGGTCCAGTTCTATAAATTCTCTATTATGTAAAGTACCTCCACTAAAGTGTCCTACTACACTAGTAATCTGGATCTAGATCACATGTATTCATAATACTAGTGGACCATACTTGCAGTAATTAATCTAGAGATTCCATAACTTTATTTTACTGCAAACTATTCAAGTTAATTTATCTCAAACACAATCCTCCCGTTCCAATACATGGTTGAGATCACATATATGAACTTAGGAATTTTTCTGATATTTACTTAATATTATCACAGAATAATATAGTCCATAAAATCTATGCATAAAAAATTCAATTTATTTATTAAAACAATGTATACTACATATACTTTCAGGGCACAATTCCCAACAGAAGCTTGTTTAAGTCCATAGATGGACCTATTCAACTATCAAAAGTTTTCCTTCTTGTCCAGCTACTTTAAATCCTTGTGCCTGATCCATATAAATGATTTCGTTAAGCTTTCCATTAAGAAAACTTGTCTTGAATCCATTTGCCAGATCTCATAGTTGAGAGTGACTGCTATGGATATGAGGATGCGAATGGACTTGAGCATGGCTGCCAGACTAAAAGTTTCCTCATAGTCCACACCTTCTCTTTGGGTATAACCCTTTGCCACTAATCGAGCTTTAGAAGTTTCGATATTTCCATCAACACCTCATTTCTTCTTGCAGATCCACTTGCACCCAATATCCCTAAAGTCACTACGTGCTTCCACAAGATCCCAGAAGAAATTTGAGTACATGGACTCCATTTCCTATTTCATGGCTTCGAGTCATAGTTCCTTTTCAGGGCTAGCCATTGCATTTTTGAAGACAACAGATCATCATCACTAGTAACCAACAACCATATTAGTTTCACCATCCAAACCATAGCGAGCTGGGTACCAAGAAACCCTCCCACTACGATGAGGCTCCGTGTCTGTTTGCTTAGGAACAGTGATACTTTCTTCATTTAAATCGACTTGCGTCGGTTGGACATGAAGAGTGGGAATTAAACCATCAACTCGTGTTGATGACGATGGAACATTGGTTGGAGTCAATTCTTCAACCATCTCCTCTAAACTACTTTGCTGTGTAGTTTGAAGTTTTGGACATAATCATTTTCCAGAAAAATAACATTTGTAGAAGTAAACACTTTATTTTCTGAATGACTATAGAAAAGTCCACCTGAGTACCTTTAAGATAGCCAACAAATATGCAAACTTCAGTTTGCAGTTCTAGCTTTCCTTCCTTTTTCCTCAGGACGTGAGCGGGACACCCCCAGATTCTATAATGGCGTAAACTAGGTTCACGACCATTCCAGCATTCTAAAGGTCTTTTGGGGATTGATTTGGATGGCACGACATTGAGAATGTCGTTTGTAGTTTCAATTGCATGTCCCAGAACGAAGTTGGTAGAGTTGAGTAACTAAGCATGCATATAACCATTTCCAATAAAGTTCTGTTCCGGCATTCCGCTATACCATTTTGTTGCGGAGTACCCGGGGCAGTAAGTTGTGATAAAATCCCAAGTTCAGTTAAATGATCTTGGAATTGCATATCCAAATATTCTCCACCCCTATCAAATCACAAGATCTTTAATATTTTACCTAATTGGTTCTGGTCCATTGCTAGAAATTCCTGAAACTTTGAAAATGTTTATGATTTCCTATGCATTAGGTAAAAACATGAGTATCTAGAGTAATTGTCAATGAAAGTGACGAAATAATCAAAACCACCCCTGGCTTGTGCATTCAAAGGTCCACAAACATCCGAATGAACAAGTCTAAGTGGTTCTTTGATCCTATCACCCTTTGCAGAGAATGGACGCTTGGTCAGTTTGCCTTCTAGACAAGATTCACAGACAGGTAATTCACCTAAGGTGAGTTCCCCCAAAGGCTCGTCCTTTGTAAGTCTTTGAATCCTATCATAGCCAATGTGACCTAGTCTCAAATTCCATAAATATGTCATGTTATCGTTATCGATCTTTTGATGTTTTCTGGTCCTAGGTTTAGCTACTTTGAATAAATCATTGTTAAGAGCGAGGGGTTCGTTAGGTCGCAGAATATAAAGCCCATTTTCCAAACATGCAATATACAATTGTGATCCATTGAAAGAAATAGATATATTAGAACTTGTGAAAGTCATAAAAAATTGTTCTAATTGCAACATGGAAACTAAAATTAAATTTCTACTAAAATCTGGAATAAAAAAAATATATCTTTTTAAATTAAGTATTTATTTCCGAACTTTAGGCGAGCTCTTCCTCTAGCTTGGACCGCAATAAATGCTCAGTTCCCAACTCTAAGCTTTAAGCTGCCTTCGTCCACTTCCTCCCATGATTCAAGAAATTGTAAAGAGTTACAAACATGGTTGGTAGATCTAGAATCAATAATCCAAACAGATTTATCATTCTCTAAAACACACATTTCTAAGAAAAATGAACTATAATCATTACCTTTGTTTTTAGCTGCTAGAAACTTGGGAAAATCCCATTTCCAATGCCCATTCTTTTTCAGTGAAAACACTTACCTTTACCTTCTTTTTCTTGTTCTTCCCCTTAGGCATATGTGCATTTGGTTGTGCACTCGTCTTTGCAGCCTTTGCAGGCTTGGGGTTGTTGTTTTGTCCATCTTTCCTCTGGTTTCCAGCTTTCGAAGACAAAGCTTGGTTAGCTTCAGCCTTGGCTGGATCAGCAGCAACAACAGTAGTCTTCATGTTTCCTCCCTTACTAGGTCCACCCATGATAGACTCTGTTGACTGCGTTTTTAGCCAACGACGTGAGAACGTCAAATACGACGAACCTTCAAGAGAATGTAAACGACAACAGACGGTATAAACAAGAAAAATAAATAAAACAGAATTTTTATAGTGGTTCAGCCCCGATTGTCGGTAATAGCCTAATCCACTTAGAGTTGTGATTTATAAATCTATACTCAAGATCAGATGGACTATGCCAACTGAGTTTCTTCAGTATAAATTGTGAAAATACAAGAATTCTCTCTAATTTCAGCACTTTCTCTCTCTAGAATAGACAGACCCAATTTTATCTCTCTAGAAAGAATAAGCAGAAGAAGTCCCTCTCTCATCTCATAAGCTCTCTATTTATAGAGATGGGATCCTCAGCTGATATCCCCTTATAATAGGGATATTTTACTATATTTATTATATTTATATTACAAATAAACATTCAACATTCAAAATGTAACAAACTCCCCATTTGTGGGAAGAATGAGAGATTCCCGCGCATGTTGTTGAAGTTGTATCTGACTTAGTCTCCTCTAGCTAGTTGGTCCACCTCCTACTCGCTACCCATGCAAGGGCTGGTTGAACGTGCATGGTGGTAGGTTGAACGTGCATGGTGGTAGGAGATGCACTTCTCTCCTCTAACATGCACTCTCCTCTAGCATGCCATGTTCCTCCTTGAACCAATCTCCTTGGCTTCTCCTCGGACTAAGGTGGTCCGAGGCAACCTCCTTGGCACCTCACCTTGAACAACATTGAGGGAACCTCACCTTGGACAATATTGAGGGAACCTCACCTTGGACAATATTGAGGGAACCTCACCTTGGACAACATTGAGGCAACCTCACCTTGGACAACATTGAGGCAAGCATCTCCCAAACATGTCCGATCGAACATTGTATAGACTTTCCTTATGAAAGTCTAAGTCTCCATTCTCTTGCATGAGACTCCTCCTCCTTAGCTATTTACCTTGGACACGTTCGAGCCAACACTTAGAAAACCTTGGGAGGCTTGCCTCCTACACACCCTTGGGGTCTCCTAGGACCACACCCTCCTTGGGGTCTCCTAGGACCACATCCTCCTTGGAGTCTCCTAGGACCACTCCCCTTAGCTCTCCTAGGAGGCACTCTCCTAGATGCATTCTCCTTAGCCTCCTAGGATGCATTCTCCAATTTTTGGGTATAACATTTGCCCCCCAAGTTTATTATACGATTTCCCTCGTATGATAAACTTTTCTTCTAGCAAAATGTTCTCGAGGTCATCCAAAGCTCCTATCCGGTTGATAACTTTCACGTAAACTCCCATGACAAAACTTGTCTTGAACTTGCCTTGTGATTTCTTCAAACTCTATTTTCTTGACGTAATGAAAACATAAGCTCCCTTTGAATATGTTGCAAAATCATCATGGTATAGAGATAGGTCGTTGAATATCCTTGATTTGGTTGCGCTAGGATTAGAATTTCGGTGAATTTTTTTTTTTTTTTTATTGTGATCCGATCGGACCATGGGTGAATTCCTTGTCTTCTCCTCCGAGGCAATTTCTTGGCTTCTCAGACTAGGGTCCGATCGGGCATATTTTTGCAATCTCCTCGGACCAAGGTGGTCCGAGCCACACATCTTGGAAGTTCACCTCGGACATGTCCGAGCCAAACGCACTAGGCTCCTCCAACTATGTCCGATCGGAGCTTTCATGATATGGTCCGATCGGAGCTTCCATGGCCTTTCCTCGATCTAAAATCTAAGCCAATGACTTGGCTTCTCTTCGGACACGGTCCGATCGAAGCTTGTGTGGCCTCTCCTTGGCCAAAATCTAAGTCCAATCTCTTGGTATCTTCAACCATGCCCGATCGGAAGAACACTCTTCTTGGCATCTCAGATCATGTCCGATCGGACATTGCATACCCTTGGCCAAAAACTAAGTTCATCTTTTGGGTATGCATGGGACTTCTCCTTGGACTTGGTCCGAGCCAACCATCTTGGAACGGATGCACGGTCTCCTCGGACTGAGCTTTCATGACATTGTCCGATCGGACACATGCATTAGGCTCCTTGGATATGCTCGGCCTGCACCATGCAAAACATGGTCTCCTTGGATGTGATCCGATCGAATGCAGGCACTCTCCTCGGGTATGGGTCCAGGGCAATCACTTTGGCTCTCTTCAGACATGTCCCAGCTACATATTTTTGGAAGTTCAAACTAAGGTCCGATCGGACACCTCTTGGCTCCTCCAATCATGTCCGATCGGATGCATATACTCTTAGACACAAGGCAGGCAGGCATGCACTCTTGAGTTTATCTTTTGGGCATGCATGGGACCTCTCCTTGGACTTGGTCCGAGCCAATCTTTTTGGAAGCTCACCAAGCTAAGGTCCGATCGGACCCTTGGCACACATGCATGGCCTTCTCCTCGAACATAATCCGATCGAAGCTTTCATGACCTTTCCTTGAACCAAGGTCCAAGCCAATGACTTGGCTTCTCCTCGGACATTGCCCGAGCCAAACATTTGGCTCCTCCATCAAGGTCCGATCGGGTACCTTGTCTCCTCTTGGTCGAATGTAGCACCTTAGGCACACTTCTTGTCCGATCGGACACTTCTTTTCTTATGGTGCCAAAGACCTAGGTCCGACTGGATACTTCTTGTTTCCTCTTGGTCGGATGTAGCACCTTAGGCACCAATATTTCTAGCCTAGATCCTTGGACGTAGGTGAGATGCTCCTTGGATCAACATGCATCCGATCGGCCATCTCAAAGTATGCTTGGACACCCAATTTTTCAAACACTTTAAGCACCTGTATTGATCGTGAGCATGGACAAACAGGCATAAGCCGTGTTAACATGAATGCAATGCAATGCAATGCAATGCAATGCAATGCAATGCATGGAACAGTAGCCAGCCTTCCAAGCATTCCTTCTCCGATCGGACATAGGCAGCATCACCATTTGGACGCTTCTCCTTGGAACTAAACACATCACCTCAGACGAATGCCCCCCACTCCGATCGGATATAATGTAGCTTCCAACCACTCAAGCGTGTTTCTCCTCCTCAGATGCAGTACCTTAGGCACCAATATTTCTGGGCCTAGATCCTTGGACGTAGGCGAGATGCTCCTTGGATCAACATGCATCCGATCGGCCACCTCAAGGTATGCTTGGACACCACATTTTTATGCATTTGCTTGGGCACTCTTAGGTACTTTTAGGAAAAACCATCAAAGCACCTTGTTCGACCCTCCCAAATTTATTTTGAGAGATTGATTTCTCTCAATCAATCTTAGTGAAAACTTGACTTCTCCTCCCAAGGACAAATTTTCACCATGTAGCATCTATTTTGCATGCATTTGTTTGATTCACTCCAGGGAATGTTGATCGATGATACATGCTTAGCCGACCAGGGAAGTTGTATCTGCTCTCCTGAGCAAGAAAACTTTGCACCTGGTGAGCTAAACTTGTAGCTGTTGGCACTTATACTTTACTTCTCTCTATTAGCTTAAAACATTCTAAGTCTCCTCTAGACTTAAAAAGTTATAAGTTTCTTGTGAAGAGTAAAGTCACTCTGGTGTATGTCTTACATTTTCGCATGAGTACCTAGTTTTCTAACTTAGAAATTTTAGACATTTCATAAGTCCATGCTAAGTATACTTTCTCACACTCTTGTTGCTCTAACATTTTATGAGCATGATGTTTATGGTCACACGAATATCTGCTCCTAACTTGAAATTTTAAAAATTCCAAGTTACTTAAGCTTTGCCAAGCAAGTTAGCTTAATGGCCTTTTTGGACTTCGAAAATTTACAAGTCAGCCTAAAAACAGATATATTACCTCGTGCTCTTATTGCCCGTGTTAATTTATATACCAGCATACCCCATCTGCCCCCCAGGTGGTTGGAGGTTGAAAGACCCTTAGTCACTTGCTACATGACTGGATCTGTTCGAGCAGTTAACTACTCGTGAAACACATAGAATATATGGAAAATACTCAAGCAGTTGAACACTGCTTGAACACATCGACCAGTTGAACACTGCTCGGATAACTAACACACATGCATATTTGTAGCAAGAATCGACCACGCTGCGCGTAGTCTCTTTTATTACTCGTAAATTAAAAATGACAAAACATGTCTAACAACGAGTCTTAAACAACGAAAATTGTTCAAAATAAAATGACTGGTTAGCAAATAACCAGTTCATACACCAAACTTAAATAACAAGTCTAAAAAACTCGAAACCAAGCTACCACTCTGAAAGCGGTATTTAAAAATAATATCTCCTTCGACGCTCTATGTTCACGCCACTCCAGTGATTCCTGCTCCTAGCACTCCTCCTCAGCATACTCCTCATCTTGCTTTGTTGCTCTCCTCAACTAAGGGTGGACCTCCACATATAGTGTCTACGGTGAAGTCCACAGGTCCAGGATGCAAGGGTGGAGCTTGTTGTCGCTTGAATCCGGAGTTGCTTCTACCTCCTTCTCCTTGGGGTGTCTCTGCTCGGTACTTCTTCAACTTGCCCGACCGGAGAAGAAATTCTATCTCGTCCTTGAGGTGGTTGCATTCATTTGTGTCGTGACCATAATCTTCATGGAAGCGACAATACTTGTTCATGTCTCTCTTCCTCATCTCTCTCCTGATGGGTGGAGGCTTCTTGTAAGGAACCTCCTCTTGACTAGCAAGATATATCTCTGCTCTACTGGTTGAGAGAGTGGTGTAGTTGGTGAATTGAGGCTCATACTTGGTTGGCTTCTCACTTGAATCCATCTTTGCCTTCTTTTCTTCATGGTGGTCAGACCCATTACTTCTACGTTTCTTTCCACCATCACTAGGAGAGTCAGTTGGTCTGCTTGGGTTGTTTATGCCATTCTCCCCTTTCTCTATCGCATCATCCAAATTCATATATTTTTCCGCCCGGTCAAGAAATTGTTGAAGTGTTGAGATTGGATGGCGATGGATGCTATCCCATAGAGGACTTCGATAAATTATCCCAGCAGATATGGCAACCATCTTCCCTTCGTCTCCTACAGCAGTTGCTCTATTGGCTTCTCTCATGAACCTCTGTATATAGCTCTTTAGAGACTCATCTTTTCTTTGTTTGATATCTGCCAAGTCGTTGGCATAAACTGGTGGAGTCCGGGCAGTGCTAAATTGTCTACAAAACTCCTTCCTGAATGACTCCCAAGAGGTAATGGAGTTTGGTTTAAACCTCCAATACCACTCTTGGGCAGTGTCCGTCAAGGTGGTGGGGAAGACTCTACACCGATAGTCATCACTCACCCCGAGTAGTTCCATCTGGTCCTCAAACTTCCCAACATGTCTTATTGGGTCCGCCTTTTCGGTATAAATTGGCAGTATCGGTGCTTTGTACTTTGCTGGTGGTTGGGCTGCTCTTATTCGAGCAGAGAACGGGCTGCCACTCCGGTAGTCTATCGGATCTATCTCGGAAGGTCGCTTCGACAAACCTTGCACTGCAGCTGCTAGCATGTCAAGCTGGGCTTGGATAGCTGGTGCAACTGATGAGGTTCCAAGGTTTTGACCGCCTGGTCGGGCATTACCATCTGGCACGCCACCGTCAAGTATTTCTAATTGACTGGTAGGACGGTCCAGATTTTGCCCTTCGACCGGGACGGTCCTCCTCTTGTTGGTGATAACGTCCCTCAGATCCTTCTGAGAAGCATGCTCTCCTACCCGATCAAACACCGTACTCTTCGATTTCCCAGTGGGCTTACTACGTGGGACTTCATCTCTCCTGCTACGCCGCTGGTCGGGGTGCAATGGAGGCTTCTTGGCACGCTCTGGGCAGTGTTCTCCTCCTTGTGGGTTGTGGCCCTCCTTTTCCTTGGATTGGCTGGTTGGATGACTATCAGCCTCATCCCCACCATGCCCATCTTTGAACTGAGAGGTCCTCTTCTCTCTAGGAGATTTATTTTGCTCCTGCCCAGGTGGAGTCTTTTTACTGCCCGATCGGTGACTTCTGGAGGGGGTTCTAGAGTGCTCCCCTTGGGTTGAGGTAGTGTGCGATCGAACTCCATCTCCCTCACTAGGTGGGTTATTACCACCCCTCCTTGGTCTATCATTACTCCTACCACCAGCTTCTGTGGTCCTTGCTCCTGGAGTGGTTGCCCCTCGTGCTGTAGCTTGGGCATTGGCCTGGGCCAACTTGGTAGCAGCCTCCAAAGCAAGCGCTGCTTCACGATGTTTCTGGTTGACCTCCTCCTGTTGTTGTCTGAGCTCCTCACTTCTGGCCTCCATATCGCGTTTTTGCTGCTCTAAGGCAGCTCTCTGCCTAGCCATCTCTTCAGCAAACGCCTCTTGCCTAGCGTGGAATCGTGCCATCTCCTCTTGGAAGGCCCCCATGGTCTCCTGGAGCTCTTCAACTTCTGGAGTCACTTCCTCGAGCACGACTCTAGGCTCATTCTCAAGGTCTTGTGGGCAAGGACCTTCAGATCTAGCAGGTTCTTTAGAGGAGTTTGTCCTCTTGGAAGCAGCAGTGGTGTTCTTAGGCGCCATCTTTCTTCAGGGACCGTCTGTTCTTCTCTTCAGGCTCTCAATGAAAGCACCAAAATGTTGACTGCGTTTTTAGCCAACGACGTGAGAACGTCAAATACGACGAACCTTCAAGAGAATGTAAACGACAACAGACGGTATAAACAAGAAAAGTAAATAAAACAGAATTTTTATAGTGGTTCAGCCCCGATTGTCGGTAATAGCCTAATCCACTTAGAGTTGTGATTTATAAATCTATACTCAAGATCAGATGGACTATGCCAACTGAGTTTCTTCAGTATAAATTGTGAAAATACAAGAATTCTCTCTAATTTCAGCACTTTCTCTCTCTAGAATAGACAGACCCAATTTTATCTCTCTAGAAAGAATAAGCAGAAGAAGTCCCTCTCTCATCTCATAAGCTCTCTATTTATAGAGATGGGATCCTCAGCTGATATCCCCTTATAATAGGGATATTTTACTATATTTATTATATTTATATTACAAATAAACATTCAACATTCAAAATGTAACAAACTCCCCATTTGTGGGAAGAATGAGAGATTCCCGCGCATGTTGTTGAAGTTGTATCTGACTTAGTCTCCTCTAGCTAGTTGGTCCACCTCCTACTCGCTACCCATGCAAGGGCTGGTTGAACGTGCATGGTGGTAGGTTGAACGTGCATGGTGGTAGGAGATGCACTTCTCTCCTCTAACATGCACTCTCCTCTAGCATGCCATGTTCCTCCTTGAACCAATCTCCTTGGCTTCTCCTCGGACTAAGGTGGTCCGAGGCAACCTCCTTGGCACCTCACCTTGAACAACATTGAGGGAACCTCACCTTGGACAATATTGAGGGAACCTCACCTTGGACAATATTGAGGGAACCTCACCTTGGACAACATTGAGGCAACCTCACCTTGGACAACATTGAGGCAAGCATCTCCCAAACATGTCCGATCGAACATTGTATAGACTTTCCTTATGAAAGTCTAAGTCTCCATTCTCTTGCATGAGACTCCTCCTCCTTAGCTATTTACCTTGGACACGTTCGAGCCAACACTTAGAAAACCTTGGGAGGCTTGCCTCCTACACACCCTTGGGGTCTCCTAGGACCACACCCTCCTTGGGGTCTCCTAGGACCACATCCTCCTTGGAGTCTCCTAGGACCACTCCCCTTAGCTCTCCTAGGAGGCACTCTCCTAGATGCATTCTCCTTAGCCTCCTAGGATGCATTCTCCAATTTTTGGGTATAACAGACTCAAAAGTCTGAAGCTTGTTCATGAGCTGGGTCAGACCATAGTTGAGTTGATCACCAATGTGTGGAGATGGAGTCATCCGAGCATTGTCATATTTCTTGGTGGCCTCAATATGAGTCTGCGCTGGCATGGCACCAAACATGTCTTGGAGCTGGTCCATGATTTCGTAGGCCGTCTCGACAGTCTCCATCTTTGACTTGAGAGTGTCGACTATACAAGTCAACATGTAGTACCACACCTTGTTGTTAGTCGCCTGCCAACACTCATACTTATCCCTCACAGACTTGGTTGCTCCTTCAGCTGGAACTTCCGGGGATTCCTCAGTCTTGACGAACTTGGCGTTGTCACCAATCAACACAATGTTGATTTTCTACTTCCACGTAAGGAAGTTTTCTCCAGTGAGTTTCTCCATTGAAAGTTGAGAAAGGATGGGAGTAGACACAACCATACTTAAAACTACCAATTATCAATAAAATAGAAATCAATCACTTTTGCTCAATAAAACTTCTATTCACACAAATTACAAGAAATAGCAAAACATATACTAAAAATATGTAAGATATGGAAAAAATACCAAAAACAATCATATCTCTTTTTCTTTAGGTTTTTAACTAATCTATAATATCCTTGTCCCGATTGGCGAGAGTAAAAAATACCACTAGTTAAATAAAGTTGTAAACTTATTTAATAATGGACACCATTATAAACAACCTACTATTCGATCAAAATAAGAAAACAAAATCTCTTATTTTATGAGCTAGACCCACAGTTTCGATAATCAATAGATTTAGTCCTAGTAGTCACCGTAGGAGTGAGTCTAGTAGAATTTGACCTATAATTATCTATCTTTCGAAATCTAACCTTGTCAAAATAACTAATGAACACCTTCCGTAGGGGGATGAATCAAAGCGTCTCGAGGCCCCATTAAGTTATTGACCTTGTTAAACCAATGGTGGAGATCGAATATTATTCTTTTAAAATAAGCTCATTATAAAATAGTATTTTTATTATTAATTTTAAAAAAATGAATGACTATGGTTCTCCAAAAAATTGTAAAATTAGAATTTTTAAAACCCAAGTCCTATAATTTCTATTAATTCTAAAGTGTCACATTGAAACAAATTCAACTAAATTAGAATTAATTTGATGCTAATCAATATTTAGGTTTAACTAATATAATGAACCTATACAATTAAGTCAAACTCAGGCAAATGGGCCTTAACAATTGGGCTTGCATGAAGGAGGGTTGGGTCTAGTATGTCGTTCCCACTACTAAGACCCCCATACTTTCATACAATGTCCAAAAGACAGGAATTTAAACCTTCGTTTTATTAATTGTTATTAATTGATTAGGTCCACTATAGTCATGCAAAGCAAATGAGCCTTCACAAGTGGAACCACCCACAAGAGAGGAATTTAAATTTTACATTTTCTAATGGGCCCAAATAAAACCTATCATTTTATGAATATTTTATATGAAAAAATCCATATATCTAGCAAACATATGGGCCACTATATGCATCTAAGCCCAATTGCAAAAATACCACATATAGTGCAAACAGACATATTATAATTGGATGAGCCTAATCAGGTTACTATATGAGCAAGTCTATGAATTTATGAAAAATACCACAATTTATTTCATTTGCAAAAATACCACAATTAATTTTCTGGAATTTATCAAAAAATTCGAATTAATTAATTTTTTACAAAAAAAAAAAAGTTAATTTAAATGAAATTTATCAACAATTAACAATAGTTAATTTAAATTTCATTTATCAACAATCAACTTGGTTTAGGTTAATTTGAAAAAAAAATATTAATTTAATTTAAATAGGATTTATCAACAATTAACCATAGTTAATTTAAATCCTATTAAAAACAAATTTAATAATTGGTTTGAAAAACATGATATTCTTAAAATTTTAACCAGTTATAAATTTTTAAAACAAATATCATCTGTTATTTTTGAAAAAATATCTTAAACAGTTAGACAAATTCAAATATCTATAAATATATCTAGTCAAAAAAATTTCAATTTTCAAATTTCAAATTATTTAAATATTAAAATCTATAAAATAATTAAATATTATTATTTTCAAATATAAGATATCAAGTATTAAAAAATATCTAAAATATTTGATAACTTAATTCTAATATTTTAATATATTAAAATATTTAAAATTAATTAGTTAACCTATTTTTAAATTTGAATTTGAATTTTTGTAGAAAATATCTATTTTTAAAAGATCAAACAACAAAAATATCGTATTTCAAAAAAGATATTTTTAAATAATAGAAAAAATTTGATATTTTTGTATTAACCTATCAAAAAATACATTCAAAAATCAAATTTTAAGAAAAAATTATTGCAGGTTGCGGCCACGGGACCAAACTGGGTAAAAATCGTGTGTTGGCCGCGACCAGGGGTAAATGGTGGCCGCGGCCACTAGCGTCGGATACCCAAGTCGCGGCCATTGCCCGAGAATTTTTTTTTTAATAAAATTTGTGTAATGTTCAAGCCAAAAATGTTTTCTAATTAATTTTTACTATGTTTTATACAAAATAAAGCATATATAAAAATTAATGGTATAGAAAACACAACAAAATAATCCAAATATGCTAATAATCACATAAAATTCAATATGCATCATAAAAACACATGAAATCCACCCAATTACTCAACACATCAAATAATTCAATTTTATCATGTTCATGCATGAAAATAAAGATTACCAAAGGCTTTGAGACTAGTTGTTAGGAAAATTTGTACATGATCATGTTTATTTTCATGTAAATCTTATATTAAACAAATTAATATGAGACAACCTAGAACATATTTCTAAAATTGAATTGATACAGATATAATGATAATAACACTTACATTATTGTGCAGCGGAATGGTTGAGTCCTTCAGTTTCTCTAACCCTTGTATCCTTTCTGTCGCAGAGTATTACCAAGAAACTGAACCGTTCTTCAATTTTCTTCACAACCTTTCAAAGTATCCTTAGAATCACCTAGACTAGGGTGGGCGATTCTCAACACATGAGATAGATACAGAGAGAAGAAGAGAAAAGAATAATGAGGCTTAGAAAATGACTTATGTTTGTAGAGAGAATCTAAAATCTAATAAATCTTCTGAACTTCTTAGAAACTTGTGATTTCAAAATATGATTTCTTCTCTCACTTAGCATTCATTCTATAAACTCAGATTGGCCATTTAATTTAATTAAAAAATCAATAAAATAATAGATAATATCAGCCCTAGGTCAAAATTATCATGGGCTTTAGGCTCGTGAAATTTCCCATTTAATTATAAGCTCGTTGGACTTAAAATCAAGGCCTGTATTATTTTTCTATTGATTAATTAATTAAATAATTATTTAAATCCTTTATCAAATTAATTATTTATAATTTGAATATATTTATTAATTTAGATACCAATTTATCTTAATTAATAAATCTGCCCTAATTTCTCCCTTCTTCTCTAAATTACATAACTTTGTGAAACTATCCAAAATTGACCTGGTCAACTTTCATAATTCTAATTGATAATTAAATCAATTAATTGAGACTATCTAGATGATTTTATCCAAGGTACAGTGGGGACCATGAGCCTATGAAATCAAGCTCCAATAAGTTATCATAAATCTAACAAATAAATTTACTAACTTATTAATTCCCCGTGACTCCACTAAACACTTGAAATTGCACTCTTAAATTCCTAGAACACTTTATAAGCAACATAGATACATTATTAATTATCTATTGTCACAACCATAATTGTCACTTAATCCTCTATAGACGGTCTACAATGAGATGAGACTAAAATACTGTTTTACCTCTCATTGTATTTTATCCTTAAAACACTTAGTTCCTTGTAAATGATATTTCAGTAAACTAATATTAATTACTGAAATGAGATCTCTATCATTTAGTACCTTGAACCAAACTAAAAGGAAACCATCGTTTCACTTCTTCATCAGAAGCTATAGAAGTTCATATCTATGATTAACACTCCCACTCAATTATACTTTTCAGTTCCCTAGATGTAAGTATGGGTTACTCCGTAGGATAAGCTGGTATTGAACAAGTCAAGAAACTCAAATAATACAATCAGTTAGAATACTGACCACTCAGAATTGAGATTGAATTGACCTATGGTCCACTATATGATATGACTAGAATAGATAATAACAGTATGTTTACTTATCCTGTTAACTGTCAATATCAGTCCAGTCCGATGTAACAAATACATCTGATCTAATCTACTTTGCGAATTTTCTGGAAAGAACATAACAATACAATGTGTAAGTAGATCATATCGTAGATTGGAAAGTCAGTGTAAATCCTGTGCATTGACTAATCTTAGGACTAACTTATTTTGAACATATAATCATATTTATATTCCACTGTGATTACGTCATTATAAATATGATTAGCTATATGCTCGGGATTTATTAGAAGTTTATATTAAACAAATAATCATGAAAATAAAACATGTGAGCAAAGTGATTGACCAAGTCAAAAAATGATTTCTATTCTTTTATTGATAATAAATTGAGATTACAAAGAAATTGAGTTTTAATTTGGGCATAAAACCCCAATAAGGAGGGGGGTGGTGGCTAGCTTTTGTTCAGAGAAAAAGAGAGAGAGTATGAAATAGTTTTAGGGTTAGGTCTTTCTCATTCTTAGTTTTAGGGTTTAGTTAAATGAAAACCTTTTTTTTTTTAATTGAAATGGGTGTGTTTGGGTTTCAATCGACCCGACTATACTCAAATACTGAAACCCATACCTAAACCTGAACACAATCGTGTTGGATAAGATTTTTTTTTATCAAAAAATAGGTTTTTTTAATTCATTTTTGGGAACTCGGTCTTCGGGCCAGGCGGGTTTTGTGGGTTTCTAGGGCTTAATTTTCACCCCTAGCTTGAAGGCTACAAAAATGTATTTTAAATGATAATATACCATAATATAACATAAAAATAACTATCTGGTGTATTAAGATGTCTACAAATAAGTAGTTTTGGAGGTAAAAAAAGGGTATCTGAAATAATATTATCTAAAAATAAATTTTTTTATATAAAAAAGTAACGAATCAGTATTTTATTAGTTTCCTAAGAAGGTAATGTTTTACAACCCTAGAAAAACAAAAAAATTTGGGATGCGGGATTTTCTTATTTTTTCCAATTTCCGGTATACAAGTGTTGAAGTGGCACAATATATGTGTAAACAATTTCTTTTAAGATATTTTTGGAATTAGTTTACGTTATATATACTAGGTGCAAGCAACGTGCAATGCACGTTTGCTTAAGGTATTTATAAAATTTATAAATTATTTTTATTATGTTTTTATAATTGTCATATAAATTTTAAATAAATAATATATATAAGAATGATATAAACATATTAAAAAATTTAACCAAAACATTGTCTATGGTTTTTTAAAAAAAAATTGTTGATGGTAAGAACTCGTCAACGAATTAAGGTCAGAAAACTCAAAGACTTAGTAAGAAACTTTTGAACTTAGAAAAACTTATAGAAACTCAGAGAAAAATTGCAGAACAACAATGGGAGAAAACTTGTATATTGCTCTTAGAATAGTCTGGCATTACAAGAATTTTTCAAATCCTTCCTTTGTGAAGCAAGGTTCCTTTTATAGGTGAGCACTAGTGGCTCTTAATACATAGTGGTCCCGAAGAGACAGGATGATACATCTGCGTGCTACAGGTGATAGTGATGCTGGAGAGGTGGTGGTCGGTTTTGGTACATAGTATAGGCCTGCATGTAATGCCCCGGGCTTTGTACTATTTCGTACCACCATTGCTTGTCTAGTACAGATGTCAGGAACGTGGTAGTGGAGGTTTCACCACGTACCATATTTGTAATGCCACTACTTTTCTGGTGTGGATGTTGTATTCGTACTTTTACTCCTCTTGGTTGGTACGTACATTTTGTACCTATACGTGTGCCACACACACCTAATGGATATTCTCACCTTTCCAAGATATGCCTATGCTTCAAGCCTCTTTGTATTCTACTAAGTATCAAGACCACCTGTGGTCTTGACAGGGATACATATAGGAGACACTCCTTGCTAGTGACACCTACCCTAGAAAATAAGGCAAGGCCTCATTAGCTAGGTGCATGTTCCAAAGATGTTGAGGAGGAAATGGCCTCACGAGATGTGAAAGGCCTATCGGGAGCCTTGGCGTGAGGCCATGTCGCGGGTGCCTCAGAGCAAGGCTGCGGGAGCAGGTGCAAGGCGGGTGCCCACGGGAGACTTGTCATGGGGCCAAGTTGCAGGTGTCTCGACGCGAGGCTGCAGGAGCAGGTGTGAGGCGAGCGGTCTACCTAGGCCTCGCTAGATCGTCGTCGTGAGGGGAGCCTAGTGAGGGTCTCACATAGCGAGATCAACCTTTTGGGTGTCCTCGGCATATGACTTTGTTCGCGGGTGTACAAGCATAATCAGGCCACTGATAAGTCTAGTTTAGGGTAGTTTTAGAGTGTGTTTTAGTCTTAGTTTGGAGTCAAATTATGGGTTTTGTGCGGTGTTATGCTTGTGCTTGTTTTGTTTTTAGGTTTTGCAATGAATGGAGAGGAAAGGAGTGGATCTAGTGATGAAATTGGGTATTTTGGGAGCTTTTGGCCATTTTGTATGAGTTCGGGAAAGTCGGGAACATTCAGATGAATCTGGTGCTAAACAAAAGTTGAAGAGGCGTGAAATCAAGAAATCTGGAACATGGGCCATGAGTTGGCCCATTGAGTCACAAATGTGAAAGGACAGAGGCATTGAGGAAAAAGGATCCTAGGAGTCGTAACTTGGACACTTGGGTCGTGGCGCACATGGAGGCAAAGGCTACTCAGCAAAGGGGGCCAAAAATACACGGGCTGCGACTTGGTCTATTAAGTTGCGATGCCTGGACTTCTAGAGACGGAGTGAAGTTGCACGAAAATACACGGGCCGCGACTCAAGAATGAGAAAGTCGCAGCCCACCTCACCAAAAGGAAAAACATGTTTTGTATAAGTGCAAATTTTAGGTCACTTGTCAGGAGGTTATTTTTATGAGGGGATTAGCAGTTGTTTATCTCTAATACTCTATTTTTCTTCAGTTTTTAGTAGCTTAATTCTATGTTTTATAACATCTATTTATTGTGTTAGTCATGTCTGTTATGAACTGTACATCTTTTCCAGGGTTTAATGTAGTCACTTAGATATTTGTTAACTTTCTATGAAGTTCATATAATTTCTTCTTCTTCTTCTTCTATCCTCTCTCTATATGATTTATGCTTAATGCGTGTGGATAATTGATCACTATTTACATGATTTATGATTCTGATTCGAGATCCGAGAGGGGAGAGTTGAATATTCTATAATCATATAGACATAAATTGCATATAGGACAAGAGTACCTATATGGTTTGTGTAGCATTTAGGGTTTCTATGCTTCATGCCTGCTATATGTTAAGACTTATCACAGGTATGTAGAAAGTTTGGATATAGGTTGAGATCTTTTTATCTTGAAAAAGAATTAGGATTGTTTTAGATAACCCACTATTAGGATAGAAATTGAAGAATTATATGTGCTGATCAATAAAATTAACAGGTTGAAAAGTTGATGAAGTTAATACCCTAGGTTTTTAATTATTGAATCAATCTTTGTAATTGCACAATTTATTTCAATTTTAAATTTTAGTTTAAAAATCACTCTATTTTCGACAACCAAATGGAAAGCTAGAATTGGTTATTGGTACTTGATTGATAGTCTTTGTGGGAACAATTCTTATTTACTTTCTGTATCACTTGAATTGATTGCATATACTTGCGCATTATATTTTCGTTATCAAGTTTTTGGCACCGTAACTAGGGACTATTTAATCAATATCAAATATAATTTATTCTTGTTTTACTTTGGATTTTCTTTAACAATTTTTCTGACTTGTTTCTCTACTTCTTTCTTAATTGCAGGGTCAAATAGTATACATGATGTCAAGGATTGGAGTCACTAGTACCTGTTGTTCCTGAAATTGAAAAGACCTGCAAGAGAAATAGAAGGCAGAAACGGTTAGAGAGAATGGCTCAAATTCTGAATAATGGTGTCAATAATGTTGTTGTTGTTGCAGAAGCTGATCCACAATTAAGAAACTATGTACTCCCTGTTGACGGTGAGAACTCGCCAATGATGTTAAGTTAGAAAAATCAAAGTATATGGCTTATGAATTAAGCATTTCAAAAATGTAATTAGAAACTTAGATAATAATTGCAGCAGAAAAATGGAGAAAAGAGCTTGTATTCTTTTGTTGTCTCAAGCTACAGTGTTTTTTCCAACCCCCTTCCATATTGAAGTGGGGTTCCCTATATAGTGGGCTCTAATGGCCCCTAATACATTGTGGTCCAGGGGACCAGATGGTACACAAGTACATTGTCAGGAGAGTGGTCTCAGGGGTAGTGGTGTTGGCTCCAGTACATGGTCAGAGTCTGTGGGCGCACCTCCACTTTAGTACCTGATTGTGCCTCCACTACTTGCCCAGTATGAGTGTCAGAGATTGGCTGGCGAGGACCACAACATGTACCTCACTTGTACGACCACTACTTGTCTGGTGTGGGCCTTGTGTCCATGCTCTAGCTCCTCTCAGTTTGCCAGGGTGCTCCGTACTTCTTCTGACTTTGCGTGAATCTTTATGAGGCTTCCCCAATTCGTCCTTAATTGTGTGTTAGAGAAGTCCTTGATCTTACCTCTTGTTAGACCCATAGTAAGAGTGGTGCCCCATCGGTGGTGCTTACCTTAAGAGGAGAGATAAGGCCCCTCCAACGAGGCCCACTACGTACGCGACCCCTAGTGGTGTGGATGTGACGAGGCGAGGTGGGGGCGTCTCTCGCGAGGCCAATGGCGTGGCTGGTGCGTGGGGCAAGGTGAGGGCATCTCTCGCGAGGCCCTTAAGGACACAGCTGCATGCGCGAGGCGAGGCGAGGCGAAGCAAGGCGAGATAATGGTCTCGCGAGGCACCTGGGGCGCGCGAGGTGACATGGCTGGTGCGAGGCGAAGAGGCCTCGCGAGGCGCGTGAGGCGACATGGCTGGTGCGAGGTGAAGAGGCCTCGTGAGGTGCTTAGGGCGCGCGAGGCGACATGGCTGGTGCGAGGCGAAGAGGCCTCCCAAGGCGCCTGGGTGCGCGAGGCGACATGACTGGTGTGAGGCGAAGAGGCCTCGCGAGATGCTTGGGGCGCACGAGACACTCAGGAGCGTCCGAGGCGATGAGGCTCACGAGATGCCTAGGGCACGTGAGGCAGTTGTGGGACATCAGGGGCATGCGAGACCCTTTTGCACCTGCGAGGCCACATGGGTGTAAGGTGCCATATGCACTCACGAGGCCACATGGGTGCGAGGTCCTATATGCATCTGGGAGGCACCGGGTGCACCCGTGAGGTGTGAGGGGCCTTGGCTGGTGCAAGGCGGCGAGTCCCGCGAGACGTCTGGGGTGGTCGTGGGTGTCCGAGGCGAAGTGTTCATTTGGAGCAAGGTTGATTTGGGCATCCCTTCGAGGGATCAAAGGGATTTCAGACATGGTTGCTTTGGACCTCCCAGGGACCTTAGGCATGAGATGCAGGTCTTTTACCGGTGTAGAATTTTCAGCATCCACACTTGCCCCCCAGTCTAGGAGAGGGCCTTTAGGCGCTCTGGTAGACTCTTCGGTATGGTGTCTTGAAGGCATAGGTGTGTTTGTTGTGATCCTTGGGATTGAACGTGAGCATATCACCTTGCTTCATTGATACCAATGGAGATGCCAAGCTCCCTTCTTGGTCATTGATCAGGCCTTAGGTTCGATGGTCAAGATGAGCCTGTGGCTCCTATAAATAATCCTTCATATCTAGCCTATTATGTACACCTTACCTCTTCAGCTTAGTGGTTTTGAGATCCTTGCTCCTTTCAAGAGGTAAGGGGTTCAATCCCCCACAACCTCACTTTTGCTATCTTTTCCTTTTTTTTTTTAATTTTTTTTTATATTGAGTTCATTTCTTGTATGTTATATCCATGTCGGTATTTGAGGACTAAAACACCTTTTTCCTTTGTTTTTGCAGATGCGTACTTTCGACCACTTGCTTCTCTTTGACCGTGATGGTGCTTTTGGCCCTGGACTTCCTTTTGACCACGACAACGCCCAATTTTACTTGCTTGAGGTATACTTTTTTTCTCCCTTATGTTTATTGGGTCCAAATTAGCACCACTCGGGATGGGGTACTTTGGCCTGAGCTCGTCATGAGTTAACCCAGTTGCATGCCCTCATTCATACCCTGTAGTTGGTTATTTAGAGCGCTTATGCCTAGAGGTTTTAAGCCCATTCCTTTGTGTTTTGTAGCAATCCCCTCATTTATACGTGAACCCTATTTACTTACGAGATGAGATCTCATGGCATGTGAAGGATCATCCGGTGTTCCTCCGTGGGTCGAGTTTGTAGACTTATCTTTAGACTCGGAGTCCTCCGAAGACAACCTTCACCAAGACTATGATACCTTGAGGCAGGCTCGTATTCGTCATCTTGAGCACATGGCTGAACTTAGTCGTAAAATCTGGGTGGTAGAGAGCGAAATAGACTCAGTTTTGAGGGGGGACGGAGTATCTTTTCCCCTTGACCTTAATGACCATATAGCGAACCTTAGGGTGATCCTCTTAGATTTGCAGATGGAGCTGGAGTTTATGGAGGGAAATCTCCTGCCTGAGCCTCCTACCCAGTTTTCCCCTAATGACTGTCATGTTGCCGTCCTGTCTTCTCCTCAACCCTTGTTCTCTGTCTACCATTGCTTAGCGCTTTCACACTCGGTGCCTTGGTGGAAAACCCTTGCTAGGAAGAAAAAATGGAGGGTAAAGTGCCATGTTTCCACCTCACCTTTTTCTTTTGGTTTTGTAGATATGTCGAAGAGAGCACGGCGACAGGTGGCCGCTGAGAATCAAGACACTGGCCCCCTGTTGGCATCCACCCTAGTGTTCTATGTGTCTGAAAATATATTGCTGGAATTAGCGAAGAACTACCGTGTTAGCCCGGAATACAAATTATACATTCCTTCGAACAAGTGCCGAGCTGATCGGCCTAGTCCGGGTTATGTGGCCATGAGGAGCATATGTTGAAAGCGGCTGGCACAATCCCATTACACCCATTTTTCGTCATGGTTCTCAACCATTTTGACCTTGATGCGCTCCAGTTGGCGCCCAATAGCTGGCTAACCTTGAGTTGCCTCTTTATTGCGTATATAGAGCGCTACGGGCATGCTCCCACGACCCAAGAGGTGCATTTCATGTACAACCTCATGCCCTCTCCTAAATCCAAAGGCTTTTATTTCCTGCAAAATGCTAATTCTTCGGTCTCCTTGATAGAGGGTTCTGTATCCAACCCAGGGTCTTGGAAGGAGGACTTCTTTTTTGTGAAGGGTCCCCTCTTTGTTTGCGAGCAATTTCGCTCAGCTCCTAGTAAGTACTTCAAGTTTTTATTTTATTTTTGGAACTTATGTTCGTGTCGGCAACTGTGTTGATTGTGCAGAGAATTTTGCTGTGCCTAAAGTTCTCGGGTCGGAGGCGGATGCAATGGATAAATTTCTTGAGGCTGACCTTGTCAAAAAAATGGTTGTATGTCTTTTCACCGTGATCAACCTCAACCATCATCAGCTGTCCCCGGTTTCGGAGCCTGAGTTGTTGTGGACTATTTCTGGAACGCGGAAGAAAAAGGCTTTTTCGACTAAACCTCACTCGGATGGGGATGAGGCAGAGTGTGTGCCAGAGGGGGTCTTCCCAGGACATAGGAAACCCCACCGACCATCTTTGTCTCCCAGGGGGTGCCCTCCTTTAGCCCCTACAGACCATGACATGGCCTCCCACTCCCATGATCAACAGACCATGCCGAGGGGCTTCGTCTGTCCCTGTTTTGAGGACTTCGATGCTTTCCCTTAGGCTTCCCTTAATCCTGGTCCATCATGGGCTCATTTTTCCAATCTTCCTGCGCCCCCTCCTGGTCCATCGGGGTCTCATTTTTCCGATCTTCTTGCGCCCCCTTCTCCATCGGCGAGCAGGTCATCTGTCCCTACCCAGCCAAGTGCCCTTGGCTCGGAAAGGGCGCCCTGGGTGGGCCGCATGGCGGCCTCTTATGGGCAACGGTATGTCCAGGTCGCCACAGATCTTCCTGGGGCTGATTGGAGAGGTCTTGGGAATTTTTCCATGTCGGAGCTCGGGGAGACTCTTGTGCGTTTCACCCCTTGGGTGAGCTCATGCATCTTACGTCAGCCTTATCCCTTTTCTCTCTATTTTTCTTTTGTTTTTTTGTTTGCTTATCATTGTTATTGTTATTTTTCTTGTGTAGACCTATACAGTGGCTCAGCGATTTGTCGACTCGGCTCAGGACCTCTTCGCGTCGAATGCTGAAATGGACCGTCTTACGGTCTAGGTCCAGGGGCTTGAGAGGGAGCTTGTTGAAACCAAACTTAAGCTGGAGAAGGCCCTGGCGAAGGCCTCTTCATCATCAAAAAAGAAAAAGAGGGCGATTGCCAAGGTCATGATGCTGCAGGAGAAGGTCACTTGCTTGGAGGCCGACCTTGAGGGTGCAAGGGCTACCATCGCAACGTTGCAGGGGAGGGTCACTTCCTTAGAGACGGACAAGGCTGATATTGAGTATAGATCCATAGAGTGCGCCCTCTATGGAGTATGGAGGCAAAATCCAAACTTCGATTTTTCCTCCTTTGGTGAGCATGCCGTTGCCAGGGCAGCTGAGTGGAACGCCTACGACAAGAGGCCTTGAGATTATCATTCTGCGATTTTTGCCGTTTCAGTCCAATGTGGTTTTATGCTCATTTGAGCCTTATTTTGCTTGTAATTTCTCTAATTCCTCTTACATTATCAAAACTCTTTTTTTTTTTTTTATATATATATATATGTATACATATGTGATCATTCATCTTTATTCCTCTATGTTAGAGGTCCTTTTGAGCCCGCACAATGGGGTTCGATAGGTTCTCTTTTTTACTTATCAGGCTTGAGGTCCTTTGGAGCCCATGCGAAGGGGTTCAATAGGTCCCTCTTTGGTGCCTCTTGGTTGTACCTATAAGGATATATTGACCCCTTGGGTTTTAGTTATCCTTTTATATATTTTTGCGCGCGATTATTATCTTTTGCGAGAAGTGTCCTTGTCGTCGTTATTCATAGTACTATTTTTGCAAGGGTCTCTTTTAGGACCCTTTTTGGCTAGACGGCTTGGTGGCCGCTCTAGGCTTATTGGTGGGTGCTTCTCCTGAGGCACTTCCTTTTGTGGAAGCATTTACTCTTATTAGGATGCTTTTCTTGTAGGACCTTTTCACCTCCTTGATGTTCATAACGGTAGCTAATCCTTGTGAACTCAAGCGATGCCGTACAAGGTCTTCTTCTTTATTTTTAAGGGGGGGGGGGGGTCCTTTTAGGATCCTGATATAAGGGGTCCTTTTAGGATCCTCCTGATAAGTGTTCCTCTTAGGATGAGGGGTCCTTTTAGGACCCTCTTGATAGAGGGGGTCCTTTTAGGACCCTCCTCTTTGCTATATATTCTGCCCCCCAAGTGGTTGGCGAGATTTATCTTGGCAAGCACTTTGATCATTCCATTCATGCATCTCAATAATCATCTTAGTTAAATAAGAACTTTTACTACATGTTTGCCTAATGTCACATCATATTCATTGGAAGCAGGTGAAATACATGGTAACTTAATGTGACTTCGTTCTGACAACATATTAAGGAATCTAATTTAGCCTCCTACGTCATAGCTATTACATTAGACTTGCGCGTTAGAACAATAACACTCTTGCCTCAAACATGGGGGTCTCACTGATAATATTTTTTTAGATGCTCTGCGTTCCATGCTCTAGGTACCATGGTATCATCCAAGCATGCGAGCTTGTAGGTGTTAGGGGGCTCAACCTGAGCAACTTGATAGGGGCTTTCCCAGTTTTCTCCTAACACACTTGCGCTCGGATTTCAAATGTTGGGCAGGACTTTCCGCAACACGAGGTCTCCAACTCTGAACACTCTCTATCGCACCCTCGAATTATAGTATCTTGCGGCTCGTTGCTGATATGTGGCTAGCCTCAGTTGTGCCCTGGTCATCATACGAGTTAATCTTCATTTCTATTGGAAGGACAGCCTTGCAGCCATAGGCCAAGGCAAAAGGCGTCTCTCCCGTGGTGGAACGAGGTGTGGTCCTGTAGGCCCAAAGCACATTGGGAAGTTCTTCGACCCAGGCCCCTTTCAACTTCTCCAACTTTATTTTCAGGTTCTTTTTTAGGATCTTGTTGATGGCCTCCACTTGTCCATTGACTTGTGGGTGCCCTACAACGGAGAAAATCCTCTTGATTCCTTTTTCCCTGAAATATTCCTCGAATACTCCTCCCTCAAATTGTGTCCCATTGTTGGAGACTATCTTGTAGGGTACTCCAAACCTGCAGACGATAAATTTGTTGACGAAGGTGGTGATTTGCTTAGCTGTTATGTTGACTAGAGGTTCTGCTTCCACCCACTTAGTAAAATAATCCATTGCTACCACCGCGTATTTTGCTCCTACTCTTCGTGCTGGCAATGCTCCAATCAAGTCAATTCCCCACACAACGAAGGGCCACAGATTGGTCATGCTCACCAGCTCATTTGGTGGATGTCTGGGGTAGTTTGCATACCTCTGGTACTTGTCACACCTTTTCGCGAAATCGCTCGCATCCTTTTCCATGGTAGGCCAATAGTACCCCTGACGGATGGCCTTTTTCGCCGTGGACTGCCCCCCAGCATGATTTCCACATTCTCCTTCATGAATCTCTTGCAGGATTTTTAGAGCCTTTCCCTTATTTACGCACCGTAGGGGAGGGGTAGAGAAGCCTCTCTTATATAAGACTCCGTCTACCAGGGAGTATTGGGCAGCTTTGTAAGTCAGCTTATGGGCATCATTTTTGTTCAAAGGCAAGGTCCCGTCACTTAACTAATTCACGATGGGCGCAAATCATGACTCCTTCGGGCTATTGACCATATGGATGATTTCTTCTGCTATTCTCGGCTTGGAGAGGTATTCGACCGGGATGGACTCAAGTATGTCTTCGTCTCGAGTAGAGGTGAGTTTTGCGAGTGCATCAACGTTTGTGTTTTTCTCTCTTGGGATCTATTCTATGGTGCATTTTTTTAACTGATCCAAACACCCCTTCACCTTGGCGAGATATGCAGCCATTTTTGGGCCTCTAGCTTGATATTCACCTTTCACCTGGAACACCACGAGCTGTGATTCGCTAAAGACATGCAAATGGGTTACCTTTAACTCCCTAGCTAGCCGTAGGCCAGCCAATAGTGCCTCATAATTTGCTTCATTGTTGGAAGCTTCGAATCCAAATCTCAAGGCACAATACATCTTGTGCCCCTTAGGTCTCGTCATTTCTATGCCAACGCCGGCTCCTCCTTCGTTAGATTACCCATCTACATGGAGGCTCCATTCTTCAGGGTCCTTTTCCTCTTCAAGCGCCGATTCATTCTCTTCTATTTCTCCCTCCTCATGGGTTCAATGTGCAAACTCGACTATAAAGTCTACAAGTACCTACCCATTGATTGAGGTCCTTGGGGTGTAAGTGATGTCAAATTGACTCAATTCAATCGACCATTTTAACAACCTTCCTAAAGTTTCCAGCTTGTGCAAGACTTGACGTAAAGGGGTATTGGTGAGCACCTCGATGGCATGAACATGAAAATAGGGTCTTAGCTTTCTAGAAGCCACTGTCAAGGCATTAGCTAACTTCTCTATTTCTAGGTACCGGGCTTCTGCGTCTACCAACCGTTTGCTCAAATAGTACACGAGTTGCTGATGCTTCTTTTCTCCTTTGACCAAGGCGGCACTTATATCATGCTCTAATACAGCTAGAAACAAATACAACTTTTCCCTTTTTCTTGGCTTGGCCAAAAGGGGTGGTTTTCCAAGGTGTTCCTTTAGCTTGGTGAAGGCTTCCTGGCACTCATCATCCCAAGTGAACTTTTTGTTCCCTTTTAGGATGTTGAAGAAAGGGAGGCATTTGTCAGTGGACCTGGAGATGAACCTATTGAGAGCTGCTACTCTCCCTGTTAAGCACTGCACCTCCTTCTTGCTTCGTGGTGGGCTCATTTCTTGCAATGCCTTAATTTTTTCAGGGTTAGCCTCGATACCTCGGGAATTCACCATAAAGCCCAGGAACTTTCCTGATGAAACTCCAAAGGTGCACTTGAGCGGGTTTAGCTTCATTATGAACTTTTAGAGGGTGTTGAACATCTCCATGCGATCGTTAGTGATCTCTTCTGCCTTCTTTGTCTTTACCAACATATCATCCACGTATACTTCCATATTCCTTCCTATTTGATTTGCAAACATTCTGTTCACCAGCCTTTGATAAGTAGCACCTGCGTTCTTTAAACCAAAAGGCATCACTTTGTAGCAATAAAACCCTTGTCTGTTATGAACAAAGTGTGCTCTTCATCAACCGGGTTCATGGGTATTTGGTTGTACCCGGAATATGCATCCATGAAGCTAAGTAGCTCGTGCCTCGCTGTGGCGTCTACTAATTGGTCTATCCTAGGAAGCAGGAAGATGTCCTTAGGGCAGGCCTTATTGAGGTTAGTAAAGTCCACACAAGTCCTCCACTTTCCGTTGGGCTTTGGGACTAACACTGGGTTTGATACCCATAGTGGGTAGAATGCCTCTCGGATAAACCCATTTGCCTTCAACTTGTCAACCTCCTCTTTTAGGGCCGCGTATCTCTCTGGGTCCAGCGCTCTCCTTTTCTACCTCACAGGCCTTGCTTTTGGGTCGATGTTCAGGTGGTGGCACATGACTGCTGGGTCTATCCCTACCATGTCCTCATGACTCCAGGCGAATACGTCGAGGTTGGCTTTCAAGAATTCTACCAGCTTCTCCTTCACGTCACCCATAAGGTTTTTCCCTACCTTCAACTTTCTCAATAGCTCATTCATGACCATGACTTCTTCCAACTCTTCTACCGGTTCGACTCTAGGTTCCTCCGCGACTCGCGGGTCCAACTCGTGTGGGTTTGTGCCTTCATGCACAAACATTTCCATAGGCACCGAAGGCTTCGTGGCCGTACGGAGGGATGCGTTATAACATTCCTTCACTTCCTTCTGCTCTCCTTTCACAATTGCTATTCCCTTGGGAGTTGGGAATTTCATAGCTAAGTGGTACACAGAAGTTATCGCCTTCAATTCTCTTAGGGAGGGTCTCCCTAATACTGCATTGATGGCTGAGGCGCAATCTACCATGGCAAAGTTGGCCATTATGGTAGTTTTTCTGGGTTGTTCTCCCATGATGAGGGCTAACTCAATTGCCCCTAGGGGCTGTATTGAATCTCCTGTAAATCCATACAGGGAGGTATTGCAGGGCTTCAGGTGTCGGATGTTCAATTCCATCTTCTCCAAGGAAGGGCGATACAGGATGTCAACAGAGCTTCCATTATCCACCAGGACCTGATGTACCCTCATGTTCGCAAGCTGGACGGTCAGCACCAATGGGTCGTTATGAGGGAAATGTACACCCCGTGCGTCTTCTTCGGTGAAGGTTATCGAGTCATTCTCACCCTTGAAACTCTTCGGGGGGCGTTGCTCCAAACTTAATACGAATGGTGGTGGACTCCGTCTCTCCTCCCTGGAATATTTTTCTCGCCCCTTCCTTGATTTGCCTTCGAATCCTGGCCCTTCAAAAATGGTCCTGACTTCTCCTTGTATCTCCGGGGCCACCTCTCGTGCTCATGGCGAGGATACCCCTTCTTCTGGTCTTTGGTTCTCCTTGTGAATGTATCTGCCCAAATGTCCCCTGCGTTTAAGCTCTTCGATTTCTATCTTCAAGTGATTGCATTCCGCGGTGGTATGGCCAATATCTTTATGATACTGGCAATATTTACTGGGGTCTCATTTTGACCGGTCCTTTTTCATTGGTGGGGGCCTTCTGAAAGGGACCTGGTTTTCGTTCGCAACAAAAATATTTTCCCTAGCATGGGTGAGGTCAGTATAGATGGTGTAGGGGCCCTGTCTGCGCTCATCAGTGCGCTGAGGCTTTCGAGGTCGATCATTTCTCATTCCTTCATATACCCTCTTCTTCTTTGCACCGCTTTGCCTTTCTCGGATTGAGGGTTTTGGTGGTGACTGGCCTTTTCCGGCCTTGAGGCTTTCATGACCATCCTCCAAGCGAATATATTTCTGCGCCCGCTCGTAGAAGTCGTCCAAATCTGTTACCTCTCTCTTGAGCATGTTATCCCATAATTTGCTTCCCGGGCATACTCTGGCTATGATGGCCATTTTTAGCTCTCTACGAGTTAAGCTCCCCACCTTGGCTGCCTCCATATTGAACCAGTGGATGTAGCTCTTTAGAATCTCGCTTTCTCCTTGTTTTACATTAGTGAGGCTTGTGCCCGGCATTGTATAATCACGCACGGTGTGATGTTGCAGAGAAATTCATCAGAAAATTGTTTCCATGACCTGATGGACCCTGGTCGAAGTCTTTTGAACCATTTGTACGCAGGTCCTTTCAAGGTGACAGCAAAGCAATGACACCTGACTCCACTACTAATTCCCCTTAACTTCATCAGATCGTTAAACGCGTCTAGATGGTACTTTAGATCTGTATTCCCTTCATATGGGGTCATATGAGGCTCCTTGAAGTTGTCTGGGTGCCGGATGTCTTGGATATCTTTAATGAAGGGCGATTCATTGTTGAACTCATCCTCAAGAGCTTGTCCTCCAGATGCGATGATGATCTTGCTTCGCAGGCTTCTGTTGCGATAATTTTGCTATGCAAGTGCACACAGTCGCAAACTCGTAATAAAATGGTAAAACCAAGTATCGTCCTCAAGGACTGAGTTATCAATTACCAGCCAATTAGTTTCTTGTTCTATTTGATGAATTGAAATTCTTGATTTTTATAAATTGCAGAAACAATAATTGAAAATTGAATAGAATAACAACTAATAGAAAAACTTTTAATTTAATCACTGAGAAACAATTAGGATATTCAATCTCATCAACTATCCTCCCTATTATTCCCTAATGCAAAGTGTGAATTCTTCTTATTTTTACCTAATTCAATTAACAAGTTGATACAGCAGCCTATAATCATACTATGAATTATAAACTCAACCTAGGTGACAATTTCCTATATTTCTATGGTAAATTGAACCACAAAGGTAGCATTAATCTCAATCAACTTAATAACAGTTACACAATTAATTCAGATACTTTCGTTCTAAATTAAAATTATGTCCAATATAACCACAGCAGAATTAAATCTCACTTCTCAGATTTTGACTTAATAACATATATATCTGACTAAAGATGACCACTCAATAATCAATCTATAAGAACAGGTCATATGGAATTGAAGAAGATTGAAGAAGAAAGAAATTAAAATTGCATTAGGTCATAACAGAGATTCAAGTGATTCAATTGAACATCCTAAACAAAAAATTAGTTCATAGTCATAGTACTAATCACAACAAAAACTAAAGATAACATCAGGAAGAAATACATGTAAAAATACTCTAAGCTTGAGCCTTCAAAACCAGAACTTCTCCCTTCTTCCGTGCGTACGTTTTTCTTCCCCTTTCCGTCATTTAAAACCTAAGATTTCAGATTTTTAAAGAGGCGGGCCGCGGCTCTACATACACTATGCCGCGGCCCGTGTCATAATTCCTGGGCAGAAGATCCTCTCAATGCCGCGGCCCTCTGAAGCCATGCCGCGGCCCGCATCACGAATTCTGGGCAAAAACGCCCATCTATGCCGCGGCTCTCCCTAGCCATGCCGCGGCCCGAGGATTTCCTTAAAAACATTGCTTCTGTTTCCCACCTAGCCGCGGCTCCACTTTGCTCATGCCGTGGCTCTTAAGGGATTTCTCAATTCTTCAAGTTTTCATCCCAAAATTTCACCAACACTTCCAAATTGTGTTGAGAACCATTCTTTATCAAAATATGATGGAAAACTCGGTTATTTCTTCCCTTTCTTTAGCATTTTCTTCCACATGCTCAATTCTTCCTGACATTCACAAGGACAAACAAACAAAGCATAAACCGGCGCTAAATGAAGGAAAAACGAAATAAAAGACTACTAAAAACATCACCAAAACATGATAAAAACTAGACTCAACAGCTTCTCATTTCGGTGTCTAAGTCTTGTCTCCTCTTGTTCAAGGAGTCTCTCAACGTGGACGGGTTAGCATCTCGATTCCTTTGCCTTCCCGGGGTGCCATAGGAGGGGTAGTCCTTTTATCCGCCCTTTTCTTGTTGAGTTCCTCTAAAAAATCTGAGGGTGTTCTCCTTGAGGTGACTTCGACTTTGTTACGAGGGCTAGTGTTGTTCTTCTACTCCGGCCTCTGGGACGACTTCGGTGGTTCGGGACATTCGCGTTGCTTTGTCCGAGGAGTGTTACAGGTGGAGAGTGGAGTCCTCCCATTGTCCACCGGGACTGTGGTTTCTGCACCTTCTTGACCTCCCTCTTTTCACTTAGGGAGAGTTATGTTTGATTTCCCTTGCAGCAGGCCATTTAACACATCTTGCATGTTCTCAAATGTGATTTCTAGCCTTTGGTTCTTACGATGCATTTCACATATCTCCTCTTCGTAAAATCGAGATCTAGAACTCGAGCTCACGGAATGGACCCAGGGATGCTTGTCTGGTCTGCGCGTCGACAGGCCCAGATCCTGTCGGCCGGAGTTTGGCACCTGCAGCGGCCTTGGAGGCAGGAACTCACCGGAATCCCTTGCTGGGGTAGCTGTTGGCCTTGGACGATCCTCCTCAGGTGGGACTGCCGGGGATGAGGCTTCCCTTTCATCTGTGTGAACCTCAGGCTCCTTTGGGGCCTCCACGTTTGTGGGTGGAGGAGGATCCTTCATAGAGGCTTTCAGCTAATTTCCGTCAAGGTGGACCTCCACTTCTCATGGCTCTCTCAGTCGTTTAGAACGTCGTGGCATTTCTTTCTTATCAGAATCAACGGAAGAACAATGGCTTGACACTTATCCTTCCCACAGACGGCGCCAAACTGTTGACGATGAGAACTCGTCAATGATGTTAAATTAGAAAAATCAAAGTATATGGCTTATGAATGAAGAACTTCAAAAATCTTGTTAGAAACTTAGATAATAAATGCAGCAGAAAAATGGAGAAAAGAGCTTGTAGTCTTTTGTTGTCTCAAGCTACAGTGTCTTTTCCAACCCCCTCCCATGGGGAAGTGGGGTTCCCTTTATAGTGGGCTCTAATGGCCCCTGATACATTGTGGTCCAGGGGACCAGATGGTACACAAGTACATTGTCAGGAGAGTGGTCTCAGGGGTAGTGGTGTTGGCTCCAGTACATGGTCAAAGTCTGTGGGAGCACCTCCACTTTAGTACCCGATTATGCCTCCACTACTTACCCAGCATGAATGTCAGAGATTAGCTAGCAAGGACCATAATAGGTACCTCACTTGTACGACCACTACTTGTCTGGCGTGGGCCTTGTGTCCATGCTCTAGCTCCTTTCAGTTTGGCAGAGTGCTTTGTACTTCTTCTGACTTTGTGTGAATCGCTATGAATCTTCCCCAATTCGTCCTTAATTGTGTGTTAGAGAGGTCCTTGATCTTACCTCTTGTTAGACCCATAGTAAGAGTGGTACCCCGTCGGTGGCGCTTACCTTAAGGGGAGAGTAAGGCCCCTCCAACGAGGCCCACTACGTACGCAACCCCTAGTGGCGCAGATGTGACGAGGCGAGGTGGGGGCGTCTTTCGCGAGGCCCATGGCATGGATGGTGCGCGAGGCAAGGTGAGGGCGCCTCTCGCGAGGCCCTTAGGGACGTGGCTGCATGCACGGGGTGAGGCAAGGTGAGATAATGGTCTCGTGAGGCACCTGGGGTACGCGAGGCGACGTGGCTGGTGTGAGGCGAAGAGGCCTCGCGAGGTGCCTCGGGCACGCAAGGCGACATGGCTGGTGCGAGTCGAAGAGGCCTCGTGAGGCACCTAGGGCGCGCGAGGCGACATGGCTGGTGCGAGGGAAAGAGGCCTCGCGAGGCGCCTGGGGCGCACGAGGCGACATGGTGGTGCGAGGCGAAGAGGCCTCACAAGGTGCCTGGGGTGCGCGAGACAATCAGGAGTGTCTGAGGCGATGAGGCTCGTGAGACCCCTGGGGTGCGCGAGGAGGTTGTGGGACATCAGGGGCGCGTGAGACCCTCATGCACCTGCGAGGCCACATGGGCGGGAGGTGCCATATACACTCGCGAGGCCACATGGGCGCGAGGCGCTATATGCATCCGCGAGGCGCTGTGTGCACCCGTGAGGTGCGAGGCGGCGAGTCTTGCGAGACGTCTGGGGCGCTCGTGGGTGTCTGAGGCTGTTATAAAATCAAGAAGAGGAAAGAAGACGTTTCTATATGAATTTCTGTATATTGAATAAAAGGCATAAAAAGCCCTTATATACAAGGTGCCAAAACATATACAGAGTTTACTCTGTTGTAACGAAAATTAGTTACAAGAGCTGGAATAAGAAAAACAGAATTAGGCTTAACTAATGAACTAATTCTATATCCCTAACAGCCCCCTCAAACTCAGCGTGTTCAAAGAAACAACACAGAGTGTCACGTAAAACAGAGAAACGAGTGATGGATAATGGATTAGTGAGACAGTCTGCAATATGAGAAATAGCAGGAACATGACGAACAATAAGTTTGCCTTGAAGCACCTTGTCACGAACAAAATAGAGGTCAATCTCAATATGTTTGGTCCTGGCATGGAGAATGGGATTTGCTGCAAGCATTACGGAACTCAGATGTCACACCAAACTAGGGGAGGAGGCCGAGTAGTGATGTGAAGATCACAAAGCAATGATTGAATCCAAGCTATCTCGGTCACAACAGAGGCAAGACTGCGAAACTTAGCTTCGGTAGAGGATCTAGAAATGGTATGTTGTTTCTTAGATTGCCAAGCAACTAAGTTACCGCCAAAATATACACAAAAGCCGGTTGTAGACCGACTATCATCAGGATCACTAGCCCAATCAACGTCACTAAATGCTTCAAGAACAAGCTGTGTTGGGCGTTGAAGATGAATACCATAATCGAGTGAACTAGCCAGATAACGCAGAATCCTTTTTACAGCAATCCAGTGAGACTCAAGAGGATTGTTCATGAATTGAGAGACTTTGTTCACACTATAGGCAATTTCGGGGCGTGTGACAGTAGAATATTGTAAGGCACCAACAATAGAGCGATACAAGGAGGGATCACTTACAGGGTCGCTGCCATAGGTAGATAGCTTGAGTCTCGCATTCATTGGGGTGGCTTGAGATTTGGCCTCTTGCATTTTGGTCCTACAAAGAAGATCTTGAACATATTTGCGTTGAGACAAATGAAAACCAGCGGCTGTGTGAGTTACTTGAATGCCCAGAAAATAGTTGATATCACCTAAATTCTTCAGAGAAAACTCCTTATGAAGATCCGAAACTAGCTGTGAAATGAAGGATGAAGAACTACCCATGACAAGGATGTCATCAACATAAACTAGAACATATGTACAATGACTGGTTGTAGCACAAACAAACAGAGAAGAATTAGCTTTTGAAGAAGTAAAACCTTTGGCGGACAAGGCAATAGAAAGCTTGTCAAACCACGCCCGTGGTGCTTGTTTAAGACCATAAAGGGCCTTATGAAGTTTACAAACTTGATGGGGCATATGAGGATTCTCAAACCCAGGCGGCTGTATCATGTAGACTTCTTCCTTCAAATCACCATTTAAAAAGGCGTTATCAACATCCAATTGCCGAATCTGCCATCCTTTTGCCAAAGCAATAGTCAACACCACCCGAATTTTAACTGGCTTCACAACGGGACTAAATGTTTCGGTGAAGTCAAAACCATGTTGTTGATGAAAACCCTTTGTCACCAGCCGAGCCTTATACTTGTCAACTGTCCCATCAAGCTTCTCCTTGACCTTAAAAACCCATTTGCAGCCAATAGGGGTTCAGCCATGTGGAAGATCAACAAGTGACCAAGTGCGGTTGCGCTGCAAGGCTGCAAATTCAAGAGCCATAGCCTCTTTCCAATGTGGGGAACATAGAGCATCTTGGACTGACCGTGGCTCCTTAGTTGTAATGAACACCCTCGGCTTGCGAATACCAGCCTTAGAGCGAGTCACCATTGGATGATCATTAGTGCCTGCAAAAGTATTAGTAGGGACAGTAGAAGAAATAACATTTGGTACATTATCAGAAGTATTAAACAATTGGACATAAGTGGTGGGATTAAGGGATGAGCTGGGCAGTATTGGAGCAGATATTGGGCTGTCAAGACATGGTGAAGCTTGGGGAAGGGGCTGGGCAAGAGACGGACAAGAAGGGGAAATAGTGGGAGGGTCTAGTTGAGGTAAAGACACAGGAAAGTGGAGAGGATGAGCAGAAGGGAGTGGTGAGACTGAATGAGGAGGAGATACAGCAGGAAGTGTATTGGTGCGGGAGGGAAAACAGTCTTCTTGAAAGACAACATCACGAGAAAGATATAGTCTACCATTAGAGGAAAGGCATTTATAACCTTTATGTGAGAGGCTATAACCAAGAAATGTACATGGGATAGACCGATATTGTAGTTTATTTTTGTTATAGGGTCTAAGGTTCGGGAAGCACAAGCAGCCAAAAACTTTAAGAGACAAGTAATCAGGCGGAATGTGAAATAGAACTTCAAGAGGAGACTTATTACCCAAAACAGCAGTAGGCATGCGATTTATTAAAAAGACTGCTGTCCTAAAAGCTTCATCCCAGAATTTTAAAGGAAGAGAAGCATGAGAAAGTAAAGTAAGACCAGTTTTGACTATATGACGGTGCTTGCGCTCAGCAACACCGTTTTGTTCATGGGTATGTGGACAAGATATCTTATGAATGATGCCATGAGTTTCTAAAAATGCAGTAAAAGATCGATATTCCCCACCCCAATCCGATTGTATGGATTTAATTTGGCAGCCAAGTTGCAACTCAACTTGTGCCTTGAATTTAATAAAGGTAGGTAATGCTTCATCTTTAGTTCTAAGAAGGTACAGCCAAGTATGTCTAGAATATGCATCAATAAAGCTAATGTAATATCGATAGCCATTAGAGGAAACATTAGGGGCTGGACCCCAAAGATCCGAATGAATGAGCTGTAAAGGGGCATCATAAACGATAGTAGAGAATGAAAATGGAAGCTTATGATGTTTACCAAGACAACAAGAAGCACACAAATGAAAGTCAGTTTTATTACTATAAGGAATACTACAATTGTTGAGTACATTTTTGACAATTCCCATTGAGGGATGACCCAAACGATTATGCCACAAACTAAGACTATTTGAGGACAATTGAGAGTGAAAAAAATCAGCAGTAGAATACTGAGAACATGCAGACTGAGTATTAAGGACAGAATGAGGCTGTGTAGAAGAGTTGGACAGGAGCTCAAGATGAGTTTAATCGAATTTATAGAGTCCCTTGTGGCGCTTCCCAACCAGTAAAGTCCTCTCGGTACCCAGTTCCTTCACATAACAAACATGAGAGTGAAATTCAAAATAAACATTATTATCTTCAGCAAATTGGGATACACTAAGAAGGTTTTTAGTTATATGAGGGACATGCAATAAATTTCGTAAAATAAGAGGGGTAGATGAAAATGGTGTATGAAAGGAGGTCTGCCCAATATGTTTAATTTCCAAACCTGTACCATTACCCATGTGTATTTGCTCATCACCAAAGTACTCAGAGGTCTGCACAAGATTGCCTGAATATGGTGTTAGGTGGTGGGTAGCCCCGGAATCTGGATACCAATTGCTGTCACAAATTGTTTCTGGAGTCGCAATCATAGCCTGCATATCACCACTGGAACTTGGTGCAGGTTGCGAGGGCGGAAACAAATCTGGGCCGTGGAAAGACTTGTCAAACCGATAAAAGCAAGTCTTGACAGAATGACCTTGTTTATGGCATAGTTGACACTGAGTTTTGTTACCCCAGGGAGTAAAGGAGGACCGGCCAGTAGGAAAAGAAGGTCTCGTGTGGCCACGGTGAGCAGTAGAATAGGAGGGTCATGGAGTGATATGCTGGTAGTAGTTTGGGGCACCGAACTGAGTAGAAGAAGACCCAAAGCTGGACGAATAGCCCCGAGAAGACCCATATCTATTTCCACCATTGGGAGACGCACCTCTAGAATTGTAGGGTCGGGAATGGGAGGCCAAATTCACTTCAGCATTAGCAACATCAAGATCTTTAAAGGATTTGTCAATACGGGCCTCTTGTGCCATGAGTAAGGCCTCTATTTGAGCTACTGTGTAGGGTAGAACGTGTATTGACAGAGGTAATAAAAACTTCATAGTATTTTGTTAAGCCATTAAAGATGGCTTCAACATGATCCTGTTCAGAGATATTGTGACCTATAGATGCAAGGGTATCAACAATATTCTTTATTTTCAGCAGGTACTCATTTAAAGAGCCAATCATTCTAGTATTACGAAGAAGAGTTATAAATTGACTTATCTTTGCCCTATTCTGGGCAGTGTAGAAATCGGTTAGGGCTCGCCAGATTTGGGATGTAGTATCACGGCCAATCATGCGGTTTGTGAGCTTTTCAGACATAGAGGATAGAAGCTAAGAAATAAGAAGACTATCTTGCTTCTCCCAATCTTGAAAATCTCGGTTGAGCCGATTAGAAAGACGATCATCATCGATAAGAAACTTTGGTGGAGCATTCGAATCATCAAGAAATTTCTGTAGACCATTACCCCGAATGCCATGAAACACTTGATGTTTCCAAGGGAGGAAATTATGTTCATCAAGTCGGATGGAAAGAGAGTGAGCAAAGTGAACAGGGGTAATGCGTGGAAGACTAGTAGTAGCAGCGGCATCGTGAGAGAAAGGAACACCGGTTGTGGAGTCAGACGTGTGTGCCATTGTTGAAGAAGAAGAAGGATCGAAGAAGCTTGTTTAAGCTAAAAAACTCTGATACCATGATATAAAATCAAGAAGAGGAAAGAAGACGTTTCTGTATGAATTTCTGTATATTGAATAAAAGGCATAAAAAGCCCTTATATACAAGGTGCCAAAACATATACAGAGTTTACTCTGTTGTAACGGAAATTAGTTACAAGAGCTGGAATAAGAAAAACAGAATTAGGCTTAACTAATGAACTAATTCTATATCCCTAACAGAGGCAAAGTGGTCATTTGGAGCAAGGTTGATTTGGGCATCCCTTTAAGGGATCAAAGGAATTTCAAACATGGTTGCTTTGTACCTCCCAGGGACCTTAGGCATGAGATGTGGGTCTTTTACCGATGTTGAATTTTCAGCATTCACACTCCCGATTGTTACATGGATACATTCCTGCATTTGTCCACCAACTGTAGAGGCAAACATTTTTGAGATAAAACCCTCTATTAATCAGATGATTCAGAATTGTGTGCAATTTGGGGGGCTGCCTAATGAAGATCCTAACCTACACATCCCCAACTTCTTGGAATTATGTGCTACATTCAAGATGAATGGGGTGAGTAATGATGCAATCAAGTTGAGGCTATTCCCATTCTCCTTAAGGGACAGAACTAAGAGGACCTTGCCTAAAAGTTTCTTGCCAAATATTTTCCTCCTTCTAAGTCCGCCCGTTATAGAGGAGAAATTAATAACTTCCATCAACTGGATGGAGAATCATTGTATGATGCTTGGGAAAGGTTTAAGGAATTACTTCGGAAGTTCCCACGGTATTAAGAAATGGATGCTGGTGCACACTTTTTATAATGGTTTGGGGGGGGGGGGGGGATACAAGGACTTTTATAGATGCAGAAGTGGGAGGAGCCTTTATGAGTAAAAGTGAAAATGAGGCTCATAATCTGTTAGAAGAAATGGCCATGAACAATTACCAATGGCCAACTGAACGTGAAAATAAGAAGGTAGCTTGAGTTTTTGAGGTTAATCTGATTGCTATGCTTACTGCAGAAGTGGCGTTGTTAACTAAACAACTACATCAGAATAATATATCCACTCAAGCTATGCAGTGGCAAAATAAGTTTTTCTGTGAGATGTGTGGAGGTCCGCATCCTTGTGAACAATGTCCCACTGCTGCCAGTTGCTCTACTGATGTCAACAACATGCCTTTAGAGCAGACATATGCTATTGGGAATTTTCCAAGACCATCAAACAACCCTTATTCCATGTCTTATACTCCAGATTGGAGAAATCATCCTAATATGTCTTGGAAAAATAATCAACGAGCACAACTGCCATACCCACAAAATCAGCCTCAATACCCACCCCATCAACCAATATATGGGCTACATCCTCGATTGTATTATGATCTTCGCAAAGCAATGCCACAACATCGACCACCGCACCCTCAAGTGAACCCACAAGAAGCACAGCCTGATACGTTGAACCAATTTATGACTGAAACAAGGTCTTTGATAAGGATTTTGGAGACACAAATTGGTCAACTGACAAAGTTAATCTCTAACCAAGCTCAAGGGAATTTACCAAGCTCCACTAAGGTAAATCATAAAGAGCAATGTCAAGTGGTCACATTGAGGAGTGGTACTAAGTACGAGGAGCCTACAGTTCAAGAGGAAGTGGAGAAGGCACAAGATCAATAGGTAGCTAGTCCAGAGCAAGAGAATGTTACTAAAGATCTTTAGAAGAAAGGGAAAGATAAGCCTATAATAGTGGAGCCTACACCAAAAATACCATATCCTCAAAGGTTTCAAAATGTGAATCTTTACAAGTAGTTTTCTAAATTTCTCGAGGTATTTAAGAAACTTCACATCAACATACCGTTTGTAGAGGCTCTAGAACAAATGCCTAGTTATGTGAAGTTCATGAAGAATGTATTGTCTAAGAAGAGGAGGATGGAAGATTATGAGACAATAGCTTTGACTGAAGAGTGTAGTGCCATATTACAGTGGAAGCTTCCTCAAAAGGTAAGGGATCCAAGGAGCTTTACAATACCTTGCACCATTGGTAATTTTCAGTGTGAAAGAGCGTTATGTGATTTGGGTGCAAGTATTAATCTGATGCCACACTCTGTATTTCGAAGACTAGAACTAGGAGAAGCTCGCCCCACCATAGTCACACTTCAATTGGCAGACTGACCAGTCAAGCTTCCTCGAGGTATAATTGAAGATGTTCTTGTAAAGGTGGATAAATTTATCTTCTTTGCAGATTTTATAGTACTTGACATGGAGGAAGATGAGGATGTTCTTATTATCTTATGGAGGCCATTTTTAGCCACTGGGCAAGCTTTGATAGATGCACAGAATGGGGAGTTGAGGTCAAGGGTTCAAGGTGATGAGGTGGTCTTCAATGTGTTCAAGGCTTTGACTTATCCTTGGACAAGTGACAGTTGTTGCAGTGTGAGTGTTTTAGATGAAGAATGTTCCAAGGGGAGGCCTACAGAAGATCCTCTTGAGTTGAGTCTGATATCGAGCCTAGAAGAATGTGATGGCACTGAGTATGTGAAATGGTTGAATGCAGCTGGGCAAATTTACAAGAAAAAGTATGAAGAATTGGGGCAAGGGTCTGAGTGACCACTCCTATCCATGGAGAAGCCACCAACTCTAGAGATGAAGTCTCTACCAGAGCACCTCTGCTACGCTTATTTGGGGTGAGAAAAGAGACGTTGTCTGTCATTATTTCTGCTTCTTTATATAAGGTGGAAGAAGAGAAATTACTCAGAGTATTGAGGGCTCATAAGTTAGCCATTGGATGGACTCTAGCTGATATAAAGGGTATATGCCCCTGAACTGTTATGCATCATATTTTAATGGAAGATGACAGCAAGCCAAGTATCGATGCTTAGAGGAGGTTGAATCCCTCAATGAAGGAGGTGGTAAGAAAGGAAATCTTGAAGTGGTTGGATGCGGGAGTGATATACCCAATTTTTGACAGTGCATGGGTTAGTTTGATTCAAGTGGTCCCTAAGAAAGGAGGGATGATAGTGGTAAAAAATGATAGCAATGAGCTCATTCCAACTCGTACTGTGACGGGGTGGAGAATGTGCATTGACTAATGAAAGCTTAATAAGGCAACAAGGAAATATCATTTTCCTTTGCCTTTTGTGGACCAGATGTTGGATAAATTAGCGGGCCATCCTTACTATTGCTTTTTAGATTGGTACTCTAGTTATCACCAAATTCCGATGTCTCCCGAAGACCAAGAGAAAACTACATTTACTTGTCCCTACGGTACGTTTTGTTGGGGTTGTATGCCCCAATTAAAACCCAATTTCTTTGTAATCTCATTTTATTATCAATAAAAGAATATAAATAAATTTTTGACTTAGTCAATCACTTTGATCACATGTTTTATTTTCACGATTATTTGTTTAATATAAACTTCTATTAAATCCCGAGCATAAATCTAATCATATTTATAGTGACATAATCACAGTGGAATATAAATATGATTATATGTTCAAAATAAGTTAGTCCTAAGATTAGTCAGTGCACATGATTTACACTGACTTGCCAATCTACGATATGATCTACTTACACATTGCAGTGTTATGTTATTTCCAGAACATTAACAAAGTAGATAAGATCGGATGTATTTGTTACATCGGACTGGACCGATATTGACAGTAGATAGGATAAGTAAACATATCGTTATTATCTATTATAGTCATATCATATAATTGACCATAGGTCAATTCAATCTCAATTCTGAGTGGTTAGTATTCTAACTGATTGTATTATTTGAGTTCATTGACTTAATCGTTACCGGCTTACCCTACGGACTAGCCCATACTTACATCTTGGGAACTTGATAGTATAATTTAGTGGGAGTGTTAATCATAGATATGAACATCTATAGCTTCTGATGAAGAAGTGAAACGAGGGTTTCCTTTTAGTTTGGTTCAAGGTGCTAAATGACAGAGATCTCATTTCAATAATTAATATTAGTTTACTGAAATATCATTTACAAAGAACTAAGTGTTTTAAGGATAAAATACAATGAGGGGCAAAACAGTATTTTAGTCCCATCTCATTGTAGACCGTCTATAGAGGATTGAGTGACAATTATGGATGTAAAAATGGATAATTAATAATGTATCTATATTTGTTATAGAGTGTTCTATGAATTTAAGAGCGCAATTCTTAGTCTTTAGTGGAGTCATGAGGAATTAATAAGTTAGTAAATTTATTTGTTAAATTTATAACAACTTATTGGAGGTTGATTTCACAGGCCCATGTTCCCCACTATACCTTGGATAAAATCATCTAGATAGTCTCAATTAATTGATTTAATTATCAATTAGAATTATCAAAGTTGACCAGGTCAATTTTGGATAGCTTCACGGAGTTATGTAATTTAAAGAAGAAATGAGAAATTAGGGAAAATTTAATAATTAAGATAAATTGGTATCTAAATTAATAAATAAGTTTAAATCAAGGTTAAAATTATAAATAATTAATTTGATAAAGGATTTAAATAATTATTTAATTAATTAATTAAATCAATAGAAAATAATACAAACCTTGATTTTAAGTCTAATGGGCTTATAATTAAAAGGGAAATTTCAAGGACCTAAAGTCCATGATAATTTCGACCATTAGGCTGATATTATCTACTATTTTATTAATTTTTTAATTAAAATAAATGACCTAATTGAGCTTATAAAAGAAATGCTAAGTGAGAGTTGAAATGAGATTTTTGAATCAGAAGTTTCTGACAAAAAATCAGAAGATCTATTCTTGGTGCTCTAGGTTTTAGATTCTCTCTACAACATAAGTCATTTTCTAAGACTCAATATTTTTTTCTCTTCTTCTCTTTGTATCTATCTCATGTCTTGAGACTTTCCCACTCTAGTCTATGTGATTCTAAGGATACTTTGGAAGGCTGTGAAGAAAATAGAAGAACAGTTCTGTTTCTAGGTGATACCCTGCAACAGAAAGGATTCAAGGGTTAGAGAAACTGAAGGAATGATTCATTCATTCTCCTGCATATAATGTAAGTGTTCTTATTATTATTTTTGTTTGAATTCAATTTTAGAAACATGTTCTAGGTTTTCTTATATTAATTTGTTTGATATAAGATTTACATGAAAATAAACAAGATCCTGTATAAGTTTTCCTAACACGTTTTGCCATCTAGAAAATGTTGTTTGGATTATGTAACGCTCCAACCATGTTTCAAAGATGTATGATGGCAATATTCTCTGACATGGTGGAAAAAGGTATAGAGATCTTTATGGACGGCTTTTCAGTTTTTGGCTCTTCATTTGATGGTTTTCTAAAAAATTTGGAGATTGTGTTGAGGAGATGTGAAGAGTCGGATTTGGTCTAGAACTGGGAGAAATGTCACTTCATGGTGACTGAGGGAATTGTTTTAGACCATAAAATATCCATCAAGGGCATTGAGGTAGACTGTGCAAAGATCTCCACTATAGAGAACCTACCGCCACCGGTTTCCGCAATAGGTGTTCGAAGTTTTTTGGGTCACGTTAGGTTTTGTAGAAGGTTTATCAAGGACTTTTCTAAGATCTCAAAGCCTTTGTCTACATTACTTATGAATGGGGTGACCTTCAATTTTGATGATGACTGCTTGAGAGTGTTCAATACCTTGAAGGAGAAATTGATCATTGCACCGATTGTGATATCACTGGATTGGGATCTCCCTTTTGAACTTATGTGTGATGCGATTGATAGTGGGCAGTGCTTGGGCAGCAAGTTGACAAGGTATTTCATATGATTTATTATGCTAGTTGAACCTTGAATGATGCTCAACTAAATTATGCAACTACTATAAAAGGAACTTTTTTTTATTGTGTTTGCTTTTGACAAGTTCCGACCCTATCTAATTGGTAATAAGGTAATAGTCTACACCGACCATTCTGCTATTAAATATTTGATGACCAAGAAAGATGCCAAGTCACGCATTATTCGCTGGGTCCTACTGTTGCGAGAATTTGATATGTAGATTTGGGATAAAAAGGGGACTGTGAACCTAGTGGCAGATCACTTATCAAGGTTAGAAATTGAGGAAGGGCACAGTGAAAGAGAAGTGCAAATCGATGATAACTTTTGGATGAACAGCTATTTACTTTGAGTGATAATGAAGTGGTACCATGGTTTGCAGATTAAGTAAAAGAATTAGTGGTCAAGGTTGCCCCTTCAGACATGTCAAGACAACAATTAATAAAGTTTTATTCGGAGGTTAAACACTATTATTTGGAGGAGCCCATCCTTTATCGACACTATGCAGACCAGGTGATTCGTAGATGTGTGCCTGAAGAAGAGATGAACTCCATTTTAACTCACTGCACACTCTTCAGTGTGGTGGTCATTTTGAGGCAACTAGAACAACGACGAAAGTATTACAATCGGGGTTTTATTGGCTTACTTTGTTCAAGGATGCCAATTTATTTATAAAACGAGTTGATCACTATGAACGAACCGAAAATATTTCTAGAAGGGATTAAATGCCTATGACTGGAGTTCTAGAAGTGGAAGTGTTCGATGTGTAGGGAATCAACTTCATGGGACCTTTCCCACCATCCTTCAACAATAGGTACATTTTGCTCGCTGTGGACTATGTTTCTAAATGGGTGGATGTAGCAACAACTCCTACTATTGACGGAAATGTGGTTCTTAATTTTCTTCACAAGCACATTTTCACTCGATTCGAAACTCCCTGAGCAATCATTAACACTGAAGGGAGTCATTTTTGAAATAGAAGTTTCACCGCTCTTTGTGCTCAGTATGGAGTTCATCATCGTACCTCTTTGGCCTACCATCCTCAAGAAAATGGACAAGTGGAAGTATCAAACCGAGAAATCAAAAGCATCCTCGAAAAGATTGTCAATACTTCAAGGAAGGATTGGTCAAAGAGGCTCGATGATTCACTCTGGGCCTATCGCACAACATTTAATACTACAATAGGGATGTCACCCTATCGGTTGGTATTCGCTAAAGCATGTCATCTGCCAGTGGAATTAGAGCATCGTGCATACTGGGCTGTCAAGAAGTTAAATGCAGATTTGTTTATGGCAGGATAGAATAGACTCATGGAATGAGTTAGACGAATTCCACAACGAGGCCTATGAGAATGCAAAGATATATAAGGAGAAGGAAAAGGCCTTTCATGAAAAATGAATTCTTCACAAGGATTTTCAACTGGGAGACAAGATGCTGTTATTTAATTCATGGTTGAAGTTATTTTCGGGCAAGCTAAAGTCGAGGTGGTCGTGACCATTCACAACGCTCACAGTGTTCCCGTATGGTGCAGTACAAGTTCACAATGAAAAGACAGAACATTTTAAGGTGAACGGTCAACGATTGAAGCATTACATAGATGGGGTGGATCAAGCCAAGTCTGTGGTGATACTTAGTCCCATTTAAGTGGGAAGGCAGCGTTCGACTAAATGACGTTAACGACAGCGCTGTAGGAGACATTCCTATAATTTATTTTTTCTTTTGTTTTAATTTTTTAGTTGAAAGTTTTGGTTTGAATTTGGTTTTGGAGTTGTAATGTTTAATTTTTATTTAGATTTAGTGTAGGATGTGTTTAGGAATCGTGAAAATTGTGAAAAGATGAAAAATGGTAGGAAAAATATCTTTGGGGACCAAGTCGCAACTTGCTTAATCTGAGTCGCGACTCTTGGGAGTTACAAAAATCGAAGGGAAAATTGGGAGTCTCTGTAGGAATTAGGGCCGCGACTTGCCCTTATAAGTCATGACCCTTGAAAAGTCAAAAAGCAAAGGAGTTTGTAGGCATGGAGGTGAGCCGCGACTTGGTCTATCAAGTCGCGGCGCTTGGAAACCAGAGAAGAATCGAGATTTTGGGCTAAAACAGGCAGGTCGCGACTTGCTAAATCTGAGTATCGCGCCTGCACTTTGGAATCTAGGGTTAAAAGAGGCAGGCCGCGACTTGCTTACAACTGAGTCGCGGCGCGCCTGCGTTAGGAATAATAAAAAGGGTTAGAATCACCATTTTACTCAAACACAACCCAAAATTCCTTCTACACTTCGAAAATTCTCTCCCACAAACCCAACTTTCTCCCAATTGTCTCCCACTCTCCCAACTTAATCCTCCCTAAAACAACCATTAATACCAATGAAAACCCTAAAATTCAAAGATTCATCCTCCATTCCCTTTATTCTTCCAATATCCAAACGCTAGACAACCTCATATGTGGAATTGAAGGAAAGGGGATTATTTGAAGATTGTGGCACAATATCAAGAACATCAAAGGAAAGTAAGTCTCCTATTTTCTACTTTAATCATTTTTTGGTAGAAAAGAGGATTCATTGGAATTTTGGAAAGAATTGCTTGGATATTTCGTGCTCTTGAATTTGGTATTGTGAATTGTCTTTCTCTGGTGTTGTAATGCCCCAAATCCCTAATGAGGTTTAATGGTTAGATTAGTAGGTCGGGAGGGCCATAATTGATTTATTATGCCATTAAATGATTATATGCATGTTTATGTATATTATATTATTATATGATGATGAATGCATGCATGTGGGTCCACATTTCTTGATAAGGGCATTTTGGTAATTTGGCCCGTTGAGGGCATCATTGTATATTTGCATGCATGTCGGTGAATTATGAATGAGGCCACATTATTATGTGGATTTGTTTGAGCTATTCGGCATGAGACGATCTTTGAGTACAAGTTAGCGGTTTGGTCATAGCGAGATTATTTCGGGGCTCGGGGTGAGTCTCGGGGTCATTTGGTGATTAGAGCATTACCGGGAATTAAAGGGTAATGGGATATGATTTATTAGCATTTGAGAATATTGGGAATAACGGGAATTGGAGAGCGTTAATTATAATTAACGAGATAGGCGGGAAAGGATGGTTTTGCCCTTGGTGGCTGTTAAGGGTTTTATTTAAGCTTAGGGGCAATATTGTCTTTTGACCTAAGGATTATATCAACCATTGAAAGCTGTAGAAACTTGCCAAAACAGAGCATAGTTCCTTTCTTCTCCCGATAGTTTTTCTTCTCCTTTTCTCTTTGAATTTTTGAGCTCCATTTGAGGAATCAAGCTAGGGAATCAAACCTTGAGGGTCTAGGGTTGTGTTCCACCATTGAAGAGGGTTCCATACTGAGCTTGCGGTAAGTTTCTAGCCATTAGAACTCTGGTTTTCTACTCTGTTTTCATTTGGTTTTCAGCTGGAATTCTAGATTGGATAGTTGAGAATTGATGGGAGATTTTGGCAAAGATTGATTGGGTTATGATGCCTAGGACTTGTATGTTTTGTTTTTGGGTTATTTTGAGAGTTTAGATGGAGTTTAGGATCAATTATTGAAGGTTGAAAGTGGTGAAATCAAAGGAGGAAAAACCAGGGTAGTTCAGTTTGGTTGTAGCGCTACAGCGCCCAAAGGAGGGCGCTACAATGCTAGCCAAGGAAAACTTCCCTGCTTGTAGTGCTATGGTGCTAGGGGGGCAGCGCTACATCGCTACCCTGTTCTTCCTGATTCCTATTTTGAGCATTTTTTAGGGTTTTTGGCTCGGGGTTTCAATTCCTAAGGCGCGGGATTGAATCTACTAACCGTTTGGGTACGATTCAAGGTCCCGAGAGTGAGGTTTAGGTCAAGAACCTTTCATTGCTCATTTTCATTGATGGAAGTTATATTTGGTTATGACTAGGTGACCGCTAAGGAATCAAAGGATCGATCATTCTCAAGGGTCATTCTTTTATTAATTCTTGCTCGAACCAGAGGTAAGAAAATTGCACCCCATATGTGACATGAATGGTTATTAATGAGGCATGTTGAGTGTTATATATGTGGACATTGATTGCATATTAAAATGCTTAGCAATCTTGCTTATCTGTGAATGGCAGTAACCTAACCTATGAGTCAGGAATCGGCAATGGTGTCAATATTGACTGTGATGTTATGACTTATTAGTCAAGTTCGGCAGTGGTATTGAGCACTGGTCGTATGGTATTGGCTTATGAGTCAAGAACGGTATTGGCATGTTTAACGGAAGCTAAAAAGATTAGATCTAATCGACATAAGCATTATCATCATAATCATGAAATGCTTGACCGACCTTAAGTTCGATGAACACAAAAGCGCTTGTCTAGTCTAATGGCTAGTTACTTAGAGTCAGGGCCAGAAGGCCCAGGTGACTGCATTGTCACATGGCTAGGGGTGCGAAGCCCAAGTTAGTGACTCACTCATCAGTCACTCATTTGATTCAAGTTAGTGACTCACTCATCTGTCACTCATCTGATTTAAGTTAGTGACTTACTCATCAGTCATTCATCTAATTAGGGCTACATGCCCCAACATGATTATTAGAATCTTGATATTATCTGATTAGGGCTACAAGCCCCAACATGGTTACTAGAATCTTGAAGTGATATTCACTCCTCTATTTAGTGCTATAAGCCTAGTATGATTATCATAATCATCATTTGATATTGTATACATGCAGTAATGAGTTTTCTTGCTGAGCCTTGGCTCGCAAGTGCTATGTGGTGTTGGTAAGGGAAATAAAAGCTCACCCAACCTTGAGTGGAGAGCTTAGGTGGCGATGTGTACATATGTGGCTGCTTGACCACCACGACCAAGGTGTTTCTCAGAGGAACTAGGGGTTAACCCTTTTTTGCCGCTTAGGTCGGAGAGTTTTTCACCTTAGCTTATTAATGACACCTAGATGCACGTTTATAACTAAATGACTCGATTAGCGAGTTAAGCACAGTTCAAAGTTCACAGTAATGATCTTGGAGTAACCAGGGCATTACAGGCGTGTTCTTGATTTGTGGGAAGTAAGTACTTTAAGGGGAGGTGCTGTCGAATTTTGATTAGCCAAAAGTGAAAAACTCATTGTCACGGGGCCAAGGAAGAATCCAACTAGAATTGCCTCATCGAAAAATGCCTCACGACCCTCTTCATCTAGAGCCGCCACCAAGAAGAAGACAAGAACAACTTTCCGTAACCACCACAATGGCATCCATTCCAAGATTCGCCTTCATTTTCAAATTCATAGCAACGTAAGTTTTTTTTTCCTTAACTTTTATTGTAACATTGGGGACAATGTTTAGTTTCAGTTTGGGAGGAGAGACTTAAAATTTGTACATTTTAGTCGTGTTAGTTTAATTTTTTTTTGTGTTTGTGAGTCTTGAGTCTAACATGAATCTATTTTGACAATGATTGCTAACGAAGATAAAATGAATGTTAGGTTGTATAATCCGAAGAAAATGAATTCATAAAAACATGTGCACTCGATTAAACTACTTTTGTATTTCACTTTAGTTAGTCAACATCTTTGAATACCTTTTTATGATCTTTAAATATTGCACTTGAGTTGTTTATACATATTGAATGGGTTTGTGGATTGTTTTGGTGGAAATTTATAAATTCTAGAACTTGCTTACGTGTTGTTTGAAGAGAAATAATATATCATGCTTGCTTAGAAAAATGATCTAGGCCATCAATTGGATCGTTTGAGCCTTTCTAGCCGACCTTGAATTTGTTTATCCTTTGATTACCCTTTTAGAGTCAAAAAATTAAGACCTTTTTGTTCTTTGCCATTATCTAAGCCTAAATGAAAACCTTGTTAATATATCCATCCCTAGTATATTATAAGCATATGATTAAAAAAAAATTAGGGTTGAATTGTAATGGGGTTTATTGATTTGAAATGGTGGGTTGAAAAAAAAAAAGAGTTCAATCAAGAACTACACTCCCAATTTGAATATCGAAAAGAAATAAGTTTGGGGGAGTGTAGTTACTATTATTCAAAATAAATAAATAAATAAATATCTCTTTAAAATAAAGAATAAAACAGGGGATTATTGGGTTGCATATTTCAGGATTGAAGTCGGGATTAGATTGGTCATGTGCTTATGGTATTCTTGAGCCTAACAATTTTCTTCTTATCTACTCCTACCTAAGCGTAACGTTACAAGCTTATAAAGTCCTATTAATTTCTAAGCACTTTTTGATTTATATTAGTGGAGAATGACAAGTAAGTGAGCATATGGAATAATTGGTTAGTTTGGTTTGTTTGACGAAAATTTGGTATGCATAAAGGAGTTAAGTGTTCTATTTGTTGAGCATGACTAAGTAATTTTGGATGTGATTAGTCTAAAGTATTTTAGAGGAGTAGTTTGATTGAAATTTTGGGTTGTGCATAATGTTTAGTAATTTTGTGAAAATTATGTGACCTACATTCATGATTTGGAGGCATTAAATATATATATAATTTGTTTTTCATTAGGTTCACGTTAAAAGTGTTGTGTTGTTTCTGTTTATTTGTCATGTGAGTTTGTGTCCTTTGCTTGAGGGCGAGCAAAGACTGAGTTTGGGGAAATTTGATAAGTCTAGTTTTTGATAGTTTTAGAGTGTGTTTTAGTCTTAGTTTCAAGTCTAATTGTGAGTTTTGTGTAATATTATGCTTGTGTTTGTTTTATTTTCAAGTTTTTGCTATGAATTTGAGAATGGAGAGGAAATAAGCGGATTTAGTTATGAAATTTGATATTTTGGGAGCTTTTGGCCATTTTGTGTGAGTTCGGGAGAGCCAGGAACATTTAGGATGAATCTGGTCCTAAACGAAGGTTGAAAGGGCATGAAATCAAGAAATCTGGAACACGAGCCGCGACTTGGCCCATTGACTCATGATTGTGAAAGGACGATGGCATTAAGGACAAAGGATCCTAGGAGTCGCAACTTGGACACTTGGGTCGCGGCGCGCATGGAGGCAGAGGCAACTCACCAAAGGGGACCAAAAAGACACGGGTCGTGACTTGGCCTATCAAGTCGTGGCACCTGAACTTCTAGAGACGGACTGAAGATGCGTGAAAATACACGGGGAGCGACTCAGGAATGAGCAAGTCGCGGCCCACCTCACCAAAAGGGAAAACATGTTTTGTTTAAGTGAGAATTTTAGGTCATTTGTCAGGAGGTTTTTTTGATGAGGGGATTAGCAGCTGTTTAACTCTAATACTCTATTTTTCTTCAGTTTTTAGTAGCTTAATTCTATGTTTCTGAACATCTATATTTATTGTGTTAGTCATGTATGTTATGAACTAAACATCTTTTCTAGGGTTTAATGTAGTCATTTGGATATTTGTTAATTTTCTATGAAGTTCATATAATTTCTTCTTCTTCTTCTTCTTCTTCTTCTTCTTCTTCTATCCTCTCTCTATACGATTTGTGCTTAATGCGTGTGGATAATTGGTCACTATTTACATGATTTATGATTTTTATTCGAGATCCGAGAAAGGATAGTTGAATATTCTATAATCATATAAGCATACATTGCATGTAGGATGAGAGTACCTATATGGTTTGTGTAGCGTTTAGGGTTTCAATGCTTCATGCCTGCTATATGTTAAAACTTATCATAGGTATGTAGAAAGTTTGGATATAGGTTGAGATCTTTTTATCTTGAAAAATAATTAGGATTGTTTTAGTTAACCCTTTAATAGGATAGAAATTGAAGAATTATATGCGCTGATTAGTAAAATTAACAGGTTGAAAAGTTGATGAAGTTAATACCCTAGGTTTTTAATTATTGAATCAATCTTTATAATTGCATAATTTATTTCAATTTTAAGTTTTGTTTTAAAAATCACTCTATTTTCAACAGCCAAATAGAAGGATAGAATTGGTTATTGGTACTTGATTGATAGTGTCCTTGGGAATGATTGTTATTTACTATGTATATTACTTGAATCGATTGTGTATACTTGCACATTAAATTTTCGTTATCAGCCACGCATAACGAGACACCCTCCCTCGCAAACCTCGTGCATAGAGGTCAATTTGCACAATGAGGTCTATCATTCAATTGGCATTAAAGCCCAAGGCTCTAGGCTAGACCGAACTCCATAACTTAGCTTGTGTTGTTTGTCGGGTCGGTTCTTTCATGTTCACAGACCCTTAGCCATTTATTTCAGCAAAGGATCATATATTTTTCCTTGGTGGATTTTTGGCATCCACATAAATAATAGGATAATCTTTTAGATATCAAACTGCCCTATTGAAGGTACAAAACATTCATAATATTATTCACACCATATCTCAATGATTGTAGAAGAAGCTTGTTTATTCTTGATAGAAGAGAAATGTTGTAATGCCCTGGTTAGCCAAGACCGTTACATTGTGTGTTTAAAATAGTGCTTAACTTGCTAAGCAAGTCATTTGGAATTAAATGTGTAATTAAAGACTAAATCAATGTTAGGTATTAAAAATTTTAGTCAATGAAGTAATTATATTTTTTTTCTTTAAAATATTAAGTTTATACATGGGATCCCAAAAAGTAGTTACAGACTGATAAAAGAAAAATTAGCCGTCCTAAGTGGCAAAACAGCGTTCAACCCTAGTTCCTCCTAAGCTATCCCAACTGTGGTGGTCGAGTAGGTTGCATATGTACACACATGCCCTGAAGCTCTCCAACACATGGCTGGTCCAACTTACCCTTGCCCTTACCTGCACCACATAGCACCCGTGAGCCAAGGCTCAACAAGAAAACTTAAATCAACAGATACAATTGAGCAACAGTATACAATTAGTAAACTTAAATCGATAAGTTCAATAAGCAATAGGACATAAGCAATAAGCTTAGTAGTAATAATCTGCTCAATCAAACACATAATCCAAGCACACCAATCAATACAGTTAGTTAAGTGCAATCGACACTTCTATTTATTTAAGTGACGTTCAGGCTCGGTGCTTACACGCCAGTCCTTTGGTCTTCTAGCTGACCTTGACATGCTTAGGCTGGGCTGAGTTCTGCAAGCTTATTGTCGGCCCTGGCACCCTTAGGCCGAGCTTTCACAATAAATATAGTAACATATATATTGCACAACATGCAATCAGATGCAGCATATACAAGAATGCCTAATTGAATAATCACATTTATAACCACAATCATATCCAATTATAGGGGTTCAAGCCTCGATTACAACTAGGGTGTAGTTTTCTTACCTCGAGTCCCGAGCAGACAATGTATGGCGATCTCGGGCATGATCCTTATCTGTGAGCTCTAGCGATATAACCTAGTCACAAAGCATTAATTGTAACCATCAATCACTTAGACTTATTTAAGAGTTTCAAGGTATATTTCTAGCCTTCGAGATCTCTAATTCTACTAAACCGGGTAGTAGAATCCTTCCCGAGCCTTTAGATTTGAGTTATCGAGCTCAAAAACTCTATTTGGCCAAAATGCTCTATTTGAGCCACGATGCCCCTTGCAAGTGCTGTGACCCTCTACAAGTCAGAGAGCCTAAGCCCTCACTTCCCTAGACACGCACCGCGGCGCAGCCCACCAAGCCCCGTGGCGCTAAAGAGACTCAGAGAACCCCCTAGCCCATGGGTTCATGCGGGTCGCAATGCTCCAAGAATAGCGCCGCGGCGCAACCTCGCGAACCCAGAATTTCCAACACTTCCCCTGCGTTTTTCCCCGAACCAAAACCTCTAAAAACAACATTTCAACCAATTTAAACCACCAAAAAAATACCAGCAACTCAAATAAACAACAAGTAACAACCCATAGCCACTAAAACACAACAATTATAACTTAATGTCCTAAAACCTCAAACTTATGCTAATACTTAAAACCTAGCATAATAGTTGAATCAAAACAGAATTTGAGCTTACCTCAAGAATGATTTCGACCCCTTGAATTGAACCTTAACTACCCCATATTCCAGCCTTCAATCACAGACTCAAACCTCAGGAAATCACTGCCCCTTTTCCTTTAATTTTCCCCAAAGCCCCAAACAAGAGAGAGTGAGAGATGAACGTGAGAGAGAGTGAGTGTGTGAGCTGAGAGTGTTTTTGGTTTTGTTTTCTCTTAGTTTCTAGGGTCCTATAGTCAACTATTTCCAGCCAAGGCCAAGTCTATCCCTTAGCACAAAAGACCAAAATGTCCCTTGCTCAAACCCTTATCCTTTAATGCCCCCAAGGACAAAACGGTCTTTAGCCACATTTCCCACTAATTCTCAATTAGCACTATAGATTCCCAATTAATCCTGACATTCCCAAATAATCACCAAATATCTACCCATTACCCAACAAAACCCGACTACACACTAAGTTTTCCCAAAATACCCCTAGGCTCTCCCCAAGTTGGGTATTTGACCCCGTTGGGACTTTTCCCGCTAACCCGCTCACTAGGATCCTCTCGAACCACACATCTCAAATATATCACCATAAAATTGTGGTCTCGCTCATAAAGCATATATAATACAAATATACTCTCAACGGGTCAAAAATTACAAATATGCCTTAATTTACAAAAATGGGCCCGCATGCATATTTAATACACATAAACATGCATAAATATACACATCACCATATAAATCATATATACCGCATAATCACACATATATTCAATTAATTCTACATATAAATCTGATTATGTCCTCCTAGCACGGTAATCAAGGTAGTGTACCAAATATAACAATTCAAGAAGTTAGAAATGTGTTCTTATGTAGTTATGCAATCATATTATTTGTACACACATGAGTCACGACACCTATATATTATGTGTTTATAATGTTTGTTGTTATTTAATATGAATATACATTTATATAAGTTAGATTAAGTAATAAAAAAAAGTAACATGCTTTTGCTTTAGGACAAATGTTAATTCCCCCCCCCCCTCCCCCCTCGAAATATGGCAATCATTGCAAACATGGCCATTCTGTTCATTTTTTTAAGCATTTTGCTATTTACCCTTCTTTTTAATTATAAATGATAAAAGTTTTAATAAAAAATAAGATTATGTATTATATATTATTATTATTATTATAATATTTTATAACATTTGAATTTATATTAATATAATAATTAAATATCTAGTTTTGTATTAAATATTATTATAATAATAATATTTGAATTAATACTATATAATTACTGACTATTTATTCTACCAAAATTTTATAAAAATTAGGATTATGTATTATATATTATTACAATAATAATAATTTATAACATTTCAATTTATATGAATATATTATTAAATATCTAGTCTTGTATTATATATTATTATTCATAATGATATTTTATAACATTTGAATTTATATTAATATAATTATTAAATATTTATTATTGTATTAAATATTATTATAATAATGATGTTTTATAATATTTAAGTTTATATTAATATAATTACAAAATATTTATTCTACCGAAATTTTATAAAAATTAGGCTTATGTATTATATATTATTATAATAATAATTTTTTATAATGTTTGAATTTATTTTAATATAATTATTAAATATCTAGTATTGTATTAAATATTATTATAATAATGATATTTTATAATATTTAAATTTATATTAATATAATTACTAAATATTTATATTTAGTATTTTTTATTTGATTTTAAAAGTATATTCTGATAAATATTATTAATATTCCATTAAACTTAACAAAATAGAAACGTTAAATACATATTTTTTTTATATAAAAGAGATATGTAAATTTCTCAATCTATGCCCATTCTCCAAGACGACCAAACGATAATCCAGACCCACAATCCTTTAAGAGGAAATTATATTTTATATGAGATATTTAATAGAGTGTGCAAAAATATGTCTTTTTTTTTTAAAGATTTTTCACTTTTATGAGTTTATTTTCCCATATCTTTGTATAAAAATTGGTTTATGTCATAGTTTCACTCTTAATCAAATTTTATTAATTTGGAATGGTATGTTTGTAATTTGATTATTTTTTTCAGCTTATTTGTTTTTTTATATAATTAATTTTGTATTAAATTTTTCTTTGGTTGTTTTGCAACTTTTTTGTGTGATATGAATTATGTTTATTATTTTTTTATTTATTATAAACAATTTTTCCTTATGTGTATGTTGTACGTTTCTTTTTTCAAATCCTGGGTGAGGTAACCAGTTAATTGACTGATCTTTGACAATTATGTAAAAACAAATTATAGAGCTAGGTTCAATAACATGTACCAGGAGGAGTAACCAGTTACCCTAAAAGGGGTAACCAGTTACCATAAGAGGGGTGATGGGTTACTCATATTAAATATGAAAAGAAACATCAAATCTGAATGAAAAAGAGGAAGAACACTTCATTAAAAAAAGAAAGAAGCAACTATGATTTTAGTAACATAGGTAACCAGTTACCATAAAGAACCCATAAATATACACACACATCATAACGTGAAGGTAACCAGTTACCCCCAGAAATATACCCACAAAGAACGTGAATGTAACCAGTTACCCCAGAAATATACATACAAATAACAAAAAGGTAACCAGTTTCCACAAATTTGAAGATAGAAAAAAAAAATCAAATCCACCCCCGTTCCCTTCTCTCCCATCTTCTGCATATAATTTTTTTTTCTAGATTTGAAGGTTCCCATTAGAGTAACTAGTTACCCATTCACGTTTTCATATTTTTATTAGTTTTCTTTCCAAATTTTGGTGTTCCTATAAGGGTTACAATAAAAAGAAAATGCTAAAAAAATTGATTTGATTTTTTTTTTTTACATATAGTGGGAAAAACTATATAAAAAAATTACAATAATAAAAGATAATGAATAAAAAAATAGTAAAATAATTATGTAATGTTAAAATATGTGTGAAAAAAAGGAAAAAAAAGAAAAGGAAATGGAATGAGAAAAGAATAAGTACAAAAAAGAAGGAAAAAATATTTAGGAAAGAAAACTAAAAAAATATAAAAAAAAACAAAAGAAAAGAAATGACGAAGGAAAAAAATAGAGGAATGAATAAAAATGAAAAGAAGAAGAAAAAAATAATGGGAAAATGGAAATAAAAAAATGAATGGAAAAAAAGGAAAAAAAAAAAGAAAAAATGGAAGAAGAAAAAAAAGCTCAAATGTGTGAAAAAAGAAAAAAATGGGAGGAGAAAATAATTGTTGACCTGTGAAATTGGCCAACGGTCGTATGTACAGTATACGACACAGTTTGAACGAAATAAATAGAATAAATGACAGAGTGCGATTATCTTAAATAAAAACACAGAATTTTATAGTGGTTCAGTCCTGTTCTGATGAATAGTAATGTTATACCCAAAAATTGGAGATCAATGACGTGGCAATAGAGGTGACAAATGGCAGTACATGGTCCGTAAAAGACACATTAAATAGTCAATAAATACATTGATTCCTCAGAGTTGTGATAAAGTGACCCGGTAGACTGACGAAGAATTTGGACTGCTTGAAAGATGTCATAACCAAGCCAAGTGCACCGTGGTCCGAGGAAAGCTAAGGAGAGTGCATCCTAGGAGGCTAAGGAGAATGCATCCTAGGAGAGCTAAGGAGAGTGCATCCTAGGAGGCTAAGGAGAATGCATCCTAGGAGAGCTAAGGAGAATGCATCCTAGGAGAGCTAAGGAGAGTGCATCCAAGGAGAACTCAAGAGAGTGGTCCTAGGAGACCCCCAAGAGGGTGGTCCTACGAGACCCCAAGGATTTGGTCCGAGGAGAAACATGGCATGCTAGAGGAGAGTGCCATGTTAGAGGAGAGAAGTGCATGTCCTACCACCATGCATGTCCTACCACCATGCACGTCCGACCAACAAATGTTTGTCCTACCACCATGCACATGTTCGACCAGCACTTGCATGAGTGGTCAGTAGGAGGTGGATCAACTAGCTAGAGGAGACTAAGTCAAGATTCCCAGAAACAACTTCAACAAGATATGCGGGAATCTCTCATTCTTCCCACAAATGGGGGGTTTGTTTCATTTTGAATTTTGAATGTTTATTTGTAATTTAAATGTAATAAATATAATAAAATATCCCGGTTCTAGGGGATACCGTATGTATGACCCTAAGCCTATAAATAGAGGGCTTATGGGATTAGAGAGGGTTTCTTCTGCTTCTTCTTTCTAGAGAGAGAAAATTTGGGTCTGAGTATTCTAGAGAGAGAAATTTGGGTCTGAGTATTCTAGAGAGAGAAAGTGCTGGCATTTGAGTGAATTCTTGTATTTTTGCAGAAGAAACTCAGTTGGCTCAGTCCATCTGATCTTGAGTACAGATCTATAAATCACAACTCTAAGTGGATTAGGCTATTACCGACAATCGGGGCTGAACCACTATAAAATCTCTTGTGTTATTTACTTTTCTTGATTAAAACTGTCTATGTCGTTTTATTTCTCTTGAAGGCTATATCGTATTTGACGTTCTCACGTCGTTGTCTAAAAACACCGTCAACAAGTAATAACCTAATCCACTTAGCTTTTAGTATTGAATCACTCGACAATTACACCCTTGAACCCAAGTATTCACTCGTTCTCCCTTGCCCAAAATTTCTCCCCAAATGCTCTTTAGATCTCCAAAATTCAAGAAAAAGTCCTCCAGAAAAGAGAGTCCAAAAGTCCCATTTATGAAGCCTTGGGTCCTTTATTTATAGTACCCAGGGGCAGTTACATGACCAGTAGTACTGGAGATCGTGGTTTGGTACACGATCATCAGGTAGTGGAGATACGTGTCCACCTCCCCATGATTATAAGATTGTGGGTCTTTTCGTTGTTTCTCTAGATCGTGGTGGATAATGCACGATAGAAACCTCTGGGAAGATGTTAAATCTCTATTGGTATGTGAGACTTAGGTGCTAAGCCCAATGACTCGAGCTTGGGTGCTAGGCCTGTGACCTTCTGGGTGTTGAACCTGTTGATCCTCTGGGTGTTAGGCTAGTTGATCTCAGCGTGAATGAGAGTGAGTATTTCTCAATGAAGTGTACTTAGGGGTTTGAACCGACCACCATATGAAGAATAGGGTGGGCCGACCACCCAGGTGGTTCTTAAGCATGTCAGGCCGACCTCCCTAGGGGTTGGGGTCAGGCCAACCACCCCTAGGGATCCTTGGGCATAATGGGGCTAACCACCCCTAGGGTAGGGGTCAGGCCGACCACTCTCTTGGACACACTGGGGCCGACCACCTCTGGGGTAGAGGTTAGGCCGACAACCCCTAAGGCTCTTGGGCTTGCTTAGGCTGGCCACCCCTAGGGGTAGGGGTCAGGCCAACCACCCCTATGGGGTTTAGGCTTGGTCGACTTCCCCATAGGTCCTGGATCTATCGTTTTTGCCCGTCAGTCTTTTCTCAATACTTAGGGATCATTAGAAATTCCTAAAAATAATTAGGTTTTTCAAGGAAAAGTAATTTCCTAAAAATCTAATATATTTTTCAAGGAAATTTGAAATTCTAAAAATATAACATATTTTTCAAGGAGTTTTAAAGTCCTAAAAGTATAATATATTTTTCAAGGATATTAATTCCTAAAAATAAAAAATATTTTTCAAGATATCTTAATTCCTAAAAATATAAGATGGTTTTTCAAGGAATTTGATTTCCTAAAAATATAAATAATTTTCAAGGAACTTTAAATTCCTAAAAATATAGATATTTTTCAAGGAATTTAAATTTTAACCATATCAGATATTTTTCAAGGAAATTTGATTCCTAAAAATATCTTGTCTGCCTAAGAGGTTATAACTAGGTCTTCTCTTCTCATTCTTGCTCTATGCGCCACTTCAAAACAAGATCCAAGTCTGATTTCTCCAGTTCCTCATCAAACTCAGATCTTTGGTAAGTACTTTCTTCTAATCCTCACATCATTTAATTTAAATGTGCTTAGATTTATAAGAAACACTTTCAATTTTTGAGGAATTTTTGTCTGAATCTTCTTGTTTTGGTGTATCTTGATCCAAAATAATTAGCTTACTTGAATCAAGATTTCTCTGAAAAATGGCGATTTCCAGGGTTATAAACCCTAGGATGGGCGATTTACAGGGATGTAAGATCCTAGGCCGACCACCTCATTATTTTGGAAATTTCTGGGACTCCAAACCCTAGCACCTACGATTTCCAGGGATAAGATCAGGGTTGGGGCCGAGTACCTTCAGAGCTTCTCTTTGTGCGAATTCCAGGCCTAGAATTAGGGTTAGGCCGACCACCTCTAGAGATTCATGGGCCTTGGGTGATTTTCAGGGAACCAGGGTGGTCAGCCTAAGCATAAGCCGACCACCTGGGACCCTAAAAATATTTTTGTCACCTCAATTGATCTCCTTGGGGGCCTTCCTTGTACTATAAAAAGTACTTTTTCTAGAGACTTGAACAGTCCTCTGGCATTTTTCTGAGGCTCGCATCCCTGGGGTGGTCGGCCTAAGGTGGTAGGCCGACCACCTATGCCCCATTTTTCTTGCTTCGTATTTTGATGGATTTAGGGTGGTCGGCCCAGACTTAGGCTCACTGGGCCGACCCCCTATATAGAATTTTACTCCTTAGTTCATGGATATTCCCCCAGCTATTGGCTTCATTATGCTCATTTACTAACTTTAATCTTCATTTTTTTTCCATTGCAGATGTCCAACTCCTCTTCATCAATCAAGTCTGTAAGCGAGCGTACTCCCTAGGAGTTCTTGGAAAGGGTGAAAAGGATTCTCCCTCGCTCCACTTTATATTTGTTCAGTGAGGAAGACTTCTTGAAAAGGTATAGCGCAATGGCGAGAGTAAAATAGACATCTCGGTCAGCTTCTGAAGATAATCTTCTTATTGCTCAGCACATCACCCAAGGTTCTTCGCCTGACTCTTCTCAGATCTTTTCTCAGTATAGTACTTCCCTTGGCTCTCGGGGCACATCCCAACGAAGTCATTCTTATCAGTGGAGTCTGCCTAGTCAGCGACACTCCTTGCAACACCCTTTGCATCGGGATACCAGTTGGGTTCCCCATCACTCTTCTTCTCAGAGAGAACATACCGATGGCTCTCATCGCCAAGCTACTCATCCTTAGGAGCGTTTGATTCATAGGTTCCGACGGACACACTCTGCCATCCAGTCTGGTGCCCTACTTCCTCTTCATCCATACTTCCGGGGCGTGGCAGATTATTTTGGTCCAACTTTCGTTCTGAGCTTGAAGCTGTCTGCCATGAGGTGTTGGACCTTAGGTGTAACGACCCAAAATTTCTAATAAGGCTTAAGAGCCTTGATTAGTGTGCTGGGAGGGCATAATTGGAGGTTAAGAGAATTAATGGTAGGAAAGCGTAGATATGGGTATTGAATAAGTATACGGGCCCTGTTTGGCTGATAAGGGCATAATGGTAATCTTGGCCCGTTAGGGCATAAATGTGAATGTGTGTGATAAATTGTTGAGACCACATAATTATGTGGGTGGATTGATAAATATATATATATATATGCATGTACAGGTGTGTGCATTTGTAACTATCGGCACGAGGCGATCCTAGGGAGCAGGAAGCGGGAAAAGTCACAACGGGGCTTAAGATATGACTTTGGATAAGTCGGGAGTACTTTTAGATAGCGGGTAGTGATTTGGACTATCGGGTCATGAAAATAAATATATGGAGATATATTTGAGGTTAGGATGTCTAGGCGGGAATATTGGGGGATTTTACCATTTTGGCCTCGGGGACGGTTCCGGCACCCCGAGCCTCGGGATTAACTTAACGGGTAAGTTAAACATAAGGAAGCTTTTAGAAGAAAACATAAACCGACTTTAAATTAGCTTCAGCTCTCTCTCTCTCTCACGTTTAAGGAAACACAAAGGAAACTAAGGGAAACCAGCTGGGATTTCTGGGTTTGGTGGTGAGAATTTGGAGGTCTAGCTCAGGGATTGATCAAGCACTAAAACAGGGATAAGGTAAGCCTTTAATTTTCTTCTCTGTGGTTAGGATTCTGGATTTTGGTTAAGTGTTGAAACAAAGTCAGTTTTGATGTTTTAAGGCATAATTAAAGAAGGGAACTTGGGAGTTTAGCTTGGCCACAGCTTGGTGAAGTGATTCTACAGCAAAGGTGAGTTTTAACTTCTGGTTTAGAGGTTTAAATTGAGTTTAGGTGGCTGGTTTGGGTGTTTATAGCACTTGGGTTTCAGAAGTTAAAAGGAGGTGATTAGAGTGTGTTAGGTTGTGTTTTCCTGGAAGTTATGTTGTTTAGATCATGCTAAAGAAGTTGGGAATTAATTGGTTAAGAGTTGGGAAGTTTTGGGATGGTTTAAGGTGAGGTTTCAGACTTAGAAATGGTGTAAAATCTGGGTTCGAAGGGGAGGGTCGCGGCTCTGTTCTAGAGTGCTGCGGCCCTAGCTTGCAAGGAAGCCAAGGAGGTTCGGCCAAGGGGGCGCGCCGTGGCGCCCAAGGCAAGGGCCGCGACGCGTGTGTGGTTTAGCGTGGGGGTAGGTTCTGTTTTGGGGAAGGGCCGCGGCTAGGCTTTGGGGGCCGCAACCCTTGGTTGCACACATGAGTTTTTGAGTGTTTTAAGCATGGGAAGGTGGTCTAGTGTGCTCGGGTTTGGTTTCACCACCATGCTTGGTGGAATTTGGAATCCCGGGGGTTAGTTTTGTAACTGGAAACCTATATTGGAGTATTAATGGAATCCATTATCTTGGTTGTGACTAGGTGATACGCTAGGGCTCGGGAATGGATCGTGCTCGGGGGTCGTCCTCTCTAATTAAAGCACTTGGAGTCAAGGTAAGAAAACTTCACCTGTGTATGTGGATAGGATGGGACTAAGTGTTCCCTATATCTGAATGTATTGTTATGTGATCATAATAAACCATGTGAATGTGTTGGGACTAAGAGTTCCCTATAATCGTATAAATGTCATAAGGTGGTATTATGCCACGGGGACATGTGGTAACGGCCTAAGGGTGCCGAAATCCACACTTGCGCATAGGGCGCGGCTCGGACACTGGTATCCGAGGACAGCTTATTATGCACTGAGCTCGGTTAAGCTGGCCGGAGTCAGTGGGCATGTCACTGTAGTTGGCCGTGGAGCTCAAACAGCAAGAAGCGATCGAGTTGACTCTCAGAATAATCCAGATGGAGGGGAAACTTGCCAATCAGCTCCAACAGTCTGAAGCTGAGAAAGAGAAGTTGATTGCTGACATGGACCAATTGCGGAAGGATTCTCTTGTCGAGAAAGAGAAAGAGGTCAAAGCTTCTCGAGACAAGGCTCGAGAGGAGTATTCAGAGACAACTTTCTCTTGCTCCTACTTGATCTGGAAGTCCAACAAAGATCTGAACTTGGATTTCCTTCCTGAGAAGATGCGAGTGAAGGAGCTTAGAAAGTGTCTAGCTCGTGAGGCTGTCGAGGCTCAGGGTGGTCTTTCAGATGGTATTTCTCGCCCTAGTTAGTATTATTTTGGTTTTATACTGTGTCTTTCCTTCCATGCCATTGTTGGGGCACCTTGTACTTGACAATTTTTTATTTGACATTTTATGCCTTTATGCTTTTTTGTTATGAGTACCCAGTGTATTGATTGAAACTTTTTATTTCCAATGCTTACTAAGTATATCAACTCACAACCGTCATTGGTTCAGGCATCAGTATACTCTGAACACATATTTCATGTGCCATACTAACCTTACTCCTTTACGTTTTTCATGCTAACAACCATGGTAATGTGAGTAGTACGATACTTCACCAAGTACCATGAACAAAATGACCACCCCATGGGTGATAGGCCGACCACCTTATAAGGTTGATGGACTGGCTGACTACCCCATAAGGGACATGGCTAGGAATCTCCCTACTAATGCCTTTTTTTTGTTTTTGTTTTTCGCACTTTCGGAACATATGTTGAACAAATGTCCTAGAAAAACTTGAGCTTGCTTACCATGATCGGTATGTACTATATGCCCCCAAGTGATCATGGGTTTTAAAGCCTTGGTCACTTGCTACTTGACCATGTCTTGCTTCGAGAATTTAGACACATAATACTATCCTTTTCACCCAATGATGCAAGCAACAAATGCTTGTCCCTCATTGGTAGTAGGGTGATGGTTTCACACTCAGTAGTAATGATACCTATACACAAATGCATATTGTGTTGCAAGTGTCGATCATGATCTACGTAATCTCTCGTGTACTCGTTATAATGATTGTAGACAGAAGTGTCTAAGTTGGACCAACCGGATCTAGATGGGCTAATCTGTAATGAGTCTTAGATCAAATTATCGATCGGTCCCTCAAGGACCAAATTCGATTATGATCCGATGATGGCAACTGATCTTCGAACCAGTCTCTTGTCTTTTGATCATATGGGTCGATAGGTTCCTCAAGAACCCGGATCGAACGTGATCAAATAATTTTATCGACAAGCTCCTCAGACCATTATCTCATTTGGATCTTATGGGTCGATAGGTTCCTAAAGAACTAAGATCGAGCATGATCCATTCATTTGGCGACAAGGTCCTAAGACCTGTCTCTCTTGTTGATCGTGTGGGTCGATAGGTTCCTCAAGAATCATGATCGAACATGATCAAGTAGTTTGGTGACAAGGTCCTCAGACTAGTCTCTCATTTGGATCTTATAGGTCAATAGGCTCCTTAAGAACCAAGATCGAACATGATCCATTAATTTTTTGACAAGGTCCTAGGACCTGTCTCTCTTGTTGATCATGTGGGTCGATAGATTCCTTAAGAACCAAGATCGAACATGATCAAATAGTTTGGCGACAAGGTCCTTGGACCAGTCTCTCATTTGGATCTTATGGGTCGATAGGCTCCTCAAGAACCAAGATCGAACATGATCCATTAATTTGGTGACAAGGTCCTAGGACCTGTCTCTTGTTTGGATCTTATGGGTCGATAGGCCCCTCAAGTACTAGAATCGAACATGATTCGATGGGGTTGACAGGTCTAAAGGAAAAGTCCTTCGTTGAAAGAAATTTAAAGAACTAAGAGACACTTAGGAAATTAAATCATTCATTGAAGCACAATGGCTGTTACATAGATAATTTGAAAATAATACATTTGCAAATTAAAACTTGTGTTGCTGCTGAAGAACTTCATTGATAGTACCGGCAGAGGTGTTCGCCATTCCAGTAGTTTTTTATTAGTTCTCCATTCAGTCGAGCTATCTTGTACGTCCGTGGTGGGATCACCTTCTCCGCAAGGTATGGCCCTTCCCATTTATGTCCTAGTACTCCTGCTGTGGTGTCCTTAGTGTTTAAGAAAATCCTCCTGAGTAGTAAGTCCCCAACTTGGAATTTTGGATCTTTCACTCAGGAGTTGAAGTATCTGGCCACTTTTTGTTGATGTGCTACTACTCTGAGACTTGCCTTTTCTCATCTTTCTTTGATCAAATCGAGCGACTCTTCTATTAGTCGATGGTTCCTCCCTTGATCGTATGTCTCCCGTCTATGTGATGGGGGAGTGAGTTTGACTGGCAATATGGCTTCATACCCAAACGCCAAAGAGAATGGCATATGCCCTGTCGCCATTCGTGTCGTCGTTTGGTGTGACCATAGGACCTCCAGAAGTAATTCTGGCCAAGCTCCTTTGGATTGTTCAAGGCTTTTCTTTAGAGTGTCGTTGATAGTCTTGTTCAATACTTTTACTTGGCCATTAGCTTGGGGGTGTGCTATCGAGGAAAAGCTCTTTGTGATTCCATGCCTCGTAAAAAATTTGGTGAACATATCATTGTCGAATTGAGTCCCATTATTTGAGGCTATCTTCCTTGGTAGGCCAAATCGACATATGATATTCTTCACCACAAAGTCTAAGACTTTATTCGAGGTTATGGTGGCGAGCAGTTCTGCCTCGGTCCATTTGGTGAAGTAGTCCACAGATACAACAACAAATTGGACTCCTCCCCTTCCCATAGGTAGCTTTCCGATTAGGTCGATCCCCCATACAGTAAAGGGCCAAGGGCTTTGCATCTGCGTCAATTCGTTAGGTGCTGCCCGGGGTATCTTGGAGAACATTTGGCACTTGTGGCATCTTCTGACATACTCCATCAAGTCTTCATTCATCGTTGGCCAAAAGTATCATTGTCTTAGGATTTTCTTTGATAGGCTCTGCCCCCCAGCGTGATCTCCACAAAACCCCTCGTGTACCTCGATCATTAACAACTTTGACTGGTCGGGTGTAATGCACCTTAGCAGTGGTAAGGAGTACCCTCATCGGTACAGTTCCCCTTCAACTATCATATATCGTGCAACTTGTCTCACAACCTTCCTTACTTTGTTCCGATCGTTGGGTTCTACTCCTTGGTTAAGATAGTTAATAATAGGGATCATCCATGTATCTCCTAAATCAACATATAATGCCTCATGCTCGGTTATGCTTCTTTCCACCAAGTACTCAATGGGAATGACATTTAGGGTGTCTGCATCTTTGGCAGTGGCAAGCTTGGCTAAGGCATCGGCATTGGAATTCTGCTCTCTCGGGACTTGTATAATTGAATATTTCTTAAATTGTGCCAACAAGTCCTTCACCTTGTTAAGGTATTGCACCATCCTAAGTCCTTTGGCTTGATAATCCCCCAGTACCTGGTACACCACTAGTTGGGAATCGCTGAATATCTCCAGGGACTGTGCATGTACATCCCGAGACAAGCGTAACCCTGCTAATAATGCCTCGTACTCAGCCTCGTTGTTTGAAGCGTTGAATCCAAATCTAAGAGCACAATGGATTCGATGATTCTATGGAGTGATCAGTATGATTCTTGTGCCTGAGTTGTGCTCATTGGATGCTCCATCAACATATAGCTTCCATACAGGAGTATCTCCTTCCTTCTCGATATCTCCATTTTCTGATTGGTAGGAAGGGCCTTAAAGGTTGGTGCCTTTGACTATGAAGTCTGCCCATGCTTGTCCTTTTATCGCTGTCCTCGAATGATAAGTGATATCAAACTGTCCTAGTTCCACTGCCCACTTGAGTAATCGTTCCGAGGCCTCTGGTTCCTGGAGAACCTGTCTCAGCAGTTGATCGGTCAGGACTCGGATTGAGTGAGCTTGGAAATATGGACGCAAATTTGAAGAGGCGATTACTAAATAGTAGGCTAGCTTTTCAAGAGGAGGATGCCTAGACTCCACACCTACTAGCCTTTTACTGATATAGTATACAATGTGTTGTACCCTGTTCTTTTCCTTTACTAAAGAAGCATTGATTGCATGCTCGGTGATTGCCAAATAGATGAATAGTACTTCACCATATATTGGCTTTGCTAGGACGGGAGGTTGGGCGAGGTGCTCCTTCAGGGCTTAGAAAGCTTCCTCACATTCCTCGATCCATTGGATCTTCTTGCTGCCCCTTAGTAAGTTAAAGAAAGGGACATACTTGTCCGTAGACTTTGATATGAACCTACTGAGGGCAGCTACTCTCCCGGTTAAGCTCTGCACTTCTTTGATTGTGGTAGGTGACTTCATGTTGATCAATTCTTTGATCTTCTTGAAGTTAGCCTCGATTCCACGTGAATTGACTATGTATCCGAGAAACTTTCCAGAACCAACTCCAAACGAGCACTTAAGAGAGTTTAACTTCATGCTATACTTTCTAAGTATTGCAAAGCATTCCTCCAAGACTTGAACATGCCCTTCAACATCTTTGGACTTGACCAACATGTCATCGACGTATACCTCCATATTTTTGCCGATCAAGTCTCGGAACATGCCATTCACTAAATGTTGGTAAGTGGCCCCTGCATTCTTCAAGCCGAATGGCATCACCTTATAATAGTACAATCCCTTGTCTGTCTGGAAGCTGGTATGTTCCTCGTCGGGAGGGTGCATACTTATTTGGTTATACCCAGAATATGCATCCATGAATGAGAGTATTTCATGTCCTACCGTTGCGTCGACTAGTTGGTCTATTCTGGGTAGTGGGAAGCAATCTTTGGGGCATGCCTTGTTCAGATCTGTGAAGTCCACGCGTGTTCTCCAATTCCTCGTTTGGTTTTGGGACCAACATAGGGTTTGATACCCAATCAGGGTAGTAGGCCTCTCTTATAAATTCGTTTTCCTTGAGCCGCTCAACCTCCTCCTTCAGGGCTTGAGATCGGCCTTTGTCAAGCAGTCTCCTTTTTTGTTTCACTAGTGGGTAGTTCTTGTCTATATTGAGGACTTGACTTATTATGAATGGAGAAATTCCAACCATGTCCTTATGTGACCAGGCAAAGACGTCCTGGTTTTTCTTCAAAAATTCCACGAACCGTGCTTTAATTTCCATCTTTAACTCATTTTCAACTTTGATTACTCTAGTTGGGTCCTCTTCATCTAGTAGGACTTCGTCAAGATCTTCGACTGGTCCCACCCTCATGATATCATCCCCAAAGCGAGGATCGATGTCATTTCCCTCGCTTTGGGAAACTTGCTATAACAATAAATCTTCGTTAGTAGATTGTTTCTTTCAACGTCAACTTCCATGTTGACAACCTCATCGGTTCCTTCATTCTCTTCGCAACAGGTTACTATCATGTTGTTTACAAATGGTCCTTTCTTTGCCTTGACCACTGATGCATTATAGCCTTCTCGTGCCTCCCTTTGGTTACCCTGTATGCATCCTTGCCTTGCGCTAGCGGGGAACTTCAAAGATAGATGCCAAATGGATACTGTTGCGTGTAATGCCATCAGGAGGGGTCTCCCGAGCACTACATTATAAGCCGATGAGCAATCTACCACCAAGAACTCTGTCATCATAGTCTCGTGCCTGGGGGCATCCCCCATCGTGACTGGTAGTCTGATAGTTCCTGCTGATGCCAGGCATTCTCCCGTGAACCCATATATCACTTGGGAACACAGTGTCAGGTCCTTGACCGTGAGCTTCATCTTCTTGAGGGATGATTTGTAGATGATATCTACTGAGCTTCCTATATCCACCAAGCATCTCTTCACTCGGTCATTGGCGATTTGAATGGTAAGGACCAGAGGGTCATTGTGGGGGAACCTCACGTGCATGGCATCATCCTCTGTAAAAGTGAGAGTTTCACTTTCATCTTTGGAATTTTTGGAGACCGCTCCTCGACTGCCATACACTGGGAATACTCCCCTACCTCATGTCTGAGGGTCCTTGCATATCACTCACGGGCATTGTTACTGTTGCCTGCTAAGTGGGGCCCTCCACATATGGTATATAGTGTGAAGTCTACAGCTGCCGGCTCTAGTGGTGGACTCCTTTGCCTTCAAAATTCTGGATTCCTGCTCGGGGTTTCGGTCTTGCCTCGGTACCTTGAGAGTTTTCCTGATCGGAGAAGAAACTCTATCTCATCCTTCAATTGTTTGCACTCGTTTGTGTCGTGCCCATAATCATTATGGAAACGACAAAACTTATTCTTGTCCTTCTTTCCTTCTGAACGCAAGGGTGGTGGCTTTCGATATGGTACCTCCTGGTATGTTGCCAAGTAAAGCTTAGCCCTTGAAGTGGTCAGGATGGTATAATTGGTGAACTTGGGATGGTAGGGTCGATGCTTAGCTTGTTTGTCGGTAGGTGCTGACTTAACTTTTATTTTTCCACTCTGCTCGACCCCTGAGGTATTCCTCTTCTTACCGTTGCCCCCACTACCACCCTGAGGGTTTGCATCATTTTTATCCGCCTTGACAGTGGTCAGATGGTTTATGCCTTTTTCTTCCTTCATGATAGCATCATCTAGCTTCATGTATTTTTCAGCTCGGTCCAGGAACTCTTGTAAGGTGTTGATAGGGTTCCTGTGTATACTATCCCACGAGGGACTACGATAAATTATTCCTGCCGAGATGGCAATGAACTTCCCTTCATCTCATACCGTGGATGCTCGGTTCACCTCTCTCATGAATCTCTAAATGTAGTCTTTCAGGGATTCATCTTTGCCTTGCTTGATGTCAGCTAACTGATTGGCATAAACTTGTTGAATCCGCCCGGCACTAAAGACCTTGCAGAATCCCTTCCCGAACTGCTCCCAGGAAGTGATGGATCCAGGTTTGAATTTCCAATACTATTCTTGAGCCAAGTCAGAGAGAGTGGTAGGGAATACTCTGCACCTATAATCATGCTCCACGCTGAGTAACTTCATCTGATCCTCGAACTTCCCAATGTGTTGTACTGGGTCCTCCTTCTCAGTGTCTGTAGGAGGTTTCAGGGTCTTATATTTCAGTGGTAATTGGGAAGCTTGGATCTTGGCACTGAAAGGACTCCCACTTCTATGAGCTAGCTCGATGTTTGGAGGTTTCTTTGTTAGACCCTGAACAACCATAACACGTGCATCTATTTGAGCCTGCACTGCTTGTGGGATCGCTGCTCCAGGTGGGGTAGATGTCCCTAGTTCCCCCTCCTGAGCATTGGTCCTTCTATTGATGACCTCCCTCAAATCCTGAGGTTGTGCATCTTTCCCCAGCATATCGAACACATTACTTGTGTTATTCATCGGTTCCTTTCCTTTGCGAGACTGAGGGTGTAGGGGTGGTAGGTTTGCCTTGCCCCTGTCAGTGCAGCCCTGTCCTTGAGCCTCTCCTCCTACATGACTTTGAGACTTTGAGCGGCCATTTCCATTAATTTCACACCTCTCAAATGTTTGACCCTCATCTCCTGCATTGTTTCGTCGGTCCCCTGGGAGGGGGCCTTTGGGTTGGTAATACTCCTACTCCGAGATGAAGTGTTATTCTTCTTAGTCATGGAAGAGGCATTCTTGGACTGTGCCTCTTCATCCTATCTCTAGGAAAGTGGTTCTGAGAGTGTCCTTGGGGTTACTCCTCCCCTGAGACTCTCTGTTACTGTCGTCTTGCATTCCTGCTGCTTTGGTCTGAGCCTCCCTCACCGCCTGAGCATCGGCTTCAGCATTAGCTCAAGCTAACTGAGTAGCCACCTCCAAGGCCACAACAGCCTCTTGGTGTCTCCAGTCAGCTTCCTGCTCCTTCTAGATCATTCTCTGGACCTGTCATCTATCTCGCGTCATTGTCGTTCCATAGTCTCCCTCTAAAGGGAAATTTCGGTAGCAAAGGCCTCCTGCCTCCTGCCTCCCCAGAAATTTTGCCATCTCCTCCTGGTGAGCGTCCTATGGATCCTCCGCATCAGGTTGATCTACAACCTCCACCTGAGGTTCGTTAATGGGATCCTAGGTGGTGGAATCCCTGGGAGTAGTCTTCTTTATTTGACTGGGTTTTGGAGGCATCTTAAACTGATGAAAGTGTGTTTCTTGATTTCGTACTTTCAATGAAAGCACCAAAATGTTGACCTGTAAAATTGGACAACAGTCGTATGTATAGTATACGACACATTTTGAACGAAATAAATAGAATAAATGATAGAGTACGATTATCTTAAATAAACACACAAAATTTTATAGTGGTTTATCCCTGTTCTGATGAACAGTAATAACCTAATCCACTTAGCTTTTAGTATTGAATCACTTGACAATTACACTATTGAACCCAAGTATTCACTCGTTCTCCCTTGCCCAAAATTTCTCCCCAAATGCTCTTTAGATCTCCAAAATTCTAGAAAATGCCCTCCAAAAAAGAGAGTCCAAAAGTCCCATTTATAAAGCCTTTGGTCCTTTATTTATAATACCCAGGGGTTGTTACATGATCAGTAGTACTAGAGATCATGGTTTGGTACATGATCATCAGGTAGTGGAGATACGTGTCCACCTCCCCATGATTACGAGATAGTGGGTCTTCTCGTTGTTTCTCTAGATCGTGATGGATAATGCACGATAAAAACCTTTGGGTAGATGTTAAGTCTTTGTTGGTATGTAAGACTTAGGTGCTAGGCCCGACGACCCGAGCTTGGGTGCTAGGCCTGTGACTTTCTGGGTGTTGGACCTGTTGATCCTCTAGGTGCTAGGCCTGTTGATCTCAGCTTGAACGAGAGTGAGTATTTCTCAATGAAGTGTACTTAGGGGTTTGAGTCGATCACCCTACGAATAATAGGGTGGGCCGACCACCCAGGTGGTTCTTGAGCATGTCAGGCCGACCACCCTAGGGGTTGGGGTCAGGCCGACCACCCCTAGGGATCCTTGGGCATAATGGGGCGACCACCCCTGGGGTAGGGGTTAAGCCGACCACTCTCTTGGACACACTGGGGCCGACCACCCCTGGGGTAGAGGTCAGGCCAACCACCCCTAGGGCTCTTGGGCCTGCTTAGGCCGACCACCCCTATGGGGTTTAGGCTTGGTCGACTTCCCCATAGGTCCTAGACCTATCTTTTTTGCCCGTCGGTCTTTTCTCAATACTTTGTTGTTTTTTCCTGATTTGTGATGTCACGTGTCGCATTTTCATTCGCCATGTCATCCTCGTATTTTTTAGGGATAACAATAATAAATACAAAAATGAAGAAAAAATAGAAGGAAAAAAAAAGAAAGAAAATTGAAAAATATGAAAAAAAAAATACAAATGAAATAAAAAAATAGATACGTTAATAAAAATGAAGAAGAAGAAGAAGAATGGAAAAATGGAAAGAAAAAAAAGGATAAAGGAAAAAATTGGTAGAAAAAAAAAAGAAAAAGGAAAAAAATGGAAGAAAAAATAAGGAAAAAAAGAAAGAAAAAATAACTGAAAAAATAATTAAAAATGAAGGAAAAAATAAAAAATTGAATAAAATAAAATAAAATTACCTTCAAAATCAAAGAAAATATAACTATGATAAAAAAAATGTGGCATTTTTATATTTTAGTTAGCCACTAATTGTGTTTCCAATACTTTAATTTTTTCTTTAATAAATTTTCCCATACAAATTAAGAAAAATATAACTTCCATATTTTTGCACATTGATAGTATAAAAGTCATTTTTTTTTAAAAAATTCTCATCCTTTAAGTCAAATAAGGTCATCTTAACTCACAACCCCAAAGCCCAAGATTGCAACCACCAAAGAAGATACATGTAGTACCTTTTTTAGCATTTTAATTAAAATATTGACTTGTGATATTTTATTTACAATTTTACCATATATTACATAACAGATTTGAAATTTATTGTACAATTCTCAAACATATTCTCTCTATTTTCTCTCTCTTCTCCACATCTTTAAAACAAAATTCTAGCCACACTGCTAGTCGTTTGAGCTTGAGAGTGGTACTATCGCGACCTACTCTTCAAGGTGCACATTTTTTTTTTTTTTTGATGAACAAAGAATATTATTAACACCCAAAACCAATTACAAAACCAGCTCAGAGAGAGCCCAGCAAATCGAAAATTACAAGAGATTCAGGTTTTTAAGAAAGACTATTTCTTTACTCTTCAGCTTAGCCTGAGACACAATAGAAACTCTAGCCCTTAAACACTCTTGCACCTGAGATACAGCCTTGTTAACAGAAACAGAAAAGGAATTAAACAAGCACTGGTTTCTGTTCCACCAAACCAGATAAACAGAGGCTGCTAAACCAGCAGCAACGACCTTCTATTGAATTCCCTTCGGCTTCCCCTCCATCCACTTAATCCATTCATGAAAACACTCAGGCCAAACCTCACTGCCCTGCCAACTAGCAACACGATTCCTCACTTGTTGAGCAAACTAACATTGAAAAAATAAGTGCTCATGACACTCCTGCTGAACTTCACAGATTGGACAGAGATTAGAAGCCAGTTGTAGATGGCATCTTAATAAGTTGTCCCTGGTTAATAGATGCCTCAAGGAAGCTTGCCAAAGAATAAACCTATGTTTGGGCAAAGACAAATTACACCAAACAACGGGAGCAGAAGGAACTCTTTCCTTATTAACCAACTGAAAATACAGCTTGCTGGTTTTTAATTTGCTATTCACCACAGCTTTATCTAACATCTCCATGCTTATGACTGACCTCAGCTTGATTAGTTTACGCCAATACCAGCTCACATCAGATTGAAGATTGTACTCCCAAATAGATTGCCCTTTAAGATAAACGGCAACAATCCATTTAACCCAAAGTATATCCTGTTTAGTAGAAACAGCCCAAATATACATAGAAAGAAGAACCATATTCCATTTGGCCCCTTCCCTAAAGCCAATACCTCCCAAACACTTAGGAAGGCACACTTGATCCCAAGCCGTGAGGTGAAGTTTACTTCTGTTATCATTCCATCTGCTGGTCCCCCACAGAAATCTCCTGCATAAGTGATCAATCTCATTAATTACACTCTTAGGGAGGAGAAAAATACTCATCCAAAAAGCTCTAATTCCCAATAAAACAGAGTGAATAAGTTGAGCTTTTCCAGCAAATGAGAGATGACGATTAGACCAATGATGAAGCTTCAATTGAATCTTCTGAATTATAGTAGCGCAGTCCCCAACCCTCCATTTTGTAGGTCTCAGCGGATCACCAAGATACTTTAAGGGGAAATCACCTTCAGCAAAATGCAAATCCTTTAGAATATCCTTGGTCTCTAACTCTGTTAAACCCCCAAAATACACTCTAGATTTGTCCAAGTTACCTGTCAAAACAGAAACAGCATTGAAATCTTTAAAACACTGCTGTATAATCTGAACTGAAGTACTATTTCCCTTGCAAAAAATCACTAAGTCATTCGCAAAACAAAGACTCACTAAATTCAACCTTCTACATCGAGGATGAAATTTAAAGTCCTTATTTTGAGTGGCATGAATGAGCATCCTAGTGAAAAACTCCATAACCAGAACAAATAAGACAGGGGAAATCGGATCCCCTTGTTTCAGCCCCCTCCTACCAGTAAAACAGCCCTGCACTCTACCATTCATCAAAATAGAATAAGAAGCATCTTTTAAACACACCATAATCCAATTAATAAACTGCTTCGGGAAACAAAAACCAGCAAGAATCTCCTCTAAACAGTGCCAATCAATGGAATCATAAGCCTTGCTAAGATCGATTTTCATCACACATCTAGGGGAGATATGTTTTCTCTTATAACCCTTAAGGATATCCTGAAAAATAAGAATGTTATGCGCTAAAAGTCTATCCTTAATAAATGCCCCTTGATTTTGATGAATTAACAGAGGAAGGACCACTTTCAGTCTCTCACACATCATCTTAGAAATACATTTATATAATGTATTGCAGCAAGCAATGGGCCTATAATCCACTGCCTTAGTTGGATTTGCAACTTTAGGAATCAAAGACAACAAAGCATTATTTAGATTTTTAGGAATAATACCTTGCTGAAAGAAACCCAAAACAGCCGCTGAAATATCATCACCAATCTCATTCCACAGTGCTTTGAAGAAACCCGAACCATATCCGTCCAGCCCCGGACTCTTGATAGTCCCAATGCTAAACATAGCATTTCTAACATCCTTCTTAGTAAATGGTTTTACTAAAGCCAGTTGATGCTCTAAAAAGAGGATATTACCATGAACAAAGCAATCCATGTGAATAGACCCCGAAGCCTTACTTTGGCTGCCCAAAAAATTTCTAAAATGATATAAAAAATGATCCACAACCTCCTCATAATTCTCAACCAACTATACAAACGAGGTAATTCTATTAACTTCCTTCCGCTGTTTTAAACATGCATGGAAATACGCTGTATTATCATCCCCAAATTTGAGCCAATTAACTTTACTTTTTTGCCTCAAGAAACTGTCATAAATCTTGGAATACTGAACCAGAATCTCAAACGCCTGCTTTTCCTCAGCCTGAAAATCTGAAGAATGAGGATCATGTTGGAGATGAGCTTGAGTCTGGTTATACGTCTCTTTAGCCATCTGAAAGTTACGCTCAACATCACCAAATTCAGATTTATTAAACTTCCTTAAGACATGGCTAAGCCTCTTAAGTTTCACATAAATACCATCAAAACCTCCAACAGCTACTGGCTTTTTCCAACTTTGCATAACAGTAGCTGTGAATCTATCATGTTCCACCCACATGTTATAAAACCTAAAAGGTTTAAAACCAGATATTACCTCCTGAAAAACCTTAATAAGGCAGTAGCAATGATCTGAAAGAATATCCCAATGTTTGACAGCAACTGAAGCCGGAAAGAGGTCAATCCACTCTTCATTTTTAAAAATACGATCTAACTTGGAATAAATTCTAGCACCATCTGCTTGGTTATTAGTCCACGTAAAATGATAACCCTTTGAACCAAGTTCATCAGCTAACCCATGCCCTTGCCATCTCTGAGCATCAATCAGCTCAGTGGAAGTAACTGGCCGACCCCCTCTTCTGTCATCAAACTCAAAAACAGAGTTGAAGTCTCCAGCCAACAACCAGGGAGCAACAGGGAAATTAAGGCAAGATAAATCATGCCACATCTGAGTTCTTTCATTAACTGTGTTTCTCCCATAAACAAATGTCACACAATACTCCCTCTTTGAATGTTGTTCCTTAATAAGTGTATGAACAAATTGATCACTCTCTTGAAGAATATCCACTAACAGAGTACTACTTTTCCAAACCAGCAAGATTCTACCCTCACTAAGAGAACCCTTAAAATAATTCCAACCATCAAAAAACCTGCTCATCATCATATCAAGGTGCACATTTTGATATGTGGGAAGCATGTTTTCTCAACGCCACTGGAATCAAAAGTAACATTTTTTTTTTATATATTTGGTTAAGCAAACTTTAAACTTAAACAAAATTCAATATGCCAAACGACTTCATGGGTGACCAAAATATGTATTTTGATGATACGTTTTTTAAGATTACCATGTAGTATATTACATAGTAACATTTTTAATTAAACTTATAAGAAAACCAAATTGTATCTTAAAAATCATTAAATCAGTTACATTACAAAAAAATTAAATATACTAATTTTGCTATTAATCTATATGGGAATTTCTTATACTTTATTGTGACTCATTAGTTTCTTAAATATGTTTGAAGGTAACGTAAATGTATCTTAAACAACAAGTGTTGCGCACCATTTTTTTTTTATTATTTAATTTTGTGCTTTATTTGAATTTATAATTGTATTTGAAATTGTTTGGTAGAAAATGTGTGATTTTATTTGTTAATTGATTTATTTAATTAATTATTAAATGTGAAGCTCTTAAGTTTTGGTTGTGTGCACCAAGGTGCATGGTTAGTAGAAATGCACCATAGCGCTTGTGTGTGTGCATGTGCATTAGTTTTCATGCGTAGTATATATTTCCTTTTATTTATTTATTTATTCTTATTAGTTAATTTAGAAAAAGATAAATAATTGGGAAATAAATAGGAAGAGGAAATAGAGAGGAGTGGCGTGAGAGAGAGGGAAAGGAGGAGAGAAATTACCTTTTTAATCCTAGATAAATTTATATTATTGTAAAAGTTAAGAAAATTAAATAATGGTAGGGAAATGTGGGATTTGATTTTTCCAATGGGTTATCTTGGGTCATTTTGAGTAAGTAGAATTTGGAGGAGTAAATAAGGTGTGTGTGTGTGTAGCCGAGTAGAGAGAAAGTGAGAGGGAGTGTGCATGTGAATGGGAGAGAGAGAGGGGCTTGGGGTTTTCTTTTTGTTTTCCTTAGGTGTCAAGCTAATCTTCCTCTACCAATGCAAGGATTGGGAAATTTAGATACTAGTAATTTCCCTTTCCTTTTTCCTTTTTAGTTGTGATAGAGTCTTAGGTTTTATAAGGGAAAGAGAGGAAATACCCTAGCATATTTTGGAGTTGGCTGTCGTGCATTGAGAGAGAAGAGGGAAGGAGAGGCTTCGGCTAGAGAAAGAAAGAAAGAGAGAGAGGGAGAGAGAGAGAGAGAGATCGTGAAGGAGAAGAAGAAGGAGAAGAATGGGGGTTCAAAAAATTATAGGTATGATCTTTGGTTTTGGTTTGGTTTATTCCCCTAAGTATGTTTCTTCTTCTTATTTCTAAGTCCCTCCTTTTTCCTTGCTTTGTAGTTTGAGAATTTATAAGGTATTCAAGGTGGTTTTACTCTAGGGTTCTTGTTACTTTTGTGTTCTTGATCAACAATCAAGATAGGTAATGGTTTCTCTCATATTTTGTTGTATTGAAGCTGAATATTGTTTATGGTTTTGAAGTATGGATTTATGTTGACAAGAAAAGTATGTAAATCTCTGGATTTTTTATGCTAGAAGTATGAGCATGTTGATCTTGATGTTTTAGTACCTAGGGTTTTCGAAATCCTTGAGAGACTCCTACGTTTATGATGCTATGTTTATCTTGATTCCTATGATTTATCTAAAAGTATGCAAATATGATAATAAAAGCATGTTAGGGCTTAAGTTTTGGTTTTGACCTATTTTATATTAAGTTGTCTCTTTAATATTCTTGTAAACATGCAAAAGATGTTTGAGTTGTTGGTCATGTAGGTTTCGGCCTAGGGATTCTCTTTGAATGTTGATTTATATTTTTTTGTTTATCTTGTTGTCACTTGTGATTTTAGAAATATGCTAGGTGGTTCGAAGATTTGATATTGGTATAAAGTTCTTTAAAATGTCAATTAAGTTTTGTATATGTGGAATGGCTTAGTTTCTTAATGCTTAAATAGTTTTGCTTCTTGGAATGCATGAATTGTTGAGACATGCTAGGTGATGGTTTTAACATGATTAAAGGTGCAGTTTAGATAAATATATGCTTGCTGTTTTTTATTTTTTTTATTTTGATGGTGATGATCAATCAATAATTTTAAAATGCACAAGTTATGTCTCAAAGTAATATTTTTAACTTATATAAACAAAAGACATTTTATTTCACATTTTAATGGGATTTTAATTTAATTAAACACATACAGTTTATATATATATATTGTGAAAGAAAATATGATTTTAGTTCAATTATGTGATTTTAAACAAATAAAATGCTTGTTGGAATTTTTAATTTATTGGGAGAATGTGTCTTTTAAATAAAATAAATAAAGCATGTGCTCAAATAAATCAAACCCTAGATTATATACATGAAAAATGTAATTTTCTATACTTTGAAATATGGAATATTTTAATTAAAATAATTCAGTTTTTGTTTGTAAAATAATTAATCAAGTAGCATTATTTTTAAGAGACTAAGTATTTTTATTTGAGTAAAATGATGGTATAGAGAAACTTTTTCAAAATAATTAATATTATAGTATTTATAAAAATGTGGTAACTTAGAGATACTTTTGCAAGTTAAATGGGTAATTTTTTTTTAAAAAAAAATCCTTTTGGCAAAGGGAATGAGTACCAAAGATTGTTTTATCTTAAATTAAAATGTCAATATTTTTCTTAATAATTAATTTTAGATAATTAATTATTTTTGAAAAAAAAATAGAAAACAGGGTCACTATACTTTTATTTTATCTTATTTTAATTTAAATTGGTAAATGGCAACTAAAATGAAATAATTTTTTTAGTTATATTTTAAGTACGATGTTAATATAGCCTTGCGATATAAATCAAGTTGGTAAAATATTTTTTTCTAATAAATTTTTACGCAAATTCTAAGAATTAAAGGGGCTAAAATCTACTTTCCCACGTATGCATGTTGCATGCAAGTTAGGATTTATGTTCAAATATATGCCATTTGATTAAGAATATGATTCTTGTTTTGCAAACATTAATGATACATTAGTAGACTTGAAATTATTCCTTTATGATTTTATGTGAAATTATTGAATGTTTGTAGTGTGGTGTAACATGTGTCACGTGTGCATGGCCCATGCACACGTGGGGTATGTATGTTGGGCATGTCTGATCTTACATGATTTTAAGACGAACGTTTGATTGTGATTTTAGGTTCATTGTGAAGTACCTCGCAATTTATTTTTCCTTGGACTTGAGGTAAGGAAATTAGCTAGAAGTTTCTATAAAATATGTTATGAAAAGTATGAACTAATATGTTGCACGAGCTATTGTGTTGTGGAAAGTATGAGCTATGGTAAGTTAAATTGTTATGAAAAGTATAAGTTACTATGTTATGTTATGAATTGTTGTATGTTTGCTTGTATGTTGTATGAAAATCAGTAAGTTGTTAGCGTACTGAACGCGACACAACAAATAAGTTACTAAGGATATGATGTAAGTCATAAGGCGAACGCGCTGAGATTATTCGAGGACCAGAGTTCTTGTTTACCTCATAGAGGAGGTCTTACTGGGTTACACTTTTGTTGGTTACCTCACGACGTGATATGGACAATAGGGGTGCCATGGTCACATGATGTATGATTATGATTATGATTATGATTATGATATGACTATGATGTGAATACGATATGATATGCCATGAGTTTACGATGTGTATGTAGTTTTCCTTATGTTTCTTGAAATTGTTGTATTTTTTTTTTTTTCTACTTCCTTATTGGACTTTTAGCTCACCCCCTTACTTTCCCCCTTTCAGGTAAACAATAGGATTTCTCCTTGGCATGCATAGTGATGTGGGAAGTTTCGATATCTAGGCATGTATGACATGGGGTGTCCCATGAGTGATTAACGATCTAAATGAGCACTAAGAAAGTTTATGATTTTATGTGTAATGGTTTATATTTTAATTACATCAGTGAGAATTATTATTTTTATTTTATTTTCAAAGACTGCATAAAGACACTACATTTTTATTTCAAACTATTTGGCTTAAATTGCATGTTTTGACAAGGCCCCACTGAACATTTTCTCTCAAATGGTATTTATCTAATAAATATGAACTGAGTGACGTTTTACAAAGTACATGGATTAGGGTATTTTACAACAAGGCAACATAATATAACCTTAAAATGAAACAATGGTTTTAAAGGTAATTAATAATCGATATAAGTAACCAAAATGTATATGAGATATAATTATCTAAAAATGAAGCTTTTTATAAAATAGTAACAAATCGGTATCTTACTTGCATTGTAGTTAACAAAAATGTTACTTTTGAAAACCCAGAAAAAGTTTTCAGAACATCCAAAAAATGAGGTTTTCCTCATTTTTCAAATTTAGATATGAATAAGTTTGAATTCTGGTATGCAGGTGCTGACGTGGCACATCATATATGTACATAAAAATTTTGAAGGTATTTTTGTAATTAATTTGCATTATAGGTATGAAAATTTACGTAATCCAAAATCCGCCCTTAATTCACTAAAAACACTCATCATACCCATGCCCCACTTATCCTTGACACCAAGAGCTCATTCTCATGCACACTAATTCTTCTCAATAGGGGTGAACATATGACCTGCAAAACTCAAAAACTTGCATGACCTACCCAACTCGCAACCCAAAAACTTGCTTTTTGGCTAAAACCAGTCGATTTCGGGTTTAATCTGAACCAAACCCAAGAGTGGTCTAGTCGGGTTCATGTTCTAAAATACAGCAACTCGAACCCGAACAAATTAAAAATATATACAGATTTTGATTTTGAAAAGGACTAAAATCTGAAACCCTAAAAAAATGCAAAAATAATAATAAAAAAACTCTTCTTTCTTACCCCCCCCCCCCCCCCCCCCCGACCCTCTAGCTTGGCTCTCCTCTTCTCCTCTAACGCACGCAGGCCAGCAGCCGCAGCCAACCATATACCACCACCACGGCACTGCCATTTCTCTCCCTCTCTCACCTTTCACACAATCAGTAGTCACACAGCCTCACCCTTTCTCTCCCCCGCCTCTTTCTTTATCTCTCACTTGGTTCACGAACCCAACCTGCCTTCTCCGTCACTGGCGCATGACCCATCCATAGGTGAGGTAACAGAGCACCAACCACCCAACCCACGATAGTTCCTTTATCTTTTTATCTTTTCTTTGTTTTTTTTTAATCTCCCATTTTGTCTTTGTATGCTATGTTTCTATGTGTATATGTGTATGTATATCTAATTATATACGAATATTTGATATGTATAATCTACTCACTATGAATTTAAATTCTAGTGCAAAATCTGCCTATGTTGATGTTGTGTGTGTGACCGTGTATAATCCTATTGTCTTGTGTGTGTAGTGTGTGTGAATTTGTCAAAATAAGCTTATGTGTGTGTTGAATCTTGAATTAGGTTTTATATTTATGGTTGCTTTTTATTTTTATTAAACCATGATCTTTATTTATTTACTTTTTTTATAAAAGAAACTGTAACGCCCCGATTTCTCAAGACGTTACTTAGGGAGTCCATTTAAAAATAATAAACAATAAATACCTTAAGACACTAAGAGAAAATATTTATTTAAAATTTAAACAGACAATGAGATCTTATTATTTAAATATAAAAATGTTGGATGCTAAGTTTAATAACAACAACATAAAAAAAATAACCATTCAAGTCTGAAAAATTAAAAACATAACATTTATTTCTAAAAACATAAAATAACTGGAGCCCAGCCTCTAACATGTTTCGTCCATGCCTCGAGCCTACACCACTCACTGCTTTGTTTTGCCTTTATCTGCACACATAGTACCCGTGAGCTAACGCCTAGTAAGAAGAGCTATGTAGGACATAACTCCCCAAACTAGAAAAAAAAGAATAAACATCATAAACATAATAATCATCGTATGATATATAAACACAATATCACACTAACATATTGTGTGTTATACTCACACACATAAATACTAACAAGTCATGTTGATAGAACATGAAATGAAATCTGTCTTGCCTGCACTGTACTCACACTCGGCATCCCACGGTGGCATCTAGTCTAGCCTGCGCTGTACTCACACTCGGCCGTTCCCTCAAGACATCGTTGCCCTGCCTGCGCTGTACTCACACTCGGCAGTTCCATGGTGGCATCGTATTATTCTGAGTTATACACACCCAAGATAATTCCTGCAAGTTTTATACCCATACAAGCAGCTAGAATCTAGTAGCACGCCTACTCTATCATCTAAGCATGTCTACTAACTAAAATATCTAGCACTATCCTCATGCTAGCCAACCTAATGCAATAATTCAAGTCACAAATAAAATTACATAACTAAACAAATAAGAAAACAAGGTTGTACGCATAACGTACACCCTGTGCGCAGATGTCCACTCTTCTTACCTTAAGCAGTGCATTTTCTGTTGACGTGTCCCGAACCACTTGCTGCGTCACCTCGACGACCACTAGCTTCTAGACGCCCAATTACACAGCGAAAGTTCAGGAAAAAATAAAAATAGGGGTTAGGGTTTTGATTTCAAAACCCTAATTATTGAAATAATTTAACCATGAAATTTTCACGTGCATGGCACGTAAATTCTAAATTATTTTTCACAAAGGTTCAAACCATCATGTCACATATATACACAAACAATGATCTTTCTAACGTATCGCATGAGTTCATATAAATACTTTTTATGTAAAAAATTACCAAAATGCCCTTTAATATTATAAATACATAAAAGACTCAATAATTTCTAAAGATTATCATATGATAACAAAATTTAACAACCAACTTTCCAAAACCCTAAATAATAAGCAAAGACCCATATAAGACCAGAAAAATAATTTTTAATATTTATAGATTATTTTTCCTCAATTTCCCAAATAAAACCCAAATAATCAAAATCAATATACAACCAGCCCAAAAATCAAACTAACATATAGAACTATTCAAATATCCAAAATAAACTTATAAAAATTATTTTAGAATTATCTGGGCAAAATAACTATTTCTCTTAATTAATTTAATAGAAAAAATAATTAATTCAAGAAAAAAATCATAATTGATCAAAAAAAAAAAATAGAATCTAAATATACAGATCGGTTTCTACACCCTACAGTAATACATACAAAAATTACCTAGGGTTCAGAACAGTAGCATTAATATTTTTCATATTTCAAATATAGAATAAGCCAAATAAATCACGAAAATTACATAAATGATACAAATTCGAAATAAAATTAGAGAGAGCCTTAGAATCTCATTTTAAACATATACAAAAATTCCCAGAATTTTAAGAATACTTTAAATCATTTTTTCACATTTATTTTCTTAAATCACATATTTAAAAGAAAATTATCAAATACGATCAAAACTTAAATATAAACATACAAAGCCATTCTAAATCATACAGACATCATTCAAACATAAAATCATATTTTTCTGAACAATAAAAATATTTTTCATAATTAATCTTTATTTAAACTTCAATAAAGATATCAAACCAATTGGAAAATGCTCTAAAATTAATGTACTAATTTTTAAGATTGAAAAAAAAAAACACCTCAGGAAACACCTAGATCGGGTTCGATAGAGCTCTTGCTAGAATTGTCGTCTTGTTCGGCGCTAGCGAGGTTTTTTCTTTCGTTTCTGGCTACCCCAACGTTCCAAATCACTTGGAAACTTCCCACACGTGTTCTAGAAGTCCAAAATGACCCTAAGACACAAATAATCATGCCACAGCCGCCTTGGTCGAAGTCTTCTTCTCCAACGCTGGTGTACGGCCAACAATGGAGCTCAAAATATGTTTTTCTTACTCTGGACCATTTCAGCCTGTTTCTTCACGTTAAAATCGATTCTTGGAGTCCCCTAAGCTTTTTTGTCACCAACCACGCACACCATACACTCTTAAACACCTTTAAATCCAAAATTATCCAAGAATATGCATTTTCTTGGATAAAAATGGTGAATCACAATCCGAGACTTTATAATTGTATTTCCCACACTCAAAAGGTTTATTTCCTCCCCTAGAATGATTCTACAACATTCAATACTGCCCAAATTTTTCCCAAGTGCAAGAACTCAAAATTTTCTTCTCTTTTTAAAAAACGATAACTACCATCTCTCTTCGATCATTTGCTTCCCTCACTATTTCCACGATTTCTTTCCTTCAGATTATCATGGTAAACACGTTTTAGAATATAGTTTAGAAAAGAAGTTAGCGTTTGAAGTGGTAAGATCCTCTTTTCAAGGAATTCTTTATGTTTTTCTTTAAAAAAATAAAATAAAATAACTAAGGTTCCACAATTGATATCATCAATTAAATTTAAAAAATTTGACCCGTTCCCTGAATATTTAATCATGTTAAATCAGAAGAAATAAAGTCTCTAAAATGTCCCTTGAACCAATCCCAAACTTGATGGTATTATGGTCTTTTCACAAATTCAATTAGTTAATATTATGGCAAACCAAAAATTACACATAATATGATAAAATAATTTCAAGCATATTATTATTACTATTATGCTCGTAATAATAATAATTTTTAATTAAATAAATAACAACTTAACCCGAGCTGTTATTTATTTACTCAACATTATTCTCATGTTGTGATTTCACAAAAACTCAAACATGAGAAACTATGAATTTTATTTTCATTGGAAATCATACATATCCAATATTCCATCAAAGGAAAAGAAAAGAAAAATGACAAGGACACACAATGGGAAAATTACGACATTGCCCTTCTGGGAAAACAGATATTACAATTACCCCCTCCCCCGAAAAGAAATTTTGTCCCGAAATTTTATTCAAACAACTTGGGATACTGCTGCAGCATATCAAACTCTAATTCCCAGGTTGCCTCCTCAACAACATATCAGACTCATAATAATAATAATTTTTAATTAAATAAATAACAACTTAACCCGAGCTATTATTTATTCACTCGACACTATTCTCATGTTGTGATTTCACAAAAACCATGAATTTTATTTTCATTAGAAATCATACATATCCAATATTCCATCAAAGGAAAAGAAAAGAAAAATGACAAGGATGCTCACAATGAGAAAATTATGAAATTGCCCTTCTGGGAAAACTGATATTACAATTATCATCCCCTGAAAGAAATTTCGTCCCGAAATTTTATTCAAACAACTCGGGATACTACTGCAGCATATCAGACTCTAATTCACAGGTTTCCTCCTCAACAACACTATTCCTCCACAATACCTTTACCAAGGAAATTGTCTTATTCCTTAGGACTTTGTCCTTTCGATTGTGTGATAACTCTACAAAATAGAGTTATTTTACCACTTTTTATGTGCTAATTGTTGCTTAGTTCTTGAGTTTTTAATTGATTTATTAAGTTTTTAAGTAATTTTGAATTTATTAGGTTTATTTTGATTTTCTATATTTTTGTGTGTTTTTATAATTATTTTGTTGTAAAAAGTTTTAGTTAATTAGTTGAATTATTATTGTTTAGTTTAAGGAAAAAATGTTGTATTATTGAATTTAAATGTTGAATATAAATTAAGTTATAATTAATATTTTCAAAGAATTAACTTGATTTATTTTATAGTTGGAGATATTTTATTATGATTTATTTTATATTTATTTTTTAGGGAATTTATGACATTTTTGTGTTTAGAAAAAAGGATAAAAAGCTTAAAAAGATAGGAAAATGTGGCATTTTTCCAAGTGCAAAATCACCTCACTCAGCCCAACTCTCCAAGCCAGCAGCTCCCAATGTGCTCAGGCCCCATTCGACCCACTCAGTTTTCAGCTGCACCCAGCCTTCGGCCCAGCCCCCTCCAATACTCCAAGCCCATCACGTGCACCCAACTGCCAACTTCTCCAACAACCAGCTCCATCAACCTTCGGGCCTACCTCCTTTCCTCCAGCCACGGGCCCGCCTGAATCCAAGCCCACACGCCCAGCCAGCCAAGACTTCCCCTTCAGCCTCCCAACAAGCTACCAGCAGGCCCACGCCCAGCAACCAGGCCCGAATACCCACCTGCAGCCCACACGCCCAGCTGCCTGGTTCCCTGCCACAGCCCACCAAGCCACTTTTTCCTTGTTCCCTTATCCCATAATGCCCAAAAGTGCCACCTTTTTACCTGATCTTTCCACATTTTCATCACAAAAATCATCATTGCACCCTATAATTTACCCATATATGTCATATTTACTATATTTAATTAATCTAATCAATTTAATTAATTTAAATTGATTATTTTAATAATCTCATTTTTGTTATAAATAAGGGTTTTCAAGACCATTTTGGGGTGCTTAATTTTTGGTTACCATCTTCTTTTCTCCCATTTTCTCTCTACCATTCTCTCTTCCATTTTGTTTTTTTTTTCAAGAGCATTTTCAAGTATGTATTTCATTTATTTTGTAATTTCTATTCTAGTTATGTGCTTCTAATCTTTTTCATAAGATTATTAAGATCATGATGAAGCAACTTGTAACTAGATAATATTTATGTTGTATGTTGATTTCCCTTGTAATGCAACAAAGTTTATGGATTTTTCTTCTTCATATATGTCTTTCATCTTTAATATCTCATATTTTGGATTGTTAGATAATATGCACTTTGTTCTTCATTTTGCAAAAATCATAATATTATTTGTGTAAGATGTCTCATTAAATTGTACACATCCATGCTTAAAACAAAAATATTATGTTTTGCCTTATAAATAATGTTATTTGATTTTTTGTTGTTTCATTAGGTTGATTCACATTAAATACTTTGAAATTATAATTTTTGAAAAGTGAAGAAAAATCCTATCTTTCTAGAAGTAATTTGTGCTTAAAATTATAAATCTATTTGGAAAATGATAGTTCACTTATTTTAACTATCACTAAAACTTGGGAATCAATATACTAAGAAATATTATTAAACTTACATTTTGTGGATTCTAGTATCTTGATAATCTTTCCTTTTACCACTTATTTTAAAATCCTTATTGAGTTATTTTCATTCTCTTAAATAGTTTTAGTTCAAATCTTTTATTTTATATTCATGACATTAAACCTCATCAATATTTGGAGCTAGGTTAGAATTTATTAATTTTGATTTAAAGTAGTTTTCTTTTTTATTTTAGACAACTCCTTTGGGTTCGATCTCGTGCTTACACGAACATCATATTCCATATACGATTCGTGCGCTTGCGAGTATAAATTTTTAAAACATACTCGTTTTGGGTCCATCATCGAGTATTTTCACTAGACGTTCATCGAATGATAAATCCTCCTGCAAACCCAAGGTCTTGTAGCTCAGCACATGCGATGGGTCAGATACATATTTTCGTAGTTGTGACACATGAAATACATTGTGCACCTCGGTCAATGATGGTGGTAAAGCTCTGATACCAATTGTAACGCCCCACGTCACCATAGCTACTTCCTGGAATGACGACTGACCCTGCAAACCAACACGATCTTTCCAGCGTGCTTTGTCCTCACTTGCACGCTTCCTGGGAAAACTTCCTAGAAGGTCACCCATCATAAGATTGCTCCAGGTCAAGCACGCTTAACTTTGGAGTTCTCAAGTGATGGGCTACCGAAAAGAAGATGCATCTTGTTGGCTTAGGTAGTACCCAGCAATCCATGTAAGCCTTCTTCATCCATGTAGTCCCATACCTACACAGTCTTAGAATCATCACACTTGACCTTCCCCAGGCGGTGTGGGATTACGCAACTTTTATCGGGTCTTTCCCCTTGCAGGTCACGAGATTCTGATTGTCACAATCACCCCCCTTACGGGTCTGACGTCCCCGTCGGCCACACTTCCGGTTGGGTCAAGACTCTGATACCAATTGTAACGCCCCCCGTCACCATGGCTGCTTCCTGGAATGATGACTGGCCCTCCAAACCAACAGGAGTCTTTCCAACATGCTTTGTCCTCACTTGCACGCTTCTTGGGAAAACTTCCCAGGAGGTCACCCATCATGAGACTACTCCAGGTCAAGCATGCTTAACTTTGGAGCTCTCAAGTGATGGGCTACTGAAAACAAGATGCATCTTATTTTCAGTGGCCTATCACTTGAGAACTCCAAAGTTAAGTTTGCTTGACCTGGAGTAATCTCATGATGGGTGACCTCTTGGGAAGTTTTCCCAGGAAGCATGCGATTGAGGACAAAGCACACTGGAAAGACTCATGTTGGTTTGCAGGGCCAGTCGTCATTCCAGGAAGCAGCCATAGTGATGTTGGGTGTTAAAGAAACTTTCATTGATTTGCAAAGTTTGTGATCTGCCTATGTGATGTGTATATACTGTTGGGAATAGTGCCCTTAAAGAAATTGTAGTTGACAAATATTTTAAATGAAATAAATATATAATTGAATTGAATTATTATATTAATATAGATTATGTTCGATATTATGTTGATAATATTAAGTAAATATCGAAAAATTCCAAAGTTTATATATGTGATCTTAATCTCATATTGGTATGAGAGAATCGAGATTAAGATAATAAACTTAAAATAATTCGCAGTAAAATAAAGTTATGGAATCTTTAGATTAATTACTTCTAGTACGGTGCGCTAGTATTATGAATACAAATGACCTAGATCCAGGTCACTAGTGTAGTAGGACATTTTAGTGAAGGTATTTTATATATAGTGATATATATAACTGGACCAGATGTGATTTGTTAATACTTGTTTAAACATTATTTCATAGTATTAATCAATCACATCAAACGATGATCATATACACGATGATCTTAATTTTGAGGTTACTATGAACTCCTATATATGTCATCTGATCCTTTCATTCAGGCTAAGATCAATTGTATACCTTCTTATAGATTGAATAATGATTCCCTATTGGGTTGACTTTTGGAGCTGAAAAGATTATGAGCGCTCATGTCGCAAACTTGTTGTGACACAACCTTCACTAGTAAAGTCAATGGTACATTAGGAACAAGATATAGTTAAAAGGGTAAAACAATAATTTTATTCCATTTTAATTATAAACCATTAATATAGGATTAACGTTGTATGTAATGATTATATCAGTGGACATTTTATTCTTTAATAAAGCACTCTGTAAATATATGTATATAATTATCAAGAGATCAATCTCATATTTATAGTGGAGTAATCATGAGATTAATAATTATGATTATTTAATCAAAGAGCTTTGATTAATAATCTAATATTTATTGGAGCTTGATATTATAGGTCCATAGGTCCCGAGGATGGCTCTATCAACACTATATCAAGGTAAGGGTTGACAAGGGTAAAACTGTAATTTAGAAATTCAAGAAGAATTTTGTTCTTCGGGTCAAGTATACAATTATATGATAATTGAGATTAAATAATTAATTTGGAATTAATTATTAAATTTTTGAAAATATATTTATTAATTTAAATATATAATTTTCGAAATTCATATATATAAATAAATAAATTTTTTAAATTAATTATTTTATTTGAGCGGGAGAAAATAAAATTAGTAAGTCAAAAAATGTTTTTTGATTTATTGAATTTTAAAATATGGTGATAATGATGAGAGGTGGAAAATTTTTGGTGTTATGTAAACTGGACTAGCCACGTCAATTCCCCTGCACAGTCTGATTGTTTTTCCAACAATCGGTACCAGAGCAGGTCATTAATCTATGCATATTATTAATTGATGTATGGACTATGTGCATTTTTATATTATATGTGATATATGTTTGAATGGATGAATATTTATTTTCATGATGATAGATTTTGAATGGTTGTTTAATAATGATGCTTTTGGGTTTAAGAATTGTTCTTAAAATTTCTAGATGAAATATGTAAGAAAATTTTGGGGCATAGGAATTTTGTATTTTTTCTTTTAAAAATTATGGCTGAAATTCCAAGATGGCCTAAGCCCCAAGCCCTAAGCTCGAGCCCGAGCCTAACCCCGAGCTGTGCCTGCCTGTGCCATCCGCACCCGTGCCCCAGCGCATGCCTACCTGCCCAGGTGCACGCCCCTGCACGCCTCCCTACCCAGGTCTGCACCCCGCGCGCTTGCCTGCCCAGGTTCGCACCTCGTGCACCTACCTGCCCAGTCGCACCTCAATGGTACACACTTAGGGTCTGTATTTTACAAACCCTAATGTGTAGTTACCATAATTGTTTTAATTAAAAATCTGAAATTGAATTAAAATGGTTTTCATTTGGAAATTTCTTTAATTGAAATAATATTGATTATTTTCCTTAATTAAAAATGTTTTATTTTGTTCTCTTCCATAATTAAAATTGTTTTAAGTGAAATATTAAAAATAATTTTAATTTATTAAAATTAAATTGTTTAATTTGATTTTTGAATTAAATTACCCAAATTCAAATTGGGCCTTAGAAACTATTTGGGTGTTAAAACCCAAAGTTTAATTATTTTAAAAGTTTGTTTAAAATAATTAAAAAATGGTATAATTCAAAATGGATATAGAAAAGGGTGGCGTTGGCTCAACAAGACTACATCTCAAGGTTCAATATCAAGGTGCTCTTCATCAGGCCTTAGATAGTTTAGGTTACATTTTCATGTATTTTTTGCAAGTGTTGTAATTTTTCTAGAAATACCCAAAAATTATCATACCCGCTTTTATTTATGTTTGAATGTGATTAAAGTGTTTTAATATTTTGTCTTGCATTATAACATGTCATTCATATACCCACACAGTATGCAATTAGCATGCATTACATTCGTGTGGAAACATGCTATTAGGAACGTCCTATATTTTATTATATGTTTATATATGATAATTCATATAATAATAAATTTAGTATTAATTAGTTAAGATGGTAAATCAAAATTAAAGTTGTTTAATTTGTTATTTTAATGAAAAATATTTTATTAAAATAAAAATGATATTCTCTTAATTAAAGTAAAATTAAAATTAGAATTGAAGGGCACAATTTTTTTTTTGTTGCTTAATTGGATTAGTAATTATTAGAATATCATTTGGCCAAAATAATTAAATTTATTTTTACAACTAAATCAAAAAAATATTGATTTTGTGAAAAACACACTTTTTCAAAAGAATGAGTGGGAGAGGGAGTTATGACAATAAGTCCCATGGTCTCCATTATTGGTTGAACGCCGAGAGGCATAGGAAGGGCCTCATGTCGCCTCCGTTTGCGGCCTCCCTAAGGAAAGGCTTTCGAATATGTTTATTTTATCTCAAGGTTGACTTCTCTTATGAGAATATAATTAGTGATGTATTTCAAGTTTGACCAACCCTAAGGCACACTCTTGAGTTAAGTCATTGATTGAAAATAATGGGTTACGCTCCAAAGGTGTATCTAGGCTTTCGAGCACAGCTAGTTCATCTTTACCAAACTAGCAGTAGTTCATAAGTCAAAAGAGAAAAAGACATTTTCAAGTTTTCACTTTTGAATTTGAGAATTGTCTCAAAATTCGTTTGGAGTTAGTCTGACCTACACCAAGGCGGTCCATTAATTTTTAAATTAATTTATCGTGGGTTAGTATATTTTTTATGTGTTTTTATATGTTGCATTCATGCATCATGTTTACTTTTCCAAATAAAATCTGGTATTTATTATATGTTTTGATTCATTATATTTTATTTATTTATTTCTAACAATAATGGTTAATTCTCTTAATCTTGATCAAGTACTTGAAAACTTGGGAAATCAAACACACCTCATTGACAAACTCTTAGAAATGATTCTGTTTAGTCTTAACCACATAAGAAGATGGTACGAAGGGATTTACATTGTCTTTGGATCACAAAACTTGTATGGAGCGATCTATGATCTACCTCCAGAGGTTCCAAGCTTTTCATCCAGCTTTGATGAACATGAAAAATATGGTGAATGGATGAGATTGAATCACCTGGCACGTCAATGCATGTTATCGACCATGCATGTCGACATTAAAGAAATATATATGGTTATAGAAACTGCATACGAGATGTGGACCATGATAAAGAGTGATGCTATAGAACATGCTCAATTTTGGAAATACAGGGTAAATTCGATTTACTCAAAAACTCTTCTTTGATATTTTGAATGTTTGATCCAAAATTATGCCACTAATATTATTTTTCATATGTTCTTGTCTTCATGGATGCATAAATCTTTTGAGAAAAAGAGTAGTTGCATTGAAACCAAGGCGAAGAAGAAATAATGAAGACAATTGAATAAAGAAATGATTAGTTTAGAAATTTATTTTGTTCAATTTAAAATAATTTAAATTTTTTGTCATTTTGAAATTTTGATTTTGATTATGAAAGAAACTAATAAGTTCTTTCTTTGAAATCAGTTCTAGAATTCTTTCTAGAAACTATATTTTAGCTTCATTTATTTGATTAGTGAACAACTTTAAATATTTCTTTTGAATAATAAATTCAGTTGTTATTTTTGAAATATATATGTTCCACCTATTTCATCAATGAGTATAAATGATAATTATGAATTATTCATTATTGTGCAAATCATAGATTTAATAAATAACACATATTATTCCAACAACAATTAAGTGAAACATATATGTGAATTAATTTTGAGATTGACTTATAATTAATTAGACACATAAAATAAATAAAATACAGTCATTTATTGGAACCAGTCATTGGTTCTTTCCTTGTTTATAAAGTTTATTAATTAAAGTTAACTAAAAGACCTTTCTCTAATAAATGCTCAAAAATCACATAATCGTTTAGCTAATACATAGAGATGTATGTTGAACCTCTTAATGTTCAAAGCTAAAAGAGATAATAAATAGTAAGTCAATATTGATTGACATTTATTTAAGATATGTTTATTTTTTTAATGTAATGAAATTTCTAGAAATTTTCATGGAGCATTCAAAGTAAAGTCACTTAAAGACTTATTTGATCTTATCATAAGGAAGTCTAAACTCGAATTTGGAATTCAAGTAATTTGCATGTGAACTTGGAATTCAAACCCAACTCACATACAACTAGAATGCTAAGCAAAATTAGTATCTTACAAATGAAATATAACCATATTAGATAAGATTAAATAAATAATTCAAGTAACATGTACATAGTAAGGACCCAAATTTCCTAATAAGGTTTAGGACCTTGATTAGGAGGTCAGGAGGGCCATAATTGATTTATTATGCAATTAAATGATAATATGCATGTTTAGGTGTATTAAATATGCATGTGAACCCATTTTTTATTAATAGGGTGATTGTCATATTTTGGCCATTTCAGGCATATTTGGCATATATATGGTATGTGTGTGGTGCTTCATTATTATTTGGTTATGCTAGGGTTACTCAGCACAAGACAATCCTAGGAGGTAAGCTAATGGGAAAGTCACAACGAGATTTATACTTGACTCTGAGTGAGTCAAGGGATATTTAGCATTACCGGGATATTGGGTAATGGGAATAAATATTTGATGATAAATTGGGAGTTAGTAAGATCAGGGGGAAATTCTGGAAGTTTTGACTATTTTACCCCTGGGGGCGTTTTTGGGACCCCGAGCATAAGGATTTTCTTGAGGCTACTTAAGCTTAAAGTAACCTGTTAAGAAATAAAAAGAACGTTCAGAACGTTCTCTCTCCCTCAAAGTTCCATTTTCGACACCCGATCACATTCTTCAAGGAAACATGAGTTCTAGGACTCGGATTCAAGCGAGGATCGAGGCATAGATATTCTAGGGAAGATTAGAAGCTTATTAGCCGAAGGATTTAGTTGGGAAACAACTCAATCGGAGGTAATTCAAGTTTTAAGTTCTAACTTTTTAAAGTTTTTAAGCTTGAATTGGATTTTTTGTTTTGATGAGTTTTTGATTGAATTGAAACTTGGGTTTTGTTGGTTTTGGATCATGGGGATGTTTGGGAACTTTGATTTTGGAATTTGGAGATGTTTGGGTAGGTTTTTGGAAGGTTTTAAAATGATAAAAACGAGGTTTTTAAGCTGGTTCGTGGTTGGGTCGCGACCCTGTTCTAGGGCGCCGCAGCCCAGGCTTGAAGAAGGAGGAGGCGGGCTCTGTCTGGAGGTGGGCCGTGGCATGGTGTTTGGAGGGTCGCGGCACTTAAGGGAAAAGTTGCCAGATTTGGTTTTTGGTCGCGGGAACTTAACTCTAAGGGCTTGGGAACGATCCTACTACCCAGTTGAGTGGGATTCGACATCCTGGAGGTTGGGTTGTGTTCGGAAGTACTTATTTACTCATTTTGATGAGGTTTTATATTATGGTTGTGACTAGGTTATCACTAGGGGATTGGAATCAGGATCGTGCTTGTGGCTCGTTTATTGGTAACCTGTGCTTGGACCAAACGTAAGAAAACTGCACCCCATATGTGCATGCATAGTGATTATTGAGGCATGTTGAGTATTTAAATGTGGACATTGATTGCATATCAAATGCTTAGCAAATCTTGCTCACTTGTGAATGGCACTGACTTATTCGTCAGAATCAACAATGGTGTCGGTATTAACTGTGAAGCTGTGACTTTCTAGTCAAGTTCGGCAGTAGTATCGAGCACTGGTCGTATGGCATTACCTTATGAGTCAAGGATGGTTGTAGCGTGTTTAACGCAAGCCGATAAATATTAGATCTAATTGACATCTGCATTGAATAACTCATCATGAGCATTAATGCCAGACCGACCTCAAGTTCGATAAAACTAAAAGCGCTTGTCTAGTCTAAAGGCTAGTTACTTAGAGCCAAAGTCGGAAAGGCTAAGGTGACCTACACGTCACATGGCTAGAAGGGTATGGGACCTCCGAGATAGACTTATTAGTCATCTGACCGAGATAGACTTATTAGTCATCTAATCGTGATAGACTTATCAGTCATCTGACCGAGATAAACTTATTAGTCATCTGACCAAGACAGACTTATCAGTCATCTGACCGAGATAGACTTATTAGTCATCTAATTGAGATAGAATTATTAGTAATCTGACCGAGATAGACTTATCAATCATCTAATTGAGATAGACTTATTAGTCATCTAACCGATATGGACTTATCAGTCATCTCACCGAGATAGACTTATTAGTCATCTAAGCGAGATAGACTTATCAGTCATCTGACCGAGATAGACTTATTAGTCATCTGACTGAGATGGACTTATCAGTCATCTGACCGAGATAGACTTATCAATCATCTGACTGAGATGGACTTATCAGTCATCTGACCGAGATGGACTTATAAGTCATCTGACCGAGATGGACTTATTAGTCATCTGATCGAGATGGACTTATCAGTCAATTGACCGAGATAGACTTATCAGTCACTGACCAAGATAGACTTACCAGTCATCTGACTGAAATGGACTTATCAGTCATCTATTTAGAGAGTGACATATTAGTCATCTATCTCAGAGCGAGTGACTTATTAGTCATCTGACCGAGATGGACTTATCAGTCATCTGACCGGGATGGACTTATTAGTCATCTAACCGAGATGGACTTATCAATCATCTGACTGATATGGACTTATCAATCATCTGACCGGGATAGACTTATCATTCATCTGACCAGGATAGACTTATCAATCATTTGACCGAGATAGACTTATCAATCATCTGACCGAGATGACTGACCGAGATGGACTTATCAGTCATCTATTTAGAGAGTGACTTATTAGTCAACTGATCAAGGAATGAGTTATTAGTTATCTACCTCAGAGAGACTTATCAGTCATCGACCTCAGTGCGAGAGACTTATTAGTCATCTACTCAGAGCGCAGGACTTCACAAACATGTATTTGTACTTGCTTGCATGCATGAGTAGGGTTATTATTGCTATGCATGCCTATTATGACTTAGTAACACGTTATTACTTTCTCATGCGCATATTAAGTTTTCTTGCTGGGCTTCGGCTCACGGGTGCTATATGGTGCAGGTAAAGGTAAAAGAAAGTTGTACCATCCTTGAGTTGGAGAGCTTAGGTGACGATGTGTACATATGCGGCTGCTCGACCACCACGACCGAGGGTTAAAAGAGGAACTAGGGTTAAACCCTATTTTGCCTCTTAGGTCGGCTGGTTGTAAATCTTTTGTTGTAATTAACCTTTAAATTATATTTTTGGGATCCCAATGTATACGTTAAACGTTTTAGTGAAACGTTGTATCTTAAACAAAAATTTTAACCCTAAACCGCTAATCATACTTAGTTACACGATTATGGCCAAATGACTCGATTAGCGAGTTTAGCACTGTTTAAAAGGGCACACCGTAATGGTCCCTGGAGATTAGGGCATTAAAACTTGGTATCAGAGTGAGCCAAGGTTAAGGGTTCCTGAAGACAAGCTGGGCATGTACAAATCACTAAAGATAGCTTCACTCAAGGAATGGTAACTATTTCTGTAGTTATGTTCTTAACTGCTTAAATAGAATGTAAATGCTTTACCTGCACATTGTACTAGGAAGCATGAGATTCTGATAGAGCCTAACTCTTAACTATTAATGTTATTATATGATTACATGCTCCGTGAATATATAGATGTGATATTTGCATGCTGGAGTTGAAGGCATGGTAGTTATGTTGGAAGAGCAAGGTTTATGATTGATGTATGAATGCTATGGGCATGTTTTTAGCACTGCAGTGGTTTGTGATTGTAGTGTAGTAAGATTGTTCCCGTGGGGAAAACTCTTGATATGCTCATCATGTTTAATGGGTCAAGTTATTGACTGCAGATTCAATCAGCAGGTATGTATCCAAGGCAGATAATGAGGCCTGGTGATAGTTATACTGAGGCTGGGAGTTACAGCCAGGGTTTGAGTTCTTCATGTGCCCCTCAGAATTTTCAACAGGTGCTTACTGATATGCAATTAAGATTGTAGAGGCAAGAAGAAGAAATCAGGTGTTTGAAGCAACAGCAGAACCTATCGAGGAACACCTTTTCCTTTGTTATGACATGAGTAGCACCAGTTTTGGCTCAGCCTAGGGTTGAGAGAAGATGGGAATTTCTCTGTGGAAGATTCCATGAGTATTACCCTCCAGTCTTTGAGGGAGGCCTAGATCCATTCAGAGCTGAGCAATGGATGGACATGATCAGTTCCATTCTTGACAGTATGGGGCTGGTGGGTCACGATAGGGTGATCTGTGCTACATATGTATTGCGGGATGATGCCCGGACGTGGTGGGAAGTAGTATCCCAGACACGAGATACAACTATGATGGATTGGAAAGACTTTAGGTAGTTGTTCAATGAAAGGTATTACTGTGATGCGGTCGAGACTGCTAAGATGAATGCAATGCAACTGTAACCGAGTATGTTAACAGATTTGATGGGTTGGCAAAGTTTGCTTGTGATATTGTTCCCACAGATGTAGCTCGGAAGGAAAGGTTTATCCAGGGATTGAATCCACAATAGCTCAGGGCATTAGAGTTGCCCAAGTGCATGAAATCTCTACCTACGCTCAGGTGGTAGGGAAGGCTCTTGCTGTTGAGAGCACAGGAAATAAGATTATAAAGGATAGTGCCGGAGAGCACAGAGCTCAAGCAGTGATACCTCCACTTATTGGAGCAAGAAAAAATAAGAATTGGAGGACTTATCCAATATGTGCTCGGTGCAAAAGGCGTCATTTGAAGGGGTGCCGACCAAAGACATGTTTCTAATGTTGAATGGTTGGGCATATCAAAAGGGATTGCCCAAGTCGAGAGACAGAGGAGCAAAAGGGGAAGGACAACTCGACTCTAGCTTGAGTGTTTATTCCAAAGCAGTCGGAGACTGAGACTGAGGCTGGTTCCTCAAGGGTGGCATGTCAGCTTTCTAGTTTTGATTTTTGTATTATGCTAACTGGTTTTGTTACTATGCGATTTCTTTGTTTGTTGCATTTAGAGAGGCATAGAGATGATATGCAGGTTGCATGATTATGTTGTGATGAGTTAGCTTATGATGGAAATAACTCATCAGTTGGTTTGATAAAGTTGGTTATGACTGACTTCAGTATGATCCTGGATTTGGATTGGTTAATCAAGTGTGGGGCAATGCTAGATCGCAAGGAAAGGATAGTAATTCTTGGGTTTGAGAGTGGGAGACTCTTGTGGTAGCTGACACTATGCGTGGATTTTGTATGCTGATGACATCTGTATTTAGAGCTAGAGATCTATTGCAGGAGGATGCATAGAACTCCTAGCTAGTGTGGTGGATACCACTTAGGTCGTGCTAGTGGGATCAGGACAGACTGGATTAGTCTGTGAGTTCTAGATGTATTTCCAGGTGATTTGCCAAGGTTACCTTTCATATAAAAAGATAAATGGTGATTGGATTGGTGTCAGATATGGAACCAGGTCTAGGGCACTGTATTGAATGACTTCAGCAAAGTTGTAAGACCTAAAAGGCTCAATTATTGAGTAAGATGGTATTCTCCAAGGTGGATCTTTGATCTGATTATTACCAGCTAGAGATTAGGGAGAAGGATATGTAGAAGACTGTTTTTATATCAGATAAGGGCATTGGGAGTGTTGGGTGATGTTCTGAGAATTTGGTTAATGCCAAGTTATTTTTATGAATTAGATGAACAAAGCATTCAAGAATTATCTTAATTGGATTTGTGATCGTTTTGATCGATGGTATTGTGGTATATTCTCTGCGGAGGTTTGCCAAGGTTAAGGAACATCTTAGAGGGCAGGAGTTTCCTTGGACGGACAGGATATTATATGTGTTTTGTGGAAGAGTTCCGAGTCTTCTTATAGATCAGAATCAGTTGTAGGTTTTTATGACACCTCACTGACAGGGAAAAGTGATTGCCTATGCATCATGTTGGTTAAAGGATCTGACCAGAACTAGAGTAGAGTTATTGGTGGGCCAGGTGGCCAGGTTTATGCTTGAGATTATTATTTCAGAAAGGTTCAAGGAGAACAATTAAGTGAACCACAGATGGGAAGAATTGAGAGGAGTGTCTTAGCTGGATTAACTAAGGATTATGCAGTGTCAGGTATGAATTTATTGAGGTATAGAGATTGGATTTGGAATCCGATGGACACTGGGATTAAATGGGAGATTCTGGATGAATCTCATATTATCCTCTTATTCTCTTCATCCAGGCATCATGGAAAGGTAACAGGATATGAAATCTTTATAGTGGTGGCCTGGGATGGAGAGGGACGTAACAGAATACGGGCAAAGTTCCTAACCTGATAAGCAGGTCAAGACAGGGTATCAGAAACCAGTAAGGCTATTGTATCCTTTGAGTATTCCATAGTGGACATAAGGAAACATCGTGATGGGTTTCACGGTGGGGCTGCCCAGGTTAATGGGTCAGCGTGATTTGGATTGGGTCATTATGGACCAGTGTTTAAAGTAAGCCACTTGTATCAGTAAGGATGAGTAATATCGCTGATTAGTATTCAGATCTTTGTGTGAGAGAGGTGGTATGCCTTCATGGAAATTCAAGGTCCATCTTATTAGATGAAGACTCTATTATTACTTCCAAGTTTTGGAAGAGTTGCAGAAGGTGATGAATACACATATTATGACTCTCAGACTGATGGTAAATCAGAGAGAGAGAGAGAGAGTTATCCAATTATTATTGGAAGAACATCTTATAAGATGAATGAGATATTATATCTGGATCGTGAGGTAGTTCAGGGGATCATTGAGGTTTTTGAAAAGGTTGGAGCTTGGAAGCTCGCTTCTCAGAGTAAATGGAAAAGTTATGTTGATTTGAGATGCAGGAGCATGAAGTTCCAAGTAGAAGATTGTATTTCCCTTAAAGTATTACCATGGAAAGGGGTGAAGAGGTAAGAGCAAGTTAAGCTCTAGATTAGTAGGACCGTTTGAATCCTGGATAAGACTGGTCAGGTTGCCTTTGGATTGGCCATGTCATTGGCATTGTCAGTTGTATACAGTGTATTTTATATTTTCATGTTGAGGACATGGGTTAAAAGAAACTCATGAGCTGAGGTATGAGAATCTAGAGATTTAGGCTAAGTAGCAAGTTCAGATTTTGATAGAAGGAACAGGGTTCTGAGGAACAAAGTTACACCTTGAGTTAAGGTATGACACAGAAACAATGAGGTCGAGGGAATGACCTGGGAAACTGGAATCAGTTGTGCGGGATTTATATTCCGGGCGGTTCAGATAAATTTCGAGGACGAAATTTCTGTAAGGATGGGATAGTTGTAATGACCCAAATTTCCTAATAAGGTTTAGGACCTTGATTAGGAGGTCGGGAGGGCCATAATTGATTTATTATGCAATTAAATGATAATATGCATGTTTAGGTGTATTAAATATGCATGTGAACCCATTTTTGATTAATTGGGTGATTTTCATATTTTGGCCATTTCGGGCATATTTGGCATATATGTGGTATGTGTGTGGTGCTTCATTATTATTTGGTTATGTTAGGGTTACTCAGCACGAGACGATCCTAAGAGGTAAGCTAGTGGGAAAGCCACAACGAGATTTATACTTGACTCTGAGTGAGTCAAGGGATATTTAGCATTACCGGGATATTGGGTAATGGGAATAAATATTTGATGATAAATTAGGATTTAGTAAGATCAGTGGGGAATTCTGGAAGGTTTGACTATTTTACCCCCGGGGGCATTTTTGGGACCCCGAGCACAAGGATTTGCTTGAGGCTACTTAAGCTTAAAGTAACTTGTTAAGAAATAAAAAGAACGTTCAGAACGTTCTTTCTCCCTCAAAGTTCCATTTTCGACACCCGATCACATTTTTCAAGGAAACTTGAGTTCTAGGACTCGGATTCAAGCGAGGATCGAGGCATAGAGATTCTAGTGAAGATTAGAAGCTTATTAGCCGAAGTATTTAGTTGGGAAATAACTCAATCAGAGGTAATTCAAGTTTTAAGTTCTAACTTTTTAAAGTTTTTAAGCTTGAATTGGATTTTGTGTTTTGATGAGTTTTTGATTGAATTGAAACTTGGGTTTCATTGGTTTTGGATCATGGGGATGTTTGGGAACTTTGATTTTGGAATTTGGAGATGTTTGGGTAGGTTTTTGGAAGGTTTTAAAATGATAAAAACGAGGATTTTAAGCTGGTTCGTGGTTGGGTCGCGGCCTTGTTCTAGGCTTGAAGAAGGAGGAGGCGGGCTCTGTCTGGAGGTGGGCCGCGACATGGTGTCTGGAGGGCCGTGATGCTTAAGGGAAAAGTTGCCATATTTGGTTTTTGGTCGCGGTTACTTAACTCTAAGGGCCTGGGATCGATCCTACTACCCAGTTGAGTGGGATTCGACGTCCCGGAGGCTTGGGTTGGGTTTGGAGGTATTTATTTACTCATTTTGATGAGGTTTCATATTATGGTTGTGACTAGGTTCGCTAGCGAATTGGAATCAGGATCGTGCTTGTGGCTCGTTTATTGGTAACCTGTGCTTGGACCAAACGTAAGAAAACTGCACCCCATATGTGCATGCATAGTGATTATTGAGGCATGTTGAGTATTTAAATGTGGACATTGATTGCATATCAAATGCTTAGCAAATCTTGCTCACTTGTGAATGGCACTGACTTATTAGTCACAATCGGTAATGGTGTCGGTATTAACTGTGAAGTAGTGACTTACTAGTCAAGTTCGACAGTAGTACCGAGCACTGGTCGTATGGCATTGACTTATGAGTCAAGGACGGTTGTAGCGTGTTTAACACAAGCTGATAAATATTAGATCTAATCGACATCTTCATTGAATGACTCATCATGAGCATTAATGCCGGACCGACCTCAAGTTCAATGAAAACTAAAAGCGCTTGTCTAGTCTAAAGGCTAGTTACTTAGAGCCAAAGCCGGAAAGGCTAAGGTGACCTATACATCACATGGCTAGAAGGGTATGGGACCTCCGAGATAGACTTATTAGTCATCTGACCGAGATGGACTTAGTAGTTAACTGATCGAGATAGACTTATTAGTCATCTAATCGAGATAAACTTATCAATCATTTGACCGAGATAGACTTATTAGTCATATGACTGAGATGGACTTATCAGTCATCTGACCGAGATGGACTTATCAGTCATCTGACCGAGAGGGACTTATTAGTTATATAACCGGGATAGACTTATCAGTCATATAACTGAGATAGACTTATCAGTCATCTGACCGAGATAGACTTTCCAGTCATCTGGCCGAGATGGACTTATCAGTCATCTATTTAGAGAGTGACTTATTAGTCAACTAATCAAGGAATGAGTTATTAGTTATCTACCTCAGAGAGACTTATTAGTCATCTACCTCAGAGCGCAGGACTTCACAAACATGTATTTTCTCCTGCTTGCATGCATAATTAGGGTTATTACTGCTAGGCATGCCTATTATGACTTTGTAACATGTTATTTCTTGTTCATAAGCATATTATGTTTTCTTGCTGGGCTTCGTCTCACGGGTGCTATGTGGTGCAGGTAAAGGCAAAGAAAGTTGGACCATCCTTGAGTTGTAGAGCTTAGGTGACGATGTGTACATATGCGGCTGCTCGACCACCACGGCCGAGGGTTGAAAGAGGAACTAGGGTTAAACCCTATTTTGCCGCTTAGGTCGGCTGGTTGTAAATCTTTTGTTGTAATTACCCTTTAAATTATATTTTTGGGATCCCAATGTATACGTTAAACATTTTAGTGAAACATTGTATCTTAACCAAAAATTTTAACCCTAAACCGCTAATCATACTTAGTTACATGATTATGGCCAAATGACTCGATTGGTGAGTTTAGCACTGTTTAAAAGGGTACACCGTAACAGTCTCTGGAGATTAGGGTGTTGCAATTTTCATGGTCTAACTTGTAACTTCTAAATATTATTTTAAGTGTGTTAATGTTTTATAATCTAATATTTTTCTTTATATTAAAAATATTTGTAGAGATGACCGATGATACTAGAACTAGTGCTGGGGCAGCCTTTATCAATATTCCCGTTTTATCTTCAGCCTCATCATTTGCACAACAACCTGTGAATTGAATGAATTACTTGTAAGAATTTCTTTATTTCTTATTTTACTTAGTGTTTTGCTATTTATTTCTTTCATTTCTTAAATATTTATTTTTTTATTTTTTTTTGAAAGGTTTGCAATTGGACATTGAATTGAACATTTGAAAGGAAGGAAAGGAAGGAAGGAGTGGACATACTGCTAATCTCTTTCTTTGTATTTTGGAACTTATATTTACTTACTATGGTTGGTTCTCTTTGGTTGGTATTTTGGAACTAATATTTGCTATGATTGTCTTTGGTTGGATTTTATGGTCTTTATGGTTAAAGTTAATGGAATTGTATATTTGGACTTTTATGGACTTTATGGTTGTAGTTATAGACTTTATGGACTTTATGTTTATGGTTGTATTTTGGGACATGAGACATTTTTATGTTTGTAATTTAGACTTTGGACATTAGGGAAGGGATTGAATAATATATTTAAGTTTAACTATATTTCTTCTGTAGTTTGTTTCTTGAAATGCATATCACATTTCTATTTTTTCTTTTAAAATCAACTAATATAGCCTTTAGAGATTATACATTTTTCATAAATTTTTGAATGAAATTGTAACGTCCCAGAAATGCTATAGGGTTTAGTGCTTTGATTAGTGTGTCGAGATAGCATAACTAGATATATGTGTGATTAATTGATTAAATGCATGACTATGTGGCATGCATGATATATGTTTACCGAGTTTTTCGGAAACGAATAACTAACAGAATAATAAAAAGATAAGAACCGTAGAAATACTGAAATGTAACTAAACAAACAGTGTTTTTACGTGGTTCAGGCGTTAACAAGCCCTAGTCCACGAGTCGATGTTATTATACTTGGAAAAGATTACAGTAAGATGGCTGGTGCATAAGAACTTCACCCACTCACAATGTTTCTCTCGGGTTCTCTTAAAGAAGATGAAGCTAGAGAGATTTTGGTAGAGTCTCTTGCTATCTGATCTCTCTCTCCCCCTTCTTGTAAAAGGAAGGAGTCTTTATAGCTAGGGTTTCGGATTAGGGTTTTTCTCTACGTACATGAGTCTTAATTACACCAGCCATAAATAGGGGATACAATTACTATAGTCGCATGGCTACCAGACTCTATGTGGGTATATTTACGTGAAAGTATGGGGAACACACAAAGTCAGCCGTCTTTTCCAAGTTGTCAGCGGAACAGTAGGCGAAAAGGTACCCTTAGGCGTGCTGGGATGTGTGCGGCTTTGACCTGACGGGCGTGTCAGGCGGGATCCTGTGTCAGATGGATATCATTCCAAATATGCCTTCTCCCGGACTCGACCGTTCGGTTTTGTTCTGTGCGGGGCACGGAACTGTTTCCGCGGAGACCACTCGAAGAGCCTCTCCTGGAAGGGGCCTCCCCGAGGGGTATCCTTCGGGAGTCCGGGAGAGTTGACGAGTTTCCGTGTTGTGCTTGTTTGGAAGAGTAATCCGGATACTAGACAGGAGAAGCGAAGCCTTTCTGTCCATCCGCGAGCTCTGGTCACCCTCCGTGAAAGACATCGATAATTCTGCTTCCCCGAGGTCATCAATCTAAACGCTATCCGGAAATCTGGATAACATTTACCCCCCAAGGTCGCGGAGCTTTGAGAGATCCGGGAGCTTGTACAATCGGTTTCTTAGACTAGGCGAGGGGGCACCTTCTGTGTTCCCGGAAGGGTTCCTTTTTCCCGCCTGAGTATTAGTATGAAAGAGAAAAAGGAATTTCTTCTGTTTGAGATCAAGTACTCAAGTGCGGCAAGGATCACATGTCATTCTGGGAATGGTTCTGCGACCAAGACGTGCGCGTGAGGCGACTGGTTGAGGATGCGTGCGTCAGTCATCTGACTATTTGACGGTTTTTAATGGTACTCAGGGCCCGAGGTGGTGTAATGATGGGAAATAAATACTTTATTCCCATCCGAGGAGTCATAAATAGGATCGTCGCTTCCTCTCCAGCCGTTGGATCTGACGCACATGGAATGGGAAGATCGGGACCGTCCACTCGAGGAATTCGAAACGGCTTCTTCCCTGCTATAAAAACGAGGGAAAGGACCTTTCTTCCTATTTACGCTTTCAGATTCTCCATCTTTAGGATTTTCAGATTTCCAAACCTTCGAACTCTCAGGCTTCCCAGCTTACGTTCCTCCGAACTTGCCATTTCTTTTGGTAAGTATCTGGAAACTTTTCTTTTTGATTTGGCAGTGGGTTTATTCCCCGAAGTTCCTGGTTTGAATCGCCGTTCATCTTTGCAGCTTTTACTTCTCGCGATCGTGCTGTGCAGTGATCCAGTTACTCCTTCAACCTCCACCTACCCGAATATCAGTAAGTATTTCTACTTTGCTCTTTCCTCCCAAACCTTAGGTTGTTGGTAGTTGTTAGAGTAGAGGTTTCTGCCATTATTGCTTATGTGCATGTGTGAATAGGGCTTTGGTAGGCATGTGATTGATTGTGAGTCGATAAGTAGCCTTTTCTGCGTGTTTTGGCGATTTGCGTTTGGAAAGTCGTCCCTTGTTTTGTTGTTTTAGGGCATAAGCATGAACGCCTTTAGGGTGTCTTTCTCTGGAAAAACACTTCTTTTGGTGGGCTTAGGCTCGGGGTTTGAGTCTGGTTCCTTGCTGTCCTTCGGGTGGCATGGTGCCAATCCCTCGGCAAGCTCGGTGGGAGCCTCTCCAAGCAGATTTCGGGGAGGGTCTCCCCGACGCCTTTGATACCACTAGGGCATGACAAGGGTGCTGACTGCTTAGAGTGTTTTCTTCTTTCTTTTCTTTTGTCCAGTGACGAACATCTCGAAGGAACAACTCCTTGCTGCGGGGGAGGCTGAATCTGCCCAAGAGAAGGGCTCTCCTATCGCTGGTGGAAAGGGGAAAGGAAAGGCGAAAGCGGTCGCGGCTAGCCCACCAACTTCCAATAGTTCCATCTGGGAGATGGACCAAAAACCGAACCTTTTCAGGAATTATGGCATGCTGGAGCTGTATTCCTCTGAGGCAGGCCTGAAGAACATCCCAGGTCTGATGTGGCACCGTCTGTCGGTGCTGGGCGAGTCAGCTAGCCAGAGCCACGAGGGCTTTGGTGCCTGGAGCTGGGCACACATAGTGTGCGGAGCGCACTTGCCCCTAAGGAGTTACTTCGCCAATTTCTGTGTGAAGGCGGGGATTGCCCCCTTCCAGTTAATTCCTCCCAGCTACAAGCTCTTAGCGGGGTGGTTCATCTTTTGCAAGTCCCGGAGACTGGAAGCTCCTACCCCGGAGGAGGTGCTGTACTTTTATGGGTTGAAGTCTCAGCCTATGAGGGGTCACTCAGACAAGGTGGGGTTTTACAGGCTCGAAAGGCACCCGGATGTGATGTGCCCCACTTGTCATACCGCGAGGGTTCCAGACCTCCGGGAATACTGGTTCCTGACGACTGGCTTCCCGCTGAAGAGGGTGCCAGCTCTATCTTTGGACTTCAAAATCCCTGGTAAGTGTTTCCTCTTTTCCTTTTCAACTTTGTTTCTTTGTGTTTGATTTGCCTTTTGGGAGGATCTCTAACGCTTGTATTTGATTTTTGCAGAAGTCGTTCCGCGGACACCTCGCTGCGCGGAGATGATAAGGAGGTCCAAGTTCTACGAAGGGCTTTCTGAGGAAGAGTTGAGAGTGGAGGGACTTGTGACCTCCGAATCGTTGAGGGAGTATGGGTTACTCGCCTCCTTCCAAAATATCGAGCCAGTAAGTGGTAGGGGGCAGACTCAGGTGTCGGCTGACATCCGGGAGCAGATTGCCCTGGAGCTGTCTAAGGTGATCACCCAAGCCGCTCGGGACGAAAATACTCTATCTCCTAGTTGGGCGGAGAGGTTCCCCGACCCCCAGCCGGAGGGAGAGGAGATCGAGGCTCGCCACGCCGCGGCTTACCCTAACGAAGGGGCTCCGGGGGCTAGTTCCTCCGGGAGAGGTAAGACTAGTTTTCGATTGATCCACACCCCCAGCCTGTCTGAAGTTTCCCAAACCTCTCAGATGGGGTTTGATCCTCGTTTCCTTAGGCTAGATCCGCGTAGGATACCTTTCGACAGGTACTGTGATAGGGTAGATGAGCTCCTCTGGTGTCTGAGTGATGGTAGTCTGCCAGAAGGTGTCATCATGGTTGACCCTTCTTCTCTCAGCATGTTCTTCCCGGACTTCAAGGAGTACGGGAGCTTCCTGGAGCAGGAAGCGATGTTTTGTTTTGCTCGGGGAAGGCCATCCACGTTTCTCGTGCATGGTCGTCCCTTTCAAACTTTTCTTTTCCTTGTTTCTTGTTCCCTGCTGGCGGGCTTGCTTGTACTTTTATGTTGCTGATTGTCTTGTCTTCCGCTTATCTTCTTTCTCATTTCTTGTTGGTTCGTTAACCTTGCTTTGTACGTTTCTTGCAGAGTATCCCGAAGCCAAGATGTTGGGGAGGGTTACTTTGCTTATTAAGAAGGCTGCCACCAGCCAAGACCCGCCCACGGGAAAAGGAAGGAAGACCAAGGCTGGTAGGGGAGGTAAGGCTGCTTCCCCCAAGAAGACAAGCGGCGAGGCGCAAGCGTCTCCGAGGGTAGAGAAGTCCCCTGCTGAAGGGCCTTCCGAGACTATGATGGTCTCGAGTAGCAGTAGCGACGGGGAAGGGCTTGTGTTCCCCGTGAGGACAACAGGGGTGAGCAAGCGTCCCGGAGAAGATGCTGAGGGTGCAAAGAACAAACGCCTTAGACACTCTTCTCCCGGTCGAAGGCAACAACAACAGCAACGACAGCAATCACAACTACAACAACAGCAGCAACAGGAACAAGAGACACAATCACCAACGCCGCAGCAGCAGCAACAGCAACATCCAAACCAGCAGCAGCAACAAGGGCAATTACTTCTGCTACCGCAGCAGCAAAAGCAACAGACCGGGGCCTTAATACCCCGGCTGCCTCCTCCTCCAGCCCAAAGGGGGGCCACCCTTCCGGGGTCTCCGTCTTCTCAGACAACCAATCTTCCCCTGCCTGGCCTGAAGTTCCACTTTCCGCGGAAGCCGACCAGTTTTCCCGCTGCCCTCCTGGAGGGTGTAAGACGGGCCGATAGTTTTTTGAAGAGGCGGCTAGAGGCGGAGAAGGCCGTTACTCAGGGAAGGGCAGATAACTTGTCTGCCGTGAAGAGGGCTGAGCTGGCCGAGGGGGTGAGATCTCCTCACCCGGCCGGAGCGGTTCTGGATGGTCCAGCCTTGGAGAAGAGGCTGGTGCCTAGGCTCGGACGTGCATTGGCGCCGTTCGGAGCTGAGATGATGGAGGATATGGCCCTGAGCTTATGCGAGCTCAATTCTGAGAAATGGGCCATCAGCAGCAGCAAGGATCCGCTGTTGCTGACACACGCTGTGAAGCAGCAACTGTCCGGGGTAAGCCGTCAGTTGTAGTTTTTTTTTTTTTTTTTTGGGACCACCTGTCTTTTGGTCCTGCTTTAGCTCACTCTGTTGTCTTTCCTTGCAGGCCTCTATGATCGCGGAACGCTCGTTCCGGGAGGTTGGTGCAGCTCTGGTTCAGCTGGAGGAGAGCCAACTGGCTCGCCAGGCCTTGGAAGCGGAGAAACAGAAACTGACCCAACAGGCCTTGGGGGCTTCGGAGAAGATTGATCAGGCCCGACGCACGGCTGAAGAAGAGGCGGAGAAGAAATATCTTGCCAAATATCAAGAGTACCGGGCCAAGGCAGAGAATGAGTTTAGACAGCGGTCGGATGGAATTAAGACCGAAAACTCCAAGCTCCGGGAAGAGCTGTCCCAAGCCAAGGTGGAGAAAGATACCCTGGAAGCCCGCTTGCAATCAAAGAACGATCTCCTCCTTAAGCGGCAAGAGGAATATTCCACTCTTCAGAGTAAGCTGCACGACGAGGAGCAACTTCATAAGAGGAGCAGGGATCTCGTGTCTATGCTTCAGTTGGGGCTCGCCGAGAAGGATAAAGAGATCGGGGCTTTGCAATTCACTGCCAGGGGGCATGTGACCGAGAAGCAATCCGTGCTGAACCAAAATAGGGAGCAGCGCAAGGCGATTGATTCTCTTAAGGGGGAGCGGGATGCCTCCAAGGCCGAAATGGAAAAATTGAGGGCCCAACTAACTGTCGCGGAAGAACAGCTGGCAACCTCCGAGGCGGAGCGGTTGAAGGAGAAGGAGGATGCTGAGGTGATACTGAACAGAACTATTAATATATCGCATGTGGTCCTCATGCATCAACTCTGGAAAGTGAACCCGGAGGTGTTAGGCTATCTGGGAGATGATGCCGAAGCCATGAGGGAGAAGCTACTCGTGTGGGATCAGGGCCCAGAGGCGTACGTCCAAACTTATAACATTGACGAACGTGCTGAAGCTCCTGAGGCGGGAGATCCCGGAGAGGCGGGGACCTCTGAACCTTCTCGTGACCAAATCCCTCCTTCCAATGAGCCGACTCCGCCAGCCTCAGCTGAAACAGATGCCCCCGAAGCTGCGGTCGTGGACGCTGTAGTTACCCCCAATGCTTGAAGGGGTTTTATCTTTAATTGTTTTTCATTTTGAGTTTTTCATTGCGGACAATTTTGCCATAATCATAGCATTCTCCTTTCTTTTTCTGCCGAGTTCTTTATTTATCTTTGCGCTTAGGGTAGACATTTATACGGTAGAAACTGTTGTAGGGGCGTATGGGGTTTTGGTTCCAACGGCCAAAACTTATGCACTTCCCAGTTGAAGCTTTAACGGATGATGTCTCTCCCCACGTAGTTTCTAGGTTACGAAGGTTTTCTGGTTCCAACGGCCAGGCTCCTTTCACCGTACTTTATCTTTCCTGAGGCAAATAGCCAATCCCGGGACTTGTAGTTATACTGTTCGCTGGGATTGCTAAGGTGAGTCGTTCTATTGTTTGGAACGGGAGTTCTTTTGGTGAGCGTCGCTAGACTTAAGGTTAGATCTTTGCGAAGCAAAACTAACTGTTGTTGCGAACCTCATGGTGGCTGGCTTCAGGGACCTGGCATGGAGCCCTGCGAGGCTAGATCCGCGCGAAGCAGAGCTTTAGAGCGCTCGCGGATCTTGCCATCTTTTGCCTTGCGGGATCCGGAGCTGGAGCATGCGAAGCAAAGCTTTACAGCGCTCGCGGATCTTGCCATCTTTTGTCTTGCGGGACCCGGAGCTGGAGCTTGCAAAGCAAAGCTCTTCAGCGCTCGCGGATCTTGCCATCTTTTGTCTTGCGGGACCCGGAGCTGGAGTTTGCGAAGCAAAGCTCTTCAGCGCTCGCGGATCTTGCCATCTTTCGCCTTACGGGACCCGGAGCTGGAGCTTGCGAAGCAAAGCTCTACAGAGCTCGCGGATCTTGCCATCTTTCGCCTTACGGGACCCGGAGCTGGAGCTTGCGAAGCAAAGCTCTACAGAGCTCGCGGAGAATTCTGCAAAGGATTTGTCAAGGAGCTGGGGGTGTTTTGGCGTAGCTCTATGAACGTGCCTCAGCCCCCAGTCCTGTCCATCGCTGGGCTACACAAGAGATAATTCTCATGATACATAATGGCAGGCATTTCTGTGGCAATTTTCACTTAAGCACATAATGCACATATGACACGTAATGCAAGCATGTTCATGGCAACAAATAAACCTAAGCTTAACAATTAGAGCAAAACAATTTAAAAACTTCAAACACAATGCTAGCACATAAGTGGTGTTCTGTGTACGTTTTGTTCAAGGGGCGTATGGCTAAGCCTTAGTCATGTATACCCCCCAAGTGAGCGTGGGGTCCGGACGTCTCCGGACCGCGTGGTCACTTGTTAAAACGCAGCTTTGAACATAGGGATAAAAAGTGCGGTAAAAGCGGAGTGAATCCCTCCGTGTTTCGTTAAAATAGCCTGCTAGGCGCTAGTTTTACAACAGGGAGGATTATTTCCACATTTTTCACTTTTGTTATTTTCACCAAGGACTTCCGACTGGATGGTCCGGGGCCTACTGGTAGTAACGGCGGAGGTGCTCCGCGTTCCAGGCGCGCGGGACTTTAGATCCGTCGAGTCTCTTTAAGTGATACGTCCCATGGCCCACTTTTTCTTGGACTTCGTAGGGGCCTTCCCAGTTGGGTCTGAGGACTCCTACTCCCGGATCCTGCGTAGCAGGAAATACTCTCCGTAGGACAAGGTCCCCAACTTCGAATGCACGGCTCTGGACTCTCGTGTTAAAGTGTCGGGCTATCTTGCCTTGGTACATTTTTAGTTGGACCTGCGACTGCTCCCGGAGCTCTTCGATCATGTCTAAGGACTCCTGGAGGAGGGCATGGTTCCGGGTAGGATCGTAGGTGTCTTGCCTGTGAGAGGGGATCATAGTTTCTACTGGGATGACGGCCTCGCAACCGAAGGTCATGGAATAAGGCGTGTGCCCCGTCGAAGTTCTCTCTGTCGTGCGATAAGCCCAAAGTACTCGCGGAAGTTCTTCCGGCCAGTGAGCCTTGCATGCTTGGAGTTTTTTCTTCAACGTGGTCTTTAATATTTTGTTTACAGCTTCCACTTGTCCATTAGCCTGGGGTCTGGCGACTGCGGAAAAGCTTTTGATAATTCCATGCGAAGCACAGAAGTTCGTGAAGTGTTCACTGTCAAACTGCTTTCCGTTGTCGGACACAATTTTCCGCGGAAGCCCAAAACGACACACTATATTCCTGATGACAAAATCCAGTGCTTTTTTAGATGTGACCGTGTTCATAGGTTCAGCTTCAGCCCATTTGGTGAAGTAGTCTACCGCGACTATGGCGTACTTCACTCCACCCTTTCCAGTGGGGAGGGAACCTACTAGGTCAATGCCCCAAACGGCGAACGGCCAGGGGCTGGTCATTAGGGTAATTTCCGTAGGCGGCGCTCGCGGAACCTTGGCGTACCTCTGGCACTGCTCACACTTCCTGACATAATCCACACAATCCTTCTTCATGGTGGGCCAGAAGTATCCTTGTCGAAGGATTTTTTTGGAGAGGCTCAGCCCGGAGGTATGATCGCCACAGAAGCCTCCGTGAATCTCATGGATGATGGTGCTGACTTCGGTTCCGGCAACACACCTAAGGAAGGGTATGGACAACCCCCTGCGGTAAAGCTTTCCATCCATAACCACGTAGCGGGGAGCTTGATACTGGAGCTTCCTTGCGTCAGCTTTATCGGTGGGGAGTTCTCCGGTGGTGAGAAATCTGAGGATGGGTCCTATCCAGGAGTGGGAATGGTCGATGATGGCGTTTATCCTTCGCGTCTCAGTACTAGGGGCTTCTAAGTGCCCGATGGGGACTAAGCCATACTGTTCAATCTCCGGGTCCGTTGCAAGCTTGGCCAGCGTGTCCGCAAGTGAGTTCTGGTCCCGGGGGACCTGGCGGATGTTGTAGCCTTTGAAATGCTGCAGTAGGTCGCGGGAGAGAGACACGTAGGCAGCCATCCTTTCGCCTTTCGTCTGGTATTCCCCGGATATTTGGTTTACCACAAGTAGGGAGTCGCTGTACACTTCGATTTTTTGGGCTCCGACTTCTCTGGCCAGTCGTAACCCAGCTAACATGGCTTCGTGTTCTGCCTCGTTGTTGGATGCTGGGAATGCGAAACGGATGGCGCTCTGGAGCTGATGCCCTTGGGGAGATATTAGGATAACCCCCGCTCCAGCTCCTTTTTCATTTGAGGCTCCGTCTACGTAGACCTTCCAGGTGGGAAGTTCCGGGACAGGATATTCTGGGAGGTCATTCATTCCCGAGCACTCCACAATAAAGTCCGCGAGAGCTTGACCTTTTATGGAAACACGCGGTTGGTAGTGGACGTCGAACTGGCTTAGTTCCATGGCCCACTTAAGCAATCTGCCAGAAGACTCGGGCTTCTGCAGGACTTGTCGGAGAGGGTGGTTGGTGAGTACTTTGATGGTGTGCGCCTGGAAATATGGCCTCAGCTTCCGTGAAGCGATCAGCAAGCAGAGGGAGAGTTTCTCGATCATCGAATATCTGGACTCGGCGTCCAATAACCTCTTGCTTACGTAATACACAGGGAGTTGGATACGGCCATCTTCCCGGACGAGAGCGGCACTTACTGCGTGCTCAGTCACAGCTAGGTATAAGAACAACGCCTCTCCTTCGACCGGCTTGGACAGAATGGGGGCTCGAGTTAGATGTTCTTTGAGGTGTTGGAAGGCCGCTTCGCATTCGGGAGTCCACTCGAACTTCTTGTTCCCTCGCAGAACATTGAAGAAGGGGATACACTTGTCGGTGGCCTTGGATACGAAGCGACTGAGAGCAGCTATCCTTCCGGTGACGCTTTGGACATCCTTATGCTTCCGGGGGGAAGGCATATCTATGAACGCCTTTATTTTCTCAGGGTTGGCTTCCACGCCGCGGGAGCTGACAATAAAACCGAGGAACTTCCCAGACGAGACCCCGAAAGTACATTTCTTTGGATTTAGTTTCATCCCGTACTTTCGGATCACGGCGAAAGCTTCCTCAAGGTCGTTACTGTGGTCCCCGGAGGCCTTGGACTTTACCAACATGTCGTCCACGTACACCTCCATGTTCCTCCCCAGTTGGTCCTTGAACATTCTGTTTACCAGACGCTGGTAAGTCGCCCCAGCATTCTTCAAACCGAAAGGCATGACCACGTAACAGTAGACACCCTTATCCGTGAGGAAGCTGGTGTGTTCCTGGTCCGCGACATGCATCTTGATCTGGTTGTATCCGGAGTACGCATCCATGAAGGATAAGAGTTCGTACCCGGAAGTAGCGTCCACCATCTGATCGATTCGCGGGAGAGGGAAACAATCTTTCGGGCAGGCCTTGTTTAGGTCCGTGAAGTCAATGCACATTCTCCAGGACCCATCGGGTTTCGGGACCAGAACTGGGTTGGCCAACCACACGGGATAGTGCGACTCCTGGAGAAAGCCTATGGACATCAATTTGTCCACTTCAGCTTTGACGGCTTCGGCTCTCACTGGGTCCAGCGGCCTCCTCTTTTGGCGAATTGGAGTTGCAGCTGGGTCTACGTTGAGTGCGTGGCACGCAACATTGGGATTAATCCCCGTCATATCAGCGTGGCACCATGCCAGGATATCCTGATTATCCTTCACAGTGGCCACGATCTTATCTCGAACGGCCGACGGCAGGTTTTTTCCCACCTGAATGACCTTGGTGGGTTCTCCCGGATTGAGGATCACCTCTTCGACTTCCTCCATCGGCTCTATTGCTTTCTCGATTCCCACTCTTGGGTCGAGTTCGTCAAAGTATGCCTCCTGAGCATCCCTAGTTTCTGGCAATACTTCCGCCAAAGGAATGGCAGCAAACGTCTCTCGGACCGTGTAGACAGCTCGGACGGAGACGTTATAACAGCTCCGTGCACTTCTCTGGTCTCCTCGGAGGGTGCCAATACGCCCATCGTCGCAGGGAAACTTCAAGCATAAGTGACGTATCGAGGTTATGGCCCCACAATCGATCAGGACCGGTCGGCCTAAGATGGCATTATACGCCGTGGGGCAGTCGACCACCACGAATGTGCTATGCTTGAAGGCACAAGCGTCGCTTTCTCCTCTGAGGGTGACCGGAAGTTGAATTTTGCCTAATGGCATGAGTGCGTCCCCATTGAAACCTTGAAGCTGGATGGGGCATGGGGCCAGGTCCGTCTCGGTCAATCCGATCGCGTGGAAGGCCGCTTTGAAGAGGATGTTCACGGAGCTTCCGTCATCGATCAAGACCCGTGAGACCTTCTTATTGGCAATCTGGGCTTCCACCACGAGGGGATCGTTGTGGGGGAAGTGCACATGTCGAGCATCGTCCTCCGTGAAGGTGATGGGAAGATCCATCATTCGGGGACGTTGAGCAGGTGATTGGACCAAGGCGCACATCTCCTCGGCGTGCTCTAACTCCTTCAAGTACCTCTTCTGGGAATTGCGGGTGCTTCCGGCAAGGTGTGGTCCTCCGGAAATGGTGGCGACGTGTCCGTCAACGGGTGGCGGAGCAAGGCCGGGCGGATATGGGTTGCCTGGCCCTGGAGCCAACAAGGCAATGGGCGCCGGAGCAGGTGGAGGAGGAAGTGCTGGGAACTGAGACCCGGGAGCTTGGGGGTGACCGGCTCCAGGAGCGCTAACGGCCCCCCTCTGTCCCGGTGAATATGCAGCTCCGTGAACTACCCCCTGTCCGGGATAGATTATGGGTATTCTCACCCACTGACCGAGGTGTCCCGCTCTTGCCAGGGACTCGATCTCATCCTTCAGCTGAAGGCACTCATTCGTGGTGTGCCCCACGTCTCCGTGGAACTCACACCTCTTATTGGAGTCTCGCGGACGCCTTCCTCCGTGAGACACTTTCGGGGGCTTCCTGTAGTTGACCATATTACAGGTCGCCCGATAGACATTCTCTCGCGAGTCTATCAAACTGGTATATTCCGTGAACTTGGGCTCATAATCCTTTCGGGGTTTCTTTGAATGGTCTCCCCGGTTGGAGTTTCTTCCGCTTCGCTTGCTCCGCGATTGGCTCAAACTTCGTTCCGGGGATTCCGCTTGCGGCTGCGGCTGCGGCATGCTAGGAGCGATACTACATCCGGTTTGTACCGCTCCATACCCAGAGAAATGGGTTTGACCCGGCGTCTGAGCAGACGCTGAAGGCCCATACACACTCGGAGTGAATCGGGCTCCTGGAAGCGTGAGGACTGGTGCGGGAGCTTGCGAAGCAAAGCTCGGCGCAGTCACGGAAGGGGTTGGAGCCGAGGGAACTCCAAAGGCTTGCTGGTAGGCATCCTCAAGGTTGATGATTCCCTGAGCTTTTGACATGAATTCGGACAGGGTTTCTGCCCGTCTCCTTTGCATTTCCCCCCATAGCAGGGAGCCGACAGTAAGGCCCGATTGAAGGGCGATCAGCTTCATGTCATCGCTGACCTTGGTTTTTGCAGCAGCTTCCATCATTCTCTTAATGAAAGCTTTGAGGTTCTCTGTGGGTTGCTGTTTGATGTTGGTTAGGGAACCAACCTCCATGTCGTGGTCGCGGGCAGCAATAAACTGCCTCCTAAATGCGGACTGTAGCTCCTTCCAACTGTGGATTGATCCGGGAGCTAATCTTTTCCACCAGTCCTCCGCAGACTTGGTAAGGGTGAGTGAGAAGCACATGCATTTGGCGTCCTCACTGACGCGCGCCACTTGCATCATTTTATTGTATTTAGCTAGGTGGGTACGCGGGTCTGTCCTCCCATCATATAATTCTATGTGAGGCATTTTGAAGTTATCCGGGAGGGACGTTTCCGCGATCCTCCTAATACATGGTTCCGGGTCTTCCTCCTCAGAATCTGACAGGGCCCCACTTTGCTTCCGGACCAGCTTGGTCAAGGCAGCAATCTGTTCCTCGAGCCTCTTCGTATCACTTTCCGGGAGGTCACGTCCCCGGACCAGCTTGTCATTAATATGATTTCGGAGGTCATCTCCGCGGGGCCGGGCTTTTTCCCCTTTGGCCTTCTCATACTTGGCCTCCAACCTTCTTCTTAGGTCCACCGTGGACCAGCTATCTTCGGAGTGCGAGTTCGCAGCCCGACCGTCCTGATTGACGGAATCACTGGGGCGGTTGTTCCTTCCCCTAGGCCTGGGTGCCTTAGCACCGGGCCCTTTAGGCACAGAGTGCCCCCTTGGGGCTGAAGGGCGTCTGGGCTTAGGAGCGCCAGAGACCTTCTGCGCGCGGGGGGGGGGGGGGGGGGCAGTCGGCCTGGTGATTCACGCCTTTAGGAGGTGCAGGGGCGTCAGCGCGCACAGGCTCTCCAACTTTTTCTTTGCCCTTGTTAGGGGCGGCTTTGGATGGTCCAGCAGCGGCTGGATCCGGCATGGGGGCATCAGCACCACCCCGAACAGAGGTATCCTCGTCCGAGTCGCCTAGATCTCCGAACTTACTTTGGAGGCGTTCCATCATGCGTTGCATTCTTTCGGAGACGCGCTCCTGCTCAGCAAGCTTGGCCTTAGTGGCCACCAGTTCTTCGGCTACTTGGACCAGTTCTGGGTCCTTCTCATAGTAGCAGCCGTCCTTGTAATAACCGTCTTGGACATACTCTTCTTCGTCTTCTAAGTATGTTGTATCTTCGGTACTGACCTGATCCTGGCGGGATGTCGGGTCTTCACCTCGGTAGTCTAAGGGTTCGCTCTGCACCACATCTTCCATCACGGTATCGGGGTTGACCGTAGCATTTTTGTCAACAGCGGATTTTCGCGTAGTCACCATCTCTTTAGTACGAAGTGAATACAAAAAACGTACACAGAAAAAGAGCTGACTAACAACTTCCTACAGCTCTCAATGAAAGCACCAAAATGTTTACCGAGTTTTTCGGAAACGAATAACTAACAGAATAATAAAAAGATAAGAACCGTAGAAATATTGAAATGTAACTAAACAAACAGTGTTTTTACGTGGTTCAGGCGTTAACAAGCCCTAGTCCACGAGTCGATGTTATTATACTTGGAAAAGATTACAGTAAGATGGCTGGTGCATAAGAACTTCACCCACTCACAATGTTTCTCTCGGGTTCTCTTAAAGAAGATGAAGCTAGAGAGATTTTGGTAGAGTCTCTTGCTATCTGATCTCTCTCTCCCCCTTCTTGTAAAAGGAAGGAGTCTTTATAGCTAGGGTTTCAGATTAGGGTTTTTCTCTACGTACATGAGTCTTAATTACACCAGCCATAAATAGGGGATACAATTACTATAGTCGCATGGCTACCAGACTCTATGTGGGTATATTTACGTGAAAGTATGGGGAACACACAAAGTCAGCCGTCTTTTCCAAGTTGTCAGCGGAACAGTAGGCGAAAAGGTACCCTTAGGCGTGCTGGGATGTGTGCGGCTTTGACCTGACGGGCGTGTCAGGCGGGATCCTGTGTCAGATGGATATCATTCCAAATATGCCTTCTCCCGGACTCGACCGTTCGGTTTTGTTCTGTGCGGGGCACGGAACTGTTTCCGCGGAGACCACTCGAAGAGCCTCTCCTGGAAGGGGCCTCCCCGAGGGGTATCCTTCGGGAGTCCGGGAGAGTTGACGAGTTTCCGTGTTGTGCTTGTTTGGAAGAGTAATCCGGATACTAGACAGGAGAGGCGAAGCCTTTCTGTCCATCCGCGAGCTCTGGTCACCCTCCGTGAAAGACATCGATAATTCTGCTTCCCCGAGGTCATCAATCTAAACGCTATCCGGAAATCTGGATAACAATATATATGATAAAGTGAGTATGATTATATGCATGTTTATGAGCATTAAATATGTATGTGGGCTCATTCTTGATAGTTAGGGCATATTTGTAATATTTGCCCATTGCTGGCATAAATATTAATATATGTGAGTAAATGATTGAAACCATATTATTATGTGGATATATTTGCAGTATATGGCTCGAGGCGATCCTAGTGAGTGGATTGGTGGAATAGTCACAGTGGGGTTTAATACCCAGCTCGGGGCGAGGTATTTTAGGAAGTTTAATGTATATTTGGGGTTTATTAAGTAATGGGGAAGTAATTGGAGATTAAATGGGCATGACAGATTAATTGGGAATTTATAGGATTACTCGAGGAGTTAGCGGGAGATGTGGCAAATGACTATTTTGCCCTTGGGGCCATTTAAGGTTAAGGGTATGCTTAGGGGGCAATATGATCTTTTGGTAAGTGAATAGACTCAATAGAAGCCTGTAGATACAAAGTAATAAGCAGAGTCTCTCTTCCTATCTCCTTAGTCGGTTGGCACACCTTCCCTTAGTGGGCATTGAAGCTAGAGGAGTGGCTTGGGGAAATGATTGAGGAGAAGGCTGAGAATTGAAAGTTTGGAAAGCAAAGCTGAGAATTGAGGCTAGGAATTGATAGGTAACAGTGGAGGGATCAAGCTAGGAGTATTCAAGGATTAGCTCAAGGATCAAAACATCTCTGAGGTATGGTTTCAAAATTATAAATCACTGAATTCCATTGTGTTACTATTAGAGTTTAGATCTATAGAAATTATAGGTTGTGACTGGTTATGGGGGTAAGGGAAATGTTTATGGACTAGATATGATGTTTAGGATAAAAGGATAAGAATTCTAAGCTTAGTTCTGGGTTTGGCTGGTGATTGGGGTTGGATTTTAAGATTTAGGCTCGAGGAAAACGCTAGGAAAAAGGTGGAATTTCTGGGTTTGGGGCCTCAGGTCACAGTGCCTATGTGCTTGAAGAGGCTGGGATGCCTCTGTTTTGCCAGGCGTGCCGCGACCCAGGGGGTGCAAGTCGCGGCCCATGTCCTTCAGCAGGGAGGGCCTAGTCTTTGTCTAAGGGGCAAGCTCCAACCCTTTAGGGCAAGTCGCGACCCTAAATGGAAAATAAAGGGAAGCCAAGGTTTTAGGCTCGAGGATTCAAACCTGAGCGCTTGGGACAAATTCTACTGCTCAATTTAGTAGAATTTGAGGTCCCAGAGGCTAGTATTTGTTTTCAAAACATTTAATTGGTTTAGAATCTAAAGATAAGCTCGACTCACGGTTAGGTTTCTAATGATATGAGTATATGGTTAATTATTTAAATTAAACCTATGTGCCTTATCTGTATGCTAGTATAGAAAGCATGATGTGTATGAATATATTTGGTAATAATGGAACTTGATAATTAATGCATGAGTAATGTAGATTGATGCTTTGATATGCTTATTATGCGTGTTATTATTGTGATTGTTTGGACCTGCCCGTGGGATGATTCTGGATATGAACATCAAGGCTGAGGGGTTTAGTCGGTGATTGCAGATTGATTCAGAATGTATGTACTTGAGATCGTTGATTGGACCTAGTATTGTTAGAATGGGGATTGTAGATGATAGTTAGGGTCGGAACCCTCCATCTGCCCCTGGAATTCGCAGCAGATGTTTGCTGGTATGCGAGCAGGGCTGCCATATCAAGATAAGGAGATTAGATGATTAAGACAGCGGGTTTCGTCGGGGAAACACTGCTTCGTATGTCTTGACAGTAAGGGCACCAGTGTTGGTTCAACCTGAGGATGGAAACAGATAAGAGTTATCGTATGAACGGCGTTAGAAGCATTATCCTCCAGTTTTCGAGGAAGGTTTGGGTTTGCTTAGGAGTTGATCAGTGGATGGGCATGATTAACTCTGTCCTTGATGATATGAGAATGGAAGGCCATGATAGAGTAGTTGTTGTTGGGGTTTTATGCCCTAATTAAAACCAAAATTCTTTGTAATCTCATTTTATTATCAATAAAAGAATAGAAATCATTTTTTGACTTGGTCAATCACTTTGATCACATGTTTTGTTTTCATGATTATTTGTTTAATATAAACTTATATTAAATCCCGAGTATATGGCTAATCTTATTTATAGTGACGTAATCACAGTGGAATATAAATATGATTATATGATCAAAATAAGTTAGTCCTAAGATTAGTCAGTGCACAAGATTTACATTGACTTGCCAATCTACGATATGATCTACTGACACATTGTAGTGTTATGTTCTTTCCAGTTCATTAGCAAAGTAGATTAGATCGGGTGTATTTGTTACATCGGACTAGACCGATATTGGCAGTTGATAAGATAAGTAACAATCCTGTTATTATCTATTCTAGTCATATCATATAGTTGACCATAGGTCAATTCAATCTTAATTCTGAGTGGTTAGTATTCTAACTGATTGTATTATTTGAGTTCTTTGACTTGTTCGTTACCAGCTTACCCTACGGACTAGCCCATACTTACATCTTGGGAACTCGGTAGTATAATTGAGTGGGAGAGTTAATCATAGATATGAACATCTATAGCTTCTGATGAAGAAGTGAAATGATAGTTTTCTTTTAGTTTGGTTCAAGGTGTTAAATGATAGAGATCTCATTTCAGTAATTAAATTAGTTTACTGAAATATCATTTACAAGGAACTAAGTGTTTTAAGGATAAAATACAATGAGGGGTAAAACAGTATTTTAGTCCTATCTAATTGTAGACCGTCTATAGAGGATTGAGTGACAATTGTGGTTGTAACAATGGATAATTAATAGCGTATCTATTTTTGTTATAGAGCGTTCTATGAATCCAAGAGTGCAATTCTGGGTCTATAATGGAGTCACGAGGAATTAATAAGTTAGTAAATTTATTTGTTAGATTTATGATAACTTATTGGAGCTTGATTTCATAGGTCCATGGTCCCCATTGTACTTTGGATAAAATCATCTAGACAGTCTCAATTAATTTTTTTAATTATCAATTAGAATTATCAAAGTTGATCAGGTCAATTTTGGATAGTTTCATAGAGTTGTCTAATTTTGAGAAGAAAAGAGAAATTATGGCATATTTATTAATTAAGATAAATTGGTATCTAAATTAATAAATAAGTTTAAATCAAGGTTCAAATTATAAATAATTAATTTGATAAAGGATTTAAATAATTATTTAATTACTTAAATCAATAGAAAATAATACAGACCTTGATTTTAAGTCCAATGGGCTTATAATCAAATGAGAAATTTCACGGGTCTAAAGCCCATGATAATTTCGACCTAGGGCTATTAATTGGCTATTATTTTATTGATTTTTTAATTAAATTAAATAGCCTAATTGAGTCTATAAAAGGAGTGTTTAGAGAGAAGTCAAAGCACAAGTTTGACAAATCACAAGTCAGATTTTCTGATAGGTTTTAGATTCTCTGTAAACGCAAGTCCTTTTCTAAGCCTCTTTGTTATTTTCTCTTCTTCTCTTTGTATCTATGTCATGTGTTGAGAATTTCCCACACTAGTCTAGGTGATTCTAAGGATACATTGGAAGACTGTGAAGGAATTAGAAGAACAATTCAGTTTCTTGATAATACTCTGCGACAGAAATGATACAAGAGTTAGATAAACTGAAGGAAGGACTCTTTCATTCCACTGCGTATACTGTAAGTGTTGATGCTCATAATCTCATCAAGAGAAAATATAAGGCCGTCCCATTCCGCGAGGCCATCAAATAGGCGAGGCCATCATATGGGCGAGGGCCATCCCATTCCGCGAGGCCCTCCCGCCTCGCGAGGCCACTGATCCGCGAGGCCCTTGGGCCACTCCCACCATGCCCATGTGCGAGGCCATGAGGGGCCGCGAGGCCGTCTACGGCGCCCCATGCGCGAGGCCAAGAGGGGCCGCGAGGCCGTCTACGGCGCCCCATGCGCGAGGCCAAGAGGGGCCGCGGGGCCGTCTAAGGCGCCCCATGCGCGAGGCAAAGAGGGGCCACGGGGCCGTCTACGGCGCCCCATGCGCGAGGCCAAGAGGGGTCGCGAGGCCGTCTATGGCGCCCCATGCGTGAGGCCAAGAGGGGCCGCAAGGGCGTCTATGGCGCCCCATGCGCGAGGCCAAGAGGGGCCGCGAGGCCGTCTATGGCGCCCCATGCGCGAGGCCAAGAGGGGTCGCGGGGCCGTCTATGGCGCCCCATGCGCGAGGCCAAGAGGGGCCGCGGGGCCGTCTGCGGCGCCCCATGCGCGAGGCCAAGAGGGGCCGCGGGGCCGTCTGCGGCGCCCCATGCGCGAGGCCAAGAGGGGCCGCGAGGCCGTCTACGGCGCCCCATGCGCGAGGCCAAGAGGGGCCGCGAGGCCGTCTACAGCGCCCCACGCGCGAGGCCAAGAGAGGCCGCGGGGCCGTCTACGGCGATCCATGCGCGAGGCCAAGAGTGGCCGCAAGGCCGTCTATGGCGCCCCATGCGTGAGGCAAAGAGGGGCCGCGAGGCCGTCTACGGCGCCCCATGCGCGAGGCCAAGAGGGGTCGCGAGGCCGTCTACGGCGCCCCATGCGCGAGGCCGCGCAAGGTCCCACGCGCGCACGCCCCGGGAGGTCCATCAGCCCACCATCTTCTCAGGAGGCCGACACCCCGTGACTTGACGCGTATGGGCCCAGGACTCCTACTCAACGCCACGGCCAGTACGGGCACCAAGGATCCCCTTTTTCACACATCGAAGTCCCTATGCTTAGGAGATCTAGTACGAGTCGAATGAGACATATTTGTACGACCAAGTACTAAGTACGGATACCAGTGCCAGTGAGATTGCTGGGGTAAGGATCATGGTCCGTACATCTACGGCCATAGGTCAGAACCGACACCACTACCTCCTGTGCCAATACGCCTGCCACCGCGCCTCAGGCAGGGGTACAGACAAGTAGTGGAGACATCCCCCTGACGCCTGCTCCTGTACGGGATGTACAACCACTACCTCTGAAACCATTCCTCTTATACAGTACGTATGTACCACTTGGTCCCCTGGATCATGATGTACCTAAGGCCATTAGAGCCCATTATAAAAGGAACTCTAAGACCACCTGAAGGGGGGTTGGAAATTTGACTGTAGCAGAGGCATTAGTGTGAATGAGATATTGAATTCTCCATTGTTCTTAGATTATTACTCTTGAGTTATTGTTCAAGTTTTCATAGCTTTCCAATTAGCGATTCTAATTTGATAATTTTTCCAACTTAACTTCGTTGACGAGTTCTGACCGTCAACAGTTTGGCGCCGTCTGTGGGAACGTTAGTTTTAAGCTACTGTTCCACCATTGTTTCCGACAAGAAGAAGATGCCGAGACGCTCGAAGCGACTGAGGGAGACGCGGGAGGTCGAAGTTCACCTGAACGGAGTCCAGCTGAAGGCCTCCATGAGGGACGCTCCTCCGCCCAGAGACGTAGAACCCCCACAAGACCCTGAGGTTCACGGGGGTGATAGGGTGGCCTCATCGCAAGCCGCTCCACTCGGAGGGAGTCCTCCAAGAGCACCACCGGCAAACGCTGATGCGTTCCCTCCTCCAAAACCGCCGCAGGCACCGAACTCCGGCCGGCAAGACCCGGGTCATTCTACCCGTAGGCATGACAAGCACCCCCGAGTCCACTCCGTGAGCTCAAGTTCAAAATCCCGGTTTTACGAAGAGGAGATACGTGAACTCCATCGCAAAAACCAAAGATTAGAAACCACCTTAGAAAACATGCAAGAGGTCCTTAACGGCCTATTGCAGGGTAAGTCTAGCGTGACCTTGCCTAAGGGGAAGGAGAAGGGCAAGGATAGGGTGGAGACCACTGTGCCGGTAGATGATGGGAGAACCCAACATTCAACTAGCAACACCCCCCGCACAAAGCAAAATGATCACCCCGAACCGCCTAAGCAGGCCCAGAAGCCAGCACCGAGAACCAACGCTGCCCCTCGCCATGAGGACGAGGTCACCTCCAAAAGAACACCCCCAGACTTGCGGGAGGAGCTCAATAAGAAGAGGGCGGGCAAAGGGACCACGCCCCCTGTGGCGCCTCGAGAAGGCAAGGGAAAGGAAGATCTTAGCCCGCCCACTCTGAGAGACACCCTCAGCAAAAGGAGGCAGGACCTAGACACGGAGATGCGGAGCTTGCGGAGCAAGATTGTCACCGCGTCGGGTGGCCAGGCCTTTGAGGAAGACTTCGACCATGAGTCGCCCTTCGTGCAAGAAATTCAGGCAATCCGACTCCCCACCAATTTTAAGGAGCCCAATATGACCCCTTACGAAGGGAACACAGATCCAAAATACCACCTGGATGCGTTTAATGATCTGATGAAACTAAGGGGAATCGGGAGTGGTGCCAGGTGCCATTGCTTCGCTGTTACCTTGAAGGGACCCGCCTATAAATGGTTCAAAAGACTAAGGCCAGGGTCCATCAGGTCCTGGCAGCAGTTCTCTGATGAATTCCTCCAACAGCACCATGCCGTGCGGGACTACACAATGCCAGGTACCAGTCTGGCCAACGTGAAGCAAGGGGAGAAGGAGAACCTAAAAAGCTACATTCACCGGTTCAATATGGAGGCCGCAAAAGTGGGGAGCCTAACACGCCGGGAGTTAAAAATGGCCATTACTACTGGGGTACTCCCAGGGAGCAAGTTGTGGGACAACATGCTAAAGAGGGAAGTCACCGACTTGGATGACTTCTATGAAAGAGCACAGAAGTACATCCGTGTGGAGGATGGCCACGCAAACCTGAAGGCCGGAAAGGAGGAGCCCCACGCAAAGCCCCCAATTAACGACGGGCCAAATATAGCTAAGAAGAAGAGGACGTATGAGGGGTCGAGAGATGACCAGCAGAGGAAGACCAAACGAGGGGGTAATCATAGGCCAACGGCCTATACTTACTATACGAACCTCACTGACACCAGGGAGCATATTTACGTCACCAACGAAGATCGAGTACCCTTCAAAAAGCCCCCACCAATGAGAAAGGATCGGTCCAAGAGGGACCCCAGTAAATACTGCCAATACCACAAGGACATTGGACACACCACGGCAGAGTGTATCCACTTGAAGGAGGAAATTGAGGAGCTTATCCGCCGGGGGAACTTGGGCCGCTATGTCAAGAGAGAAAGGCAAAGGCCAGAAAACGAGCCCACAGCGCCCCAGGCACAGGAGCGAGCCCCAGAGATACAGGGGGAGGTTCGCACCATTTTTGGAGGCCCAGGATTTGGGGGAGATTCTAGGAAGGGACGAGATAAATATGCAAGAGAGGCTCGACGAAGTCCGCCTCCCTGCGTCATGAGTTTAGAACAACGACCGCCGAAAAGTTTCAAAGGGGAAAACGACTCGATAACGTTCATTGAGGAAGATGCATGAGGGGTACACTTCCCCCATAATGATCCGCTGGTGCTGACAGTCCAGTTGGCAAACATGCGTGTGCATCGAGTCTTGGTAGACAACGGGAGCTCAGTGGATATCCTATACCGCCCTGCTTTGGAAAAGATGGGATTGGGTATGCGTCACCTGAAGCCCTGCCAGTCGTCCCTATACGGATTCACAGGGGATTCAGTGCAACCCCTTGGGATGATCGAATTGACACTTACCATGGGGGAGCAACCCCGCCAGACTACAGTCATGTCTAACTTTGTCATAGTAGATTGTGCATCAGCTTTCAACGCGGTATTGGGGAGGCCCTCCCTGAGAGAATTGAAAGCCATAACTTCAATATATCACTTGGTTGTCAAGTTCCCGACTCCAGGAGGGGTCGCAAGTATGAAAGGAGAACAGAAAGAAGCGAGGGAGTGTTACAACACCTCACTCCGCACGCCTGCAAAGCCACGTGAGCCAATGGCCATGGTGGTACATGAGGCGATAAGCAGGCCCACAGGGGGTCCGCAGGAGCTGGACCCTCGGGTCGTGGATGAGACAAGAGCAGAACCGGTAGAAGAAGTAGAGGAGGCTACGGTGACGGAAGAACCCTTAAGGAAATTGAAGATAGGGAGAAGCCTACAAGGTGGCGTGAAGGAGGAATTGATAAGATTTTTGAAGGATAATCTAGACGTATTTGCATGGAGTCATGAGGACATGGTGGGCATAGACCCCAGCGTAATGTGCCACCACCTGAACATCTCCCCAGGAGCAAGGCCCGTCAGGCAGAAAAGGCGGGCGCTAGATCTAACAAGATATGCAGCGTTAAAGGAAGAGGTTGATAAGTTGAAGGCCAACGGTTTCATCCGTGAGTCCTTCTACCCTGTGTGGGTATCGAACCCAGTACTCGTGCCAAAGCCGAACGGGAAGTGGAGAACTTGCGTTGATTTCACGAATTTGAATAAAGCTTGTCCTAAGGACAGCTTCCCACTTCCCAGGATAGATCAGTTAGTAGATGCAACAGCGGGGCATGAGTTACTAAGTTTTATGGACGCCTACTCAGGATACAACCAAATCCCAATGAACCCAGAAGATGAAGAACACACGTCATTCATTACAGACAAAGGGCTATACTGCTACAAAGTGATGCCCTTCGAGCTCAAGAATGCGGGAGCCACCTATCAAAGGCTGGTGAATAAAATGTTCGCCAATCAGATAGGAAGGAATATGGAGGTGTATGTGGATGACATGCTTGTGAAAACCAAAGTAGCAGCAGAGCTCAACAAAGACCTTGGTGAGATGTTTGACACGCTCAGGAAATACAGGATGAAGTTGAACCCAGCCAAGTGCACTTTCGGGGTATCCTCAGGAAAATTCTTGGGCTTCATGGTCAATTCCAGAGGCATCGAGGCCAATCCTGACAAGATAAAGGCACTCATAGAAATGAGCCCGCCAAAGAACAAGAAGGAGGTGCAATGCCTAACAGGAAGGGTGGCGGCCCTTAATAGGTTCATCTCGAGGTCCACCGATAAATGCCTCCCATTCTTTGACATCCTCAAAGGGAGCAAAAAGTTTGCTTGGGATGAAAGATGTGAGGAAGCATTTGTCAGGTTGAAAGAGCACCTGGGGAGGCCGCCCCTGTTAGCAAAGCCAGAGAAGGGCGAGAAGCTGTACCTGTACTTGGCAGTGTCTGAGCATGCCATCAGCGCGGCCCTGGTTAAGGGAGAGAAGAAGCAACAACAGCCCGTATACTATATCAGCAAGCGTCTGGTGGACGCGGAGAGCCGGTATCCAGAGATCGAAAAACTGGCCTATGCGCTAGTAGTGGCGTCGAGAAAGTTGAAGCCTTACTTCCATGCGCATACAATTGATGTCTTAACAGATAGTCCTTTGAGACAAGTCTTACATAAGCCAGAGACTTCAGGGAGACTAATGAAATGGTCGATTGAGCTAAGTCAGTTTGATATCGTCTACACCCCAAGGGCCTCCATCAATGGACAGGGGATGGCAGATTTTATAGTAGAGTTCACCCATCAGCCGAATGAAGGACAGAGTGAAGGAGGGGAGCAGCCTGTTGTGGAGGATGAACTAGGAGGTGTAGAGGAGTGGAGTTTGCATGTTGATGGGGTGTCGAATGAAGGAGGATCGGGAGCGGGCATCATGATGACCGGGCCCGAGGGACACAGAATGTACTGCGCAATCCAATTTGGGTTTGAGGCCTCCAATAACGAGGCGGAGTACGAGGCGCTCTTAGCTGGCTTGCGTCTAGCCCAGGAATTGAAAGTAACGCGCCTTCATATTTTCAGTGACTCACAATTGGTGGTATGCCAAATAAAGGGGGAGTACCAAGCAAGGGGGCCAAAGATGGCAGCATATTTGGAGAAGGTAAAGGGTTATCTGGGACGAATGGCGACATATACTATAGAGCAAATACCCAGAGAAAAGAACACCCATGCCGATGCACTCGCAAAGCTGGCATCTACCAAGGATGGTGATGTCTTGGAATCAATACCCGTGGAGTACTTACCAAAGCCCAGCATCGAAGGCGCAGATGTGCACATGATCAGCGTCCCAAAGAAATCATGGACCGAGCCAATCAAGAGGTACCTGGAGGAAGGAGCCTTGCCTGCGGATAAAAACGAATCTCGGAGGTTGGTGTACAAGGCCGCAAGGTACGCCTTGATAGATGGGGTCCTTTACAAAAGAGGATTCTCCATACCACTCCTGCGGTGTGTAGAAGAAGAGGAGGCGTTGAAGGTGTTACAAGAGATCCACGAGGGAGAGTGCGGCAACCACGAAAGTGGACCCTCCACGGCTAGGAAGGCCATGAGACAAGGATACTACTGGCCTTCCATGGAGAAAGACGCACATGACTTTGCCACGAAATGCGACAAGTGCCAGAGGCACTCCAATTACCCTCGAAGACCCCCAAGCGAACTGACCAGCATGCCAGCCCCTGGCCCTTCGCTATCTGGGGGATAGACTTAATCGGCGCTCTTCCTACAGGCAGGGGTGGAGCGAAGTACGCGGTGGTGGCAGTGGATTATTTCACTAAGTGGGTAGAAGCGGAACCCCTTGTGAAGATAACCGCTAAGCACATCACCTCTTTTGTCAACAAATTCATTGTGTGTCGATATGGAGTACCCTACAAGATTATTTCCAACAATGGTACCCAGTTCGAAGGAGGAGCCTTCGATGAATATTGCAAGGAAAGAGGCATAAGGAGGAGTTTCTCCGCGGTGGTACACCCCCAGGCCAATGGACAAGTGGAAGCCATAAACAGTGTCCTTAAGAAGAACATGAAGAAAAAGCTGGAAAAAATGAAGGGAGCCTGGGTAGATGAGCTACCAAACGTGCTATGGGCTTACAGGACCACCCCACGCTCGACTACTGGAGAATCCCCATTCTCCCTGGCCTACGGATGCGAGGCCGTGTTACCAGTCGAGATGCGAGTCGAGTCCCATAGGGTACGGGCATATGGAGACAAAGCCAACCACGTAGCCCTGGCCGAAAGCTTAGACATGCTGGAGGAAAAGAGAGAAAAAGCCCAAATGAGGGTGGCGGTATACCAGCAACGCGCTGCAAGGTACTACAATTCGAGGGTGCGAGAGAGAACTTTCAGAGTCGGCGACCTGGTGCTGAGGAAGGTGCTCCCAAACACGCGAGACCCAGGTGCTGGAGTGCTGGGGGCAAATTGGGAGGGGCCCTACCAGGTTGCTCAGTGCATCCCCCTGAACACTTACAAGCTGGCTCGCATGGACGACACCATCATACCCTGGGCATGGAACGCAGAACACCTGAGGAAGTACTACCAGTAAGGCGCCCATGCCCGCGGGTAAAAGTACAAGTGTGGCACGCTGCCTTGATAGGATAGGAAGAAATCAAAGAGGTTACCTAGATAGCCTCCTAAGTAGATGTGAGTCTTTTTATGTTTTGCTTCATATGACAACCACCTATGTACCATTGCAACTACGTGTATGAGACCATTATGTCACGAATATGATGAATGAAACCACGTGTTATAAGTAAAATTGTTAGCCACTTCGTGTGTTATTTTTTCTTCGATACTCGGGTATCGGCCAAAGTGTCCGCCGAAATAAATTTCACCAAACACTTGGGGGGGCAGGACAAGGGGGCGATAACACAGCTAGCAAGGGGAACCTAAAAAGGGCCCCCTAACGGAGGATCTTGGAAAGGACCCCTCGCCCTCCTAAAAAAGAGGCTCCTAAAAAAGACCCTCTCATAAGGGATCTTGAAAAGGGCCCTCAATTAGGAGTAGCCTAAAAACGACCCCCTATGCATTAGGAGGACCCGAGAGGGACCATGGCCCTGGAAAGGACCGTTCAATGGGAGGTCCTAGAAGGACCCCTTATATCGGGGCCCTAGACGAAGTCCCTAAACACAGAAAATAGTAAAAAGACCTTGCAAGGCCTCCCTTGAGTTTACAAGGATTAGCTACCCTTGTGAACATCAAGGAGGCCAAAAGGCCTTACGAAAGAAAAATATATATAGTGACAACACTAATAAGTCTAGAGCGGCCACCAAGCCGTCTAGCCAAAAAGGGTCCTAAAAGAGACCCTTGCAGAAATGGTAGTATGCAAAATGACGAGAGGGACGCTTCTCGCAAAGAAATAATAAGCGCGCGCAAGAAAAACATAAAAGGATAGCTAAGACCCAAGGGGTCAAAATATCCTTATAGAAGCCACCAAGAGGCACCAAAAGAGGTCCCAATGAACCCTCTCACATGGGTTCCAAAGGACCTCCAGCCTGATAAATAAAAGAAGTGAACCAACCAAACCCCATCATACAGGCATAAAAGGGCCTCAAATGCAACAGAACAAGAAATAAACAGCAACATCATATATATTTATACATTAAAAAGAAATAAAAAGAGAGTTATCGAGAGAATACAAGAGTTACTAACAGAAAAGTAGCACTGGTGATGATGTTACAAAATAAAAACAAAACAAAAAAGGAGCGAGACTATTTCAAGGCCTCCCGTAGTAGGCACTCCACCAGGCCGCTCGGGCAACGGCCTGCTCACCAAAAGAGGAGAAGTCGAAGTTGGGATCCTGCTTCCACACATTGTAAAGAGCCCGGTCTATAGACTTGCGCTCGGTTATGACCCTCTCTGCCTCCAAGGAAGCTCTCGCCGTCTCCCAGGAAGCCCTCTCCGCCTCCAAGGAAGCGACCTTCTCCTGAGCCGACTGTAGTTCTGCCCTAAGGGCCTCAACTTCAGTCCCCATTTGGATAACCATCTCATGCGACCCAGACGCAGCGACCTTGGCCCCCTGGAGCTCGCGCTCCAGGCGTTTAGTCTTGCCCTTCAGCTCCTTGTTCTTAGCCTTCAGCTTCTCATTCCTCGAGTCCAACTTGCCATATTTAGTACGGGCCTTTGACAGTTGGGCCTTGGCTGCGCTAAGCTCATTTTCGAGCTCCTGGACCTGGACTATGAGACCGTCCCTCTCAGTGGTTGATGCGGAGAGGACGCCGGACGAGTCATCATGCCGAAGAGACACAATATAGACCTGCACAAGAAAATCAATGGCATCAGCAATAAGTAACAAAAAGAGAAACACATGTGCATCTATGCATAATACTAATCAAAGTAAGGTGCAAAGCCTCACCCAAGCCGCGGCACGCCTTAGCATCTCCCCGAGGTCTGGTTGAGTCACGTTCCCCAGGCTCCTCCAGTCGGAGACAGGGAGGCTTGCAGCTATTGGAACAAAACGCTGCCCATAAACTGAGGCCATCCTGGTCACCCAAGGCTCTGCCTCCACGCTAGGAATATCTGGTTGGACAGGAACGGATGAGCCAGTCGCCGAAGCAGAAGGCGGCGCAGAGAAGGAAAAAAACTGGGACCCCGGTGCATTAGAAGGGGGCTTCGAGAGGTCGACGTAGTCAGCGTCTGGTAGCCAATGTCATGGGGGACCTGGGGGAAAACGTCCGTGCCATCAAGGCCAGGAGGGACGTAACATCCCGCCGCGGCCTGCGGGTCCAGAGATGGAAAAGCCATGTCCTGGTCATGTGGGCCATAGAGAGGGCACCCCCCGGGGGACGGGGGGGCATCCTCCATCTCCACCTCAGCCTCACCCTCGTGTAGTGATGGCCCAGCCAGCGTAGCCACAACCTTCTTAGACCCGGTGATCGACCACAGGAACTTGGAGTTAGAGACCGGGGACAATTGGTGGCGGGTGAGATTTTCCACCGTAAAAAGGACCGTTGCCTTCTTCTCAGCGGAATCTGCAGCAATGAGTTTGCCTATGGCCTCCGCCTCAGATCCAATGACCGAAGGATCAGCAAAGTGCCCTACAAGAACCACGTCGATGTTAGTACAAGAGAGAGTGCAAAACAGTAAGTTCTAGTAAGAAAAAAAAAAGAAAGACCAGGATACTTACTAGGGTTGGCGCGGAAGCTTTCACGAACCGAGAGAGGCCCCTCTACCCAAAAAAAGTCTTGTTTCCAAGGCCCGGTATTGGACACCGAGCCCTCTATTAAGGGGAGCTCACTGTTGGCCTTCTGCAGATAGTAGAAGCCCTTGGACTTGGGCAATGCTATAAGGTTATACAAGGAATGCACCTCCTGCGCCGTCGGGGCGCATTTCTCATTATCCTTAAACCAAATGAAGAGGCAACTTAAAGTCAACCAACTGTTGGGTGACAGTTGGAGAGGGGCCAAATCAAAATAGTTGAGAACCGCCACAAAGAACGGGTGCAGAGGAATGGTGCCGCCCGCCTTCAGAATCTGCTCGCTCAAAGCCACAAAGCCCAGTTTGGGGCGGTCGGCCCGGCAAGTCTCCTGAGGAACGTGCAGGGCGTATTCTGGAGGAGCTCGGTAATGTTTCATGATTGCCTTCAATTTATTCGGAGACACGTGGGACACTAGGCTGGACGCCAGTAGGGGGCGTCGTCCTCTTCCTGGACGGACACCTGTCTGCGTGCTTTTGACATATCTGCAAAATCAAAAGAAATATGTGAGGAAGAGGCAGAACACTTAACCCTCCATTTTTTCCTCCTAGCAAGAGTTTTCCATCGAGGGAGCAATGGCGGAAGCGCTAAACTAGGATCAACTGAGACTAGGGGCTGAGGAGAGGAGCTGGCAGTCCCATAACCGTCATCAAGCGAGGAGGGAGTGGGAGGTTCCGGCAGAATGTGTCCCTCCATAAATTCTAACTCCCACCGCAATTCGAAAAGGGTCGTCCTAAGGCGCTATATGGTCACTAAGGCCCAGGGGTGAAGGTCCTCCATCTCCCCTCGACACCGAGTCAATTTCGCTCTCTACCACCCAAATTTTGCGCCTAAGGTCAGCCATGCACTCAAGATGGCGAATGAGGGCTTGCCGCAAAGAATCATGGTCCTTGTAAGGGTTGCCCTCAGGGGACTCTGAGTCTAAGGACAGATCGATAAACTCAACCCCTGGGGGTATGTCGGACGGGCCGTCACTGGCCATGAGACCACGTCCCAACAGCAAAAAGGGGCTCACGTATAAACGAGGGGAAGGCTACAAAACACAAAGGAATAGGCTTAATACCTCTAGATGAAAACGCCCTAAATGGACTACTACAGGGTGTATATATAAAAAAAAAAAAGAGGAGGGGCGTGCATATGGTCAAACTCACTACAAGCTCGAACTAATGTACCCCATCCCAAGTGTTGCTGGTCTGGATCCGATAAAATAAGTAAATAAACGGGAGAAGGAAAGAAAATATACCTCAAGCGATTAAAAGAACGAAGTCGGAGTCCAAGGAAGGTTGGGAGGCGAAAAGCACCAAAGCGTTGAAAATGCGCGTCTGCAAGAATTAACCAGAAATGTGTGTTAGTCCTAAAATATACACACCAAGAAACTAGCTTATATGTAAAAAAAAAATGATGAAAAAATGGAAAAGTGATGAAATTATGGAGAAAGTGTGGCTGAGGGGGATTGAACCCTTTACCTCTTGGAAGGAGCAAGGGTTTAACTACCACTAAGCCAAGGAGGTAAGATGTAAATATTGAGCCATGCATGATGGCCTATTTATAGGAACCAAGATGAATAGTCTACAAGAGAACCTAAAGGCCCTCTCCTAGACTAGGGGGGCAAGTGTTGATGCTCATAATCTCATCAAGAGAAAATATAAGGCCGTCCCATTCCGCGAGGCCATCATATGGGCGAGGGCCATCCCATTCCGCGAGGCCCTCCCGCCTCGCGAGGCCACCGATCCGCGAGGCCCTTGGGCCACTCCCACCATGCCCATGTGCGAGGCCAAGAGGGGCCGCGAGGCCGTCTACGGCGCCCCATGCGCGAGGCCAAGAAGGGCCGCGAGGCCGTCTACGGTGCCCCATGCGCGAGGCCAAGAGGGGCCGCGGGGCCGCCTACGGCGCCCCATGCACGAGGCCAAGAGGGGCCTCTTGGCCTCCTACGGCGCGGCCGTCTACGGCGCCCCATAAGCGAGGCCAAGAGAGGTCGCGGGGCCGTCTACGGCGCCCCATGCGCGAGGCCAAGAGGGGCCGCGAGGCCGTCTACGGCGCCCCATGCGCGAGGCCAAGAGGGGCCGCGAGGCCGTCTACGGCGCCCTACGCGCGAGGCCAAGAGGGGCCGCGGGGCCGTCTACGGCGATCCATGCGCGAGGCCAAGAGTGGCCGCGAGGCCGTCTATGGCGCCCCATGCGCGAGGCCAAGAAGGGCCGCGAGGCCGTCTACAGCGCCCCATGCGCGAGGCCACGCAAGGTCCCACGCGCGCACGCCCCGGGAGGTCCATCAGCCCACCATCTTCTCAGGAGGCCGACACCCCGTGACTTGACGCGTATGGGCCCAGGACCCCTACTCAACGCCACGGCCAGTACGGGCACCAAGGATCCCCTTTTTCACACATCGAAGTCCCTATGCTTAGGAGATCCAGTACGAGTCGAATGAGACATATTTGTACGACCAAGTACTAAGTACGGATACCAGTGCCAGTGAGATTGCTGGGGTAAGGATCATGGTCCGTACGTCTACGGCCATAGGTTAGAACCGACACCACTACCTCCTGTGCCAATACGCCTGCCACCGCGCCTCAGGCAAGGGTATAGACAAGTAGTGGAGACATCCCCCTGACGCCTGCTCCTATACGGGATGTACAACCACTACCTCTGAAACCATTCCTCTTATACAGTACGTATGTACCACTTGGTCCCCTGGATCATCAAGTACCTAAGGCCATTAGAGCCCATTATAAAAGGAACTCTAAGACCACCTGAAGGGGGGTTGGAAATTTGACTGTAGCAGAGGCATTAGTGTGAATGAGATATTTAATTCTCCATTGTTCTTAGATTATTGTTCTTGAGTTATTGTTCAAGTTTTCATAGCTTTCCAATTAGCGATTCTAATTTGATAATTTTTCCAACTTAACTTCGTTGACGAGTTCTGACCGTCAACAGTAAGTATTCTTATCTTTGTTTCTCTTTGAATTCAATTTTAGAAACATGTTATAGGTTATCTCATATTAATTTGTTTAATATTATATCTACATGAAAATAAATAAAGATCCTATATAAAGTTTTCAACAGTTGCACCATGCGCATGAGGCAGGAGGATGCCCTGATGTGGTGGGAAATAGTACCCCAGACCCGGAATGTTATCATGATGGGTTGGGAGGAATTCAGACAGTGATTTGACAAAAGAGACTATTGTGAAGTAATTTGAACTACGAAGACTAATGAGTTTATGAACTCAGTTCAGAATGGTAAGACAATGACAGAGTATGTCAAAGGATTTGATGCGTTGGTAATCCGCTTTTGCTTTGATTTTAATGGATGTAGCCCGAAAAGAACAATTATCTAAGGAATGAATTCTGGGATGGCCCAGAGCATCAGGGTCGCTCCAGTGCATGAGATTTTCATCTATGCTCGGGCATTAGGATAGGCCTTGTTACTAAAGACATAAAAGATGAGATACGAAATGAGAGGGTCGTGGGGCAAGAAGCGCAAGCAATGGTATTCCAATTTGCGAGATTAAGTAAGGGCAGATGCTCAGTAACCAGAAAAGAAGGATCCCTGATAGTTTTACTACTCCTTGTTTTGACAGGAAGGGTTATAGTTTACAGGTTAGCCGCCAGGGCGGAGATGAGGCCTGGTAAAGTTATTTAGTATGCGCTAGATGTGGGAGACGCCGTCGGGAAGGATGCCAAGTGAAGGCATGTTTTCTACATGGAACAGTTAAGCATGTTAGGGTGGATTGCCCGAGATTAGAAAAGGGAGGACTGGTCTGCCTCGTTACAGTCAGAGCTCGAGGATAGTTCCTCGTAGACGTCCGGTTGACTAGTTAGTCCTCATTCTTTGTTATATAATGAGCTGGAAGAATTCAGTGTTGTGTATCTCCCATAAAAGATTCAGATATGAAGTACATGCCCCAAGGTTGTTATACCATGGGGCTTGAGATATTAGTGCCTGCTGGGGAAGAGTTGGTAACTTTCAAGGGAAGAATTGGAATACAAGTGGTAAAAGGTTTATAGTAAAAGTGATTGAGCTCTTCATATAAGAGTTTTGATATGAGCCTGAGTAGGAGCTAATTTGTTAAATAATGGACAACCATGGATTGCAGGAGATGATAATAATGTGTGAATTGGAAGGGAAGGACCCGGTCGCATCTACGGGATGCCTAGATATTGGGGTAGATATTGCCTGGAATATATCAGTTAGACTGAATGGAAACTGGATTAGCTGGTAAGGTTTCAAATGGGTGCACAAATAAACTATTGGGTATGCTACAGGCTTTGGGTATGAGTAGACTCGGTATCAGGGACATCATGAAGAATAATACTAGCTTAGCAAAAAGGATTAATGGTTCAGTTGAAGAAGTATTTGACTTGAGAATGGATTAGATGGAGCATCGCATCGTGGGACACATCGACATCGCCCATTAAGGATGAAGGATTCAATTGCACAGTTGCAAGATAGGACAATGTTCTCAAGAATTGATCTTTGTTCTGGCTATTACCAGCTGAGGATCAAGGAAAGAGACATTATAGGAATTACTTCTTGCACCAAGTAGGATGTAATGGGTTATCAGTGAAGGTTCTTAACTAACCAATGCTTCAACGACATAGGTAAGTTTGACAGGCAAAGAGTACAAGAACGACATGGATGAGTCATATTCAGACTGGTTAGGAATGTGTTGGTCTACTCCCAGTTAGAAGAAGAATGCAAATGACCACTACGTTGATAATACTAAGACTGATGAAGTAAGGTTTCAGGTAAGGCTCCAGAAAGTGTAAGCTTCGATTTCTCCAAAGGTATTCAAGGTCACGTTATAGGAAGTGATGGGATCATGTATGAAGGAATTCAATCAGAAGTCACAAAGAGATTACCAAAGAACACCTGAGGGGTGAGAAATATAGTGAGATCAATAAGATACGCCAGTTACTACTTGAAGCATTTTCGAAGAAAGCTACACCCAAGATTGGGATGACACGAGAACCTAAAGTTGGACTAAATGGATATTTTTGTATAAGATTTTCATAAGATAAAATAAGGATTGGTTAGCACCCTATGGTATTAGAAATCATAAGTAATGGATGAATGCAGAAGGGCAAAGTGAAGGATATTGTCTTTGCTTAAGACATGAAACTATAAGGTGGTGCATCAAAGATTAAGACACGCCTGGGTATAGACTGGAAGGACGGTTGTTCGTGCTTCACAGTAGATGAAAGAATAAGAACACGAATGTTATACATGGAGCATAAAGTTGATGGTACTGCTAGATAGCCATGGTTAGGGTGCAGTGTGGACACCTACGGTATATGTGTGAATGTATTAGAGCAAAGGATTTGAGCGTTTGGTCATCTGTAGAGGAATAACCTTGAGACAAAGACCTAGTGGAAATTAATGGGTGATTCACATTGGAAAACCTGAAATGTGGAAGTTGACCTCCTAAGTTGAGAAAGATTTGTGCCAGATGTATATGACGCCATGGATTACAGTAAAGTTAGATGAGGTAATGATCAAGATTGATATAGTATCTGCAGTTAATAGTGGACAGATATATCTCTAGGGTTAATGAAATTCAAAGAGAAGATCTTGTAGGAATGGTTCAGAATCCTCCTATTTTAGTATGAATGAATTAAGGTATGAAGATCGGATGAGTAATCCAATGGAACCTAGTGTTGAGGTGGAGATTATAGATTAATAATGTACTACCTCCTTATGAATATTGTAACCAGGAAGTTTAAATGGATGTTAAGATCTAAAATCCATATAGTAAAAAGGTATAGTAATGGACCGTAAGAGTGGACCACATTAGACGGCAAGTAAGAAGGTTGGACATGAAAGGTTGTGACTCAACAGATTGATTTAACACACTTTGGTACATGTGAGCGGGTGATACAGTAAGGCATTTGGGCGATAGGAGACTATATGTCTTTCGTGGAACATCGAAGTTGATAGTGTCGGGTTGAGACCCTTTATTTTCCAAGTTCTGGAAAAGGATGTAGAAAACAAAGAGTATAAGAGTGAAACCTAGAATTATTGGTTACCTTCAGATAGACTGGCAATTTGAAGAAGTGACTCAGATTTTGAAGAATTATACCTCGAATGTGCAAGTGTTTGGGCATTGAGATAAGTACGATCCCTTGATTGAATCGTCACAGTGGTGGATGTTGGTCAACGGCTAGGGTGACTCGGCATAAGATATAGTAAGGTTGAGAGCAAGAAGTACTTGTTCCAAGCAATGAAATGAAAGACAGATGATATTGTGATTCAGTACTAGTTAGGGGAAACCAATGAGGTTATTAGAATTATTAGGGCAGAAGTGTCTGCCTATCTGAAAGGACATAAGAGTTTGGAAGTTTCAAGTATGGGAACACAAAGTTCTAGGACGGGAGACTTGTACTTCTCCAAATATTGCAGACAAGAAAGAATATGATATTTTTGGAAAGAAAGAGGAGTTTTGACTCCCAATTTAATACGACTTCTAAGATCTTACTAAGGACTAGGCCAGGGGCCTACAGATTAGCCTTACCCTAGTATGGGTGGTGGCTTTTGTATATTGCCGATGCCAATGTCAAGAAATGAAATGTATGATAATCACCGCTGATGAGGTGAGGAGACCCTAGGATTTCAACGGAGTTATTGCGCAAGGAAAAGCTAATTGAATTATGATAAGGAGATAAGGTCTTATGGAATAAGACTGTCACTCTAGTAAGATTGTTATTGAAGGATAAAAAGGTAAAGGGCTAGACTCTGAAATTACAGTCAGATATCCGGGATTTGTATCCTGAAGTGTTTGAATAAATTTCGAGGATGAAATTTTAGTAAGGACGGGATAGTTGTAACGTCCCAAAAATGCTAATAGGGTTTAGTGCCTTGCTTAGCGTGTCGAGGGGCATAACTAGATATATGTGTGATTAACTGATTAAATGTGTGACTGCGTGGTATGCATGATATATATGATAATGTGAGTATGATTATATGCATGTTTATGAGTATTAAATATGCATGTGGACCCATTCTTGATAGTTGGGGCATATTTGTAATATTGGCCCGTTGCGGGCATAAATTTTAATATATGTGAGTAAATGATTGAGACCACATTATTATGTGGATATATTTGCAGTATATGGCTCGAGGCGATCCTAGTGAGCAGATTGGCCAAATAGTTACAGGGGGTTTAATACTCGGCTCAGGGCGAGCCTAGGGGTATTTTTGGAAGTTTAATGTATATTTGGGGTTTATTGAGTAATGGGAAAGTAATTGGAAATCAAATGGGCATGTCGGGATTAATTGGGAATTTATAGGATTACTCAAGGAGTTAGCGGGAGATGTGGCAAATGACGATTTTCCCCTTGGGGCCATTTAAGGTTAAGGGTATGCTTAGGAGGCAATATGGTCTTTTGGTAAGTGAATAGACTCAGTAGAAGCTTGTAGATACAAGGTAATAAGCAGAGTCTCTCTTCCTCTCTCCTCAGTCGGTTGGCACACCTTCCCTTAGTGGGCATTGAAGTTAGGGGAGTGGCTCGGGGAAATGGCTGAGGAGAAGGCTGAGAATTGAAAGTTTGGAAAGCAAAGCTGAGAATTGAGGCTAGGAATGGACAAGTAGCAGCTGAGGGATCAAGCTAGGAGTATTCAAGGATTAGCTCAAGGATAAAAGCATCTCTGAGGTATGGTTTCAAGGTTCTAAATCATTGAATTCTGTTGTGTTACTATTAGAGTTTAGAGTTGTAGAAATTCTAGGTTGTGACTGGTTATGGGTGTAAGGGAATTGTTTATGGACTAGATATGATGTTTAGGATAAAAGGATAAGAATTCTAAGCTTAGTACTGGGTGTGGCTGGTGATTAGGGTTGGATTTTAAGGTTTAGGCTCGAGGGAAACGCTGGGAAAAAGGTGGAATTTCTGGGTTTGGGGCCTCAGGCCGCAGCTCTGTTTTTCAGGCGTCGCGGCCCGCGTGCTTGAAGAGGTTGGGATGGCTCTATTTCGCTAGGCGCACCACGACCGAGGGGGTGCAAGTCGCGGCCCATGTCCTCCAATAGGGAGGGCCTGTCCTCTGTCTAAGGGGCGGGTTGCGACCCTTTAGGGCAAGTCGCGACCCTAAATGGAAAATAAATGGAAGCCAAGGTTTTAGGCTCGGGGATTCAAACCTGAGTGCTCAGGATGAATTCTACTGTCTGTTTTAGTAGAATTTGAGGTTCCAAAGGCTAGTATTTGTTTTCAAAACATTTAATTGGTTTAGAATCTTATGGTTATCTATTATCGCATGTGACTAGGTTTTACCGCAAGGGCTTAGGAATTAAGGATCGTGCTCGAGGTCGTCATACGCTTGCTGCTCGGGACTAGAGGTAAGAAAACTGCACCCGAGTTGTGGTTGGGGCTTAAACCCCTTGCATGAATATATTATGAATATGGACATATCTGTAGTTTAGAATATCTTATTGGGCATGGTTGTATGCACTGCCATTGATTACTTGCTATGCATTGTGCATTTGTGATTATATTTGTTTACAGGCTGGCTTAAGGGTGCCGGGGGCCAATAGCAAGCGTGCGGAGCGCATCCCAGCCAAAGGGCGCCGAGATCGGCTATAAAGCCCATGGACTTGGCCTAAGGGCGCCGGGCCTGGACGTTATACAATAAACAGAAGCGTGGTTCACACTTAGCTATTTGTATTGATTGATGGGATTGATTTATACATTTGATTAAGGTGAGTACATCTATTGAATTTGTTGCGTATATCCTATTGTTAGTTGAATTTGGTGAATTATATTACTGCTTTCATATTGTTGCCTAGTTGTGCATGTTGTTTTAAGTTTTCTTGTTGGGCATTGGCTCACGGGTGCTACGTGGTGAAGGTAAGGGAGTTGATAGCTTGACCAGCCATGAGTTGGAGAGTTTTAGGGGCGATGTGTACATATGTAGCCTGCTCGATCGCCACGGTCAGGGTAGCTTGGGAGGAACTAGGGTTAAACCCTGTTTTTTCCGCTTATGATGGTTAAATTGTGTATGTTTATCTTTCACAAGTTTGTAAATCGAATTTTGGGATCTTGTGTACAAACTTAATATTTTAATGAAAAGTAATCATTTTCGTTTTGTTGACCAATTCTTTTATTACTTGACCTTGACTTAGTCTTTAATTACACATTTAAGTTCAAATGACTTGCTTAGCAGGTTAAGCTTTATTTTAAACACACAGTGTAACGGTCTTGGTTATCCAAAGCTTTACAGAAATAAAAAAAAAAAAAACTTGTAAAAAAACAATTGAACTAAACTAACAACAAAGTTAGGATAATAGGATTTTTATTACTAATTTAATCTATGTATTTTTGGCAAGAAAACATGTTAAAAGTAAAAAAAAAAAAAAAAAGTGTCAAAAAATTAGTATTTTTTAAAAACTGTTACCAAGGCCCACAAAAGGTCCAAAACCCATTAACGGCCCAATAATACCCGAAACCCTACTCACCCGACCCGAATCCGACACCTGAAACCCGAAAATTACCTAAAATTCAAAAAAAAAAAATCGGCCAGATTCGGTAGCCTGTTTCCTTACCCAAAATCTGCAAAATCCGAATATAATCCACCCGAAACCTGCAAAACCCAACACGTGTGCACCCCAATTTCTCAGCTAGAGCTGTAAATTTCTAGCACGGCACGAAACCGGCACGAGCACGACACGACATAAAAAATATGGGCTTGGGCCAGGCACGGCACGACACGACATGGGCTTGAGCACGACACGACACGACAAGCCCGAAGACACGACACGAAAGAACAAACAAACTAGCCTGAAAACACGACATGATAAAAAGCCCGATATTTTGACATTAATAATGATAATACATTTTTATTTGTCAATTATTTATAAATCAAAATGATAATAAAAGTCTATTATTTTTCTCAATGTGTATATTTTATAATTATATTAATTTATTTTAAGATTTGTGAGTTAATTTTTTTTAGCATTTATTAGTAGGTATTCAAATTCTAATAATTATCTTTGATATAATTTTGTGTAAAGTATTGTTAAAAATTATATAAAAATATCTAAAACTATAATTTAAATAAAGAAATGTATTTAGTTTGGTGGTGAGTCCATTGATTGTTAAAGAGGGTTTAATTCTTTATTCTCACATTTTTTGGAAATAATAAAATGGGCCCAAATTTGGGCCAAAATAAAGAAAGTGGGTCGGCCCGAATAAGGAAAGTGAGCTGGCCTGACATGGGCCGTGCTAGGCTTGCTCTTTCAAATATGGCCCGGTCCGGCCCGAATTATTCGGAGGCACGAAAATTTGGGCTGGGCCGGGTTAAATTTATTGGTGTGTTATTATGTTTATGGATTTAATTTTTGGTGTAAAAATATAGGGATTACTTGATAAGTACCTAGTTTTAGGATTAGTTAACTGAAATTAGCCATAATAAATTTAATTAAATTTTACCTATTATTATAATCTTAAGTATGGTTGAATGATATAATTGGTAGAGTCAAATAAATATTAGATATAAAATTAATTTCTTTTAAAAGTGGCTAAAAATTAAATGACATCTCTAAAATTGGACATTCAGTGTAATTTGTACAAAAATATATGTGTGCTCTTGTGTTCTTCATGAAGATTTGATTTGGATTTAAATAAAATTAGCCCATGTTAGATTTGGATTGTGTGTTTTGGATTTGAATGAAATGAATAGGTGGTAGACTTTTTTGTTTTGGGATGTCATGAAAATTGGTTGGGCTTATTCAAATCAGACCTGAATTTAAAAGAAAAATATTAAGACATGTGGAAATTTCAAATTAATCTTGGATAAATATTAAAATTGTGTTTTATTTTGATGAAATTTTTAAATTTATTAATTTTTACTAACAAAATTGGCTGTTTTAATTTTAAATTACCATATCTGCAACCAACCAAACCGTGAATTGGTCAAAAGAATTTTTAACTGCCCCAAAATAATGAAGGTACACAATAATATATAGTTCATCGTCCGCAAAAATCCTATATATGCAAAACAATATTCCAAACAATGATTTCTTCTGGTAAAAAACTAGAGAGCACAGGTCATACATAATCATACAAACTCATTTTTTTTTTATTAGAAAGATTGAATTGTGTGTTTAAAATACCAAACTAAAAAAAAACTAAATTCACTAAAAGCATCCTAAATTTACACTTTCAGTTCTAAGATTCCTAATTTCAGTAAAAACGAAACCAAAAACAGAGCAAACTCACTTCCACCACAACCCCCAAAAAACTGTAGATTTCTACAAAAGAAAGAGAATTTCTGAAAAAAAAAACCAAGAAATAATGAGAAGGAACTCAAAAAGAAAGAAATAATATATAAAAAAGAAAACTAACTGTACTCAAAACTCGGACGAGTTATGCTTGGACCCGGTGATTCCACCACCGCCGACGAAGAGTCGAGAATGAGAATGAGAGTCAGAGTCCGACTCAAGCAAGTCCTCCCAATCCACATCCTCATCTTCTTCAACGTCCCCTCTCCCTTTCATGATCTCCATTATCATCTTCGCCTTCTGCTTCCCTCTCTCAGTCCCCACCGTCTCCACCTTCCACAACGCATCCACGGCCCCTGCCGTCTTAGCCAACGCCTTGAATCTCAAACCCCCGTAGCTCAGCGTGTACAGCACCGCCACGCAGCTCTCCCTAGCCGAGACAGAACCCAACTGGCCCCCCTTTAACATCTCCACCAAACTCCCCACCGCACCGGCGTCCAACAACGCTACCCGGCCCTCCGTACAAGAGCCCAAGTTGCCGAGTACGAGCAGTATTCGACTCGTCATGTGGCCGGATTTTGCCATGTATAGGAGGTTCGGGACTGCGCCGAGCTTCACCAGCTTGGTTCGGTTCGTCTGGACCAGCGTCAGGTGGTACAGAGCGAGCGCTGCGTCGTGCCGAGTCCGCTCGCTCTCGGATCGGAGCAAGTGAAGCAATGGCGGCAAAGCTCCTAATACGCCAATGGCGGTTTTGTTGTCGTCGTTTAGGGCTAAACTGAAGATTGCTCCGGCCGCGTGCTCCTGTGCTTCCTTGGAACCGCCCTTGAGGACGTCGATCAAAGGGGGAACGATTCCTGACCGTAGGATCTTCATCTTGTTCGTGTTATCAAGAGACAGATTTACCAAAGCTGCGACTGAGTTCACCTGAACACCAGTGTACCTCGAGACGATCAACGATTTTAGGGCTGAGAGCAATTGATAGGAACAGAGGTGGGGCCTGGACTCCTCTCTCGTCCGCGTGATCTTTCTCATTGTGATTAGAGCCTCTTCCACTTCGAAGACGTGTTGGCTTTTAAGCTTGGTTAGTATTTCATCTTCTTCTTCAGGGGTAATGGGGAGGGTTTCGATTTCTGATGATGATGATGAAGAAGAGTAGCAACTCGGTCGAGTAGCGAGTGGCAATGGCGGAGATGGCATCGTTGTTTCGATGGATTCCAACGATTTCGACTGGAAGTGAATCGGGCTTTGAGGAACCTTGGTGGTTGCGTGGTTGAAATTCACGGTTACGGGTTCAATTAATTGTACTAATTTCTCTTTTATTAGAATCTCATTGTCTTCGCTATCGCTTTTCATCTGGTTGGTCTTGGGTTTTTGATCCTGTGTCGCCATTAATGTACGAACAAGCTTCTCGGCAGAGTTAGAATCCAGGGGGTTCGGAGGATTTACAGAGTACTTCTGGCACCAGCTAATGATGGTAGATTTCAGGGCGAGATTGGGGATCACGGAGGAGAAATCGGGTGTGGAGTCGTCTTGTAGAGTGGGAATGAAGTCTAAAGCTTTACATATTTCAACACAGGCACGTTCGAAACTGTGGCCTGATGACACAATAACTGGTTCTGCCATTAAAGACCCAGTAATGGGACATAAAAATTCACTGGGAGGTTGATTTGATTGGGCTTTTGTGGGAATTGCAGTCGATGACCTATGAAAAAGCTTCCATTTACGTCTTGGATTACCAGTCTCTGCACTCTTCTCTTTCTTCTTTTCTCTTTTTGATTTGCAATGGTTTTCTTCTGCGTCTTGGATAATCAACCTCATCAAACCTTCTTGGAACTCCATGATTCTCCTCCTCTGAAAAACTCAAAACCCTTTACTCTGGAATACTGAAAACGATAATGGTGGCTGAAACGTCATAACTTTTCACTAGATTTTGGGTGATGCTGAAAAAGTAGATAAAAATCCTTCCGGTGAACAGAGACAGAAAATTGAGGCGTTTGAATGTGAGAGAATTGAGGTTTTGGGGGTTTGGTGTACGATTCGATTCTTTGCTTTCGATATTTTAGCAAAAGTGGTTCCAAAACTAAACTGCATGACTTTCTCAACTCATGTGTTTTATGTATTTTTTTTTTTTTAATATTATAATTTTTGTAGAATACAATTTTTTATCCTACTTAACCGGGATTTTAAAAAAAAAAAAAGTGAGTGACCGGGATTTTTTTAAATATATTATCGCTAATTGTGTTTTTTTCCTTGAAAAAATATTTTTAAAAAACCCTTAAAAGCATATTTTAAATTCTTAATATTCACCCACTTTTTTTTTTTTCGTCTCACCTATTTTCTAATTGGAGATATACACCCCAATAATAAATACAGACACCTTATTTGTTAAAAAAATTTAAATTAAATTATGTTGTCCTTGTTTTCACCAAAGGAAAAGTTAAAGTCATTAGAGGAGTAATTAGGCTCCTCAAGTGCTCGTGAGGTTTTGTATTATGATCTAGCCAGATACGTATGTCTCCGAGTAAGGTCACACTCTGATGTCTGTCCTCAAGGCGCAGATGTCTACGACCCATTTCCAAGGTGTGGATGTCTCCAAGTAAGGTCACGCCACGAGAACCATTCAGGCGGTCTTCTCGCTTTCTTCATTCGTCAATCCGTCAAGTTTAGGATTTTTGTCCTCGGACCTGGAGTAGCTGCCAAGTTTAGGATTCTGTGGCCCACCAGAAGATTGTCTGACAACTTTGGTGAGCCTCGAATAGTGGTGTCGAGATCATACACTCGACAACACCGCCTGACATGAGCAAACATGCACCGTATCCTGACATGGTCAGATACCTATTCCCTGTAAGGTTGGTAGGCAGCTTTCTACAAATGGGCCCCGTGCAATCTGCCTGGGCACATGGTCTGTATTAGTGCATCTCTATGTAATTAATTAGTAGTTTACTCCCCAAATAATGGAGAATGTGGTATTAATTGTCAATTAAGGACATTAATGACCTAGACCTCTATAAATAGGGTTGGGGCATCTCCTTGTAAAGAGTTGAGAATTTTGGCTAGTTAAGCATTGTAAACTTAGAGCAATATATATGTTGCTTGAGACTTCATTGAAGCTTGCTCAAACAAGCTTCAAACTCACTAATAGAAAAGACTCTCGGACTAGGGCTCTTTTATAGCCTAAACCACATAAAACCTCTGTGTTATATTCTTCTAATCTCTGTTAAGATCTTAGATTAGGTTGATAGCAAAAAAGACAGTCAACATTTTGGTGCTTTCATTGAGAGCCTGAAGAAAACAACTATGGTGACCACTATATGGAATGCATCAGATGATGTGGCTCCTCCCACCAAAGCTGAGGGAGGAGAAACCATCCGTCCACCTCCACAAAACCTCCCAGAGAAGGTCTTGGAGGATTACGATGAGAATGTCGAATATGACGGCATAAGCGACGGCGATGATGGCGAATATTATGAGGAAGATTATCCTAAGCCTATGGACGCGAAGGACCAACCAGAGGTGGTGGTGCTTCGCGACCAAGTAGCTACCCAACAGGAAAAACTTGATGCCCAGGAGGGAAGTATTATCGTCTTACCGGAGATGGTTAACGCCATGAGGGCCACTCTGGCAGCCCAAGGGCTGCGAGTGGACCCACATGGTGAAGTACCATCTAGGTAGCTAGCTGGTGTGCCACCCGTGCACGCAGCTGTAGTGCCACTGGTTAACGCAGCAGGTGTGCCTCCTGAGCACCCTGCTGACGTGGTGTAAGATCCGCCAGCTGGTGTGCCGCTTATGCACCTAGTTGGAGCTGGAGCCCTACATGTGCCACAAGAGTGTGGTAAGGGAAAAATCGATGACAATCTTGCTCTGGGACAAAAGAAGACTCGTCGAGCCCTTGAACACAACAAGACTCTGAGGCCAACAAGAAAGAGTAAAGGGCAAGGTGCTCGAGGACATCATCGAGTTGCCAACACTTGTGGAGTCGAAGGCGTTCCACCTAGGCCTGTCGGGATGAATCGTACTAGGCCTAGAGGAAGTGTCCCCCTAGCACCTCACTAGTCTTGCAGAACCCCCAACCAAGGGGCCAACCTGAGGAATGTCTTCGTTAACCGAGAGCAAGGCTTCAACATCTAAGTGAATAACAAAATCATTGAGTCTAATGGAGAGAACGAAGTAGGATATCCTAAGGAAAATGGTTTCCACCAAGGTCAACCAGACCTAAGAGAAGGCTTAAATCCTTATAGGGGTATTGCAGCTCCGAGGGGAAACCCCGGGAGAAGAGATCAGCCAAATCTTTGGGACAATCTTAATGCCTAGAAAAGAGAACACCTGGCACAAAGTGGCAATCAAAACCATGATCTTCTCTGGGCGGAATTGGAGAGCTTAAAAAATATTATTCTCAGGATGGCCCGAAGAAAATACCATGACTACGACTCAGAGGATGAGGAAGGGGAGTGTGTGCTTCCCACATAGTGGAAGCCCTGTTACCTTGAGGCTTCAATATGTCACCCATCATGTCTTATGATGGTAGTACAGATCCCACCAACCATCTATCAAAGTTCAACCGATTAATTTTGGTGCATCGTGTCTCTGAGGACGCGAAGTGCCACATGTTCCCGTTGCCCTTGACGGGACCGATAAATGAGTGGTTCAAGAAGCACAAACCGAGGTCCATTCATTCCTGGCTCCAACTCTCATCCTCATTTCAAAGACAATTTATAACAGCTAGGATGGTGAGCTTTGAGGTCAATGCCTTGGCCAACATAAAGCAAGGACCCCTCGAAACCCTCAAGGCCTACATCAAACGTTTCAAGGAGGAAGCCTCTAGGACCAAGAAGGTCGACGACGACAAATAGTTGATTGCCTTGCAGGTAGGCATCCTTGCGAGGTCTCCTTTGTGGGATGACCTCCAGTGGAGGGGATGCTGTAGGCTCGACGACTTCATTCGTCGACCACAAGAATATATAAATTGGGAGGATGCCTAGATTGGAGTGTTTGGCAGACTCATCGTTTTTCTCGCTTCATTGACTCTGAGCCCTGTGGCTATGGGGACCTAGTACCCATCTTACACTCCTGTCCAACAAAGTGTGGTGAGCGCCTTGCAATTTAGCCCACTTTTCAATCAATTGACTTTAGTTATATGCCTCTTGTTGGTTTCAGTGCTGCTCCAACAGGATATGGAGCCGCACCCACTGGGTACAATGATTTTTAGCCTACATTCGGTGCTGGAACTATGGTTCCAGCCCAGTAACTTGCACCCAGCAGGACCCCCAACAGAAATATGCATGGGGGCAAAGGTAAGGGCAGAAAGCCCAAGAGAGCTGTAGTAGCTTCGGTAGGACAATGAGCGGCCCCCGAGGAGAATTATGTCTCGCAATACTTCGAGTATACAGACCTGGTGAACTCTCGGGAGAACATTTTCTTGGCCATGGAACAACACGTCCACTATAGGAAACTGCAGCCCATCTGGAAGGACAGGGAGAGGAGAGATCCCAACAATTTTTTTTGATTCCATAATGATGTGGGGAACCACACCAACAAGTGTCAAAAACTCAAGGATGATATTGAGAATCTCATCAAGCTAGGGAATTTGCATCAGTATGCTCAGGGTGGAGCGCACCTGGCTTTGGCCCCAGCTGCAGGAGTGCCTCCACAACAGTCAGCTCTGCAAGCTTCAGGGCAGCACCAGCAGCCCCACAACATGTAGTCCACGAGCCTTCCCCAGTGACTAGGTGAGTTAGAACTATCTCTGGAGGAATCCACTTGGGGAGCACCTGCCGATCTTCACAGAATAGATATGGGTGAGCCTTGAATCGCGATGACGAGATACTGGCATTAACTCAGCTGACAGCATATATGCCTAGGATGACTGACCAAGTCATCACATTCTCCGAGGAAGTTGCTCGAAGGTTCCATTTTCCCCACCACGATCCTTTAGTGGTTGAGAGCCAGATTTCCAACATGATGGTGGCTCAGATCCTGGTGGACAACAATAGTTCTGTGAACATCCTGTTTAAGTCTTCCTATGAGAAGATTGGGCTGACCACGAATGACTTGTCCCCATGCACTTCGACTCTATACGGGTTCTCTGGGGAAGGTCTCATTCTGATTGGGCAAATCAAGCTGCCCATGACGCTCGGAGAGGTGCCTCCTCAGGCCTTAAAGTACTGCACCTGTTGGGAATTGTGCCCTTAAAGCAATTGTAGTAGACAATGGTATTAATGAAATAAATGAATGAATTGAATTATTGTATATATATAGCTTATGTACTATATTATTGCTAATAATATTAAGTAAATATCATAAAATTCTCAAGTTCTTCTATGTGGTCTCAATCTTATATTGGTATGAGAGGATCAAAGTTGAGATAATGAACTTAAATAGTTCGCAGTATAATAAAGTTATGGAATCTTTAGATTAATTACTGCTAGTACGATCCACTAGTATTATGAATACATGTGACCTAGATCCGGATTACTATTGTAGTAGTACACTTTAGTGGAGGTACTTTACATGCTGAGAGTATATAGAACTGGACCAGATGTGATTTAATAATACTTGTTTAAATACCATTTCAGAGTATAAAACACATCAACTGATGATCATACACAAACTGGTCTTAATTATGAAGTTACTATGAACTCTTATATATGTTATTTGATCATTTAATTAATGCATTATGGTTTGTCAGAATGACCAGGCTAAGAACTATTGTTTTGGGGACTCAATGATGTATATGGCTGATGACATAGCTTAACAAATATGGAATCTATTACTTCTTACAGATTGGATGATGATTCCCTATTGGGTTGGCTTTTGGAATTGAAAATGTTATTGACGTCAAATTCATAATCAGATTATGAATTAACCTTCAGAAGTAAAGTCAATGGTACACTAGGAATCAAGATATAATTAAAAGGGTAAAACAATAATTTTATTCACACTTAATTGTGAATCATCAATAGATGATTAATTTGTATGTAATGATTATATCAATGGACATTTTATGGTTACAATAAAGTACTCTAAAATATATGTCTTTAATTCTCAAGAGTTCAGTCTCATATTTATAGTGGAATACTCATGAGATTAAGAAATATGATTATTGAATCAAAGAGTGTTGATTAATAATATTTTATTTATTGGAGCTTGGAATTATTGGTCTATAGGTCCCAAGGGCGGCTCTATCTGTTATATTATTTTATAATATAATGTTTTAGATTAAATAAATGTGACAAAGTTTGTCACATATTATAACATATAATAAAGAATTATAATATTTAGATATATGAGATATATCCAAATAAAGTAACATATTTGGTGTTACAAATTTGTAACCTCCAAATATTATCCTTTATTGTGTAAATTGTTGTTACACAATATTGAGATGAATATCATAAAAGCCATATGTGATATGGCTGTTAGAGATATGATTTTAACCCCAATAATGTGTTTTGGGAGTTACAAAATCATTTGGGAGGGTTTGGAACCGTTTGGAAAAACAACACAATTTTTGTGTTGAATTTGGTCAGTGGCCGCGGCCACCAACATTCAGTGGCCGCGGCTTATGGGTCAGAGACCAGTGGCTGCGGCCACAGGCCAAAACTGACCAAATTTTCAGTTTTTTCAATCTTTGTTGAACGGCTTAAAAAACCCAAATAACTCCCAAATCTCTTTTTAATTCCATATTAATCCAATTAAACATTGGTAACAGCCATGGGGGTTGGTGGAATTTGAAATTCAAAGGGTGTCTATAAACTCTATAAATAGGAGCCTATAGCTCACTTGTAAGACACAACTTTTCTATCCACTAGAGCACTTGGCTAGAAACACCTTGAGGCTTGATAATTCCATAAAGCTTTTCCAATATCTGAGAGAGATCCCTTAGTGCTTGAGTTAGGGGGAAATAAGCTTTTGGACAAATGTTTTAAATCTTGTTCAAGTTGGTGATCCCCAATCCTCTTCACTTAGGTTGTGTAAGTGAGAGTTTGATTGTGTTTCTGTTCTTCTTTTTATTCTATTGCTTTTCTTCTTATTCTCTTGTTCTATTTACTTGTATATTTTGTTTAAGAGTTGTAATCTTTTCATTTGGTCTAAACACTTTATTTTACTTGTAATCTTTTGCTTAGAGTTGTATTCTTACTATTCTCTTCATCATCTTCATCTTTTTCATTTCTTTAGTTTATTTGTATTTTCAGTTATAGAGTTGTAACCTTATTTAATCAATCTATATTTACTTGTAATATTATTGCATAGAGTTGTAATATTATAATCATTTCCATTGAGGCAAAACAATATTTTCCTAACACTATCAACACTAATCAAGGTAAGAGTTGATACAAGGGTTAAACTGTGAATGAACTATTTAAGAAATATTTATTCTTTGGGATAAATGTGCAATTATCTGATAATTGAGATTGCACAATATATTATTGCATTTGTGCAATTTTCAAAATTGTGTATAAATATAATAAATTGATTTTAATCAATTATTTTATTTAAATGTGAATAAATAAATATGGATAGTCAAAATTGGTTTTGATTATTGTACTTATTTAATTAATAATAAGATGATAATAGAAATTTAAATTTTGAATTATGAATTTTGAATTTTGAAATTTAAGTTGTTATCTTTTTCTTAAAAAGATGATACTTTATTTGGATATCTAATTATTAATTAATTAAAATAAAAACACATGAAAAAAAATCAAAATCCCATTTTTCAGGGGTAGGCCACATGCATAGGGCTTGGATTGCTCTATGCATGTGACACATTTGATGTAATCAGATATTAATTTTTTATTTTTATTTTTAATTAATTAATAAAATATTTTAAAAGGGGTTTTAAAACAGAATATTAAATTTTTGTCCATTATTATTATTATCATTATTATTATTATTGTAATAATGCATATATATTCTATATGATAGAAAATAGAAAAAAATAAGATTTTAACGATAAGAAAAAATTATCATCTTTTTCACAAAAAGCAAAAACTTTTTTTTTTTTCTAGCCAATAATCAAAAGTCTCATGTGTTGAGAATACTTTTGATTCACAAAATTGATCATTATTCTCTATGTACCCACCCACATTTTGAGGTGTAGAGGATTTCTTGGAAGATCTAAGTGTGAGTACTCTAGCAAGTGTAGGAAGATCGAAATACATATGAAAAGATTCAATGATTCTTGATAGACCACAAGAGGTAAATCATTTCGTATTGTTTTTTCATATACATATTATATATATTGATTAACATATTGCATATTAAAATACTCTCATATAAAGTTGTTTATATGAAAATTTATGTTGTATACCATTATTGCAACTTCCGCTGCGCGCTAGGAATCGTTCCTAACAACACCTTCGTTGTCGTGGACTGCTCCTTGACGTATAGCGCCATCTTGGGGCGTCCTGCCCTGGTAGAGTTTGGAGTGGTCACTTCAATTCGTTACCTGTGCATGGAGTTCCCCACAAAGGCGGGAATCAACGCAGTCCACGGAGACTAGAAGGAGGCCAGGCAGTGCTACAATGTGTCCCTTAAGCAACCAGTGATGGTGATTGAGGCACCAGCCTCTTCCTGAGGAGGAAGAGGTACAAGTTGTTCAAGTAGAAGAACCCAATGACTTGGACCCCAGGGTTCAGGAAGAGAGGGCTGTCAAACCTATGGAGGAGGCCGAGGAGGTAATTCTTGACACCTTCCTCCCTGAAAGGAAAATCATGGTCGGAAAGAACCTCAAGGCGAAGGTCCAAGAAGCACTAGTGATCTTTCTCCGAGACAATCAAGATGTCTTTGCTTGGTCTCACTCTAACATGATAGGCATTGACCCAAATATCATATGCCACGCCTTGAACGTCGACCCCAATGTTGCTCCAATTCAGCAGAAGTGTAGGACGATTGACCCAACCCGGACACTGGCTTTGAAGGTTGAGGTGGACAAGCTTCTCGCAATCAGCCTCATCCGAGAGGCTCAATATCCACAATGGTTATCCAATCCGGTCTTAGTACTTGTGGATGCCAAAAATCCACCAAGGAAAAAAATCTATAGTCCCTGGTTGGAGCACAGGGATAACAATCACTTAGTCATGTCACTAGACTCGTGCCCATAGGTCTCATGAGACCACATTCTGGCCAAAACCCTTAAAACCCCGTAAGTCTCTACCTTTTTGGAGACTAAGTCACCTTATGCCAAGGAACCACGCACCATTACGCCTGGCAAGACCCGCATGCTCAACGGGACCATCCCGCCTCACATGCGGCCAAGGATCCCCGCGCACTGATGCCTCGGCCTGGGAGGCCTCACGCGCACGATGGTGGCCTTGCACACATGCTGGTGTCTCGGGCAGGAGGGCCTTGCACGCACACCGGTGTCTCGGCCAGGAAGGCCTCGCGCGGGTGCTCTAGCCGCCCATGCACCTCGCCTCACCTGCCTCAATGGAGACCCCATGGTCTCACGCATCTATGGGTATCGCCCAAGTGCCGTCTCACGCGAGTGTTCCAGTGACCTCGCGCCTCATGTTGTCGCGGCCCCCGTCTTGCACTTAGTTGAAGCGCACCTACGGACCGTGCCCAAGCACCATCTCGCACATGCGTCTCGCGGCACCCAAGCAACTTTGGCTCGATGGACTCGTGGCCTCCGTCTCGCGCTTAGGTGATGCGCACCTACGGACCGTGCCCATCAACGCCTTGCGCCTCTCAGCACCTCGCGCCCCTCAGCGTCTCGCACCCATCAGCGCCTCGTGCCCATCAAGGCCTCGTTTCCCTCAACGCCTCGCGCCCCTCGGCGCCTCGTGCCCATCAGCGCCTCACACCCATCAAAGCCTCGCGCCCCTCAGCGCCTCGTGCGCATCAGGGCCTCGCGCCCCTCAGGGCCTCATGCCCATCAGGGGTGTCGTGAGGGCCTTCCCTCACAGGCATCTTGGAACCATGTCATCCGAGGCCGTGCATAAGGGTTTCAATACATTAAGCTTGTGGGAATAAGGTGCCTTGTGAGAGTAAGAACTCACGTATCACTCAAAGAGCTAGTACAGGTACGAAATGAACCTACTAACCAAGAGGAATTAGAGTACGGATACGACGTCCACGCCAGACAAGTAGTGGCAGTACAAGAATGGTAGATAGTGAGGACTCCCTCAGCCCACTTATGAGGTTCGTACTCGACAAGTAGTGGAGGCATAATATGGTACCAAGATAGGAGTACTTTTGCATGCCCTTGACACGTACTAAAGCCAACCACCACTCCTTCAACACCACTATGACCTGTGCCACATCCCTCACAATGTACCTATGTACCATCTTGTCCCCTGGGACCACGATGTACCGGGAGCCATTAGAGCTCCAATATAAATAGACTTTCACCCCTCCAGCAAAGGGGTTGGAAAACTCATTGTACACTCAGGCTATTGTGCAATATACAAAGGCTTATTCCATTGTTGATCTGTGTTTTACCTTTCCTTAAGCTTATTCTAAGTTCTTATCTAAATCAAAATATCTCCATACTTATCTTTGAGTTTTTCGATCTAATTTCATTGACGAGATTTCACCATCAACAGTACTAAAATGATTGTTTTGGTCGATGCCACCTCCGGGTACGGACTCTTGTCCTTTATGGACGCATCGGGGTACAACTAGATTTGCATGCATGTGGCGGATTAAGAGCATACCAGTTTCCGAACTGATAAGGGCATGTACTGCTACAAAGTGATGCCCTTCGGGTTCAAAAATTCTGGTGCCACCTATCAAAGACTGGTAAATCGTATGTTAAAAAACCAATTGGGTCGAAACATGGAGGTTTATGTGGATGACATGCTGGTCAAGTTTAGGACGACCCCCGACCATGTGAAAGACCTGGAAGAAGTGTTTGTGGTACTTCGATGGTTCGGGATGAAGTTCCCAAAAGTGCATTTTTGGAGTTGCCTCCAGGAAGTTCTTGGGTTTCATTGTCAGCACCTGAGGAATAGAGGCAAACCCCGAGAAGATCAAAGCTTTAGTCGAGATGCCATCCCCCCGCAAGCATAAAGATGTACAAAGCCTCAATGGGAGGATAACAACCATAAGTCACTTTGTCTCCAAGGCAACTGATAAGTGCATACCATTCTTCAACATATTCTGAGGAAGTCAGAGGTTTGAATGGACAGAGAAATGCGAACAAGCATTCCAATAGTTAAAGGCGCAGATGGCTAACACACTGATACTCTCAAAGCCCATAGATGGAGAGCCCATCCACCTCTATATGGCAGCCTCGAAGATTGCCATCAGTGCTGCCTTGGTGCGCGAGGAAGGCTGAGTTCAACATCCTGTGTACTATACAAGTAAGAGACTCCTCAGGGCGGAGTCCAGATACCCACTTTTTGGAGAAGTTAACCTTTTTTTAATGGTGGCTTCTTGGAAACTAAGGCCCTATTTCCAGGCACATCCCATCATGGTCCTCACTAACCATCCCTTGTGGCAAGTCCTTCTGAAGCCGGAGTCATCCGGGAGACTCCTTAAATGGGCAGTCGAACTAAGTCAGTTTGACATCACGTATCACCCGAGGACTACCATCAAGGGAAAAACACTGGCAGATTTCATCGATGAGTACACGGGAAACCATGAGAGACTTGGGGACACCCTGATGGCTAGGCCTACATGGAAGCTGTACATAGACAGGTCGTCCAATGAAAACAGAACCAGAATGGGCCTGATCTTGGTTTCCCCCGAATGGCATAGGGTTCACAATGCCAAAAGGTTTGGATTTGACGCCTCCAACAACGAGGCTAAGTACGAAGCACTTATTGATGGGTTCTGAGTAGCCTTGGAGCCCAAGGCCAAGGGCCTTGAGATCTTCAGCAACTCCTAGCTCGTAGTCAACTAGGTACTCGGACAGTACTAGGACCGATGGACAAAGATGGTTGCTTACTTGGAAAAAACCCAGGAAATGCTACACGATTTCAAGAAATTTACCATACAAGTGCCACGGGAACAAAATTCTAATGCTAATGCCATGGCTAAGCTTGTTAGGAAAAATAGTTTTGCCTCAATGAAAATGGTAAGAAATTTACAACTCTAGACAAAATATTACAAATAAATAATTATTGATTAAATAGTGTTACAACTATATGACAAAAAATACATATAAATATAGAGAAAAAGGTAGAAGATGATAGAAGTAGAAAATACAACTCTAAGACAAAAAGATACAAATAAACTAGAAGTAGTAGAATGAAAGATATAGATGAGATTACAACTCTAAAACAAAAGATACATATAAAAGAGTAAATAGACAATAATAGAAGAAATGAAAAGCAATAGAATAAAAGAACAATGAACAAAGAACTCTCACTCACACAACCAAAGTGAAGAGTGTTAGGGATCACCAACTTGAAAAAGGTTTAAAACCTTTGTCCAAAAGCTTATTTCCCCCTAACTCAAGCACTAAGGGATCTCTCATAGATTTTGGAAATGCTTTCTGGAATAAACAAGCTTCAAGATGTTTCTAGCCAAGTGCTCTAGTGGATAGAAAAGTTGTATCTTACAAGTGAGCATTAGGTTCCTATTTATAGAGTTTTGAGACACCCTTTGAATTTCAAATTCCACCAACCCCCATGGCTGTTACCAATTTGGATATTTATGGAATTAAAATAGAGAATTTTGGGAGTTAGTTGGCTGTTGGAAACGTTCAAAATTGGATAAAACTGAAAGTTGGAAGATGTTGTCAGCCACTTGGGCCATGGCTTGACAAACAGGCGCCGCGGCCCTCAGAGTGTTTCTGCCACTTGGGCCTCATCTTGACAAACAGGCGCCACAACCCTAGATCTTTTCCAGCAACCAATTTTTCAATTTTTTCAAAACGTTCCAAATTTATGCCCACTTGATTTTGTAACTCCCATACACAATATGGGAGTTAAAATCACATTTCTATCAGCCATTTCTCATATGGCTTTAAGAAATTCATCTCAATATTGTGTAACAACAAATCTACATAATAATGGGTGATATTTGGAAGTTGCAAATTTGTAACACCAAATATGTTACATATTTGGATATATCTCATATATCTAAATATTTTAACTCTTTATTATATGTTACAATATGTGACACTCTTTGTCACATTTATTTAATCTAAAACATTATATTATAATATAATATAATATTACATTATATTATAAAATAATATAACATTCCCCCACTAGATTAAATAGTTATCTATTGTAACACTTACTTAATCAATCATTATATTTTAAAATATAACATATCCCCCACTTGATTAAATAAGAACTCTCTCTTATAGGAGTCATTGCATTAGTGCATAAAGCAAAGTCTTTTTAAACTTGAACTTTGCTATAGTGTAATTATCACAAAATTTGTCGAAAATTTGGTTGCACTAGGCATTGAACCATCTTTTCATTATAACAAATCGGTAATAACACACACACATTTGTGATCTTCACTTGAGACCTCTATGTCTTGCTTTCCACCGTTAATGGGCATGTGTACTTTCCATTCATGGATGTTCTTGAGAATACCCCCAATTCTCATGAGAGGTGGCACCACCCCTAGGTCCATATAGATAGAATTCTTATAGTATTTTGTTACCAAAAATACTTGTCTTCACAAGACTGAATTCTATTAAAAAACCTTTCGGTTTTAACCCTCAACTTGGTAACTCACAAGTACTCAATATCTCAAATGGGACTTGTTTTGAGTACAACTAATATTCACTTGATTAACTTGTTGTTACTTATTGAACCTAACACTAGTTAAATAACTAGTGTTAAGATAGGTTACCATCAATCGTGAATCTCTTTAGGGAGTTTAAGTCCCATCCCTCGAGATGATGTAGCCACTAAATCCCTCGTTAGTGGCTTAGTGAAAGGATCCGCCAGATTTTCACTTGTTCTCACATAGGATATTGAGATGACTCCTCTCTAAATCAATTCTCTTACATATCCATGTCTTAGACTAATATGTCTAGACTTCCCATTATACACTCTGCTGTATGCTCTAGCCAAAGTCGCTTCGCTATCACAATGTATCGATATAGTGGATACATTCTCTTTGATTTAGGGGTATCTCTATCAACAGAACCCTTAACCATTTGGCCTCTTTTCCGGTAGCAGCTAGAGCTATAAACTCTACTTCCATAGTAGAATGAGATATACAAGTTTGTTTCTTGGAACCCCATGAAATTGCACCCCCACCAAGTGTAAATACCCAAACAGTTGTGGACAAGTTGTCCCCAAGATTGGATATCCAGCTTGCATCTGTATATCCTTCTAAGATTGAAGGAAATTTGGAGTAATGAAGGCTTAGTCCTTTGGTTTTCTTGAGATAACCTAGGACTCTTCCAATCGCCTTCCAGTGATCCACACTTGGATTACTTGTAAACCTACTAAGTTTACTCACCGCAAATGCTATATCAAGTCTAGTACATTGGGCAGCGTACATTAGACTCCCTATAGCACTAGCGTACTCCAATTGAGCCACCACTCTTCCTTCATTCTTCTCTAGTTTTACACTATGATCGAATGGAGTATTGACATCTTTAACCTTGAGATGGTTAAATTTGTTCAATATTTTCTCAACATAGTGGGCTTGCCCTAACGCAAAACCCCCACCATGTTTCTTTACTTTGATACCAGGTATGGTGTCAACTTCTCCAAGATCTTTCATATTGAAGGTTGATGATAGAAACCTTTTAGTTTCTTCTATCCATTTCATGCTATCACTTAGAATAAGCATGTCATCCACATATAAGCAAACAATGATCATATATCCCTTACAAGTTTTGGAATACAAACACTTGTCTCTATTGTTATGTCTAAACCCATTAGACACGACAACTTGATCAAATTTCTCATGCCATTGCTTAGGAGCTTGTTTCAATCATATAAGGATTTTACAAGTCTACATACTTTATGTTCATATTTTGGTTGGACAATAGACCTCCTCAGTGAGGTCACCATTAAGGAATGCCCTTTTGACATCCATTTGATGAACATACAAGTTGTGTATAGAAGCTAAAGCGAAAAAAATTCTTATAGAAGTTGTTCTTGCAACAGGCGCATAGGCATCGAAATAATCGATACCCTCTTTTTGCCTAAACCCTTTAGCTACTAATATAGCTTTAAAGGTTTGGATAGTGCCATCTGCGTGGTATTTTCTCCTAAATACTCACTTACACCCAATTAGCTTAGACCCCGGTGGGAGATCTACCAATTCCTAAGTGTTGTTGGAAAGAATTGAATCCATCTCATCATTGATGGCTTCTTTCCAAAATGCACTATCTCTTGATTGCATAGCTTCTTTATAAGTCTTAGGATCATCCTCAACAAGAAGTACAATAGGAATTTTCCTAATGACTTCCTCTCTATTTCCTTCTACCATGTAGAATGAAATTCATTGAGAATCTATCTCATCCACTACTAGACTTTTCTCATTATTTTTTAGCCTTTGAATTCTTCTAACACTGCTTTACATTCTTTTGAGAATTCTCCTCTTGAGAATTAATTTTGGATGTAGAAGCTTGAGAATTGTTCTCATATAACACATTCTCCTTTAGAGATGTTGAAGCTTGAGAATTGTTGTCACATAACATGTTCTCAAAGAATTCAACTTCTCTAGATTCAATCATAATATTAGACTCTAAGTCTAATAGTCTATAAGCTTTACTATTGTTGGCATAACCAACAAAAGCACACTTTATGGCTCTTAAACCTAACTTTGTTCTATTAGGTTCGTTTTTCTTGCAATATGCAAGACACCCCCACACTTTGAAGTACCCTATGTTGGGTTTTCTTCCTTTTCATAACTCCTATGGAGATATCTTGCTTTTCTTCATCGGTATTGGATTAAGAATGTGACAAGCGGTTAAAAGCACTTCACCCCATAAGTTGAAGTTCAACTTAGAAAACACCAACATAGAATTTATCATCTCTAGATAAGTCCTATTTTTCCTTTCGGCAATACCATTGTGTTGTGGTGTATAAGGTGCGGTACACTCATGAATTATACCATTTTCTTCACAAAATGTATTGAATTCATTAGAGAAGTACTCTCCTCCTCTATCACTTCTTAGCACCTTAATCTTTTTATTCAGTTGATTTTCAACTTCTAATTTATATAATTTAAAAGCATCAAAAGTTTCATCTTTATTCTTTAAAAGAAACACATAGGTATATCTACTAAAATCATCTATAAAATCAAGAAAATACATTTTACCACCTCTAGTTAAAACACCATTTAATTCACAAAGATCACTATGGATTAAATCTAGTAAATTAGATGATCTTTCTACACTAGGAAATAGTTTCTTAATCATTTTTGCCTTAACACATGTTTCACATTTACCATAGTTTTTAATATTGCATGCAATCATACCACATTTTACTACTCTTTTCATGGTTGAAAAACCTTTATGCGATAGTCTAAGATCCCACAAATATAAAGAATCATACTCAACAATATAGGTGGAATTTGTATTTTTATTGTTAACATTGAAAGTTACATCATTGGTGCATAATTTGACCATACCCTCACAAGAGTACCCCTTTCCCAAAAATACATTTGATTTGGTAAGTATAAGTTTACCGGACTCAAAAACGGCTTTAATGCCGGACTTGCCAAGCAAATCACCACTTACCAAGTTTCTACTCATTTCGGGAACATAAAGTACATTCACTAATGTAACTTTCTTGCCGGAGGTGAAAAAGACTTTAATGGTACCTTTGCCAAGTACCTTGGATTTGCCCTCATTGCCCATTTGAATCTCATGGTTGCCCTTTGACTCTTCAAAGGTCTTGAACAGTGATTTGTCATAGGTGACATGGACGGTGGCACATGTGTGATACCACCATCCTTTCACCTTGCCTTGGACCGCATTCACCTCACTAAGGGTAGCAACTATATTTTCCTCTTGAGTTGCTTACCTTAGGTCCTTGTTGGTCTTTTCTATACCTACACTATCTAGCATAGTGACCTTTTTTCCCACACACAAAGCAAGGACCTTTCTTGCCCTTAAACTTGTTTGGGTTGGTTTTTGGACCCAAAGGTTTCTCGTTACCCTTTTTCCCTTGTTTTTGGGATGTTTTGGTTGTGACACCGCATTTGCTTTGGAAGTCTCTTCATTAGACCCTTCCACAAGTTTATCTCTACATATTGATTCCTCTTCGATTTGAATATGTTTTTGGATTTCCTCCAAAGAATAATCCTCATTTTTATGAAGGATTCTTTTCCTATAGCTCTTCCAAGTTGGTGGTTATTTAGCCACTATAGCACCAACTTGAAAGACCTTGGGACGCTCAATATTTAGCACTTTCAATTTGTTAACAATAATTTGCAATTCATGTATTTGAGGAAGCATGGGTTTATTACCAAATAATTTGAAATCAAAATATTGCGATATCAAAAACTTTTTTGGTACCTTCCTCTTTCGCCTTGAATTTTGTTTCAAGTGCATCCCATATCTCCTTTTCCGATTTGGTCTCGGTGTAGAGATCATAGTGCCTATCGAAAAGGGTGTTGAGGATATGACCCCTACAAAGGAGATTGTCCTCCTCCCTCTTCCTTCTTTTCTTCACCACCTTGGGAGTGTCCTTGTCGGATGGTGTTGGGAGAGGTTCCAGAGTGGATTCTAGAATGTAGGCGATTTTGAGAGTGGTTAAAAGAAACCTCACCTTGTCTTGCCATCTAGTGAAATTGGACCCATAAAACCTATCCAATCTCACTAGGTCTTGATTCATAATCTTGATGGTCTCACCTTCCATTGAAACAAACAAGGGTAAACTTTTGAATGTTAGGAAAAATAGTATTGCCTCAATGGAAATGGTAAGAAATTTACAACTCTAGACAAAATATTACAAATAAATAATTATTGATTAAAAATTATTACAACTCTATGACAAAAAATACATGTAAATATAGAGAAAGAGGTAGAAGATGATAGAATTAGAAAATACAACTCTAAGACAAAAAGATACAAATAAACTTGAAGTAGTAGAATGAAAGATATAGATGAGATTGCAACTCTAAAACAAAAGATACATATAAAAGAGTAAATAAAGAATAATAAAAGAAATGAAAAGCAATAGAATAAAAGAACAAGAAAAAGAACAATGAACAAAGAACTCTCACTCACACAACCAAAGTGAAGAGTGTTGGGGATCACCAACTTGAACAAGGTTTGAAACCTTTGTCCAAAAGCTTATTTCCCCCTAACTCAAGCACTAAGGGATCTCTCACAGATTTTGGAAATGCTTTCTGGAATAATAAAGCTTCAAGGTGTTTCTAGCCAATTGCTCTAGTGGATAGAAAAGTTGTATCTCACAAGTGAGCATTAGGCTCTTATTTATAGAGTTTTGAGACACCCTTTGAATTTTCAAATTCCACCAACCCCCATGGTTGTTACCAATGATTAATTGGATGTTTATGGAATTAAAATAGAGAATTTGGGAGTTATTTGGCTATTGGAAACGTTCAAAATTGGATAAAATCGAAAGTTGGATGATGTCAGCCACTTGGGCCGCGGCCTGACATATAGGCGTTGTGGCCCTAGACCTTTTCAAGCAACCAATTTTTCAATTTTTTTCAAAACATTCCAAATTTATTCCCACTTGATTTTGTAACTTCCATACACAATATGGGAGTTACAATCACATCTCCATCAACCATTTCTCATATGACTTTATTAAATTCATCTCAATATTGTGTAACAACAAATATACACAATAATGGGTGATATTTGGAAGTTACAAATTTATAACACCAAATATGTTACATATTTGGATATATCTCATATATATAAATATCGTAACTCTCTATTATATGTTATAATATGTGACACTCTTTGTCATATTTATTTAATCTAAAACATTATATTATATTATAATATAATATAATATTACATTACATTACATTATATTATAATATAATATAATATAATATTACATTATATTATAAAATAATATAACAAAGCTTGCTACCACCAAGGACGCTGAGTTAATCAATGTGGTCCCTATTGACTACTTGGCGGCTCTAAGCATCTTAGCTCCCGAGGAGGTAGAAGCGGTCCAGCCCCAGGATGGCTTGATGGAGCCCATTGTGAAGTACCTTGTCTCTAGGGAGTTGTTGGCGAGGAGATATGTGATCATGGATAGTAAGCTGTATAGGCGAGGATATTTTTTGCTCTTACTCCGATGTGTGTCCAAGCAAGAAGCCAGTATTATACTCCAAGAAGTACACGAAGGATTTTGCAGGGACCACGCTGGGGGGGCAGAACATCGCCAAGGAAATCTTAAGACAAGGTTACTTCTAGTCCACTATGAATGATGATGCGATGGATTACGTCAAGAAGTGTGATAAATTCCAACTCTTCACCAACATACCCTGGGCTCCTCCACATAAGCTCACTCAGATGACAAGTCCTTGGCCCTTCGCAGTTTGAGGCATTGACCTTATTGGATCCTTACCCACGAGATGGGGGGGGGGGGGGGGGGAGTGAAATATGCAATTGTGACGGTCGAAATGGGTTGAGGTCGAACCTCTCATTACCATCACTTCCAAAAAGGCGTTGGACATCGTCATCAAGAACATTGTTTGCCGACAATAGCCTACAATTCGACTGTGAGTTGTTCACATATTTCTGTCAAAGGCATGGAGCTGTAAAGAGCTTATCCTACGTAGCTCACCCGCAAACAAATGGGTAGGTGGAAGCAGTCAACAAGATACTTAAGGCCACCTTGAAGAAAATACTGGAGCAGTTGAAATGTACTTGGTCTGAGGAGCAGCCTAAGGAATTGTGGAGTTACCGTACCACTACTAGGACCTCCACTAGCCACTTGCCATTCTCCATGGCCTATAGGTATGAAGCCATGCTCCCAGTTGAGGCAACAATCTCCATGCACTGGAGAGATATGTACGATCCGACCATAAATCACATTTTACTCTGAGAGTCTCTGGACCTCGTGGAGGAGCTTCATGAAGTTTCTTAGCTTCGAGTAGTGTCCTACCAACAGAATGTAGCCAAATATTTTGACTCTAAAGTGAAGGATAGACAATTTGGGGTCGGAGATTTGGTGTTGTGAAAAGTCTTCTTAGCCACTCGAGATCCTGGTGCTGGAGTGCTAGGCCCTAAATGGGAAGGTCTGTACCAAGTCAAGAGCATTGTATGTCTAGGGACTTACAAGCTCGCTCATCTGAGTGGGGAGTTAGTACCCCATGCCTAGAATGCTGAGCATCTCCTCCAGTATTACCAGTGATGTGAGCAGTGTATTTTTGTTAAATTTTGTAATAATTTTGTAGCCTCCGAGCACAATTAATGGAAACCGTGTAGACAAAACATGGTAGAAAATTTAAATGAACATGCTTATATTTTAGTTTCCTTTTTATTCTATTTGTACTACTCGTATAGTACCCGCTCGCTGGCCTGAACAAGTGAACACAGACTAGTCCCCGATCACTTAGTGGGCACGGGGTTAGCACAACCTGGCAGATTATAGTGTCTCGCGGAGGATGACCTATGAAACTAAGCTTGTCATAAGCAGAGCAGGCCTAGTGTCAATACCCAAAGAATAGAAAAATTTAGGGAACTAAGCAAAGTCGAGGGAAGTCCATGACCTAAAAATCCTAGTAGCGTGAGAGCGAACTTGGGTTACCTCCCGAGGACATTGAGCCTGAGGAGCTGTAAACAAGTTCTTAGATCTCAAGATGTGAATGGAAATTTGAGTCATCTGTACTTGGGCCCAAAGACCTAGGAAACTAAGCTTGTCATGAGCGAAGTAGGCCTAGTGTCACGGGACTTCGAAGATTAAAAATCCTAGTAGCACGAGAGCAAACTTGGATTACCTCCTGAGGATCTATGATTAAGTTACTAAACCTCGAGATACGAATGGAAGCCTAATTCATTTTCACTCGGGCCCAAGGCCTTGAGTTACCAAAACTTGAGCACCATAAGGCTAATCCTAGCACTGGAGTCGTTGACTTGGGAAGCTAAGCTAGTTGACGAGCGGAGCAACCTTAGTGTCATAGGACCCCAAAACTAAGACCCAGGAAAAAGCCCACCATCGAACAAATCCAAGTAACGTGAGGATAGACCTAAGGTATTCTCCCAAGGATAGTGTGTGCTCGAGGAGTGAAAACCAGGTCATAATCCTCAAGATGTGAACGGAAGCCTAAGTCATTTGTACTCAGACACAACCCTAAAACACCCTGGCGATGAGAAATCCAAGTAACGCGAGTGATGACTTAAGGTTACAAGTCTCTTAGTCTCAAGGTGTGAACATAAATCTAATGTCGTGAGGCCTGGCCTAAGGATGTAAAACTCGGTTGTCTGCTCTAGGGACTTAGAGCCCACAGACAACGAGTTCACAACTTCCACAAGGCAAAGGCCCGAGTAACTGTAGTCAGGGGGGGCAGGGCGGAAGGCCCAAAATATCATATCGGGAACAATGCACCATGGGGCACGATTATCTCAGTACATTTGACCTCCCAGAGCCTGAGTGCTTGACACTCGAGGATACCAGATGGCGTTAAAGTTACTCTCCAGGACAACGAGCCTAGGAAGCAACACTAAATGCCCATAGTGTCAATTTTGAGATAGGAACCTTAGAGCCCTATAGTGCATAGACCTCTGAAGGTCCGAGTTGTTGAGACCCAGGAGCGTAGGATCCTCAAGTGTTGCATTTGAGAAGGTGTTAAAGTTAATCCCGAGGATCGCGCTTGCCCAAGCCCCAAGGATTGCGCTTCCTCTAAACACTAAGAGGAAGATCTTCAAGCTCTAAGCATAGTGGATTGACCAAGCCCCGAGTTGTTGGGACTTGAGGACATAAGACTGCGTTATGTGTTCTCAATTGACATCACACTAAAAGTTAATCCCGAGGACTACATGCCTGGGGGACAACACTAAGTGCCTAAGGCTATCCAAATACTAAGAAAAGTCGATAGAGACTCGGGTCACCAAGATTCGAGCGCAAGACCTAAGTCTCTAAGACTTGAGACCCACAAAATAAGGACAGGTTGAGGTTTCAGACTCTTGTGGTGTTATCCTACGTTGACTTGTGTTAAAACCCAGCCAAATCAATAAGATGAAATTGCATAATTACTAAGTGATAGCATGTTATTAAAAAAAAGGCAATAATGGCAAGAAAAGTAGTGCAAGTTGCATAAAGGTATTTACAACTATGCTCGGGGGCTCGAGCATTAAATTGTTTACACCCCAATAACACAAAAAGGCACGCATGCCTACTTAATCAAAACAAAGAAAAGAAACATCTCTTCGGGCCCTCACCCGGAGGAACTTCCGCTATCACCTGATGATAGGATTCTTCTCTAGTGCACGACCATCCGTCGCAACTCTGTTTTCCTGAGCTGCCTTGGCCTTCTCAGCTAAAAGACACTCCTCAAGCATCATCCATATGTTAGGCTCCTTCGTGAATGATAGATCCATGTCTCTGTTGCTCTACCATGACACAAATAGGGTGTCATCTGGTATCACGTCGTGATATCTCTCTAGCTCTTCTGCTCAGAGCTGGAGGTTTTCGTTCTCCCGAGCGAGGCTTTCAACGCAGGAGGCAGCTTGTGCAACTTCCTCTTTAGTCTTGGTGGCCTCCTCTTGGACGTTGGCTAGCTCGGCGACGCAAGCTAAGGACTCCTCACGGCTCAAGCGGAGATCCTCCTAGTTCAGGCGGAGCTCTTCCTGAACCACTGTGATGTCTGCCGACAACTTATTGTTGGCCTCCTCCATGGTCCAAGTCCGACCTGCAGCATCTTGTAGCAGCTTCGTAGAAGTGTCCTCAAGTGATGACAGCTTTGACTACTCTATGGTCAGCTTGGTCGTCAACTCTAAGGCATGAGCCTTGACATCCTCCAATTCTTCTGGAGCAGTGAGTGCTCCGCCATGAGACAATAGTCTCCTTGAGTTGCACCTTCTCCTCTCGAAGCTCCTTCAGCTTGAAGAACCTTATGGTAACAATGTCCCCGAACCATTGGTTGAAGGTCGCACCCTGCACCAAAACAATACTTGTTCGCTCGATGAAGAACTTAAATAAAAATGGGAGATGAAGATTCAAGACTTCCCCTCACGGTGATGTGCTCGCGGGGTACTTGCTCAACGGAGCTAAACTCGAACTAAGACAACTTGCCCATTACCTTGGCTACGTAAGCTGCCATCTTGATACATCAAGCTTGGTATTCCCCCAATATCTGATTGACTACGAGCTGAGAATTGCAATAACATTGGATGGCTTTTGCCTTTATCTCTTTCGCCACCATTAACCCTGCCAATAAGGCCTCATATTCGGCTTCGTTGTTGGATGCTTCAAATCCAAACCTGAGAGTTGTATGGAATCTATGCCCTTAAGGTGAGATTAAGATTATCCCAGCTCCCGATCCATTTTCACTAGACGATCCATCAACGAAGATTTTCCATAATTCCTGCACTGGCTTCCTTATCAGCTCATCCTGAAAACCTGTGCACTCGGCCATAAAATCAGCAAGGGCTTTGCTCTTGATTTCTGTCCGTGGCATATATAATATCTCGAACTGGCTGAGTTCGATAAGCCATTTTAATAGACGTCCCGACGTTTCAGGTTTTTGCAAAATCTGCCTTAAAGGTTGGTCGGTTAAGACATGAATAGAATGGCATTGGAAGTATGGCGTGAGTTTCACTGAATCCAAAATTAAGACAGAACGCAAGCTTTTCTATCAATGGGTATCGTAACTCAGCTTTGAGAAGTCTCTTACTTACATAATATACGGGTTTTTGCGCCCAATTTTCTGCTCGAACTAACACAACACTGACTGCGTTTTCTATCACGGCCAGATATAGAAACATACATTCTCTGGACATCGGTTTTGATAGTATGAGGGGTTCAGCTAGATGCATTTTTAGGTCGCTAAATGCCTTTTCACATTCTTTGGTCCATTCAAACATCTTGTTTCCTCTGAGCAAGTTGTAAAATGGGAGACACATGTCACTGGACTTTGAAACGAAGCAGTTTAAGGCCGCCACCTTTCCAGTTAGGCTTTGTACTTCCTTCCGCGACCTAGGCGAAGGCATTTCTAACAACCACTTGATTTTTTTCTGGATTCGCCTCTATCCCCCTTGTGTTGACGATAAACCTAGAAACTTTCCTGATGAAACTCCGGAAGAGCACTTCCGAGGATTCAACTTCATATTTTATTTCCTCAATATGCCAAAACATTCTTCCAAGTCGGATACATGGTTATTGGCAGTCTTTGATTTCACAAGAATATCATCAACATACACCTCCATGTGTTCTCCCGATATGGTTAGCGAACATTTTGTTGACTAACCGTTGGTATGTAGCACCGACATTTTTCAGCCCAAATGGCATAACTTTGTAGCAATACACGTTATGCCCAGTCATGAAGCTGATATGCTCTTGGTCTATAGGGTTCATCGCGATCTGGTTATATCCATAATAGGCGTCCATGAAAGATATGAGCTCGTGACCGGCTGTGGTGTCTACCAATTGATCAAGTAGTGGGAAACAGTCCTTGGGACAAGCCTTGTTGAGATTGGAGAAAACAATACAAGTTCTCCACTTCTCGTTTGGCTTCAGGACCAGCACATGGTTAGCAACCCAGATCGGGTATTTTTCCTCCCTGATGAATATGCATTTAAGTAGGCGAGCTACTTCTTCTTCTAATGCTTCAGATCATACTGTCCCCAAAAGCCTTTGTTTTTTGGATTTTTCCGATACATTCTTGTCAAAGTATGAATTATTATACTTGAACTAATTCCCACCACAACCTCATGCGACCAGGCGAAGACATCCAGGTTCTTCCTTAGGAACTCGAACAGCTCCTTCTTCTTTTTGGCTTTAAGTTTTTTTCCAACTTTGAAAACTCTTGAAGGTACTTCTGGGTCGACCTCGTCGTCTTCTTCTCGAGGTTCTTTTGTTCCACAGGTAACTTCCATTACTCGGGACTCCTCACCTTCTTCACTTATGACCACCGCCTGCTGCCCGGGCTGTGATTTTCCATTCATAGCAATCTTGTAGCATTCTCTGGCAGCGAGCTAGTCCCCTCTTATTGTGCATATCCCCGAGGTTAAGGGGAACTTCATTACCAAGTGTCGGATCGAGGTGATGGCCTCAAAAGCCATCAACGTGAGTCGTCCCAAAATCGTGTTATACACAGCTGGACAATCGATTACCACGAACTCAAGTATTTTAGAGACAATTCGTGCCTCTTCTCCCAGAGTAACCACTAGTCTGATCATCCTTATGGTTGTCGTCCCTTTCATCTGAAAATTTGTACGGAGTCATTGAGGTCGCCTTCAAATAGGTTATAGACAATCCTATCTTTTCTAAGGTCGACCTAAAAAGCACATTTACGGAACTTCCATTATCCACTAGTATCCTTCATACCCTTCGGTTAACGAGCTGAACGATTACCACCAGCGGGTCATTATGTGAGAATTAAATGTGGCTAGCCTCCTCTTCTGTGAAAATGATTGGTTGTTTTTCCAATCGCTGTTGTTTTGGTAGCTGCTGCTTCGGGACAAATTCCACACCATTATGGGTTTTCAGCTCATTTATATAACTCTTTTGGGCCCCGCTACTCGTGCCCACCAAATGAGGTCCTCTGACAATAGTAGTTATATCTCCTCCTACTATCGGGGGAGGGTTGACCTGATTCATCTGAGCTCCAGGCTGACCTGTCGGGGCTTCCAAAGCTGGATGGGGATTCTGCTTGGTAGGTTGATTGGGTACTACCCAATTTCGGGCGTATTGGGCTAATGGTCCAGCCAGAATGAGAGTCTCAATCTCATCCTTCAGCTGTCGGCAATCATCGGTGTTATGACTGATGTCATTGTCGAATCGAAAAAACTTTGAGGGATCTCTCTTCGCCCTTTGATGCCTTAAAGGCTTTGACTTTTTCCACGAGAGGTGATTAGAATTTTCCAGGCTCCCAGGTGTTCGTTAAGTCACTGTAGGTGGCATAAACAGGCTTGAATTTCTCCACAGACTTGTTCTTCTTCGTGTCAATCTGGTCGCCCTAATCATTCCCCTTCCTCTTGTTTTTTCCCGCTTGGTTATTCTGGGTAACAGGTAGAGCCGTAGTTGCAACATCTATCACTGCTCCAGCGGGTTGGATAGGGGCCTAGCTAGTTCCTACGACAGCAGATAGCGCCTCTTCCAGGTTTATCCACTCCTGAGCTCAGCCCAAGAACTCATCTACACTTTTAAATCCTTTTTGTTGGAGTTCTTGCCATAGGTCGCCTCCCACCAGGATTCTTGTCCTCATCACCATGAGCTTGGATCTATCATCAGCGTCCCTAGCCCATGCTGAAACATTGACGAATCTGCTCAGATATGATTTTAGCGATTCACTAGGATGCTGTTTTACATTGGCCAATGAATCGGCCTCTACACGAGCTGCCTGTGAAGCTCGGAATGCTCTCTTAAACTTTGAAGACAACTTCTTCCACGAGCTTATCGAATGCTTCTTGTATTATTTAAACTACTAGCTGGCAGGTCCGACCAAAGTCGCGGGGTACATGATACATCTTAGAACGAGCCTGAAATTGTGGGACATCATCATTTTGTTGAACATCTCGAGTTGATAAGATGGATCTGTGTTTCCATCAAAGGTCGACATGTTCGACATCTTAAAGCCAATAGGATACATAGCTTTTGCAATGTTTGGAGCAAAAGGTTCCAGCTCCTCATTTGAGTTGTAATCGTCCATCCCCTTTCCAGATAAGAGCCTCTTCATCTGTTCCTCCATCAAGACTAGTCTCTCAAGGGTTAGGTCCTTGATCTCTAGGTTAGATAGGGGCTGTTCAACAGCTCCCATCCTATTGTTCGTGTTTGATGGGTTGTTGTCACTCCAAGTTTGAGCTTGGTTAGGTGGGACATTCCCATTGTCGCGTACGATAGACAGAACTCCCTCATGTCAAGTATAGCTCACACCCTCATTACGAGCTAGATACCTTCTTTGTGAGTTCAAATGATCGTGTAGGCCAGGCTATGGATCGTACCGAGGACTTTGAGTTGTGCTCAGGTGATTTCTCAGGGGCTCTCAGACTTGCCTCCACACTGGCTCCCCATTTAGTAACTTCTATTTGCAAAACTTACAGCCCACGACTGAGATCGAGGACCTGGATTCTCAGTACGTGCCCATGGGGTGAAGTATCTATTGACGAGGGATGATTTCTCCTACTGTTCCCATGAGCTGGATCATCTCGTTGTAGGCAAGGTGGTGTAGGATGTCTAACTGGTGATGGCGGATGCCTTATTGGCGAGGCTATCCTCATTCCGCCAGGACGAACTAAATTAGCTTGCCTCAGTTCTACCCCAATGTCCCGAGTTCTTTGTACCCGAGGTTCTGATCATGGCACAGTAGGATTCGCTGGAGCATTTTGCCTCTATGAACCTGTCCTAGCTCGCCCTGGTGGGTTGTTGTGGGCACTCTTGGCAATCTGTGAAGAAGGCACGGAGTTGGGGGTCGCAGTTCTGACCGACTAACATGCTGATGATGACTCCTGTGATGACCAGTGGGCTAAGCACTTGGGTGGTTTCACTCTAAAGGTACAGAGCTCGGAGTGGCGGTCCTGACAAAATGACTAGGTTTAGACCAGTTATTCCTGTGGGACTTATGAGACCCACTTTGTCTCTTTTCGACATTAACATCAGTTGCAAGAGGGGGTAACCGAGCCAAGATCTCCTTGATATGTCTATTTTCCCTAGCGAGATGGCTCTTTAATTTAGCGTTTTCCATCTCGACGACAGTCAAATATCCTGGATTAGGATTTGTTGGGAGCGATGCTGAACTCCCAGCGTCGTCCTGACCCACCGGTTGCTTCCCAGAACGTTGTTGAACATCTGGGCCCCTTTAAGTGGGAAAAATAGTATGATCGGCCTCATGCCCACCAGGCTGCTCCATCTCATTGTCATGCATCGATAGAGTGAGCACCATGGTGAATGTCGATTGAAACTTGTGAAGCACTAATTTCCTCTCAATGAAAGCACCAAACTGTTGACACGGTTTTTTGCCAACAGTAGATTAAGAAATCTAATAGGGATATTAGTGCTAAATTGTAAACCATAATGAAATAATAATAACCCTTTTCTACACACACAACTTTTACGTGGTTCAGTGATTAAAATCCACTGTAATGCCCCAAAATCCCTAATGAGGTTTAATGGTTGGATTAGTAGGCCAGGAGGGCCATAATTGGTTTACTATGCTATTAAATGATTATGTGAGTTATATTATTATATGATGTTAAATGCATGCATGTGGGTCCACATTTCATCATAAGGGCATTTTGGTAATTTGGCCCGTTGAGGGCATATTTGTATATTTTGGTGCAGGTTTGTGATTTATGGATGAGATCCCATTATTATGTGGATATGTTCGAGCTATTCGACATGAGACGATCTTAGGATGCAAGTTAGCAGTTTTGTCATAACGAGGTCAATTATTGGGATATTGGATAACGAGAATGATTATTTGATGATATATTGGGAGTTAGTGAAATCAGGAGGAAATTCTGGGAGTTTTGACTATTTTGCTCCCGGGGACGTTTTTGGGACCCTAAGCATTAGGATTTACTTGAGATTACCTAAGCTTGAAGTAACCTGTTAGAAGGAAAAACTACGTTCAAACACCTTTTCTCTTTCTCCCGTTATTCCTTTTGACTGTTCGTCGTATTTTCGAAGGGAACTTGAGTTTTAGGACTCAGAATCAAGCGAGGATCGAGGCATAGCGATTCTAGGAAAGATTAGAAGCTTTTTAACTGAATGATTTAGCGAGAAACAACTTAATTAGAGGTAATTCAAGCTTTAAGTTTTGAGATTTTGAGTTTCTAAGCTCTGATTTGGATTTTATGTGTTGATGACTTTTTAATTTGCTTGAGTCTCGGGATTTGATGATTTTGGATCATTGGGATATTTGGGAACTTTGATTTTGGATTTGGAGATGTTTGAGTAGGTTTTTGGAAGGATTTAAAATAGGAAAAATGAGGTTTTGGTTGGGTTTCCAGGTGGGGCCGCGACCTTGTTCTTGGGCGCCGCGGTCCGAGGTTAGTGCAGGTGAGGGATGGCACTGAAGAGCCTTGGGGACGTAGCACTTGGGAGGCTGGTCGCGGCGCTTGGTGCAGGTGCTTGAGGCTGGCGCCTCTGTCTAGGTTGGGGGCCGCGACTCAGTGAGGTGGGGCCGCGACGCTTGAGGGCATTTGTGGCCAAAGTGGTGTTTTGATCATGGGAACTCAAACCTTAGGCCTCGGGATCATTCCTACTACCCAGTTTAGTAGGATTCGATGTCCCGGAGGCTAGGTCTTGGTTTGTGAACCTTTTATTACTCAATTTATTGATGGAATTCCATACTTGGTTATGACTAGGTAACCGCTAAGAGATGAAAGGCTGATCATTCTCAAGGGTCGTTCTTTTACTAATTCTCGCTCGAACCAGAGGTAAGAAAAGTGCACCCCATATGTGACATGCAGGGTTATTCATGAGGCATATTGAGTGTTTAAATGTGGACACTGATTGCATATCAAATGCTTAGAAAATTTTGCTTACTTGTGAATGGCACTGACTTATTAGTCAGAATCGGCAATGGTATCGATATTAACTGTGAAGCTGTGACTTACTAGTCAAGTTTGGTAGTAGTACCGAGCACTGGTCGTATGGTATTGACTTAAGAGTCAAGAACGATTTTAGCATGTTTAACGCAAGCCGAAAAAGATTAGATCTAACCGACATAAGCATTGAATGACTCATCATGAGCATTAATGCCTGACCGACCCCATATTCGATGAAAAACAAAAGTGCTTGTCTAGTCTAATGGCTAGTTACTAAAACCAGGGCCATAAGGCCCAGGTGACCACATCGTCACATGGCTAAGGGTGTGGAACCCACATTAGTGGCTCACTCATTAGTCACTCATTTGGTTTACAATAGTGACTCCATGGTCACTCATTTGCTAAGGGTGCGGAACCCACAATAGTGACTCCATGGTCACTCACTTGCTAAGGGTGTGGAACCCACATTAGTGACTTACACATCACTCACTCATTTGTTTAGGGCTATAAGCTCTAGATGATTATCGTAATCATCATTTGATATTATATACATGTAGTAATGAGTTTTCTTGCTGAGCCTTGGCTCACGGGTGCTATGTGGTGTAGGTAAAGGGAAAGAAAAGCTCACCCAGCCTTGAGTGGAGAGGTTAGGTGGTGATGTGTACATATGCGGCCGCTTGACCACCACGACCAAGGTGTTTTTTAGAGGAACTAGGGGTTAACCCTATTTTTTCTGCTTAGGTCAGCGGATTGTAATTTTACGCTGTAATGACCATTTTGGATTGTAAATAACTTGTAAACGCTTTTATGGGTCCATGAAAAGTTTTATGTTTTAAATAAAATATATCATTTCCTTTTGATCGAGTTTTTCACCTTAGCCTGTTAATAACACCTAGATGCATGTTTATAACCAAATGACTCGATTAGCGAGTTAAGCACGGTTCAAAGCTCACAGTAACGGTCTTGGAGTAACGAGAGCGTTACATCCACCTAGTCCACGAGACAGTATTATTGCTTTTCTCTCACAATTTATGCAGAGTTTTTGTAATACAAAAAGGCAATCCCCTTCCCTGTTCATTATCCCTGATATTTATAGGGGAATTTCCTAGACAGGTTTGGGTAACCGCTTGAATAAATAAGGTATACATTTAATACAGATTATTCCCATTTACATTGGGATATGATTTGATAACAAAATAGAATATACTACTGCTATCTCGGATAATAAATGATGGATATGCAATACAACCTGAGCATTAATGAACGTATAAGGAGTCTCCGAATCTCTTGGGACCCTTCAATATGCGTTCTGACCAGGTTTCCACGAGCTGGATATCTCATCCGAGCTAGTGTTCAAAGACTATCTGAACTTTAGTTCGTATTAAGCTCAGAGCGCCCAAATATGGATCTGACCATTTTAGGTCTCGAACTGGATTGTTATCCTAAGAAGCGGTCTGATAACAACCTGTACGTCATATTGTCAGATCCCAGCTCGAGCTGCTCACATTATTGTTAACCAGAGGTTCCACTCAGCTGCTTTTCCACGTATTCATCTGCTAGCTGTACCAGAACTGAGTGACTCGACCCATGCTAATTTTTAGGATACAACAAGTATAATAAAAATATTATTTCATGAGAAATAAAATAGTTAATAGAATCACGCAATTCTAAATTTATATTTTGTTAATCTATATTTATATTTTGTACAATTTTGATTAAATAGATGAATTTTGTTAATGTTTATAGTCAATATGTTGAAATGGGTGTATTAAGAACTATAAATTGTTTTCTAAAAAAAAATTATGGTTTAAAATCATATAAGGATATTCATATCAATTTTTTTTTTTACAAAATATTCATGACAGTTTAAACATTTGGAAATAATTAATTAATAAAAATTGAGTGAAATGAGAAAAGAAAAAAGGTTAGAACAACCCAATTTAAGTTCGTAGTGCCTACTTATTATATGTAATTCTTGTATTATTTAATTTGCTGTAACATTAATAACTAAGCACTTTACAGCCTAAACAGTTTTCAATCCGTGACTGAATAGAAACTCTATTTACAGTTGCTGCTGATGGGGGCAATTCTTGTACCATTAATCTAATTGATTTTTGCTTATCATGCTCTGATTGATTTTTTTTATTGGTCACTTTATAGACAATACTAGCTGCTCTAGTTGCTTTATCCCACTATACCTGTCTTGATAATCAAAAGGAGGGTCCTTTCCCTTTTCCTTGAAAGATAATATTTTTTGTTAGGAAGAAAAACAAGTCTTCATCTTTTTGCATGAAGATGTTCCAACTAAATCACCAATAATAGCACTACCCTTCATCATTATTGGATACTTACTTGCTAAGTATCTGTAGCGTTGTTGTATTGACTTTATGAGTGTATTAGGCTGTATAAATCTCCTTTTCTTTACCAAAGTGATATGATTCTTTTTTTCTTATCTCCGCTCATCACGTGTACCAGGCTACAGATCTGACTAGGTTGCATCATACCTTAAATCTAAACAAGTTTCAATAATTGATCATCTTTAATTCAAATAATCAAATATTGCTATGGTAATTGGTAATAACTTTTTGGTTTTATTTAAAAAGTGCCTTTTTTTAATTTAGTTTTTCCTGTAACAGTGATGATAATGAGTGGGAAGTTGGGATCTGGAGAACACACTCGTGCATTATATTTATACGAACTTACCCTTTTTTTTAAAAGGCACAAGAGGCCAAAAATTGTATTGTTAAACAAAGAACTTCACTTACATTACATGTTTCATATCATATACTTATATACAATAACTCAAGCACTCTCACTGAAGCTGTTGAATTACATTTGTTTTGAACACAAATGAAGTTACCAACTTTTCACGTGAAGTGCATGGCTTTATTATTAAACCAGTACAGATCCGACACCATGATTATAATTTAATAGAAAGCCTCAAATGGTTTTTGAGCAATTGATTTTTGGCTGTGTTATGATCTCTGTTACTGCCACCCATTAAACCATGCATCTTTTAATGTGGGACCCATCAACACAACCAATTAACAGAGATTTATTCTTTTGACGTCTATTAGCATACAAATATAGCATCTATAAAGATCTTGGTGCTAATCTAGTGATGTCCCTCGCTTGATGTAATGCTTTGAAATTAATAATGCCTTTTAAATCTATACAAAAACGAGTGCTCTCTACCTTTGCAAATGGCATGCACCTTTTTATTTGCTTAGAATGGTCAAAGACACTAATTTATGCAACCGTGTCCGGTCATTTTCATCCTTTTGAGTTTGTTGCGTTGCTATCTGATTGTCAAAAAATCATTACCTTCCCTTTCATTCATTTCTTTTACATATCCTCACCATGTTATGGTTATTATAACTTTGATAGCTGAGCTCTAATAAATTACCTTTTCTCTGGAATACTTTATTGGCTTTAATTATATGCCCTTATAAACGAGTGTTATTTGTTCTTTTCTCCTTTCAGGTTAAAGGAGTTGCTTTTGGGGCAACCATAAGTTTTAAAGTTTTCAACGGTGAAATTTTTTAATACACGTTGTGATATTCACTCATCCTTTTTGAGAATAGTAACCTATTATGCAAAATAATACATATTTTTTTTTTTAGGGTAAATGCACATTTGGTACCAGATATTCACTACAAATAAATGTAACATTTAGTGATAATTTTTTAGTCACAACATATATTTTGTGTGACTAAATACCACTTTTAGTAATAACTAAAAATTACTTGTGACTAAAAAGTCCTACTTAATCACAAGTTGTCACTAATGTAGTTTTAGTCACAACCTATTATTTTTAGTGATAAAGTTTGTTGTGACTAAACATACATTTAGTGACAACAAATTGTGATCTTTGTGACTAATACTTTTAGCCACGGACTTTTTAGTGATGACATAGGTATAATGATTTTTCCTTAGTCACAAATTTTTTGTTTTTAGTCACAAAATTTGTTGTGACTAAAACTAAGATTTTTCGTAGTGATTTTATCGAAATACAATCTTGGTACTTTTTGTTTGCAAAAATTACATAGTTTGATACTTTACATGTGTTTAAATTTTTAATATTTCCATATTACCCATCTTTTTAATGATTTATTTGATTTTCAATTATTTTATTATTTTTAAATGATGTAAATATTTTTTCAAAATTCATAAAATAAAATAATTTTAACAAGCAAAATTATTTTTAAAATAAATTTAGTTAATCAAAAACAAAAAAATTAAAAACTAATTAAAATCTTATTAATTAACTTTAAGTAAACTAAATTTTAATTTAATGAACGAAAAAACTCATATTTCACCAAATCTCACCATCACCATCTCAGTTCTCCATCCTTCCAATCTCACCCTTATTTTAGTAATTTATTTGATTTTCAATTGTTTTATTATTTTAAATGATTTAAATATATTTTCAGAATTCATAAAATAAAATAAATGCTTAATTAAAACTTTAAAATAATCTTAATAATTTAAAAAGAAATTTAATTAAATATTTATTTTATTATATGAAATCTGAAAATATATTTAATTTATTTAAAAAATATAAAATAATTGAAAATCAAATAAATCAATAAATAAGGGACAATATAAGAATATTAAAAATTTAAACTCACAAAGAGTACCAAATTATGTAGTTTTTACAAACATAAAGTATCGATTGATAATTAAAAAAAACAAATAGTATCAAATTTGTATTTCGATAAAATACAAAATATCAAATGACCATTAACCCTACTTTGTATGCTAAAAACTTCTCTGGGTGGGTTCGGCTGAAAATTATGTATATTTTAATTAGAAAAATGTATTGTGAGAGGGTTATGGTAAGTATATGGAGAAGGAATTGGATTCCCTTGGGCCATTATTGGAAAAGATGTTTTTTGGGGTGAGAAAGAAGGAAACGCCTTGTTTATTAATATGATGGATCATTTATCATTGACTTAAAGTCAGTTAGTGTGTAAATGGGGTTAAAGCATATGACATGTAGAAGCAACTTTTAAATGATTATGCAATATTTTCGCAACTTATTACTATCATTTTTTTTTAAATTGATGTGTCTTTAATGTATTTATATATGAATTTCTTGGTACATTATTAGTGTAGAGTGTACTAGTAGTAGTGTAGTAGAAGTCCCATCAACGATTCCTTTGTTCTTTATCAGACTGAGTTGCTTCCTTTGGCTTCCAATCTCAATTGGAATGTAGAAGAAGGATGGACTAAGCTGAATTTTGATGTTATTGAGACCAAGGATTCAAGTTCAATCATATGATGAAGGCAGAGTGACTAAGGCTATTACCGAGCGGTCCCAAGGGGTCAAAGAAAACTGTCACTTTAGGGATCTCAGTCCCGACAGTACCCTCAAGTCATAAGGCAGGTCGGTCTCATGGGGAGAGAAAGAAGCATACACTTTTGGAATATGCTTTGTAGGGTTGGCACATTAGCTTATTAGTTAGACCAACTCTAACTATGAAATGCATTTTGGTGTTGAACCAACATCAAAATAGTGTAATTTTAGGTCTATATTTTTTTTTTCCATTCAACCATAACACTAAAATGTATATTATTTATCATTATTATTGAAATAAGATATTATCTTTATTATTATATTATTTTACTAAATTAAAATAATTATTATATCCAATTAATTATTTTAATAAAAATATTATTATTAATTACTTTACAATAATACTTTAGATTATAAAACTCTGCTAAATTAAAATAGAATATTAACTTTTCATAAATAAATATTACATTACATTAAAAAAAATATTACACTTAATTAACTCTAAAAAATAACACACACATTACATTAAAAACAATACATTTAATTAAATTATACTAATATTTCAACAATTTAGCATATTCGTCTTACAAGTGTTCAATTAATGCATTTCGAAGTACAATGTAAGATTTTTTATCCTTGATTTTTCTATGTTGAGCAAGAAATTCTTGAAATCGAGCATTGTCATCATCCACCATCCCAATTTCTGGACTTGACACTTCGGCTCGTTCTTCAATTGTCGCATTAACATCACGTTCATATGCTATTATCATATTATGCGTAATAAGACACGAAGTCATTATATCTCATAATACTTTTTTACTCCATAAGTGTGTTGGTCCTGCCACAATTGCAAATCTTGACTGCAATACTCCAAATGCACGTTCTACATCTTTTCTATATGCTTCTTGTTTTATCGCAAATAATTTATTCTTAGGAACATGTAGATCATGAATAATTTGAACAAGAGTGGACCATTTTGGATATATAGCATCAACTAAATAATAATCCATATTATACTTTTTTCCTTTAGTGACATAATTAGCGGGTGGAGCAATATCGTTTGCAAGATTAGTAAAAGATGGGATGCCTCCAGCACATTTATATCATTATTAGATCCTGGTAGACCAAAATATGCATGCCATATCCAAATATCATAGTCAACTACAACTTCTAGAATAATAGTTAGGGATCCACTACGATCGACATATTGTCCTCCCCAAGCTGTTGGACAATTTTTCCATTTCCAATGCATACAATCTAAACTACCCAATATTCCTGAAAAACCTCGACATTCACCAATGTGGAGTAGCCTTGCAACATCATCAACGTTAGGTGCTCGGAGATAGCGACCTGCAAACACCTCGACAACAACAAAATCGCTTTAAACTTTCTAAAACTGTAGGTTCTCCTATTTTGATGTACTCATCAGTAGCATCGGTTGGTACACCATATGCCAACATTCGAAATACAACTGTTACTTTTTGCAAACTTGATAACCCAAGTTTATCGATTACATCCCTTTGTTGGATGAAGTAATTATCATGTCTTTGTATAACATCACGAATACGAAGGAATAAAACACGGCACATTAGAAATCTTTGGCAAAACATCAACTCAGTAAACCGAGGATTCTCTGCAAAATATTCATTGAAGAGATTGCGATCAGCATTTTCTTGGTCACGGTTGATAACTATATGACTAGGAATTAAGCCCCGATATGACCCTTCGTTGTTTTAGTGTTGAGTGATGCAAAAATTGTTGTTTGTAGTAATTTGACATACCACTTGATTTTCTAGATCATCATATTAATCATTATCTAAAGATGAAGAAAAAGATGATAAATAAGATGAACTACCACAATCAAAATTCATCTTTGCTAACTGAGCTAATTTGTATACATTTTTTTTTTCAAACGTGATCCTTGTTTTATAATATAGACTATCTTATCTTATATTACTTTTTCCAAAAATTTGAAGATAAGAAATCTAGCAGTTTTATTTGGGCCAATGGATTAATTTGACTACGATCTAAATCGTCGCATTGTGTAGTCAAATCATGTCTTCTCTTTTACTCTTCCAAATTTTTTAACAATAAGAATCTGACGGATTAATCTAAGCCAATTCATTAATTTAACTATGGTCTCAACCATTGCATTCTGTAGTCAAATTATGTCTTCTCTTTTACTCTTCCCAAAAATTTGAAGATAAGAATCTAATAAATTAATCTAGGCCGATGGATTAATTTGACTGCGATCTCAACCGTCACATTGTGTAGTCAAATCATGTATTTTCTTTTACTCTTTCCAAAAATTTGGAGATAAGAATCTCATGGAATAATCTAGGTCGATGGGTTAATTTGACTGCAATCTCAACTGTCGCATTGTGTAGTCAAACCATATCTTCTCTTCTACTCTTTTACCAATTTTTGAAGATAAGAATCTAATCTTAACTAGCTAAGTCTCTCCTATATAATTGCATACTACTCTCTGAATGACCACAACTCTTCAACATATTTCTAAAACAACTTGTTTTTCTCCAAAATGACTTTAATTAAAAAAAATTCATACTCACTTGAAGAAGATATGCACTTATGTCATGTGTTTTTTTTTTTACATTTCTCAAAATCCAGTCATAGGAATAAACCAATCAAAAGATCAATTTTGGGGAAGAGTTGAATATGAGTATCACTTATCTGAAATGTTTAGCAATAAACGTAGGTCGAGAAGATCTTTGCAAACTTGAATCGACCATTCTTTGCTACAGTTGCCAAATTAAGGGGATGTGTTAACCAAATTGAAAATAGAAATCCAAGTGGTGCTTCAAAACAAGATATTGTGATTATATATAATTATAGTTTATTTGTGGTTACTAAGTTGTTTTCAAATTTTATTCCATTAATTCTCCTATTTATATTTGAACACTTTAATCAAGCGAAGAAGTTATAAGCACAAGATCCAAAATACAAGAGAGGGTTCAATTTTGATCACGTGTGGCCAATTTGAATTTTATAGACGATCCAGAGTTTCGTCAGTATATTCAAAATGAAGAAAGAAAAATTATGCAAAAAAGACCACAAACATCCCAACATGGAGAATAAGGAGAATAATCTCAATATTGAGCATCTCATTATCAAGGATCTCAATATGAAGAAACTCAAAGAGAATGAGTTGAAGATGAAGGCCAAGGATCTCAAAACCCCTCAGAAGATTTTAGTTAATATTATAATTATATAGGCGGAACAGGGAATAACTTTTCATATTATTAAATTATTGTTTTAGTTTATATTACTTCCTTTAGATATAGGTTATTGCTTTCGTTTTTATATTTGGTGTGTTTGATTTTAATTTTTTAATATATGTTTAAGTTTGACTTTTTTTTTTGTATTTTGCTAGATGTTTCTTTAATCAATTTGCATGTTAACTTTCTTTTTCTTATAAATATATATTATAAATCTTTATTAATTTTTTTTTAAAAATTAAACAAATAGTTAATTATGATATATTTAAATTTTTATTAAAAATATATTAATTGCATATTTGGTTCACAATTAATTTACAATATAAAACTAACTAAATTTATACTACAAATAGTATATAAATTTATAAAATATTAATATAAAAATTAGAAAAAAAAATATATGTCGTGACATTCCACCAAAATGCTGCATTGTTTTTCGTCCCATTGGAATAAAAAGGATGTGAATTTCACATAAAAATGGGGTAATACTGTTCCATTGGATTTGCCTAAGGCGCATATGTAATAGTCTCTATTGTTTATTTTTTTTGTAAAAACGAAAAACTTAAAAAATAATAGAGTTAATTAAATAAGGAGATATTTTATGAGTTTGAAAATATAATTGGCTTTATTGATTGCTTTGCTCTATAAATAAAGCTAATAAAATAGAACATAATATATTTTTTTTAAATTTAAATTTTTTTCATAATATCAAGCATGTCTAACAAAGAAACTAAAAACCTAACTATTGACTAATTATTTAACTATTTAATTATTAAAATACTAAAACACCTTAAATCTAACACTCATCCTTGCCTTAGTATTGCTTATTAGCATTTCAAATCTAACAAATCATTCATATCATCATTAAAATAAGTTGTTTAGTAGTAGTCTTTGCCTCTTCATGTTGTGGGGACTTGCAAATTCGTTCTATATGATTTCCATGATTAATGTACTTGACATTAGATCTCCACCAACAATTACTTTGTTGATGATTTGTTTTTTGTTTGTTTGTTTTTTTTTTTTTTTTTTTTGTAGTTTGGGCATGTTGGATATTCATTTGTGTTGTGGTTGTGGTTGTGGTTGTGGTTGTTCTTGATGTTGTGGTTGTAGTTGTTATTGTTAACTCCTCTAGAGCTTTCTGTCTTTGCTTTGACAGCACTCTCCATCACATCTTCTTTTCTCATCATCCTCCTTGCTCTTTTGCTTGTAATGCGTTGATCAATTCTGCCAATGAGATTTTTGACAAATCTTTGGTATTTTTCAAGGTAGTGATTGTTGTTTCATAACTTTATGGTATTATAACAAGATTTTTTTGTACAATTATTATTCTAAAAATTCAGTTGAAAGAAGCCTTACTTTATTTACAATATTGAGAAGTCTGTTAGAGTATACTTTGATCATTTTAGAATCTTTCATTTTTTTAAGTTCAATTTTATCTTCTCCTTCATATTCTTTCTTGAGAACTGAGATACCCTCATATCTCTTTTGCTTATTTGTAAGACATGATGCGTTTGAAAATGATGGTTGTGACTGAAGCAAACAAGTAGGCCTTTGTTTTTTTTTCTTTCTTGGGTAAATAGCACTTAGGGTCCCCAAACATTACCAAGTGTATCACTTAGGTCCCCAATCTTTTTTTTTTAAGCAATTAGATTCTCAACCATTACTTTTTGGCTCACATGAGTCCCCAATGCCATATATTATTAAATAAATCCTAAAAGTTAAGTGTAAATTGGGAATTTTACATAAATAAATAAAATAGCACCCATTTTTTCTCTTTACACCAATTTTAATTGATTATTTATTATCAAATGTATTATTTTGATAAATTGACATAAATAATTTCATTAAATAATAACAAATAAAAAAAAATTCTATTATACCTCTAAAATATTGAATAAAAAAATGACATAATTTAAATTTTACAACCTATAAATTTAATAAGGGTGCTTTTATCTATACACAATTTTTTCTCACTACACATCTTTCTATTTTAACTCCCCGTAAATTGTTAAAAGAAAATTTTTCACAAGAATTAAATTACGTAGTAAATGCTGACTAGCTTTTTGGTCAACTAATGTGGAGTTAAATTAATTAATTATAGAATTTTCAATTAGACAATCAATGAACCATAAATAAGCCAAAAACCTAATAACTATGAGCAATAAATGATAAATAACACAAGAATTATAGAGGTTCAGTCCCAAGAAATGGTAATAACCTACTTCCTTTTAAATTTGTATTGATCTTAAGGGTTTACACAAGATAACCAGTGAATACATGTAGATTTCTATGTGTAAAATACAATCAGGAATGGCAGAATCGCTACTAAGTATCAAACTAAGCTGCTCGGTATGTTTCTGGTGCTGGTCGGTAGGCTATTTTCGTGAACCCATTCCACTGTGGTGGAGAGTTTGTATTTATATTGTCCTTCTCGCCCAAGGCTCGCAAGTGGTTGCTATCGTATTCTTCAAGAGCCTTGACCGAGTTTTTAGGGTTGTTAGGCGCAGGGTAAGTGTAACTGTCTTTATCTGAGTAGGTATGTCTATTTGTCATACCGACCAACTACTCACATGGCAAGCATATCGAGCAGTGTCTGTACTGACTGTTGGATGTCATGCCACGTGTCAAAAATACAATGCCATGTGTCCAAACTTAGTGCCACGTCATATGTAGTGCAAATTTTTTGGGATAATAGTAAATAATTTTACTTTGTTCGTACCTTTAAATTTTATTATTTAAAAATTAAAATAAATTTGATGCTATTAAGGAAATATTAATAATTTTTTCAAAAATAAAAAATATAAATAATAAATAAATAAATAAATATATATCACTAGAATTAAAATCATTAGTTTAATTAAAATATTCAATTTTCATGTTTTTAAAATTTAAAGTATGTATATTTGTTTCATTAACATTTAACAAATGATAAACTAATTAATATATAAGTGATTTATTAAATATGTTGGAGTGATAATAGATTTTTTTCTTTATTCTTAGTATTTGATGATGCTATTTAGGTTAATTTACCAAAATAATATATTTAGTAAAAATTAATTAGTTAAAATATTGTAAAGAAAAAAAAAGGTGCTATTTTATTTTTATTTTGCTAAAATCTCAATTTATCCTTAACTTTTAAGGTTTATTTATAGAATATGACATTAGGGGATTTATGTGAGCCAAAAAACAATGGTTGATGATCTAAATGCTACAAAAAAAAGGTCGGGGACCTAAGTGATACACTTAGTAAAGTTTGGGGATCCAGAATGCTTTATTATGTACCATGGTGTGAATTTTTTAGAAGTGCAGAAACTTCATAGTCTTCTTCCACAGCTACCATAGATCTAAAGCTTTCAATTATGTCTTCATACGTACTGCCCAAAGCTAGTAGTTGTTTTTTTCGAACACATTCGGAGCAAATTTTGAGAAATTATATGTTTCGACTTCCATGACTAGTGTTTGTGGATTTTTGGGTTATGGATTGTGTTTATGGTTTTTGGGTCATTATTTTTTTGTGTTTTTCTCAACTCGTACAGGCCTGTCAAGAAATAGCTCTATATACCATTTGTTAGTTTTTTTTTTTTGTGAAAATGAAAAACTTAAAAATAAAAGAGATAGTTAAATAAAGAGATATATTATGAGTTTGGAAACCTAATATGCTTTATTCAGTGCATTGCTTTTTAAATAGAGCTCAAACATAATAAAATATTTTTTAATGTCACGCATGTCTAACAAAGAAACTAAAAACCTAAATACTTAATTTATTGAATAATTATTTATTAAAATACTAAGGCACGTTAGATCTTAGTCTCTAATGTAGCTAAGTGGTATTGTCTTCTAATTGTAACTTTTAAGGGATTTTTGTTTTGATACTATTCCTCTAATGTTTTATGTAACAACCGACCATTGCTCCCACTTTCACTGAGTAATTTTATTAATTAAGACGAAATCATACAAAAAAAAGTACTAGTGTAGTGTTGAAGGCTAGTTACCTTTAATATTTTTGTGCGACTCTTTTTTTTTTAATTGCTAAATGAAATTAAAAAAAATGGATATTTTAGTATTTTTATAGAATTTATAATTGTATATTTTGGCTGTTGTTTTCTATTCTTTTTTTACTAAGAAATATAACTTTATTAAAAAGCTAAAAAAGCCAAAGCATAATACATGGCACCACACTTTCACACTCTCAAGAGAAAAAGCTAACTTAGCGAGAGAGTGGTTATGGAATTAGCCATTCTGTTACAATGCACAAAGGATATATCAATAAAATTCTTACACAGAAGAGTTATATCTTCTAGAACTATAAAAACATAATATTCTACCACTTTCTTGTTGATATCCTCACAAACTCTAAGGTAATTCGTCTCCATAATGACCGAGTGGTGTTCCAACCACTTACATAGAAGAAGACCCTATTCCATAGCCAAAGCTTCAGCCACATAGGGTTCGGGTTCCAATCTTAGAGGAATAGCAAAGGAACCCAACACCCCACCTATACCATCATGGAAGACTACCCCTAATCCTACTTTGAAGTAAGCAGGATTGAGACTTGCATCCATATTGGATTTTATCAACCTTACCAAAGGTGGGTGCCAACGAACCTCATTGCATGTTTATGGTTAAAAACCAGTCCAGTTTTACCTTCGGCTAGATGGTAACTATCCAAAAAAATCCAAAAAGCTATTAATGTCATGGATATCGGACAAGCACAAGATTGAGGACAAATTTATTCATTCTATGCCAAAATTTTCAACATAGAGGTGCAGTCTTTTTCATCTCTTCTTTAGAAAGCACATCACTAAGGTCAAGAAGAAACTCATAAAACATCATAGAAAGAGAAATTTTTGGAGATAAATGGATGGGAAAGTTAAGTGTAATATCATCAAGCTTTGGACATCCCCAAAGAACATGAAAGGTTGCCTCCTTATTTTCACAAATAGGACAAACCTTGCTATACCCCAAATTTTGCGGTAATTAAGTTTGTCTCGAAATGTAGGCTCGAAGAGATAAAATTCGAAGGAATAATCTAAACAAATATATTTATTTAGATGTCAAAGGAGTTAGCTCGTAAGGATCAGTTCGGGCCAAAGGTTGACTTCGAAAGCTCGAAATATGGTGACGTGGACATCATTACAGTTGTCAGCTCGAACCGTGGTATAGGCTTGAAAGCGTGTATTTCGTTGGATGATAGACAATTGTTTTTAATTAATAAAAGCCTATATTCCTTGGCTTAATTATGTACTTCTTAATCAACCCTATTCTCATAGGATCTTCTGTATTTTAAATTAAAATTGCATATTGTTGTAACTTCCCTAAAAATGTGGGAAGGAATATCAGAGTCTTCTATAAATACTGGGTCTCTTTATTTGTAAAGTACACAAAAATTTGGAACTAAAACTCTGTGAAATTGCATTTAGGCTTTAACACAGAGTACATTAATAATAGTGACTCGTGAACTAGATAGATTTAACTATTGAACCACGTAGAAAATCTTTGTTATTTTGTCTTCTTCCTAATTCATGGATAAAGCTTAGTTGCTTTTATTTATTTTTTAGTTGACGAAAAATGTCATAAATAGTTTAGTGCTTTCATTGAGAGCATTACACATTTTTTCAAACCTCCCACCAGGATCTGGAAGTGGACGACCGCTGCCCAGAATCTCAGAGGAAAATACCCCATGGAATGAGGAACACCCTCAATGAACTTAAAACAATCCATGAATGATGATCGAACTCCATATGAAGGGAGTGTTTCCTCAACGCCATGGGATCCTAACCAATGTTCTAGGCCACCATGTTAGGATTACTACAATCATGTGAGACACGTCCAATAGTGGAGTTGGAGAACCAAAGGCAGCGAGAGAGGCTGGCTGAAGCCACTCGATTGAACGAAGAAATGGCAAGAAGGGCAACTGAAGCCCAAGCACCCCCACAAAGGACTACAGGACGTGTAACGTCCCATAATTCCTATTAAAGATTAATGTCTTGATTAGGGTGCCATAAGGGCATTATTGGAATATTATGTGTTTTTATGTGAATTAATTGGATATTTATGTGATTATATGAATTGCATGGGTTATATTATTATATGACTGATTATGCATGTTTAAGTGTATTAAATGTGCGAATATGTCCACTTTTATTTAAAGGGACATATTTGTAATTCTCACCTGTTGAGGATAAAATTTTGATTATATGATATTATATTATTGAGACCACATTATTATACCCGGCTCGGGGTGAACCAAGGGGTATTTGGGTAATTCGGTGAGTTACCGAGACTCATTGGAGTATGAGTCATATTTTGGGAAGAATAATGTTATTCCAGGTTCGGTGGAATTATTTGGGATTATAAGTGTAATGTGACACAGAAGAGTGAAATGACGGTTTTGCCCTTGAGGGGTTGTGAGAAAATTTTAAGAGAGTGAGGGAATTATGGTCATTTGGACCATGGGCTGTCTTATTTAGCTGAAGTTTATCAACTTAGATTTTAAAAAGAAACAGAACACACACACACACACTCTCTCTCTCTCTCGTTCTCTCTATTTTTCGTTCTCCCTCTCTCTCTAGTTCTCTTTGTTTTTTAAGAGAAATTTGATTCCAAAGCTTGGAGCTAATTGCTAAGAGAATTAAGGAGATTTGGCGCAAGTTTGGAAGCTGTTAAAGCTTAGAGAATATAGTTGGATTCGAATTCTAACTGAGTTAATTCAATATCTGAGTTTTAATTTTTGGTTTTTTTGAGAGTTTTTTAAGTTTTATTGAGATTCTAAGTTTAAGGGATTTTGATTGAGTTTTAAGATTGGTTTTGATGTTTCTGAGCTGCTGAGACCATTATTATGTTTGAAATTGGTTGAAATCATGTTTTGGGATGATTTTGGATAGATTGCGATTCTTAAAATTGCTGCTTTTTTGAGTTTGTAGGCTCACACCGCGGTGCTAATCTTGAGCGCTGCGGTTATGAACTCAGAGAGGCAGGGGTTTGCCTCAAAACGCCATAGCGCTGCGACACTAGGCGGGTTGCATCGCGGCATTAGGCGGGTTGCGCCGCGGCGGGTGTCCAGTGGTTTGGGCACGAGGCTTCCTGGCTTGTTGAGCACCGTGACCCTTAGTTGGGGTGCCACTGCTCAAAATGGGGAAAATCATAAATTTGGGTTTTGGGTTGTGGGAACCCAAACCTAAAGGCTCGAGAATGGTTCTACTATTAGGATTAGTAAATTCAGGGTCCCAGAGGTTCGGACTCGGTCCGGAAGCCTTTATTAGTTCATTTCTTGATAGTTATTCCTTGTTATGGTTGTGACTAGGGCGAACCATTAGGCTCGGGAGGAAAGGACCGTACTCAGGGTCGTCCCACGCTATTCACTCAGAACCTGAGGTAAGAAAACTTCACCTGGTCTGTATTTAGGGCTTGGCCTTGTTATAGAACATGTTTATACCATGCTTAGAATGTTTTATTAAACATGTTGATTGCGATGTGCTTACCTGTGTTAAGTAATGACTGCTTATTTGCTATATCTGATTGAAAGGCTTGACTTATAAGTTAAGGGTTATCTATTATATCTGATTGAAAGGCTCAGCTTATAAGTTGAGAGTTTATCGATTATATTCGAATGAAAGTCTCGACATATAAGTCGAGGATCTATCTATTGTATCTGAGTAAAAGCTCGACTTATAATTCAAGGATCTTTCTATGGTATCTAATTAATAGCTCGACTTATTAGTAAGGATATATCTAGTGAAAAGGCTCGGCTTATAAGTCAAGGGTTTACAAGGCTCGGCTTATAAGTCGAGGGGTTAAAGGCTCGACTTATGAGTCGAGGGCGGCAATAGCGTGCTGAACACCGACCGATGTGGTTAAGCTAATCGGGAAGCGTGCTATACGCTTTAATGGCTCTATGGCTATCTGAAATATAAAGTGCCAGGTACGCTTGGCCAGCCCTAAGGCTGGTTATATAGGGAATTGGGAAATGGGCCCTGGTGTGGCTCTATAATGACTTATCAGGATTAATGCATGCATGAGTAGGGTTATTATTGCTAGGCATGTTAATTATGATTATGTGATATGATGATTTACTGCTTATAAGAATGATTATGTTTTCTTGCTAAGCATTGGCTCACGGGTGCTATAACGTCCCGATTTCCCTAGTATATTGAATATTATGTGCATGTTTGTGCCTTGATTAGTGGCCAGAGGGAAATAATTGAATATTATGTGCATGTTTGTGATTATATGCATGATTATATGAATTATGTGAGTTATATTATAATATGACTATATTGGCATGTTTAGGTGTATTAAGCATGCATGCAGGCCCATTTCTTATTAGAAGGGCATTTCTGTAATTTTGGCCCGTTGAGGGCATATTCGTATATATGTGCATATTGATTGAGACCACATTATTATGTGGATATATTTGAGTTATTCGACACGAAACGATCCTAGGGAGCAAGTTAGTGGTTTAGTCATAACGAGAATTTTTACCCGGCTCGGGGTGAGCCAAGGGGTATTTTGGTGAGTTACTAGGACTCACTAGCGTATGAATCATATTTTTGGAAAATTAGTGATATTCCGAGTTTAGCGGGATTAACCGAGAATTTTAAGTATTACGTGAGACGAGAGTGTAATTGATGATATTGCCCTTGGGGCATTAGATGAGTAAGGGTTTAGCAAGGGGTAGTTTGGTCTTTTTCCAAGCTTGGAGTGACTTAGTCACTTGGAACCTCTCAGAACAAAGGAGCACTAAGAAATAGAACTCAGCTCTCTCTCCCTCCCTCACATTCACTCTCTCTCCCTCTCTATGTTTGTTTGGGTTTGAAGAGGAAACTAATGGAGTTTAAGGCTTGGAAGCTTGAAGTTTTGTGCTAGGAATTGGTTAACAATAGCCTAGGGTCGCTCTTATCATCTGAGGTAATCTTTAAACCTTGTTTTGATTAAGTTCTGGTATGGATTTTAGAGTGTTTTGAGTTTTGAACTCAAGGATTTATGTTTGACTTGTGAAGAGGTTTTTGGTTAAGTTCTTGGGTGTATGTGTTGCTCTAAGTGTATTGATGATGTTTTGGGACTCACTTCTGGGTTTGGTACTGCTTTGGGGTAGATTTTGGGGGAATTGGCTCGGAAAAGGTGTTTGAAAAACTGGGTTTGCATGGTTGCATTGCGGCCCTGTTCTTGGGGCGCCGCGACCCTCACAAACCCAGAATCCAGGGCGGTTCCTTGAACCGCCATTGTGCCGTAGCCCGTGTCTAGAAAATTGAGGGCTAGGCTGAGCACCACGACTCAAAATGGAAACTTTGGCCAAATTTGGTTTTGTGTGGCGGGAACTCAAACTAAGGGCTCGAGAAAGGTTCTACTACTTGGTTTAGTAGAATTCAAGGTCCTGGAGACTAGGACTTGGTCAGGAAGTCTTTATTTACTCAATATTGATAGATATTATTTATTATGGTTGTGAATAGGGTACCGCTAGGGCTCGGGACAGGACCGTGCTCGGGGTTTGTTGTTAATTAACTTGTGCTTGGCCAGAGGTAAGAAAATTGCACCCAATACGTGAAATATGTGATTAGGGTTTGGCTTGATTGTTAAATATAGATTTGATTAGGGCTTGGGCCCATGTGAATAAGCATGATTATGAATATGCATGTGATTACTTGATTAAGCATGCGTGAATACTCTGTATGTGGATAATTGTTAGTGATGTATGCTTGTTTGCATTATCTGATTGAAAAGCATTGACTTATAAGTCAAGGACAATAGTAGCGCACTGAGATCTGGTCGAAAGCATTGACTTATAAGTCAGGGGCGGCAATAATGCGTTGAGTGCTGGTCGATATGGTTAGGTATAATCAGGAGCATGATATACGCTTGACCGACCCTATGGTAAAGTGCTAGGTACGCTGGACCAGCTCTAAGGCTAGTTATACTCAGGATAGGGAAGTGGTCCCCGGGGTGACTCTATAGTCCCATATCCTAGGGCAATGGCCCTCGATATGACTTATTAGTCGTTTATTTAGGGTAGCAACCCCAGGGTGACTCTATGGGCGTATCTAGGGCAACAAGCCCCGCTGTGACACTGTAGTCACTTATCTGAATAGAATGCATGCATGAGTAGGGTTATTATTGCTAGGCATGCTTATTATTATTCTATGATATGTTATTAATTGCTTAGGATCATGTTTAAGTTTTCTTGTTGAGCCTTAGCTCACGGGTGCTATGTGGTGTAGGTAAGGGGAAAGGGAAGCTGGACCAGCCATGAGTTGGAGAGCTTCGGTGGCGACATGTATATAAGCGGCTGCTCGACCACCACGATTGGGGTTTCTCAGAGGAACTAGGGTCAAACCCTATTTTTCCGCTTAGGCTGGCTGGTTGTAACTTTTGAATTGCAATTAGCCTTTTAAACGTTATTTTGGGATCCCATGTATGAATGTAAACATTTTAATGAAATGGTTATTCCTTTTGACCAAAAATTTTAACCCTAAACCATTAATCACATCTAGTTACACGTTTATGGCCAAGACACTCATTTAGAGAGTCTAAGACTATTTAAAACACACAATGTAACGGTCTTGGCTAACCAGGGTGTTATAGGTGCTAAATGGTGCAAGTAAAGGAAAAGAAAAGTTGGACCAGCCATGAGTTGGAGAGCTTTAGGGTCAGGGTGTACATAAACAACCTGCTCAACCGCTACGGCTGAGGGTATCAATTGGAACTAGGATTGGACCCTAATTTTGTAGCTTAGATCGGCTTTTGTATTCATTTTGAGTTTGAACAGTTTTAATTGGGATTCCATGTATCGAACTCAAACTATTTTAATGAAATGGTTGACTTTTGATCGAAATTTTTAGTACCTAAACCTGATGTTAGTTTAAATTATACGTTTTAAGTCCAAATGACTCATTTAACGAGTTAAGCACTACTTTAATTACATAGTGTAAGAGTCCTGGATTAGGAGAAAGTTACAACTTGGTATCAGAGTGGTTTAGGTTTAAAGGTTCCTAAAGATTGGCTGGGCATGTACACTTGCCGCTGAAGACAAGCTCGACTTAGGGTTCAGTAATTATTAATGTGAATATGTGTTTACTTACCTATTTGATATATGAATGTCTTATTTGCATGTTATAATAGGAAGCATGAGTTATCCTGATAGGTCCTGGCCCTTGGCTATTGTGTGAATGATAAAAGACGTGCTTATTAGCAATACTGCTGCTTCTGAAAGCTAGAGAATGCTTATTAGCCTTGTTATATGCATATGAATACTAAGAACATGCTTATTAACACCCTGATTGTGCATGAATATGAACTGACTTCCTTATTAGCATGAATTCAGTATGTGAAAGCTATTGACCTGCTTATTAGAATTGTTATTGCATGTGTATGCTTATTTGCTCGGTCTTGGACCGTGGGGTGGTACTTTCAGGGCAATCAAATGAACCAGCCGGCGCTGGAGTTCAGTTCAGAGATAACGACCAAGGTCAGAACCCTCCGCTAGCTCTTGAGAACTAGCAACATATGCTTTCTGACATGATGTAACGCTCCAGTTTCCTTAATATGGCTTAGTGCCTGGATTAGGGGGTCGGGAGGCAATAATTGAGTTAATTAGGTTCTTATGTGTTATGAGCATGTTATTATGTGAATTGTATTATGATATAATTATGCTTGCATGTTTAAGTGTATTAAATATGCATGTTGGTCTATTTCTTATTAGAAGGACATTTTCATAATTCTAACCCGCTAAGGGTGTAAATGTAAATATGTGTGATATATAATTGTGACCACATATTATGCTGATATATTTGAGTTACCCGAAACGTGGCGATCCTAGGGTATTTTGGTAATTTGGTGTATTACCGAGAATTATAGAGCAGCGGGAATTAATTGATGAACATTGGTTTGATAGATTATTTGGGATTGTATGAGATGATTTGAGGTTAGCAGGAATTATGCCAAATGACTAAATTGCCCTTGAGGGTAACCATTAAGGTAAAAAGGGGCAAGGGGCATAGTGGTCATTTGACCATTTGAGCTACCAATAGGCCAGCAGCTGGGCACTTAGGCTTACTCACGTTTTCAGCTCATTGCCTTCTCCCTTGGTGAATATATTGAAGTTTGAGGAGATTTTCACCTAGAACTCAAACTAAGGGTAGTTGTGGTGGATTTTGGAGATTGTTTTCAGGATATTGGAGTGTCTAAGCTTAACATCCCAGCAGGCCTTCGAATTTGGGCAGAGAAATTCAGGTAATCTCTGGTTCCATCACTTCTCTATGGTATTTTTTGAGTTTTCTAAGTTTGATTCTTAAGTTGAGTGGTATGATGTGTTTTGGGGTGAGATTAGCATTGGGTTTTTTTGCCTATGCTTAGTATATAGTTTATGTGGCTGGGAAACGTTGTGTTGGGTTGGATTTGAGGTCTTGTGATTTGGGGAAGAACACCATGTTCTGGGCAAACTTTTAGGTTCTGGAGACCTAGCACGACCGCGCTACTGTCCCAGAAAGGGCAGAATTGGGTTTCAATTGGGGGCTCGAGTTGAGGGGTGCGACCGTGCCAACGACCCAGAAGGCCCAAATTTTTCTGTGGGTGTGACCGCGCCAAGGGCAGGCGTGATCGTACCAGGGACCCCGAAATGCTAGCTTTTTGAATTTTAAGGGCTAGGGTCGGGGGCTCGGGAATTCGACTTGGGAGCCCGCTTGGGGGCTCAGGGGGACATTTTTAGTGCCCCGTTAATTGGGAAGCATGTTTTTAAGAGTTAGAGTTTGGTTTGGAACTCGTGTTCTAGGGTTAAGTCCTGAAGAACATATACTTGTGTTGTGATTAGGGTTTCCGCCAGGCTCGAGTTAGGATTAGCGCTCGGGGTCGTTATGTTACTCGCACGAGGATTGAGGTAAGAAAACTGCACCCGATGTGTGATATGCATGATTAGGCTTGGCCCCGCTATTAATGTATTGTGATTGGGCTTGGCACAACTATTAATGTAATTTGATTGGGGCTTGGCCCAACCGTTGAATGTAAACATGATTAGGGCTCGGGCCCAGTTAATGAGCATGATTATAATTATGCCTGTGTATATTTGTTTTTAGTATACTGTCATGCATCATGTCTGTGTGTATGATGAATGTATTATATGGATGTTTTTTTTTTACTGGGAAACTCGGTTTATAAGTCAAGAATCTGTCTGTTGCATCTGATTAAAGCTCGACCTACTAGTCGGGGTTTATTTAGTCTATAAGGCCTGACTTATAAGTCGAGGGTATGCAAGGCTCAACTATAAGCTGTGAACGAAATTATGCAAGTCAAGCGCAGTCCGTTATGGCTAGGCCACCCTGGGAGTGCATTATGCACTTGAATGGCTCGAATTCCATAAGAATAAATGGGAGTGCGACACGCACTTGTGTGACCCTATGGTCACTTACTTGTACAATGTGTATGCTTGGTTCCAGTTATTGCTCTTAAGCATGTTGTTATGTTCTGTGAACTCTCTGAATTTGTTAATATGTTTTCTTGTTGAGTCTTTTGGCTCACGGGTGCTTTGTGGTGCATGTAATAGTAAGGAGAAGCTTGGTCAGCCATGAGTTGGAGAACGTTAGAGGCGATGTGTACATATGCAGTCCGGTCGACCCCCACGGCCGAGGTATCGCAGAGGAACTAGGGTTGGACCCTGTTTTGCCTCTTAGGATGCATTATTTAGCAGTCCCTCAGCTGTAAACAATTTGTAAACTTGTATTTTAGGATTCCATGTAAAGGCTACAATTTTCTTTTAATGGAAATGTTTATTTCTTGACCAAGATTTTTAATACCTGAACCCTTAGTGGCTTAATCACATGTTTTATTCCAAATGACTCATTTAGCGAGTCTCACACTAATTTAAACACACGTGGTAACAGACCCTAATTAGCAGGGCGTTACACATGCAAACTAGATTATAGAGGCAGGAAAAAGAGATTCGCCTACTGAGACAACAGTTGGTTCCAGCAGGGAATGTTGCACCAGTTGTGCCACCTGTTGTGGCTCCAATCTTACAGCAACAGCCAGGGACTGAGAACAGGTGGGAACCTCTTTATGAGCACTTTAGGAAACAGAACCCTCCTACCTTTGAGGGAGGAAAAAATCCACTGTGAGTTGAGCAATGGATGGGTATGAACACTTCCATCCTAGACTTTATTGGGGTATCACATAATGATAGAGTGGTCTGTGCCACATTTATGTTTCGGGAGGACGCCCAAATCTGGTGGGAAGTGGTTTCCCAGACCAGGGATGTGAAGACTCTGAGCTGGGAAGAGTCTAGAAAGTTGTTTAATGAGAAGTACTATAATGATGCAGTCAGAGTTGCAAAGCCAGATGAGTTCAGTAATCTGGTGCCGGGAACCATGCCTGTTACAGAGTATGCTCTGAAATTTGATAGGTTGGCCAAGTTCGCTTCAGACTTGGTGCCAACTGATGTGATAAGAAAGGAGAGATTTGTTCCAGGGATAAACTTTATGATAGCCCGAGATTTTAAAATTAATTTAGTACCTGGATTGACGACTTATGCTCAGGTAGTGGAGAAGGACCTTATTGCTGAGGGTGCTAAAAACAAGATCCGGTGTGAGAACGCGGCCAAAAGGGACACCAGGTGGGTTGAACCTCCCTTTACATGATCTGGTAGGAGCGGGGGCCCTAGTGACTAGAAGAGGATGACCCCAGACAATGTTACAGTTTCAAGCCCGGACAAGAGGCCACAGGGTATACAGGTTGGCTGCTTGGGTGGCAATGAGAGCTGGAGGACTTATCTAGAATGTGCCAGATGTAGGAGATGTCAACTGAGGGAGTGTCAGTTGAAGGCCTGATTTTCATGTGGTACAACTGGGAACCTTAAGAAAGATTACGCAAGAGTGAAGAAGGAAGAATTAAAGAAGGCAGTCAGCTTGGATCTAGCTCAAGTGTACGCATTGATGCAGTCGGAGGCTGAGGCTCGTCCCTTTATAGTAATAGGCCAGCTCTTTAATGGTGGCACTAATTATACTGTTTTGATTGATTCTGGGGCTATACATTCCTTTGTATCTAGTAGAGTTGTTGATAGGTTGTGTAGACCATGTGAGTATTATGAAGTGGGATTTGGGACTTTATTGCCTACTGGGATCTAGTAGTGTCTAGGAGATGGGTCACATCATTACCGCTAGTGGTGGATAGGAGAGAGTTATTTGTAGATCTGATTGAGCTTGTCATGCATGACTTTGATATGATACTGGGTATGGATTGGTTAGCCAAGTATGGGGAAACCATAGATTGTAAGAAAAAGACGGTAACCTTTAAACCTTAGGGTGAGGACCCGTGGGAACTGTGCACATACCTCATATTCCTAAGATCTCAGCATTGAGGGCTAGAGACCTATTGCAAGGAGGTTGCATAAGATTTCTAACTAGTGTGGTGAAAACCACCAGGTTTGTGCCAGTTGGACCTGAGGAGACCAGGTTAGTTCGTGAATTTTATGATGTATTCCTAGAAGAGTTACCAAGGTTACTGCTGTAACGTCTTATTACTCTAGAGTCATCACCATGTGGTTTTAAAATGTGTATTTGGCTCGCTAATCGAGGTATTAGACTCAGAAGTGTGATTAAATTAAAGTATAGACTTTTTAAATAAAAGTTATGTATAAAAGGTTTAAACATTCATTAAGATCATAGAAAAGTTACATTAGGATCCCAAAATGTTGTTTAAGACATATTTACAACTCAAAAGTCATTGTACAATCGACCTAGGTGACAAAATTAGAAATTCACACTATGTTCCTCAAAAGTACTCTAGCCGTGGCGACCAGGTAAGCCAAACATGTATGCACCGCTCCATGCCCTCTAACTCATGCTTGGTCGACCTTTCTCTTGCCTATACCTGCACCATAGAGCATTTGTGAGCAAAGACCCAGCAAGAAAACTTCGCCAGCATAGCATTTAACAATTCATTTCAATAAGTACATAACTAAACAAACACAATAGACAATCCACAAACATCCATTACAATTCACAACAATGGCCTAAGCCAGTCAAGGTGCGTTACCAGGCACAAAGTCTTTGGTCCTAACCAAGCGGGTGAGTACATTGCCCTTAGAAGGCCATGCCATGGCGCCCTGCAATCAACATGCTTATTGCCGATTTTGGCCCTTGCCGATCTTGGCCCTTGCCGCTCAGTCACAAACACATATATGACATAATAGTTACAAAAATTTACACATAACACTAAGCACAGATAATCAGGCCATGCTCTGCTCTACGTGCACAAACAATTTTCATACCTTGAGTTCCGAGTTGATAGTATAAGGCATTCCCAAGCACGATCCCTAATCCCAAGCCTAAGCGGTATAACCTATTCACAATGTAATAATGAATAACCACCAAAACTTAAACCAATTAAAAGCTTCGGAATAATATACTAGCCTCTGGGACCTCGAATTCTACCAAACCAGGTAGTAGAATCCTTCTTGAGACCTTAAGTTTGAGCTCCCGAGTTTAAAAACCTGTTTTGGCTATATTCTCAATTAGAGCTGCAGCTCAGGCCCAAGCGCCGCGGCACGCTACAAGTCAAATAGCTCGAGGCTCTATCCTGGGAGACATGGACTGTGGCACGCCCTAGCAAGCGCTGCGTTGCTTAGCTGATTTTAGAGAGCCACAAAGGCCATGTCATGTACACGGGACACAACACTTGAAGAACAGTGCCGCGGTTCGAGCCTGAAACCCAGAAATTCTGGGGCTTTCCTATGTTTTTCCCAAACGCAAATTCACCAGAATTCACTCTAAATAACAGCTAAACCAAAAATTGAGCTACAAAATCCAAGCAACACATCCATAACAACATTTTAACACCACATCATACCCAAAAATTCCCACAGAACCCTTAAATCCTACCTTGAGCTTTGGGGCTCAAGAACATCAAAAATGGAATTTAAAAACTTAGAATTTACAAAATAATTAGGTTATAGATCTTACCTCAACAGTAATCCGACCCCAAACTATCCTTTAATCCTAATCCTTGCTTCAACTTCTTGGATTCCCTGGCCAATTCCTCAAGAATTTCATAAAGCTCCCAAGCACATCAAGAGGGAAAGAGATAACTTAATAGAGAGAGAGAGAGATAGAGAGAGAGAGAGAGAGAGAGAGAGAGAGAGAGAGAGAGACTTACTTCTCAAGGTTTCTAGCCTCAACTAAGGCCAACCAAAAGCTAGCAAAAGACCAAAAAGCCCCTAGGCAATACCGTCATTTGCTACATTTCCCGCTAATCCTCGAGTAGTCCTATAAATTCCCAATTAATTCCCAAATAACTACCCGTTACCTGATAAATCTCGAATACACACTAAGTTTCAAAAAATACCCTAGACTCACCCCGAGCTTGGTATTTAACCCTGTTGTGACTATTCCGCTAATCTGCTCACAAGGATTGCCTCAGACCACAAATCTCAAATGTATCCCCATAACACTGGGGTCTCACTCATAACGCGTACATAATACAAATATGCCATCAACTGGTCAAAAATTACAAATATACCCCAATTTACAAAAACAGGCCCACGTGCATATTTAATACACATAAACTTGCATAATTATTCACATTACCATATAAAACATTTATACCGCATAATCACACGTATATTCAATTAATTTCACATATAAATATGATTATGCCCTCCTGGCACAGTAATCTAGGCACTCAGCCTTAATAGCAAATTCTGAACATCACAACTGTCTCCTCCTTATCGAAATTTCATCCTCAAAATTTATTCAAACGTCTCGTGATACTTATCTTGTAAATCTGACTATATCTTCAGAGTCTAGTCCTTTACCTTGCTCTCTCTTTGTAACACCCTCACTAGAGTGACAGTCTTATTCTATAAGACTTTATCTCGTTTATCCAGAATTCCATTGACTTTTCCTTGCATAATAAGTCCCACTGAAATTCCAGAGTCTCTTCACCCAATTCGGGGTAGTACTCAACACCTCTTTCCTTGACATTGGCACTAGTAACACCTTTTGAGCCTCTACCCATGCTGGGGTAAGGCTAATCTGTAGGCCCCTGGCCTAATCCTTTTTAGGATTCCAGGCGTCTATCAAACCTAGGGTCAAACCTCTTCTTTCTTTCCCAAACTATCTTATCTTTCTAGTCCATAGTACTCAGATAAGTACAAAGTCTCCAACCCTTGAACTCGACATTCCCATATTAAAATTTGTGAACTCTTATTCATTTTCAATAAAATAGACCCTCTTGCCCTAGTAATCCTTCATAGCTTCATTGGTCCTCCGGACGATTTCGAACTAGAATACTTCCTGTCTCTCATTTCATTTCTCGGAATGAGAACTTCTCATTCCCTATCTCACAATAACTTATTTAGAGCCACTCTTTCCATTGATCGACATTCATAACTGTGACAATCCAATCAAGGGACCGTATTTGCCTCAATGTCTTGAAAACTTACACATTCGAGGTAAAATTCTTAAAGTCTAAGTCAATCTTTCAGGTTATTAGTCTGTCTGAAGGTAACCAATAATTCCAAATTTAAATCTTATACTAATCGCCCTCCATGACCCTTTGTAGGACCTGGGAAATAAATAAAAGGTCTCAATCTGACACTATTGGCTTCGGTGTCTTACGCAAACGTATTCTTATGATAACTCACTCACACAAACTAGAGTGTGCTAACCTAATATGTCAAGTCACCATTTCTCGTATCCGCTCATCTCATTTGCAATTCGAGGCGAACCACCCTTACGGTCCATAACTATATCCCTCCATACTAACTCTAGGATGCCCTAGAGTCATAATAGCTTTTCTGACTTGTGATTATCATCTCTCACTTGTTAAAAGATTAGGTAGTGAGCCTCTCAGTATAAAAATTGCATAAAGATTAACCTGGAAGCATGGTATACGCTTTAATGGCCCTATGGCCACCTGAAATATAAAGCGCTAGGTGCGCTTGGCCAACCCTAAGGCTAGTTATATAGGGAATTGGGCAATGGGCCCTGGTTTGGCTCTATAGTCACTTATTTGGATTGATTACATGCAGGAGCAAGGTTATTACTGCTAGGCATTCTAATTATGATTCATTGATCTGATGATTTACTGCTTATAAGCATGATTATGTTTTCTTGCAGAGCCTCAGCTCACGGGTGCTAAATGGTACACGTAAATGAAAAGAAAAGCTCGACCAGCCATGAGTTGGAGAGGTTCAGGAGCAGGGTGTACATATGCGGCTTGCTTATCCGCCATAGCCGAGGATATCAGTTGGAACTAGGGTTGGATCCTGATTTGGATGCTTAGGTTAGCTTTTGCATTCATTTTAAGTCTGAACAGTATTAAACTCTGTTGGGATCCCATGTATCGAACTTAAACTCTTTTAATGAAATGGTTGACTTTTGACCAAAATTTTTTGTACCTAAACATGGTGCTAGTTTAAATTACATGCTTTAAGTCTAAATGACTCATTTTTTGAGTTAAGCACTACTTTAATTACATAGTGTAACAGTCCTGGATTAGGAGGACGTTACAGGACGTTCTCGGGGTAGTACTACGACTCAAATGTCTTAACAAAGGGTTCAACAGAACCAGGCAGGAGGAGCTGGAGTAAATGCTGGAGCTAACCAATCGAGGTTTTCATCTCGAAATTTCCCATGTTCGAACCAAGCGAGGAAAGCTTCTTCCAATATTGGGAATAACCGAGCTACCCCACAAGCAGCTCGAAACAATAATCCAGAACCTGTGAGGCTAGCCTCAAATAACGAGTGATTACCACCATCTCCGATAAGGCATCCTCCTTCTCCAATTAGACACCCATCACCAGTTCGAGACATACTGCAGCATGCCCTTGGCAAACCTCGAACTGGCGAGGGGATACCTCAAAGACCAGCCCGAAGTGCAAGAAGTACCAGTTGAGATAGAAATCCCTGACCGGGCATGGACAGAGGGATTGTTAGGGTTTTATGCCCTAATTAAAACGCAATTTCTTTGTAATCTCATTTATTATCAATAAAAGAATAGAAATCATTTTTTGACTTGGTCAATCACTTTGCTCACATGTTTTATTTTCATGATTATTTGTTTCATATAATTTTTTTTAAATCCCGAGCATATAGCTAATTGTATTTATAGTGACATAATCACAGTGGAATATAAATATAATTATATGTTCAAAATAAGTTAGTCCTAAGATTAGTCAGTGCACAGGATTTACACTGACTTGCCAATCTACGATATGATCTACTTACACATTGTAGTGTTATTTTCTATCTAGAACATTAGCAAAGTAGATAAGATCAGATGTATTTGTTACATCGGACAAGACCGATATTGACAGTTGATAGGATAAGTAAACATATTGTTATTATCTATTCTAGTCATATCACATAGTTGACCATAGGTCAATTCAATCTCTATTTTGAGTGGTTAGTATTTTAACTGATTATATTATTTGAGTTCTTTGACTTGTTCGTTTCCAGCTTACCCTATGGACTAGCCCATACTTACATCTTGGGAACTCGGTAGTGTAATTGAGTGGGAGTGTTAATCATGGATATGAACATCTATAGCTCTTGATGAAGAAGTGAAATGATGGTTTCCTTTTAGTTTGGTTCAAGGTGTTAAATGATAGAGATCTCATTTCAGTAATTAATATTAGTTTACTAAACATCCTTTACAAGGAATTGAGTGTTTTAAGGATAAAATACAATGAGGGGTAAAACGATATTTTAGTCCCATCTGATTGTAGACCATCTATAGAGGATTGAGTGACAATTATGGTTGTAACTATGGATAATTAATAGCGTATCTATATTTTTTATAGAGCGTTATATGAATTCAAGAGTGTAATTCCGAGTCTTTAGTGGAGTCACGAGGAATTCATAAGTAAGTAAATTTATTTGTTAGAATTATGATAACTTATTGGAGCTTGATTTCATAGGCCCATGGTCGCCACTGTACCTTGGATAAAATCATCTAGACAGTCTCAATTAATTGATTTAATTATCAATTAGAATTATCAAAGTTGATCAGGTCAATTTTGGATAGTTTCACAGAGTTATGTAATTTAGAGAAGAAAAGAGAAATTAGGGAAGATTTATTAATTAAGATAAATTGGTATCAAAATTAATAAATAAATTTAAATCAAGGTTAAAATTATAAATTGTTGACGATGAGAACTCGTCAACGATATAAGGTTAGAAAACTCAAACTGTATTGCACAAGATATCTTAGAAGAAGATGGAAAGAACTCGAAGGAGCAAATATGCAGAACTACAATGGAGCAAAAATTGTATATTCCTTAATTGTCTATGCGTACAAAGAATTTTCCAACCCCTGAACCTGAGGGGTCGAAGCATATTTATAGATGGGCTCTATTGGCCCCTAATACAAGGTGGTCCCCAGGGAGAAGAACGTACGCAGGTACATTGTCAGGGTAGTGGTGCAGGACGTCGTGGTGTTGACTCTGGCATATGGTCGAGGGTGGTCAAGTAGAGCCTCCACTCTTCGTACAGGTTCATACCGCCACTACTTGTCAGACGTGGATGTCAGGGCCATGCCCTTGTCCCCCTCAGGGTTGTACACCCCATACTCATATACGTACCTTGTACCTAATGGTCCTTTTTATATATCCGAGACACATCATTTCTCCAGGATTTCTCCCATTTTGCTAAGTGTTGTTGATCTTGGGAATTCATCTCTACGGTATAGTGGGTTTCCCCTGGATGTTTATCAATATAGTGGATGTCAAGTCCTCATAGGTGTGCGCTATACATATATAAACGAACCACCTTACCAAATTCATGAATAATAAACACGCCATGTGAGGGGTTCGTTACACAGGAGATGCACATATGTACAGGCCAATCCATGGGCAGATGACATTGGTACCCAGGGGGCCTAGCCCAGATCTTGCATAGCTATACTGGCCCTTAGGGGTGCCTTCATCCGAAGACCTCAATGCATGATGCCAGGGAGCCTTACGAGGGTCTCACATAGCGAGACCTTCCTTTGGGTGTTCTCAGCAAGGCACCCTTAGCAAGCAACTCCATGTGCGAGTGTCTGAGTCTCGTGCCTTGACCTTTCATGTGACATCCCTCACGTCTCGGCCCCTCGTACAGTGAGCCTTTGTGCCTCGGCCCCTCGCATCGCAGCTGTCCCTCGCATCCGGCCCCTCGCGCAACGAGCCTTGTAGGCAGGTCAGGCCTCGCGTAGCGAGGCCCTCTATACAGAGCCTTGCTCCCAGTGGACCAACTAATGGAAGGCTTTGCTTGGGCGAGGGGTTACGCCCATGACCCCGAACATAGCGGCCCCTATGGCTTCAATCTCGTTATGCGAGACAAGGGCATCATGGAACCTACGTATCCTTGGTTCTCATATAGCGAGGCTATTTCATCCTTCGTCGTGACAGCTTGTGAGACAGTTTACAAATGGCTAAGCATATGACCCTTCGATGATGATCTCTACATTAAATTCTTCTTGGGAAATTATCCCACATTCCCACTTTCCCTCGAGTCTATAAGTACACTTTTAAGTGTCCTTGTAGACTTTTTCTTCTTCTCTTGTTTGATATGGATGGCAAGTTTTGGGAGGCTCAACCTTGGTGCGTTATCCAATGTTGCTTGAAGAAACACAAAGTGGATTTGGATGGTGTGTTTCTTTATAGTGTCTAAAGAAACACAAAAACCAACCAACTTTTGTTATGATCCAAGTGTCTCCCTAAGATTGAATAAGGGCCAACCATTTCCAAGCGCGGATCCTAAGGTTGCCAATGCTCTTGATCTCCACCATTCATGTAGATTTGATCCAATGGCTAGGAAGCCTTAAATTTCTTTGTAAATACCCCAAGACTTGAACCCAATTCTCCACACCAAAACTTGTTTAGCCTAGTGGTATTCCTTCTAAGTCATCTCCAAGAGCTCCAAGGTTCTATCCTCCACAAAAGCATTCTTGTGGTAATTTTTGCCCCTTTTCATTTATTTATCCTTTTTTTTTTACTTATTTATTTTCATATCAAGTTTGCATTGAAGTGGCGGATGGCGTTCTCTTGCTGCTAAGGACCCGCCCTCGCTTGTCACTCAGCCGACCTTACACCCCCAAAAGTCTGTCCTCGCACACCTGCGGATCCATACATACACACCCAGGTATACCTTCTTCCTTCAATGATATGCATGTTTCCTTTATCTATTATACGGGGGTAGGGTCATTGGCTGTAATGCACCCATTCTTTAGAGGTTGTCATTCTCTTTTCTTATGGCCCTTCAAGTACATACGTATAGGTCCTTTTCTTATACCCCTCATACTCATGTTGTAGATATAGGGTTATCCATATGCACATACGTTCTCGAGTCTTTGCTGGACCATGGCGTCTAGGCGGTGTCCCGAAGGTTAATCTAATGTTGAATTCATCAAGTTGTCATCCTTCGACTCTGAGGCCGATGTTTGCAGACTCTTTAACCCTGGGGGTGTGCGAATGCTCTACCTAAAGAGATTGTCCTACCTCTGGCAGAAGGCGCGCGGCTTGGAGAAGGAACTAGAATATATTACTAGTGACGAGGGTTTAGGTTTCTCCCCATGGCATGCAACGTACGTTTCCCAGCTACAATCAGCCCTTTAAGATTGCCTTTCTGAAATCGCCTGCCTAGAGGAGTACTTGCCCTCGAGCCTTTTTCCTTCTGTGGTGATGAGTCTTCCAATCATAAGGGTCCCCTCCTTGAGGGCGTTAATTGTGAATCCATTGAACCTGAGTTTTTTTCAATGATCTCCCCCACACTTCCTCCCCTGCCCCTGGTCTTATGCCCTAAGGTCAAGCAGAGTGCTGGTAGATGTAAGACATGTAGGGGATCTTCCAGGGCCTTGAGAAAGTCTATAGCTCACAAATTGCCTATCTCTGTCCAGGTACTCAAGATGTCGAAGAGGACTTCTGACACTTCTGAAGACGCGGGTAGGTCTACCCTTACTAGCATTAAACTTGCCAACATGCTAAAGGCCCATCAGCTATCGTCAGGTCTCAAGTTCATAATTCCAAAGCATGAGGAGCCCGCGTCGAAGCCGCCCGAAGGGCTCGTGGCCTTCAGTGACTCCATAATCAAATTTGGTGGGGCTCTACTGCTTCACCCCTTCTTCGTCAAAGTACTTAACTATTTCAAGTTGGCGCCTCTACAACTGTCTCCTTACTATTGGGTGATGCTTAGCTACTTATACGTGTTGTACCAACAGGTGCACTGTAGGGGGTCTTCCATGAGTGAGGTCAATTACCTCTACACCCTTAGGGTGAATCCACCTGCTCCCGGTTTCTATCAGCTCCAGAATGTCGTGGCCCATACAGGGTCTCCCCTCGTGGAGGGCTCTATTTCAAACAGGGGCTCGTGGAAAGCTGACTACTTCTTCACCCATAGCATGTCCACCCAACACACTCATTTCAATGCTTCAAGTAAGACAATTCCCACCTTGAGTTCATATATGAGAGATTTCTCTTTTACCCTGCTTTTTTTTTTCTGGTTTATCTAACTATGGTCATTTCTTTTCTCTTGACTGCAGGTCTCGTAGGGGTTGTCGGCCCTACCTTGTAATTGGCGTCTCGCGATCGAGTGATGAAGATTCTGGACTTGCTGGCTCAATGCAGACTAGCCTGTGCCCTTTTCATTGAGGGCAATCTTCGCTCGTACAAGCTGCTATCCCTGGACCAAGCCGTCTCTTTATGTTCCGTCTCATTTGAATCCACAGGTCCGTGGCTATATGGCCAGGATGAAGGCAATCACGACGAGGCAGCTGATAAGGACTATGTTTACCCATCGGGTGATCTTATGGACATAGAGGAGGAGGTGGAGTCCGAGAACTACTCGTGCCTACACTCTTTGCCCGGCGGGGATAGGGTCTTCGCCAACGACGGACATACCGACGGTGTTACTTCTCGTGTGCCACCATCGATGCCAAACAATGGCTTGGTGGCCGCTCTAGGCTTATTGGTGGATGCTCTTTCTGAGGCCTTTCCTCTCGTGGAGGTATCAACTTTTATTAGGATGCTCTTTCTTTCTATGCCATTACTTTTTATATATGCTTTATTTTGTCTAAAACATGGTAAAAATTAATTAGAAAATGGATTTTGTTTGAAAAATTGCACAAAAAAATTTTTTGAAAATTTTTGGCCTGGTTGCCATTCAGTGCGCGCACCAACGCACACTCCACACTGCCACCGTGCACATCGTGTGCACACGCGCGCGCACATCGCCCAGCTCGCGTGCACAGCAGCGCGCATCTGCCTAGCCACCGCACGCGTCTCCCTGTACACTTGTACACGACTGTTCATCCAATTTTTTTTTTAAATAAAATTTATTATTTATAATCACAACAAAAAATATCAAAATTTTCTTATCATTTAAAAATGTTTTTTAAAATAAGATATTTTTGTTAATTAAGATTTAAATAATTAGATATTTTCTACAAAGATTCAAATTCAAAATTAAAAATATACTAACAACTTAATTTTAAATATTTTGATATATTAAAATATTAGAATTAAGATATTAGATATTTAAGATATTTTCTTTTAAATACTTGATATTTTTATTAAATCTTTATTTGAAAATATAAATATCTGCTTATTCTATAGTTTTTAATATTTAAATTATTTGAAATTTGAAATTTGTTAGTTAGATATTTTCATGGATATTTAAATTTGTTTAACTGTTTTACGATATTTTAGGGTTGTTATAACTATTAATATATATTTTTAAATGGTTAAAATATTAGCTTATTGTTGTAACAACACAAGATATTTTTGAAAAATAGTTAAGATATTGATCTTAAAATTTAAAATTGGTGAAATTTTGAAAAATATCATTTTTTTCAACCAATTAATTAAATATTTTTTTAATAAATGAGATTTAAATTAACTTTGGTTAATTGTTGATAAATCTTATTTAAATTAAATTAATATATTTTTTTCAAATTAACCTAAACCAAGTTGATTGTTGATAAATGAAATTTATAAATTTATAAATTTCATTTAAATTGACTTATTTTTTGTAAAAAAATTAATTAATTCGAATTTTTTGATAAATTCTAGAAAATTAATTGTGGTATTTTTGCAAATGAAATAAATTGTGGTATTTTTGCATAAATTCATAGAATTGCTCATTTAGTAATATGATCAGGTCCATCCAATTATAACATGTCTGTTTGCACTATATGTGGTATTTTTGCAATTGGGTTTAGATGCATATAGTGGCCCATATGTTTGCTAGATATATGGATTTTTTGCCAAATAAGATATTCATAAAATGATAGGTTTTATTTGGGCCCATTACAAAATGTAAAGTTTAAATTTCTCTCTTTTGGGTGATTCCACTTGTGAAGGTCTATTTGTTTTGCATGACTATAGTGGGCCTAATCAGTTAATAACAATTAATAAAATAAATGTTTAAATTCCTGTCTTTTGGACCTTGTATGGAAGTATGGGGGACTTTCTAGTGGGAACGACATACTAGACCCAGTCCTCCTCCATACAAGCCCAATTGTTAATGCCCATTTACCTGAGTTGGACTTAATTGTATAGATTCTTTATATTAATTAAACCTAAATATTGATTAGCAACATATTAATTCAAAATTAATTGAATTTGTTTCAATCTGACACTTTAGAATTAATAGGAAATTATAGGACTTTGATTTTAAAAATTCTAATTTTTTCAATTTTTTTGGTAAACCATAGTCATTAATTTTCTAAAAATAAATAATAAAAATACTATTTTTAATTTTATAATGAGCTTATTTTAAGAATTATATTCGATCTCCACTGTTGGTTTAACAAAGTTGATAACTTAATGGGGCCTCGAGACGCTTTGATTCGTCTCCCTACGGAAGGTGTTCATTAGTTATTTTGACAAGGTTAAATTTCGAAAGATAGATAATTATAGGCCAAATTCTACTAGACTCACCCCTACGGTGACTACTAGGACTAAATCTATGATTATCGAAACCGTAGGTCTAGCTCATAAAATTAGAGATTTTTTTTTCTTATTTTGATCGAATAGTAGGTTGTTAATAATGGTGTCCATTATTAAATAAGTTTACAACTTTATTTAAATAGTGATATTTTTTACTCTCGTCAATCGAGACAAGGATATCATAGATTGGTTAAAAACCTAAAGAAATAAAGATACAATTATTTTGGTATTTTTTCTCATATCTTACATATTTTTTTTATATATGTTGTGCTATTTCTTGAAGTTTTGTGTGAATAAGAGTTTTATTGAGCAAAAGTGATTGATTTCTATTTTATTGATAATTTGTAGTTTTAAGTTAAGTACTGTTTGTGTCTACTCCCATCCCTTCTCAACTTTCGATGGAGAAACTCACTGGAGAAAAATTCCTTAATTGGAAGCAGAATATCAACATAGAGTTGATTGATGACAACTTCGAGTTCATCATGATTGAGGAATCCCCAGAATGAGCACCTTGTTTGCACGTTCATGATGGCACCATCAATGCTCGTGATGGCACCGTAAATGCTTGGATAACACCATCTCCACACATACGTGATGACACCGTGAATGCTCGAATGGCACCGTGTCCGCACGTTTGTGATCAACTCAACTATGGTCTGACGCAGCTCATGAACGAGCTTAAGATTTTTGACTATATCATGGGTGGACCTAGTAAAGGAGGAGAAAATAAGACTACTGATGTTGCTGTTGATACAGCTAAGGCTGAAGCTAACCTAGCTTCGTCTTCAAAAGCTTGAAACAAGATGAAAGATGGACGAAACAACAACCCCAAGCCTGCAAAGGTTGCAAAGACGAGTGCACAATCTAGTGCACAGACGCCTAAGGGGATAAAAAAACAAGAAAGGTAAAGATAAATGATTTCACTGCAAAGAGAAGGGGCAGTGGAAACGAGATTGCCCTAAGTTTATAGCAGTGAAAAACAAAGGTAATGATTATAGTTCATTTATCTTAGAAACATGTGTTTTAGATAATAATAAATCTGTTTGGATTATTGATTTAGAATCTACCAACCATGTTTGCAACTCTTTTAAGCTTCTTGAATTGTGGGAGGGAGTGGATGAAGGCGGATTAAAGCTTAGAGTTGGGAACGGAGCGCTCGTTGCAATCCAAGCTAGAGGGAGAGCTTGTTTGAAGTTCAGAAATAAATACTTAAAATTAAATGATGTATTTTTATTCGGATTTTAGTAGAAATTTAATTTTAGTTTCCATGTTGCAATTAGAACAATTTGTTATGACTTTCACAAGTTCTAATATATCTATTTCCTTCAATGGATCACAATTGTGGATTTCATGTTTGGAAAACGGACTTTATATTCTGCGACCTACTGAACCCTTTGCTCTTAACAATGATTTATTCAAAGTAGCTAAACTTAGGACCAATACACGTCAAAAGACCGATAAGGATAATATGGCGTATTTATGGCACTTGAGACTAGGTCACATTGGTTATGATAGGATTCAAAGACTTACAAAGGACATGCCTTTGAGGGAACTTACCTTAGGAGAATTACCTGTCTATGAATCTTGTCTAGAAGGAAAATTGACCAAGCGTCCATTCTCTGCAAAGGGTGATAGGGCCAAAGAACCACTTGGACTTGTGCATTCAGATGTTTGTGGACCTTTGAATGTACAAGCCAGGGATGGTTTTGAGTATTTTGTCACTTTCATTGACGATTACTCTAGATACTCATGTCTTTAACTAATGCATAGGAAATAGGAAACATTTTCAAAGTTTCAGGAATTCCTAGCAATGGCTCAGAACCAATTAGGTAAAATGTTAAAGAACTTGCGATCTAATAGGGGTGGAGAATATTTGGATATGCAGTTCCATCACTACACCAAACACCCATTACCATAACACATCATTATAATACTATTTGAAAAGAGTTATTGTATATATAAAGTTATTGAGTAAAGTCACACGCGGCAAATTAAAAATAAAGCGCCAAGTGAAAAAAAAGGCAAATTTTTCTCATTTTCACTATCTCGGACCGAAGTCTTATCTCTTTCTCATTTTCCCATTTTTCCCCTTCTCCTTCTCGTCTCTCTCTTCCCTTCGCCCTTGCTGCACTCCCGTAACCACCATCATCCTCAGCTCCGACCACCTAACCACCATCCTCACACCCGTTTTTCTCCGAGCCAAGCTCCAAATCTCAGGCACCTGTGAACCCAACCCTTGAACCAAGTGACCCTAGGTGCGAGCCCACCTCTGCGTGCCTTCGACCCAGTGCGACTTCCATTCGCGGGTCACCACCAAGCTTACGCTGTTGAGGAGAAGATGAAAGGTTCTTTTCATTTTCCTTACGACGTTTTATTTTTCTTTTTTGTGGAAAATATTGGTATTCTGCTCAAGTATGTATTCACTGCATTAGATGTCAACCGATGGTTCCATAAATAGTTTTCTACCCTTGAGCCTTTTACATTCCTAAAACTTTGTAGGCTTATCCAGCATTTTGATCCTCAACCAAGGCTATCATGCAATGCATCATTTGTTAGCATCAGATGAATATGCATTTGGATCCCTAGTTTGTGTTGTTTCTGCTCTTGCTTTTCAGGGTTGATTTCCTTCATTGTTTTGGCCTTGAGCTCATTGGGTAGTTTACTTCACTGGGTTTTGATTGTATGCAGACACAAATTCTCACTCAAGTAGAAAGTGCTTCTATATTTTACTAATGCTTGTAGTGTGTCATCTATGAGCAGGCCCGTGAGGCTGAAATTTCTGTACAGGGGAAATTGGTAGATCCCTAGCGAAAAAGAGCAAAGGTTGGTATTTCTTTGGAGTTTTAAAAACTTGAACGATGGTGTGCTCAAATTTGCTGTGGAAGTGAGAAAAGCACTATGCAAAAACCATAACTCTGGCTAGTATGTGACATTATTTGATTAATTGAGCTGGGAGTAGAAACAAAACGTTGCTGTTGGTGATAATAATGGTTTAATTTTTGTGTGATTAGTATTTATTTTAATTTTATTGAGAAAGTAATTTGATCACTGCTATTTTTCTAGTTGTCTCTGCTTCTTTGATGGGAATGTTGGCTCTGCTACTAATGTCGTCTTTTTTTTCTGCAAGTGATTTAGGTCAAGTTCTTTCGAAAAATATTTATATCTTCGTTATTTTATTTTTTGCTGTAAACTGTAAGCAGTTTTATCTTCAATAACAATTTAAGTATGAGATGTATGCCAAAGCATTTTTATACAATTGAGAATTACTTAATCTAACGTGCAACTTTAACTTGTAAGATTTCACCTACAAATAAGTAAATAAAAATTGTATTGAGGGCTGAGGCAATTGCTTTATGCGTTTTGATACTTATCTTCGTGGTGCTTTATATATTTTACTCAAGGATACGTATACTCAGTTCTATTATTTGTGTGTTACTGCAGGCTGCAAGTTTGGATTCTATCACTTCACTCGTTAAGAATGACTTGATAACTATTGAAACACTGGTAAGAATAAATTACCTTCTTGTCAGCTATAATTAATTGATTTATGTTCTTATATCTGGTTTTCTGAAATTTAGGTCAAAGAGATGGAAATGTATCTGACCACTACAGATAATGTCATTCGAGCTAGAGGTAAGTTGAAGTTGAATTCATTAAAAATTAACAAAGATTTAGATTTTTGTTTAAATTGTGTTCACTCCACAACTATTACAAAGTTGGAAACATAGTGGTCACATTTTGTATTGCATAGTGATTTTGGTAAATATGGCCCCATAGATTCTACTTTTAGTTTAGACTATACTAGTGAATTTTTACTCTAAACTTTAAAAGTTCATTCTTCTTACTGTTTTGGAAACTGCTGTTCTGTTTGTGCTTCTTTTTGAGTAGCATTGTTATTTTTCCTTGGTATATCTGCATTATACAACAGGTGCTTCAATTTATTCCTGGCAGTTAACCACTTTCTTTCTTTTTTCCCATAAGTTTTTATCTATTTAATTTAATCTGAAAATCTCATAGATTATGTCCTCATCTTCAGGTACCCTTCTTCTTGCGGAAGTTCTTGGATGTCTTGCTTCAAAGCCACTAGGCAGTGCTATCATTCATATCTTAATTGGATTCTTCACAGATAGGCTGGTGAGTTAGTGCTCTTTCCCCTATGCAATTTGTTTGTTTTAAGTCAGTTTGATGGTGAAGCACATTGTCACAAGAGCTAATTCTTTGATTAAACTCTTAACTTTTGTTGTTAATGTATTATTTTGTAATGATATTAGGCAGATTGGAGAGCATTACGTGGGGCTCTTGTTGGGTGTTTAGCATTATTGAGGAGAAAAAGTGATGTTGGTGTAGTCTCTTCCACTGAAGCAAAAGCAGTTGCTGAGGTGTACTTATAGACCCTACAGATGCAGTCTTTAGGTCAGCATGACAGGAAGGTAAGAATCCAAATGCATGAATTTTAATCAAGAAAAAAAAAAAGAACTACTTGCCTTCATGTATAGCCACTGCCCTTTTACAAAATTTAACGTCAAAGCATTGTTGCAGCTTTGTTTTCAGCTTCTGAAATGCGTCTTACAATGCTATCCCAATGAGGTTGCTTCCTTGGTATTCTTTCCAAACTCACTCTCAAATTAGTTTCTGGATTTTTATTGTTCTATTTTCCATTTTATCACTTGTTCTCAACTGATTTGTAATTTGAATGTCATTGTTTATACCAATAGTTTAAAGTTGTAAAATTACAAATTGTTTTCATTCATTTCATATTTTAGCTAGATGCTTACATTCCTTCAACATAATGATTTTAGTGTTTATTCTTTGTGTTCTTTTTCTCTTTATAACTCTGGTCAAACAGATGTCAATAGAACAAAGAATTCCCTTATAATTCTTTTTCTCTTAACATATTCATCCTTTTTTCGTTATTTTTTTCCCATTTTCTATCTTAATTTTTTTTTTTGCCGTTATTAAGGATGAACTCCTTCTATATGGAACCTGTGAAGCTGTTGATGGAGAGAAGGATCCTCATTGCTTGTTGCTAGCATTTGACATCATTCGTGCACTGATTCAACTATTTCCAGATCCTAATGGACCGCTAGAAAAATTTTCTGGAGAGCTTTTTGAAACTTTGAGCAGTTACTTTCCCATTCATTTTACTCATGTATGCAAACCTTACCCTCACTATACATGCGAATTTATTATTTATTTATTGAAAAAAAATTCTAAGCAAGCTTTTCCCTTTTGGTTTGCTTTTGTTTCTTTGGTTAGTATTCAGATCATGCGATGAATGCTATCATTGATTATGATGTGCTATCCTTTTTGTTTTTGTACTTCTTTTCACATGTTTTTCTTCTTAACGTTATCCAGCCAAAAGGAGAGGACACTGATGTCAAAAGAGATGATCTTGCAAGGGCTCTAATGGTATGCCGTAATTGAATGTGATGCTCCATTGTTATAGTATTTGTAGGTGTTGAATTTATCTATGCTCTTTGTTATGATTTTCCAGTTACCAAACTTTATCATTCTAACAATAGAGCACTTGTAATACCCATGGTAACAATGCCGTAATTGGCATAAAGCACTTGTAAATTTCATGGTCTAGTCTATCACATAAAATGGAAAATTATCTTTCTTTTTTTTTTTTGGGCATTCTCTCATCTGCTTGAATTATAAATCATTCCTTAATATTTACACATATAGTTCTATGGAATCTTTTTGCATGACCAGATTATCTTTATTAAGTTATTCTAATTTGTTCTTGCTGTGATTTCCCCCTTTCATGTTTCCATTTAGGGGTTTTCTCTATCTGGATTCCTATTGCAATATTATTCCTTAGTTTAGCATATAGGTACTGCCTTAGGGAAGATAAAGTATATATGTGTATATATATATATATTTATATTGGAATTGGTGAGCACAATAAGAAATTTAATAGAAGTAGAAAACTATTACAAGATGCATAGGTATTTCTGGTGAAGATGACTTATGAGTGTTTGTAATCAATTGAGTAATTTCTCTTTGGTGCTTGAACCAAATTTATCATAATTTTTATTTTTTTATGATTTGAGCCTTGAGACAAGCTGGGAGGAGCACTTTTATACTTGCCATAAATTACAAGGGTTGTAAGAGCACGTTTATACAAATAACTAAATTGTACTATTTTTTTGTTCTGTAGGTAGCTTTCTCATCAACACCTCTTCTTGAGCCATATGTCATTCCCTTGCTTCTTGAAAAACTCTCTTCTTCTCTGCCATCATCAAAGGTTGGTGCCATCACAAAGAATTTATATGATTACATAGGCAACATAATTAATTTTTTTGTTGTAGAAAGTATATTTGTATCAATTTTCATGCTGACTCTTTATGTTTGAAGGTTGATTCTTTAAAGAATCTGAGCTATTGCTCATTGAATTATGGAGCAGACAGGATGGCCAAACATGCTGGAGCAATTTGGAGTTCAATTAAAAGTGAAATGAGTACTTCAGTAAAAGAGCCTACTGAAGTTGTTACATCAGAATCAATAAATGGTCTTGGGTTACAGGAAAATGAAATTGCAGCAAAAGCTTTCTGGGAAAAGTTGTCTTGCAAAATGCTTATTCGAGATCCTAAAAGGTGGATATCTGCACATGATGTTTTGTGTGAGTTTTTGTCACTGGTTTGCTTTCATAATTGCAATTTTTGTGTTTGACCTGTGTTGCTACTAAAATTAAAGGGTTGTAATTATTGTTGAGCAAAGCTTTTTGGAAAAGCATATGTTATTCATTTCAGAGTCATTTGTTATCATAAGACATTTTACTATCCAAAAAGATAACATGAACCTGATGCTTATATAGGATCCACATTTAGCTGCTGAGCCACAGTGTTTCTTGAAGATTTACACAGTCGTCTTTTTTTTTTTTTTTTTTTAAAAAGATTTACATTCATCTTGTTGTTTTATTATTATTATTTAATTGAAATCATTTTCAAACAAAATTAACTTCTCTTACATTTCCTTTGTGTTTATATTGGTCAGAAACTTTATCAATGAAGGGGTTGACATTAAATTGCATGGACCGTAAATCTGAAGCATATGAGCTTGTTCGGCAAGGATTAAAGGTGAGGGTGTTGTCTAAAATTTTAATGTTCTATTTTGTTTTCAAAATCAGTAGGGTCTTTAGTTCTCTAAGGCTTTTTTGTCTCTTTGCAGAATGATCTTAAAAGTCATGTATGATGGCATGTTTATGGTCTTCTTTATCGGTCCGATAGAGAATACAGGGAGGCAATCAAATGCTATAGAAATGCACTGAGGATCGATCCAGAAAATATTGAAATTTTGCAGGATCTGTCACTGTTACAGGTATGCTTTTGATGTTAATTTTCTTCTTTTAGAGACTTATGCTCTGTTGGTAACTTAAAAACAATATTGAAGTTTAGCACTTATATTTTCTGTTTCAAAGTTAACTAGAATACATGACACTTGTTAAATATAGCTGCTAATATCATGCTTGTTTATTCATTGGAAGTTAATACAGTCCATCCGTTGCTTTTAGAAAATGTTATTCCTCTCTTTTGTACATGTGTTTAAGTATTATATATGTATACAAACAATACTTTTCTTTTCTTTCTATACAGCATATGTAAATATGTAAGAATAGTTCCTCTTTACATTTTTAGTGGATAAATTCTTCTTGGTTGTGTGTTTGGGTTATTAAATTTGAGTATAAGTCTTGATAGTCATTGGTTTGCTTCTTCATGGTGTGAGGTTGTTTACAGTTTATAGTTTTCTGTATTGTTTTTCCTTGTTTTGGTTTTGTCGAGTGAATTAGACTTATCTTTTTCCTGCTCTCTTTATATACTGTATGTATGAACAGTCAATCATGTTTCTGTTATACTGAAGCAGATGATCTAAGCAACATGATTTTAGATTTGTGGTCACTGAACGTGTCATAATATTATAAAACTATCTCCTTGCTTTTAGATTTTAGTTGTGAATGGTGAATGCTCTGATTTGCTCTAATTTTTTATCTTGCAAGTGCTTTTTTAGTCTGGCACATGGTTTTGTTGCCAAAGGCATTCTTTTGGTAATTCTTATTGGTTTTATTGCCAGAGGCATTCTTTTTTAGTGATGTTGCTTCATTCGTTGTTTTGCATGGTAGTACCTCTTGCTATACCCTGCTGTTTCGTCAAGTTTTGGAGTTATTACAAATTTAATTTAAATTTTATATGCTTACAGGTGGAAACTAGCTTAAGTCTTATGTTCTTAATAATAAAAGGACTTTTTTTTTTACAATGAGCAGGTATATTGAGATGATTTCTTTGGAGCAATTGTTGACAACATTTGTAGTTGAGGCCTTTAGAATGGAAGAATGTATTTCACTAATTTTTGTATACATTTCTTGTTTTGTATTTAGTGATAAAGGAATCTGAATTGGGCATAAATTATGTTGTAATATGATTTCTTAAGCCTAGACTAGTAGACTAAATATTGTAATTACATTTTGAGTAATTAAAAAAAATCTATTTATGTTACCTTATTTGGCTTCAACTTTCATATTTGTTTTCCTAGTTTTGTGTAAGTAAAAAAAGATTATGTTTCTCTAAGCTAATATAACACGTGTTATACTAAAGTGTAGTATAACACAAAAAATGTGTTATATAATCGATTATAAATAACATAATTAAACACTTATCTATATATTAAAATAACATAGAAATTGTGTTATCGTTGACAGTACAATAACACATCTGTATAACATTGATAAAGTGTTATGTAAAGTACCCTGACCTACGATAACATAGTCGGTCTTAACACATCAGAAAGTGTTATCGTATGTTTTGATCACACATTTTCGGTGTTATTAAAAGCATTTTTTCTTGTAGTGCATGATCATTTAATTGTACTTGGGATTTTACCACAACTTGCTACCCTGGGTACTCTGCAACAAAATGGTGAAGCGGAACGCCTGGAACAGAACTTTAGTGGAAATGGTTAGATGCATTCTTAGTTACTCAACTCTACCAACTTCGTTCTAGGGACATGAAATTGAAACCGTGAACGATATTCTCAATGGCGTGCTGTCTAAATCAATCCCCAAAACACCTTTAGAACGTTGGAATGGTCGTGAACCTTGTTTCTGCTATTATAGAGTCTTGGGGTGTCCCGCCCACGACCTGAGGAAAAAGAAAGGAAAGCCAGAACCGCGAACTGAAGTTGGCATGTTTGTTGGCTATCCTAAAGGTACTCGGGGTGGACTTTTCTATAGTCATTCAGAAAAGAAAGTGTTTACTTCGACGAATGCTACGTTTCAAGAAAATGACTATGTCCAAAACTTCAAACCACGCAGCAAAGTAGTTTTAGAGTAGATGGTTAAAGAATTGGCTCCAACCAATGTTCCATCGTCATCAACGCGAGTTGATGATGAAATTCCCACTCTTCATGTCCAACCGACGCAAGTCGATTTAAATGAAGAAAGTACCACTATTCCTGAGCAAATAGTCACGGATTCTCGTCGTAGTGGGAGGGTTTCTAGGAACCCAGTTCGCTATGGTTTGGATGGTGAAACCAATATGGTTGTTGGTGACACTAGCGGTGATGATCCGTTGTCTTTCAAACAAGCAATGGCTAGCCCTGAAAAGGAACTATGGCTCAAAGCCATGAAACAAGAAATGGATTCCATGTACTCAAATTCCATCTGGGATCTCGTGGAAGCACCTAGTGACTTTAGGGCCATTGGGTGCAAGTGGATCTTCAAGAAGAAATGAGGTGTTGATGGAAATATCGAGACATATAAAGCTCGATTAGTGGCAAAGGGTTATACCCAAAGAGAAGGCATGGACTATGAGGAAACTTTTAGTCCGGTAACCATGCTCAAATCCATTCGCATCCTCTTATCCATAGCAGCCACTTTCGACTATGAGATTTGGCAAATGGATGTCAAGACATCTTTTATTAATGGAAACCTTGACGAAGTCATTTATAAGGATCAGCCAGAAGGATTTAAAGTAGCTGGACAAGAAGGAAAAGTTTGCAAGTTGAATAGGTCTATCTATGAACTTAGGAAATCTTCTCGTTCCTGGAATCTTAGGTTTGATGAAATAATCAAAACCTATGGCTTTGAACGAAATATTGATGAGCCATGTATTTATCAACTGAAGGCGAATCAAATAGTGGTATTCCTGGTTCTTTATGTAGATGATATCTTACTCATTGGAAACAATGTTAAGAAATTATCAGATGTGAAGAATTGGCTGAGCACTCAATTCCAGATGAAGGATTTGGGTGAAGAGAGTTATGTTCTAGGTATCTAGATCATCAGGGATAGAAAGAACAGACTCTTAGCTCTATCTCAAGTAGCTTACATAAATAAAGTGCGTGAACGTTTCTCAATGACAAATTCCAAGAAAAGGCATCTACCATCCCGCCATGGAATTCATCTTTCAAAGAAGCAGTCTCCCCAGACTCTTGAAGAGGAAGATGCAATGAGAAAAGTTCCTTACTCATCTGCAATTGGAAGTCTGATGTATGCCATGTTGTGTACTAGACCAGATATCTGCTATGCAGTGGGAATAGTGAACAGGTATCAGTCAAACCCAGGACCAGAACATTGGATAGCAGTTAAGCATATCATGAAGTATTTAAGATGGACTAGGGATTATATGTTAGTCTACAAGGGTGGTGTTCTAAACCTTGTAGGCTACACCGATTCAGATTTTCAAACTGATGTCGATGACAGGAAGTCTACTTCTGGAATGGTACTTACTCTTGGGGGTGGAGCTGTGATATGGAGAAGCATAAAGCAGTCTGCAATCTCACACTCCACCACGAAGGCTGAGTACATAGCCGCGTCAGAAGTAGCTAAGAAAATAGTCTGGCTAAAGAAGATTTATTCAAATCTTCGTGTTATTCCAGAAATGGATAAACTGTTTGTGTTGTTTTGTGACAACACAGGAGCGATAGCCTACTCGAAAGAACCTCGTAGTCACTAGAGGAGTAAACATATAGACAGGAAGTATCACATTATTTGAGAATATGTGGCCAGGGGAGATGTGAATGTTATGAAGATTACAGTTGAAGACAATCTTGCAGATCCATTTACAAAGACACTACCAAAAGCTACATTTGATAAACATATCAAGGGAATGGGATTAGTAGAATTAAGACATTAGTTTCAATTAGTACAAGTGGGAGTTTGTTGGGGTTTTATGCCCTTATTAAAACCCAATTTCTTTGTAATCTCGTTTATTATCAATAAAATAATAGAAATCATTTTTCGACATGTGTTGATGGCAGAAACTCGTCAATGATATATGGACAGAAAACTCAAAGCTTGTTATGAAAACTGCATAGATAGAACTTAGGAAATACTTAAGAAAGGGAGACACATAACTACAATGGAGGATAATCTCGTATATTGCTCTTTTATCTCTGTCTATAATGAATTTTTCCAACCCCTCCATTTGAGGGGTCGAAGCCTATTTATAGATGGGCTCTAATGGCCTCTAAGACAACGTGGTCCCAAGGGACAAGTTTGTACATTGGTACTCTGTTAGAGTAGTGGTGCATGGTGTAGAGGAGCAGAGGGTCATGGTGTTGGTTGTAGGTACATGGTCAGAGATAGGCAGATCATTCTAACACTCTTCGTACGAATCCGTACCACCACTACTTGTCTGATATAGATGTCAGGGTCACGCCTCTGTCCTCCTCATGGTCGTACATCCTGCACCCATACACGTACATGTAACTTGTACTTGATGGTTATTCTCGCATCTCCAAGACATGTATTTTCTCCAAGCTATTCCACATTCTATTAGGCGTAGGAAACCTTGTGAATTTTCATGAATGAAATACTCAGTCATCTACATCACTATTGGCTTGACACCAAATAATTTTTGGGATTCTCTTAGTGTTCCTTGTATGCCCATTCAAGAAGCTTTAGACTCCATAAATTGAGAGAAGCTAAGGTGCGGGGGTACGTAGGTGCACGCCGGAAGCCAAGCAAGACCCTCGCATAGCAAGGGCCATATCTAGGGGCACCTTTATTCGGGTGCTTAGGTGCGCACGGGAGGCCTGGCAAGGACCTCACATAGCAAGGGTGGCCTATAGGTGTACTTGTACTTGGGCGGCTGCTAGGGCCCTCGCATAGCGAGGCCATACATGAAGTTATATGCAGATGTCCCTTGATAAAGCCCTCGCATAGCAAGGCCATACATGAAGCCGTATGCGGATGTCCCTTGCTAAAGCCCTTGCATAGCAAGGCCATACATGAAGTTGTATGCGGATGACCCTTGCTAAAGCCCTCACATAGCGAGGCCATACATGATGCCATATGCAGATGTCCTTTGCTAGAGCCCTCGCATAGCGAGGCTCTCCTTTCACACATAGAGGTTCGATGCGCGACACCCACGCCAGTTAAACCTTGTGCATGGATCACGTTGATGCCCTCCTTACACCATGCGTGTGTCTTGGTTTTGTGGCACACAATGTGCCAGACTTACAGTGGTAAGTTGGGCCTTGCGTAGCGAGGCCCTTACTTATAAAGGGGCACACCAGGTCGTAGGGGAGTACGTACGCATGCCTAAGATGGATCTCGTATAGAGAGCCCCTTGCGCCTCCAATGCTCATGCTCCTATGCGCCTTATACACTTGGTCATCGTGGGGGCTTGGACATGTGGGCCTCATATTGCGAGACCCCTTTCTTCCATGGTCCTGGGACTTCATCGATGGATGTTTCAATGGAAATTATCTCGTATTCATTTTCGCACATCTAGAGGTTCATCTTCTCACATCTAAGGACCTGCATATATGCACCCAGGTATACCTTCCTCCCCCATTGATATGCATGTCTCTCTTATCTTTTACACGAGGGTAGGGCCACAGGTTAGTATGTCATAGAGTCATGTGGTATATGAGTAGACGCAAGACACGTAGAGGGCCTTTTAGGGGGTTGATGAAGTCTGTTTCTCACAAACCGCCTGTTGTCTCTGTCCAGGTATCAAACATGCCTAGGCAGATATTTGACAGTTCTGAGGACACGGGCATTACGTCCACTCTTCTAGTGTCAAGCTTGCCGACATGCTAAAAGCCCACCAACTATTGTCAGACATCAAATTCATAATTCTAAAGCATGAGGACTGTGCATTTGAGCCGCCCGAAGGGCTCGTTGCCTTCAGCAACTCAATAATCAGATCCGGTGGAGCTTTGCTGCTTCACCCCTTCTTTGTCAAGGTACTTAACTACTTCGAGCTGACACCCCTCCAACTGTCCCCCAACTCTTGAGTGGTGCTCAGTTGTTTATACATGTTGTACAAATGAGTGCACTCTAGAGGGCCTTCCATGAGTGAGGTCCATCACCTTTACACCCTTAGGGCGAACCCAACAGCCCCTAGTTTCTATCAACTCTAGAAAGTCGTGGCCCATACAGGATTTCCCCCCGTGGAGGGCTCCATTTCCAATAGAGGCTCGTGGAAAAGTGACTTATTCTTCACCCCTAGCGTGTCCACCCAACATACGTGCTTCAAGTAAGCTAATTCCCGCCTTGAGTTTGTATACAAATAATTTCTCTTTTACTCCTCCTTTTTTTGGTTTATCTAACTATGGTTATTTCTTTTTTTCTTGACCACAGGTCTTGAAGGGGTTGTCGGCCCTACCTTGAAATCATCGGCCCGTGATCGAATGACAAAGATCCTAGATGTGCCAACCCCATGCAAACAGGCCTGTGGCCTTTTCATAGAGGGTAGTCTTTATTCATACAAGATGATATCCCTGGATCAAGTTATCTCCTTATGCTCCGTCTCATCCAAATCCACCCTTCTGTGGATATATGATCATGATGAAGAGAATTATGATGAGGCAAATGATAAAGATTACATTTACCCGTCGGGTGACCATATGGACACGGAAGAGGAGGTGGAGTCCAAGAATTACTCATGCTTACGGTCCTTGGCCAACGGGGCTAGGGATGTGGCTGACGATGGACACACTGATGGTGTTACTTCTCGGGTTCCACCATTGATGCCTGATGGCGAGTCTACTTTCAACACCCGTGCTCCCCCCTTCTATGCCTAAGAGGAATTTTGTCATTCCTTCTTTTGGGGAGGCCCTTCTAGCCTCGGGGGGGGGGGGTGCTCGAGGCGGGTGTCTTTGGGTGCCTTTCTGCATAAAGTGATGACTCCGTACCCCTCTTCCCCCCGCGCATCTGCAGATGGATCAGGACCTTCTCGGTCTCCTTCCTTGTCGAAGCGTGCCTCAACGAGTACACATGTTTTCCTTTGTCGAGCTTATGCTTCCACCTCTGGAGGCCATCCTCCGGCAAGCCAGTATGGAGCAGCAATGAGCCATTACATGGGAAACATTCTCGAAGGCGAGTGGGGGTTTATGCATGACATTCCCGATGCCGAGTTGGGAGAGTCTTATATGCGAGCCTCCTTGCAGGTATTTGTCAAAAAACTCGATGTATGTTTTTTCAATTTTAATATCGTCCCTTGAGGTTTTATTTTATTTCTTTGTCCTTACTTAGGCTTCTATCCTGGGTCACCGGCTTGTCGCCTCGTGCTCTTCATCCACACAACGGCTACAACACAAGCTCGAGGGGGCCATGAAGAATCTCTCGATGGCCAAGGAAGAAAAGGATAGTTTGTCCATACGGGACCGTGGCTTGGAGTGTCAACTTGCTGAGGTGGTTTGTCAGAGAGACGCTGCATTAGTAGCCCAGGCTGCATCAACTTCTCACTCCAACACTAGGCTTGAAGCTACCATCCATACTCTAAATGAGAAGATTACTGGACTTGAGGCTGAACTTGTAAATGCCAAGAACGACATAATTAAGCACACGCTGCACGCCGTATGGAGGACCAACCCCGACGTCGACCTGTCTCCCTTTGGAGATTATGAAATTGAAAAAATCTCTGAGTGGAAGGGTCAAGGTGGAAACCCCTAGATCTCTCTGCAACTGGCTTATTTGCATACATATATGTTGTTGTTGTGCAGTCCCCCATATTTTTTTTCTTTTTTGTTTTATGGAACTCCTCATAAGTCTTCAATGGTATACGAGACTCTTGATTTCTAAGTCCTTGCTTGTTTTTTTTATATCGACTATGAGGATGCATTGGCCTTTCTTGCCTTTGTCATTTTCTTTTGGCTATCAAGTGTAAGGGGCTTTGATAAATCCCTCTTATTTTTTGATGAGTTCTTTATCTCTTCCTTGGACTGATGATGATATTCTTTATGTGCACCTTGACTATACTTGTAAGGACACGTTAACCCCTTGGGTTCTCGGTATCCTTTTATATTCTTTGCGCGCACTTTTTATTTTGTGCGAGAAGCATCCTTCTCGTCATTATGCATAGTACTATTTTTACAAGGGTCTCTTTTAGGACCCTTTTTGGCTAGACGGCTTGGTGGTCGCTCTAGGCTTATTGGTGGATGCTATTCCTAAGGCCTTTCCTCTCGTGGAATAATCAACCTTATTTAGGAGGTTCTTCCTGTAGGACCTTTTGACCCTCTTGATGTTCTTGAGGGTAGTTAATCCTTATGAACTCAAGAGATGCCTTGCAAGGGTTTTTATTTTTATTTTTTATAAGGGTCTCTTTTAGGACCCTTTTTTAGCTGTATTTGCCCCCCAAGTGGTTGGCGAGATTTATCTCGTCGGGCACTTTGATCATTTTGCTCATGCACTTTAACAATTCCAATTGGTAATAAGTACATGAGAGTTAGATACGTGCTCACGTGAATGAGGAGTGTGACATGCCAATTAGAAACATATTCATTAAAAATGAGTAGAGTACATACGTATCTATGGCAACATTATTCTTACTAAATATCCGAGCACCTAGGTTACCCCTCTAACTGATAGTTGCTTTCAAGGGGAGGACTCACAATTATGTTGGGGGGCTAACTATGGTAACCCTTTTGATTTATCGTACTAAAAATGGGGCTTTACCTGATGTTCCCTCTCAGGCACATACGTACAACCATCGATTCTGATCTCCTCCGTAACTTTGGGGTTGCACTCACGCGAGTTTGTGCTCCCATGCCCTACCATCACCATAGGTTCTGGAGGTTTGATGACTATGCGGATGGACGTGTTATAACATTTACTTGCTTCTTTTTGTTCCCCTTTCATGCTCGCTACTCCCCTAGGATTTGGGAATTTTATGGCCAAGTGGTATACTGAGGTTATCACCTTCAATTCTCTCAGGGAGGGTATCCCTAATACCGCGTTGAAGGCTGAGGAACAGCTTACTATGACAAAGTTTGTCATTACAATGGTCCGTCTAGGAAGCTCTCCTATGGTGAGAGCTAAATCGATTGTGCCCAGGGGCTGTATCGAGTCTCCTGTGAACCCATACAGGGAGGTGTTGTAGGGATTTAAGTTCCTGATGCCCAGTCCCATCTTCTCTAAGGTTGGGCGATATAGGATGTATACGGAGCTCCCATTGTCTACCAGAACCCGATGTACCTTCATGTTAGCCAACTGTACACTTAACACCAAGGGATCATTATGTGGAAAATGCACACTCCGCACGTCTTCTTTGGTGAAGTTTATTGAGTCATTTTCCCCTTTAAGTTTTTCAGGGGTCGTTTTTCTAAGCTTAGCATGCATGGGGGTGGGCTTTGTCTGGCCTCATTGGCGTATCTATCTCTCCCCTTTCTCAATTCTCCTTTGAATCCTGGTCCTCTAAAGATCGTCCTCACCTCTCCTTGCACCTCTAGGGCTACTTCTCGTGCTCATGGTGAGGGTGGTCTATCATCTGGTCTTTCATTTTCTCTTCGGACGTATCTACGCAAGTACCCCTGCGTATGAGTTCTTTAATTTCCCCCTTTAAGTGAGTGCACTCTGCTGTGGTGTGGCCACTATCCTTATGATATTGACAGTACTTTCTAGGGTCTCTCTTTGACCGATCTCTCTTCATTGGTGGGGGTCTCCTGAAGGGGACCTGATTCTCATTCGTTACGAATATACGCTCCCTAGTATGTGTTAGGTCAGTGTAGAAGGTGTGGGATGTTTGCCTAGGATTGCCTCCGTGTTTATGCTTCCTATGGTGGTCATTTCTTGGCCCTTCGTACACCCTTTTCTTTTTTGCGTCATTCGAACCTTCAAGGGTTGAGGGCTTGACCAGTGATGCCTTCAGGTTCGCAAGGTCATCTTCGACACGAATGTAATTTTGTGCCTGTTCGTAGAAATCGTCTAAGTCATTTACCTCCCTTTTGAGCATATTATCCCAAAGCTTACTAACTGGGCGCACTCCAACTGTGATTTCCATCTTGAGTTCTCCCCTGGTTAGGCTTCCCACTTTAGCCGCCTCCATGTTGAACCTATGGATGTAGCTCTTCAAGCTTTCTCCTTCACCTTGCTTTATATTAGCGAGGCTAGTGCCCGTCATGGTATAATCGCATACGACATGATGTTGTTGGAGGAACTCGTCAGAAAATTGTTGCCATGACCTAATGGTCCCCGACCTCAGCCTCTTGAACCATTTATATGCAGGCCCTTTTAGTGTGACAACAAAACAGTGACACCTTGCTTTGCTATTGACCCCTCTCAGCTTCATTAAATCGTTGAAGGCATCCAAGTGGTACTTGGGGTCCGAGGTGCCCTCACATGGGGTCATATGAGGTTCTTTAAAGTTGGCGAGGAGTCATTCCAACTGAATTTCTCGCATGAAGGGTGACTCGTAGTCGAGTTCTTCATATGTAATGTGCCCCCCAGACGCCGTGACGATCTTGCTCCGAAGGCTCCTCATCTCGGTGTCTAGCTCCCATTGCCACCTATTCAAGGAGTCTCTCATCTCGGTAGGGTTGGATTTTCTCTTCTCTCTACCCTTCAGAGGGGCCATAGGAGGTGTCGTCCTTACTTCTGACCTTCTCCCATTTAGCTTTTCTCTTAGGTCAGGTAGCGCCTCCTTTGAGGTGACTTCGACTTCATTCTCAGGACCAGGATCATCCCTCTGCCTTTGCTCCTGGGGGTATTTCATTGGCCTAGGTCCCTCATGGTACTTTGTTTGGGGGGTGTTGCTGGTGGAAAGACTGCTTCTCCCATTGTCTACAGGGATAGTGGTTTCTCCTCTTTCACCCTCCTTCTCTTTATGCTTTGTAAGGGGTATGCTTGACTTTCCTTGCAGAAGGTCATTTAAAACCTCCTGCATGTTCTCTAGTGTTGTTTCCAGCCTTCGATTCTTTTTTTGTAACTCGTGAATTTCATCCTCGAAGAAATGAGTCCTCGTGCTTGAACCCACCGAGTGCACTCGAGGACTCTTGCCTGGCCTGTGTGTCAAGGGACCTGGGTCCTAGTGGATGGAGCGTGGTACCACAAGGGGCTAAGGATGTGGGTGTGCTAGTGGCTCCGAACGATCTCCACCGGGTGGGACAGTCGAGGATGATGTTTCCTTCTTCTTTCTTTGGGGAGGAGGCTTCTTCGGCATATCTTCATGCTTAGGTGGCAGAGGGTCCTTTCTGGAGGGCCTCAGCTATTCTCTGTCCAGGTGAACCTCCACATCTGGTAGATGATGTAGGCGCTCTAAACGCCTTGGCATCTTTCCTTTCTGGAAATGATGAAAGAACGTTGGCTTGATACTTGTTCGTCCCACAGACGACGCCAAACTATTGACGGCAGAAACTCGTCAACGATATATGGATGGAAAACTCAAAGCTTGTTATGAAAACTGTGTAGATAGAACTTAGGAAAGACTTAAGAAAGGGAGACACGGAACTACAATGGAGGATAATCTTGTATATTGCTCTTTTATCTCTATCTACAGTGAATTTTTCCAACCCCTCCATTTGAGGGGTCGAAGCCTATTTATAGGTGGGCTCTAATGGCCTCTGATATAAGGTGGTCCCAAGGGACAAGTTCATACATTGGTACTCTGTCAGAGTAGTGGTGCATGGTGTAGAGGAACAGAGGGTCATGGTGTCGGTTGTAGGTACATGGTCAGAGACAGGCAGATCCTCCTAACACTCTTCGTACGAATCCATACCACCACTACTAGTCTGATACAGATGTCAAGGTCACACCTCTGTCCTCATCATGATCATACATCCTGCAGCCATACACGTACAGGTACCTTATACTTAATGGTTATTCTCGCATCTCCAAGACATGTATTTGCTCCAAGCTATTCAACATTCTACTAGGTGTAGGAAAGCTTGTAAATTTTCATGAATGATATACTCAGTCATCTACATCCCTATTTGCTTGACATCAAATAATTTTTGGGTCTCTCTTAGTGTTCCTCGTATGCCCATTCAAGAAGTTTTAGACTCCATACATAGAGAGAAGCTAAGGTGCAGGGGTACGTAGGTGCGCTCAGAAAGCCAAGCAAGGCCCTCACATAGCAAGGGGCACCCTTATTGGGGTTGCTTAGGTGTGCACGGGAGGCCTGTCAAGGACCTATGGCCTATAGGTGTACTCGTACGTGGGCGGCTCCTCGGGCCCTCGCGTAGCGAGGCCATACATGAAGTTGTATACGGATGTCCCTCGTTAAAGCCCTTGCATAGCGAGGCCATACATGAAGTCGTATGCGAATGTCCCTTGCTAAAGCCCTCGCATAGTGAGGCCATACATGAAGCCGTATGCGAATGACCCTTGCTAAAGCCCTCGCATAGCGAGGCCATACATGAAGCTATATGCGGATGTCCCTTGCTAAATCCCTCGCATAGCGAGGCTCTCCTTTCACGCCTAGAGGTTTGATGCGTGACACCCACGCTAGTTAAACCTTGTACCTAGATCACCTTGACGCCCTCCTTACACCATGCATGTGTCTCAGTTTTGAGGCACACAAGTGTGTCAAACTTAGAGTGGTGAGTTGGGCCTCGCTAGGTGAGGCCCTTGATTATAAAGGGTTGTGTCAGGTCGCAGGGGAGTACGTACGCACACCTAAGGCGAGTTGGATCTTGCATAGATAGCCCTTCGCCCCTCTAATGCTCACGCCCCTATGTGCCTTACGCTCTTGGTCACCATGGGGGCTTGGACATGTGGGCCTCATATTGCGAGACCTCTTTCTTCCATGGTCCAGCGACTTCATCGATGGATGATTCAAGGGAAATTATCTCGTATTCACAACTTGGTCAATCACTTTGCTCACATGTTTTATTTTCATGATTATTTATTTAATATAAACTTCTATTAAATCCTGAGCATATAACTAATCGTATTTATAGTGACGTAATCACAGTGGAACATAAATATGATTATATGTTCAAAATAAGTTAGTCCTAAGATTAGTCAGTGCACAGGATTTACACTGACTTGTCAATCTACGATATGATCTACTTACACATGGTAGTGTTATGTTCTTTCCAAAACATTAGCAAAGTAGATAAGAACGGATGTATTTGTTACATCAGACAGGATTGATATTGACAGTTGATAGGATAAGTAAACATACTGTTATTATCTATTCTAGTCATATCATATTGTTAACCATAGGTCAATTCAATCTAAATTCTGAGTGGTTAGTAAATTTATTTGTTAGATTTATGATAACGTATTGGAGCTTAATTTCATAGGCCCATGGTCCCCATTGTACCTTGGATAAAATCATCTAGATAGTCTCAATTAATTGATTTAATTATCAATTAGAATTATCAAAGTTGACCAGGTCAATTTTGGATAGTTTCACAGAGTTATGTAATTTAGAGAAGAAAAGAGAAATTAGGGCAGATTTATTAATTAAGATAAATTGGTATCTAAATTAATAAATAAATTTAAATCAAGGTTCAAATTATAAATAATTAATTTGATAAAGGATTTGAATAATTATTTAATTAATTAAATCAATAGAAAATAATACATGCCTTGATTTTAAGTCCAATGGGCTTATAATCAAATGGGAAATTTCACAGGCATAAAGCCCATGATAATTTTGACCTAGGGTTGTTAATTGGCTTTTACTCTATTAATTTTTTAATTAAATAAATGACCTAAATGAGTCTATAAAAGGAGTGCTAAGAGAGAGTTGAAGTCACAAGTTGAAACACAAGGTTCTTATAGGTTTTAGATTCTCTCTAAACATAAGTCCTTTTCTAAGCCTTATTGTTGTTTTCTCTTTTTCCATCTGTGTCTATCTCATGTGTTGAGAATTTCCCACTCTAGTCTAGGTGATTCCAAGGATACTTTGGAAGGTTGTGAAGAAGATTGAAGATCGGTTCAATTTCTTGGTAATATTCTGCGAGAGAAAGGATACAAGGGTTAGATAAACTGAAGGAAGGACTTTATTATTCCGATGTGCATAATGTAAGTATTTTTATCATTATTTCTCTTTAAATTCAATTATAGAAACATGTTCTAGGTTGTCTCATATTAACTTGTTTAATATTAGATCTACATGAAAATAAATAAAGATCCTGTATAAGTTTTCCCAACAAGGATAACCATGAGGTCCTGGTGGGAGCAAACCTAGAGGCAAGGCAGGCGAGACAACCCCAGACATTCGGAAGTCACTTATCGAGATCCCAAGCTACTAGGATCAGGGTGCACACAGATAACCCACCTCAAAATTATGCTCAATACAAGTAGCGGCAAAGGGCGGTTAGTTTTCTTGAAGATAGCCAATACATCAGTAGGTCGGTAATTGTGTATAATACTGAGCCTAGATACCATGAAAATTATCCTAATAATGGTCCCGATCTCTGGGATCATCTGAATCAGAACTGAGGCCAGTACAACAAGCCAAACCTGGTTATGAGGGCACACTTAAATTCCCAAAGAGAGCCTTTACAATGACTTTTCAAGAATAATTATAACCCGATACTACAACTCCTTTGAACAATAACCAGCTCCCAGTAGTGCATGCTCCACCCTTGGTAGATCTTGTTCAGGAAAGAATAAACGTGCTTGAGGAACAATTCAAGCTTCTGTGAGAAGGAAAAAACAAAGAGAAAGCATATGACTCAAATGAGGAGCTCTATCCCTTCACCCCTCATATTTTCAGCATCCTTTTCCAAATGGTTTTAAAATACCCCATGTGGCACCTTATGATAGAAATATTGATCCTGGTAGTCATCTGAGAACTTTTAACACAATGATGAGGGATAGTAATGTTGGATTCAAGCTTTGATGTATGTTATTCCTGACAACCTTAACAGGAAATGCAAAAAGTTGGTTCGACAAATTCAATAGGCATTCCATTTCGTCATGGGAATAGTTGTTGAAGGGTTTTAAAAAGCAGTTTCGAGCTGCAAAAAGCATTATACTCAAAGCATCGTCCTTGGAAAACATCAAACAACAACAGGATAATCACTCAAAATGTATCTTGGGAGATTCAATATTGAGGCTACTCGGGTCCGAGATGTTGATGAGAGCAGCCATCTAATGGCTATTTGAGCTGGAATCTTTCCAGCAAGTGCATTTTGGGATGACAGCTGGCACCTCCGGCTCCATTGACTACAATGATGAATGTGAACCTTGCTACAAGCCTGGCAACGCCAACCACTGCACACCGCTCTGGTGATAACCAAACAGAAGAAGAATGAGGGAAATACTCCTGAGGCAGAAGGGAGTAAGATGAAAAAAGGAGACAAATATATCTCCATTTACACTGTGTACACTGAGCTAACAAAGGCTTTGGAGAATATCAATGCGCCAAGCGAGATCAAAATAAATACTGTTAGTTCCATACGGACATCGGCCATATGACTGAAGAGTTCATGCAGCTGAAGGAAAAAATTGAGGAACTGATCTCGAGAGGTTACCTTGGGCAGTATATCCGAAATAAGGGAAATAACCAGGGGCATGCTCCACAAAACCAAAGAGTGGCACCGACCCAACCTGCATTGCCACCTCAGCTCGCAGCACCCTTGCCCGGGAGGATAACCAGCCACCTCCGATAGATGGAGAGGTTGTAATAACCATCTATGGAGTGACCCATATTGCTTTAATGATCATGAATGCTCAATATAGATAAGTACAAGAGCTGAAAATTGAAGATAGATCGCCTTATGTTCCAGAGCCCCGAGCTCTAAAACAACAAAGGGTTGAAACCCAACCAATAACTTTTACAGAGGAAGATGCCTTTCATGTACAGTTCCCACACAACGACCCTTTGGTCATAACTATCCAGCTTGCCAAGTAAACAGTTCACTGAGTATTATATGATGACGGGGAGCTCAGTGAATATCATGTATAAAACAACATTGAAAAAGTTGGGCTTATCGGTTTGAGAATTAAAATCCTTTGTCACCACCTTGTATAGATAGGAGAAAGAATAGCCATCACAGGAGCTATTGAGCTCCCTATAACTCTAGGGGAGTATACAGTCTTGGTGATCAGGATGTTTGAGTTCATAGTGGTAAATACACCATCTGCTTACAAATATTTTCTTGGGAGACCAGCCCTAATTGGGCTACGAGCAGCGACATCAGTACGACACTTGGCGGTTAAATTCCCAACACCGAGTGGAATTGGGACATTGAAAGGATACCAACTAGCCACTGGAGAATGTTGTAGCATCTCGATAAGAGGAAAAGGTCAGTTCAGTACCTAAGCACTAGTTGTAATCGAGGAGAATGGAGAAAGAATTTTCAAAGTTGAAGATGAAATTGACCCCAGACTGGGTGAGGACCGTGCTGAACACAGTCCAACAAAGGAGCTCGAAGATGTCCAGCTCGATGAGAAGGACACAACTAAAGTGGTGAAAATTGGGAAGAATCTTGCTAAGAGGCAAAATAGCAGTTGACATGGTTCTTGATAGGAAACCAAGATGTTTTTGCTTGGTCCCATGTAGATATGATCGGGATCAATCCTAACATAATAAGTCACACTTTAAATGTAGATCAGAGTTTCCCCCCGAAAAATAAAAAAGGAGGATCCTTGATGATGAAATGAAGCAAGCCCTATAGGATGAAGTGGATAGGTTAAAAGCAAATCGATTCATAAGAGATGCTTTCTACCCCGATTGGATTGCTAACTAGATGCTGGTTCCCAAACCAAATGTGAAATAAAGAGCCTGTATCGATTATTCCTACTTGAATAAAGTGTGTCCAAAAGACTTTTTTCCATTGCCTTGGATTGACCAGCTTGTGGATGCAACTTTGGGACATGATGTCATGTCGTTTATGAACGCCTATTATGGATATAACTAGATATCCATGCATGCTTCCGACCAAGAACATACAAGCTTCATGATAGTAAAGAGATTATATTCTACAACATAATGGCCTTTGGGCTAAAAAATGCTGGAGCAACATATCAAAGGTTGGTAAAATGAATGTGTACGTAGATGACATATTGGTCGAATCCCAGCACACTAATAACCATGTTACCAGCCTCATAGAGTGTTTCACTATACTCAAGAAATTTAATATGAGGTTAAACCCACAAAAGTAGTCCTTCAGAGTGTCTTCGGGAAAATTCCTCAGTCTTATAGTGAATGATCAGGGAATTGAGGCAAACCCAGACAAAATCAAGGCCTTATTACAAATGCCTTCTCCTCAAAAGCTCAAGGATGTCCAGAGTTTAACTGGACGCATGGAAGCATTGAAAAGGTTCATCTCGAAATTGACCGATAAATGCCTGCCATATTTTAACCTTTTGAGAGGGGGCAAGAAATTTGAGTGGACAGAGGAGTGCAAGCTAGTCTTTCAGACTCTCAAGAAACACCTCGCAGAACCACCATTTTTTTCTAAACCTATTTTGGGACAAATATTGTACTTATACATCGCAACAACCGAGCATGCAATCAATGTTGAGATAGTTCAGGAGGACAAAAAAGTACAAAAGCAGGTGTATTACGTTAGTAAAAGGCTCTTAGGAGCTTAGTCAAGATGCCCTCTAATGGAGAAGCTCGCATTATGTTTGGTTCATTCTTCACAGAAGTTGTAACCCTACTTCAAAGCACAACCCATACAAATGCTTATTGACCAACCATTGAGGCAAATGTTGGCAAGACCTGAAGCATCAGGTTGACTGTCAAAATGGGCAGTCGAACTCAGAAAATTCGAGATAACCTATCACCTAAGAACAAAAATCAAGGACCAAGCATTAGCCGACTTTATAGTTGAATGCATTGACAAATCCAATGAAGAAGTGATAACCCCAACTCAAGAACTGTGGAAACTTTACGTTGATGGCTCCTCAAACGAGAATGGATCGGGGGAAAAAATCATGCTTAAAACCCACGAAGGACATAGATTTCATTATGCATTGAGATTTTGATTTGATGCATCCAATAATGAGGCAGAATACAAGGCATTACTGGCAGGGCTACGAGTGGCTTGTGAGCATAAATCCAAGGCCATTCATTGCTATAGTGACCCAGCTCGTAGTCAACCAAGTATGAGGTGATTATCAGGCTTGAGGGACAAAGATGGTAGCGTACCTAGAAAAAGTGAAAATAACATTCGAATAGTTCGAATACTACATGATCGAACAGGTTCCATGGGAACAGAACTTGAATGCTGATGCATTGGCTCGACCTGCAACAACTAGGGAAGGTGACACACTCAACATGGTTCCAATGGAATTCTCTCCACAACCCAGTATATTCGAGATGGAAACGAGTGATGTTGAAATGATTGATTCACAACCATCATGGATGACGCTTATAATTGACTACCTCAAAATCGATAGCCTCCCTAAAGACCAAAATGAGACTGAAAAAGTACTGTACAAGATTCTGAGAAACATTGTCTTTTACGGAAAAATGTATCAAAGAGGTTATTCCATGTCGTTGCTACGATTTGTAACGCCTTCTGAGGCAAGAAGAATCCTTGAAGAAATCCATGAAGGATTTTATGAAGATCATGTAGGGGGCATAGCCTCTCAAAGAAAGTAATAAGACAATGATACTTTTGGCCCACAATTAAAGATGATGAATCCGCATATGTTAAGCATTGTGATAAATGCCAACGGTTTTTATCGATAACTCGAGCTCCACTGACCGAGCACAATATGTTAACTTCCCTGTGGCCATTCACAATATTGGTCATAGACCTAATAGGATCAATACCCATGAAGTGAGGTGGAGTTAAATAAGTTGTGGTTGTAGTCGATTATTTCACGAAATGAATCGAGGCCAAGCCATTAGCTACAATCACCTTTGTGGTAAAGAACATTATATGTCGATATGGGACACTGAGGAAAATTGTTACCAATAATGGAACTCAATTTGATAGTGATTTATTCACTCGGTTTTGTGAAAGAAACAAGATTTTAAAGAGATTCTTATCGGTTGCACACCCTCAGGCGAATGGTCACATCAAAGCTGTAAATAAAACTCTAAAAAGCTCTATCAAAAAGCGGCTCAAAGAGGCAAAAGGAAAACGACTTGATGAATTACCCCAAGTACTATGGGCTTACAGGATGACAGCTTGAAGCTCGACAGGGCACACACAATTTTCACTAGCCTATGGTTGTGCAACAATGTTGTCAATCGAGGTTAAACTATCAACATTGCGACGCAAAATGTATGCATAGGATTCAAAGAAGTTACAACTTAAAAATGAGATGATGATCAACTTAAAAATGTTGTGTACCTACAACGTGCAAAAAGATACTTTAATAAAAGAGTTTGAGAGAGACACTTTGGAGTGGGAGATTTAGTGCTTAGACGAGTATTTTTGGAAACACGAGATCTAACGACAGGTGTGCTCGGGCCAAATTGGGAAGGACCTTATTTAGTTGAATCTATTATACGACCTGGTAAATAGCGTAAGCTCAGAAAAATCCAGTAGTTAAGAAAATTTGAAGCTTGAAATATTCTAAATTTGAAGCTCGAAATATTTTGGTACTTAATAAATTCTAAGCATACTATAAACTAAGGCAGAAATGTACACAAATTAACAACTAAGGTGTTTCTAAGTGTATAACATCAAAACTATAAAATGGCTTGTGTAACGCCCTACTAAACAGGGACCATTACACTATTTGTTTAAAATAGTGCTAGACACTTCTAAACGAGTCATTTGGACTTAAACGTGTAATTATACTAAATTAAATGATTAGATATTAAAAATTTGGCCAAAACAACACTACTGTGCATTAAAAAGTTTCAATATATACATGGGATCATATAAAAGAGTTTATAAACAGTTCAACCGTAAACAAGGTACAACATGGCCGGCCTAAGTGGCAAAATTAATTGAAACCCTAGATCTCCAAAAGAAGTCTCGACCGTGGTTGTCGAGCAGGCCGCCTATGTACACACCGTCCCCGAAGCTCTCCAACTCATGGCTGGTCTTGCTTTTCTTTATCCTTACATACACCACATAGCACCCGTGAGCCAAGGCTCAGAAAGAAAACTCAAACACAACAGAACAGTCAACAAGTTATAAATCGTTACTAGCATCAGATAATCAACAAGTTATAATTTAGTAATAGCATGCTTAGCCGTTATAACCAATTCTCAAGAATGCATTTAATCCATCTACACAGCCACGAAGGCACATGAGAGAAAACCTCACTCCTTTCTTTCAAGCGGCTATAGAGTCATGCAAGCGCGTATCACACTTCAAGATTTGGACTAGCCATAACGGCATGCATTCCGCATGCTCATGCCGCCCATGGCTTATAAGATGAGCTTTCCAACCAAATTCCAACAGATATGTATTTCACTCATAACACTGTTAGGAGCGAGTTTCCTAATACGCAACAGAATGGTGGTGGGGTAGCCTAGTGTACAACAAAATTTTTTGTAACATATTTAAACTGCCTTTAAATATGCGGATTCATTAATATACATACATTAATCATAAGCAAGTTAGGAATAGAAATCAAAGCTCTTGAAGCCTATCAAGTGTCCTTACTATCTTTTCGTAATAAGAATGATCTTTCTATCCAAGCTGCTCCCAGGTATTCACACCGAAATCTTCCTCAGCGTTCTCTACACCTCAAGAAGTGTGTGGGCACGTAGAGAATAAATGATAGTTTATTTGTGATTCTACTTGATGTACTCAACATATGAGATCAAGAGAATAGGCCTGAGAATTGGTTCTTTATCTTTTCAGGGAGAGAAAAGTATCGTTATATTTTTCACAGAGCGAATGACTAAGTTGTCTGAGTTATCTGTATATTTTATGATTAGTCATACTTAAAAGAAGATATTCAATTTAAAAAAAAAATTGTAACCATCTTACAATTTATCTTTTAATTAATTAATTATCTTATTAATGAAAATATCCAAAAAACTGATTTTTTTTAATTATCCATTAATTATATAAATAAATAAATGAAATTGAAATCATATCCCTAAAATATGCAGTACAAGCCGCACACAGTCCATAGACTATGTGTGGTCGTGTACCTCCCTAATTTCAAGGGATATTTGATTTTTCTATTTTTATTTAATTATTTATTCAAACTACTTTGTCAGATAAAAATCTAACAACCTCATAACTAATTCAAATTTGAATTCAAATTTAAATTAAATATATTTTTAACTAATTATCAGATATTATTAATTATTTGAATAAATATCAATCTTTTAAATTCAAATCCAATTTGAACTTATTAGATTATTATCTCCCACTCAAATAAAGATATTTAATTAATTCTACCAATTAATTAAATCCAATAATTTCAAAAATAAATATTTAATTTATTATATATTCAAAAATTATAATTAATTAATTATTTAATTAAATTTTGAAAATTAATTTAATTATTTAATATAATTTCGAAAATTATATTACAATTAAATATTAATTAATTTTTTTAATTACAACTAATTTTTTATTAATTAATTAATCAGTATTATAATATAGTTGTATATTTGGCCCGAAGAACAAATTTCTTCTTAAATATGTCTTTTAACTATTTTCCCCTTTATATCAACTCTTGCCTTAAACAATGTTGATAGAGCCGCTGTGGGGACCTATGGACCTATAATTCCAAGCTCCAATAAATTTGAGATTATTAATTAAACTCTTTAATTAAATAATATAAATTTATTAATCTCATGATTACTCCACTATAAATATAAGACTGTACTCTTGTAATTATAGACATTTCATTTACTGAGTACTTTATAATGATAAAGCGTCCATTGATATAATCATTGCATACAAATTGACCCTCTAATAATGGTTCATAATTAATCAGGAATAAAATTACCGTTTTACCCTTTTAATTATCTATTGTTTCCTTAAGTACCATTGACTTTACTAGTGAAGGTTAATTCATAACTTAATTATGAATTTGAGCTCAATAACCTTTGAGTCCCAAAAACCAACCCTTAAGAGAACCATTATTCAATCTCTTGCGAGAAGGCATAGATTCCATATCTGTATACTATGTCCCCAACCATTTACATTAATGAGTTCCCAAAACAAAAGTTTCTAGCCTGATCATTCTGACAGACCCTACGCGTGAATCAAAGAACTCATATAACATAAATAGGAGTTCGTAGTAACTTTAGGACTAAAATCTATTTGTATATGATCATCAATTGATATATTTAATTAATACTTCAAAACGGTATTTAACTAAGTATTAATAAACATATATGGTCTAGTTCTATATATTCTCTAATATATAAAGTACCTCCACTAAAGTGTCCTACTACACTAGTGATCCAGATCTAGATCACATGTGTTCATAATACTAGTGGACCGTACTTGCAGTAATTAATCTAAAGATTCCATAACTTTATTTTACTACGAACTATTCAAGTTCATTTATCTCAAACACAATCATCCCGTACCAATACGTGTTTGAGATCGCATATATGAACTTAGGAATTTTTTTGATATTTACATAATATTATCACAAAATAATATAGTCCATCAAATATATGCATAACAAATTCAATTTATTTATTTCTTGCATTTAACAATGTCTACTGCATATGCTTTCAGGGCGCAATTCCCAACAATCTCCCACTTGCCCTAAAGCAAATGAGGCATCTCTCTCATTCCCATGTTTCTTACATGCTTCTTAAAAGATTTTATGGATAAAGTCTTTGTGAAAGGATCTGCAAGATTATGCTTTGAAGCTATCTTCATAACTGTAACATCTCCTCGATGAACTCTCTCTCTAAGCAAGTGATACTTCCTCTCGATGTGCTTTCCCCTCTTGTGACTCTGTGGTTCCTTTGAGTTAGCTACTGCCCCACTGTTGTTGTAGTATAGGACTAGTGGCTTATCCACATCTGGCACTACTTCCACATTGGAATAGAACTTTTTAAGCCACACAGCCTCCTTAGCTGCTTCACAAGCCGCTATATACTTGGCTTTCACGGTGGAGTCTGCAATGCTGGTTTGTTTAATACTTCACCAGACTACCGCTCCTCCGCCAAGAGTAAACACTGATCCAGAAGTCAATTTCTGACTATCTTTGTCTAATTGAAAAGAGTAAACACTGATCCAGAAGTCAATTTCTGACTATCTTTGTCTAATTGAAAATCAGAATCTGTAGCGTCCTGGAATTTTACTTAGTTACATAGTAGTAGTAGTAGTAGTAGTAGTAGTAGTAGTAGTAGTAGTAGTAGTAGTAGTAGTAGTAGTAGTAGTAGTAGTAGTAGTAGTAGTAGGAGCAGCAGCAGCAGCAGCTTATAGTATGTTAGTTTTAGCGTATATTTGTTCAAGCCGGGATTTATTTGAATACTCATAGCAATAGCTATGGATTTTATAAGTTTAGTAGTAGTAGCAGCTTATAGTATGTTAGTTTTAGCGTATATTTGTTCAAGCTGGGATTTATTTGAATACTCATAGCAATAGCTATGGATTTTATAAGTTTAACCTATAGTTTAGAAATATTAATTATAACATAAGGTTTAATTTTTTTTAGTAATTATGATTATTATTATAGTATAGTATAGGTTTATGATATAAGTAGCCTTGTTTGTGGAAAATGGGGTGATTACATAAGAATAAATTAATTATGATATTATTAAAAAGTGTTATGGATCGAGCCTACATAAAGCCCAAAAACCCAATAATATTTTGGGCTTAGTAAATTCGAAATCAGCCTAGGGAATTAGAGTTTGTTATTTTATGGTTAGTTAAGATATTTGTGAATTAGGTTGTTATTTAGATAAATAAATAGATTTTTCGTAACTTTAGGGTACTGTAACTTCCGACCTATTTTTGACTCAGTTATATTATGAATTTCGAAAAATATTATTTGTAGAAAGTTGTAGATAATTGAATTATCTTTCTAACAGTATAAAGATAATCTAAATCGAAATCCTACAGCTACAGTTATGTTGATTTTACTACAAGTAAGTTTAGAGTTACGAGATTTTGGAAGTTAAAGGTTGAGATTTTTTTTTATGTTAGACTATTCCTCAATTATTTAATAAAAATATTAATAAGATAATTTAGAGATATTTTCTACAAAAGTTAGGATTCTATTTTATTTAAATTTAAATTTGGATTATAGTTAGAATGAAATTAATTAAGTTTAAATAAAAGAAAGATCTAGAAACTCTAGAATCTTCCAGAACCATTAAGAGTATGACACTTGTCATAATTATGTTTATTTAATGATTTAAGTATTTTTTTTAATAAGAAAGTTTTACTCCTCAAACTCTATAAATAAGGCCCTTCACTCAGCCATTTTATTCATTCTTCAAGCACATTTCAGAGCCTCCAAGCTGCTTAGATTATTCTTGAGAGAAACACTAGGGTTTTGGGATAAAAACTTTACCATCTTAAGCTTTATAAACACTTGGGTAGTGAGATATTGTGTGATTTTGATATCGAGGTGTAGAATGGTTCTAGTTTATCCAAGGTGTTTGAGTTCTTTAATTTAAGGTTCTTCTCGGTAAGTTTCTTCTTTGATGGTCTAGTTTTTTTTCATCTATTTTCTTTAGAAACTCACCATTCTTTATGTTTGGTTTTAGGAGTTCCAATCCTGCTCTTGTCTCCAATATTATGGTTTTTGGTAAAGAAAATTAGGTAGTTTAGTATTAGGATCTAGTTATGATATGGTTTATGTTCGTATGATCTAACATTTCAGGTACAATAAAGGGGTAAGTGTGTCTGGACCTAAGGTGTCCAATGATGTATGACGGACTATGTCCGGTCGGCTTGGTTGCCAAAACTTTATGACTGACTTATGTCTGGTGTATGACGGACTTTTGTCCAGGGCTTAATCAACACCCCTGTATAAACACTTATCTTTTTATTATATCTGACTTGTTATTATAGTTATGATTATGATATATGACCTATAGTTATGATTATGATTTATGACCTATGACCTATAGTTATGACTTATGACTTATGATCTATGACTTATGACTTAGATTATGATTTAGAATTATGGCTTAAGTTATGATATGATCTAGAGGTTTGTGTTGGTATGAATTTTGTGAATTTATGTTATGTTTGATTATATGACTAACCCTTATTTGTATTTTCCTTACTGGGCTTAGAATGTCACTCCTTATGATGTTGTTATTTCAAGAAATTAAGGATAGAAAGGCCAGTGGCGAGTGGGACCTAAGAGCTTCGTGATGTATTCGTTGGGGACCATATAGTCGAGGAAGATCAAGCGGGACTATTTTTTATTTTATTAAAACATGTTATTTTAAAAAAGTTTTATTTAAATATTGCTCATTTTTATGTTAAAGACAATTATGTTATTTTTTGAAAAACCATGGTCATGTATTTATTTTCAAGTTTTTTTTCAAAGTTTTTATTCAATAAAAGAGCAATATTTATGATTATGACCCAATGCTGTGTTCTCGGTAATCTATGAGAAAATAGGGCGTTACAGAATCACTGTGACCAGTGGGGTTCAAGTCTCCACTTAAATATACAAGCATATAATCTCTAGTATTTCTAAGATACTTGAGAATACTCTTCACTGCAGTCCAATGACTCAATCCAGGATTGGATTGATAATGGGTGATATCCCTACTGCATAACAAATGTCAGGTCTTGTACACAACATGGCGTACATTAGACTGCCTACTGCTGAGGCATAGGGATACTGTCTCATGTCTTCTTCTTCCTGAGGTGTTTTGGGACACCGCTCCTTGGAAAGGAATACTCCAGAACGGGTTGGCATATCACCTTTTTTGGAGTTTTGCATATTAAAGCGTTCTATCACCTTATCAAAAGTTGCTTGAGACAGTGCCAAAGTTTTGTTCAGTCTATCTCTAAGAATCTTTAATGCCCAGAACATACTTGGCTTCTCCAAAATATTTCATTTGGAATTGTTCCGCTAACTAGTTCTTTACCTTTGATAATGATGTTACATCATTTCCATTCAGTAATATATCATCAACATAAAGAACGAGGAATACTACTACATCATCTTTGATTTGTTTATAGACACAAGGTTCGTCAACATTTTGTTCAAAACCAAACATTTTAATTGTGTCATCAAATCTAAGATTCCAAGATCTAGAAGCTTGTTTGAGTCCATAAATGGACCTAAGAAGCTTGCAAACCTTTTGCTCTTGACCTTTTAATTCGAACCCTTCTGGTTGAGACATGTAAATGGTTTCATCAAGATAGCCATTCAAAAAGGCTGTTATGACATCCATTTGTCAAATCTCATAATCCATGCACGTAGAAATGGACAAGAGTATATGAATGGATTTTAGCATGGCTACAGGTGAAAAGGTTTCTTCATAGCCAACCCCTTCTTTCTATGTGTAACCTTTGGCTATAAGCCTTACTTTGAAAGTCTCTACTTTCCCATCTGCTCCTTTTTTCTTCTTGAATATCCTCTTGCAACCAATGGGTTTTATATTCTCAGGTGGATCTTCAAGAACCCAGACAGAATTGGAATACATTGATTCCATTTCTTGGTTCATGGCTTCTTACCATTTGTTCTTGTCTGAATCATTCATTGCATCTTTAAATGTCAATGGATCGTCTTTGTTTGTGTCAGACACAAGCATTTGAACTTCGTTTTCATAGCATGTGGGTTGCTTACTAACCCTCCCACTACGACGAGGCTCTCTACTATTCTGACTAGAACTACCAGTTTCCTCTTGTTTTTTTTCATTGGTTGTTGTTGGTGACTTTGCAACTTCATTTGAGACCTTCTCCTCCAGTACAACCTTACTACGAGGTTTATGGTTATTAACAAAGTCATGTTCAAGAAAAGTTGCATTTGTCGATATAAATTTTTTATTTTCTTTTGGACCATAGAAAATTCCACCTTTAGTCTCTTTGGAATAACCCACAAACATGCACACTTTAAAGCGTGATTCCAACTTCCTGGTCTCTCCTTTAAGCATTTGTGCAGGACACCCCCAAATTCGAAAATGGTGTAGACTAGGTTTTCAACAATGGCATAATTCTATTGGTGTCTTTTGGATAGACTTAGATGGAACAACATTCAATATGCATAGAGCACATGGAATCGCATAGCCCCAGAATGACAATGGTAATGATGAGAAACTCATCATTGATCTAACCATATCTAATAACGTTATGTTCCATCTTTCTGAAACACCATTTTGCTGTAGCGTTCGAGGTGTTGTGAGTTGGGATTGAATACCATGCTCACGCAGATGGTCCTCGAATTCAAAATCAAAGTATTCTCCTCCTCGATCAGATCGAAGAGCTTTTAGTGATTTACCTAATTGCTTTTCAGCCTCTGCTTGAAATTCTTTGAACTTTCCAAAAGTTTCAGATTTTCTTTTAATTAAGTATAGGTAACCATATCTTGAATAATCGTCAATAAAAGTGACGAAGTATTCATAACCTCCTCTTGCTTGTACATTAAGTGGACCGCAAACATCTGTTTGTACTAGCTGAAGTGGTTCTGTGGCTCTTGAACCTTAAGCAGAGAAAGGTCTCTTGGACATTTTTCCTTCTAGAAAGGATTCACAAACAGGGAGAGATCCAATAGATAGTTCTCTTAAAGGACCATCCTTTACAAGCCTATTTATTGTGTCAAGACAAATATGGCCCAATTTCAAGTGCCACAAATATGTTTCTCTATTGGAATCAGTCTTTTGTCGTTTAATAGATCTAGGATTAGCTGTTTTAAATAAATCAAAATTAAGTAAATAATTTGTCATTCATTATAAGTATGTAAATTTGTTTGTCCCAAAGCATTTGCATAACAAGTAAATAGATAATTTCTTTAAATAATAACTACTTTATTAATAAAAGAAATAAATGTCATGCAAAATTAGAAATAAGTTTCCAAACATTAATAATCAAAATTACTAATAGTAAACTAAATTTCTAGACTGTAGTTTTCTTTGTTCAAAGAAATCTAGAATTTCTAAAACAAAATAAAATTTAAATTATTCAACTAACAATAAAATTTCTAAATAAAACTACTCTCCAACTCCTCCTGCTCTTTACTTGCTATCATAATCCTCTTCAGTTTCTTCCTCCTTTTTAGGGTTTTGATTCTGCAAAAGGAAAAATAAAAGAAAAATAGATTAGTGGCATATATTTTTGAATCTACTATTCAAAATAAAAAAAATATATGTAAATCTTATTTACCTTTTTTGTTTGATACAAACGATGACACTCAGCAAAGACTTCCTCTGTCATTGCTCGCCACATCTCATGTGCTGAGTCATAGTGTATATATTTTTCTTTTGTTTCGTCAGGCATGGTTGAAAGCATGCAATAACATGCCAACCGATCGGATTTCATCCAATTTGCATATTTTTCTTCTGCTTCATAGCTAGTAGCCAAAGTTGGTTCTGTTGGAGGTTTGTTATAGACGGCTGACATCATCTTTTTATAAGAAAAGTGGTCAACATGCCTCGAAACTAGTGTTGCATGTTTTCAGGTTCAAAAACCAAGGTTTTGAGAAAGGCATCGATGTGTAATTCACCAATAGACATATTTGCTGGGAATAAATAAATAAACTAAAATGAATTTATGTATATAATAAATAGCAGTAATTTTCATAATAGTAAATGCGAAACATGAATGCAACAATTAAAGAACACATAAAAAATAATTACTACTTCCACGATTAATTAATTTGAACATTAATGGACCAGCCTTAGGGTAAGTCAGACTAATTCCAAATTAATTTTGAGACAAGTTCTCAAATTTATAAGTGAGAACGTAAATCAATATTTCTCTTTTGACTTATAAACAACCGCTTGTTTGGTCAAGAATACACTAGTCTGCTCGAAAGCCTAATGTACCTTGTGAGTGTAACCCATTATTTTAGATTAATGACTTAACTCAAGAGTGTGCCTTAGGGTTAGTCAAACTTGAAATACATCATTAAATCCTATTCTTGAAAAAGAAGTTTGCCTTGAGAATAACACATTCGAAAGCCTTCCTTAGGGGGACACAAGCAATGGTGCCGCGAGGCCTTCTTCATGCTACCTCAGTGCTAAATAATAATGGAGACCATGAGACTTATTGTCATAACTCCCTCTCCCACTCACTATTTTAGAATATGTGTTTTCTCAAAACATCCTATGCTTTTTAATTGGTTGTAAAAATAAAGTGATCTATTTTTACCAAATGATATTCTAATAATTACTAATCAAATTAAGCAAAATTAAAATTATAGAACTATGCCCTAATAAATTCAATTTTAATTTGCTATAATTACTAGGAATATCTTTTATTATTTAATAAAACAATTTCATTAAATACTAGAAATTAAACAAATTTTAAAATCTATTTCCGCTCTAGAACTAGTTAAAACTAGATTTATTATTATATGGTTCATCACATAAAGCATATAATCACATAAGACAATCCTAAGGCTTGTTTCTACTCATATGAGATGCGTGCACAATTTTAAATACTGTGTGGGTTATATGTATGGCGTGTCAAAAAATGCATGATAAAGTATTAAACAATTTAATCACATTCAAACATTTAAATAAATAAATACTAAATAAATATATGCAGGTCGGGTGTCTTGGGTATTTCTAGAAAAAGTACAACACTTGCAAAAATATACACAAAAATGTAAGAAACTAAATAAGACCTAAAGAGATCTCTATCTTCAACTTTGGGCCCTTACAAGTAGTCTTAATCCATTAAGCCACTTATCCATTTAATTTTGAATTAAAATAACTTTTAATTATCTTAAATAAATTTTAAGAATAATTAACTTGGGCTTTAATGCATAAATAAGTTATTAGGCCCAATTTTGAATTTTGGGCTCATATAATTAATTCAAAATAAAACAATTTTTAATTATGGGATAAAATTAATTAAACCCATAATTTAAATGGACAATTTTAGATGCAAGCCTTAGGGTTTAGGCAGCTGCATATGGTGGCTCGGCATGGGGCACGACAGATGCTGGGTGTGACTGGGACGCACAGTGCGTGTGCGACAGGTGTGGCGTGCTGCCCCTTTGGCACACCCACATGGGGCCATTTTGTAAATGAGCATGCCTTGGTGCTTGATCATTAGTAAAGTCTTGCACCAAGCAACCTCATGGGATAGGGTAGTGGCAGTTTTGTAATATTTCATATGTCTCCGAGACAAAAATCATATATGTTCCTGGGAAGACTTTATTTCCCTAGAAGGCTCCTTAGGGGGAGGTGACCTGGTGACTTAGGGAAGCACCATGGCCATCAGTAGATAGGGGCCAAAGCTGTGTACTCCCTTGCCCTATCAAGGCTATATATTAACGAAATAACATTTATCCATACTTGCCCCTGTGTGCTTCCTTGTTGCTTATGTGTTACTTGTTTGTTATCTTCGTTGGGCCATTGTGTGCCACTTGCCTTGTTGTGTGCTTTGTGTTGTGTGGACGTTCCTAGGAATGACTTGCTTTGTGCTTGCTCATACTTCGTTATTGCCCGTTGCATGTCCGTGATGTGTATGTGGCTAACCGCTGAGTTTGCTTGCCTGTAGGTGTGTGTTGTAGGCTGACTTGCTAGCTTGAAGAGTCTGCATGTGCCGCACGTTCCGTCTAGTTGGAGTACCCAAATAGCCGGCCCGTGACAGTTGGTATCAGAGCCAAGTTAGAAAGCGCTTGGAAAAACACACTATGGTGAGCAACACTCAGAGGATCGAAGCTCTTGAGAAGCGATTAGGGGAACTAGATGGCCTAGACGAGAGGGTCAGGGATCTTTCCTCTGCAAGTCAGGACTCGGGATCATCTGATGCAAACAATCACATAGCTGCGTTGGAAAAGGAGAATGATGTTCTTCTATCCAGAATTATCGCATTGGAGGAAAGAAACACTCCAACAAGTACTTCTGTTTCCCCTCGGTCGGAAGATCGCATCGCGGCAGTGGAGCGCATACTGAAGGACACAAGAAGTTTCCATAAATGACACGACGGAAGACTGCATGGAGGCAGTTGGCGTGCTCAGAGAAGAAATGGCTGAGCTATCTGCCAAGATAAACCTGACCATGCGAGTGGTTGGGAATGCCTCTGCAACAGGGCCAATAGGTATGGAGTATAGCCGAGCCAAAGTACCCGAGCCGAGGCCCTACAATGGGGCCAGACACGCAAAGGATTTGGAGAATTTCCTCTTCGACATGGAACATTACTTTAGAGTCGTGCGAGCTGATTCGGAAGACAGAAAGGTCGTCATGGCTACCATGTATTTTTCAGGGGATGCCAAGGTGTGGTGGAGGTCCAAGTATGATGACATAGAGAATGGCAGGTGCACCATCACATCTTGGGCAGACCTGAAGAGAAAATTAAAGATGCAATTTCTGCCAGAAAATGTCGCTTACATAGCTCGTCGCCAGTCAAGGGAGCTCAAACAAGTCAGGACAGTTCGAGAATACGTAAAGAGATTTTCGGGACTGATGCTCGATATAAAGGACATGTCCGAAGTGGACAGGCTCTTCTACTTCCTCAAGGGATTGAAACCCTGGGCCAAACAAGAACTTCAAAGACAGCGTGTGTATAATCTGGCCACCACTCAAGCTGTTGCCGAACGCTTAACAGATTACACTCCGGAGAGCAGCCTGCCGAAAAGGGCTACTCCTCCAACCAACTCAAGTAACGCTGGTAGTAAGAAGTCTGGGAAGTCCTGGCAGGGTAAGAGTGGGGGAGAGAAGAGGACAGTTGAGTCCAATTCTTCCAGTGGGTCAGACACTACTGCAGGGAGGAAGCTGCTAGCTTGTTGGCTTTGCAAAGGCCCACATAAGTCGGCAGTTTTCCCTTACAGGGGCTAGCTGAATGCCCTCATTGGCCAAGAACAACAGGACAAAGGAGAAGAGGAAGACGAAGAGTACGCGCACATGGGCGCTGTCCGCCTGTTGAACGCTCTCAAGAAGCATGGCGAGAAAGGGAAGAAGACCCTAGGGAAAGGGCTAATGTTCGTGGATTCCACTATCAATGACAAGCCTACCAAAAGCGTGATGATTGATACTGGCGCCACCCACAACTTCATCTCTGAACTTGAAGCAAAGCGACTGGGACTGAAGCTGAAGAAAGAAGCAGGCCGCATGAAAGCGATCAACTCCAAAGCCTTGGCCACAACTGGCGTGGCTAAAGGGGTAAAAGTGAGAATCGACACGTGGGAGGGGCAGACTGACTTGGTGGTCGTCCATATGGACGACTTCGATGTATTTTTGGGGATGGACTTTCTAACTGAGAAAGGTGCCATTCCAATTCCTGCCACTGGAAGCTTACTCATAATGGGAGAGACTCCATCAATGGTGCTTGCAAAGGTGAAACCACCCCCTGGTGTGAAGCTTCTATCAGCTTTACAGTTCAAGAAGGGTGTGAAGAAGCAGGAGCCCACTTATGTAGCTGTACCCACCGTGTTCGAAGAAGTAGTGGAAGAAATCGTTCCACTAGAAATTACGAGGGTCTTAAAGATGTATGGGGACGTGATGCCAGATAAACTCCCCAAAGCCTTGCCACCAAAGAGGGGGATTGATCACCAGATAGAGCTGGTGCCCAGAGCGAAACCTCCAACAAAAGCGCCATACAGAATGGCACCCCTTGAGCTAGAAGAATTGAGCAAGCAATTAAAAGAGTTATTGGAGGCAGGCTTCATCAGACCGTCGAAGGCGCCATTTGGCGCCCCTGTGCTATTCTAGAATAAGCATGATGGGAGCTTGAGACTGTGCATCGACTATAGGGCTCTCAACAAGGTGACAGTTCGCAACACCTACCCCATCCCTCTGATCGCTGATTTGTTCGACCAGCTAAGTGGAACCAAATACTTCACCAAGTTGGACTTGAGATCGGGCTATTATCAGGTGAGGATTGCAGATGGGGATGAACCAAAGACAACGTGTGTTACTCGATACAGAGCATTTGAGTTTCGAGTAATGCCGTTTGGGTTGACAAATGCACCTGCTACTTTCTGTACACTGATGAACCAAGTATTCCACGAGTATCTAGATAAGTTCGTGGTGGTGTACTTGGATGATATCGTGGTTTATTGTGCCACGATTGAAGAGCATCAAGAACACTTGGCTTAAGTGTTTTAGAAGTTGAGAGAGAACAAGTTATATGTGAAGCGCGAGAAATGCTCGTTTGCACAGGAGAGCATCAAGTTCTTAGGCCACGTTGTGGAACGTGGCCGAATTCGTATGGATCTAGAGAAGGTGAGGGAAATCCAGGAATGGAAAGCCCCCAAAAACGTGAAATAACTCCGCTCCTTCTTGGGCCTAGCCAACTACTATAGACGATTTGTGGACGGCTACTCAAGAATGGCGACACCCTTGACCGAGCTTCTGAAAAAGGGTGTGATTTGGGCGTGGACTGACAAGTGTGCTGAAGCATTCAGGAGTTTGAAAGAAGCCATGATGAAGGATCTTGTTCTTGCCTTGCCAACTATTAGCAAGCCCTTCGAAGTACAGACAGATGCATCAGATTATGCTCTGGGAGGGGTACTAGTACAAGAAGACCACCCGGTCGCATATGAGAGTCGCAAGCTGTCTGAAGCTGAGAGGAGGTATACTGCCCAGGAGAAAGAGCTCCTCGCAGTTATACATTGCTTGCGAGTGTGGAGGCATTACTTGTTGGGGTCAAAAATCATGGTGAAGACGGATAATGCAGCTGTGAGTCATTTCCTTACTCAGCCGAAACTGACCCCTAAGCAGGCTCGATGGCAGGAGTTTGTGGCGGAATTCGACTTCCATTTTGAGCACAGGGCAGGATGCTTGAACCAGGCAGCTGATTCCTTGAGTCGCAAAGCAGAGTTGGCGACTCTAAAAATCTTGGCTAGTTTGTCGGCTAGCGTGGTGAACACTCCACTCAAGGAACGCATCAAAGAAAACCTGGAGAAAGACCCAGTTGTCAGGACCATCCTGAAGCTCGTAAAAGAAGGCAAGACTCGCCAGTTCTGGGTGGAGGATGATCTTCTGTGGGCTAAAGGAGGGCGCTTATATGTTCCAAAAGATGGAGATTTGCGAAGGACAATACTAAGCGAGTGTCATGACACCCTGTGGGCAGGTCATCCAGGGTGGCAGAGAACCCACGCACTCTTGAAGCAGGGGTACTACTGGCCACAAATGCGAGATGATGAAGTGGAGTACACCAAGACCTGTCTCGTCTGTCAGCAAGACAAGGTCGATAGGTACAAGACACCTGGTTTGTTGGAGCCCTTGCGATTCCCAAGCCGACCATGGGAAAGTGTGTCGCTTGACTTTATCACCAGTCTTCCGAAGACAGGGGATTTAAGTGCGATCTTGGTGGTCGTGGACAGATTCTCGAAGTACGCAACATTCATCCCAGTGTCGAAGTACTGTTCGGCAGAAGAGACAACCAGACATTTTTTCAAGCATATTGTCAAATATTGGGGAGTGCCCCAGAACATCATTAGTGACCGAGATGGAAGATTCACTGGGACCTTTTGGTCCGAACTATTCAATCTCTTGGGGTCACAACTAAACATTTCCTCGAGCTACCATCCGCAGACAGATGGGCAGACGGAAAGATTCAACGGGATGTTGGAGGAGTACTTGCGCCACTTTGTCAATGCCAATCAGAAGAATTGGCCGCAACTACTCGATGTAGCTCAATTTTGCTTCAACTCTCAAAAGAGTTCTTCATCGAATAAGAGCCCTTTTGAAGTTGTTAATGGACAGCAACCACTGTTGCCCCACACAGTGGATGAATATCGCGGTCGGAACCCGCGAGCCTTTCACTTCACGAAAGACTAGAAGAAAACGACAGAGATTGCCCGAGCTTATTTAGAAAAAGCATCAAGAAGAATGAAGAAGTGGGCAGATCAGAAGCGCAGACCACTGGAGTTCAAAGCAGGTGACTTAGTGTTAATCAAGTTGAGGCCCGAACAGTTGGGATTTTGAGGGGACAAAGACATCAGACTCATTCACAAGTACGAGGGTCCGGTCTCAATCATCTCAAAAGTTGGCCTAACTTCCTACAAAGTCGACCTACCAGCTTGGATGAAGAAACACCCAGTCCTTCACGTCAGCAACTTGAAGCCGTATCATGAAGATCCAGCAATTCTAGAGCGCAACCAGTCAACCAGAGGAGGAGTCATCGTTCAGCCAAGGAGCAAGCGTCAACCTGAAGAAATCCTGGCAGAAAGGATGGTCACCGCTGACCGTAAAAAGCATAAAGAGTATCTGGTAAAATGGAAGGGGCTCGCAGATGACGAGATCAGCTGGGAGAGGGCGGAAGACTTGAAGAAGCTCACGCAGAAGATTGAAGATCTACAAGCTACTTCGTCGAGGGCGCCGAAGGATTGAGTGGGGGAGAGTGTGGCGTGCTGCCCCTTTAGCACACCCACATGGGGCATTTTGTAAATGGGCATGCCTTGGTGCTTGATCATTAGTAAAGTCTTGCACCAAGCAACCTCATGGGATAGGGTAGTGGCAGTTTTGTAATATTGCATATGTCTCCCAGACAAAAATCATATATGTTCCTGGGAAGACTTTATTTCCCTAGAAGGCTCCTTAGGGGGAGGTGACCTGGTGACTTAGGGAAGCACCATGGCCATCAGCAGATAGGGGCCAAAGCTGTGTACTCCCTTGCCCTATCAAGGCTATATATTAACGAAATAACATTTATCCATACTTGCCCCTGTGTGCTTCCTTGTTGCTTATGTGTTACTTGTTTGTTATCTTCGTTGGGCCATTGTGTGCCACTTGCCTTGTTGTGTGCTTTGTGTTGTGTGGACGTTCCTAGGAATGACTTGCTTTGTGCTTGCTCATACTTCGTTATTGCTCGTTGCATGTCTGTGATGTGTATGTGGCTAACCGCTGAGTTTGCTTGCCTGTAGGTGTGTGTTGTAGGCTGACTTGCTAGCTTGAAGAGACTACAAGTGCCGCACGTTCCGTCTAGTTGGAGTACCCAAATATCCGGCCCGTGACAATAGGCGCAGGCGTGGGGTGCGCTGTAGGTGCTGAGCGCGCAGCTGGTGCAAGGCGCACGGTTGGCTGAGGAGTGCAGGGGTGCATTGGGCGCGCAGCAACAACAAGCGTAGGGGCGTGTTAGGCGCACGGCAACAGCAGGCGCAGGGGCGCAAGCATGCGGCTGGGTGAGGCTCAGGCTTCGGGGCACGGAACCCAGGTCTCGGTCCTTAAAATTATTATTTTTTCAATAATTTATTGCAAAAATTTAAACTACAAAAAATTCCTATGCCCCAAAATGACTTACATTTTTCTTCTAGAAATTTAAGAACAATTCCTAAACCCAAAACACGATATAGTCAACGACCCTTAAGAATAAACTATAATCATACATACATCCATCCATTCACATATATTACAATAACATAAGAATGCATATTATGCCCACACAGTAATTAATGTATGCATAGATTAATGACCTCTCTGATACAAATTGTTAGGAACAAGTTTCCTAATACGCAGTGGAATGGTGGTGGGGTGGCACAGTGTACAACAAAAAAATTTGTAACATATTTAACTACCTTTCAATATGCGGATCCATTAGTATATGAAACGACCCAAATTTACTAATAAGGCTTAAGGACCTTGATTAGTGTGCCAGGAGAGCATAACTGGATTATATGTGATTTAAATGATTAAAAGCATGTTTATATGATTATTTGGATATATGTGATGCATGACTATGTGTATTAGTATGCATGTAGGCCCTAATTAGGTGGGCATATTCGTAATTTTGGCCCGTTGAGGGCATAAATGTAAATATCTATGATAAATTTTTGAGACCACATTATTATGTGGATATATTTGTAGCTTGTGACTCGAGGCGATCCTAGTGAGCAATTTAGCGAAAAAGTCAAGGCGGAGATTTATACCCGACTCGGGGCGAGCCTGGGGTATTTCTGGGAATTTAGGAAATATATTGGAGTCTATTTGATATTGAGGAATATAATTGGTGATTAGTTAGGTGTTAGGAAGTAAGCGGTAAATATTAGAGACACTCGAGGAATTAGCGGGAATTGGGAGTAATGACTAAAATGCCCTTAGGATGTTTGAAAGCTTAGTTTTAATTGGGAGGGCAATTTGGTCTTTTGGTGTTTAAAATCAGAGATAAGTGTTATACTGCTTTATAGCCTTAGTGGAATGTGTAGAATATCTGAGAAGTTGAAGGAAAACAAAAGACACAAAAAGGAGAAGAAAACAAGGAGAAAAGAAAGAAGGGAAAAACAAGGCCTATTCTCTTATGCGGTTTAGGCTTTTCTTCACCAATTTTTCTGGAATTTGGAGCTAAAATTCAGAGGAGGCTCTAGGCTAAGGCTTCACACTTGAGACCTTGATTTGGCTTGAGGAATTAGCAAAAGTTATTCATCCATTTGAGGTAAGGTTTTTAGTTTGTTAATCAGTTTCTTGTGTTTTGGTGTTGAAATGGATTTTTGAGCTGAGTTTTGATGGGAATTCTATAGAATTAAGGCTGAGGTTTTGAGGAGGGAAAGCTAAGGTGGTGTGGAGGATAGCCTAAGGTCTAATTTCCCCATTAAAGGTAAGAAACTCTGGACTTGGTCACTTGAATTCTAAAGTTTTTGGTGTTCTGTTGAGTTTTTGAGTTTCAAGATCAATCATGGCTTGTAGCGCATATGGGGTGAGATATGGATGTTGGTAGGCTTGCTTTGGAGTTTGGTTGAGGTTTGAAAGGATTTTGGAGGGTTTTGGCTTGAGGAAGTTCGAAGGAAGAAAGTCTGAAGTTTGGCTGTGATGTGACTAACGCTGTAGCGCTAGTCATTGGGCGCTACAGCGCTAGGTCCTGATGTTTCAGAGTTTTTTGGCTCTGCTTGTAGTGCTATAGTGCCCTCTTTATGGCGCTGTAGTGCTACCCTATTTCCAGAAGAGGGTTTTTGGGATATTTCTTAGGGTTTTTTCCCGGGGGCTCGGGGTTTGATTCCACCACCCCGTTTGGTGGAATTAGAGCTTCCCGAGGGCTCAGGATTGGTCTCGAGGTTAGGATTTGTTATGGTTCTAAATTGTGACCATGACTAGGTGTACGGTAGGGCTCGGAAGGGATCGTGCTTGAGGGTTTTCATCATTGATCAAAGCTACTGGAATCCAAAGGTAAGAAAACTGCACCCGGTTATGAGATTGTATTGGGACTAAGAGCTTCCTATATCTGTACGATGTCATAGATGGTATTATGCCATGGGACATGTGATAAACGGCCTAAGAGTGTCGAAATCAATATTTGCGCATAGGGCGCGGCTCAGCCACTGGTATCTGAGGACAGCTTGATATTCACTGAGCTCAGTTTAAGCGGGCCAGAGTCGGTAGGATAAATAGGGGGTGCGACCTAAGGGAGTTGACCCTGATTTTTATATGTGAATTGGTTGTTAATGATAATTGATAAGCTTGGTGTGCTGAATACCTGATTATTGTGAATATTTAGCTTGTTGAGTATATGATTATACTGTATGAGTAATCTGATTGTTTGATTGATGATTATGCTCTGTTATTGTGTTTTCTTGCTGTGCCTTGGCTCACGGGTGCTACGTGGTGCAGGTAAAGGCAATGGAAAAGTGGACCAGTCCTGAGATGGAGAGCATTGGGGCTGACTGTACATAGTCAGCTGATCGGTCGCCACGGTCGAGGAGTGGTACAAGAGGGGAAAAGCCTAAATGTCTGTTTTGCCCTTAGAGTGACTAGTAGCTGTACTTTTGTCTTGAAATTTTGTAAACTGTCTTTTAACATTATTACTTCTGGGATCCCATGTAAAAGAATGTTTCATTATTTAAAATGTAGCTTTTGTGGCCAAAATATTTTAACCCTAGTTCAACTACAGTTTCAGTAACACATTGCTAACTAAATGACTTGGTTAGCAAGTCTTGCACCTTTATAAACACACAGTGTAATGGTCTTGGCTATCTAGGGCGTTACAGTATACATACATTAATCATAAGAAATTTAGGAATAGAAACCATACCTCTTGAAGCCTATCAAGTGTCCTTGCTATCTTTTCGTAATAAGAACGATCGTCCTATCCAAGCTGCTCCCAGGTACTCACACCAAGATCTTCCTCAGCGTTCTGTACACCTCAAGAAGTGTGTGGGCACTTAGAGAATAAATGATAGTTTATTTGTGATTCTACTTGATGTACTCAACACATGAGATCAAGATAATAGGCCTGAGAATTGGTTCTTTATCTTTTCAGGAAGAGAAAAGTATCGTTCTATTTTTCACAGAGTGAATGACTAAGTTGTCTGAGTTATTTGATTAGTCATACTTAAAAGAAAATATTCCATTTAAAAAAAATAAATCTGTAACCAACTTACAATTTATCTTTTAATTGATTAATTATCTTATTAATGAAAATATCCAAAAAAACTGATTTTATTGAATTATCCATTAATTAAATAAATAAATAAAATTGAAAATCTTGTCCCTGAAATATGCAGTACACGCCACACATAGTACATGGACTGTGTGCGGTCGTGTACCACCCTAATTTCTAGAGATATTTGATTTTTCTATTTTTATTTAATTATTTATTCAAACTACTTTGTCATATAAAAATCTAACAACTTGATAACTAATTCAAATTTAAATTAAATATATTTATAACTAATTATCAAATATAATTAATTATTTGAATAAATATCAAACTTTTAAATTTAAATCCAATTTGAACTTATCAGATTATTATCTCCCACTCAAATAAAGATATTTAATTAATTCTACCAATTAATTAAATCCAATAATTTCAAAAATAAATATTTAATTTATTATAATTTCAAAAATTATAATTAATTAATTATTTAATTAAATTTCAAAAATTAATTTAATTATTTATTATATTTTTAAAAATTATATTATAATTAGATATTAATTAATTTTGTTAATTACAACTAATTTGTAATTAATTAATTAATCACTATTATCATATAATTACATATTTGGCCCAAAGAACAAATTTCTTCTTAAATGTCTTGTAACTATTTTTCCCTTTATATTAACTCTTGCCTTGAATAGTGTTGATAGAGTCGCTGTGGAAACCTATGGACCTGTAATTCCAAGCTCCAATAAATTTGAGATTATTAATTAAATAATCTTAATTTATTAATCTCATGATTACTCCACTATAAATATGAGACTGCACTCTTGTAATTATAGACATTTCATTTACTGAGTACTTTATAATGATAAAGCGTCCATTGATATAATCATTGCATACAAATTGACCCTCTAATAATGGTTCATAATTAATCAGGAATAAAATTACCGTTTTACCCTTTTAATTATCTATTGTTTCCTTAAGTACCATTGACTTTACTAGTGAAGGTTAATTCATAACTTAATTATGAATTTGAGCTCAATAACCTTTGAGTCCCAAAAACCAACCCTTGAGAGAACCATTATTCAATCTCTTACGAGAAGGCATGGATTCCATATTTGTATACTATGTCCACAGCCATTTACATTAATGAGTTTTCAAAAAAAATGTCTCTAGCCTGATCATTTTGACACACCCTAACGAGTGAATCAAAGAACACATATAACATAACACAAGAGTTCATAGTAACTTTAGGATTAAGATCTATTTGTATATGATCATCAGTTGATATATTTAATGAATACTTCGAAACGGTATTTAACTAAGTATTAATAAACATATCTAGTCCAGTTCTATATATTCTCTAATATATAAAGTACCTCCACCAAATTGTCCTACTGCACTAGTGATTCGGATCTAGATCACATGTATTCATAATACTAGTGGACCGTACTTGCAGTAATTAATCTAAAGATTCCATAACTTTATTTTACTGCGAACTATTCAAGTTCATTTATCTCTAACACAATCCTCCCGTACCAATACGTGTTTGAGATCACATATATGAACTTAGTAATTTTTCTGATATTTACATAATATTATCACATAATAATATAGTCCATAAAATATATGCTTAACAAATTCAATTTATTTATTCTACTACATATGCTTTCAGGGCATAATTCCCAACAAACACAACTATACATAATACAGTCGTTAAGGTTGAAAGAAACATTCCAGGCGTGGTTATAACCATGTTCGATAACCGGGGCTCAACCCTAATCTCAACATAGGTGCAATTTTCTTACCTCAAGTCTTGAGCAATTTAGTATAATGTCCCTGAGTGCGATCCTGTCCTCCCGAGCATAGCGGTACACCCTAGTTACAATATACCAAGGTATATCCATAAATAAATTGAACCAATAGAGGACTGCAATACCAAACCCTAGCCCTCGAGACCTTGAACTCTACTAAACCGAGTAGTAGAATCATTCCCGAGCCCTTGGATTTAGGTTCCCAAAACCTTAATCCTCACATTAAAAGGCTCCCATTTAGCGTCACGGTTCCCCACATCTGCACCGCGACCCCACACTAAGTCGTAAGGCCAGCCTAAATTCTTAGGAAATTTGTGACGCCGCGACCACCACTAAGGGTCGCGACGCCTAACTTGGTGGAGAGCCCACTTACAGTTCCCTCACATTTTGCACCGTGGCACTGCCCACTAAGGGTCGCGACGCCAAGGTGGTCTGAGGAACCCTCAGCCTTGAGAGCCTTCAAGTGGGTTGCGACACTTTTTCCAAGGGACGCGGCGCGGTGCCACCTTGAAACCTAGAAAATCCTGCAATTTTCAGAAATCGTAACTCTCCCAAAATCCAACCAAAGTCAATTTTATCCCAAATTCAACCACCATTAAAACCCCAGTGGCTCACATATAAAACGTACAACCACAAAAAACATCCAATACACATCAAAACCCAAAATTCAATGATTTTACCCTAGAACACAAAAAGCAAAACTAAAAGAAACATAAGGATTGGAATTACCTCCTAGGATACGAATTCCCAACTGAATTCCCAAGCTTAGCAGCTCCTATCCTTTCAGAGCAAGCTTCAAATCCCACCAATGACTCCCTCTAAAGTTAGAGGTGAAGAATTTCTCTTCAAAACCAAAGAAGAAAACTTCCAAGGGGGAGAGAGAGAAATAAAATGAGAGGGAGAGACTATCGGTTTGAGCTCCTCATATCAGCAATTGGCTATTCCCAGCTTAATAGTCCCAAAGGACAAAAGTTCCCTTGCCCCAAAAGTCTTCTCTCAAAGCCCCTCAAGGGCATAACGGTCTTTCGACACCACTTTCCCACTAATCCTCAAATTTCACTTAAAATTCCCAATTAATTTCAGCAATCCTCCAAATATAAATATTTTCCCCCAAGTACAACTCATATCCCAAAGTTTCTTGGTAATTCACCAAATTACAAAAATACCCCTAGGCTCACCCCAAGCCGAGTATTAATCCTTGTAGTGACTTATTCACTACTTTGCTCAAAAGGATCGACTCTCACCGAATATCTCAAATATATCCACATAATAATGTTGTCTTAATCATATAACACATAATTATAATTATACCCTCAACGCGTCAAAATTACGAAAATAATGTTTTTTAACAAAAGTGGGCCTTTAAGCATATTTAATACACTTAAACATGCATAATCAGTCATATTATAATATAACTCATGTAATTCACATAATCACATAAATATTCAATAAACACAACAAATAAATCCAATTAGGCCCTCCTGGCCCACTACTCAAGGCATTAAGAATTATTAGGAATTTTGGAACGGTACAACTATCCTCTCCTAATAGAAATTTCATCCTCAAAATTTACCCGAACAACTCGGGATATTGATCTCGCATGTCTGACTCTAACTCCCAGGTCCATTCCTTGACCTTGTTGTTCCTCCATAGTACTTTAACTAGGGGAATAGTCTTGTTTCTCAAGACTTTGTCTTTTCTATCAAGGATCTGCACTGGCTGCTCCTCGTAGGACAAGTATGTCTGTAGCTCCAGATCCTCATAACTCAACACATGAGTTGTATCAGAAACATACTTTCGAAGCATGGAAATATGAAATACAATATGAACCCCTGACAACGACAAGGGAAAAGCCAGCCTATAGGCTACCTGTCCAATCCTCTCCAGGATTTCAAAAGATCCCACAAACCTAGCACTCAACTTGCCCTTCTTCCTAAATTGCTTCACTCTGCTCAAAGGTGAAACTCAAAGGAAGACGTAGTCCCTATCTTGGAATTCTATATCTCTACACTTAGGGTCAGCGTAGCTCTTCTTTCTACTCTATGAAGCAAGCATCCGAGCTCTAATCTTCTCAATAGCCTCATTGGTCCTCTGAACTGCTTCAGGACCCAAATATTTCCTCTCACAAATTTCATCCCAATGGATGGGTGATCTGCACTTCCTATCATTCAACATCTCATATGGAGCAACTTTAATCGTTAACTGACATATTTTATTGTAGGAAAACTCAATCAAAGGAAAATACTTACTCCATGACCCTTCAAATTCCAATATGCTTGTCCGGAGCATGTCTTCCAATATCTGAATTGTCCTCTCGAACTGTCCATCAATCTGAGGATTATAGGCGGTACTGAACTTCAACTGTGTACCCATAGCTTTCTAAAGACTTCCCCAAAACTTTGAAGTAAAGGTGGGGTCCTGATTTGACACAATAGACTTTAGAGCCCCATGGAGGCGTACAATCTCCCTGACATACAACTCAGCGTAGTAATCTATCGTAAAAAATTTCCTCACAGGCAGAAAATAGGCCGACTTGGTATACCTATCTACAATCACCAACACCGAGTCATGTTGCCCCACCGTTCTAGGCAAGCCCACCACAAAAGTCCATAGTGATGTCTTCCCACTTCCATTCAGGAATACCTAAAGGTTGTAATATCCCCGTTGGTCTCTAGTGTTTAGCCTTCACTTGCTAACACGCCAGGCACTTAGCCACATATTCAATCACATCCTTCCTCATCCTAGGCACCCAATATAAAGATTTCATATCCTGATATATCTTCGTGGTGCCTAGATACAACGAATACGGTGTAGTGTGAGATTCATCCAGAATCTCCCGTCTAATACCTTCGTCCATCGGAACACAGATTTAATCCTTGTATCTCAGCAAACCCTTCTCTGAAATAGTATAATCCTTAACCACTCCAGCTAGGACGTCCCCTCTGTGCTTCATCAATTAGTGATCACATAGCTGGCCCTCATTTATCCTCACCACAAAGAGTAGACAATAAGATGATGTTGGCTCACTGGCCCACCACCAACTCTATCCCTGCTTTAATCATATCCTCTACCAACTCTTTTGTGTTAGGATTAATGCCCTAAAAGCGTGTCAAGACATTTTATTGAATTAAATAAAAGAATAATTTTATTATATTTGAATATTATAATTATTGTTTGAATTAATTATATGATAATATCAAGACAAATCCTTATTCATTCATGAGAATATGATCTTGTATTAGTAAAAGAGAATTAAGATCATATATAATGAATAAAATATTCAGTAACATATTAAAGTATGGAATTTTTTATGAATGGTTACTAGTGCGGTTTACTAAGCATACGAGATGCAAGCGATCTAGATTAAGATTACTGATGTGGATAGACATCTTAGTAAAGTTGATGTATATAATAGAGAGTATATATGACATGACCGATAAGAATTAATTATCTTTATAAACTTGTCGTTTGACATAAAGATTTTAATTCTTATCATAATAGATGATCATTTGAAGATCAGTCTAATTCTTTAGTATTCATGAACTCCTATTTCTGTTTATTGGATCTTTTGATTCACTCGTTAAGGTTTCTTAGTAAAACGAGGCAAATGACTTTTGTTTTGGAGATTCAATATCATGAATGACTGGGAACATGAATTGCAATAATGGAATCTATACTTTCCTAACGGATCAAATATTGCTTCTCTTAAGGGTTAATTCTGGAACTGAATAGTTATCGAGCTCAAATATATAATTTGATTAAAGATTAATTAATTAGATTAATTATCTTTATAAAAATTAAGGATCAAGAGGTATTTGAAGGGTAAAATGATAATCTTGACCAAATCAAATTAACGAACCAATAAATGAAGGACTAGAAGAGTAAACTCTGTAAATAGAATTCTATAAATACTTAGAGTGAAATTCCATATTTATAGTTGAATAATCATGGAACTAATAAATAAGATTATTGGATTAAATAGTTTAATTAATAATCTGGTTTATTAGAGCTTCCTATTATAGGTCCATGATCCCCAGATCATCTCTGTCCTACACTGTCAAGAGTAAGGATGTCAAAAGAAAAATTTGTAGAGAGAATGACTTAATTGAAAAGGAATTAATTTTCCAAGGCAAGGAAATATTTATGTGATAATTATAGGCAATTGATTAATTATGAATTAATTAAATATTTAACTATATAGTTTTTATTTTGAAAAACTATAGGTTAAAATAAATATTAATCTTGGATTGATTAATATATAAAGAGAGATTAATAATTATCTAGAATAAGATATTTATTTATTTATTTAAAACTGATACCTTAAGGTAAAGTTAATTTTGAATCACCTGATATTTATGTTGGGATAAATATATTGTCTTAAAAGTTGATTAAACAAACAAATGAGAAAATTAAGGAAAACCCTAATATGTGGGGCGACACACTCACTATGCAATGAGTGTGGCACCACACACATGGATTCCCCAATCTTTGGGATTTGAATTTTGAATTTCAAATTATTTTTTTTAATTAATTATTTAATTATTCCTTTTAAATATGATTTAAACTAAATAATTAAATAGTAATAACATATCAGTTTTAATTTGAATTCTATTTTTAATAAAATAAAGATTAATTAATTAAATTAATTATCTTTATAAAAACTGATAGAGAGATATTTTCAGTGATGATGTTTTTTTTCATGTGATTAAAAATACTCTTTCTTTGAGATGGAAGCGATATTTTCCCTAAACTTGAAAACTATTCAATTCCTCTTCTCTCAATCAAACCTCTCTAGATCTCATGTGTTGAGTACATCTAGAGAGTCATAAATCATCCTTTTGAATCATGTGTGCCCCTACACATCCTTGTGTGTTTGAGGATTGGCCTAGAAGATCAAGGTGTTAGGTTTCAGAACTTTGATAGGAAGATCATTTATTTTATACAAAAAGATTCGAGGACACTTGATAGGCTACAAGAAGTTATCTCTAATCTGATTGTATGTGATTTAATATTTATATATATAATTTATGTATATGATCTTGGCTAGTATAAATAATTATTAAAAAAGGTCCATTCCCCATTGCGTATCTTTGATTTACTCTTTTAATACAACCATTTTGATATTTGCTTCAAACTAAATAACTGTCCCAGACCTCTCTGACTTAAAGCATTTGCCACCACATTGGATTTTCTTGGATGATAGAGGATTTCACTGTCATAATCTTTTACCAACTGTAGCCAACGTCTCTGTCTCATATTTAGATCCTTCTGAGTAAAAAGTACTTCAAACTCTTGTGGTTCGTGTAAAAGTCACACTTTTCTCCATATAAATAGTGTCGCCACACCTTCAGTGCAAATACCACCGCTGCCAACTCCAAATCATGATTAGGGTATCGATGTTCATATTCCTTTAGCTATTGTGATGCATAGCCAATCACATTCCCAGCCTGCATAAGAACACAACCTAACCCTTGTCTAGACACATCGCACTAGACCACAAACTTCTCTTGGTCTGATGGAAGACTCATAACTGAAGCAGTGATCAATCGCCCCTTCAACTCCTAGAAGTTGTTCTCACATATCTCTGGCCAAAAAAACTTCAAATTCTTAGGTGTCAACTCTATCAGGGGTGTAGCAATCCTTGAGAACCCTTCAACGAAATGACGATAGTACTCTACCAATCCCAGGAAACTCCTAATCACTGCGACATTCCTGGACCTTAGCCAATCCCTGACTGCCTCAATCTTGGCCAGACCAACCTTAATCCCATCTTTACTAGCAATGTGACCGAGGAATGTTACCTTAGGTAACCAGAACTCACACTTATTGAACTTGGCATACAATCTGTGCACCCTCAGGCTCTATAGTACCAACCAGAGATGTTGTTCATACTCTGATTCTGACTAAGAATAAACTAGGGTATCATTGATGAAGACAATAAAAAATCTGTCCAAATAATCCTTGAACATTGTGTTCATCAGATCCGCAAAAGCTACTAGGGATTAGTAAATCCTCTGGGAATGCATCCAGAAATTCACAGATCAATCTAGTCTCTTCATGCCCAACCGATACAACCCTAGTGGTATCCACAACACTAGCTAGGAATCTTATGCAACCACCTCGCAATAGGTCTCTAGCCCTCAATGTTAATATCATATGAATGTGGGGTCCACTCACAATATCCACAAATACAAATGGGTCCTCACCCTCAGGGTCAAATGTTACCATCCTTCTCTTACATTCTATGGTTGCCCCATACTTGGCTAACCAGTTCATACCCAAGATCATATCAAAATCCTCCATGGATTAATCAATCAAGTGCATTGATAACTCTCTACTGTCCACCTTTTCTGGTAAGGATATAATCCATCTCCTAGAGACTATCGATTCGCCCATAGGTAATAAAGTCTCAAACCCCACATCATAATGATCACATGGTCAACACAATCTATCTATCACCCTGCTAGATACAAAAGAATTTGTGGCACCAGAATCAACCAGCACAGTGTAAGGAGAACTAGCACTAGAAATCTAACATGTCACTACTGAGGGACTAACCTCAGCCTCTGACTGCATCAAGGTGAACACTCAAGCTGGTGTCAAGCTATCCTCCTTCTTTGGTTCCTCCTTTGATTTCTGGCAATCCTTTCTGAGATGCCCAACCACTCCACATAAAAATCATGCCTTCGCTAGGTATTCTCCTAGATGGCCTCTCCTGTATCTTGCACATTTTGGATAAGTCATCATAGTTGTTGGGATTAGACTTCACAAACCTTTGTTTGTATTACAACTCAATGAAAAAATAATACAAGTAAATAAATCCTATAAAATATTCAAACACAAATTACATAAACACAATGAATGAAAATTTTAGAGTACACCTTCTTTAAAGAACACTCTCTAGGGGCATAAAATCACAAGTTGTGATTTTATGTGAGACACAAAAGTGACAAGGCTTGACACAAATGAAGAATTGTTGTCCAAAAATCTCTATTTCTAGCCTTCCTTTTGAAGATGATTGAAGCTACAACTAGTGGAATGAGTTTGGGATTCACAAGCCTTGGATCTCCTTGCAATTCAAGCTTTCTTGATGAAGATCTAGAAGAAAACTAGTAATGTTTGAGCTAGAGAGAGATTTCTTCTTTAGTGATAGAAAAAGGTGAGTGATTAAGTCACCAATTGTAATGCCCCGGATTCCCTAATGTGGTTTAATGGCTGGATTAGTAGGTCGGGAGAGCCATAACTGTTTAATTATGCCATTAAATGAATTTATGCATGTTTATGAGAATTATATTATAATATGATGTTAAATGCATGCAAGTGGGTCCGCATTTTTTTACAGGGGTGTTTTGGTAATTTGGCCGTTGAGGGCATAATTGTATATTTGTTTGCATGTCAATGATATATTGTCAGGTCACATTATAATGTGGATTGGTTCGAGTATTTCGGCATGAGACGATCTTTAAGTATAATTTATCGGTTTGGTCATAACAGGCTTAAGCTCGAGGCTCGGGGTGAGTTTCAGGGTGTTTTTAATGGTTGGAGCGTTACCGGGAATTATAGGGTAACGGGATATGAGTTATTGGTGTTTGAGATTGTTGAGGTTAGCGGGAATTGGAGAGTGTTAATTATAATTAACGGTATAGGTTCGAAAGTACCAATTTTTCCCTTGGGAAGGTTTTAGAAACTTTTAATGACTAAGGGGCATTTAGGTCATTTGGTTGGATGTATATGACCTTTAGATGGATGTAGAAAAAACAGAGCAAAAACAAGGTTTTTCTTTCTCCTTCCCGTACATTATCCTCTTCCATTTCTCCTTTGGAGTTTTTGAGCTCAAAGTGAGGTTTCAAGCTAGGAAATCAAGGGGCTGGGTTTGTAGACTTGGTTCAGCCATTGAAGGAGGTTTAATCTCGGATTTGAGGTGAGTTTTAGCCATTGGTTTTCTGGTTTTACTCTGTTTTAGCTTTGAGTTTTTAGTTGTAACTCTCTTGATGGATAGTTGAATTGATGGAGGTTTTTATTGATGTTTAACTTGGGTTTTGATGAGGGTTTGATATAGATGATGTTTAGGGGTTGGATTGAATGTTTGGAGGAGGTTTGGAACTGGTTTGAAGGTTGGGTTCCAAGGGAAAACGCAGGGGAAGTCGGGCTGGTGTGTGTTGGATTTTTGGCTGATCTAGGTAATGAGCCGCGACATGGCTGTGGTGCGCCGCGACCCATGTTGTTTGATAGGGAGAGGCCGCCTCTGTTTGAGGGGCGCGTCGTGGCGCAGCTAGGGAGGGTCGCGGCCCTTAGTGGCTTTTTGGCCAAAAATGTGTTTTTAGCTTGGGGATTCAAGCCTTAGGCCTCGGGGTCGATCCTACTACCCGGTTTAGTAGGATTCGATGTCTCGGAGGCTAGGTTTTGGTTTGGAAACCTTTGTTTACCATTTTCATTGATGAATCCTATATTTTGGTTATGACCAGGTGACCGTCAAGGAATTTAAAAGATTGATCGTTCTCAGGGGTCATTCTTATATTAATTCTCACTTGAACCAGAGGTAAGAAAACAGTGTATGAATACAGTTGCACCCTGTATATGTATATGACATGCGTGGGTTGTTATTGAAGCATGTTGGTTGATATATGTGGACATGGATTGCATATTAAATGCTAGTGAATGTTGATTACTTGTGTATGGCACTGACTAGTCAGGGATACTGACCTAAAGGTCAGAAATGGCAGAGCGTTATGAACGCCGGGCCAAATGAAGATTAGATCTAATCGATATCAGCATTGAATGGCTCTATGGCATTAATGCTGGACCGACCCTAAGGTCGATGAACTTATAAGCGCTTGACTAGTCTAAGACTAGTACTCAGAGCCAGGGCATAAGGCCCCGGTGACTGTTGTCACATGGCTAGGGAACGATGTTCCAAGGTTATGACTCTATGGTCATGAGGAAGGTTATGTTGGTGACTATTCACCATACACCTATCCTGATCAAACTTATGAAAGGATAAGTTATCAGTTAAGCCCTGGTGACCCTATCGTCACATGGCTAAAGGGAGCTGTACCCATTTTTGTGACTTTTGCTACTGTCACCTATCTGTTTTGGACTGCTAGTCCTGGATGATTATTATGATCATTGTTGATATTATATCATGCTCTATTGTGTTTTCTTGCTGGGCCTTGGCTCATGGGTGCTATATGGTGTAGGTAAAGGGAAAGAGAAGCTCACCCAACCTTGAGTGGAGAGCTTAGGTGGTGATGTGTACATATTTGGCCGCTTGACCACCACGGCCAAGGAGTTCTCAGAGGGACTAGGGGTTTACCCTATTTTTGCCGCTTAGGTCGGTGGGGATTGTAAATTTTGAAACAATAGCGACCATTTTGTATTGTAAACGTATTGAATGGCTCATGAGCAGTTTATTTACTTAATGAAATGTATCCTTTCCTTTTTACTAGTTTTTCACCTTAACTTGATAATAACACTTAGATCACGTTTTTAACCAAAGGACTCGGGTAGCGGGTCAAATTTCCGGTTCACTGTTCACCGTAACTGTTCTGGGGTAACCAGGGTGTTACACCAATTAACTCATTTGAACACCTTAAATAGTATAGGATCCTCATTAGACTTAACCAATGCGAATGGAGCCTTTAAAGTTACGTTTTGGAGCTAAAACAATTAATTGTACGGACATTCCGTAATGGACCAGGTGACACGTCGCCTAGCATCAGGCGATACGTCTCCCTATACCAGGCGACACGTCGCTTGGAACTTCTCTCTATAGGGTTTTCAGAGCCCAGGCAACGCGCCGCCTCCTAGGAGGCGACGTATCATCGATGCCTCTGTAAAACGGCTCCATGAGGTGTCTCAAAACAACTCAAAATGCTCTCAAACTTTTTGGGTACTCTTGTATACTCCAAATAAAATTTTTGGACCCAAAATTTTGATAAAAAATGTCTATACACAAAGTCAACTTCAACATGTTGACTTTTGTGAAATCGTTATTGTTTTAGCAACTCTTCGTGCCTAAAAAATTCCACCATGTATCTAACCAATCTCAACATTCCCCCACTTGGTTAAATACATCATCTATTTTCTATTCAATGATATTAGCGCATAAAGTAATGTACCTTTTGGGTTTGAACCTTACCTTAGTGAAAACACTACAAAGCTTAAATCGAAATGCTAAGATATTCTTAAAGATTGAACCCAACATTCCTAGTGATAAAAACTTGTAATGTCTCACACACCTCTATTTGATTTTTTTATGTATTTCCCACTATTCATGCCCAACACTATCAATGGCCTTGTGCTTGATCCATTCATGAACGATCCGGAGAGAAAACTCCTACTCTCTTGAGGGGCGGCCCACCTTTAGGTTCACATATGTGAAATTCTTACAACTTCTTTGTTGCCTTTAGAGTTGCTTGTTACTCTTAACTGAATTTCATTAAAAGCTTTAGGCTTAACCCTCACTTTGGTAGCAACCAACATTAACACACCCTTAATGAAACTTTAAATTGTTAATGTTGAAACTATTCCCTTATCGAATGACTTGTTCTTACCCAATGAAATCTACACTTAATGTAAACAAGTTTTTAGTTGGGTTGCCGCCATTGGGGAATCTATATATTAAGGACTTTTGGTCCCATCCATATATTTTTAGACCTAATCAAATCTCTCCCAAGAGGTTTGGTAAAAAAATTCGCTAAGTTCTCACATGATTTCACATACGAAATTGATATGATACTCTTATCAATCAATTCCCTCACATAGTGATGTCTTTGACTTATATGTCTAGACTTCCCATTGTAAATCTTTTTGTCAGCTATAATCAAAGAAACTTGATTATCACAATGTATCGAAATTGTCAATACATCAATCGTGGCTCTTGGTATCTCCAACATGAGATCTCTTAATCACTTGCCCTCTTTGCCAGTTGCCGCTAGAGCTACAAACTCAGATTCCATTGTTGAGTGACATATACATGTTTGTTTCTTAGTACCCCAAGAAACTGCACCCTCACCAAGGGTGAACACCCAACTGGTTGTGGATAGATTATCTCCTACTCCAGATATCCAACTTGCGTCGGTGTATCCCTCAAGTACCTTAGGAAACTTAGAATATTGGTGGCATAACTCTTTGGTCCTTTTAAGGTATCCAAACACTCTTTCAACCGCCTTCCAATGTAAGATACTTCGATTGCTAGCAAACCTACTAAGTTTACTAACCACAAAGACAATGTCCGCTCTGGTACAATGAGCGACATACATCAAACTCCCAATTGCAGTTGCATACTCTAGTTGAGCCACCGCTCTCCCTTCATTCTTTTAAAGCTTTAGACTTGAAGGGACTAAGTCAAGGTCAAGAAATAAAAAATTTGGTCAACAAAATGATTATTTTTCATTAAAATATTAAGTTCGTAAACGGGATCCCAAAAATTAGTTTACATATTGGTAAAAGATAAACCGATACAATTTAGCTGTCCTAAGCGGGAAAAACAGGATTTAACTCTAGTTCGTCCCAAGCTACCCCGACCGAGGCGATCGAGCAGGCTGCATATGTATACATCGCCCCTGATGCTCTCCAACTCATGGTTGGTCCAGCTATCAACTCCCTTATATGCACCATGTAGCACCCGTGAGCCAAGGCCCAGCAAGAAAACTTAAAACGACATGCACAACTAGGCAAAAGTATAATGACAATAAATATAATTCACCAGATTCAACTGAAAATAGATTATAGGCAACAATCTCAATAGTAACATTTAGTAAACCTTGACCCAGCCAGTCCAATTATTCAACAGAGTACAAGCATTAAGCTAAACAACGGCAAAAACATATATTCTCAAGCATACATTTCAATCAGTAATACAAATATTCAAGGTCGGCGCCCTTAGGCTGAGCCATCTGTTTACTCAGCTGACCTTGGCTCGCTTAGGCTAAGTCCTCTAATTATTTAGCTGACCCTGACTTGCATTGGCCGAGCTGCATCCAGAACGCTTATTATCAGCCCCGACACCCTTAGGTCGTACTTTCATATCCCATATAACAGAAATATATCTCACATAATGCATATATTCAATTATAGGGAATCTCAGTCCCAACAACAACCACATGGGTGCGTTTTCTTACCTCGGATCCCAAGCAGCAAGTGTATAGCGGCCCTGATCACGATCCTTAATTCATGAGCCCTTGCGGTAAAAACCTAGTCACACTGCGATAATAGATAACCATAAGATTCTAAACCATTTAAAAACTTTGGATTCAAATACTAGCCACCAAGACCTCGATTTCTACTAAATCGAGTAGTAGAAATCGTTCCGAGCACTCAAGTTTGATTCCCCAAGCCTACTAAAGCTTAAAAACAACCCTAGACCAAAATTACCTAGGCAGGCCGCGACCTGGCCCTAAGGGTTGCAGCGCGTCTCAAGTCAGAGGCACGACCTCTTGCATTAGGGTGAGGCAGGTCGTGACTTGCCCCTTACAGTCGCGGTGCGCCCTATGATCAGTAGCCCTCCCAGGGCCATCTGGGGCACACGGGTCGCAGCGCCCATGAATTGGGCCGCACCGCACCCCCATGAACCCAGAATCACCTGGGTTTTCCAGCATTTTTCCTCAGCCATATCCTCAAAATTCAAACTCAACCTTCAACCAAACTCTGAATTAAGTCTAAAATCTTTATTCTTATAGCCTAACTATTATGATTAATCTATAAACAATTTCCTTACATCATCAAACACCCAAAACCAGTCAAAACCCAGAATTTATCAAGACCTTCCCCTTTGACACTTAAAACTCATAAACTCTCATAACAACAGCAGAATTCTTTCAGCAACTGAATTTAAACCCTTACCTTGAAGATGCAGATAGTGTCCCTGAGCTGTACCTCTGAATCCTATATTTAGTTTCCCAATCCTCAAGGTTAATTCTTCAAGTTCCCTTCCAAAACTCAGAACCCCTTTTAGGAATAAGAGATGGATAGAAAAACGTGTATAGGAGAGAGAGATAGAGAGAGAGAGTTCTGGGGGTGTCATATGGGCTTTGGCTACCTCCTAACCTTACTGAGCTTATCCTTTAACTAAAAGACCAAATTACCCTTGATATTAACTCAGCCTCCTATTGTTCCTTAAGGGAAAAATGGTCATTTTCCCCCATTTCCCGCTAATTCCTCGAGTCATCCTATCAATTACCAATTAATCCCATCATGCCCAACTATTTACCAAATACTTACCCATTACTCAATAAACCCCAAATATACATTAAACTTTCCAAAATACCCCTAGGCTTGCCCCGAGCCGAGTACTAAACCATGTTGTGACTATTCTGCCAATCCGCTCACTTGGACCGCCTCAAGCTATATACTGAAAATATAACCATATAATAATGTGATCTTAATCATTTACACACATATAATCATATTTATGAACATGCCAATATTACAAATATGCCCTTACTATCAAGAATGGGCCCACATGCATATTTAATACTCATAAACATGCATATAATCATACTCACATTATCATATATATCATTCATGCCACATAGTCACACATTTCATCAATTAATCAACATACAAATCCCTTTATGACCTACAGGCACTGTAATCCATGCACTGAGCCTTAATAGTAAATTTGGGATGTTACACCCTCCTTGTGTCTAAACCATTTGGCCACCATTCTTGCCTTATAGGCTTGAACGGTCCCATTAGTATTGTACCTCTGTTGAAATACCCACTTACACCCTATTATCTTTGATCCTTGTGGTAGATCAACAATTTCCCAAGTGTGGTTTGACATGATTGAATCCATGTCATCATTGCCTCTTTCCAAAAGTTAGAGTATCTTTAGGACATAGCCTCTTGGAAAGTCTTAGGATCATCCTTCACTTGAAGTACCATAGGATACTTCCAAGTAACTCCCTTATGGTTTCCCTTTACTAGGCAAAGAGTCTTCACTTGAGAGGTTTAATTTTGTGATCCACTCCCTTTGAGCCTTTGGCTCCTTCTCAATATAGGTTGCTCTTTAACCTTTCAAGGTAACTCCTCTTGAGTTCCTTCCAATGAGATTGGTTCTTGACACTTATTGTCATTATACAAAAAACTCTCAAAGAACTCCACTTCTCTTAATTCAATTATGACATTAGACTTCAAGTCTAATAGCCTATAGGCCTTTCTATTTCAGGCATAACCTATAAACACAAATTTCATGCCCCTTGGACCTAACTTGGTCCTTTTAGGCTTCGTGCTCTTGCAGTAAACAAGGCACCCCCACACTTTGAAATACCCTAGGTTGGGCCTCTCTTCTTTCCATATCTCATATGGTGAAATTTCATTTTTCTTTAGAGGAATCTGATTTAGAATATGATAGGTGGTAAGCAAGGCTTCTCCCCATAACGCAAAACTCAAATTTAATGTAATAGCATAACATTAATCATTTCAATATATTTCCTATTCTTTCTTTCCGCTATACCATTTTGTTAGGAAGTTTTAGGGGCTGTAAATTCATGTATTATACCATGCATCTCACAAAACACATTAAACTCATTGGAAGAGTATTCACCACCCCTATCACTTCTAATTACTTTAATTTTCTTTTCCAATATTTTCAACTTCGGCTTTATAGATTTTAAACATGCTAAAGGCCTCATCCTTATTCTTAAGCAAGTATACATATGTGAATCTAGAACAATCATCAATATAGGTAATAAAATACCTATGTCCTCTTCTAGTAATTATTCCATTCAATTCACACAAATCACTATGTATCAAATCTAACAAATTAGTTTTCCTTTCAACACTAGGAAAATGTTCCTTTACCATCTTAGATTTAACACATAATTCACATTTGTCATGCTCAACATCATTGCATACGATTAAACCACATTTAATAACTCTTTTAATTGTAATAAATCCTATATGAGAAAATTTATTATGCCAGAAAGTAATAGAATCAAAACCAAGCACATAAGAGGAAGATGAGCATGCATTATTATCAAAACCATTGCTCTTGGTACACAATTTAATTATCCCATCACAAACATAACCCTTTCCCACAAAATAGTTGTCCTTAGAATAAATTAGCTTACTAGCTTTAAACACCGCTTTGATGCCCAATTTTCTCAACAAATGCCCACTCACGAGATTCATACTCATATCCAGAACATACAATACATTGGTCAAAACAACCTTCTTTCCAGATGTGAAGTACAGATCAACATTCCCCTTGCCCAACACCTTGGATCTTTGCTCATTCCCCATTTGGAACTCATGCTCATCCTTTGGATCCTCAAAATTCTTGAAGACTTATCATAGGTTACATGAATTGTTGCACAAGTATCATACAACCACCCTTGCACCTTTCCTTGGATGGCATTTACCTCACTTAATGTGTCAACCAACTCCTCTTGAGTTGTGTTAACTTTAGATCCATTGTTATGGGGCTTTCGATACTTACATTCTCTATCCAAGTGACCACTCTTGCCACAAACAAAACAAGGGTCTCTCTCACCCTTGAATTGTCCTTCATTCTTTCTTGGAGCTAGAAGAGTATCTTTCTTTGATTGGGATTTCTTGTGAGTCTTCCCTTTGGAGTTAGAGGGTTTCTCTATGGAATTAGCCTTGGATGTCCCAACATTGAACTCTTCCATACTCTTGTCTCTAGACTGAGACTCGTCTTCAATACTTAGGTGTTTTAAGATTTCTTCCAAATATATCTCTTCATTCTTATGGAGAATCTTCTTCCTATAACCTCCCCAAAATGGAGGTAGTTTGGCTATAATGCTTCCCACAATGAAGGGTTTCGACAATGTTATCTTGAGGGTGGAAAACTTATTCGCAATAATTTGAAGCTAATAAATTTGGGGAAGTAACGGTTTAGGATCAAAGAATTTCAATTCTATGTATTAAGTGGTGAGAAATTTCTTTGTACTTTCTTATTCGGTTTTGTAGTTCTTCTCAAGAGCTTCCTATGTCTCATTTACCGATGTTTTATTTGTTTAGAGATCATAGAGACGACCCGACAATGCAATGAGAATGTGGCCTCTACAAATGAGTTCATCTTATTCCCTTTTATTCATTTCTTTGATCACTTCTTGAGAGTCATCATCCTTTGGAGCCTTCAATGTCTTCAAATATCTGTCAAGGATGTAGTGAACTTTCAAATTTGTGAGGAAAAACTTGATCTTGTCTTGTCATCTAACAAAGGTAGAATTATCAAATCTATCTAGTCTAACTAGATCTTGGGACATGAACTATAGAGCGGAGATTGAAGAGCTTTCTTCCATGACTTTATCTTGCAAACAAACCTTAGAAACACAATAACTATGACACAAAACATAGGGAGGTAACTCCATTTACAGGATCTGGTAGGGGCGAAGGCCCTAGTGACCAAAAGAGAAAGACCCTAGACACTTCTACATTTTCATTGTTGCCCTGGCGACCAGGCTGAATGCCTTGGGGCCTCCTGTATAGGCCTAAAACTGTAGAAGTGTCTGAGGTCTTCCTTTTTTGGTCACTACGGCCTTTGCCCATACCAGATCTTGTAAATGGAGGTACCACCCTCCTTGTATCTCGCTTAGCGGCAATCTCATGCTAAATCTTGTTCTCTATGCCCTCAGTAGTAAGGGAATTCTCCATTACATGAGCATAAGTCGTAACTCTTGGTATGTAGGTGAGCCTAACATCCCGTGCTATCATAGCATTTAGCCCTCGAATAAACCATTCCTTCCTTGTCACGTCAGCTGGCACCAAGTTAGAAGCAAACTTGGCTAACCTATCAAATGTCAAAGCATATTCTGTTGCTGTCAGAGTGCCCTGAATCAGATTGGTAAACCCATCTGCTTTTGCAGCTCTAATTGCATCGTTGTAATATTTCTCATTAAACAGGTTTCTAAACTCTTCCTAGCAAAGTGTAGTCACACCCTGAGTCTGGCATACCACCTCCAACCTGATACGGGCCTCCTCCAAAAACATATATGCGGCACAGGTCACTCCGTCGTTGCCTACCACCCTTAAGAAATCCAGGATGGTGATGGTCATACTCATCCACTGTGATGCTCGCAGTAGGTCTGACCCTCCCTGAAAATTAAGAGGGTGTTGTTTCAGAACTGCTCATATAAAGTCTCCCACCTACTACTGTAAAACCGGTACCACGGCAGGTGGCACAACGACCTACATTCTGCATGCTCATGCCAACCACGACTTATAAGCCGAGCTTTCTGACCAAATACAAACAGATATGCATTTCACTCATAACACAACTATACATAATACATTCTTTTAGGATAAAACAAACACTCAAGGCGTGGTTATAACAACGTTCGATAACTGAGGCTCAACCCTAATCTCAACATAGGTACAATTTTCTTGCCTCAAGTCCTGAGAAATTTAATATAATGACCTTGAGTGCGATACTCTCCTCCCAAGCCTGGTGGTGCACCCTAGTCACAACATACCAAGGAATATCCATCAAGAATTGAACCAATAGAGGGCTGTATGACCAAATCCTAGATCTTGGGACCTTGAATTCTACTAAACAGGGTAGTTGAATCATTCCCGAGCCCATGGATTTGGGTTCCTGAAACCCTAAACCTCTCATTCAAATGCTCCTATTTAGCACAGCAACCCTACTCTAGGCCGTCAGGCCAGCCTAAATTCTTACGCGATTTATGTCGAAACACTAACTGGGTGGAGAGCCCACTTACAGTTCCATCGCATTTTGCACTGCGGTGCCAAGGTGGTCCGAGGAACCCCCTGCCTCGAGAACCTTCAAGCGGGCCGTGGCGCTCTTGCCAAGCACCGCAACGCCACCCCAAAATCCAGAAAAACTTGCGATTTTAAGAAATCGCAACTCTCCCAAAATCCAACCAAACTCCATTTTATCCCAAATTCAACCACCAATACAATCCTAGTGGCTCAGATATACAACATACAACCATCAAAAACCACATATACACATTAAAGCCCAAAACACAAAAAACAAAACTAAAAGAAACACAAGAGCTGGAATTACCTCATAGGAAACAAATTCCCCACTGAATTCCCATGCTTAGCAGCTCCTATTTTTCTAGAGCAAGCTTAAAATCTCACCAAGGACTGCCTTTAAACTTATAGTTCAAAAATTCCTTTTCAAAACCAAAGAAGAAAACTTCCAAGGGAGTGAGAGAAGGAGAGAGAGATAGAGAGAGAGAGAGAGTATTGGTTTGAGCTCCTTAGCTCAGCACTTGGCTATTCTCATCTTAATGGTCCCAAAGGACCAAAATGCCCCTTAAAGCCCCTCAAGGGCATAATGGTCATTTGACATCACTTTCCCACTAAACCTAAAATTTCATTTAAAATTCCCAGTTAATTTAACTAATCCTCCAAATATAAATATTTTTCTCCAAATACAACTTAGGTCCAAAAGTTTCCCGGTAATTCACCAAATTACAAAGTGCCCCTAGGCTCACCCCGAGCTGGGTATTAATCTTTGCTCAATAGGACCAACTCTTGCTGAATATCTCAAATATATCCACATAATAATGTGGTCACAATCATATAATACCTATAATTACAATATATCATCAATGGGTCAAAATTATGAAAATACATATAATACACTTAAACATGCATAATCAGTCATATTATAATCTAACTCATGTAATTCACATAAATATTTAATAAAACCACAAATAAATATAATTAGGCCCGTCTAGCCCACTAATCAAGGCACTAAGCCTTATTAGGAATTTTGGGACGTTATAGCTCGACCATTCGAGCTATAAAATTGTCTCAGTAACTAGGGCCTTAAATATTCACAATCCAAAGATAAAGGCCCTAATAGAGATGAGCCCGCCAAAGAACAAGAAGGAAGTGCAGTGCCTAATGGGAAGGGTGGTGGCCCTTAATAGATTTATCTCAAGGTCCACCGATAAGTGCCTCCCCTTCTTTGACATCCTCAAAGGGAGCAAAAAGTTCTCTTGGGATGAAAAATGCGAAGAAGCATTTGTCAAGCTAAAGGAGCACTAGGGGAAGCCACCCCTGTTGGCAAAACCTGAGAAAGGTGAGAAGCTGTACCTGTACTTGGCAGTGTCTGAGCATGCCATAAGCGCAGCCTTGGTTAAAGGGGAGAAGAAGCAGCAACAACCCATGTACTATATCAGCAAGCGTTTGGTGGACGCGGAGAACCAATACCCGGAGATCGAAAAATTGGCCTATGCGTTAGTTGTGGCTTCGAGGAAGTTGAGGCCTTACTTCCATGCGCACACGATTGAAGTCCTGACGGATAGTCCTTTGAGGCAGGTCTTACATAAACCTGAGACCTCAGGGAGGCTGATGAAATGGTCGATCGATTTGAGTCAATTTGACATTGTGTATACCCCAAGGGCTTCCATCAATGGACAGGTGCTGGCGGACTTTATAGTAGAGTTCACCCATCAGCTGAATAGAGGAAGAAGTGAAGAAGGGGAGCAGCCTGTTATAAAGGAAGAGCGAGGGGGTCTAGAGGAATGGAGTTTGCATGTTGATGGGGCGTCTAATGAAGGAGGATCTGGAGCGGGCATCATGATGACCGGGCCCGAGGGACACAAAATGTATTGCGCGATCCGGTTTGGGTTTGAGGCCTCCAATAACGAGGCTGAGTACGAGGCGCTCCTGGCTGGCCTGCGTTTGGCCCAGGAGCTGAGAGTGACGCGCCTTCATATCTTCAGTGACTCTCAATTGGTAGTGTACCAAGTAAAGGGGGAATACCAAGCGAGGGGACCCAAGATGGCAGCCTACTTGGAGAGGGTGAAGGGCTATCTGGGACGGTTAGTGGCATATAGCATAGAGCAAATCCCCAGAGAAAGGAATACCCATGCTGATGCACTCGCGAAATTGGTGTCCACCAAGGATGGTGATATCTTGGAGTCGATACCCGTGGAGTACTTACCCAAACCCAGCATCGAAGGCGCGGACGTGCATATGATTAGTGTCCCAAGGGAGTCGTGGACTGAGCCGATCAAAAGGTACCTGGAGGAAGGAACCTTGCCTGCAGACAAAAACGAGTCCCAGAGGTTGGTGTACAGGGCCGCTAGATACACCCTGGTAGATGGGGTCCTTTATAAAAGAGGATTTTCAATGCCACTCCTGCGGTGTGTAGAAGAGGAGGAGGCGTTGAAAGTGTTGCATGAGATACATGAGGGAGAGTGTGGCAACCACAAGAGCGGACCCTCCACAGCTAGGAAGGCCATGAGACAAGGATATTACTGGCCCTCCATGGAGAGAGATGCGCATGACTTTTCCACGAAATGCGAAAAATGCCAGAGGCACGCCAACTACCCTCAGAAACCCCCAAGTGAACTGACCAGCATGACCAGCCCCTGGCCCATCGCTATCTGGGGGATAGACTTGATCGGCGCTCTTCCTGCAGGCAGGGGTGGAGCGAAATACGCGGTGGTGGCGGTGGACTACTTCACAAAGTGGGTAGAAGCAGAACCCCTCGTGAAGATAACAGCCAAGCACATCACCGCTTTCGTCAACAAATTCATTGTTTGTAGATATGGAGTACCCTACAAAATTATTTCTGACAATGGTACCCAGTTTGAGGGAAGGGATTTCGAGGAATATTGTAGGGGAAGGGGCATAAGGAGAAGTTTCTCCGCGGTGGTACACCCACAGGCCAATGGACAGGTGGAGGCCATCAACAGGGTCCTTAAGAAGAACTTGAAGGTGAAGCTAGAAAAGATGAAGGGAGCCTGGGTAGAGGAGCTGCCAAATGTGTTGTGGGCTTACAGAACCACCCCACGCACGACTACTGGGGAGTTCCCATTCTCCTTGGCCTATGGATGCGAGGTCGTACTCCCGGTTGAGATGCAGGTTGAGTCCCTCAGGGTACAGGCATATGAAGACGAGGCCAACTGCATAGCTCTGGCCGAAAGCTTGGACATGCTTGAAGAGAAGAGAGAAAAAGCACAAATGAGGGTGGCAATATACCAACAGCGCGCCGCAAGGTACTACAATTCGAGGGTGAGAGAGAGAACTTTTAGAGTTGGCGACTTGGTGCTGAGGAAGGTACTCCCTAACACGCGAGACCCGGTAGCAGGAGTGCTGGGGGCAAACTGGGAGGGGCCCTACCAAGTTGCTCAGTGCATACCCCCGAACACTTATAAGCTGGCGCGCATGGACGACACCATCATACCTCGGGCGTGGAACGCGGAGCACCTTAGGAAGTACTACCAGTAAGGCGCCCACATCTGGTGGTAAAAGGACAAGTGTTGCACGCTATCTTAGTATGATAGAGAAGAATCAAAGAGGTTACTTAGATAACCTCTTGAGTAGGTGTGAGGATTTTTATTTTATTTTCTATGAAAATCTCATATGTATCATTGCAACTATTTGCATGAAACTGTTTGTTATGAATGTGATGAATGAAATTGCATGTTATGGGTGAAACTGTTTGCAACTTCATGTGTTATTTTCCTTCGCTACGTGGGCGTCAGCCAAAGTGCCCGCCGAAATAAATTTCACCAGACACTTGGGGGGCAGGATAGGAGGCAACAGCATGTGGCTAGCAAGGGGAACCTAAAAAGGGCCCTCTAACGGAGGATCCTAAAAAGGACCCCTTGCCCTCCTAAAAAGGAGGCCCCTAAAAGGGACCCTCTACCAAGAGGACCCTAAAAACGACCCCCTGTCAGGAGGACCCTGAAAAGGACCATATGCACTAGGAGGATCCTAGAAAGAGCCCTCCATCAGGAGGAAGTGACTCTAAAAAAGGACCCTTTGATGGGGGATCCCAGAGGGACCCCCTATACCAGGGCCTCAAACAAAGTCCTTGCAAGGCATCCCTTGGGATCGCAAGGATTAGCTACCCTTGTGAACACCAAGGGAGGCCATAGGGACTTACAAAAAATGTATGGTAACGACAATAATAAGTCTAGAGCGGCCACCAAGCCACCTAGCCAAAAAGGGTCCCAAAAGAGACCCTTGCAAAAATAGTACTATGAATAACGACGAGAAGGACGCTTCTCGCAAAGAAATAACAAGCGCGTGCAAGAATATATAAAAGGATAGCTAGGACCCAAGGGGTCAAAATATCCTTATAAAAGTAACCAAGAGGCACCAAAAGAGGTCCCAGTGAACCCTTTCACATGGGCTCCAAAGGACCTCCAGCCTGGTAAATAAAAGAGGGGAACCAACCAAACCCCATCATACACGCTTAAAAGGGCCTCAAATGCAGTCAAATAAGAGATAAATAGCAACACATGTATTTATACGTTGAAAAAGAAAGTTCCGAAGATAGTACAAGAGTTACGCTAGAAAAATAATAATGACAGTCATATTACAAAGGCCCGAAGTACAAAAAAAAAAGGAAGAAAGCATACACCCATGGAGGGCTAGCCGGCAAACGCTATGAAGTAACTACTTCAGGGCCTCCTAATGTGGGCGCTCCACGTGGCCGCTCGAGCGACGGCATGTTCACCAAAAGACGAGAAGTCGAAATTAGGATCCTGCCTCCACACATTGTAAAGGGCACGGTCTATGGACCTGCGCTCGGTGGTAGCCCTCTCCGCCTCCAAGGAAGCATTCCTCTCCTGCGCCGACTGAAGTTCGGCCCTGAGGGCCTCGACTTCGGCCTCCAACTGGGTAGCTCTCTGCTGCGACGCGGCCGTAATAGCCTTGGCCTCCTGGAGTTCACGCTCCAAGCGTTTAACCTTGTCCTTTAGCCCCTTGGTCTTGGCCTTTACTTCCTTCCTCTTTAGTATCAAGTCAAAAAATTTGGTCCGAACCTTTGACAACTTAGCTTAGTTTCATTAAGCTCTTTCTCGAGCTCCTGGACCCAGGCTGTAAGGCAGTCCCGCTCAGCAGTAGACGCGGAGAGGTTGCTGGACGAGTCAGCATACCGTAGAGACACGGTGTAGGCCTGCACAAGAAAGTTAACAGCATCAACAATAAGTAACAAAAAGAAAAACGCATGTACATCTATACATAATAGTGACCGACGCAAGGTGCAGGAACTCACCCAGGCCGTGGCGCGCCTTAGGGTGTCCCCAAGGTCCGACTGAGTCACGTTCCCAAGACCATTCCAGTCAGATACAGGGAGGCTCGAGGCAATTTGAGTGTATCGCTGTCCGTAAGATGTTGCCATCCGAGTCACCCAAGGCTCCTCCTCCGTACTGGGGGCACCTGGTTGGATGAGGACAGACGACCCACTCACCGAAGCGGAAGGGGGCGCAGTGAAGGTGAAAAACTGAGACTCTGGTAGGTCAGAGGGGGGCTCCGCAAGGTCGACGTAATCAGCCCCTGGTGATCCAATATCAAGAGGAACCTGAGGGAAGGCGTCGCATCCATCAGGGTCAGGGGAAGCATAACACCCTGGTGCGACATGTTGGTCCTGAGGTTGGAAGGCCATGTCCTGGTTGTATGGGTCATAAGGGGGGCATCCCCTGGGGGACAGGGGTCGCTGGTGAGATCCCCCACATTCAAGGGGGGCTTCCTCCGGCTCCTCCTCAGCCTCACCATCGTCTAGGAACGGCTCGGTCGGCGTAGCCATTGTCTTCTTAGACCCAGTAATTGACCACAGGAGCTTGGGGTCAGAGACCGGGGACAGCTGGTGGAGGTTGAGATTTGCCATAGTAAATAAGAATGCCGCCTTCTTCATGGTGGAGTCAGCATTGATGAGGTCATTCACGGCCTTCACCTCCGACCCAATGACCGAAGGAACAGCAAATTGCTCTGCATGATCCACGCCAGCGTCAGTACAAGCATGAGTGCAAAACAATAAGTTCTAATAAGAAGAAAAGAAGGACCAGGGTACTTACTGGGGGTGGCGCGAAAGTGTTCACGAACAGAGAGAGGGCCCTCTACGAAGAAAAAGTCTTGCTTCCAAGACCCTGTATTGGACACTGAGCCCTCTATCAAGGGGAGCTCGTTATTGGCCTTCTGCAGGTAGTAAAAGCCCTTGGACTTGGGGGATCCCATGAGGTTGTACAGGAAATGCACCTCTTGCGTCGTCAGGGCGCGTTCAGCCCGTTCCTTGAACCAAACAAAAAGGCAACTTAGGGTCAACCAACTGTTGGGTGATAGCTGAAGAGGGGCTAGGTCGAAATAGTTGAGAACCGCTACGAAAAACAGGTGCAAGGGAATGGTGCCACCCGCCTTCAAAATGTGTTCGCTCAAAGCCACAAGACCCTTCCTAGGGCGGTCGGCCCGGCATGCCTCCTGAGGAGCATATAAGGCGTATTCCGGGGGAACACGATAGCACTTCACAATTTCCTTCAATTTGTTCGCGGACACATGCAACACCAGCCCGGACGCTAGTAAAGGGGCGTCGTCCTGTTCCTGGATAGATACCTGTCGGCGTGCCTTCGGCATATCTGAAAAATCAAAAGAAAAATGTGAGGAAGAGACAGAACACTTGACCCTCCATTTTTTCTTCCTAGCAAGAGTTTTCCATCGAGGGAGCGATGGCGGAAGCGTTAAGCTAGGAAAAACTGAGACTAGGGGATGAGGAGAAGCGGTAGCAGCCCCATGATCGTCATCAGGCGAGGATGGGTTGGGAGGTTCGGGCGGAAGGTGTCCCTCCATAAACTCTAACTCCCACTGCAATTCAAAAAGGGTCATCCTAAGGCTCGCTATATGGTCACTAAGGTCTGGGGGTGAAGGTCCTCCGTCTCCTCTCGACACCGAGTCAATTTCGCTCTCCACTACCTAAATTTTACGCCTAAGTTCAGCCATGTACTCAAGGTGGCAGATGCGGGCCTGCCTTAAGGAGTCATAGTCCTGGTGAGGATTGCCCTCAGGGGACTCGGAGTCTGAGGACAGGTCAATAAATTCGGCCCCCGGAGGTATGTCGGACGGGCCGTCACTGGCCATGAGACCTCGTCCCGAAGGCGAAAATGGGTTCGTGTATAAATGAGGGGATGGCTACAAAACATAAAGGAATAGGCTTAATATCTCTAGATGCAAGCGTCCTAAATGGCCCACTATAGGGTATAATAAAGAGGGGCATGTAAATGGTCAAACTCACTACAAGCTCAGACTAAGGTACCCCATCCCGAGTAATGCTAGTTTGGACCCGATATATATAAAAAAAAAAAACAAACAATAAGAGAGGAAATGTACCTCGAGTGGTCAAGATGGAGCGTAGTTGGGGTCGATAGGAGGTCGAGGGACGAAAAGCACCAAAGGGTCAAAAATACGCATCTGCAAGGATGGACCAGAAAGATGTGTTAGCCACCAAATAAATACCCCAAAAAAAAATTAGCTCATATGTAAAAATAAATAAATGAAAAATGATGAAAATGAATTGAAAAAATAAAATAAAATAAGCTATGGCAAAAATGGGGTTGTGAGGGATTGAACCCCTTACCTCTTGAAAAAGGAAGGGCTCTCCAAACCACTAAGCCAAGGAAGTAAGGTGAAAATATTAGGCCATGCATAAAGGCCTATTTATAAGAGTCAAGGTGAATAGTCTACAAGAGTACCTAAAGGTCCTCTCCTAGACTGGGGGGGCAAGTGTAGACGCTCAATATTTCGCGCCCATAAAAGAACCAAGTCATGTGATGAGGTCCCTTAAAGGCCTACATGCGTGCTTGAGCCACGAGACGCTCGGGGCGCGACCCTCTCACGACGGCCTCACATGCCTAAGATTGTGCCCTGCGAGGTGACCTCTCGTGCCTAGGTGTGTGACGCATAAGGGAGCCTCGTGTGACCCGGGGGAAGTCTTGTTGGCAGGCCTCGCATGCTCAGAACCAAGCCCCACAAGACGACCCCGCGTGCCCAAGCTCACACCCCAGCAGCATCGGCCTCGCGTGGCCTCATGTCACCAGCAGCATCGGCCTTGCGTGGCCTCGTGTCCGAAGCAGCCTCGGCCTCGCATCCGAGCGAGGCCCCTGATGCACGCCCCGCCTCGCGTCTAAGCCCGCGTGGCCTCACTGGAGCACGTTCGGCGTCGCGCCCCGGCACCATAGCCTCACACCTCAGCAGACGTTCAGCCTCGCGCCCCGAGCGAACCACACCATCACATGGCCACGCGAGAGGAGGAGGGCCTCGTGAGCAGCTAGGGAGCCGCATCATCAATAGGCCTTCCAAGGGGGCCTCGCGAAGGAATAGGAGCCACGCCACCTGGTGGCCACACGAGTGAAGCCATGCACCAAGGGAGCCGCACCACCAAGGGGGTCGCAAGGAAGGTGTCTCGCCACGCATCCTTAGACATCCGTCAAGGCCACATGCCTATCGCCTAGGCTCGTGGGTGGCCTCGGGGTGCTTCAGGCATCTCGTGCCACGGACCTGAGACCCCCACCTCATGCCACGACCATTACACGCACCCAGGGTCCCATTCCTTACACCCTGAGACCCCAGTGCTTAGAGGCTCCAGTACGAGTCGAATGGAACGTACTTGTACGATCTAGTACGGGGTACGGCCGCTAAGACATTGTATGTCGAGTATGGACACCCATACTAGTGAGGTAGTGGGAGTGCTGGGATAAGAGTTGTGGCCCGTACGTCTACGGCTAGGAGTCAGAGCTGACACCACTACCACCTGCGCCACTATGCTTGTCACCACTCCTCAGGCATGGGTACGGACAAGTAGTGGAGGCATCCTTCTGACGCCTGCCCCTGTACTGGATGTACGACCACAACCTCTGATGCCATTCTCTTGACAGAGTACTTATGTACCCCTTTGGTCTCCTGGACCACCATGTACCCAGGGCCATTAGAGCCTACTATAAAATGAACTCTAACTCCACCTGAAAGGGGGTTGGAAACTTTACTGTAACAAAGGCTTGATAGTGAATGAAAGATTGATTTCTCCATTGTTATTCTGTCATTGTTCTTGAGTTATTACTTAGATTTCTATAGCTTTTTTTATTAACGATCCTTACTTGATAATTTTTTCCAACTCAACTTAGTTAACGAGTTCTCACCGTCAACAACAACAGTCAAGGGTTAGGCCCTATCAGTATCTCATGCTCCCTATTAATCATACATATTAAAGCATTCATATTCCTTTCAAACACTTAGGCATATAAGCACAAATATACAATTACCAAACCCTGAGTCAAGCTTATCTTTAACGGCGAGTGTACATGCCTAGCCAGTCTTCAAGAACCCTTAAACCTAGACAACTCTGATACCAAGTTGTAACACCCTAGATAACCAAGACCGTTACACTGTGTTTTTAAATGTGAAAGACTTGCTAATCAAGTCGTTTAGTTGAAAACGTGTCCCTAAAGTTATAATCAAGTTAGGGTTAAAATATTTTGGTCATATACGGATAATTTTTCATTTGAATAAACGTTTAGTACATGGGATCCCAAAAACAGGGTTAAAGGACAAATTTACAAACTTCCAAAAGTCGAATACAAGAAAAGGCCACTCTAATGGAAAAATATACATTTTAGGTTTTATGTCCCTGTACAAACCCTCGATTGTGGCAGACAAGCAACTAACAATGTACACCTCGCCCCAGAGCTCTCCAACTCATGGTTGATTCATTTTACCCTTGCCTTTACCTGCACGACGTAGCACCCGTGAGCCAAGGCTCAGCAAGAAAACCATATAGCAAAGCATAATAAATAATAACAATCGAATGATCCATAAAATAGTTTACCAATTATTCAGCATGTCATAGCAGTCACCTAATCAAAGAGGACAATCAACGATTCACAAGCCATTCATCTTAGTATTTAATAAGTTATAAGCAACAGATTAGCAATAGAAAACATATCATTACTCAACATTTATCATAATTTATCCTACAATACTCAGGGTCGACACCCTTGGGCCACACCCTCTATTTAACCCACTGACTCCGGCTCGCTTAGGCCGAGCTTAGTGATTATCTAGCTGACCTCAGCTCTCAGTGGCTGAGCTGCGTCTTGTGCGCAATTATCAATCTCGTCACTCTTAGGTCATTTATTTCATGCTTACATGGCATAATCTTACAACAGTTGTATTCAAATATAGGGAACCTAAGTCCCAACACAGCCACACATGGGTGCATTTTTCTTACCTTTAATTTCCGAGCGGAGAAAGTGAAATGGTTCTGAGCAGGATCCTTAGTCTAGCCTTGACGATAAACCTAGTCACAAAGGCCAATGGGTATCCATCAACTTCCAATAGAAATAAAATACCTAGGAGACGAAAACTAGCCTCCAGGACCTTAATTTCTACTAAACCGGGTAGTAGAAATTGTCTCGAGCGCTTAGGTTCGAACCCCTGAGCCCTACCAATTCTTGAAACAATTCTAAGGGTAAAATCCCCAGGTGGGTCACGACTTGGCTTAGTGGGTCGCGACTTGTCCCCAAGTCAGAGAGCAAGGACCCCAACCAAAAGGGGAGGCGAGCTGCGACTTAGCCAAGTAGGTCGCGGCGCGCCCCCTTCAAACCCAGAAAAAATATGGGTTTTCCTCCTCCTTCTCCCCAGCCAAGAACACCAAGCCTCTACCCAACATTTTCCCTATCAACTCCCCTCAATTCAACACTAAACCAGCCACAAATTCAAGACTAAATTACACATTTTAATCACCCAAAATCTTAGCAACAATGCCAAAATCATTGTCCCAATCCTTCAATTATTATCACCCGAAAAACTCAGTTTAATTCAACACTCAATTCACACTCAAAAACTCATAATTCTACCTAAACCAATTCAGCAAAACACAGAGGTTAATACCAAGGTTCTTACCTCAAATTGTAGCCCAACTTCCTAGCAGGATCCTTGCACCAATTCAGCTTAAATTCCTTGAATTCTCCTTTGTTTTCCCAGCTTAAACTCCCAGCCAAGGCCTAAACCTCTTCCTTTCCTTTCCTTCCTTAGCTTCAAGCAAAATGAGAGTGAGAGAGAAAGAGCAAACCGTGAGGGAGAAGGAGAATTATTCTTATAGTTTCCTTTAGCTTCTAGTTCTCTCTATTTTCCTAAGTCTGAGTGTTGACCCTTGATTTGGTCAACGACATGGAGTCAAGTAAAGTGACAAAAACAAGATGAATTCAAGATAAAAAGATAAATGGCAACAAAGTTTTATAGTGGTTCGGCCCTAAGAAATGGTAATAACCTACATCCACTTAGTGTTCTTATTAATGTAGAGTCCCCAAAGCGGTGATCAATGAACGAGGGCTCACGAGTTTCACCAGCTTGAAGATGAATACATATTTGACCAATAAAAACACTATAATTCTTCCTCTTTCTTCCCAAAAGTCCCCCAAAAAAAGTCCCCTCTCTTGAGCCCTTTGAGTCTCATTTATAGGCTCAAGGAGTTCTTCATGACTTGATGGGCCTTAATTACATTTAATACAAGAGTATCCAAATAATAATGAAAATCCCATCATTACATAAATGCGGAATTACGTATCTGTAGAGAATATCTTAAATGTTGTGACCAGACTGGTCGCCCATAAAATATGTCGAAGAGGATGCTAGGACTACAGTCGACCAGCAATCCCAACAAGAATCTCCTGCTGCTCAATAATTTTATTTATTTATTTTTATTTGTAACTGGGACATACGAACCACGGTCCGTGATGTCAAGACAAATTTTGTAGCATAGGGCAGCTTCATTTTAATTACTAATTACATCCGAGTAGCAACTGCTCACGATGTAAGACATTCCACTTTGATATTATAATATTTGCTATTTATTATAACATATGCTCGCATGACCAAACTTAGCATAGCACTTTGTTTCCATTTTACAAAATCAAAAAAAATTGAAAAATACTTTAAGTGTCGTAGTATGCTTTCCCTTATTTTTCTCATGTGTTAACATATGCTTGTTGGTATGCTTTGCTTGCTTAGTACCTTATATGCCTCCCAAGTGATTGAGGAGTTCAAAGTTCTCAGCCACTTGCCATGACCAAGGCCTATTCGAACATTACTGCTCGTGCCATAGTAATTAAAACGATAATATAGCAAAACAACACACGTGATGAGCAAATACTTGTAATAAATACAATAATTGGCTGCGCATAGTTCCTTTTATTTCTCGTAATAAATGGACAAAATTGTGTCTGAACGAATGATCAAAAATTGATCTTACACTTGTAAGCAACCAGTCATTTAATGAGCTGGCCCTTATTCATAAACTTGTAAAAAGTGAAATTAATACCAACCAGTTCTTTAAAAATAACTATTTATTGATAATACTTGCGCAGGTGTTCTTCATTCCAATAGTGAGGAATGAGATCTCCATTCAAGCGAGCAAGTTTATATGTGCCTGGTTGGAGGACTTCTTCAATCTGATACGGACCCTCCCAGTTAGGTCCAAGCGCTCCGGCAGCTTAATCGGGTGTGTTAAGAAAAACTCTTCTAAGTACTAAATCTCCTACGTTAAACTTTCCTTCTTGTACTTTAGAGTTAAAATATCGAGCCACCTTTTGTTGATAAGCTGCCACTCAAAGTTGAGCTTGGTCGCGCCTTTCATCGACCAAATCCAAAGACTCCATCAGTAACTGATCATTAGTACTCTAGTCGTATGCCAACCTTCTATGTGATGGTGGGTCTAACTCAACAGGCAACATGGCTTCATATCCATAGGCCAGAGAAAATGGAGTATGGCCTGTTGCTGTTCGATGGGATGTTCTATACAACCAAAGGACTTTTTGTAGTTGTTCTGGGCATGCCCCCTTTGCTTCTTCAAGGTGTCCTTCAGGGTCTTGTTGACAGCTTCAACCTGCCTGTTTGCTTGCGGATGAGTTATTGATGAAAAACTCTTGATAATCCCGTGCCTCTCACAAAAATCAGTGAAAAAATCACTGTCAAATTGTGTGCCATTATCAAAGACAATTTTCCTTGGCAACCCATATCTACACACAATGTTCTTGACCACAAAGTCGAATACCTTCTTGGTCATTATTGTTGCAAGTGGCTTAGCTTCGGCCCACTTCATAAAGTAGTCAACAGCAACTACTGCATACCTGACATTTCCCTTTCCTGTGGGCAAAGACCCAATCAAATCAATCCCCCATACTGCGAATGGCCATGGACTTTGCATCTGTTTGAGGTCATTTGGGGCTACTTGAGGTATCTTGGAGAATCTTTGACACTTGTCAAATTTCTTAACAAAGTCCATAGAGTCCTCACTCATGGTAGGCTAGAAGTATCCTTGCCTTAGGATCTTTTTTGACAAACTCTGCCCCCCATCATGATCTCCGCAGAAACCTCCATGGACTTCTTGCATTAGTTCCTTGGCCTTTTCCTTAGAAACACACCTTAATAGTGGCATTGAGTATCCTCTTCTATATAAAATTATGTCGACCAGAATGAATTGATCCGACTACCTCTGGAGGGTCCTTGCTTTGTTTCTTTCCACTGGCAACACTCCTTGCTTAAGGTATCTAATGAAGGGCGTCATCCATGTGTCTGTCGCTTGGATCACCAATGAAGACTCTTCTGCTTGAATGCTTGGTGCTAACATATGCTCAACTGGTACTATATTTAAGGTGTCAGCATCCTTCGCGCTTGGTAACTTGGCCAAGGCATCGGCATTTGAGTTCTGATCACGAGGTACTTGCTGGAGGGTATACTTTTCAAACTGTGCCAATAAGTCCTTTGCTTTGTTCAAATAAGCAACCATCTTGAGACCACGGGCTTGATATTCTCCTATAATTTGATTAACCACTAGCTGGGAGTCACTGTAGATCTCAAGGCTAATCTTAATCTTGCGAGTAGAGCTTCGTATTTAGCTTCGTTATTGGACGTTGTAAAGTGGAATTTGATTGCACAATTGAATCGATATCCTTCGGGCGTGACTAAGATCAAACCTGCTCCAACATTGTGCTCGTTGGAAGAGCCATCTACGAACAATTTCCATGAAGGAGTTTGACTTTGGAGTCCAGGTTCCTCCATTTGTCAAACATTCTCTTCGAAATCCCCAAAGTGAGGATCTAAGTCTCTATCCTCCCTTTGGGCAACACCTTATTTGGTGACTTGTTCACTTGATTAGGCTTGTACTTCATCTGCCAACAACAACCTATTTTTACTTTTTCCCCCGATTCGCCTCTTTTGCCTTGGTAATCGAGGAATTATAACATTCTCGCGCTTCCTGTTGGTTTCCCAACACGCATCCCACTCCTGCGTCGGTTGGAAACTTCATGGCCAAGTGCCAGACCGAGGTCACGGCTTGCAGGTCGACTAGAATAGACCTTCTAATCATAGCATTATACACAGAAGGACAATCGACTACTATGAAAGTAGCGAGTAGTGTCATGTTCGCAGGTGCCACTCTTGCTGTGACTAGAAGTCTAATCGACCCAGTTGGTGTGAGCCCTTCATCGGAAAAACCATAAATGGTTTGGTTACATGGTTCCAAATCTTGTACTGATAACTTCATCCTCTCCAACAAAGATTTGTACAGAATGTTGACTGAGCTTCCTATATCCACCAATACTCTCTTAACCATCATATTGGCAATCTGGACATCCACGATCAGAGGATCCAAATGTGGGAATCGAACATACTGAGCGTCAAGCTCAGAGAAAGTTATCGGTTCTTCCTCTGTTCGAGCTTTTTTGGGAGTTTGCTCCTCTACGTTTAGCATTTCAATGTCCTGGTCGTGACATAAGGTTCGGGCGTACCTTTCCCTTGCCTTCCCACTATCACCCGCCAGGTGTGGGCCACCATAAATGGTCAGCAATGTACCAGCAACTAGAGCTGGCTGTAAAGGGGGCGAGCGTTGGCGTACAGGTGCTTGCTCGTTGCCACCTTAAGCCTCTTGCTAAGAACCTCCTGCCACTCGCACATACCTCCTCAGGTATCCTTGTCTAATAAGTAACTTAATCTCATCCTTGATCTGGTTGCACTAGTTGGTGTCATGACCGTAGTCGTTATGAAAATGACAAAACTTAGTAGTATCTCTCTTGGAGATGTCTTTCCTGATTGGGGTTGGTTGCCTGAAGGGAACAGTTGTGTGAGTGGCCTAATACACTTCTGCTTTGCTATCGACTAGGGCCATATAATTGCTGAACCTCGGCTCATATCTGTTACTTTTAGGGCGCTTGTTCTCAGATGTTGATGGTTCGTGGTTCGCTCTTTTTCTTCCATTTTTCCCATTATTTTTGTCATTGCCATTGGGTTTCCCAGACCCATTGGCGGCTTTAGTGGGATCTTCTTTTGGACCCTGGTCGTCTGTGGGTAACTTCCCTTCGTTGGCTATGGCCTCCTCGAGCTTGATGTACTTGTCTGCTCGGTCCAGAAATTCTTGGGTGCTCTTGACCCCATTCTTTCGCAAACTATTCCAGAGGGATGAATGGCACCGTACTCCAGCAGTAAGAGCCTTCATCTTTCCTTCATTGCTTGCCGTCTTAGCCCCAGCAGCGACTCGCATGAAACGTTGAACATACCCCTTTCAGGGTTTCTCCCTCCTTCTGGCGTATCTCGACCAGCTGATTGGCCTCGGTCGGATGTACTCGACCAGCATAAAACTGTTCGTAAAACTCCTTCACGAACATTTCCCAAGACACTATGTTGGCTGGAGGGAATTTGAAAAACCACTCTTGAGCAGTCTCGGACAAGGTGGCTGGAAAGATTCTTCACCGAGCATCCTCTGACACCTTTTGGATGTCCATCTATATCTCGAATTTGTTCACATGAGATACAAGGTCTTCTAATCCAGTGAAGTTGGGCAAGACCGGCATCTTAAATTTGCTTGGAGTCTCAGCCATCGCAATTATTTTCAAAAACGGAGTGCCCTTTCTCCGGTCAAATTCAATGTGGGATGTTTGGTTCCCTACTAATTGTTGGACGACCTGATTTAAAGCATCAAGCTGGGCCTGTACAGCGTCTGACACTATTGGAGCGACTGGCGCTGAAGGTGCATACTCGTCATGTCTTTCTCTTTTGTCATTGAGAACATCCCCCAAATCTTCCTCCCCCTACTTTTGCTCACTCGCGCCCAGTTGATCAAAGACGTTGGGTTATCTTGGCTGCCCTTAGCATTCTGGCTCATTGGTCGGTTCTCTCTTGGGGGAGGGTTCTATTCTCCACCCCTCCCTTCTTGTCGCCGACCAGCATTTCTTCTGCCCGAATCCGTCTCATTATAGTCATCGCCATCCCTAAAGTGTGACCGACTATGGTGCGACCTACTGTTCGCTCTATTTCCCGCTCCCATTGCTGGCATGTCCCGACTGACAGGTGGAGGCCTGTGTTGGTCGGTAGGTCCTCAGGCATTATTATGTCATGGGGGACCCCTGACCGCAGAGCTTGATTCAACCTGCCCTCTGCTTGCAGAAGGACATTGTCCCATGCTCGGTGGGTTTGGCTCCTCAACAGTCTGGCGTCTAGGACTTCGGGGTGGCTTCTTAGCCCTATTCTACCTTTGCTGCTGGGGATTATCAGTGGCCAAGCCACGCTCTGTATGCTAGTGTAACCTTGGAATTCTTAGGTCGTTGGTTTACTGTTTACATGGCATAATACCATCCTTTCAAATCATAAATTTTAGGGAACCCTTAGTCCCATTACAAATACACAAGCGGGTGCAGTTTTCTTACCTTTAATTTCCACGTTCATTGACTACGAGCGACGACTCTCGAGCACGATCCGCTTCCCGAGCCCTAGCTTAACACCTAGTCACAACCAAGGTAATGGATTCCATTAATATTCAAATAAAGGTTTCCGGGTACAATGCTAGCTTCCGGGACATCGAATTCCACCAAACACGGTGGTGGAATCGATCCCGAGCACCCTAGGTTAGGTTCCCGCACTTAAAATCCCCAAAAGATAAAAAATGCACCTAAGGGCTGCGGCGCCGCGGCCCACCCCTGATATAGAACCAAGCCCCTCTGAAGGTAGACACACGTCGTGGCCCTGCCCTGTGGCGCCGCGGCGCTCCCCTTCGGCCGAGCCTCTCTGGCTCCTTCGCTTCATAGGGCCGCAGTGCTTTAGAACAAAGTTGCGGCCCACCCCTTCGTGCCCAGCAAATCCACCATTTCTAACATCCTAACCTTATTCAAAACCACCCTAAAGCACCCTAATATCAAAACCCATTAATCACAAGACTTTTAACATGATTATAACAGCATAATCCAACAGAAATCCAGCTTAAAAACTCATTAAAACTCCACTTTGATTTCTGAAACCCAGCAACCAAAGAACTCAAAAACCAGTCATGCAAACTTAGAATTTAAGCTCTAAACTACAAATTGAAGATTACCTTCTTTGATGAACCACTTCCTTAACAACTTTTGAGCTAAAACCCAAGCTTCTCAGCTTCAATTCAGCCCTTAAACATTAAAACCATAAACACCTTTAATTCTCAGCCAAAATTCAGAACTCTAGTGCTCAAGAATGAAATTCAATTCTTACCTTGATCCAGGTTCAGTGTTCCTTGGTTAGAGCTAGGCTAATCCCTCACAAATTCAGCACAAAACACAGAATTCAAGCTGATTCACCTTAGATTTCTATAGCCTTCTTGAGAAAGAAAAGAGAAGAGAGGAGAAGAGAAAACATGGGTTGGTTTGGGTCTTATGTTCTACTACTTTCTGATTGCTTAGTCCAGTCTTAGCTAATTAGATCAATCCCAAGGCTCGGGGTACCGAAAACGTCCCCGAGGGCAAATTGGTAAAATTCCCCAATATTCCCGCCTAGGCTCCCTAACCTCAAATATATCTCCATATATTTATTTCCATAACTTGATAACCCAGATAATCATCTAATACCCGAATTACCCCTTGACTTGCCCCAAGTCAAACATTAAGCCTCGTTGTGACTTTCCCGCTAACTATCTCCCTAGGATCGCCTCGAGTCGCACGCTGCAGGCTTACCCACATAATAATGTGGTTCTCACAAATATAGCTTACAACCACATTTACATTCATATAGCCATACAAATATGTTTATCATATAATCACACGTTAATTTAATAATTTCCACACAAAAACCAATTATGCCCTCCCAGCACACTAATCAAGGCCCTTAAGTCATATTAGTGATTTTGGGTCGTTACAAAGATGCAATGAGAAAATTTTCTTTACGCATCTGCAATTGGAAGTATGTTGTATGCTATGTTGTGTACTAGACCAGATATCTGCTATGCAGTGGGAGTAGTGAGCAGGTATCAATCAAACCCAGGACCAGAACATTGGATTACGGTTAAGCATATCTTGAAGTATTTAAAGCGGACTAGGGATTATATGTTAGTCTACAAGGGTGGTGTTATGAACCCTGTAGGCTACACCGATTCAGATTGTCAGACTAATGTCGATGACAAGAAGTCTACTTCTGGAATGGTGTTTACTCTTTGGGGTGGAGCTGTGATATGGAGAAGTGTAAAGCAAACTGCAATCTCAGATTCCACCATGGAGGCTAAGTACATAGCCACGTCAAAAGCAGCTAAGGAAACAGTCTGGCTAAAGAAGTTCTATTCAGATCTTGGTGTTATTCCATAAATGGATAAACCGCTTGTGTTGTTTTGTGACAATATAGGAGCGATAGCCAACTCGAAAGAACCTCATATTCACAAGAGGAGTAAGCATATAGAAAGGAAGTGTCACATTAGTCGAGAATATGTGGCCAGGGGAGATGTGAAGGTTATGAAGATTGCATCTGAAGACAATCTTACAGATTCATTTATGAAGACATTGCCATAAGCTACATTTGATAAGCATGTCAAGGAAATGGGATTAGTAGAATTAAGGCATTAGTTTCAATTAGTGCAAGTGGGAGTTTGTTGGGGTTTTATGCCCTAATTAAAACTCAATTTCTTTGTAATCTCATTTATTATCAATAAAAGAATAGAAATCATTTTTTGACTTGGTCAATCACTTTGGTCACATGTTTTATTTTCATGATTATTTGTTTGATATAAACTTTTATTAAATCTCAAGGATATAGCTAATCGTATTTATAGTGATGTAATCACAATGGAATATAAATATGATTATATGTTCAAATATAAGTTAGTCCTAAGATTAGTCAGTGCACAGGATTTATACTGACTTGCCAATCTACGATATGATCTACTTACACATTGTAGTGTTATGTTCTTTCCAGAACATTAGCATAGTAGATAAGATCGGATGTATTTGTTACATTAGACTGTACTGATATTGACAATAGATAGGATAAGTAATATTTCCGTTATTATCTATTCTAGTCATAACATATAGTTGACCATAGGTCAATTCAATCTCATTTCTGAGTGGTTAGTATTCTAATTGATTGTATTATTTGAGTTCTTTGACTTGTTCGTTACCAGCTTACCCTACGAACTAGCCCATACTTACATCTTGGGAACTCAGTATTATAATTGAGTGGGAGTGTTCATCATAGATATGAACATCTATAGCTTCTAATGAAGAAGTGAAACGATGGTTTCCTTTTAGTTTGGTTCAAGGTGCTAAATGATAGAGATCTCATTTCAGTAATTAATATTAGTTTATTGAAATATCATTTACAAGGAACTAAGTGTTTTAAGGATAAAATACAATGAGGGGTAAAACGGTATTTTTAAGTCTAATCTCATTGTAGACCGTTTATAGAGGATTGAGTGACAATTATGGTTGTAACAATGGATAATTAATAGCGTATCTACATTGCTTATAAAGCATTCTATGAATTCAAGAGTGCAATTCCAAGTCTTTAGTGGAGTCACGAGGAATTAATAAGTTAGTAAATTTATTTGTTAGATTTATGATAACTTATTGGAGCTTGATTTCTTAGGCCCATGGTCCCCACTGTACCTTAGATAAAATCATCTAGATAGTCTCAATTAATTTATTTAATTATCAATTAGAATTATTAAAGTTGACAACGTCAATTTTGGATAGTTTCATAGAGTTATGTAATTTAGAGAAGAAAAGAGAAATTGTGGCAGATTTATTAATTAAGATACATTGGTATCTAAATTAATAAATAAGTTTAAATCAAGGTTCAAATTATAAATAATTAATTTGATAAAGGATTTGAATAATTATTCAATTAATTAAATCAATAGAAAATAATACAGACCTTGATTTTAAGTCTAACGGGCTTATAATCAAATGGGAAATTTCACGGGCCTAAAGCCCATGATAATTTCGACCTAGGGATGATATTATCTATTATTGTATTGGTTTTTTAATTAAATGAAATGGCCTAATTGAGTCTATAAAAGGAATGCTAAGTGAGAGATGAAAATATAAGTTTAAGATTTCTGAAACACAAGTTTATGAGAAGATCAGAAGATCTATTAGGTTTTAGATTCTCTCTACTGCGTAAGTCCTTTTCTAAGCCTCAATTTTTCTCTTCTATTCTTCTTATTCTCTTTGTATCTATCTCATGTGTTGAGAATTGTCCACCCTAATCTAGGTGATTCTAAGGATACTTTGGAAGACTGTGAAGAAAATTGAAGATCGGTTCAGTTTCTTGGTGATACTCTGCGACAGAAAGGATGCAAGGGTTAGAGAAACTGAAGGAATGACTCTATTATTCCGCTGCGTATAATGTAAGTGTTCTTATCATTATTTCTCTTTGAATTCAATTTTAGAAACATGTTCTAGGTTGTCTCATATTAACTTGTTTAATATTAGATCTACATGAAAATAAATAAAGATCCAGTATAAGTTTTCCTAACAATATTCACGTTATTATATTTACCTTATGTGTTTTTTTAATTACAAAAATACTACTTTTGCCTCTTCCGTGTATTTTTTATTGATTAAGTTTTTTTTTAATTTTTTTTTACAATTTGCCACTCTTCACAATACTTTTGCCTCTCTCCATTGCTTTTTTCTGCTCCACAATCACACTAGTCTCTTAATTTTTTATTTTTCCATAAAAATTGTGTTCTTAAAGGTTATTTAAGCCCACGTTCTTTGTTGTTATATATAGCATTATCTATCATCTATGGCTCTCTTACGATCGGCATCTTCTACTCATTCTCCTTCTGTTAAAAAAATTCCAAAGCCTCCAAAGATTTCTAAACAAGCTTTGCTGATGGGGAAGAAAGCTTCTATGAAGCAGATTGAAGAGAAACCAAGCTCTCATAACTCGCCCAAAGTCGAGTCATCGAAATCCCAATCACAGAAACAGAAGTTGGTTTCTGATGCTTTTGAAAGGAGGAAGGCAAAAATAAATGAAATCAAGTAAAGTTGTGGGAGATGATCTGATGAAATTTGTTGTTAAGGTTTGCATGTTGTTTGTATTATATTGTTTTGATGTTGGATTTTAGGGTTTTCCATGTCTTTTTTTTTTTTGGGATCTTTTTTACTGTTGAATGTACCAAATGTGTTTGTAGTAATGTTTGTTTGAAGATGTATTGTAAGTTTTAGTAATTTGACCATTTTAAAGTTTCTTATATCATCATGTTGTTTGGTTGTGTTATTAGTGTTGTTCTGTTTAGGTTTTTTTTTTTAATTTTATTGTGTGTTGGATCGTGATTTACAATTGAATGAAGCTAATGTGTTTGTTTTAGGGTTTGTTTTAATGTTTGTTTGAAATTGCATTATAAGTTATTAGGTTAATTCATAGTTTTAGTAATTTGCCTATTTTAAAGTTTCTATTATCATCATGTTGTTTGCTTTTTTTTATTATTGTTGTTTTGTTGAAGATTTTTTTGGAGCTTATTTTTTATTTTTGTTTATGTTTTATTGTTGTTGTTTCTAAGTTTACTATGTATTTTTGTTGTTGTGTGGTTGTTTTGGTATTATTTTATTATTGTTTTTTTGGTTTTGTTTGGATGTTCATTGTTGTTTGTGTTATGTTTGTTTTGTTGTTTTATGGTTGTTTCATTACTATTTTTGTTAATTTCATTTATATATATATTGTTGGATTGGCATTACTTAATCAATCCGAAGCAGGATTTTATCGCCCAGGTTGTATCATGTTGTACTTATCAGATTATTAAGGACCTTAATAACTATTTGTCTGATAAACAAAAAGAAATGGTTTATGAAACTTGTTTTGGTACTTTCTTGAATCTTCCTGCATTTAATCCTCAGCCTCAATTAATGCATGGGCTGTTATTGAGGAAAATTCAGTAGCCAAGTGAGTATGAACTATAGGTTATGGTTAGTGATATTAGGCTGAGGTTTAGTATTGAAGAGTTTGCTTTGATTTATGGTTTAGAATGTAAAGGGGGGTGCAATAATTTGAATTTCAAACAAGAGTCAGATAGCTTTTTGGATAAATATTGGCCAAGTTTAGTGAGTGTTTTAGGGCTAATAGGTGGGGCGATGATGATGAAGATGTTGTAAAGTTAGTTGTTATGTATTTTGTGCAGTGGTTTCTACTTATTTTTAGGAAGGAAAAACAAATTATGCATGAAAATTTAAATGTTGTTGATAGTGGTTGTTATAGTGAGTATGCATGGGGTAAGAAATCTTTTGATGAAACCATTATGTCTTTGAAGGGTAAATTAGATAATTGGTACAATGTTGTACAAAATTCAAATGAGGAGAAGAAAGTTAAACCTTATTATAAATTGGTTGGTTGCCCACATGTGTTTCAAGTCTGGTTTTATGAGTGTTGCCGCTATATGGTTGGGAAGTACTGCGAATTGGTTTCTGAAACTATTCCAAGGATTGCTAGGTGGAGTTGTTCTAGTACTTCTGATCTAAAATTGTTGAAGGTTATTGTTTTTGATATTCCAGCTAAGAAGATATAGTTTTATGTTGTTTATATGTTAGTTTACCGTTGTTTTAGCATTGTCTGCCTATTACATTTTAACGTTTTTATGTTTTTATGTTGTTGTTTTGTAGTTTATGTTGAAAAATCTGAAGCCAAATGATAATGAGGTTGTTTTCTACAAGTTGGGTGGATTTCCTTTCAACGCAGATGTTGATGAAGTTGGGGAAGCAAAAGTAGATTATGTATTTAATGTGGATCCTATAGGTGGTGAAATCCCAACAACCCTCCCTGATGGGTCCGCCCAATTTGATTCTTTAAATGCTAAGATGGATTCGATGGTGTCTAATCATGAAGGAATGGCTGCAAAGTTATTGTATTTGAAGGAGTATGTGAAGTCTCAATTTATTATTGTTACTGCTCTATTTTCTGCTATGCAGAAGAAGTTCAACAATGTTTTTGTGGATGAATTTGATAAGGTAGGGTTGTTTATATGTTGTTATGTTATTGTTCTGGTTATGTTACAACTATGGTTCATGCATATATGTTTGGTTGTTTTATTTTTTGGTTTTTAAATGTAGAGTGAAGAGAATGATTCTGATGATGATGATAAAGGGAGTGACAGTGATCATGAGAAGAGTAATAGAAATAAAGAAGCGTTTAACGAGGAAGAAGAAGAAGATGTTGGGAAAGATGAAGGCGAAGACAAGGGGGAAGAAAGAAATTCTGGTGTAGATATTAAAGGAAAGCAAAATGAGATTAGTTAAGAAGATGATGATGAGGTTGACAATGAAGACACTGAGAGTGACAAGGAACATAAGGTATCTTCATAGCTGACTTCAGTCCACTCATGGCATCAAAATGAAGATTACTTATTGTTTTTGTTATTATGTTTGAAACTTTAGTTTTTTGTTATTTTGTTAAATGTAGTTTTTTTTAACATTGTTTTTTGTTTTTTTGGGACTTAAAATAGGTTTAGTTATTGTCATTTTCTTTCTTTAATGTATTTTTTTTTATGCATATCCATTTTTTGGATAATTATCATTGAATGGTTGTAATTATTTTATATTTTTCAATGGATATTTTCTGTTTTGGTCAATGTTATTGTCAACTTTTTTTTTTTGCATAAAGTTATATATTCATTGTTATTGTTATTATATATTTTAAGTATGTATAGTTTTCTTTTTATTTATTCATTATTGTTGTTTTAGTGTTGCAATTTTGTTAATAAAATGACAAATTTCAGTAAATGTGTTTTTTATGTTGTTGTTTTTACAGGTGGCTGATGTTGTAGCAATGTATCTAATGTTGTGAAACCTATGAAGGAGCATGAACTTGATGCTTCTAATGAATCTATGAATTTTGGAGATGATGCAGTTGTTTTATTTAAGGAGGACATAGCTGAAAACAATGTTGTTGTGTCTAAGGATGTTATTGATGAAAAAGATATTATTTTGGGTAAGGTAGTTTGTTTATTTTTATTTTATTTTTTTTTAAAAAAATTATCTTATTCCATTGTTCACTTTTTTTATTTTTATTTTTTAAGGCTGCCAGTGAAAAAGATTTTGATGCGTTTTTCAATGGGTTAAGTCAGCTTCAGATTGAAGAAACTGTGTTGTTTGGACTAGAGATTGTTTCAAAAATGAAGGTTTGGGTTGTTGTTTATTTGTCGGTGTTTTATTGTTGACATATTGTTATGTATGTTTGCTATTATTGCATACATTTTTCAACCCAGTGTTGTTTTACAGATTCCTTCTAGTTCCTATGCAGTTGTTGAAAGCATGGTCAGTGGTGATTAATTAGGCCAGGAGGGACTTGGTGTTGTACCAACGCAAGAGTTTAATGCTGTTATTTCTGGTAGTGTTGTCGAGATTAAGGATAGTAATATTATAGAGAAAAGAATTATGAAGCCTGGAGTAGCTTTGAAATCTCCATTTCAGCTAAATTTTGTGTCTTCTGGTTCTGGTTCTAGTGAAGAATGTAAAGCATTTCAGATGGTGACTTATGTAGAAGGGTTGTTTCCGCTGGATGACAACATTGGAGAGATCCCTAATGAGGAGCATGAGAAGGAATTTGATCTTTGGCTTCTTGATGGTCGAAATAAAATAGCGAAGTATGTTATTAGTATTATTAGAAAAAAAAAATTATTTGATATTGTTCTTTTTATTTTGAATATGTAATTTCTTTATTTCAGGAAAAATAATGTTCATTTGAAGGGTAAGAATACATTTAATCCTGCCTTTGACTTTGGAGTTGATATAGTGAATGATAAGATGTGGTTCCATACACTTTCTCAATGTGGAGAATGTCTAACAGACTTAGTGAGTTTTTTTTTGTTCTTATATATAATTTTTGTATTTTTTCTAATGTTGGTATGGTGTTGTGCTTATGTTTTCATGATGTGGTTTATAAGAATTTATTTTGTTATTCTTTCATGTTGTTTTCAGCATATTGATGTCATATTCTATTACATAAGGAAGAAGGGGAAGTATTCAGTTTCTCCTAAGGTGAAGTTCACTACAACAGATTTTTTTTAGTGATACATATCTTCTCTTTATGAGAATTTTTTGTAAAAGAATCGGGATGCATCAGTTCTTAACCTTAGGCATTCAGTTGCTTAGTTTATAAAGGATAAAAAGTTTATGTGTGGTAAACCATGGATTGAGTGTGACCATGTTTTGTTTCCAATCAATATGAGGAAGGAGAGCCATTGGATTCTAGGGCATTTGAATATAAAGGAAATGATTCTTTACATGTATAACTCGTTGAAGTCTGGGCACTATGTAGCTGCATCTATGGCATCTATGGAGTCATATTCTATCTTGTTGTCATTGTTTTTTGAGTTGCTGAATTTTTACAATATTAGAAAGGACCCTAGTGCAATTTCTGTTGATTCCAAGACTCATTTTTTTATGTTGTTGGTGTTGATGGATTGCCTCAACAAGAGGACAAGTAAGTAATGCCCTATGTTTTTTTATTTGTTCTATTTAATATTTTTAATACTTGTTTACATTTTACCAATCCATTAAATGGTGTCTGTTTTGCAGTGATTGTGGTATTTTTGTTGCATCATTTGTTGAGTATTTTGTTGATTGCAAGAAAATTCCATCAAGTGATTTTTCAATTGAAGATCACCGTTCTAGATTGGTTTTTCTTCTTTATTCTTATGGCAAAATGAAGCAGATAGAGAATGTTGCTAGTCAACCTGAACTTCGAAAGAAGTCTCCTAAAAAAGTTAGTAAAAAGTTGGAAGAAAGTGCAAAAGGCTGCGTTTGAAGGATTCATGATTGTGTTTTTGTTGTCGGCAGCTTTGTAACAACTCTTTAGCAACAATAGAATAACTTCAAACATTGTGTTTTTTTTTTAATGTAATTTCAGTTTTCTAGATAATAGTCTAGCTTCTAGGTTTATTTTGGTAACAATTATCATGTTGGTACTATTTCATTTTCAATATATTTCCAAACTTTGATCCATCTATTTTTTGTCATTTTTGTTTGTTTGACTATTACAACTATATAGCAACAAGACAATAACATTCTCATAATATAAGCAATTATATTTTAAAAGAACAACTGGTCATCAATAATTATGACTTAATATCAGTATGATACATATGTCCCAAAATCTATAAAGACAATAAAAACAATATTTCATTGTAAAACAAGGGAGCAACAATAATTAATCAATTTCCTTCCAATGTTTAAGTGTTTAAAATAAAATAAAAATTGAAACCAATGTTATTTATTAGGTGATTTGATAAACTAGCATGTTTTTTTTGGGTTGTTGTTATTCTCAACTTCTTGGTGGTCGGGTTCGACATGTCTTCCTATTATGACCTCTTTGCCCACACTTTATGCACTTGTTCTTCTTTTTAGTTTCCCAAGCAGCTATAATTCTTCTTTTCTTTGGTCTTCCAGATTTCACTCTTTCAAATGGAGGCAACACTATGAAGTATTTGAAAAAGTATGGTAATTCTCAATGTTGTTGTTTCCCTACTAGATACACAGTTGCATCGTATGTTTCTAATCATACTTTTGTTGTGTAGTAATGTGAACAATAATCGTAGGAGGGTCTATGTTCATCTCCTTCATCACACCAAGAGCATGACCACATGGCATTTCATCCTTCTGAAATCTATTGCAAGTGAAAATTCATTCTTTGAGATTTACAATCCATGACTTATCTTCTTTAAATACCTCAAACAGATATTCATTTGCTGGTTTTACCTGTATTATATGTTATATAGGTATGGTGGAAACATTAGAGAAACACAATAGCAACAATAATGATTGGCAGAAATAATTGAAAAAAAAAACTAAAAAATTGATCAATGTTATAGTTAATCTCAAAGAGTATACGAAGTTGTTGGTGAGTGCCTGTTCTGCAACTGGTGTCAATATTGTCATTATTTTTTGAGCTAGTTTCCTATTAGTGTATATCCAATCTTGGAGTAATCCACGCAAACACTCCAAAAGTGTTGTGATAGGTACTTCTCCAGCTGCCACAGTGGCTGCATTAAGTGCTCAGCAATATTGGAAGTCATTACTGAATACCTTTTGGTTTTGGAGTAGAATCTTGACCATTTATGATATCCAATTTTAGGCAAATATGGCCTTATTCGCTTATCCAAACTGTCAAGCTCCTTCATATGATATTCGAATTTCTTTTATGTGTACGCGGTTGCTACAACAAAGAAAGGTACAATGTATTCCTTGGCATGTTTCTTGTAGGTTTTTTTCCAAATTGCTTAACAGGTGGAACATGCAGTAGCCATGTGTTATTTCTAGGAAAACTTTGTTTGTTGCTTTGATTATGTTTTCATGTCGATCTGGTGTTATACACTGGTCTTCTCTAACTCCATATGCTTCTCTTAATTTTGTGAAAAACCACTCCCATGACTTATTGTTCTCAGAATTTGCTATACAAAAAGCAAGTGGGAATATTTTACCTCATGCATCCTGTGCACTAGCAGAGAGCAACGCTCCTCCATATGTAGACTTCAAGAAAGTGCCATCAACAGCTATTATAGGTTTGCATTTTGCCCAACCTCTCAAAGATGCATTCAAGGCCATTAATAGAAACAACAAACTATCATCTTCGCCTTTTTCAATGTCAACTATAGTTCCAGATGGTTTTTTGTAGCATGTAAAAGTAACTCAGTATGAGGTTGTAAGATTCCTTTGAATTTCCTCGTAATTTGTTGAGTGTGTGTTCCTTACTTCTCCATGCTTTCATATAATTCATCTTTATACTGTATCTATCATTCAAGTTGCCTCTGGAGTGCATGTTGTTTTCAGGTTGAGGAACTTTGGCTTTATGTAGTTGCCTATTAATTTTGATGTTGTTTGTCGTTGATCACATAATCTGATTTCCAAAGAGCATGTGTGTATTTTGTAATATTTTCTGATGATGAATGCTTGTGTTGTTCCATTCCTTGATGTTCTTATGGACCACATGCAGTTTTTTTCCAAACAAATAATGATGTATTCTCTAGAGCATGATTTAAACACCTTGTATTGGGAGTGGTTTGTTATTGCAAAGTAGCTGAGAACGCTTTTTAGTGTTGCCTTGTCTTTGTAGATCTAACCAATTATGATTACAAGTGAATCTATATTGTTAAGCGGCTAGTCCTTATTCTTGTTGTTCTCTAGTTGTTCCAACATTTCTGCAGTGACTAACTTTGCATAGTCAATGAAGTCAAATGTTTCATTGATTTCTTCTGTGATTTCACATTCTTGTTGCTCTATTGTTGATTATGTTGTTCGTGGTCCATTCTCAATCATCGTCAATTCCGCTGTTATTGTTGGCTCTTTATATGCGTAGAATGGAATTTGATTTGATGTTGTTGCCATGTTGTCTATCGTGTTCACACACAGTGGATATCTTGTGAAGTCAGACTTGTTCATTTTCGGTTGCAAGTAGAAAATGAGACTTTCATCATCCACTATTTTGAGGGGTGGGTAGCTGTCTTTCACTTGATACTGTAGTTGCATTTGTGTTGTTGCAGGGTTGCAACGTAACTGCAACAACAATGTATGCGCAAGTTCTTCACATTTGCAATTTTTCTAGGTATCAATTCCCCACTAGGTTCAAAATCAACGTAATTCTTGTTGCCATCTCATTTTCTGTTGCTCTGAATCAGTATCGGTATTGTTTCCATTCGCTAACATATTAAATAGCAGGGTTACCATATGCAACAACTTACAAACAACTGTAAAACAACGTAAGAGCAACAAATAATATATAGAGTCTAAATTCTTCAGTCAATTTGTTAGCATAAATATCAAATATATTTTTTCAACATAATTGGATGAATAATGAAGAGAATTTATATGAAAAATACATACCTGGTTGTAATGTTTTAATGAGAATAATTGTTACAACAACTATTTTCCAACAATTTCTTCGATGATCTGAATTTTTCTACAAAATTGAAGCAAATATTATGAGATTATTCAAGCGATTTTGATGAATTAACTTTTACTTTTTTCTTGGAGTTTTTTGGTTGCTTACCTTATAGTTGACTTGATTTTATCAGAAATTGAATGTGTCTAGCCATTTTCAACATAGTTGTTGTTGTCTTTTTGTTGTAAACATTTCTGCCCAAAATCAAATAGTACGCCATTGTTGTTGTTGGTTTCTCAGATCGGGATCGGTTTGTAGATGTTGTTTTGTTTTCAGATCGAGATATGTCATTGTTGTGGTGTTGTTTTTCAGATCTAGATCGTATGTAGTTGGGAATTGTTTCAAATCGTAATCATCTGTAACTTTGTTGTTGTTTTAGGTCGAGCTTCATTGTGGTTTGGATTCGAAATCGTCGTGGGTCTCATGATAGGGTTTTTGGTTGCGGTTTCATTGTTGTTTGAGGTGGAGATTGGATATTGTTGCAGCCGGAAATCGCCATAGGTAACTCTTGATAAAGAGTATCAGTTGCCGCCTACGAGAGAAATGAAGTAATATTTTGTAATTTTCAATTTTTTTCGTACAAAAGTAAAAAATTTCGTGCTACAATAAATATGTAGTTTTTTTTACTTTTTCTCATTATAAAAAAATTCTCAATATGCAACCAATCTCCGTACTAACACTAGCGATGTACCAAATTGGCCCCTTCCTTCGACTAATATCCGTTCCAACACTGCATTTAAATTTTTGTCAGAAAAAATACAGTATTTAAATTCCTTCATCATCGATGACGTGTCCAAACTTTAAAAAAAACGATGTGGCAATGGGTAAACGTGGAAAATGTAGTGCGTGGAAATTAACCGGTTGCTTAACATGGCGGTTTAATCTGTCTTGGCTTACGCCCCAAGTCAATTACCCAACTCCCATCTTTTCTCTCATTTATTATATAAATAAACATTAACACGACCACTTTTTCACAATTTCTCCTATTTTTCTCTCTAATTCAGCCTTTTTCAGAATTTTTTCTCTTAAAAATATATTTGAAAATCCATGGGCGGAGGAGGAGGAACAGAAGCTTTTCCTGATTTGGGAAGACATTGCCAGAACTCCGATTGCAACCAATTAGATTTTCTTCCTTTCAAGTGCGATGGATGTAACAAGGTTAGTAATTGAAACACAAATTCATCAGATTTTCTGAGTTTTGAATTCAATCTCAATTCGATTGTTCTTTGAAAACGCTGAACAGGTATTTTGTTTGGAGCATCGTTCTCACAAGTCTCACAGCTGTCCCAAACCGGACCACAACAGCAGAAAGGTCGTGGTTTGCGAAACCTGTTCGGCGGCCATAGAAACCACCGGCCAAGACGAGAAGCTTCTGCTGGAGAGGCACGTGAGGTCCGGTAACTGCGACCCCCGAAACAAGAAGAAGCCCACGTGCCCTGTCCGGCGATGCAAAGAAATTTTGACTTTTTCAAACACCAGCACTTGCAAAACTTGCCAACTCAAGGTCTGTCTCAAGCACCGGTTTCCCGCCGACCATACCTGCCGTGACCGTCAGCCCTCGGCGGAGGCGGTCAGCAATGGTGGTCGCCGCTGGAATGAGAAGTTTTTGGCTGCTTTGGCTTCAAGAAACGGGAAAGATTGTGCTAAGAAAGGGTCTGGTAACTCTGCGTCTCCTCCTAGTACTCCTTCTGTCAAAGCATGTTAGATTTATTGGAAATTTGAGTCATTTGAGTATTTTGTAATTATATATATACATAAATTTATACCTATAAAATTAGTTGGGTTTGTTTCAATTTGTGATCGTGCGTGATTCTCTATCTCGTATTCATATATGATAATTAAGAATTGAAGATTGTTCATATGGAGTTGGCTTTCGTTAGTCGTTAGTGATGATATGGACTTAGACATTAAGAGACTTTGAAATTCTTCAAGGCATTCAATAGTAAAGGCGGTAATCTAGTGCAAGAACGCTCATCCTAATCTCGGCCTCAGTTGTCACATAATATAAATCTCTCAATTTACACGAAAGTAGCAATAGACTGAATGCTCTTTACAATGTATACATTTTAAGAGAGCGGTTAGGATGGTGGTGGTGGTAGTGGTAGAGATGTGAGGTAGAAGAACGAGTCTTTTTCACTATGTTGTTTTAGAAGAACGTTAAACCATGGTATGACCATTCCATTAGTGGTGCACCCATGTCTTTAAGGTTTTTCTTTCTCCCATCTGCCTCAATGCAGTTATATCTACTCTTATAAAGTATTATAAGATCACTGATTAAATCTTTGGATGGCCTAAAATAAAAAGGGCCACTAACAGATATTTTTTTATGCTTCATAATAAACATATCAAAACAGGAATTGTTCAATTTATGAGCAAAATAATGGAAATGTATGCATGCATTGCATTGCATTGCATTGCATACATCTCTGTTTGACACACTTGGTAAAAACAGCGGTTGCCTCTTCAGCCTGGAAATGAATTGCATAATTTCTCCAAATCAAGCGCACGCAGCAAACCAGCAACGTTAGGAGGTTCCTGAGATGGAACCTTAGTACATAACCATAGACAACTACCACCAAAAGTACCATATGTGATCAAAGTTATGTGTGTCTGTATTGTTAGAGTTGTTATCTTAAAGCTATTTTATTATATTTTGCCTTTTATAAGGCTTTGCTAATTATTTTTTGCATAAGAACATTTTGCTCTTCTTTTGCAATACACTTTTCTCTCTTCATCTCTTTTGTCTTTTTTATTTCTATTTTGAGTTCTATAGATTGTGTAATATTTTGCATAAGTATCATGTATATGTATATAGCTTTGTGCGATGGTGATGGTGATGGTGATAATGCAACACCCGAAAAGTACCATATATAAAATTGTGCTGCATAGAGCTACCATCATTAAACCAATAATATTACAAGCTCAAATATCGTCAAGTCATATTTGCGGTACTTCCCAAATATTGAGGCATTTGAACCATGTTTGGCTGTTTCATAAGAGTATCCATTCTATTCCCATACTGAATTTGTTTAGGTAGTCTTTTGGGCATCAATTACTCCAACATGACTATGATTCTTGTGGTGCAGACACAATACCCTTCAAGAAATTGGACAAGAACAATAACTCAAACCATAAAACAGCAAAAGTAAAATGAAAATAATGTGGTGTTTTGGTCTAGTCACTATTCCAGCTGACTTGGAAGATTCACTCATAAGCCATTATGTTAGTTATTCTACTCTCCCTTCTATGAAGCTAGCAATATAAGAGAGCAGGGGTCATTCAGTGAAGGGTGTTAATAAAAAGTCCTTTGTGACAAGTAACAAAATAGAGAGTTTAGAGTTTTTTATTTTTCTCTCATTTTCTGGCGTTGCACGGAACAAGTTTCCTGTGGTTTCTAAGACTTGTAAACAGCTGCCATTGTAGACATTAATCATTAATGAAGGTAGTACTAGCCTTGTAGGCTGTTCCCGTCGACGTAGGCTCTGTCGAGCGGAACCACGTATATTTGTGTCTTGCTCGTTTGCTCTTTGCTTTTTTGATTTTATTACTTTTCTGGTTTAATCTTGGAGCTTATCTTGATATGGTTCCGTTCTTGTTGGTGATAGTTTGATCACCGCAGAAACAAAGAGTTAAGTGGTTCAGCTCAGTATGAGCCTACACCCACGGTAGAACAGCCTTAACAATGGCTGCTTTATTGATCTCTCCAAGAACACAGTACAAAATCGTATACAAAAGGAATCTTGCTCCGAATACCCTTGAACACCAAAAAAACTTACTGAACACTAAGCCTTGATGCAAACCCTTATTCTTTCTGACTTCTCTCTCTGTCAAAGCCGTATGAATTGAACTCTATATATAGCTAGCAATTATAATAGAGTATCAAGAAGCAACTAACATAACGCTCTTTAAATCCAGAGAAGAATTGCCAAATGTACCAGCTCTTAAGGGGCTGAGCCAACACCACAATTTTAGCATAATGGTAAACTCCATTGATAAAATCACTCCAGACTTGTCAATATCTAACCTCTTCCTCGGCGGTCAGCAATGGTGGTTTGACTTCAAGAAATAGTAAAGAATGTGATAAAAGTGGATCTGGTCGTTCCGTTTCTCCACTCAAGTGAGATTATTAAGCTTCAATCATTGAACCCAAGTTTTCTTGATAAAAAGAACAATGTTCATGTCGAGCCAATATACTAGATTTCGTGTATGTTATGACTTGCTCTCGGGCTTGGATCTAGACGGTCACTAACCAATACAAGGCCCATGCCATCTATAACTGGATTAAGTGACCTTTCGGCCCAAAGTTACTTAAAGTTTTAGCGAACAAGTTCTTGGATTTTTTATTTTATTTGAGGGGAAGAATCTGCTATTTTTGATAAAATTTTCACGATTTTTATAATTTGATTTTAAAATACAGTAATTTTGTACAATCCACCAATAATCATTATAGATCTGCCTAGACCAAAGAGAAATAAGAGCATAATTGGGGCAGCAATGTGATGTCAGCCAAAAGGACTCCAAAGTAACATAATTCAATAATTAATGAAAACTGATAAGCAGCGTAAGCAATAACGAAAAAAGAAAGAAACGGTGAGAGAAAGTAGTGAATAGATAGGTTGTACTTGAAGAGTATAGATGTTCACACACTAAGGAGAAATGGTTGTATGTATTTTGGGATTTGAGTACTTAGCTAATTGATGCCAAATTAACATGGAAATGAGGTATCACAAAGCTATGACTTGATTTTTTTTTTCTTTCTAATAAAAACAAATCTTTTTAGAATTATTTTATAATCACGCATATACCTGTTAACCTTTTTAGTGTGTTCTTTGAGCACTAAGTATATATTGGGATTTTATGCAAAAATTAAAACTCAATTTTTTTGTAATCTCATTTATTATCAATAAAAGAATATAAATTATTTTTGACTTGGTCAATCACTTTGCTCACATATTTTATTTTCATGATTATTTGTTTAATATAAACTTCTATTAAATCCTGAGCATATAACTAATCATATTTATAGTAATGATAGTGGAATATAAATATGATTATATGTTAAAAACAAGTTAGTCCTAAGATTAGTCAGTGCACAAGATTTATACTGACTTGCCAATCTACGATATAATCTACTTACACATTGTAGTATTATGTTCTTTCCATAACAGTATTAGCAAAGTAGATAATATTTGATGTATTTGTTACATCGGACTGGACTGATATTGACAGAAGATGGGATAAGTAAACGTACCATTATTATCCATTCTAGTCATATCTTATAGTTGACCATAGGTCAATTTAATCTCAATTCTGAGTAGTTATTCTAACTGATTGTATTATTTGAGTTATTTGACTTGTTTGTTATCAGCTTACCGTACGGACTAGCACATACTTACATCTTGGGAACTTTGTAGTAAAATTGAGTGGGAGTGTTAATCATAGATATGAACATCTATAGTTTTTTATGATGAAGTAAAATGTTGTTTTCCGTTTAGTTTGGTTCAAGGTGCTATACGATAGAGATCTCATTTCAGTAATTAATATTAGTTTACTGAAATATCATTTACAAGGAACTAAGTGTTTTAAGGATAAAATACAATGAGGAGTAAAACGGTATTTTAGTCTCATCTCTTCGTACACCGTCTATAGAGGATTGAGTGATAATTATGGTTGTAACAATGAATAACTAATCACGTATCTATATTGCTTATAGAGTGTTCGATGAATTCAAGAGTGCAATTCTGAGTCTTTAGTGGAGTCATGAGGAATTAATAAGTTAGTAAATTTATTTGTTAAATTTATGATAACTTATTGGATCTTGATTTCATACGCCCATGATCCCCACTGTACCTTGGATAAAATCATCTAGATAGTCTCAATTAATTGATTTAGTTATCAATTACAATTATGAAAGTTGACCATGTCAACTTATGATATAGTTTCACAAAGTTATACAATCTAGAGAAGTAAAGAGATTTTAGGGAAAATTTATTAATTAAGAAAAATTGGTGTCTAAATTAATAAATAAGGTTCAAATTATAAATAATTAATTTGATAAAGGATTTACATAATTCTTTAATTAATTAAATCAATAGAAAATAATACATGTCGGGCTTAAAGTCCATGATAATTTCAACCTAATAGCTGACATTATATATTATTTTATTAATTTTTTAATTAAATAAATAATCTAATTGAGCCTATAAAATGAATGCTAAATGAAAGTTGAAATCAAACGATCTATTACATGATCATAAGATTTATTCTTGATTCTTTAGGGTTTTAGACTCTCTCTACACTACAAGAATAAAGGCTATTAGCGGCATAAGTATTAGCGGCGGACCAAGTCCGCCTGTATTGTACACTCTAAAAAATATATTAGCGGCGGACTGTACCACTATTAGCGGCGGAGAGTCCGCCGCTAATATACCAAATTAAATGCCCGGGAATAGTTTTTAAAATTTATTAGCGGCGGATAATCACCTGTATTAGAGGCGGACAATCCGCCGCTAATAGTCCTAGCGGCGGGTAATCACCTTTATTAGAGGCGGGTTACCCGCCGCTAATAATATTATTGGCGGCGAGAGAAACTAATAGCGGCGGGTCCCGTCGCTAATGCTTATGCATAGGTTACAAATTGGCACCGCACCTTTCCTCTTCGCGTTTGTTTTCCTTTCTTCTTCGCGTCTTCTCTTTGACTGGTAGACGATTACACAGAAACATTCCACAGGTTTGTTTTGGAATTTTGATTTCTTATTTTCTTAGTCTGGTGATGGACCCAAAACGGGTATGTTTTAAAAATTTATACTCGCAAGCGCACGAATCGTATATGGAATATAGTGTTCGTGTAAGCACGAGATCGAACCCAAATGAGTTGTCTAAAATAAAAAAGAAAACTATTTTAAATCAAAAATAATAAATTCTAACCTAGCTCCAAAGATTGATGAGTTTTAATGTTATGAACATAAAATAAAAGATTGAAAAATAAAACTATTTAAGAGAATAAAAATAAACCAATAATGATTTGAAAATAAGTGTTAAAAGAAAAGATTATTAAGATACTAGAATCCACAAAATGTAAGTTTAATAATATTTATTAGTACATTGATTCCCAAGTTTTAGTGATAGTTAAAATAATTCAAACTATAAATTTTCAAATAGATTTATAATTTTAAGCACAAATTACTTCTAAAAAGATAGGATTTTTCTTCACTTTTCAAAAATTATAATTTCAAACTATTTAATGTGAATCAACCTAATGAAACAACAAAAAATCAAATAACATTATTTATAAGGAAAAACATAATATTTTTGTTCTAAGCATGGATGTGTACAATTTAATGACACATCTTACACAAAGAATATTATGTTTTTGCAAAATGAAGAACAAAGTGCATATTATCTAATAATAAAAAATATGAGATATTAAAGATGAAAGACATATATGAAGAAGAAAAATCCATAAACTTTGTTGCATTACAAGGGAAATCAACATACAACATAAATATTACCTAGTTACAAGTTGCTTCATCATGATCTTAATAATCTTATGAAAAAGATTAGAAGCACATAACTAGAGTAGAAATTACAAAATAAATGACATATACACTTGCAAATGCTCTTGAAAAATCCAAAATGGAAGAGAGAATGGTAGAGAGAAAATGGGAGAAAAGAAGATAGTAATCAAAAAAATTAAGCACCCCCAAATGGTCTTGAAATACCATATTTGTAGCCAAAATGGAATTATTAAAATAATCAATTTAAATTAATTAAATTGATTAGATTAATTAAATAAAATAAATATGGTATGTAGAGGTAAATTATAGGGTGTAATGATGATGTTGTGGTGAAAATGTGTAGAAAAAATGGGTAAAAAGTTGGTATTTTGGACATAGGGGACAAATGGTACACTTAGACAATTTATGGGCTCTAGATGTGGTGGCTTGGTGGCTGGTGGCAGCTGGGATGGCTGGATTGGGCAGGTGGGCCACGGGTTGGGCCTGGTGTGAATTGGGCTGCTTCAGCAAGGCAGGCGTACAACTGGGGAGACTTGCTGCTGGGGTGAAGCTCGACTGGAGACTTGTGAACCTGGCAGGTGTTCGGTTGGAGGCAGGCGTTGGTGCTGACTTCGGCTGGAGAGAAGTGGAGGAGCTGGCTGGGCCGAAGGACTTTAGCTGGGCAAAGGAACCGTGGGCTGAGGAGCTGCTGGGGCAGGGGCGTGGGCCGGGAGCACATCTGGGCCGAGGGGTAGCTGGAGGGACACGGGCTGGGCCAATTTCCTTTATTTTTTTCACAAAAATGCCACTTTTATTTCCTTTTCTCTTCTTTTGTCAAGCATAAAAATTGCAAAGTACATCCTACAAAATAAGTAAATATTAAATTAGAATCAAATATTTTCAATTATAAAATAACTCATATTAAGTCCATGAAAATACTAATTGAAATTTAATTTACTTTGGCAATTAAGTTCAATAAAATCACATTTTTTAACTTATAATCTAACAACACAAATTTTAAATAATTAAACTACAACATATTATAATAAAATATCTATAAAAACATACAAAAATATATAAAATCAAAATAAACCTAATAAATTAAAAATTACTTAAAAACTCAAGAATTAAACAACAATTAGCACATAAAAAGTGGTAAAATAAGTCTATTTTGTAGAGTTATCATCTGGTAGACAATTACAAAAATGCTTTGTGGCCTACAGTTTCTTTTTTGTAACTGTGTTACTCCCTTTGCTACAGAGGGTAGATTAGAGGGTAGATTAGAAAATCGTTTATGAGAATGTCTTGTTCAATGTGTATAAACATGGTTTTTGAGTTTTTTTTTAATTTCACTGTTTCACGACATACTCTTTTGGATGATTTGGTTTGCTTGCTTCATTTGTTGAAATACTCTCACTAAGAAAAGGTCCCGCTGTGTATTTCGTATAATACTGTTATGATGATCAACAGTCAACAGAGGTAGTAACTGTGGGAATGGAATTAGAGGTAGCAACTGTGGTAATGGAATTACTACGACATGGATGGATATGTGGTTAACCCTATTTCACTGTTAAATGAGTCATGTTCAAACAGATGTATCCACTTTGGTGTAACGAATGAATTAAATCTTGTTATACTCCCTAGAAAGTCTTAGTGAATGGCAAAATCATACAAATAGTAATAAAAGAAAGGAAAATTCTGATTTCTTATTTTCTTCAAAGATGTCCAGTTTTCTATTGCCTATCGAGTATATATTATTATATATTTAATTATATTTCTTAAGGTAGGGAAAACTGAAAACTAGTAGGCAACTATAATTCTTCATGCATTAGAAATATATTGTGCTTATACTGAAATAAGAAATCAGTGACATATATAACTTTGGTTTTGGCAGTGACTCTTTTGTGATTGGTCTTGGTGGCTGTCATTTTCGGATTACACTTGGTGGCTTTAGGAATTTCGGACTATTGGCTTGGTAGCTCAGAGGTATTTTTTATAATTTATGTTGATATCAATAGTTTGGACAACTGTCATTGATTGTTGATGTATTTTGATTTTAGATTTTATATTTGGTACTTTGTTGCTGAATTGTTGTTACTTGTTAGTATTTTTTAATGATGAATCTGTCATTCTTGCACTATGTGGACAATTCTCTGTTTTGGCTTTGTGTTCCTAGTCTCTGTTTATTTGGAATAGTTTTTTTAATGCTGATAATGCTCTCTATTTGTTTGGATTTATTGAAAATTTAGAAGGCTTCTTTACAAAAACAATGTCACATATTTCTAAAACATTTTCTTTTTAAAATTTGGTATTTTATTTACTACATTTTAAAATCGAAAAAAAAATTATGTCACTATTCTTGTGGTTAATGTTTAAAGTCCATCATTATTTTAAAAAAAAAAAAACTTTTTGCTTTTGAAATAAAAACTTTAGCAAAAAGACTAATATTTGAGAGGATTGACACAAAGATTTTAGATTTTGTCCCCTACTACCTGGAAAAAAAAAACTCTTGCATTGAACATGTTTCACAAAAATAGAACAATAATTAATTTGTAAAATTATTATAATTATAATTTGTAAAAATAGAGCAAAAAAATTAATTAGTAATTAATTAGAAGTTAATTTATTTTCTCTGTCCTAGTATGCTTGTGATTGATGGTTGTTGACTACAACCATCAATTACAGGGATATCGGCACAGAAATTATAAGTTTAAAATATTATTAATAAATTAATGAATGATAAAGATTAATAAAATTTATCTAATTATTTAAAAACAATTAGTCTAAAAGTCAAATAATAATTCATTTGTAAAATTATTATTATTATTACAAATTAAAAAATTATGAATAAATAATAATAATTTTTTAATAATTTAATTAATTAAATAATAAAAGTTTGATATAATATTATCTAATTAAATAATTTAATTTAATTTGTTTATTGAATAACATTATTTAATATTAAATAGTTATAAATTACATGAATATAGAAATTGATAATTATATTTAATAAAAGTTTAAAAAATTAAGAATAAATAATAAATTAGCTTAGGAAAAAAATATTACTTTGTTTATAAATAACATTATCTAATAAAACATCATAAAATAGCATAAGATATTATAATATTGAATAAGATTTAAAAAAATGATATCAAATTTCCTTTGTTATCCATTCCTATTCACAAAACTAAAACTTACACTCTTATAATACTTTAGATGGCGATTGACAAGACTTGGACAACATTGAGAAATCGTGGTTGTCAAAAATATTGGAATGGTCTGCAAGCTTTTTTGAGGATGGCGTCGGAACATAAAGATTCTGATGGAAGATTTAGGTGCCCGTGTGTGAGATACGATAATAATAGATTTGAATCTTTGGATGTAGTTCGGGCACACGTATTCGATAGGGGTTTTCATCAAGCTTATGATAAGTGGATTTTTCATGGTGAGGTGAAAGAAATTGTTGTTGATGAGGTGGTTGATGAGAATGAAGACTATGAGATGATTCACATTGTGGAAGACTTCCTTTTACCGACAACTGTGTTGGGTTTTATGCCCTTATAAAACCATGTCGGACATGTAGCATGATTTCATATTATCAATAAAAGTAGTAGAAATCATTTAGTTTGACAACCGTGTTGCTTGCTTGTTTTATTACATGATTATTGAAATAATACAAACATTTATAAAATCCCGAACATATGGATAGTTACAATTATAGTGACTAGGTCACAGTGAATTATAGTTGTAATTATATGTTCAAAAGAACGAGTCCTAAGATTAGATCAGTGCATTAGATTTTCACTGATTAGGCAATCTACGATATGATCTACTTACACATTCAGGGTGTGATGTCTTGTCCAAGGCATCGACCAAGTAGATAAGATCGGATGTATTTAGTTACATCGGACTAGGACCGATATTGATTATTGATTGATAAATAAGTATCGTTGTTATCAAATCTAATCAATGTCACAACGTTGACCATATATTAAGCCGATCTTAATTCTGAGTGATAATATTCTGCTAATTATATTATTTAAATCTTTTGACTTGTTCGTTACCAGCTTACCCTACGGTCTAGCCCATACTTACATCTTGGAGATTTATTAGTGTAATTGAGTGGGAGTATTATTCATAGATACGAAATCTATAACTTCTGTATGAGAAGTGAAAAGATGATTTCCTTAATTGCTTTGTTCAAAAGGTTAAATGATTGAGATCTCATTTCTGTGATTAAGTTCACGGAAATATCATTTATAAGGAACTTAGTGGGAGTTAAGGATAAAATACTGATGAGGGGTAAAACGGTAATTTGCACCCAGCTCGTTAGTAAGTCATCGATAGAGGATTGACTGATTGTAATGGTTATAACAATGGATAACGTATTTATGGTTTTGAAAATACGTTCTATGAATTCAAGAGTTCAATTCCGAGTCTATAGTGGAGTCACGAGGAATTAATAAGGTAGTAAAATTATTCGTAAATAAATTCACGGTAACTTGTTGGAGCTTGATTTCATGGATCCATGGTCCCCGCATCACCTTTGAGTAAATCATCTAGAATGTCTCAATTAATTGATTTAATTATCAATTAGGATTTTTAAAGTTAACTAGGTCAATTTTGGAAAATTTACAGAGATATGAGATTTAGAGAATAAAAGAGAATATTTGGGTAAATTTATTAATATTGATAAATTGGTATCAATATAAATAAATAATATTAAATCAAGTTTCAAATTATAATTAGTTAATTTGAATAAGGATTTAATTAATTAATTAAAAAATAAATAAATAAAAGGTTTTGAATTTAGGCCCAGTTGGGATTTAAATTCAAAATAAAGAGATTGGGCCCAACTCCATTTATGGCAGCCCAAGGCTTTTATTTTTGTTTATTAATTTTAATTAATTTAAATTTAAATAAATCCCATTAAGTTGCCTATATAAGGAATATGATATCTAGGGTTTTTCATAAGGAAGCAAGTCAGTCTCAGTTGATTTGGGTAAGTGAAAACCTAGACACTCTAATCCTTTCTTAGCCACAATCTCTTCTTCTTTTCTAGATCTCTATCTCATGTGTTGAGAGCCAGCCCACACTAGTTCTAGATTGATCAAAGGCTTGGTGAGGAAGACTGTGTTGCTGATCTTGTTCAATCTCTTGATAATACTCTGCTACAGAATGGAATCAAGGGTTAGAGAGATTGAAGGATGGAGTTGTTCCAGTTCCGCTGCGTAATGTAAGTTTTTACTTTACTTTGTATCAATTTCATAGGAGCATGTTCTAGGAATTTGCATGTTTGTGTTGATAATATGTAAATTGCATGAAAATAAATAAAGATCCTGCAATTAGTTTTTCCTACAAACTGAGGAAGTAGAAAGTGATCACGGTGGGAGTCAGTATTATGACGAGTTATTTGAGGAGATTGAAGCGGAGTTGTATTCTGGATGTGATTGTATTTCATCCGTGAACTTTTTAGCAAAGTTATTGCATCTAAAAGTTAGAGGGAAGGTGCCTAACAACATATTTGATGAATTGTTAAAGTTGTTAAAGCCTTCATTTCCTAAGGAAAATAAAATCCTCGGATCGTACTACGAGGCGAAAAAGAGATTGAAAAATTAGGGTTGGGATACGAGTCCATTCATGTGTGTCAGTATGATTGATGCTTATTTTACAATGAGCATGCATCTAAAGACACATGCCCAGTATGCGGAAGTAGTAGATGGATTACTTCTGAAATGACGAAAGGAAAAAAAGTGCCACACAAGGTGATGCGTTACTTTCCTTTGACACATCGGTTGAAAAGATTATACAGTTCAAGGATTACAGCAAAACACATGATATGGCATCACGCCGGGAAATCAAAAGATGAAGGGGTGATGCGATACCCGGTGGACTGCTCTGCGTGGAAGGACTTTGATGCCAAGCATCCTGATTTTTCAATGGATCCCAGAAATGTTCGTCTGGGCTTAGCTGCTGATGGATTTAATACATTTGGCAACATGAACCTTGCATACAGCATGTGGCCTGTGGTGTTGGCAAACTATAATCTGCCACCTTGGTTGTGTATGAAAGACAATTATTTCATGTTGACCCTCCTTATTCCTAGGCCAAAATCACCAGGTAAGGACATTGATGTATTTCTGAGACCATTGGTGGATAAGTTGAAGGATCTGTGGGTTAACGGAGTTGATACAAGAGATAGTAGGACCAACAGGATGTTCAAGATGCGGGTAGCCCTTTTGTGGACAGTGAACGATTTTCCAGCTCGCATTAGTTTGTCTGGATGGAGTGGTCAGGGATACAAAGCTTGTCCTACGTGTAATGAAGACACAGTCCTACGTGTAATGAAGACACAACTTCCATCTGAGTGATCGGTAAGACATCTTATGTTGGTCACAGAAGATTCTTGCCAAGTACTCATCGAATGAGAAGAGACACCGAGTTCGATGGAGAAGTTAAGAGAAGACGTCCTCCGAGACGGTTTACTTGTGAGGATATACTAGAACAAGTTAATGCTCTTGCAGCGCAAGTTCCAAGAAAACATGTCCAGTTTGGGGGTGTGAAACGTAAAAGAGGTGTAGATGAAGGTAATTGGAGGAAAAAATATATCTTTTACGAGCTTGAGTATTGGTGTACAAGCAAATTAAAACACAATATAGATGTCATGCATGTTGAGAAGAATGTGTGTGATAGTCTCCTTGGCACCATCTTAGACAATGATAAATCTAAGGACACCACTAATGCTAGACATGATTTGAAAAAGATGGGTATGAGAGAATCATTGTGGATTTATGAAGATGAGAACGGGAAGTTGATGAAGCCGCACGCTCCTTATGTGTTAACTTTAGCGCAGAGGCAACAGTTTTGTCAGTTTATAAAAGGAGTTAGATTTCCATATGGATTTTGTTCAAATTTAAAGAAGAAAGTGTCCGAGAATGATACAAATATTCTTGGGTTGAAGTCACACGATTGTCATGTGATAATGCAACGATTACTTTCTCTCGGTGTTCAAAAGTTTCTTCCAAAATCTATATCGACCACTATTACAGAATTGTGCAATTTCTTCAGGCAAATATGTTCGAGGAATTTAAATGTCAAAGATATGGAGGAAGCACAAAATGATCTTATTCAAATATTGTGCAAGATGGAGTTGATTTTTCCTCCAGCTTTTTTTGACATAATGATTCATTCGGTATTACATTTGCCAAAAGAAGCTATATTGGGTGGCCCGGTATTTATGAGGTGGATGTATCATTTTGAAAGGTACATGACAAAATTGAAGAATTACGTGGGAAATAAAGCTCGCCCTGAAGGGTCGATCGCCGAAGGCTATGTTGCAGATGAGGCTTTGACCTTTTGTTCAATGTATTTCAAAGACATTGAAACAAGATTTAACCATCTTCATCGAAATAAGATGCAACTTATATCCCACGAAACCTTACAGTTTTCCATTCTCAATGTCGTCCACTCACAAAGGGAACTTTGAAACATCTCAATCATAACCTTCATGAAATAGCTGAGTGGTTCATATTTGAGAATTCTCCTGAAATTGAGCCTTATTTAGAGTAAGTTTATTTCCTTTTAAATTAGAACATGTGTGGTTATTATAAGTTTTTTGTTATCAAGAATCGTAACACTATTCTAATTAACAGCGAACACCTACAAGAGATTAGACAAAAATACCCAGATGGTGATTATGATCGTTTGCATAGGAAAAAATTTCGCTCATGGTTTCATAAGAAGGTGGCTTTGAACTTTGAACTTTCATTTTATTAATGATATATTTTGTGAATCTAATACCGTTTTATGTATTTAGATATATGACTTGCACAAGCTTGGGTCTTTGGAAAATGGTGAGCACCTGGGTCAGATCATTTGGCAACCTATTACCAAGTTGTATAGTCAATGGTGTTCGATTTATTGCACACGACCAAGATAAAAAGCGCACCACACTGAATAGTGGAGTGTCTATTGCCGGAATAGAAGGGATTAATTATTACGGCACGCTTGAAGAAGTAGTGACACTATCTTTAACTGGTGCATATTCAGTGGCATTATTTCAATGCAAATAGTTTAATACAAATCCAAGAAGGAAGAAAATAATCATTGAAAATAATATCAGCAATATAAACATCAATGGTGAATGGTACAAAGATGAGCCGTATATACTTGCTAGTCAAGCTAAGCAAGTTTTCTATCTCGATGATCTACTTAGAGGTCGTAATTGGAAAGTTGTAGAAGATGCGAATCATCGACAAATTTGGGACATTAAGGACAATTCTGATGAGGTTAATGATGTTATTGATGTTGTACATGAAACAAGTTCATCAAATTTTGTGTTGACTGTGGACCTCGGAGAGTTGATTATGCAATCTGATCAACCTGCTGCATATGTTGGGGCTGATGAAGAGGGTGACGACGAAGCTGATATGTCAGAACATGAGGAAGTTGCAGATTCAGGGGATGAATTGTTAGTTGAGCTTTGTGAAGATGAAAATGTGTCTCCGATTACTTATGGAAATGATAGCGATTACTCTGTTTAGTTTTTCTATTTGTATAACAGAACTATATATTGAAATATAATAAAGTTTTTTTTTGTAATTATTGTTAATATGAATTGAACGTGATATACTTCTAATTTAATTTAATGCTAATTACTAACTAATAAATTTTAAACTGAAGTATAATGTCAGCTGATAAAGCAACCTATCACGGTGGAGATGGTGGGGGTCGAGACTCGCCAGATCCTTCTAGGGTACCATCATCTTGCGAGTCAGGTTAAATATTTCATATCAAAATTACTTTTAGAAATTATATTGTTAGAGAAATATATCAACAATACTAATACTGGTTATTGTTAATAAATATTAAAGCCCCGCCGACGAGAAGAAAAGGTCGTGGCCTTGCTAGTAATAATGTTCTTAAAGAACGAATGAAAAAAGCTGGGAAACCATTGGATCTAGAGCTTGATCCTGTGACGAACAAAGTGGTTGGGCAGGAGGATCAAGCTTTTATTTGCATGTTGGGCACTCTAGTTACCATTTTGTGTCCTGGACATTACTTGGATTTTGCTAATTTACCTCAACAGTTTAAGGATCAAGTGTTTGATCGTATGAGGGTAAAAAAATTACAAATCTTGTACTTTTCATGATTTATTTTCATTATTTATAAAGTCATCTAATTTTATTTTCTTAATGCAGTATTACTATAATATAGACGGTCATCCACAACGTGAATCTGTTCTGGCAACTGTCTATAAGGAGATGGGTGAAAGATATCGCGAGAGAAAGAACAATAGACATAAACACTTCAAAAATCATTACGCTGGACCAGAAGATTGGGAGAATGTCCTCTCTAATCCACCTGATCATTGCACTAAGGAGACTTGGAAGAATATTTGTGAATTTTTTTTAGCGAATGATTTTTGGCTCGTTCCGCTAAAAATCAAGCAAATAAAAAACAAATGAAGTGTGTAACAACACAAGGAACAAAGTCGTTGGCAGCTAAGCGTCACGAATATGTAAGTGAAGATGTTAATTTAATTTTATAAAATAACACATTCTAAAACATTTTGTTTACATTTGTATAGGAGAACCCAGATGCGCATGTTGTTGATACTTGGAGAGATGCTCATATGAAAAAATCGACAAAATCTTTTGTCAATGAGATAGCTCAACAAGATTATTGTACGCCCTGATTTTCCAGTGGGCTGTTAGCGAGCTGAGATGTGGCCTAATTATGTCAGCCACGTGGATACCCCATGACCGGAGCTTCCGTCGTCAGGTCCTACCTCTTTAGCTCGAGGTAACCAAAAGGTTCGTCAAGATTACTCAAGGGCCGAGTAAGGACTATGAAGGCCGCAGGTCGAGAGGGCATCCAGCTCGGGATACGAACTGGAGTTGGAAGCTATGACCTTTTATAAAGTCAACCACGCAATGTAAACGTGCATATATCAGACATCACCTGTCTGATATATCCCTGAATTCTCGGACACGCAACATGAACGTGCGTATTCAGACACCCACGATTGGGTTGGGCCGTGCGGCCCAATATCCCCCTTACCTGTTGATTAGACCACACTTCGTTTGTCAGGGTTTATGAATTAATCATGAGTGTCACAGAAGTGACATGATGGGTAAGAAGGTCACGGGATGACCCCCCTTACCAACTTCCAGGTGCCCTCTCCTATAAATATGGAGACCCTCGGAGTTGCAAGGGGTTGGATTCTATTGTGTAATAAAATACCCTGTAAAGAATACCAGAAATATACCAATAATATTGGCTGGTGGAGTAGAATGATTTTAACCTTTGAACCACCTAAAAACGTAATTGTGTCATCAGTACATAAAAAGATCATTCATCTGTTTCGGTTCATTGTGAAGCACTAATCTCTTTCTCTTATTCTCTTAATTACCTGTTGGCGAAGAACTGCGTCAACAGTTATGTAAGTGAATAGTATTGTGTTTTTTGTTTATAATGTTTCTAATTTTTTTATAATGTTATCTTTATATAGGAAAAAAATGGTGGTAGAGGTTCAGAAGTCACAGCTTGAGAGGCAGAGTCAACAACAAACTGAGGGATCTCTTAATGTATCTGGCGTTGATTCCTCCCCGGTCGATCAATACAAGATACTAAGTAAAGTACTTGGAGAAAGATCTGACTACCAAAGAGGAGTGGGTTATAGGGCGAAAGGGAAGGCAAGAAAGACAACCTCCAGCTCTACAGATCAAAGTCAGTCCCAAGCAAATACTGCTGCTACGCCTAATGAAGATATGACTACTATAGCTTCGATGATGAAAGCAATGCATGAGACGATTCAGAAGGTGGTACCTGAGCAACCCAGTAATCTGTATGACCCACGGTTTGATAGTTTTCTGCAGAGGTATTTGCCACCACAATCTAAAGGTGGTTCGTCTTCTCAGAGTAACACCGCCCATCCTGACCTTCATACACCGCCACAGCAGCAGTACCAGCCTCCTCCACCGTATCTGCCACATGTGTCGTCGCAACAACCTCCTCAGTATCAAAACCAATACATTTTTGGACACTCTTCCCAGTCTCCTCCACTATATTTTAGCTTTACTGATTTTCAAGGAGGATCGATGCAGCATCCACTACCTAATGTTAGGTATGGGGAGGTTGGAGGTTCGTCGCAGCAGCCATATGTGAGATATGGTGAGTTTGGGGGCGGGTCGCAGCCACAGCCTTGAGATTAGTTTGGGGACCTCATGCTCGGACGATCTTCACAGCAGCCTTATATTCCTTCACCGCCACAGCCATAGTCGTCGCCCTCACCGCCACCGCCACCGTGCACACCAAAATGTTGAAGATGAGGATAATTTCAATATTAATCTTAATGATTTTATTTAGTTATTAGTTTATGTATTTTGATTAAATTAATACTGTATGTTTTTTTAATAACAATAGTGATATTAGCTAGTTTGATAAATATTAAAAATATTCACATTAATTATAATGTTAGTTATATTTAAATTAATTAAATGGTTATTTTGTTAAATTTTATAAAATAATTGAATTTAATAAATATTAATTTATTTTAAATTATTTTTAATTTATATTATAAAAACATTATTAGCGGCGGACTCCGCGGTTAATAATAATGCATCTGACACAGGTATTAGCGGCGGGATCCGTCGCTAATAATATGCTATCAGCGGCGAGTGTGTCAGTCCGCCGTTAATAATCATTAATAGTGACAACTAATTTGCGGCGGGTCACCGCCACTAATACGTATTAGCGGCAAATATAACACTTATTAGCGGCGGAGGACCCTGCCACTAATGGCCTCAATTCTTGTAGTGCTATAGCAAAAGTCATTTTCTAAGCCTTTATATTATTTTCTTCTCTCAGGATCTAGTAAAGAAATTTGAAAATCAGTTCAGTTTCTTGGTGATGCACTGCAACAAAAAGGATTCAAGGCTTAAAGAAAATGAAAAAAAAATTCGTTGGATATAATATAAGTGTTATTATCATTATGTCAGTGTAAATTCAATAATAGATGATTTACATCAAAATAATTAAGGATATAAAAATACCCGTACCATATATTAAATAAATAAAATTGACTATATTAATTAGCTTTATATCTCTATTTTTACTCTTGGCCGTTTCTTTTCAGAATAATTTTATATTATTAGCTGTAACTTTATATATTTATAAAATATATAGTTCGGTGGATAAATGATTATTAGAGATTCCCACCAAACCAGGTTTTAAGATGTGGATGTGGGGCATTGTACAATATTGTGCATATATATAAGGTATAGAGTATGCCATTAGCTTTTGAGACTAGAAGCTTAACTTTAATACATATATATTTAGGACCCATTACATCGATTTTTAAATGACTAATTAAACAAAATAAATAAATAAAAAACCTGCATATTATAAGGTGTCTCTTAGGTCTATTAATTCATATTGGTATATGTTTGAAATGAAAGTCGAGCCTAAAAGTGAATGTACAGTAATATATAGCATAGAAATTAATGAGACATCAAGTATTACATAATTGGTGTACGAGTAATTTTCAATATTTAATAGATAGGCATAACTCACAACATAATATTAGATTATAATACTTTAGAGGTGGGAAAAGGGGTGAAGACATGTGGTGGAGACAAAATGGACATTAAATTCAGGTCCAAAGTACGAAACCAAACCAAACCAAACCTCCAACCCTAACTATCATGTTTTCATAGCTATAGCTTTTGAGTACTTTTGGTTTCAACTGACAAAATAATTAATGGTATATCTGGGAATGTATGAGTATGATGCCCACTTTCGTCAAAAGCATTTATCGTAAGCCAAACCCCTCATTATGACGCTTTTAAAGTGTCTTTCTTCTTTGTTTTTCTATGCTTTGCTTTGCTTTGCTGCTAAAGTTGTCACTCTGCAAAAGGGTCCTCATTTTCAGATCAACCATTTTTCACAGAAAAATAAACTTCCCACGTATATACTTGACCAGTTCGTTTAGCCATGTAATTAATATTCTAAAATTTATATAAAAATGGCGTCTTTAGATCACCCTAGCTAGCATATAAAATTACCCTAGTACTCTGGCTAGCTAGCTAGCTGTTGCACTACAGGTGGATTTGGTGAATTATTTTTATATGCAATTAGTAAAAGTTATTCAAGTATATGTAGTATAGTACGTGCAATTTTTCTCTATTTGTGATATGGACGACGTGGTTTATCTTGTACAAATTTATAAACCACATTTTCACATTGTAATACTAATACATGTATGGAGAATACAAGTATATATGGTCCTTGTGTGCTAACCACGTATGATTACGTAACCTTCCAAATTTGTGCCAGCATAATATATTGTGTTCCCAGAATATACAAAGCTAGCTACCTCCTAACCCTTTCTGTATCAAGAATTCATTTGTTGCACTGCTCACATATATGGTACAAACAATATTGGTTCTTCTAAAGAAATGTAGTATATATAAAAAGAGAGTAAAACTGGTGTGGTCAAGATGTTTTATTAAGAGGATATCAGTTAGATTAAGCGGAATATATATTTATTTATATATTATTAGATAGCAATGCTTTTAAAACTCTTTATATATAAGTAACATTGTATATTTCTCTTTTTTGAGAGGGGAAAACAACTTTGAGCTAGCATAGATATCTAAGATGAAGATCAATAGAGATCATAAATTCATAATTGTGAAGCAGAAGAGAGCTACCACATCCACAATTAATAAATAGACCCCAGAACATGCATATATATATATATATGTATGCACTGCCTCTCATATAATTATGTTCCAAAGACTACTCGTTATACTTGCATTAATTTGCATGCAAAATATAAATTAACATATATATATGCCATCAATCATCATCATAAATTCTGTCTACGAAAATGCAAAGTACACAATCGAGAGTATAATCAGCAAGATTATAAATATATATCGCCTCTTGAAGCTAGCATATGTATACGTATATATACACATATATATAAGAGAAACAGGAGTGAAATCATAATTTTTTTTATATATATTAACTCTATTATTATAAGCGAAAAACTAGCAACCTAGATTGAAAAGATAAATGATATGATATAGATGTCTTTCTCCATGGGTTAATTATGAGGAGCTTTTATATATTTATATGAAAATATACTTCCGTCCTCGACTAATAATTATAGATGTATATAGATTAAATATATGATGTCATTCATAGACTTTGCTATCCGATTATAGATACATAGTAGTATTGAATCGTTGGATAATATGGATTACTGTGGTAAACCAATATTGCTATGAAAAATGGGTCTGGTGAAGTTTGACAAACAACAAATTAAAGTACTATCAGATAAAAAAAAACAAATTAAAGTACTATAGAAACCCTAGCTATTAATTATATGAATATTCTTATTTACTTTTTGTTAAACAAAGAGAGTCCCCCATCAATAATTCTAAAAACAAGGAACTATATAAAAAAACTATACAGATCAAAAGCATAATAATAATTAACTAAGGCAATATGTTTCTACGCATCAAACAAATAAACAAAAGGGCCAACAAACCTTGATATTAATAAGTTTTTGTAAACATTACATTTATATCGTTATTTTACATATAATAATAAAGAAAAACAAAAAACCCAGAATTCCCATAATAGAAGTACCCGCATGGCATGTCCAAAACGGGACATAAAATTTAACCAAAATACAACATCATCAAAAGTTGCTAATCAATAATTAAAATTTGATAGTACTAATTAGCAATACTCTAAAAAGAGAAGAGAAGAACTTTTTAGAGAAAAACAAGAAGAAGAAGAAGACAGTACTTGATAATTATGAGAGGTTGATTTGGTGGTAGCAAATCATCGGACCGAGATGCTTGATTCCCCAAACAAAAGTAGACCTTGGAATATTATTCAAACAAAGTCTGATCTTCTGTAGTGGTAGTAACAAAGTAGCTAAAGTAGTACAAGTATATATACTATATACAAGTACTCCTCATATTTGGCTTTGCTAGAGTATATAAGATCGAAGAAGAAATAAGGTAGCTGGGCCGATCGATTTGGCTAGCTGCAGCTGGAATAGTGGTACTTGTTTCTGGCTTGAGCGATAGATCGAGGCATGATGATGATGAAGAAGTTCATCATGAATATTGGTATTTGTATTTGTTTTTATCTTTTTCTTTGGGTAATTGGAAATGGTTGTTGGTGTAATGATGAGGGTTTGAAGTGGTGATGAAGGTGAAAGAAGATGATGAAGTAGTGGGAGTGGGAGCAATGATGGCGATAGAGAAGGAAGCCAAGTCGACATGATGATTGCTTTTTTGGTTTCTGGCGTTGAATCTAAGGCTGCTAGCTGCTGGCCAAGGCTGGTGATCATCATCATGAGATATCTCACTCACTCCCTCACTCCCTCATTTACTTACACAACTATCTATAGAAAACCTAATAAGCTAAGCTGTACCTAGCTAGGTTTTATTTTACTCTTTTGCTCCTTCTCTCTGACACATATGCTATAGAGAGAAAGAAAGAAGGAGAGTTTATGTGTGTGTTATGATGATTTCATGAAACCAAGATGACTTATTTTCGATCATTATTATTTAATTAATTAATTAGTCAAAATTATTTTTATTACCTGCTACATACCACCACACACATGTACACCCACCTACATATCAAAGCGCGTGTCTTACAACGTCATAAACCTAACTCTATTTATTATTGCCCGTATTTAACATTATTATTATTATTATTATTATTATTATTATTATTTGGGTAGTTATTTTATTGCATCTACATGTCTCATTTATTTGTGTGTGAGTGAGTGTATATTGCTCAATTATTATTTTCAATTACTATTTTTTTTTGTTTGGTCTTTATCATATCAAAATGAAACATAGATTTTTCAAAAAAAACAAAAAATGAAACATAGATAATTTTGATAGTGATGAGATTATAATAAAATTCTTAAGATGTCCTTTTATTTAAAGTATATCAATTTATTATTTAAAATAAATTAAATACAGCAAAAATAACAAAATGCGCATCTAAAATATATATAAAATAAATTATAGTTAAAAATTCAAATATAATTATAAATACATAAAATTATTTAGTTATAATTCAATTAAAAGGTATAATATATAAGATTTTCTATTAAAAAAAATATATTAGAATTAGGTCATAAGTTATTTCTATTCGATATGATAATCTTTGTAAAAAAAAATTAGAAGCGCAAAGTATACTTAATCTTTGATCTATTGATGTTTTCTTAAAAATCTTGTTGAGCCTCCTTTGGACTCCATAATTATCCCTCCCCTGTTTTTAATCATTTATCTCCTTACAAATTTGCCGATGAACATGAAAATTAACTTACCATATATAGTCAAATTATCTTCCATATCTCTATTTTAAATATCAGACTGTATGAAATAAAAATACATGAACACATGCATATATATATATATAGGTATTATTTTAAGAAGAATAAAAGAAAAGAAAAGTATGCATATATGCATGAGGAAACTGTTAATAAAATAATTGATTTTTATTTAAATAGTATTGTTGCAGTAATATTAAGTAAGCAATTTGGTTGCTATAGTTTTGGACAAAACATATGCATATAAAATTGGGAAAAAGAAGACATTTAAAGAAGACAAACTAAATACAGGGTATGTTCCCCCAACATATCGAGTACTTTTCAATATTATGAACCAACCAAATATATGTATGTGAGAAATATGTGCAGCTTAATTTGTTACCAAACAGCAACTAGGCAGAATTGTATTCGACTTGTCCACGTCCTTCTTCAGTAAATAAAGTTAAAAACGAAAATCACTATACTACTTGGTCTCCATTACTCATCCCCAACATATATATATACAAATATATATACTTTACTTGTTTCTCTCATATAATATATACTCCATAATTAATGGAAAGTGTTCATCCAATTTTTCGTTTCTTTCTTTCAAAAACCCTAATAATAATAATAATAATAACAATAAATGGACCACTCAGAAAACGCACCCGATGCAATGCACGACTACTGCTATGAAAAATTGCTATCAAACTGATGAATTTGGAAGAAAATCTGTGGACTCACTGCATATTCCCATATCATTAAATTAATGGGTGTTTGGGTACAGAACTATACTTATGTTGTCTCCCCTTTCCCAACGGACCACCATCCAAGAAAAATAAAATAAAAAACTTCATTTCATAAATATCACTCTTATTGGTATTAGTACCTTTCATTTATTAGCTAGGTTTGACTACATATATTTGCTGCTTGCACTGCACCTATAAATATATACATACACACAAAAATTTCCCATGTGTAGTGTTCACTGTTCAGAGCTGCTTCTTTTCAATTTTTTTAACATCATTTGAACTTATTTTCATTTTTTTTTTAAATTTATTATATATTTTCTATCAAGAGGAGTGAGTATAGTAATGGTCTCTCTCTCGTATAGTCTGATGGCGACAGATATTTATTTTTTATTAACCTAAGAAGTAATTATGCTACTTTAGTTTGAACTGTGATATGTATTAAATTCAAACATTTCTTGATCGAAATACTCATATGGTAAAAAAAAAAAAAGGCAAGAGTTTGAGAGTGGAATTATTGCAACTATTAGTGACGTCCAACACGAGGATATGAATTTAAATGCATGATTTTAGCCGTGTACATAAGCAATACATAAAATCCAAATCCATGAATAATTCTGCTCCACAAAGTATATTATTAATGAGTTGGATTTTGTTTAAATTTAGCTTTAATAATTAATAAAACTATTATGAGCCGTAGGAATAAAATCCAACCCCAATAATTGAAAATAACAGTATTATGATGTTTTGGAATCTCAACTATTTAAGAGTGGGAGTTAATGGTCCCTGCAAACCACACTATATTAGTCACGCCAAAAACTTGCTCATTACAATATTGATGAAATTTGTGGCCCATGGTATGATTTTGAAAAGGCTGGCGGTTGGAGCTCCTTCCTTCCTTCCTACTCCTGTCCTGCATATGTGAAAACGAAAAGAAGTAACTTTTTGGTGACCGTGCTAGTAGAAAAAAAGGATCACTTTACCTTGGCCTCAAATAAGGGTCCATGGCTGCTTTCTAGCTAACTCACAACAAACCTAACCTTATCTCTTACTTTTGGGACTTTCTTCTCTTCTCTTACTTGACAAAAATTCAAAAGGCCATTGATGCATTTGTTGACTAAACTTTCCAATATTTTTAAAGTTATTCTATTCTTGTATTTTATATATTTTTTTTCCTTTCCCAAAATTCCAATCTCTAAATTTGTGTTAATGATAATGATAGATGATATACTAGTTATTAAACATTCTCTTATGTGTAAATTCCTCGATTTATGTTTCTGACTTGGAGTTTCTTACACTTTTTGATTCATTCTCTCTTGTCGTGAAGCCTGCAAACTCTTTTGTTTTTTTATTCATTTTACTTTAAATAAATGCATCAGCTTTGATAAGAAACAGGCTATGACAGAATTGGTAATAAAACTGATGAAGACGTGGCAAAGACGATGGCCCGGACCAGAAGAATGCAAAAGCTCAATTCCCCATGTTACGAAAAGTTCAATGTGAGACAGAACAGCATTCGTTTTCCCATCTCCCATTATTGCTAATCTGCTTCGGCCAGCAAATCTTCAATTACAATGTCCTAGAAAGAAGAATAAAAAAGAACACATAAAAATCGACTCTACGAAGGGAAGTTTTATTGGGTGTACGGTATAATTATGTTAAATTCCATGTAATTTGATGGACTAGAAACATTAATTAGTAAGCCCTAGAAAAAATATTTGTTTTATTTTTCCCTTTTTGTGCTTACCCCATTCAAATATAGTTCCAAGCAAGGTATCAAAAAATACCACGTCAGATATGTACAACTTATGCATAACATAACTTTTCTCATCCCATCGGCAACATTTAACTAATTATTAGTCTAAATACTTGTATTTACTGATACGAATATGAACATTGTAGATAACCACTTTTTCTCTCTCCTTTTACTTTTGCAGATAGTAGGAGGGTTATATAAGGTCGTTTAGTACTGTCTGTCCCAAACGCAAGCCTTTACCTCTTCTCCAAGTCAAGGATTGGTTTGTACTTTGTAAAATAACTCCCAAATATCAACCAGCTATAAACAGTAGGCGGACATTTTAGAAGGTTCACCTCACTGTTTAAGTTCCTCACACTGTACCTGTTCCTGCAGGTGGTACCAAAAGGAGTAAGAGAACAGTATGTCATGCAGAAATTTGTGCTTCAACGACGTAAATGGGCATGTCGTTGGAAGAAGTAGCGACATCATTGGTTTGGAACCAAACCTATTTACTTCTGTTAAAATGCTATGGAGATGATGCGTCTTCCTTGTTTTGAGACTCAAACCCACATTCAGTTTTGATTGCTGCCAAGAGTTCAGGAGACACGCCAGGCTGAGTCCCAAGTTTTCTCCTTGCATTTGCATCGCTCCTGTTCTTACCAGATTGATCGAAACTGCCCCCTGCACCCCAACCTCGGTAAAGTATGATTTTGCTAGGCTCCTGAGAAACTAGAACCGCGCCAGTTGCTTGCTGCAACTCAAGGGGAAAAAAAAAAGTAACCAAAATTCCCAATCTTGTTAGTCTATTTTTTTGGGATGAGTTCTACTCATGAGTCATTAGCAACAGAAAAATTAGTTCCTTTTAGGAAAATATGATCACAAGGAATAAGAGTTCTGACCTCAAGCATGATAATGACTTCCTGTACAGACGTCCCTTTTGCTCTGCCTTTCACATTAACTATAGCAAGAGGATGCTTTTGAAAGTGGGCCTTGATTGTTTTAACAACGCCTGTTACAATGTTGCTCTTCCCTAATAAAAATATCGATATGTGATGTGCTCACATAAGTCAACACTCGTATGAATCAACAGAAAATTTGTAACAAGAAAGAGGGATTATCAAGTGCTGAGCAGAAAACCAATATAACTGAGCTAGAGCTTTTTACCTACAGCAATTACAGGGCGTTTTTTCATCTTAAGGGCTTGCTTCCGGAGAAGAAGCCTCTCTCTGTTGGAAAGTTGTACAGTTGTAGACGGCATCTCAGTCAATCCATTTTCTATCTTAATTGGAACTGATGGTTCCAGTTCATTTTTGTCTGTAAATGACTCTAGTGCTTTGTTATCAGAACTACCATGCTGGGCATCGTCAGCAGGAGTATCGCTCATTCCCTTGGACTGAAATCCACATAAAATGTATTGTAACTCAGGAAATCAAAGACATCAATTTAAACAAACATAAAACTCCTAACTATCACTACAAGTTAATCAGATGTGAAGACAAAACCATAACTTAAAACAGGTTTTATCCTTGAAATAACTTGTACTAGGGTGTTTTAATCAAGTGTTATAAATTATTTTTTATTTTTTTCCTGATTCAAAATTTCCAATTACATCCCACCCATAATTAATGAAGATATCAATCAATAGACTGTTGATTGGAGAATTGTGCCACCCAACATGAAGAATTGTGCCACATCATTACATTGTATAAAGAAAAATCCCTATAGCTAAAGTATTATCTCTTACCGCAACAATCTCTTCCACGTAAGTTGTTGGAAAAGAGAGAAAACCATGTTGGACTTCAGCATCAAACCTCAAACCTTCAACTGATTCTGTCTCATTCACCTTATCTCCAACCTAAATTATATCAGTCATAAATTTATTCCAAAAAAAAACATTAACTGGTTCAAACAAGCACAAGTCAACATAAAGATGAGTGCCTCACCACGTTACTTAGATCTGAATCACCAGCTGACTGTATTTTATTCACATCATTTTCTTTAACCTGAATTTAGAAAGTTATGCACAGAAGATTCTTAAGCAAAAAGGGAGAAAATATCTAAAACAGCAAGCAGAAAAAGAAAACAAGTGATAGAACTCACCAATTTAAGCCTTAAGTCATCCATATGTTTACTAATTCTTAACAGTAAAATGAATTATGCATCTCTCTTACCGCAACAATCTCTTCCCTAGAAGTTGTGGGAAGAGAGATAGAGCCATGCTTCACTTCAGCATCAACCATCAAACTTTCAGCTGATTCTATCTCATTCACCTTATCTTGAACCTAAAATATATCATAACGTTAAGTTTATTCCAACCAGAAACATTAACTGGTTCAAAGTTCAAACAGGCATAAATCAGAAAAAAGATGAGCGCCTCACCATATTACTTGAATTTGATTCAACAATTGACTGCTTGTCATTGGCTTCCTTCTCTTTAACCTGGGTTTTAAAAGTTATGCACAGAAGGTACTAAACAAAAAGGGAGGCAAATCTAAAACGAATAGCAGAAAAAGGAAAGAAAGTGAAGAACTCACCATTCTAAGCTTTAAGTCATCTATATGTTTATTGATTCTCAAAACATGGAGTTTCAGTGACTGCATGATCAAATCAGGAAAAAACAACAAAAATGTTAAGCAGATATCTTGAAAGACTACTGAGAACTATAGCAGGTATCTATTTTCAAACAAGCTCACAAAATGTGTTAATTTACCTCACGACGCTGTGCCTCAAAAGAGCGTTTCATTGCTGTTTTCTTATTCATAAGTGTCTTAGGCCTCAAAGTAGCAGGCCGCTCATAATTTTTTCCACGATACACAATGATTGCATAGCCTTTACTCACCCTTTCCACTGATACTAGTATCCCACCGCTTTCTGCCTCTAAGGTCCGTGCTACTTGGTGAACAGCTTCCAAGCTTTTCTCATTAGTTATAACCTTCACTAGTTCCCTATACTTCCAATGAAGATGCATGTTTTCAATTGTTCCATCAAAAACACCCCGTCTACCTGAGTATATGTGAAAAATGATTATTGGACCCACTGTGGAAAGCCAGCAATATAATAAAGGTTTGACGTTCTGTTGAATTAACTGAAGAATTGTAAAATGAAAAAATGCTCTCAATTGAAAAAATTTCCACTACATCACATTAACTCACCCATTAGTAGGAAGGCATTCATTCTCAAACCAATCTTCCTCAGCATATATCTTTCCTCTTCAGTTATACCCTCTTTATCTGTTTCAGGAGCTTGGCGCATCTCTGCCTTCTCCAACTCAGCTAGAAGTTGCTCTGCTTTAGCTTTCTTTTCCAAGGCCTGTTCAAGAGATTAATCCATATGTAACACAAAAGAGAGTTGCGCAAATAATTAATCAAGTGTAATACCCCAAAGACCATACCACAGACAAATTAAGACTAGTTTTTCTAACAGAAGCCTCAGTAAACGTTAGCTGTCTCTGTTCACGAATCTCACTATGTTCGTTTGGACCACTTGGTGTGGTCTCAAGTTCATCCTGCGCCACTTTAATTGATGTGGTGTGCTCTGTGCTCAGTTTCTTTCCCTGCATTACATATTTCCTCCTTTCTTCTATTGCAGAAGAAACTGCAGGTGGTAGAAAATCTTTCCCTCTATATAACACTATAAATTCTCTATCCCGGGCAATAAGAGTTCCTCCAGTCAAACTCTGCAATAAAAATTATTTCACATAAGTTAGCATATCATCTCCATTTCAATAAGATTCTTCCTAGTGCAAGTGCAACTAAGATTAACAAATGAAACGGATAGTTAATTTTATTTCTAATACTACTCCTATTTTTCTTGTTTCCCCAAGATAAGCTAGTTTGATAACAATGAGGTGCTGCAACTCAAAGCAAAATAAAAACTAACTATTTTTAACTAGTGGTCACCTTTAACTCTTCTGCCATCAGTTCACTATTAGTGTTCTGCACCCCTCTTTTAACAGCAATCTTAGCAACTTCACATTTTTCCCAAAGCTTGACAATAGAAGCTGCCAATCCCTGATGTTTCCTATTTCTGCCTGCAAAAACGTGGAAATAACTATATAGATGTTGATGATATCAACAAAAGCTATGAAATTAGAATCTAACTCACCCAATGCAAAATGGCATGGTAATGGCCGAGCAAGTCTCCGCAATGTGGTCATTTCATCATCTGTGAGTTTAGGCTGCACACCATAAGGAAGAAGCCGAAAAGGTCTCCTGTATCCAGGAACAACAGCAGGAAGAAGATCAGCATCTATAGGCTGAGGATCATAACCCCACCAATCGGAAAAACGTGGACCCAATCCATCTAGCATGCGGTCAGCTTCTTCTGCAATTTGTACTTCTCCTGGCAGCTGAAATCGCACCCTATTTCGTAAGCCAACACCTTGGATCAAAGCAGGTTTAGCCATTTTATTCGAGGGAAGTGAAGCATCAACTTTTACTCCATCCATACTAGAAGTATGAGTCTCATTCTGTTCATCATCGTCACTTAGTGAATCAGCTAATGCGCCAGGAGAGGCCTCTTCAGTTGAAATTACTCCATCCACGCTAGAAGTACTGGGCTCATTCGGTTCATTATCTTCACTAAGTGGATCTGTTAATGTACCATGAGAGGTCTCCTCACTCGAAATTGTATTGCTAAGAAAGTAGGGATACTTATAATTCTTCCCTCTATATAATACTATCTTACTTCCAGACCTCCAAACGACCAAACCTCCAGTTTTTTTCTGAAACATCAGCACCAAACTAAAATGATTGAAGCTATACTATTCTAAATTCTCAATTGAAATATGAGTACTGATACGTAAAGTTCACCAAATAAAAATGCAGTTGAATTACAAAAACTGCAAACTTGAACCCCCAAAATAACAAAATCCTTCTCGGCTGCGAAATTCTACTTCATATTAAGGCATTGAAAATCATAATTCCAAATTAAAAAAAAAAATGGGGGACTAACCTCCAATAACTCATGCGTCCTCTTCATGTTCATCCTGCAAAGATCCTCACAAAAGATTTTGACGACCTCCGATCGTCTCCACCGCTCGTGAATCCCATTCACAATTCCTTCCGTAATCCCAGCCTTCCCTACCTTGAGCTTCTTTTTCAACTCAATCCCTAATGTGGTCAACCTCCTCAGCTCCGCCCTAGTCAAGGTTAGCTCCGCTAGCGTCGGAACCCTGGACTCCCTCGTCTTCTTCGTCGACCCATCGTTCTTCTTCTCCTGCTTCTGCTGCCTCACTTGGCCCCTGAGTTCATGAAACCTCTTAATGCCCGTACTCGTGCCCGGCTCCGGAACCGGATTGTGCGGCGTGCTCCAGCTGGTGTCGATGGTGTGACCGACACGGTGATTGACCAACCGGTTCGGCAACGGTAAGAAAATTTCACCGGGGGTTGATTTGGTGGCGGGTTCGGGTTCCTGAGACGGGGTTTCTTCTGTGAAGCCGAGACCTCGGAGCTTCTCGGCGATTCTCTGGATGGCGGACTTGGGGAGTATTGTTTGGGTGTCGGAGTTGGAATTGGAGCTCCGGATAATGAACTTGTGTGAGGTCCGGCAGCGGGCAGTGAGAAGCGGCGGTGAGGAGAAGGAGAAGAAGAGTGGAAATGGGTGGTGAGTTGGGGGTTTTGGCGGGAGAGTTGGGGTGAGTAGTTGAGTTAGAGGGGCCGACATTTTTCAGTACGTCATGGAATTTGGGATTCAAAAGATAAGGAGGGAGGAAGGGACTCCTACAACAAAGTACAAACATACCACACTCGCAAAGATGAAGCTAGTTCACTTCACTACACACTCCAGACCAACGCCTCTTTTGCTCTCGTTAGTTGTTCATGCTAACGACATCTTTTCAAAAACGACAAAATTTCATGTAAACGATGTGAACTACACAACGTAATGTTAGTATATAATATTTGGTTGAATTTGTGTACGTGGTATTGTTACTGTTTTAGAATAGTCATTTTTCTTCTCATTATATAAAGAGTCACTATGTACCTTTTCTCATTAACGAAATATATATAACCAGAAGCATTTATTCTCCATATATATAGTATATTATATTTTATCTATTATGGTGCCAGAACTTTACTAACTGATAAAGGAGTTTTAGGCTCGTTTATGGTTCTAGTTTTTAAGTTATTTTTCTTTAGTTAGGATTGTTTTATTTCGGATTTATGCTCGTTTGTTCTTGTTTCAGGGTAATTGACGTTAAGTGTTGCAAATATTGAAAAGGAGCGAAAATGGAATGAAATCGAGACGGATTTGTGACTTTTGGGTGTTTCTGTAAGTAGCGCTACAGCGCTACCTTGGGAGCGCCGTAGCGCTAGGAAGAATTCTTGAAGAGCTTCAGCACTGACTTAAGCGCTACAGCGCTACAACATCAGCGCTACAGCGCTGGGAAGCAGTTTTCAGGAAGATAGTTACTGACTTTAGCGCTATAGCGCTACCAAAAGAGCGCTACAGCGCTGGTGCCTAGTTTTTCCCCGTTTTGTTTCTGAGTTTAGCGCTACAGCGCTACAATGGTAGCGCTATAGCGCTGGGGTCGCGATTTCTGGCATAATTGGTTATTTTTGATGGGCAATTCAGTCTTTTCCAGAGGGAATTTTCAGTAGGGTTTTTGGGAGTCATATAGGCGACTGAGAGAGACTAACAGAGAGACGACGACGGCTGGAGTAAGAACACCATATTGGAGGATTCGTCCCTGAGTTTTCATCATTTTTTTTTAGTCAATTTTCATGTTTGTAATTGAATTATCTTATTGCTAGAATAAAGATCATAGGCTAAATTTTCTTTTAGGGCTTTTATGTGAATCTTTTGGAACCCCTTGTTATGGTTTAATGCAAAATTGATATTCTTCTTCATCTCTTTCAATTCCTTACAATCTATGTTAATTGTGCGATTATTGATTGATCACCTCTAATTGCTATTTTATGAATCAAATTGAAATCTGAAAAGTGAAATTTGATATGCTTTGATTGTTTGGATGCAAATTTAATTTAGAACGAAAGTATCTAGGTTATTTGCTTATTTTCTGAGTTGCGTGGCTAATGCCCTCTACATGATTCAACTTACCATAGAAATATAGGAAGTTGTCATTTAGATTGAATTTCATAAGTCTTGACCAGATTATGAATTATTGTTGCAACTTATTCTCGAATAGGGAGAAGGGGATATAGATGCTTGCATTAGGAAATAACAGGGTGGAAAAATAGAGGATCATAATTGTCCTAATTGTGTTTTCTTTGTTAATTTGTTTAATTCTTCACTGCGCTTTGTTAGTATTTTTCTTAGTTTAAAATCTCTGATAATTGCTTAATCAAATAGAATTAAGGGATTAATTGATTGGTAATTGATAAATCAGTCCTTGAGGACGATACTTGGTTTTACCATTTCATTACAAGTTTGCGACTGTGTGCACTTGCATAGCTTTAAATTTCGCAACAAGTTTTTGGCGCCGTTGCCGGGGACTGAAAATTATCAATATCAGTCTAATTAATTTTTATTCTAATTTGATTTTAATTTCTCTCGTTTCTAATCTGTTTAGTTGCTTAATTTGTCTATCTCAGGTGAATTTTGGTATATGCGTGGCAGAAAAGGAAAAGCCACACTTGTTCCTCTGAATCCCGAGATCGAAAAGTCTTGCAATCAAATCAGAAAGAATAAGAGAGAGACCCAGAATTCTGTGAAGATGGCACAGAATGATGGGGATGGCAGGAATGGTCTAAATCCAAGAGTTGTCCAAGGGGTTCAGGCTCAGACCAACGCTGAGAGGAGTCTGAGAGATTATGTGCTACCCACTCTGACGGGAGTACAAAATAGTATATGCCCACCAACTATAGAGGCCAACAACTTCGAAATAAAGCCTGCTATTTTACAAATGGTGCAGTCCTCTGTGCAATTCAATGGGTTGCCCTCTGAAGATCCTCACACCCATTTGTCCAACTTCCTGGAGTTGTGTGGAACCTTCAAATATAATGGGGTGAGTGATGACGCAATCAAGCTTAGGCTCTTCCCATTTTCTCTAAGGGACAGAGCTAAAAGTTGGCTGAATTCTCTGCAGCCAAACTCCATTGTCACTTGGCAAGATCTAGCTCAGAAGTTTTTGTCCAAATTCTTCCCTCCGTCCAAAGCTGCTAAATTAAGGGGAGAGATAAATAACTTTTGCCAGAATGACGGAGAGTCATTATATGAGGCGTGGGAACGGTTTAAGGAACTCCTTAGAAGATGTCCTCATCATGGCATTGAACAGTGGATGCTAGTACAGAACTTCTACAATGGTTTATGTCCGACAACCAGAACCATTATAGATGCTGCAGCGGGTGGCACTTTTATGAGCAAGAGCGCAACTGGTGCTTATGAACTGTTGGAGGACATGGATACAAACAACCATCAGTGGTATGAGGAGAGATCATCAGGAGTCAGAAAGATAGCTGGGGTGCATGAGCTAGATGCAATCACTGCCTTAACAGCGCAAGTAGCCTCTTTGACCAAGCAGTTGCAACAGAGTAGTGTGTCTGCTAATGCGGTTCAGATGGCAGTGAGGTGTGAAATGTGTGGTGGTGCTCATTCTTTCGATCAGTGCCCTATCTGTAATAATAACACCCCAATGGATCATGCCCAAGTTCAAGCGGTGGGAAATTTTCAGAGGCCACTCAATAACCCATTCTCCAACAACTACAATCCAGGGTGGCGAAATCATCCAAATTTTTCGTGGAAGAATAATCAAGGCCAACAACCTCAGTTTCAGGGACAATTTCAGAATAACATGCCTCAGCCACCTATGAATCAAGCTTCGTCATCAATGCAGCCTAGGCCTCCACAATCAATGCCTCAACCTAAGAGACCTAATGAACTGCAAGCTACCCTGTTGACTCTTACTAACACTCAGACTCAATTTATGACTGAGACAAGATCCTCCATTCGAAACCTTGAGACACAGGTTGGGCAGTTGGCCAATATGCTCAATAACAGACCTCAGGGAAACTTGCCTAGTAATACTGAAGTCAACCCCAAGGAGCAAGTTCAGGCAATTACTCTGAGGAGTGGGAAGCAAACAGAGCAGCCTAGACCTCCACAGGCAGTAGTTCAGAAAAAAGAGATGGGTGCACAGTCTGATTCAGAAAGGGTTACTGAAGACCAACAGAAGTCAGAACAGAGTCCCCCAGTTGTCATTGAGCAGCCAGTTAGAGTTCCATACCCTCAGAGGCTTAGAAAGACTACCCTTGATAAACAGTTTTCTAAGTTTCTTGAGGTGTTTAAAAAGCTGCACATAAACATTCCTTTTGCGGAGGCCTTGGAGCAGATGCCCAGTTATGTTAAGTTCATGAAGGAGATTCTGTCAAAGAAAAGGAGAATGGAGGACTATGAGACTGTAGCACTCACTGAAGAGTGCAGCGCTATTTTACAAAGGAAGTTACCCCAAAAGCTGAGAGATCCGGGGAGTTTCACCATACCTTGCACCATTGGCAAGTTTGAATGCAAGCACGCCTTATGTGATCTGGGGGCAAGTATCAATCTGATGCCCTTATCTGTGTTTAAAAGACTTGGTTTGGGGGAGGCAAAACCAACAACTGTCACTTTACAGCTCGCAGACCGATCGTTAACACATCCACGAGGTATTATTGAGGATGTTCTTGTGAAAGTGGATAAGTTCATATTTCCCGCTGACTTTATTGTTCTGGACATGGAGGAGGACACAGATGTCCCTATTATTCTTGGTAGGCCATTTCTAGCCACAGGCCAAGCTCTTATTGATGTTCAAAAAGGAGAGCTTAAGCTTAGAGTTCAAGGAGATGAGGTGGTCTTTAATGTCTTCAAGTCTATGAAGTACCCGGTGACTAGTGACAGTTGCTTTAGTGTGGATGTGATAGAAAAGGCAGTCTCCAAGAGAAGGATGAGCAGTGATGCCTTAGAGGCAGTATTATTGGGTGATGAGGGCGATGATGATGAGGACGCTGAGATCAGAGAATGTGTCAACTGGATAAATTCTTTCTTACCATATTGGAAAAAGTTCCAAGAATTAGCGGATGTGACTGAAAAACCTCTAACCTCCATTCAGCAGCCACCACCGTTGGAATTAAAGGTTCTCCCAAATCACTTGCAATATGCTTATTTGGGAGAGAATGAAACTTTACCGGTCATTGTGTCAGCTGACCTGTCAAAAGTAGAATTGGAGAAACTTTTGAGGGTTCTAAGGGAGCATAAATTGGCCATTGGGTGGACCTTGGCAGATATTAGAGGAATAAGCCCAGCGACAGTGATGCATAAAATCTTATTGGAGGAGAATAGCAAGCCATCCATAGAGGCCCAGAGAAGACTCAATCCAGCCATGAAGGATGTAGTATTGGACCAGATTCTTAAATGGTTGGATGTTGGGGTGATCTACCCAATTTCTGATAGTGCATGGGTGAGCCCTGTACAAGTGGTACCTAAGAAGGGTGGAATGACTGTGGTGAAAAATGAGAACAATGAACTCATTCCAACAAGGACTGTAACGGGGTGGCGGATTTGTATAGACTACCGCAAGCTCAATAAGGCAACAAGGAAGGATCATTTTCCTTTGCCTTTTCTTGATCAGATGCTTGACAGATTGGCAGGCCACAGCTACTACTGTTTCTTGGATGGGTATTCTGGGTATCATCAGATCGCTATTGCACCAGAGGATCAAGAGAAAACAATCTTCACATGTCCTTATGGCACATTTGCTTTCAGGAGAATGCCATTTGGACTATGCAATGCCCCTGCAACATTTCAACGGTGCATGATGGCCATATTTTCAGACATGGTAGACCGGTGTATTGAGATTTTCATGGTTGACTTCTCTGTTTTTGGCTCATCATTCGACCTCTGTTTGGGTAATTTGAAGAACGTGTTGCGTCGTTGTGAGATGGCTAATCTGGTGTTGAATTGGGAAAAATGCCATTTTATGGTGAAAGAGGGGATTGTTCTTGGCCATAAAATTTCAAGTGAGGGAATTGAGGTAGATAGAGCGAAAATTTCTACCATTGAAAGGCTGCCTCCACCAGTTTCAGTCAAAGGAGTTAGAAGTTTTCTTGGTCACGCTGGGTTCTATCGAAGATTCATCAAAGATTTCTCAAAGGTGTCTAAGCCTCTTTCAAATCTGCTTATGAATGGAGTTGTCTTTGATTTTAATGACGAATGTTTGAGGGCGTTCAATTTCTTGAAAGAAAAGCTTATTTCTGCTCCAATTGTGATAGCTCCGAGATGGGAATTGCCTTTTGAGTTGATGTGTGATGCCAGTGATTACGCAGTGGGGGCAGTTCTGGGACAACGGATTGACAAGGTATTCAGGTCTATTTACTATGCTAGTCGGACTCTAAATGATGCTCAGCTTAATTATGCCACTACAGAAAAAGAGTTGCTAGCTATTGTGTTTGCTTGCGACAAATTTAGACCATATCTGATTGGCAACAAGGTAATTGTCTACACTGATCACTCTGCCATTAAATATTTGATGTCAAAGAAAGATGCCAAGCCCCGCCTGATTAGATGGATTCTGTTGCTTCAAGAATTTGACATGGAGATTCGTGACAAGAAGGGCAGCGAGAATGTGGTAGCTGATCATCTCTCTAGACTTGAGGGGGAGGAGACTGAAAATAAGAAAGCAGTGCAAATCAATGATCATTTTCCTGATGAGCAGTTGTTTGGGGTAAGTGAGACTTTAGCTGTCCCGTGGTTTGCAGACATAGTGAACTTTGTGGTTGCAAAAATTGTGCCTTCTGAAATGTCAAAGCAGCAATTAAAGAAATTCTTTTCTGAGGTGAAACACTACTATTGGGAGGAACCTATTCTCTATAGGCACTGTGTTGATCAGATTATCAGAAGGTGTGTCCTTGAAGAAGAGATGCAGTCCATTCTTAATCACTGTCATACTCAACAATGCGGAGGACATTTTGGAGCATCAAGAACGGCGGCTAAGGTATTACAAAGCGGTTTCTATTGGCCTTCATTATTCAAGGATGCCAATGAGTTTGTCAAGGCTTGTGATAGATGTCAGAGAACTGGCAATATCTCGAGGAGAAACGAAATGCCTCTACAAGGGATTCTTGAGGTGGAACTGTTTGACGTATGGGGCATCGATTTCATGGGGCCTTTTCCACCATCTTACAACAATGAATACATTCTATTGGCAGTGGATTATGTCTCCAAATGGGTGGAGGCTGCAGCAACTAGATCCAATGACGGTAAAACTGTCCTTAATTTTCTGCAGAAACATATTTTTACTAGATTTGGTACTCCCCGAGCTCTGATTAGTGATGAAGGGAAACACTTTGTGAATAAGCAACTGGATGCATTGCTGGCTCGTTATGGAGTTTATCACCGAAAAGCGTTGCCTTACCATCCTCAATCAAATGGGCAAGCTGAAGTTTCGAACAGAGAAATCAAGAGCATCCTGGAGAAGACCGTTGACAGTTCGAGGAAGAATTGGTCGAAAAAGTTAGATGATGCGATTTGGGCATACAGAACTGCATTCAAAACACCGATAGGCATGTCTCCTTACAGGTTGGTGTTTGGTAAAGCATGTCATCTACCAGTTGAATTGGAGCACAAGGCATTCTGGGCTATGAAAAAGTTGAATTTTGATTCGAATGCTGCTAGTGAACGAAGGCTGTTGCAACTGAATGAACTTGACGAGTTCAGAAATGAGGCTTATGAGAATGCCAAGATTTATAAAGAAAGAACAAAGGCTTGGCATGACAAGAACTTAATCAGAAGGGAGTTCCAACCAGGGCAGCAGGTACTTCTGTTCAATTCAAGACTTCGACTGTTTCCTGGCAAATTGAAGTCAAGATGGACAGGGCCCTTCACTGTTGTTCAAGCTTTTCCATATGGCTCTGTAGAACTTCGGGGCAATTCAGGTGATTCCTTTAAAGTCAATGGCCAGAGATTGAAACCTTACTTGGGCGGTACTGTTGATCAAACAAAGTCTGTCTTCTTTCTGAAGCCCCTTTGAAGAGGGATCCAACGTCCGGCTAAATGACGTTAAAGACAGCGCTTTGAGAAGGCAGTTCTCAGTTGTGAATTTTATTTTATTTTATTTGGTTTTGAACAATGATGGGATTTTGTATTTAGTTGTTATTTTTATTTTTATTTTTTTTTATGTATTTTTGAACCGTGAAAATCGTGAAAAAAATAATAATAATAATAAAAAAATAAAAAAAGTGGTGATTTCAGGAGCTATAGCGCTACAGCGCTGCACTTGCAGCGCTATAGCGCTCTTCTCAGAGAGGAACAGGAGATTCGAGGGTCAACAAGCGCTACAGCGCTATTACACCAGCGCTATAGCGCTGGTTCCAGAGGAAAAACCCAAAATCGTGTCTGAGCGCTATAGCGCTACCCATATAGCGCTATAGCGCTATGCCCAGAAAGTTTATTTAAAACCAGATAAGTGCGATTTTTTAACCTCATTTCCTCATTTCTTTTTTTTCTTCATCTCTATTTTTTTCCTATCCTCTCCATAACCTCCATATCCTTTCCATTACAGCCTTTTTCCCAGAAATTTCCCCACACACCCTCCATCTTTCCTTCATTCTTCATCTTATTTCCTTCTTTTTTCCCTTCCATTCCAACCTCTTTCAATTTTGCCCCAAATCTGTTTTGCAACCCTAAGAATTCATTGATCTAATGTCTTGCAAAAAGTGGTAATTCTGAAGGGGGTATTCACATTCAAGTGTAAGGGAATCTATTGCAAAGGTTTGGTAAGTGTTTTTCTTCCCTACTCTCTTACGATTTGTGTTGCTGTGATATTTGGGATTGGCTGGCCTTGTTTGATTGAAGAGGGTAAATCCTTTCTGTGGTTTGGGTTTGGGGATTCTAGTTGATTTGCTTGAAAGGTTGAATATTGTTACTGTTTGTGAAGAGGAAAAGGGTCCATTAATAGGGGAGGTGCTGTAAAAATTTTGTCTTGTGGTTTGGTGATCATAGAGATAATGGCACCCAAGCAAAGAGCGGGTAGAAACAAGGGAAAGGGGCAAGCTTCTGTGTCTCAATCTAGGGAAGAAAGTTCTGAGCATGAGTATGATGAGACTCGATTTATCAATTTCCAGGCTCAGGAGCGGTATGAGAAATTTGTAAGGAAGCCTTTGATCTCCGAGAGGGAAGTGGAATTTCAGTCTGAACCATTTGCTCATCCGATTTTTGAACGGGTTCGGGTGAATCTCATGAATAGGAAATGGGGCGATTTTGTAACAAGGCTGGCTCAGGCTAATGTGTCGTTGGTGTATGAGTTTTATGCCAACTTACGAGATAAACACAATGACACAGTCTTTGTTCGAGGGAAACGTGTGCCCTTCACTGCTGAAGCGATTAACAGGGTGTTCAAGGTCCCGCATATCAAACAGGAGGAGGAGGAATATGCCCAATTCTTGGGCGGTTCTATAGATTTTGCGGCTGTGGCTGATAAACTGTGTTTTGAAGGCGCCCCTTGGAATTTATCTGGCAGCCTCCCTAAAAGTATAGCATCATTCCAGCTTAACAGGGAGGCGAGATTTTGGGCGTTCTTTGTTTGTGCTCGATTCATGCCTGTTAGTCATGTATCTGATATGACTAAAGATCGAGCCTTATTAATGTACGCATTGATGCAGGGGATGAGTGTTAATCCGGGTATTTGGATTAAGGCCAACATCAATTTCATTGAAAAAGGGCACACTACTGGCGGTTTAGCCCATGGATCAGTCATCACAATGTTGTGCTGTAAGGCTGGTGTCCCAGAGTTCGTTACTGATATCTATCATTCGCTGCAGCAACCATTATCCATTAATCTGATGAATGACTATCCCGAGCCTTCTTTATATGTGCCACAAGCAAGAAAAAAGGGAAAGCGCCGTATGGAAGCTGCTGTGGAGGAGGAAGATGAACCAGCTTTAGTGGGTAGTGGTAGCAATTCAAGCTTGCAGCAAGTTAATGAGAAGTTGGATTATCTAATCCAACAGAATCAATATGTGGTTCAGCAGCAGCATATGGTGAATCAGTATTTAGGCCAGCGTTATGATTATGAAGTGAGTCATGTGGCTCAACTAAACAATTTGGTGAACCGCTGGTCGCTAGATGATTCAGATCGCACGTATTTTGCTCCACCTCCACCTTATCCACCGTACTCTCCGTTTTACCCTCCGCCTCCACCACCGTCCTTTGCTGGTTTTCCTGCACCTGAACCTCCGCAAACTCAGCCTTTCGAAGGTCCTTCGTTCCAGCCACCACCACCGCCATACTGATGTGGCTGGTCAGGTAAGTTCTCTTCCTCTGTTTTTATTTTTTTATCACATTGGGGACAATGTGCATCTTTAGTTTGGGGGGGGGGGGGGGGGGGGGCTTATTCTGTTTTTATTTTTCTGTCTCTGTTTTTATTTTTCTGTTTTTATTTGTTTTTGAGTTGTAGTGTAATTGTTAAACCATCATTCGTGTCTGTTGCTGCTTTGTTTTTGCTCATGAAAAGGAAATTGAATTCAACTGTGTGCTTGGTTCAATTGGTTTAGCGTTTAATTTAAAGGTTTTGTGGGAAATTTTTAATATGTTTTGAAAATGCAACATTTTGGAGTTTATTATATATGTTGGACTAGGGTTGGTGGAATGACAATTTGAATTCGATAGAACTTTCATTATTTGGCTTTTGAGGCGAAATTCTTGATGACATGTGTTTAGAAAAGTGATTTAGGCAATTTTATTGGATCGATTGTGCCTTTCAAGCCGACCTTGAGTTAATTATCCTTAGTTACCCTTTTTGAGCCTTGAACTTGGTTTTTGTTCTTGATCATACTATTTGAGCCTAAATTTCTTAACTTCTTTATTTTTTGTTTTCCTTTCCTTTTGTTATCATAAGCATATAATCTGTGGGAAAGAAGAAGGAAAAATAGTAAGAAGTTGGTATGATGGGAATACAATATGATTGTACAAAAAAAAAAAGAAAAAAGAGAGAGAGAGAGAAGTCTTTGAAAAAAAAAATAATAATATCACTTTGTCACACTCCTTGATCATATATATGTATAGAAAATAATAAGTTTGGGGGAGTGTGATTTGAAAAAAAAAAGTGATAAGTCTAGAAAAAGAAAAGAAGAAAATAATGAAAAGTGTTGGCATCTCTCTCTTTAATTGTATAAAAGGGTGATTTTTGGTGTGGTAAAGAAAAATTTGGTTGGTTTTAAGGTTTTATGCTTATGGTAACGATTGAGCTTAAATGACAATTTTATCTACCCTTGCCTAAGCCAAGCTATAACCTGTGAAAGTCCTCTTGATTTCAAAACACATGTTATTGACATTAGTGGAGAAGGTCAAGTGATGCAAGCGTATTGAAAATTTGGTTTGTGGAATTGTCTGAAAGGAGTTGAGCATATATGATAGAGTCCAAATGTTGTAGTAATTTTCATGATATATTTGTGATTTCCCTAATTGAACTTTACAAATCGGACTTTAAGGCAATTGAGCTGAAATTCTGGTTTTTGTTATTGCAATTGAGATTTCATGAGTTTTGGCAAAGTAGTATAGATAGTAATGATGGTTTAATGTGTTCGTTTTGTGTTTGTTTCGTTTTGTTAGTTTAACTTAGGATTTACTCAAGGGCGAGTAAAGATTTAGTTTGGGGGAGTTTGATAAACGAGTTTTAGGCTCGTTTATGGTTCTAGATTTTAGGTTATTTTTCTTTAGTTAGGATTGTTTTATTTCGGATTTATGCTCGTTTGTTCTTGTTTCAGGGTAATTGACGTTAAGTGTTGCAAATATTGAAAAGGAGCAAAAATGGAATGAAATCGAGACGGATTTGTGACTTTTGGGTGTTTCTGTAAGTAGCGCTACAGCGCTACCTTGGGAGCGCCGTAGCGCTAGGAAGAATTCTTGAAGAGCTTCAGCACTGACTTAAGCGCTACAGCGCTACAACATCAGCGCTACAGCGCTGGGAAGCAGTTTTCAGGAAGATAGTTACTGACTTTAGCGCTATAGCGCTACCAAAAGAGCGCTACAGCGCTGGTGCCTAGTTTTTCCCCGTTTTGTTTCTGAGTTTAGCGCTACAGCGCTACAATGGTAGCGCTATAGCGCTGGGGTCGCGATTTCTGGCATAATTGGTTATTTTTGATGGGCAATTCAGTCTTTTCCAGAGGGAATTTTCAGTAGGGTTTTTGGGAGTCATATAGGCGACTGAGAGAGACTAACAGAGAGACGACGACGGCTGGAGTAAGAACACCATATTGGAGGATTCGTCCTTGAGTTTTCATCATCTTTTTCTGTCAATTTTCATGTTTGTAATTGAATTATCTTATTGCTAGAATGAAGATCATAGGCTAAATTTTCTTTTAGGGCTTTTATGTGAATCTTTTGGAACCCCTTGTTATGGTTTAATGCAAAATTGATATTCTTCTTCATCTCTTTCAATTCCTTGCAATCTATGTTAATTGTGCGATTATTGATTGATCACCTCTAATTGCTATTTTATGAATCAAATTGAAATCTGAAAAGTGAAAATTGATATGCTTTGATTGTTTGGATGCAAATTTAATTTAGAACAAAAGTATCTAGGTTATTTGCTTATTTTCTGAGTTGCGTGGCTAATGCCCTCTACATGATTCAACTTACCATAGAAATATAGGAAGTTGTCATTTAGATTGAATTTCATAAGTCTTGACCAGATTATGAATTATTGTTGCAACTTATTCTCGAATAAGGAGAAGGGGATATAGATGCTTGCATTAGGAAATAATAGGGTGGAAAAATAGAGGATCATAATTGTCCTAATTGTGTTTTCTTTGTTAATTTGTTTAATTCTTCACTGCGCTTTGTTAGTATTTTTCTTAGTTTAAAATCTCTGATAATTGCTTAATCAAATAGAATTAAGGGATTAATTGATTGGTAATTGATAAATCAGTCCTTGAGGACGATACTTGGTTTTACCATTTTATTACAAGTTTGCGACTGTGTGCACTTGCATAGCTTTAAATTTTGCAACACTAACAGCTCATAATGGCTTCTGATATCAGTGAAGGTGCAAATCCCGTCTCCGATGATCAACTTGCTATTCCAACGATGGCAGCGCAACCTCCGTCTTCTTCTCCGACGCCTTTATCTCCTTCGTTGTTGGCACCCCTTACATCGGGACCACTCAGCAACCATTTTCCCTCTCTGCCCTCAGTTAATCAACTGTTGTCAGTAAAGCTTGACGAGCATAACTACCTGGTGTGGCGAACCCAGATGCAGAACATAGTCATCGTGAATGGGCTGGAGGAATTTCTTGATGGCACTCGGCCGTGTCCTCCCAAACTTTCTGATGCTACTGGCACTCAGATCCATCCTGAATATCACATTTGGTGCAGGTATAATCGTTTAGTAATGAGTTGGATTTATGCCTCACTAATAGAAACCATGTTGGGACAAATTATGGGATGCCCCACTGCTTCTGAGATTTGGCAGGGACTGGAATAGTTCTATGAAGCTGCCTCGTTTTCTCAGGTCACTAAGCTTCGTACCAAGTTTCAAACCATGTAGAAGGATGGACTCTTTGCTTTTCGCTATATTCGACAATTTCGCTCAATTTGTAATGCCTTGGCCTTCATTGGTGAACCAATTTCGTACACAGATCACATGGTTTACTTCTTAGGTGGTCTGGGTCGGGAGTACAATCCTTTTGTCACTTCTGTTCAAACCAAACATCCCAAGCCCACTATTGAAGAAGTCTACAGTCTCTTGCTCAATTATGATGCTCGATTGGATCGACAAAATGCCACAGATACCGTGAGCTCCCTTCAAGCTAACTTGGCCAACCTACAGCCACCCAGCACCACCAAATCTCCTCCTCCTTTCAAACCTTCTCCTCCCTATCCTACCCGCTCTCCCTATCGACCAACTCACTCTCACACCTCCACTCCAAAAACCTTTCCTCATTGACGTTCTTCTCCCCCTCCACCACATCTTTCCTCTTCCTCTGCTTACTCTAAGCCTCGCCCACGTTGTCAAATCTGCCTTAAGCCTGGCCATGATGCCAATGTTTGCTATCACCGAGCTAATTTGCAGTATGTGCCCCCTTCCCCTGGTCCTCGTCCGTTTAATGCCATGTTTGCTCAACAGGTCTCTTCTGCTCCTGCTACTCCAAACACCGTTATTGATCCTTCCTGGTACTTAGATTCTGGGGCATCTCACCACTTCACTCTCGATCTCAATCTTTTGGAGTCTGCTCAGCTCTATACAGGACCAGATCGTATCACTGTGGGTAATGGTAATCTCACTACTACTTCTCATGTTGGCCACGCTCATTTACCTGCTTCTCATTCTTTTCTTCATTTATCCCAAGTTTACCACTCTCCTTCTATTTCCAAAAACTTGTTAAGTGTTTCCAAACTGTGTCATGATAATAATGCTTTTATAAAATTTCACCCCCATTGTTTTTTTGTTAAGCGCCAGGGCAGTCTTCAAACTCTTCTCACAGGCCATATTGATCACCGGCTCTACCGTGTCTCCAGTCCATCGTCTCCTTCATCCTCGTCCATCTCCCTGTTTACTTTGTCCAAGTCGTCTCCTCATGTTTGGCATTCGCGTTTGGGCCACCCGTTTACTGCCATCACCAACCATGTTTTACATAATTTCTAGTTATCTTATGTTAAACCAGATAATATTTCCTTTTGTAATTCCTGTAATCAGGCGAAATCTCATCGCCTCCTTTTCTCTTTCTGTATATCGGTGTAACGACCCAAACTCCAAGGACCGTTACGGTGTACCTTGTAAACAGTGCTAAACTCGCTAACCGAGTCATTTGGCCAAAATCGTGAGCTAAGTATGATTAGCGGTTTAGGGATTAAAAACTTTGGATAAGATAGAACGTTTCACTAGAACGTTTAATTTATACTTTGGGATCCCGAAAATATAATTTCAAAGTCTATTACAGAAAATATTTACAACAGGCCGTTCTAAGCGGCAAAACAGGGTCCAACCCTAGTTCCACCTTAAACCTCGCCCGTGGCGGACGAGCAGCTGCATATGTACACATCATCACCTAAGCTCTCCAACTCAAGGATGGTCCAGCTTCCTCTTGCCTTTACCTGCACCACGTAGCACCCGTGAGCCGAAGCCCAGCAAGAAAACACAATATAACATGATATAATATCAACAACGATCATAATAACCATTCAGGACTATCAGTCCAAACAAATAGGTGACAATAGCCAAAAGTCACAATAATGAGCTCAGCTTCCTCTAGCCATGTGACGATAGGGTCACCAGGGCTTAACTGATGAGAGATTCTTTCATAAGTTTGATCAGGACAGGTGCATGGTGAATGGTCACTAACATAACCTTCCTCCTGACTCTAGAGTTGTGCTATGGACAGCGTCCCCTAGCCATGTGACAAACAGTCACCGGGGTCATATACCTTGGCTATAAACATCTGGTCATAGACCAGGCAAGCGCTTATAAGTTCTTCGACCTTAGGGTCGATCCTGCATTAATGTCATGGAGCTATTCAATGCGTGATCATCGACCTTAGGGTCGGTCTAGCATTAATGCCATAGAGCCATTCAATGCATGATTCTCGACTTTAAGGTCGGTCTAGCATTAATGCCATAGAGCCATTCAATGCATGATTCGTCGAACTTAGGGTCGGTCCCTGACTAGTCAGTGCCATACCCAAGTAAGTCATGCCACCCATTATATATCACATACCCAATACTCGTAAACAAGGTGTTCAGCATGCTTACTAAACAGATACTAGTACAATTAGGACCATGCACAACCACAAAGGCACAAGCTCTGAACAATATCATACCCAGTATACAAAGCATGTCCTAATCACAAGTTTCTCATGCATCATATGCAATATATCCAGCAATCCAACATGCACCAATAATAGCCATGCATGTCACGTTTAATAGTCAACCAACATGCATCAAGAACAGCCATGCATGTCATACATAATAATCAACCGACGCATGTCATACTCACTAATCAACCAACATGCTTCGATAATAGCCATGCATGTCACATATACACAGGGTGCAGTTTTCTTACCTCAAAGTCGAGCTAGAACGATTAAAAGAACGACCCTTGAGAACGATCAACTTTTAGTCCTTTAACGGTCACCTAGTCATAACCAAATATAGGATACCATCAATAAAAATGATCAACACAAGTTCCCAAACCAATATCTAGCCTCTGGGACATCAATCCCCACTTAACCAAGTAGTAGGATCAACCCTGAGGCCTATGGTAAGCATCCCTAAGCTAAAAACACAATTTTGGTCAAATCTGCCCTGATGGGCCGCGGCTCACCACAGCCATGCTGCGACTCATCTCCCTGACAGAGGCATATTTGCCTCAGAAGCCACCTTAGGCCGCGGCACATTCCCTGCATATTCCCTTAGAACCCAGCCTCCAAACTAGTTCCAAACCCTCTCCAACACACTCAATTCAACCTCTAAACAACATCTATATCAAACCCAAATCAAACATCAACCTAACTCCCATTAATTCCAATTAACCACCAAGAATTCACAAGCTGAAATCTTAAACTAAAACAAAGTATAAACCAGGAACTAGTTGTAACGCCCTACTTCCTTAGAGCCGTTACTAAGTGAGTTTTTAAGACAAAACAGTGTGCAATGAACTCGCTAACCGAGGTTTTGAAACAAAAGTGTGACTAATTAAAAGTTAAGGCTGTAATCTTTGAAAATGCGTCGTTTCATTAAAACTTCTATTATTAAACATTTGGGATCCCAAAATAAGGTTTGAAAACTAATTACATCTTGAAATAAGGTTACAGTTGGGAAATCATAAAATCATAGACTATTACAGCCATTTTCGAATAAACCCCCAACCAAAGCAGTCGGGCAGGCCAAACATGTACGCGTCGCTTCACGCTCTCCGTACTCATGGTTGGTTGACCCAGTCCTTGCTTCTACCTGCCACACGGAGCACCCGTGAGCCGAAGCCCAGCAAGAAAACCCAAATAACACATAACATATGCAAATCGAATAGCTGTCATAATTCACTGACACATAGGAAAAACCATCATAATAAACAAGTACGGCCATGCCGCCCCCAAGGCCTTACCAAAGCCTGGAGTTTCGGTTCTCACCGCGAGGATAACTCATGTATCCCTTGGGTCCCACCCTGAATATAAGCATCCCATGTGCTGTGTGTTACTTTCGGCCCCACGGCCGCCCCGGCCTACGCCGTACTCGGCCCCACGGCCGCCCCGGCCTACGCCGTACTCGGCCCTTGCCGTTCAATTCATCATAATCACACATATAGTACATTCAAAATAATCATTCACACACATCAGAGTTCATTTAAGGTTAAGTATTTGCACGTAATACAATCCGGGGCCACGCCCTACAATCACACAGTGGGGCCATGCCCTAATCTCGGGTGTTACGGTTTTCTTACCTGTATTCCGAGCCTCCTGATGCACTAAAGCCGCGAGCACGGTCCTCAAGCACGAGCCTCCCCAATAACCTAGTCAAAACACACAAGAAACATCCCTCAAGACTAATCAAATCATAAAACCGCCTCCCGGGACCAATCCCACACTCTCGGGACTCCCAAATTCCTAAAACAATTCATCGGAAACATCCCCCGAACTCCCGTAGCAAAAGCTGAAAAATGCAAATTTTGGTGTCCTGAAAATGGCCTAGCGCCGCGGCGCTGCCCTATAGCGCCGCGGCGCCCAGCGAGTCAGAGAACCACCTCGCCTGGACACAGCCTCGCGCCGCGGCGCCCAAGAACAGGGCCGCGGCGCCCCATCGCGAACCCAGAATTTCTGGGTTTTTCACCTTCAATCCCTTCATCCAAAATACCTCCAAACCAACCCAAACACATATCTCAACCCAAAAACTCAATTCCAAACCTCATATGAACAACTTAACAACCTATAGGCACTATATACAAGATCAAAACATCAACACACCCAAGAATCCACCCCTTGATTCCTATTTTCAGCCACCCAAACCAAAACTCAAACAACTAACTCAAAACTTCAACAAAAACAACTCAAGCTCTAGATTTTACCAATCAAAACAGAAATCAAAACTTAGATGTGTCTAAAAACCTTACCTCAAATGGAGAACCCACACAAAGTCCTTGATCTCCTCCTAGACTCCCACTTCTCCTTCTCTTCTTCTTCTTACCCTAACCTTCTTTCTCCTTCTCTTCAATTTCTATCAAGCCTCAAGTGGCATAAATGCCCCAAACCGTATACCCCCAAATCCCAGCTGCCATTTATCTATTTCCCAACCAAATGACCAATTTGCCCCTCCTTGCCTATCCTTTCCTACTTAAACCTCAAGGGCACTTAAGTCCTTTCATTTCTATTTCATTTCTACCATTTTCTTTCTAAAACTTGTTACTCTCAGCAGTAACTAATGGTTACCCAGGTTACTAAATCTCCAATAACCATTACCCGCTAAATCTCAACTTAACCATAAAATTCCCGAGGTACCCCTAGGCTCCTCCCGAGCCGGGTATAGAAATCCCGTTGTGACTCTTAAGTTAACTAGCTCTCAAGGACCGTCTCGGCACGTGCATCACAATAATACAACCACACCCACGTGGTACAATTCGCAGAATACAATTATCACATATCAATACAGTTATGCCCAACATGGCCAAAATTATAATTATGCCCTTCTAACACGATCCGGGCCTACATGCATACTAGTAAACATAGCCATGCATCTCAGTTAAACAAATAGCCAAATACCATGCTTTAAATCATAATCATGCATTTAATTCATAAAATCACACATAAATCCCAACATGCCCTCCTGGCACACTAATCAAGGCCCTTAAGCCTTAATAGCGAATTTGGGTCGTTACAACTATCCCCTCCTCATAGAAATTTCGTCCTCGAAATTTATCCAAACACATCAGTCAGAAAACCCGAACTCTGACCCTGAATCCCAAGGTCCACCGCCTTTACTTTAGTTTCCAACAACACTTTTACAGGCACATCAATCTTGCCCCACAAGATCTTGTCTAACGGCCATACTCTCGATAGCCTCTCGCTTACACCGCAACCCTGCTGAAGCCTCAGGGCCTGCCTAGATTACAATGACCAATTCATTGTCTTATTCCTGATTCCAAAGATACTCAAAAGTCATCACCTCTACTAGGTGGGATCAGCTTGTAGGCCCTGCCGGCCTAACCCTTAGTACAACTTCCGAATTTTATGCCGAATTAAGAGTCAGAACTCTCCCTTCTTTCTCTGAACACCTTACATATCCTCGTCTATTATTACGTAGAGACGCAACTCTTTCTTCCCGGAACTTTATTTCCTCAAAACTTATCAATTTACCAGCTCTTTATTCTTTCAAATAGGCAGACACCCCTGCCTTAAGAAGTTTCAACGACCTCTTTGGCTTTCTCTCTGAACTAAAGCCAAACCGTAGTATCCACTATCCTTCACCTTGTACCATGTCCTAAGTCGTGTTCCATTAGCAGGACACCAGCAACTGCTACCATGACTAACTCATCAGGGAATACACTTCCCTTAATACCTCAAGTATTCGCCTACTCAGCGCTCAATTCTTTAAAATATCCGATAAACTTTCAGACTGCCATTTCACTTGCAATCAACTGATAATCTCAGATTCCCACTCAGTTCTTTTTCGTTCTTTAGACCCATTCCAAAATTTAAAACACTCTTGGGTCTCAATTCTGTATCATCGACGTTTTACCCTGCTACCAGTTCACCTGAACCAACTACATTAACTCAAACCACCGAGTTAAAACTTTTCATGTCCAAACACTTTACTCAAGGTCCAAAGTGGTCTATTCCCGTGATACACTACCACATCACTTAACCCCTCAGGGTCCAAAGGAAAACACTAGATTCCGCCACCCGCTCGACCCTCCCGGTACGACGTACCCTAGGAGGTGGAATGATATCCATTCAGAATTCTCGCTCATAAACCAAACCTAATTGGATCCTTCATCCATTCCTGGTATCCCAACTTGTACTACCTTAGCAGGGTCCTTCCCTGCTTCAACTCAAGCCAACACTTTGAATTCCATAGATCATTGACACTCACCAGCCAATCATACCTACTAGCGTTACGCCAACCTCAGTCGTCGCCTTGTCCACTCTATTACAGTCTATGGCGCTATCCCCTGACTGACACATGCCTCACAGCTAGGAGTTCCGTCTCCAATTATAACTCCCTTCGCTCAATCGAGGATTTCAAACACTGATCATCTGTCCGTTACTTTTCACCACCTCTGTGTCTCAACGCTATCTTTCTTACTAATTACCCAATACTCAAGCACCTTATGATATGCATAACTGTCAACTTAACGTTCTAAGTGTATCAACTAGGTTCATACTTTCGTCTCCCGCAAGGTTCGATCCAACCTCGCGCCAGATGCGCCTGGGCGTGCATAATCCGTGATGCACCCCCACAAATCCATGTCCTCATCATAGATCAAGTCCTTTATGCCATCACTCTTTACTTAATCATAACACACACAAATTCCATCATCGTCCGTAACCAATCAAATCTTACCTTGTCTTCTGAATTTCTTTCTGATTTGACACCACTCAATCCGTCTAACCTCAAGTTTTACTGTTCTTCTCATCTTTGATGTAGTCGCCTCCGGAGGTGCTTGTGCAATAGATGACGCGCTTACCAGTCTTGTTATGCTTTCAATTCTTCAGACGCTCTTCATTAGCTTCTTTGCGGCTTCAGATCAATTCTTCTCTTACCTGTCCTTTCTTCTTGCAGCTGCAATCTGAGAACTCCTGACGACATCCAACTAACACTCCGTAGAACCTTACCTGAGATTCTGCCTTCTGGGTACCAACGCCTTTCGCATAATCGTTGCTCACCATTTCCGTCTGGGAGTAATCCACATGTACTGCTCGTGAGCTTGAAGGGGACTTGCCCAGACCGTTCACGCATTCTCTGCCTAAAGAACTTACCTGTGCTGCTGTAGCCTGAACCATTCCAGAATCTTTGTTACCAACTCCTCACACCCTACCCGGTGCAAACTAGACAATCCACGAAATGTCTCTATCCTTGGTTTCCAACTGGTAATCACCAGGTCATAGATCAACTCTTGGAGACATCGTCCTTTCTTGTATCCAACATTGTACTTTTCGGTCTAACTCCACGATGCTAACAATCCCCGCAGTATAACACTCTGGCTATTCCAGGGTCAAATTCCTTCGATTGCTTCAACAGACTTTCTGTCAGCCAAAACCACCTTTTACAACATTCGTTATACCAATCCTATCTGTAGTCTAACCTTGAAATACTCCTGAGTCTTCCTTTTTATACCCACATAATTTTCCCACTGGTCAGCTCTGTCTCCACTCAGTCTCACTTTCATACTCCAGATGATATCCTCAACAATCCATCTACCAGAGTTTCTAACTCCTTCTCAGTAAGCATTACTGTCCTCAGCCTCCCGAATAGCACTTTTGAGGCAACCTCTCTATGTCCATCTCCCTCTCGGAACATTCTCAACACCGAGCCCTTCCAGTTCGTTACATGCCCAAAGCATAAGCTCGCCAGTTAAATACTCATCCTTGAGGACTCAGCCTCGAACTTGTAATGTATCGACGCATTCCAGTTCTCCGTTTCCCTCACCATGGGAAATCCATCCTAACATCTCAAGTCATTCTACGCAGAAGTCACGCCCCAACCTGACCTCCTCCCAGGTGGCATCCTTTCCCTTATGCATACACAATAACCTCCCTAGTTCCTGTCACCAACTTGATAACTACCTCTTCCATCAGGCTTCTTTCCAATCTCAAATCAAGTGCCCAAGCACTGTCTGGGGTCCTTCTACCTCAAAATTGAGAATCCGTCCTCGCTGCGTTCTATCAACACAAGTACCATCTAATCGGCCAGAACTTTTCCCCTTTCTGGCAAAACCAGAAGCCACAGAACTATCCGGGGTTCTATCAACTTGACTATCACAATTCTCTCTTTACTAACTCCGTCAAAGGAAGCACTGCCCTTGCGGCTCTAGCACTCATGCTCTATACATCAACCATCAGTTCCTCGAACAATATGGCCCTCTCCGCCATCCACATGCAGACGATAAGTCCTTACATCAGAGCGGCCCAAATGCCCTGGACTATCCCCGAGTTCCATCCTTAAATGGGTCGCCACCATTTCCGGATACATCCGTCAGTATAAATTCCCAAAATGAATTATCCAATTCACCAAACCCATTGTTCTACACTGTTGTTACTCTATCAGTCCAAACCAAACTTATAAGTCCACCAGTCTCCACAGTTCAAATCACGTCTTTATAACCTCTAACAATTCATCATCTAGGTTCTTCCCAACCCATTAAGCCAGTACCTCAGCCCGAGTACCCTTTCCAGGCATCTCCCTGCCTCAACATTTAACACAACCCTCTAATCAGGATCTCTCATCCTCTTAACCAGGGTGGAATTAACTCTGCTCATCTATTGATAAATTCCTTGTCAACTCAACTCTCCTCAAAACCCGAGGTTAACACCCTTTAAGCCTTTCATTTAATACCCTTTTCTGTCCATACCTCACAGTAAACCATCACCGGTAACCTTACTGTTAAAACATCTAAATCAGCCATCTCCCCAGAGAACCCGCTGTTCTTCTATCCCATCTCAACTAACAAACTCCACAGCCTACTCACACACTAGTGACCCCTTTGCTGCTGCTCTCAGGGATAACTAGAGATCTCAACTCCAACTTATATCTAGAATCCCTCTTTTCAACACAATATCGGGTCCCCAACCCTTCTAGGAACAAACAACTCGAGTTCATCTGTCAAAACTGACCAACTCCTGAACTCTGTGGTTCCTACTCTGAACCAAACCATCACTAGGTCCAAATATCCACAGGTATAATGCACACACAAGCATATACTAGGTCAAATCCACAATGTCACATCCCTAAGTATATCCACACTCAACATGCTTCACACAAGCAAATAAACGGATATAACATACAGATTCAACTTAAACAATCAACCACATAGCTCAATATGTAAACCATTATGCCAATATTCATCCACATACATAATAATGTTATTCAGCATGCATCAATCTCAACATGCAATAATCAAGGGCCAGGCCCTATCAGTATCTCATGCATATGTCATCTCATTCCTCATGCTCCATATAAATAAGCAGGCAAATAGGGCATTCAAACATATATTCAAACATGTCAATCATTCATACCAACCAACCCTGAGTCGAGCTTGTCACTGACAGCGAGTGTACATGTTCGGTCGATCTCCAGAACCAATAAACCTTGGCTCGCTCTGATACCAAGTTGTAACGCCCTACTTCCTTAGAGCCGTTACTAAGTGAGTTTTTAAGACAAAACAGTGTGCAATGAACTCGCTAACCGAGGTTTTGAAACAAAAGTGTGACTAATTAAAAGTTAAGGCTGTAATCTTTGAAAATGCGTCGTTTCATTAAAACTTCTATTATTAAACATTTGGGATCCCAAAATAAGGTTTGAAAACTAATTACATCTTGAAATAAGGTTACAGTTGGGAAATCATAAAATCATAGACTATTACAGCCATTTTCGAATAAACCCCCAACCAAAGCAGTCGGGCAGGCCAAACATGTACGCGTCGCTTCACGCTCTCCGTACTCATGGTTGGTTGACCCAGTCCTTGCTTCTACCTGCCACACGGAGCACCCGTGAGCCGAAGCCCAGCAAGAAAACCCAAATAACACATAACATATGCAAATCGAATAGCTGTCATAATTCACTGACACATAGGAAAAACCATCATAATAAACAAGTACGGCCATGCCGCCCCCAAGGCCTTACCAAAGCCTGGAGTTTCGGTTCTCACCGCGAGGATAACTCATGTATCCCTTGGGTCCCACCCTGAATATAAGCATCCCATGTGCTGTGTGTTACTTTCGGCCCCACGGCCGCCCCGGCCTACGCCGTACTCGGCCCCACGGCCGCCCCGGCCTACGCCGTACTCGGCCCTTGCCGTTCAATTCATCATAATCACACATATAGTACATTCAAAATAATCATTCACACACATCACAGTCCATTTAAGGTTAAGCATTTGCACGTAATACAATCCGGGGCCATGCCCTACAATCACACAGTGGGGCCATGCCCTAATCTCGGGTGTTACGGTTTTCTTACCTGTATTCCGAGCCTCCTGATGCACTAAAGCCGCGAGCACGGTCCTCAAGCACGAGCCTCCCCAATAACCTAGTCAAAACACACAAGAAACATCCCTCAAGACTAATCAAATCATAAAACCGCCTCCCGGGACCAATCCCACACTCTCGGGACTCCCAAATTCCTAAAACAATTCATCGGAAACATCCCCCGAACTCCCGGAGCAAAAGCTGAAAAATGCAAATTTTGGTGTCCTGAAAATGGCCTAGCGCCGCGGTGCTGCCCTATAGCGCCGCGGCGCCCAGCGAGTCAGAGAACCACCTCGCCTGGACACAGCCTCGCGCCGCGGCGCCCAAGAACAGGGCCGCGGCGCCCCATCGCGAACCCAGAATTTCTGGGTTTTCACCTTCAATCCCTTCATCCAAAATACCTCCAAACCAACCCAAACACATATCTCAACCCAAAAACTCAATTCCAAACCTCATATGAACAACTTAACAACCTATAGGCACTATATACAAGATCAAAACATCAACACACCCAAGAATCCACCCCTTGATTCCTATTTTCAGCCACCCAAACCAAAACTCAAACAACTAACTCAAAACTTCAACAAAAACAACTCAAGCTCTAGATTTTACCAATCAAAACAGAAATCAAAACTTAGATGTGTCTAAAAACCTTACCTCAAATGGAGAACCCACACAAAGTCCTTGATCTCCTCCTAGACTCCCACTTCTCCTTCTCTTCTTCTTCTTGCCCTAACCTTCTTTCTCCTTCTCTTCAATTTCTATCAAGCCTCAAGTGGCATAAATGCCCCAAACCGTATACCCCCAAATCCCAGCTGCCATTTATCTATTTCCCAACCAAATGACCAATTTGCCCCTCCTTGCCTATCATTTCCTACTTAAACCTCAAGGGCACTTAAGTCCTTTCATTTCTATTTCATTTCTACCATTTTCTTTCTAAAACTTGTTACTCTCAGCAGTAACTAATGGTTACCCAGGTTACTAAATCTCCAATAACCATTACCCGCTAAATCTCAACTTAACCATAAAATTCCCGAGGTACCCCTAGGCTCCTCCCGAGCCGGGTATAGAAATCCCGTTGTGACTCTTAAGTTAACTAGCTCTCAAGGACCGTCTCGGCACGTGCATCACAGTAATACAACCACACCCACGTGGTACAATTCGCAGAATACAATTATCACATATCAATACATTTATGCCCAACATGGCCAAAATTACAATTATGCCCTTCTAACACGATCCGGGCCTACATGCATACTAGTAAACATAGCCATGCATCTCAGTTAAACAAATAGCCAAATACCATGCTTTAAATCATAATCATGCATTTAATTCATAAAATCACACATAAATCCCAACATGCCCTCCTGGCACACTAATCAAGGCCCTTAAGCCTTAATGGCGAATTTGGGTCGTTACACTAATAGTTGAAACTTACCTAAAATCTGAGTTTGAACCTCCTCCAATGGCTGAACTAAACTCCTAAGCTTCCACTTTTAATTTCCTAGCTTAACTCCTCAATTTGGGCTCTCAAAATCCAAAGGAAAAGTGAAGGAAGAAGCTTGTACGGGAGAGAAAGGAAGAAGGGATGAGGATGGCTCTATTTTATTATCATTCCACAGCCTTCTAAAATTCCCAAGGCTGATATAAATCCTTAAGGCTAAAAGACCATAATGCCCTTAAGCCAAATAAATCCCTCTAAAAGCTTCCGAGGGTAAAACCGTCATTTCCCGCCTATCTCGTTAATTATAATTAACGCTCTCCAATTCCCGCTATTCTCAATATTCCCAAATACCAATAAATCATATCCCATTACCCTTTAATTCCCGGTAATGCTCTAATCATTAAATTCACCCCGAGACTCACCCCGAGCCCCGAACTTAAACCTGTTATGACTAGACCGAACACTTACATCTCATGATCGTCTCATGCCAAATAGCTCGAACCAATCCACCTTACAATGTGGCTATATTAATTAATCACAACCATGCACCCAAAATATACAATTACACCCACAGTGGCCAAATTACCAAAATACCCTTCTAATCATAAATACTCCCATATGCATGCATTCACCATCATATAATAATATAATTCACGTAAACATGCATATAATCATTAAATACCATAATAAATCAATTATCGCCCTCCCGGCCTCCTAATCAAGGTCCTAAACCTTATTAGGAAATTTGGGGCATTACAATCAGGCCTCCGAGCCTTTTGAGTTAATACACACAGATTTATGGGGGCCTTCCCCTGTTTGTGCAATTACTGGTGTCTGTTACTTTGTTTTATTCATTGACAATTTTTCCTGTTTTACTTGGTTGTATTTACTTAAAACCAAAGATGAAGCTTACCAGGCTTTCACTATTTTTCACTCCATGGTATGAACTCAATTTGCAAAACCCATCCGTCGAGTTTGCTCTGATTGGGGCGGTGAATTCCGCACCCTTTCCTCTTTTCTCACCACCATTGGCATTATCCATGAACGCTCTTGTCCTCACACCCCTGAACAAAATGGGCGGGTGGAGCGCAAAAATAGACATGTGGTTGAAACTGGTCTCACCTTGTTAGCCCATGCTGCTATGCCCCGACATTTTTGGCCCTATGCCTTCATTACTGCCACTTATTTGATTAACTGGATGCCTACTCGGGTGTTGAATTTAGCGAGTCCTTATTCCATGTTGTATCACAGGCCACCATCCTATGGTCATTTTCGTATTTTTGGCTGTGAGTGCTATCCGTTTTTACGTCCCTATAATGCCCACGAATTAGAGTTTCGATCTAAGTCTTGTGTGTTTATGGGCTATAACAGTAATCACAAGGGCTACATCTGTCTTCATCGTGATACGGGTCAGCTCTATGACACTCGTCATGTTGTTTTCAATGAATCTTCTTTTCCTTTTCAGTCCTTGGTCTCCCCGTCCTCTCCTCCTGTGTCCATTCCTCGTACTTACATTACCTCCTTACCTTTCCTTCCTCCTGTTTCCCAGCCAAATATACCCTCCACATCTCTCCCTTCCTCCCAGCCGAATATACCCTCCACATCTCTCCCTTTTTCCTGTGATCTCAAAAGATGAAGCTAGTTCACTTCACTACACACTCCAGACCAACGCCTCTTTTTCTCTTGTTAGTTGTTCATGCTAAACGACATCTTTTCAAAAACGACAAAATTTCATGTAAACGATGTGAACTACACAACGTAATTACGACTCGAATCCGTACAAATGAAAAATAAAATGAACTCATTTATAGGACTCAAGAATTTTATATCAAATAATAAAATATATGAAATGGAAATTAAAGCTTTTTAAAATATGAATTTTTAGTATTTTCTGTATATGGATAAGTTGTCATGACGGTGTACATTGTAATTACAAGCGAGATTTTACAAATTTTCAAGAAATGTCGAAATTTATTTAAATAGTCTATTGCATGCGCGTATAAATATTGAAAGTGCAACAGATTATTTGAATTTTAATTTCGGCATCTTAAATTATTTTCAATTTTCTGAAAATTTGTGGGAAGTTTCCCATAATTACATTATACAATGTCATGAAAAAAAATTAGAATTGTGGCTTAATTATATACCAAAAACACTAAAATTACATGTAGATAGTGATTAAAAATAATCACTACTATAGTAATACTCTTTAAAATATTGTATAGATTATTCATATATATTTATATTTTATCTAAGAGTATACTGAGCAGTAACACAGTCAATCAAAAGTTGCGGGGGATAATATCATTTTGAACCTTGTGTTTTATCTTATTACCTGTTTGGATCTTGTGTTTTAACAAATTACTTTTTGAACCCTATATTTTTTAAAATGATTCAAATAGACCCTTAAACCCAATTTTAATGAACAAAAAATTGAATATAACAATACAATTGTCAGGCAGAATAATTGTGCTTTTGTTCTGAGTTGTTAGTTTAATGAATTATTTGTGATTTTAGTTAAAAAATTTGTTATCAAATTCGGGTTCAGATGTCTATTCGAACCATTTTACAAACACACAAAATCCAAAAAATAATTTATTAAAACACAAGGTTCAAACAAATAATGAGACGGAACATAAGATTCAAAATAGTATAATCCCTTATTTTTATTAACCAAATTAAGAATGAAACCCAAAGTGTCGCAATAAAAATGTATATTACAAACGTTAGTGATAATGTGAATTTTGATGTAAAATTTCATGTGAAAATTATAAAATTACATCTAGATATAATAATAATAATTATTGCATATATAAAAAGAGAATGGTGAAAGTGGTTAGCTTATTTTTTGTAACGCCCCAACTCCAGGGACCATTACGGTGCACATTGCAAACAGTGCTAAACTCGCTAATCGAGTCATTTGGCCATAAACGTGTAACTAAGTATGATTAGCGGTTTAGGGATTTAAAATTTCGGTTAAGATATAACGTCTCACTAGAACGTTTATTGTTTACACTGGGATCCCAAAAATATAATTTAAAGGTTTATTAGAAGAAAATATTTACAACCAGTCGATCTAAGCGGCAAAACAGGGTTTAGCCCTAGTTCCTTTCCTTCAAACATCGGTCGTGGCGGTTGAGCAACTGCATATGTACACATCGTCACCTAAGCTCTCCAACTCAAGGATGGTCCAACTTTCTTTTGCCTTTACCTGCACTCATGAATAGTCATATCATGATATCAAATCATATCTGGCATGCTTAGCAAACATAACTTTATTCAAGCATGAAAATGAGTTCAAACAATTTTGGGGTATCCAGGATAAGAAATCCTGCCCTTCTGATTAGATGACTATCAAGTCAATCCTAATCAGAAAAGTGTTTCAACACTTGAGGTTCTAGAAATCCATACTGGGTGACTGACAAGCAAGTCACTAATTTAAACAGAAGAGTGGCTGCTAGGTAAGCCACTAGCCTTAACAGACAAGAGACTGATAGGTAAGTCTCTAACTTTAAACAGAAGAGTGGCTGCTAGGTAAGCCACACAAGCGCTTATAATATTCATCGAACTTGAGGTCGGTCCAACATTAATGCTCTTTGAGTCATTCAATGCAGATATCGCTTAGATCTAATCTTTATTGGCTTGCGTTGAACATGCTAAGGCCGTCCTGACTTATGAGTCAGCACCGTGTGACCAGTGCCCAGTACCACTACCGAACCTGACTAATGAGTCACAGCTTCACAGTTGATACTGACACCTTTGCCACTTCTGACTAATGAGTCAGTACCATGCACAAGTAAGCAATGCTACCAAACATATGTCATATGTCGAATATTCAAACGAAGGGCATTCAACATGCTTACTTAACAGTTGCTAGCACAATTATGATCATGCACAAACACAGAGATTCAAGCTCTGATCAATCTCATAGTCAATATTCATGGCATGCCCTAATCACATGTTTCTCGTGCATCACATGCATCACACTTAATCATCCAGCATGCCTCAATAATAACCATGTGCAAGTGGGCAAGATTGCCAAGCATTCAATATGCTATCAATGTTTACATTTAAACATCCAACATGCATCAAGAATAACCATGCATGTCACATATGGGGTGCAGTTTTCTTACCTTTGGTCCAAGCACGGGTTACCGATAAACGAGCCACAAGCACGATCTCGATTCCAAGCCCCTAGTGATAACCTAGTCACAACCACAAATGGTGATCCAATGAGTTCAAGTTCTAAAACCAATCCCGGAACCAAGACCTAGCCTCCGAGACATCAAACCCCACCAATCCGGGTAATAGGAATGATCCCGAGGCCTTCCCATGACTAAAAACCCATTTTGGTCACTTTTCCTCTTTTGAGCCGTGGCCTCAACCATTAGAGCTACAGCCCCACTCAAGTCAGGCCCAAAAATCCTCTCTGACAGCAATTAGAGCCTCCGCTCTACCCAATAGAGTCGCAGCTCAAATAGCCCTTCAGCTCCAAACCACCAGCTTCTTCAAGCTTGAGCCGCAGCGCCCAAGAACAGAGCCGCGGCTCAACCTCAAACCCAGCCAAAGAAACTCCATTTCTTCATCTAAAAACCTTTAAAAAACATATCAAAACATCTCCCAACTCAAAAATCAAAGTTCCCAAACATCCCCATGATCCAAAACCAACAAAACCCAAGTCTCAAATCACCCAAAAACACATTAAAACACAAAATCCAATTCAAGCTTAAAAAGTTTAAAAACTTAGAACTTAAAACTTGAATTACCTCCAATTGAGTTTTTTCCAACTAAATCCTTCGGCTAATAAGCTTCTAATCTTTCCTAGGATCGTTATGCCTCGATCCTCGCTTGAATCTGAGTTCTAAAACTCAAGTTACCTTCGAAAATGCGATCGGGAGACGAAAGTGGAACTTAGAGGGAGAGAGAACGTACAGAACGTTCTTTTTATTTCTTTTAAAAGGTTACTTCAAGCTTAAGTAGCCTCAACCAAATCCTAACACTCGGGGTCCCGAAAACACTCCCGGGGGCAAAATAGTCAAAACCTCCAAAATTTCCCCCTGACCCTACTAACTCCCAATTTATCACCAAATATTAATTCCCATTACCCAATAACCCGGTAATGCTCTAAATACCCCTTGACTCACTCCGAGTCAAGAATAAATCCCATTGTGACATTCCCACTAGCTTACCTCCTAGGATCGTCTTGTGCTGAGTAACCCTAGCATAACCAAATAATAATAAAGCACCACACATATATCACATATATGCCAAATATGCCCGACATGGCCAAAATATGAAAATCACCCAATTACTCAGAAATGGGTTCACATGCATATTTAATACACCTAAACATGCATATTATCATTTAATAACATAATAAATCAATTATGGCCCTCCCGGCCTCCTAATCAAGGTGCTAAACCTTATTAGGAAATTTGGGGCATTACATTTTTATTTTTATGTTTACCAGGTTAAACATTTAGATTCAATTATTATTAAGTGAAAAAACGTTAATAAAACCAAGAACAACATACATAAAATTTATATGCATGGTTTGGTGACACCTATTCCATTGCACTGTATTATGTTAAAGCAAATTCACAAAAAACAATTAAATGTATTATCACACCAAAAACAAAAACTTAAAACTCATTTTTTAATTAATTTGCTTTTTCACTCTTGTAATACAAGTAACTTTCTTTGGTATAAATCTTCACAATCAATAGCATCCTATTCAACCATGTGAATAAGCTTATACTAGCAAATCTATTTGAGAGAATTAGAGTGAAAAACTCAGAGAAGTTTTACTAAAAAGCTTAGCAAATTTATGAGAAAATGGACTTTATTTATAGGCAGAGGAAGAGTACAATTCTGTTAAAGAAAGTTGTTAATTAAGGCAGCTAATCTTGATTACAAAATAGAAAAGAACTATAACTAACATTGTAACCAAATTTAAGTAACTAAAACAGATTGTTGGTTATCATTCCCTCTTAAACGAAAGGGGGCAGATACCACCTTGAGTTTGGTCTTCAAATACTGAAACAGGTCACGAGGCAAACTTTTGGTAAGAATAACTGCAACTTGATCAAAGCTTGGAACATATCGAACTAAAATCTCTTTATTGAGTATTTGATCACGGACAAAGTGCTGGTCGATCTCAATATGCTTGCATCGTGCATGGAAGACCGGATTAGCTGCTAAGGCTGCAGCACCTTGGTTGTCCACCCAGATAATTGGAGATTTAGTAAGTGTAACCCGAGGCTCACAAAGCAAGGACCTTAGCCACTTAATCTCGACAACATCATTATCTAATGCCCTGAATTCAATTTTTGTGCTAGACCTAGCAACCACTTGTTGCTTCTTAGTCGACCAAGAGATGAGATTGCCACCCAAAAATACTGCATAACCTCTAGTAGAGCACCTATCATCCAAACAGTTGGCCCAATTAGCATCTGAGTAAGCCTCTAAGGACATTGTAGGAGAAGGTTTGAGAAGCAAGCCTTCAGTAAGTGTGCCCTTGAGATATCTTAGTAACCATTTACAAGCCTCCCAATGGACATTGGTTGGAGCATAAATAAACTGGCTAAGCCTATTAATGATGAAGGCCACATCAGGCCAAGTGAGAGTGAGGTATTGGAGAGCTCCCAAAGTGCTTCTGTAAAGTGTCTTGTCCTCAAATGGTGTTCCCTTAGATAATGCAAGTTTATGGGCAGTACTAGTAGGATTTGAGTAGCTTTTGGCACCCTCAAGATGTAATCAGACAAGCAAATCATTGATGTATTTTCTTTGAGATAAGTACATGCCTTCATTGCTTCTGAATATTTCAACACCAAGGAAGTAGTGCATGGGCCCCAGATCTTTTAAGGAAAAAGAGTGATTCAAATCAGCAACAAGTTTCTCAATGAGAATGGTGTTAGGACCTGTAATTAATATGTCATCTACATAGGCAAGTAGAATGACCAAATTAGAAGATAATCCATACACAAAGAGTGAATTATCAGCTTTAGATGCCTAAAATCCCCAGCTAAGAAGGGTAGTTTTGAGCTTTTCATTCCAAGCTCTAGGTGCCTGCTTTAAGCCATAGATTTCCTTGTGAAGTTTACATACATGAGTTGGTTTTTTGGGATCAACAAACCCTTGTGGCTGACACATGTAAACTATCTCATTTAAAGTCCCATTTAGAAAAGCATTTCCAACATCAAACTGTTTTACCTCCCAATTAGATGATACTACCAAAGCTAAAATAGTGTGAACTATAGTTGGTTTGACAGTAGGACTGAATGTCTCCTCATAGTCTATCCCCGATGTTTATAGATATCCTTTAGCTAGAAGTCTTGACTTGAACTTGTCTAAGGTCCCATCAAATTTTAACTTAACTCTGTATACCCATTTATTGCCTATTATGTTCATATCAGGAGTGTAAGGAACTAAAGTCCAAGTCCATGTGCTAATAAGAGCATCATATTCTTTCTACATTGAGGCAAAGCAGTGAGGTTGTTGAAGAGTAGTGCAAGTTGACTTTGGTTCAGTTGGAAGAAGAGCTTTAGGCAAAGGAGGCTTGGTAACAAGGTAAGCCTTAGGCTTATATATCCCACTACAAGATCTAGTGGTCATAGTGTGAGTTCTGATTGTAGCAGCAATTGGAGCAAGATAGGCCAATGAGACATTTGTAGGAGGTCCAGGTGCAGTAGAAGGAGCTGCGACTGAGACAGCAATAATGACCACTGGATGAGCTGAAGGAACAGAACTTGATGGAGCAACATATGCAATATGATCACTATGTTGAGACACTTGAATCTCTGGAGATGAAACTGAAGCAATAGGAGGAGATATGGTAGGTGCTCGAGACAAAATAGGTGCAACAACATCATGGGACACAGTCACAGATGGAGCAATGTTAGTCAAAGTAGATGTATTAAACTGAACTGTATGAAAACACTAAGTAGAAGAAATGTTTACTTGGCCAACATATGGAGATTGTGAAGCTCGAAATAATTGCTCGTTAAAAACCACATTTCAAGCAACAAAGAGCCTGCCATCCTTGTTTTCACACATGTATCCCTTGTGTCGTGGTGAGTAGCCCAAAAATAGACACCGCTCGGATCAGTATTCTAGCTTGTGATTATTGTATGGTTGAAGATGTGGAAAGCAAGCACATCCAAAAGGCTTAAAGCAGCCATAATCTGGTTTTTGATGAAACAAGCACTCATAGGGGCTCAAATCACCAAGAACAGCCGCAGGAAGTCTATTTATTGAATAGACAGCACATTGAAATGCATACCACCAGTAACTCATGTCCAAACCAGAATGAGCAAGCATTGTTAAACCAGTTTCAATTATGTGTCTATGTTTCCTCTCAGCATGTCTGTTTTTTCTCATGTGTATGGGGCCAGGGATGTTGAAATTTAATCCCTTGATCAGTTAAAAATCGAGCAAAAGGATGATATCCACCTCCCCAATTAGCTTGCACTCCCTTTATTTGTAAGCCAACTTGTTTCGCTACAAGACTTTTGAATTGAATGAAAGTTTCAAAGGCTTGAGACTTTAAAGTAAGTGGAAATATCCAAGTGAAACGACTGTAATCATCCAAAAAATGAATATAATATCGAAAATTGTCTTTGGATGGGATATGTGAGGGACCCCAGACATTGGTATGGATGACTTCTAAAGGTTGGCTAGCACGACCTTGGGATAAAGGAAATGGGAGTCTATGGCTCTTACCTTGTTGATAAGCATTGCATAATTTTAAATTCTTAAGTAAGGTAGAGATATTGACTTGTTTGAGCACTAGCTTAGAGTTGCAGTGGCTGGATGGCCCAATTTGCAATGCCAGAGATAAATATCAAAAGAAATAGTGGAAGTAAAACTTTGTGGTTCAAAATCAACTTTATTCATATAAGAATTTGTACAATTGGGTACTGTCGAAACAATATTGATACAAGAATTCTTACTACTACAAGAAGCAGAAAATGAAGAGCTAAAACTAGAAGATGTAACTAAGTGACACTGCAATGGGGTGCTGGAAAAACTCGGGTTGTCATCTCCTAGTAAGTATAGACCATCTTTAACCTTCCCTTTGATCAAGACTGCCCCTGTTTGCTTGTCCTTGACAAAACAACAAGATTTGTGAAATTCAAGAAACACAGCACTGTCTTTGGTGAGTTTGGAAACACTAACATGATTTTTGGTTATGGAGGAACTTTAAGAACTGAATTTAAGTTTAAAGGAGAAGAATAATTTGAGGAAATAGTGGCTTTACCAATATGGGAGATAACAAGTTTTTTACCATTTCCAACAGCAAGTGTTTCGTCGCCCAAGTATGGAATGGTTGAGTCAAGATTCTCCATTCTAAATGCAACATGATTTTTTGCACCAGTATCAGCATACCAGGCACCATCATCATCAAAATCAGGAATTGTTTGAGCGACAAAGGCTTGAGGATTAGCATCACATTCTTGTTCAGCAATATAGGCACAAGACTGTGTAGTTCCAGGCTTGGGAGTAACCCAATTCTAATCAAATCTGTAGTGGCAAATTGTAACAAGTTTGACCATACTTCATACAAACTTGACATAAGGGTCGACTGGGAGGAATTTGAGGACGAGAATACCCATGAGAAGGATATCGAGTTGAATCTGAAGCAGTCCCACGACTTGTATTGGAGTAGGGTCGAAAACCCCCATTTCTTAATGACCCAAAGGTCAAATTGGCAAACATCTTAGTAGAAAAATCAGTCATTGAGTGGTGGTGCACAAGATGTATTTCATGGGACATGAGCAAGGAATGTACTTCTTCAAGACAAAGAGTATCACTGTGTGAGGTTATGCCAGAAACTACTGGATCAAACTCCGGTCCCAAACCATTGAGAAGTTGCATAACAAGATCAAAATAGTTGACAGGGTGACCAACAATAGTAATCTCAGAGGGTCTTAATCTTATCAACATAATCATAAATACTTGTGGTACCTTTCTAAATGTTGGAAAGTTGTGATTTGAAACAGTCGTACTTTCGATTGGCTCAAGAGCCTTCCACGTCGAGTATGAAGTTGTGTAAGAAGCCACTGTGCAAAGAATACCTTTAGACATTGAAGAACGCAACCAAGAAAGGAGGATCTGATCCTTGAGCTTCCATTGAGTATAGGTGGGGTTTGTTTCACCAGAAAACAACTTCAATGGTAGAGAAACATCACCGAAGAGTAACTTATCGAGTTCATGCCCTATAACAATGGGAACAACTTGGGATTTCCAGGCAAGAAAATTAGTCCTGTCAAGCTTCAGAGTAAGAGAAGAAGTTAGAGAGTTAGAAAATGGATTCCATGCAGGAATCGAGAATGTCGTCAAAGCCACTGGAGCTGGAATAGTGGGAGCGGGAGGAGCCGAAGGAACATTGGTAGGTTCATCAGTTTCTATGGCAGTGCCATGAGACAAAGCATCATTTGTATCCATCGTAGACATTAGTCAAGGGCGTCTGATATAATGGACAAGCTTATACTAGCAAATCTATTTGAGTGAAAAACTCAAAAAAGTTTTACTAAAAAGCTTAGAAAACTTATGAGAAAATAGACTTTATTTATAGGCAGAGGATGAGTACAATTATGTTAAAGAAAGTTGTTAAGGCAGCTAATCTTGATTACAAAATAGAAAAGAACTATAACGAACATTGTAACCAAATTTAACTAACTAACATAGAATGTTGGTTATCACCATGATATCCCCTCAAGTTCTTAGCATCCCACTACTCCTAGAGAAATCCCTCATGGTTCTTTATCCACAAAACAATCAAAGGAAAAAAAAAAACTTCTCTTCAAGAAAGAACACAGTTTGAGCACAATATTAAGAACTCTTTTTTTATTCGTTTTAATATGTTGTATCACATATCACTATTTTCAATGCAAGTTTTTCTTACTTCTTAAGTATCTTACTCAATTTTTTGGAATCCCTAAAGAGAAAACGATAAACTCCCTTCAACTTTAATTTTGAACTCCTTTCAGAAATGTGTTTTGAAATCTCTTTAAGAACCTATGATAGCATCCCACTACCTCATAAAAAGCAATATTTGGATTCACCATCACATAACAATCAAAGGAAAAATGAATTTATTTTCAAGAAAAAACTCAATTAGAGCACAATAAAAGATTTAAAAAAAGAGTTGGGGGAGAGTGACTGCAGCCAAAATAATAGAAGTAAGCGCTTCAGTTTTAATCTTGAGCTCATTTCAAAGATGTGTCCTGAAATCCCTTCAAGAATCTATAATAGCATCTCACATCCTCATAAAAATCAATATCTCAATTCTCTATCACATACATAACAATCAAAAGAAAAATAAATTTCTCTTTAAGAAAAAACTCAGCCAGAGAACAACAAAATTTAAAAAAAAAAAATTGAGGTGGAGGGTTGGCAACAACCAAAATAATAGAAGTGAGCACGGTATATAATGAAAAAAATTGTCCATGTCACCAAACACAAATGACTAACAAACATATTGTAAGAATAAACTTGTTAATGATGTGACAACCGAAAATTCATACTTACAAATAATATTGGGGATACTAATAGATTATGTAGAAATACACAATTTATAATCTATTTTAACTACATAATTCAAAATGAAGTTGTTTTACTTAACAATATTTGTATTCAAATTTTACATTTGGTGTAAATTTTGGATATAGTTTATGTGCCACTCTAGTATTATTTGTGTACTAGAGTACATTGTTGATGGTGTCTATAGCATACCTCTTAATTATTTTATTTTGCTCTTTCTTTGGTAGAAAAGTGTTGTGGAAAGATAGGAGTGAATATTTTAATTTTTTATTTTGATGAGTGGATTGGAAAGTAATTTATATTTCAAGTTTTTTGGGGAGTTATATTTACACCTTATAAATGTATGAATACACGCTATTTTAAAAATAAAAAAAAATTGTTACATATTTATCATAAGGATCATTATATTTACACCACAAGAATATATATATATATATAGGCACCCCATTAAATAAAAAATATAATTTTTAAAATGGTTGACTAGCTTTTTAGCTAACAAACAATTAAAATAAAGCTTAAAGAAAAGAAGATTGAAACCCAAATTTTTACGTGGTTCAGGTTATGAATTAACCCTAGTCCACGAATCACTTGTATTAGGATGCTAAGAACTTGCAAAGCTCAAGTTCTCTTGGTTTTCAGGCAGCGTATGGGCTCACTCTGAAAGTAGAAATTGAGATCATTTACAATGTGTGCCCTAGCTCTATTTATAGACTGGTGGGGCAATTAAGCTCATTAATTGGGGTTGATTACAAATAATTCTCCCTTAATGGAGAAGTTGTTACATGATAAATGTATATTCGTTGTTTAAATGAGCTGGTGGGCTCCAGCGTATCTTGGTGTGCCCAAAGAAGGGAATGCCAGCCCACATTGTCGTTGGGGGAAACGTATCTGACACTGTCAGGGCAATTGTTCAATGTTTTCCCATGTCAAGTGACGTTTTGGGATAGCTATTTTGCCGCTGGTACGGAGTCAACACCACGATCCATGAGACAGTGGGTGTCAGAAAGTTGTCTGTGGTCCATGGTCACTGTATTTAACACCTGGCTACTAGTCTCCTTGGCGGAAGGAAGGTTCTCATAGACTTGAAGGAAGTGATAAGGGAGGAGATGGTCTTGTAATGAGACTTATGGGACCTTCTTGTGACATGGTCCTCAGGAAGTGACGCTTCTAGGAGGATGTACTCCTCCAGTGGTGTTGAACTATAGTGAAGGATGAGCTTACCTCCCGTGGAGCCCAAAATAGACTCTGAGAGACTTTATCAACTTATGTTGAATCTTTAGCCCCTTTAAAGTGTGCCACGAGCCACTTAGTGAAAACACAGGCAACATTTGCCCCCAAGTCTTCTCTGGTCCTCGAGTAGTAGAGACTTTAATTTAGAGGAGTATTCTCAAGAGATTTGTGCTCGGGTCAAGACTATTGGGTGTCCTCGAGGCCTGACATTTCCAAAAAGGAGGGTGCCATGTGTCGACTCCCTATTTCCGGGCCCATCAATCGATGTCATTTAATGAAGGGTCTTTTGTGTACCTGAGACGTCCTTTCACCTTTTCGAGTATGATCCACACCATAATATGTGTGACAGTCAGATTGTACTCAAGTACCTACTCCCTAGGTAATCAACGACTGAGATGAATTGCCTTTTGCCCACGTCTAAGGGTATATATTCAAAATTTTGCCTGCCACACACTTCACTTTTAGCATTCAAAATTTTTCCTTTCCAGAGCTTAAGAACTTCCATTCACATAACCCATTTACTCAATCCTGAAATTCTCTGTTGGCGATTTTGGAGGGTTGGAGAAGATACTAGTATTTCTGGGTGAATGGAACACGTTATCTTCACATTTGAACTCAACTCAACACTTACCATCGTTATATATTAGTAAGCATTCTCCACCGATTCTCTATTTTGTTTTTAGTTGGTTCTTTGAATTTCTGGATATTTGGGTTCTGGTTTATGCTATTGAATTGACTAGGATTAAAGGTAGTTTTACATCTTTTTAGCCTTGTTTTGGACAGTTGTTGGTGTCAAAGCTGACTGTAAGTGGCCACTTTTACGTTTTTGTTGCCATATCAGTTTTTGGGAAATTCCCATATTTCAGGTGTAGTCCGGTCATGTTCTTGAGCTTCCAGTGGTGTCTCCGGGGGACATTTTGGGGCTCTGGGGACACTCATTGTTTAGAAAATCCTCTGTTTTCATGTCCCCGAGCAGTTGTCTTATGGTACTCTTATGTTTTGGCCATTTTTCTTTAGGTCAAAGTGCTAACTCCTTGGTTTTGTTTCAGATTTCCGAGGAGCTTCGGGAAATCATAGATACGACATTCACATATTCAACAGCAAATTAGAGACAATGGCATGAGAAGGTGAATGACACCCAGAGGAGGCCAGGTCCTTGGTAGTGAGGGAGGTCACTCCAATGGCAGAGAGGCCGGTGGCGAAAGATTGCTATTTGACAGAGGAAGAGGTGAACATTGCTCCAATCCCCTACCCAACAACGCTATACCAGGCCTCAGGATTTGAGGCTGAGCATATCTCGAGTATGTTGAAGCATCGTGATGCTTTGACCAACATCATGTCCCACTACGGGATTTGGGTCAATGACTATCTCATTCGTCTTTGTCGAGAGATGGAGAGATCTTATCGAAGTGTGTACGACCTTGTAGCCTGGAGCCAGTCGCACCTGAGCAACTCTACCCCTACACCAATATTTCATCAATTTTATAAAGTATGCAGGGAATACTCCCTTCCAGCTGATCCTAAATGGCTACAGGGTCCTTGTGGGCTTGTGTGTCCTGTACAGAAGGAAAAGGTGGTCCGAGCCTTCTCCAACAGAGATTTTGTATCTCTACAGCTTCTGGGCTTGCCCGTAGAAGAAAGGGAGTGATCTTGACGGGTACTATACCCTCATGAAGTACTCCAACATCACGTATAATCCCCTTCACTTCAATGAGAGTCATGCACGTGATTTCAAAGATCATTTTTTCTTTACTAGCAGCTTCCCACTCCGGACCACCCCACTCGAATCATGGATTACTCCTCGGGGCTTTGTGCCCTTGGATGATGTGACTTCTTTACACGTGAGGTGGTTCTACCAGTATGAAACTAACACCACTTAGGAGATGGGGAGGCTCATGAGAGAGTTTGTGTGCTCGATGCTTCACCCAAAGGAGTAGTCCAACGGTGGGGCTTCCTTAGAAGCCCTCGTGCTCTCGACATACTTGTTATTTTCGGTGTCACCCTTCTACTCATTGCAAATCATATGGGTTTGGTAGATATAGCCCATGCTTCCAGGAGATTGGTCTAAGGACCAAGCAGATTTGACGCTGAAGGATCCCAAAGACCACTCGAGGGGGTGGAACCTTCCCCACCCCCTAAGAGGCAGCGGGTTTTGTCGGCTCCAAGTGAGGAGCCTCAGGTGGAGGACACACTCGTGTTTTAGGTGTCTTTGGGTGGACCATCCCCCAAAGATGGACCAGAAGTCTCTGAGGCTGCTGAAATCCCCAAGGTTGCTGGAGTCCCTAAGGCAGTGGAGGACCTAGTTGTCGAGCATATTCTCTGCCTGTTGGTGTATCCTGAGTGGTACGAAGGGGCGCTCCTTGAGTGATACAAGGCCATGGTGAAGCACTTCAACACTTGTCTAGAGGAGGGTAATAAGTTCCTTCACGAGTCAGCTAACTACCTCCGTCAGCTTAAGCCGCCCAGGGAGAGGCCTTTCGAACCTCCAATAGGCCATGCTCAACTGGAGAGCCTCTTCACCAAGAAGCTCGGCAATGTTGTTGCTCCGCTAGCAGCAGAGCTTCTCCAGGGGATTAGCTCCACAATGTGTGAGATGACTGCTCACAACTTTTGTTATGATTGGTTAAATACAAAGTGAAAAACCATAACAGTTTCACTAAAGTCAACATGTGAGAGTTGACTTTTGGTATAGGCATATATAAATAATCTTTTTGGGTCCAAAATGTTTCTTTTGAGTATATAAGAATACCCTAAAGTTTGGAGGCATTTGGAGATGTGTTTAAGACAAGTTTTGGGGCCCCAAGTCAGAGAGACTTGTGTTGCGTCACCTCTGGAGGCGACGCGTTGTTAGTCCTTTGAATCACTACTCAGGTGACACATCGACTGCATGGTGGCGATGCATTTCCTGGGCGGCCTGTACAAGACCGTACAGTGATGTGTTTTTGGCTCCAAAATTCAAACCAAATGCTTTAATCTCATTGGTTGAGTCTAATGAGGGTTCCTATACTATTTAAAGGGGTCACTTGAGTTTTTGGTGATTTGATCACTCACCTCTCTCTCTATCTAGCTCTCAAGATTACTAGTTTTCTCCAAGATTTTCATCAAGAAAGCTTGACTTGCATGAAGATTCAAGGCTTGTGAATCCCAGTCTCATTCCATTGTAGTATCTTCAACCAATCTCAAAGGGGAGGCTAGAAATAGAGATTTTTGGACAACAAATCTCAATTTGTGTCAAGCCTTGTAACATCCATTGATTCACATAAAATCATAGACATATGATTTTATGTAACTAAGGTTCTACAACTCAAAGGTCCATTCTATCACTTGATCATAATTGTGTTGTTTTCATTCTAAATTCATGCTATAATTATTCAATCTTTAATTTTCAATATTTGCATTCATACTTTGAATATGTTTCTTTAATTATCAAGATTTGCATTCATACTTTGAATACGTTTCTTTAATTATCAAGATTTGAATTTATACTTTGAATATGGTTCTTGGTTAGTCTCTAGGGTTTGAACTATTGAATTAATTCCCATTATTCATTGTTGGATTAGAAAGTGTAAGCCATAAATCCTTAATAGCTTTGCCTAGTTGGGCAAAAACAACGAGGCCTCCCTTCTCTCCACATGTTAATACGCCACAGTGAGGGTAAGTTTTTTCTCCATAGTCTGCCTTTGTCCTGTGTTGTAATTCCTTACATTGACTGACTGAGTTTTTATTCCTTTTCAGTCGACTCTGGTGGCCCAAAGAATTGGGGACATTATGATGGAGAAATCCTACAAGCTCTGGCTGGCACAGGAGAAGTTGGCCACTATGAAGGCCCAGGGCAGCGTGCCCCTGAAGGAGATGGCCCAACTTAAGGCAGTGTTGGAGGAAGAGGAATCTCATTCTCGGGCATTCAAGGAGGTAGCAACCAAGGCGGTCGAGGAGGCCAGGGTTGCTAAGGAGGAGGACAAGGTAGCCAAGGAAGATGCTGGCAAGGCACAGCAAGAAGCCACCAAGGCCTAAGGGAAGCCTCTCAAGCCCTGGATGAAGATGTCAGGGCCTATGGGGAAGCAACTCGGGCAGCTAAGCAGACTTGGTTGGCTGAGGAAAATGCTACAATGGCTAAGGGGGAGGCCTCTCGAGCGACGAAGGAGGCTGACTCTCTCTTGAAGGTGCATCAAATCGCACGGTCCAAGATAGAGACCCTCAAGAAGGAGGTCGCAACATTGCTGGGGATGCTTTTTACATGGCCTAGTTTCACAACCGGGATATGGATCTCAGTTTTACTGGAGAGGCTGATTCTAATCAGTTACTGTTTGAGGAGTGCCTTCGGACAACGACTGCCACTATTGCTGTTGTTGCTGCCAAGGATGTTGGTTAAGTCCCCAAGGCTGACCCCATCATCGACCTCATCCAGGGGTTCCTCTAAGGGCGGAATAGACTGTCTTCCCTCCTTAGTTGTATACTTTTTTGTATTTTTGTATTTTTGTAAGTAGGTGTACTAGCCACCTTTTTGTGGGGTGCAAACAAATTTAATGCTCGAGCCCCTAAGTAATGTTGTAAATAATCTTTTTTTTAATGGATTTTTCGCTTTACTTTACTTGCTTTATTTGCTTTTTACTTACACATATATTTGACATACAACGCTTAGTAATAACACAAATTGGACTTAAAAATGTACAAGGTATTATTAATTTCCTTACATAATGTGATATCATGAAAAAATTGACTTAATTTAACCTGTTTTTATCCACTATATATGGGCCAAATTCTAGGCAACTCGGGACTTGTATGCCCAAGTTTAGGCAACTCAGGACTTGTGTGCCAAAGTTTAGGCAACTTGGAACTTGAGCCCAAGTCTAGGTGACTCAGGACTTGTAAGACCTTCCTATTTTTAGTCCTCGAGAACTTAGTGCTGCTTCTCAGGCGCTTGGTCCTCGGGAAGTGAATTGAGTTCTCTGGCTTAGTAAGGGCTTTGGTTTTTTTGGCACCAGACAAACTCCAAGGTGCCCGGTATAGGTTAATTTTGATGACTTTTTTAGGCTTGTTGATTCTCGCAAGCTTTGCAACACTAGGTTTAGTCTAAGGTACCCCTATATTTGCTCCTCTTATTGAGTTCCCTAGGTCTTGCTTCTCGAGAACTCTCGCAAGCTTTGTGACACTAGGTTTAATCTAAGGTGCCCAGTGTAGGTTTCTCTTATTGAGTTCCCTAGATCCTACTCCGCGAGCAGTTATTCTTGTTGTGTGACTTCACTCTTTGCTTATGCCCCCAAGTGATCAGAGACTAAGGTTTGCATTCACTTGTCCGGGTCTGTGAGCGAGTACATCCTCGGGTAGTAAAATAAAATAAACAATAAATAAAAATATAAGAAAATTTTATGAATTTCATCTATCCTGTTTTGTGCACATGATTTTCATTAAGTGCTCGTAGGCTACATATGAACAATAAAATATGAAAAAGCACAGGGTTGCTTGCATTACTGGTAATACCGACAAAGGTGCTCGGCATTCTAGGCGTGAGGAATCAACTTTCCATTTAGTCGAGCCAGTTTGTACGTCCCAGGACATATGGTTCTCTCGACTTGGTAAGGGTCTTCCCAATTTGGGCACAACACTCCAACACTTGGAACTCGGATTGATAGGAAAACTCTTCGCAACACCAAGTCCCCGACCTCAAAATTTCTATCATTCACTTTATAATTGAATTACTTGCCAACCTTTTGTTGGTAGGAAGCTACTCGGAGCTGGGAGCTTCACAGAGCTCTTCAACTAGGTTCAATGATTCTCGAAGTAAGGCATGAATAGTAGTCGGGCAATACATTGTTCATCGGTGCATGGAAATGGCAGCCTCAACTGGGAGCATGGATTCATACCCGTTGGCCATGGAGAATGTGAATGGTCGGTGGATGTCCTAGTAGTGGTACGATAACTCCATAGTACTCTAGGTAGTTCCTTGAGCAAGCATCTTTCGCCTACCCCCAGCCTTTTCTTTAAAATGACCTTAAGCATCTTGTTGATAGTGTACACTTGTCTATTTTCTTGAGGATGAGCTACGAAGGAGAAGCTCTTTATGAAGCTGTGTCTTTCGCAAAAATCAATGAACAAATCATTATCGAATTGTAGGCCATTATCAGAGACTATCTTCCTCGGGAGCCCGTAGCAGCAAACGGTGTTCTCAATGATGAAGTACAGTGCCTTCTTGGAGGTGATTGTAGTGAGAGGTTCGACCTCAACCCACTTCGTGAAGTAGTCGATTGTCAAAATCGCATACCTTACTCCTCCCTTTCTCGTGGCCAAGGAACCTACTAGGTCAATGCCCAGACTGCAAAGGGCCAAGGATGTGTCATCTGAGTGAGCTCATTTGGAGGAGCTCGGGGGATGTTAGCCTATCACTGACATTTTCCGTATTTCTTGATATAATCCATCGAATCATTATTCATTGTGGGCCAGAAGTACCTTTGTCATAGGATCTTCTTGGTGAGGCTTTGTCCCCCAGCATGGTCATTGCAAAAGCCTTCATGCACTTATCGGAGGATGAGTTTTGCCTCCTACTCGGACACACACTGGATTAGTGGCAGTGAATATCCTCGCCTCTATAATTTGATGTTCGTGATTACATACCGAGGAGCTTGATAAATTAGCTTCTAAGCCACTTTCTTATCCTACAGTAGTTCTCTAGTGACAAGGTACTTCGTTATTGGTTCCATCCAACTATCCTGAAGCTGGACTTTTTCCTCTTCCTTGGGCGCCACGATTCTTGGCTAAGTAATCAATCAGGACCACATTGATCATCTCCACATCCTTAGTGGTGGCTAGCTTGGCTCAAGCATCGAGGTTGGAGTTTTGTTTCTGCAGAACTTGTCGGATGGTAAATCTCTTGAAAATGTGTAGCATTTCTTGGGTCTTGGCTAGGTAGGCAGCCATCTTGGTTCCATGAGCTTTGTATTCTTCAAGGACTTGGTTCACAACCATCTGAGAATTGATGTAGATTTCAAGTACCTTAGCTTTAAGCTCCCAGGTAACTCGTAATCCACCTAGGAGGGCTTCATATTCAACCTCATTGTTCGAGGCGTCAAACCCAAATCTCATAGCATTGTGAACCTGTGTCCCTTAAAAGATATTAAGATTAACCCTGCTTCGGCCTTGTTCTCGTTGGATGACCCATCCATGTACAACTTCCATGTAGGCCCAATGAGTAGGGCTTCCCCAGGCCCTTCGTTAATTCCAGTACACTCTGCAATGAAGTCCGCCAGCGCTTGTCCTTTATGGCAGTCCTCGGGAGGTAAGTTATGAAGAATTGGCTAAGTTTGACTGCCTATTTGAAGAGTCTCTCGGAGGACTACAACTTTTAGAGGACTTGCCTGAGGGGATGGTTGGTGAGCACTTTAATGGGATGAGTCTGGAAATAGAACCTTAGCTTTCTAGAAGCTATCATCAAACAAAATGTGAGCTTTTCCATGAGCGGATACCTGGATTCTGCTTCGAGGAGTCTCTTCTTGACATAATAAAATGGATGTTAGGAGCGACCCTCCTCGCGTACTAGTGCAACATTGATGGCATGCTCCATGATGGCCTTGTAGAGGAGCATGGGTTGTCCATCTACTAACTTTAATAGTATGAGAGGATTCGCCATATGCGCCTTAAGTTGTTGGAAGGATTGCTCACACTCCTCCGTCCATTTAAATCTCTGACCTCCTCAGAGGGTGTTGAAAAAAGGTATGCATTTGTTAGTCACCTTCGATACATAATGGTTGAGAGCAGCTATCCGGCCAGTCAGACTTTGCACGTCTTTATGCTTTCTGGGGGATGGCATCTCGATCAGTGCTATGATCTTCTCAAAATTTGCTTCTATTCTTCGGGTGCTCACAATAAATCTGAGGAACTTCCTGGAGGCTACTCCAAATGTGCATTTTTGGGGATTCAATTTCACCCCAAACATGCAAAGGACCTAGAAAGCTTCTGCCAAGTCTTTCACGTACTCCGGGACTATCTTGGACTTGACCAGCATGTTGTCCACATATATTTCCATGTTCCGACCATGTTGGTTCTTGAACATTTTTTTCACCAACCTTTGATAAGTGGCCCATGTATTCTTTAGGCCAAAGGGCATCACCTTGTAGAATTAGATGCCCTTGTATGTTCTGAAGCTAGTGTGTTCTTGGTCCACGACATACATGGATATCTAGTTGTACCCCGAGTAGGCATCCATGAATATCACAAGCTCAAACATGGAGGTAGCATCTACCATCTGGTCAATCTCTGGCAAGGGGAAGCATTCATTGGGGAAGGTCTTATTAAGGTCGGTGAAATCGATACAGGTCCTCCATGTCTCGTTAGGCTTCGGGACTAGCACTGAATTTTCCAACCATTTGGGGTATTAAGCCTCCTGTATAAGCATGTTTCCGAGAAGCTTGTCAACCTTCGCTCTTCGGGCCTCCGCCCTTGTTGAGTCTAGTAGCCTTCTTTTTTGTTGCACGAGGGAAACATTAGGGTCAACATTTAGGGCGTGGGAGGGTCGATACCCATCATGTTCGCATGAGACCAGGTGAAAACATTCTGGTTCTTGCAGGGAAAGCTTACCAAGGCTTCTTAAACATCTGCCCTGAGGTTCTTCCCAACCTTCGTTTTCTTTTCTAGGTTGGCTTCATCGAGGATAACCTCCTCGATCTCTTCCAAGGGCTCAATTGCCTTATCTTCTCCAACTATGGGATCCAACTCATTGGACTCTTGCTTCTCGAGTAAAGCATGGACTTCCATCTCCTCTGGAGGAGGCTGCTCGGGAGCTACTGCCACAATCACCATTATCGGGTGCTTGAGTGATTGTAGCACTGGCGGGCCTCTTTTTGGTCCCCATGAATGGTGCCAATCCCCGAGTCTATGGGGAACTTTATGCACAAATGTCGAAAGGAGGAAGCTACACCAAACTCCACCAGAGCTGGTCGACCTAAGATGGTGATGTAGGTGGAGGAGCAATCAACCACCATGAAAGTGCAACACTTGAAGGGCCTATCAAGGAATCTCTCCAAGTTTCACTAGCGGCTTGATCTGCCCCATTGGGATTAACCCTTCACTTGAGAAGCCATATAGGGTCGAAGTGCATGGGGAGAGATCACTTGGTATCAGCCCGATCTTCTTGAAGGCTGGTTTCAACAGGATGTTCACTGAACTCTCATTGTCCACCAGGATCCGTGAAACCATTTTGTTGGAGATCTGAGCTTTGATCACCAACAAATCTTGGTGGGGGAAGTGCACTCTTTGAGCATCTTCCTCGGAGAAGGTAATCACTTGGTTCGTCATCCAATACACATGTGCCAGGAGTTGGACCAGCACACAAACTTCATCATCATGATTGAGGGCTCTTGCGTATATGTTCTGCGAGCTTCTCAATGTACCCCTAAGTAGGGTCCTCCTGAGATGGTCCATACTCGTCCGTTCATCGGAGGAGGTCCATGGGCCATCGGTTGTGGGCAGCTGGTACCTAGCCTTGATTTTGGGGAGGTGCCCCTATCTGATTTGGGGGTAGAGCTCCTAGTGAAACTTGTGCGGGATGTGCTCCACCCCTGGTATAATGGCGAAGATGCCCCAACTTGATGAGGTGATCTATCTCATCACGTAATTGTCGACATTCATTGGTGTTGTGACCAATGTAATGGTGGTACTTGTAAAATTTGTCAGCATCTCTCTTCTCCCTTTCTCTCTGGATGGGCTGTGGCCTCCGGTAGTGGAATTGCTGCTTCGTGGCCACGCATATATTCTTAGATTATCAACTGAGTCAGTGTACTTGGAGTATTGGGGGGAGTATTTCTACTCAGGAGCTCTCTTCACTTTCTTGGCCCCTTTTTCCTCCCCCCCGCACTTGCTTCTGCTTGGGCCTTAACTAAGCGTTGTTGATTGGGTGGGAGGAGCTACTCTGGAGCTAAAAGTAGGCTGATAGGCACTAAATCTAGTGGGAGACACTCCGTACCTGGTGAGCGTCATGCTATAGTCCGCTTGCGGAGCAATGGGATGGTACTCCGGAGCACCCAGCACACTGGTTTGCGCAGGAGTGTTTATTGAGAAATGAGAACTAGGCATTGTAGCCGCCTAGATAGTGAGAGTTGGAATGGAAATTGGTCCTCCAAAAGCTCCAATGGGCATCTTCCCAGTGTATGTATTCTTGGACTCGATGAATGAAATCATCGAGCCAGTGGCATCTGCGCCTTTGCAGGTCATCCCATAGTGGACCTGGTCGGATACCAGCTTGCAAGCCATGAGCAGCTAACCCTCATCGACCCTCTAGGTCCTTGCAGCTTCATCCTTAAAGTGCTTAATGTACGCTTTGAGGGTCTCGAATGGCCCTTGCTTGATGTTAGCTAAGGCGTTAACCTCAAAGCTAACCTTCTAAGTTGCTATAAACTGTCTCTGGAACTCGGAGGACAGTTGGGGCCAAGAATGAATGGAACCTAGTCGGTGCTTCTTGAACCACTCGTCATCTGGTCCCATTAATGTTAATGGGAAATAGTAACATCTTGCATCCTCAGAGACGCAGTGAACGACATCAACTTGTTAAACTTGGACAAGTGGTCGGACGGGTCCGTCGTCGCCTCATATGAAGTAATGTCTAACATCTTGAAGCCTCAGGGAAATGGGGCTTCAATGATGTGCTGGGCACATGGTTCTCCATCTTTATCCTCAGAGTCTAAGTCATGGCCCTGCTTCTTGGCCATCTTCAACATTATCTTCTTTAAACTCACCAACAATGCACAGAGAGGATCGTTGTTGGCATTGTGTACCGGGTATGTCCTGTGGTCAGACATTGCTTCTTTCCTCTAAGCATTAAGGTTATCTTGGAGGTCTGGTTGAGGGTATCACCCATGGAGATGCTCGGGCCCGACTTTGTTCCTCCGAGCATTGATGTTATCTCACAGGTCAGGCTGCGCGGGTCCACGACAACCATCCTTAGGGAATCCCACTTTCGTTTCCCCATCACACTCGACGTAGTCATTATTCACCGAGATGTTGATTCGTTATCCTTGGTTCATGGAGAATTCTCTCATGTTGGCTCCCAGCCCTAGGTTTCCCCGAGGCTGCTGGGGCGCAAAGGGTTCTCTCTCGCGAGGCCTGACACAGTTCGTTGTAGCGCGCCTGGGTGGAATGCCCTAGGCTCCTCAGGCACTGCGAGCCTGGGGTTCTCCTCTGACTTCGTGGACTTCTTTAGGGTCTTGTGCCCTCCTTGGAAGGTCAAGAAACTCAGATCTGTCGAGACCTCTTCCGCTTGTGGTGAGCCTCGTCTCTTTCTCTCACGGGAGGGACTAGATGTATTGGGGGTATATGTAGCGCACCAATTTTTTTGTTTTATTTTTATTTGTGTGCATTATTTTTGTATTATTAATTGTTAATTCTTATAATTTTATTTTTATTGTTTGAATTGTTTTGTAGAAATTATGAGAATTGAAATCTTTTAATTGTTTTATTTAATAGTTTTATTTTGTGAACTTGCTTGAGTTTCGGTTGTGTGCATTAGGGTGCATGAGTAGTAGAGATAGTCTTGAGCATTTATAATGTGTGTGCATGTGCATGATATGCATGGTGAGCATGCATTAGTTTCCATGCACAGTAATTTTTATTCTCCATTTATTTATTTTATTAATTAAGAAAAAGGAAAAAATGGGAGAAATAAAGAGGGAATGTTCTATAAGGCTTGTGTTCACAGTAGTGAGAAATGAGAAACAAATGGTAAGAAGAGAGTTGCCTTTTTTTTTTTTTGAGTTCCCATAACTTTGGACCTAGCCTAAGTAAAACAATCATAAATCTCTTTGTAGATCTTTGATTTAGGTAAACTTAATGCCATTAGAAAGCTAATTAAATTATCTACAACTTTTTTTTAAATAGTATTTTTCCAAAATCGTGGTGTAACCGGGTCAAAAATTGTTCTCAAGTTACAAGATGTTTGGGTTACGAAAAACCCACTTCGAATTTTCATTCTTCGTTTTCCCTTAACCTAGCTATCACCTATAGAAAGGTCCTTAAGTCTCTTCCTATCTGTTTTGAAACCCTGGCCGCTCATCTAAAGAAAGAAAGGAAGAGAGAGAGCTTGAGAAAGAAAGAAAGGAAGAGGGAGAGAATAGAGGGCTTCGAAATCCCTAAGGTAAGCTTTGAGATTCATAGTTTTCTTTTTCTCCTCCTCCTCGTTCTTGATTTGAAGTATTTTGGGATGCAATGGTGGTGATAGGTTTAATTTCACAAGGACCTAGAGAGGGTGTTGGATAAATAATCAACCTACACTTACAAGGGTAAGATTTTCTTTTGATTTCTTATGTTTGATTGATGGAAATTAGGTTTTGGGTTGATCTAATGGTTTGGTGATATACAAGGGTGTTAGAGCTAGCAATCAAAAGGAGAGACCCTTAGATTTCAGCACTTTGGTGTGAGGAAGGACCTTGTTTTGGTGTTATATTGATCTTGGGTTCACCTATGTAAATATTGTATTAGATGCGTTAAGGTTCTTGTATGAATTGAGTTTTGTTTGTTTTGATGTTTTGGTCCTTGTTTGGGATTTTGAAATATTAGTTGATGTTTGGCAAGAAATGTTATCTTTAAATCTTTAGCTTTGAAGAGTTGTTGTTTTATTCTAGAGGTTGTTTATTGTTATTGAATTTATCTTGATATTAGAAACACGATAATATTGGTTTTGAGGTTGTATCTTTTAGGGTTCAAAATCCTTGTGAGAATTATGATCCCATTTGAAAGATTAATTTTTGGGTCATGAGCATATCTAATTGGTGGAATATTTTTTTTCTTTTCTTGTTGATGTATTATAGGTTCGACCAAGCCTTGTTTTAGGCCTAAGTTCTTTTATTTTTATTTTGTTGTTTATTTGTGCATTTATAAGCATGATGAGTTTAGGTATTATATTGTGAAAGAAAAGAAGCGTGACTAGTTGTATTTTATGTTTAATGATACATTTGGTTAAAGCTTTATATTGGAATTTATGTCTTGAAAATGGTCTAAATTATTGGTGCATGCTAATTGGATTTTTGAATGCATATATAGAAGCTATAGAAATATGCTAGCTAGGTGGTTTGAAGATTTGATATTGGTATAAAGTTCTTTAAAAATGTTAATTGAGTTTTGTATCTATAGAAGGTTTAGATTCTTGATGCTTGAATAGTTTTGCTTCTTGGAATACTTAAACGGTAGGAACATGTTATGTGATAATTTAAACATGATCAAAAGTGTGTTTTTTTAAGTAATTATCAATCAATGATTTTAAAAATACACAAGTTATGCCCAAAATAATATTTTAGAACCTATGTAAACAAGAGATTTTTTTTTCTTCATTTTAATGAGACTTTTAACTAATTAAACACATACAGTTTTTATTTTATTTTATTTTGTGAAAGAAAATGTGATTTGTTCAATTATGTGATTTTAAACAAATAAAAGTGATTGCTGTAATTTTATTTTTATTGAAAGAAAATGTCTTTTTAAATATAATATATAATGTATTATGCTCATATAGATTAAACCCTAAACCATATACATGAACAATGTAATTTTCTATACTTTAAAATATGAAATATTTTAATTAAAATAATGTAGTTTTTATTTATAAAATAATTAATCAAGTAGCATTATTTTTATGAGACTAATTTTTTTTTTTAGTAAAAGATGGTATAAAGAAACTTTTCCAATTTAATTAAAATTGTGATATTTATGAAAATGTGGTAACCTTGAGATATCATTTTTATTTTTCTACAAAGTAAAAGATGTAATTATTTTACTTATCTATTTGGCAAAGGGAGTGAGTACCAATTTGTTTTATCTTAAATAATTATGATAAATTATTTACTATTAATTAATTTTGTTAAATTAATTATTCTTGTGAGAAAAAGAAATAGAAAGAGGGAACTATACTCCTGTGATTATTTTATTTAAGTTAAGAATAGTAAATGAGATTAATATTTGGAAAATGACAACTAAAAATAAAATGATTCGTTTAGTTATATTTTAAAGTACAATTTTAGTATAGCCTTGTGATATAAATCAAGTTAGTAAGATATTTGTTTAACAAAATCTTATGCGATTTCTAAGAATTAAAAAGGCTAAAATCTACCATTTTCCACGCACTTTTAAATACTTTCCCACGTACACATGTCGCATGCAAATTTAGTTTTATGTTCAAATATACACCATTTGATTAAGTGCATGATTCTTGTTTTGCAAACATTGAGGATTCACTAGTGAACTTAAGATTATTCTTTTATGATTTTATGTGAAATTATTGAATGTTTATAGTGTGGTGCAACAAGTGTCACGTGTGCATAGCCCATGCACACGTGGGATATGTATGTTGGACATGTGTAACCTTACATGATTTTAAGACAAACATTTTATTGTGATTCTAGGCTCATTGTGAAGTAACCCGCACTTTAATTTTGCTTGTACTTGAGGTAAGGAAGTTAGCTAGAATTTTCTATGAATTATGTTATGAAAAATATGAGCTGATATGTTGCAAGAACTATTGTGTTATGTATATTATGATCTATGGTAAGCTAATGTGTTATGTAAAGTATGAGCTATGGTAAGTTAATGTGTTATGAAAAGTATGAGCTACTATGTTATGATATGAGTTGTTGTATATCTGCTTGTATGTGTATGAAAAGTAGTAGGTTGTTAGCGTGCTGAACACGACACAACAAAAGAGTTACTAAGGATATGACGTAACTCATAGGGCGGACGTGCCAAAGTTATTCGAGGACCAGAGTTCATGTTTACCTCATAGAGGATGTAGCGTCCCAAATTACCTAATAAGGCTTAGGGTCTTTATTAGGGGGCCAGGATGGAAAATTATGGAAATTATGTGTTTATGTGATATATATGTGTATCATTATATGATTATGTGAGTTATATTATGACATGACTTGATATGCATGTTTAGGTGTATTAAATATGCATGTGAGCCTGTTTCTGATTAGAAGCTTGATAGCATGGGGATTTAGCTGGAAATAGATTTAACAGAGGTAATTCGAGCTCCTAAACTTCTGAGTTTTGTTTTCTTAAAGTTTCTCAAGTTTGATTGAAATTTATAGTTTGGTAAGTTTTTTATCCATTCGTAAGTTGGGTTTTGTTGCCTAGGATGTACTGATGATGTTGTGAGATTGAATTACAAGTTTGGGTACTGTTTGGATAAGTTTTTGGCTTGAAGAAAATGGAGGAAAAACTGATTTTTCATGTTGAGGCGCGACCCTGTTCTTGGGGCACCGCAGCTCTCATGAACGGGAAGAAGAAGGCGGTGCTAAACCTCCAATTGAACCGCAACGCTTGTAGGGGAGCGCCACAACGCGTATGTTCAGATTAGAGACATTGGACTCTCTAACTTAGGGCGGACCGCGACTCTTTTGTTTGGGCTGTGATGCTTGAAGGGTTTTTGAGCCCTAGGGAGGTTTTGAGTGCGAGAACTCAAACCTAAGGGCTGTAGATCGATCATATTACCCGATTTAGTAGAATGCGACGTTCTAGAGGCTAGGACTCGGTTCGGAAGCCTTTATTCGCTCATTATTGATGGGATTCTTTATTATGGTTGTGACTAGGTTATCGCTAGGAGCTTGAAACTAGGATCGTACTCGAGGGTCGTTCATTCTTAACCTGTGCTTGAACCAAAATAAGAAAACTGCACCCAATATGTGATGTACATGATTAGGGCTTGGCCCGGTTGCTAAACAGGGATATGAATAGGGCATGGGCCCCTGAGAATGTGCACGATTATGATTATGAATGGTATGGGTTATTACTGCTAGGCATGCTTATTATGATTTGGTAACATGTTATTAATTGATTATGAGCATGTTTAAGTTTTCTTGCTGAGCCTTTGCTCACGGGTGCTATGTGGTGCAGGTAAGGGGAAAAGGAAGTTGCACAATCCATGAGTTGGAGAGCTTCGGTGATGATGTGTACATATGTGGGTGCTCGACCACCACGGCCAGGCTTTCTCAGAGGAACTAGGGTCAAACCCTATTTTTCTACTTAGGTCGGCTGGTTTAATACACTTAAACATGCAAGCATAATCGTATCATAATACAATTTGCATAATTCACATAATAACATTCTCATAACACATAAGCACCTAATTAACTCAATTATTGCCTCTCGACCCCCTAATCAAGGCATTAAGCCATATTAGGGAAGTTGGGGTGTTACAATTATCCACTCCTTACAGAAATTTCGTCCTCGAAATTTTACCTGAACAACTCTAGATACTGATCCCGCATGTTTGACCCTAATTCCCAGGTTGCCTCCTCGACCTTGTTGTTCCTCCATAATATCTTAACCAAATGTATGGTTTTATTCCTAAGGACCTTGCCCTTCATGTCTAATATCTGGACTCGCTGCTCCTCAAAGGATAAGTCTGCCTGCAGCTCCAAATCTTCATAACTCAGTACATGATACTCATCAGATACATATTTCCTCAGCATCAAAATATAAAATACATTATGCATGACCGACAATGCCAAATGTAAGACCAATCTATAGGTCACCTGACAAATCCTCTTCAGGATCTCAAAAGGTCCTACAAATGTAGGGCTCAACTTGCCCTTCTTCCGAATTCTTTTCACCCAATTCAAAGGTGAAACTCTAAGGAAGAGATAGTCTCCCACTTGGAACTCCACGTTCCTGCGCTTCGAATCTGCATAACTTTTCTGTCTACACTGTGATGCGAGCATCCAAGCTCTAATCTTTTCAATAGCCTCATTGGTCCTCTAAAATACTTCAGGACCTGAGTATCTCAGTTCACCCATCTCATCCCATTGAATGGGTGATCTACATTTCTTACCATACAGCATCTCATAAGGAGCCATCCAATGGTCGCCTGGTAGTTGTTGTTGTAGGAAAACTCTATCAGGGGAAAATACTTATTCCAGGACCCTTCAAACTCCAGTACACATGCTCTTAGCATGTCCTCCAATATCTGGATAGTCCTCTTAGATTGGCCATTGGTCTGGGGAAGATAAGCTGTACTAAACTTCAAATGTGTACCCATCGCTTTCTGAAAACTTCCCCAAAACTTGGAAGAAAATGTGGGGTCCCGATCTGACACGATCGACCTCGGAGCCCCATGAAGATGTACTATCTCTCTCACATAGAGATCTGCATACTGGTCAACTGTATATGTCGTCTTCACTAGTAGAAAGTGAGCTGATTTGGTGTATTGGTCTACAATAACCCACACTAAATCGTGTTGACCCACTGCTTGGGAAATCCCACCAAAAAATCCATTGTGATGTCCTCCCACTTCCATTCTGGGATATCCAAGAGCTGTAATAGTCTTGTTGGCTTCTGATGTTTAGCCTTGACCTGCTGACACATCAGACACTTGGCCACATACTCGGTCACATCCCTCTTCATCCCATGCCACCAATATAAAGTCTTTAGATCCTGATACATCTTCGTGGAGCCTGGATGCAAAGAGTACGGGGTAGTGTGAGATTCATCCAGAGTCTCCCGTCTGAGAACAGTATCCTTCGGAGCACATATCAGACCTTTATATCCCAGTAAACCTATATTTGATACTGTATACTCCCTAGCTACTCCAGCTGGGACGTCTCCTCTAATCTTCATCAACTGTGGCTCTTTCAACTGACTCTCCTTTATCCTCTCTAGAAGAGTAGAGTGCAGGGTAATGTTAGCTAATTAGCCCACTACTAATTCTATCCCTGCTCTAGTCATATCCTCTGCTAACTCCTTGGATATCTGCCTCGAACTGTACAATTATCCCAGACCTTTCTGATTTAGGGCATCTGCCACCACGTTAGCTTTCCCTAGATGATAAAGGATTTCACAATCATAATCCTTCACCAATTCTAACCAACGCCTCTGCCAAATATTCAAATCCTTCTGTGTAAAGAAGTACTTTAGACTCTTGTGGTCAGTGTATATCTCACACTTCTCTCCATAAAGGTAATGCCTCCATACCTTTAATGCAAAGACCACTGCTGCTAACTCCAAATCATGAGTAGGGCACCTCTGGTCATAATCCTTCAACTGAAGTGATGCATAAGCAATCACCTTCCCTGCCTACATAAGGACACAACCTAACCCTTGCCTTGAGGCATCACAATAAACTATGAACTTCTCCTGGTCTGTCAGAAGACTCAAGACTGGAGTGGTAATCAAATGCCACTTTAGCTTCTGGAAGATATTCTCGCATCTATCTGACCACGCAAACTTCTGGCTCTTGTGTGTCAATTCTATCAATGGGGTAGCTATCCTTGAGAACTCTTCCACAAACTGCCTGTAATAACCTGCCAATACAAGGATGCTTCTAATCTCAGAGGCATTCCTTAGCCTTGGCCAATCTCTGACAGCCTCAATCTTAGCTGGGTCCACCTTGATTCCATCTCTGCTAACAATGTGACCCAAGAAAGTCATCTGAGGTAGCCAGAACTCACATTTCCTGAACTTCACAAACAATCTATGCTCTCTCAGCCTCTGCAAGACTAAACTGAGATGTTGCTCATGCTCTTCCTCTGACTGCAAATAAACTAGGATATCGTCGATAAATATGATCACAAACTGATTCAGATAGTCTTTGAACACCCTGTTCATCAGATCCATAAAAGCTGCTGGGGCATTAGTCAAACCAAATGACATGACAAGAAACTCATAATGCCCATATCTGGTGCGAAAAGTTGTCTTTGGTATGTCTTCCTCCTTGATCCTTAACTGGTGATAACTAGATCGAAGATCTTTCTTTGAAAATACCATTTTACCATGCAACTGGTCAAATAGGTCGTCAATCCTTGGCAAAGGATACCTATTCTTGGTGGTCAACTTATTCAGTTCCCTGTAGTCTATGCACATTCTCAGAGAACCATCATTCTTCTTCGCAAAGAGGACTGGCGCACCCCATGGTGAGAAACTGGGTCTAATAAAAACCAAGTCTAACAGCTCTTGTAATTGTACCTTCAGTTCTTTCAGCTCTGCTGGGGCCATTCTGTAAGGTACCCTAGACACTGGCTCTGTCCCTGGTGCTAACTCGATAACAAATTCTATCTCTCTGTGTGGCAGCAACCCTTGTAATTCCTCTAGAAACACATCTAGGAATTCACAGACTAATCTAGTCTCTTCTAGTCCTACTGGCACAACCTGAGTGGTATCCACCACGCAATAGGTCTCTAGTCCTCAATGCTGAAATCATAGGTACATGGGGTCCATGCACAGTGCCAACAAATACAAAGGGAGCCTCACCCTTTGGCTCAAAGGTTACCATTTTCTTTTTACAATCAATGGTTGCCCCATATCTAGCTAGCTATTCCATACCCAAAGTCATGTCAAAGTCGGTCATAACCAACTCTATCAAGTCAACTGACAACTCTCTGTCGTCCACTGTCACTGGCAGTGATCTTACCAATCTCCTGGAAACTACTAACTCCCCAGTGGGTAATAATGTCCCGAACCCCACAGCATAGTAATCACATGGCCTACACAGTCTATCAATAATCCTACTAGAAACAAAAGAGTGTGTAGCACCGGAGTCAATCAATTTAGTATAAGAAGTGTTAGCACTAAAAAGCTGACCTGTCACTACTAAGGGACTAGCCTCAGCCTTTGCCTGGGTCAGTACGAACACTCGAGTTGGAGTCAAGCTGTCTGCCTTTTTTGGCTCCTCTTTCTTCATCCTTGGGAAGTCTTTCTTGAGATGCCCCATGATTCCACATAAAAAGCAGGCCTTCGCCTGACACTCCTCCAGATGACATCTTCTACATCTGGCACACTCTGGATATGTCCTCCAGACCTCATTGCCGCCCTAGCGGCCAATTTGTACACCCCGTGGCCTCTTATCAAGGCCAGGAGCTAAAGCAGTATTTGGGGTCTTCCTTTTTTGGTCACTACGACCTCCGCCCCTACTGGATCCTGTAAAGGGAGGTCCCATCCTTCTAGTATCTCTTCTGGTTGCGTTCTCACGCCAAATCTTGTTCTCAGCACCCTCCGTAGTAAGGGCTCTCTCTACTACCTGAGCGTATGTCATCACTCCAGGTATTGTAGTAATTCTAATATCCCGGACTATCATAGAGTTCAGCCCCTAAGGAATCTCTCCTTCCTGGTCACATCAATAGGCACCAAGTCCATTGCAAACTTGGCTAACCTATCAAACTTCAGGGCATATTTTGTTACTGACATATTCCCCTGAACCAAACTGTTGAATTCATCTGCCTTCGCAGCTCTCACTGCGTCATTATAATACTTTTCATTAAACACATCTCTGAATTCCTCCCAATTCATTGTGGTTACATCCCTAGTTTGGGACACCACCTCCCACCAGATTTAGACATCCTCCTGAAACATGTACGTGGCATAAGCCACCCTCTCATTGCCCACCACCCTCATAAATTCTAGGATGGATGTGATCATGCTCATCCACTACTCTGCCTTGAGTGAATCTGCACTACCCTAATCCGTCAATTAAGATTACTCTTAGTTACACGTTTAAATCCAAATGACTTGATTAGCAAGTCCAACACTATTTAAAATACATAGTGTAATGGTCCTGGCTATCCAGGGTGTTACAACTTTGTATCAGAGTGGTCTAGGTTTAACGGTTTTTGAAGACTGGCTGGGCATGTACACTCGCTGCTAAAGGCAAGCTCGACTGACGGTTTGGTAACTATTTATTTGGTTATGTGTTTAACTCATTAAATAAGATATAAATGCCTTATTGGCCTACCTTATTAGGGAGCATGAGATATATTGATAGGGCCTGACCCTTGACTGCTATGTGTACATGAAAAGGCATGCTTATTAGAATTGCTGTTGTATGTTAGTATTATTGAAATGCTTATTAGCATTGTGGTTCCATGTTTTTGCTTAATTGTCAGTGTTGGACCGTGGGCTGACTTCTAAAAACCTGTTATCATTGCCTAATCAGCCAAGTCATTGATTGCAAATATACTTGGAGAGTTATGCCTCCAAGGCAATCAGTTCGACTAGCCAGCACTAAGATCAAGGCTAGAGATGAGAACTAGGATCAGAACCCTCCGCCAGTGCCTGCGAATTGGCAGCAAATGCTTGCTGATATGCAAGTTAGCCTTCAAAGTCAAGAGGAAGAGATTTTCTTATTGAGACAACATGTTCTGGCAAGGAACGCTGCACCAGACATGCCACCAGTCGCGGTACTAGTCGTATAGTAGACTGGGGTTGAAAACAGGTGGGAACTGTTGTACGAAAGATTCAGGAAACAACAACCTCCAACTTTTGAGGGAGGACCAGATCCACTCAAGCCTGAGTAGAAGAAGAGCCTGAATATCTCCATCCAGGATTTTATGAGGGTGGTAGGTAATGACAGAGTGGCTTGCGCCACCTTTATGTTTCGAGACAATGCTCGTATTTGGTGGGAGGTGGCATCCCAAACTCGAGATGTCTCTACTATGAGTTGGGATGAGTTCTGAGACTTATTTAACTAGAAGTATTACAGTAATGCGGTTAGACCGGTGAAAGTGAACGAGTTTACCAATTTGGTGCAGGGCAGTATGTTAGTCACTAAGTATTCCTTGAAATTTGACAGGTTGGCTAAATTCGCACCTGACCTAGTGCCTACAGATGTAGCCAGGCAAGATATATTTTTCCAGGGGATAAATGCTATGATAGCCAGGATTTCGGATTACATCAGTACCTGGGGAAACAACTTATGCCCAGGTTGTTGATAAAGCCCTCACACCTAAGGTAGAGAACAAGATATGGAGGGAGAGTGTTGCATGGCATGATGTTCAGAGGGTAGTTCCTCCATTTGTGGGATCTAGTAGGGGGCGGAGGCCTTAGTGACCAGAATAAGAAGACCCTTGACACCTTGAACACTGCAAGTCCTGATAGGATGGGCTGGGGTGTTCAGGGCGGCCGCCAAAGCATTAATTAGACTTGGAGGAGTTACCCAGAGTGTGATAGGTGTAGTAGGTTCCATATGGGAGAATGTCGAGCGAAGGCATGCTATCTGTGTGGGGTGGTTGGACATCTCAAGAAAGATTGTCCGAGTTCGTATAAAGAGGAACCCAAGACAGTGGAAAGCTTGACTCCAGCTCGAGTGTTTGCCTTGACTCAGGTAGAGGCTGAGGCTGGTCTCTCGGTAGTGATAGGTCAACTTTCTAGTGCTGGCACTCCATATATTGTATTGATTGATTCTGGTGCTACACACTCATTTGCTTCTAGTAGAGTGATTGATAGATTGTGTAGACCATGTGAGTATTATATTGTGGGGTTTGGGACTTTATTGCCTACTGGGGAGTTGGTAGTCTCAAGAGGTGGGTTAGTTCGTTACCAATGCTAGTGGACACAGAGAACTATTGGTGGATCTGATTGAATTGGGTATGGATGATTCCAACATGTATCTAGGAATGGATTGGTTGGCCAGGTATGGGGTGTAATGTCCTCCTTATTCAGGACCGCTACACTGTGTACTTTAAATAGCGTCAGACTTGCTAAACAAGTAATTTGGTGATAAACGTGTAACTAAGGTTAATGTCAAGGGTTAGGGTTAAAATTTTTGGTCAAAGGAACATTAACTTTTCATTTGAACATTTCATACATACATGGGATCCCAAAATATTACAAACACACGTTTAAAATGGTGTATACACATCAAAAGTTACAACAAGCCGACCTAAGTGGAAAAATAAGGGATACAACCCTAGTTCCTCTGAAATACCCCCGACCGTGGTGGAAGAGTAGCCGCATATGTACATGCCACCACCAAAGCTCTCCAACTCATGGCTGGTCTAGCTTTCCTTTCCCCTTACCTACATGACATAGCACATTTGAGCCAAGGCTCAACAAGAAAACTTAAGCATATGCATGAACAATAAATACATAATCCCAAATACATATCTAGCATGCCCAACAGTAATAACCTACTCATGCATGCATACAATTACAAATAAATGATCATTGGATCATTCTGGGGGCCATTGCCATGAATAGTTTACCATAGAGTCAACTCAGGGCCTTATGCCCTAGCTATGTGACCATAGAGTCACTTAGGGCCCTTGCCCTTATATCAGAGTAGCTAGCCAAGCGCTTTTTTTTTTTCCAACGACCACAGGGTCGGCTAACTTAATAGTATGTCCCTGAATGGGCCTGAGCCTCTCGACTAGCGCGCAGTGCGCAATTGCAAACATTGACTAATAAGTCAAGGCTTTCATCAAACATTCAGATGAACAGACAATCAGATACAGATACAAATAAGCACGCTTCAAAAAATACAAGCATGCATAAATATAATTCATGGTTTCTTAACCATTCAAACACAAACACAATAATAACCATGTTTCTTAATGGGGTCGAGCCCTACCTATGCAAACAAGGAAAGTATTCATTAAACATTTATCCAGACACGGAGCATTTAAGCATAACCTAAATCACGTTCATTCTCAAGGGCTGAGCCCTTATCATAGTTATATTCAACAATCGGGCAAAGCCCTAATCACATATATCACGTATTAGGTGTAATTTTCTTACCTTAGGTCCGAGTGCAAAGTGTATTAAGAACGACCCTCGAGTACGATCCTGGTTCCAAGCCCCTAGTGATAACCTAGTCACAACCAATAGAGATTCTCATCAAAATGAGCGATTAAAGGCTTCTTAACCGTGTCTTAGCCTCTGTGATGTCGAATTCTACTAAACCGGGTAGTAGGATCGATCTCGAGCCCTTAGGCTTGAGTTCCCGCACTTAATAACCCTCCCAGGGCTCAAAACCCTTTAAGTGCCACGACTCAAAACAAAGGAGTCGATGCTTGCCCCAAATCAAAGAGTCAAAGCTCTCCCCTACTTCAACATGTGCCGCGACACTCCCTAGAAGGCGCTGCGACTCAAATGGCCCGAAGGCACCTCTTTCTCCCAACATTCAAAAAGTCGTGGCGCCCCAAGAACAGGGCTGCGACTCGACATAAAAAACCTATTTTTTCTTCGTTTTACTCAAGCCAAATCCCTCCAAAATCCTATCCCAATATAGCTAAAACTCAAAAGTAAAGCCCCCAATCAATTCAGTAGCTCAAACCCAACAAAACCCAACCAAAAGCTTGGCCAAAACCCCTTCAAATCCCAAAATCAGAGTTGAGTTTTCTAGACTCCAAAAGCTCAACTGAAAATCAAAATCCTCAAATTAGGGCTAGAAATCGTTACCTTTGTTGGCCCAATCGATGGTGAGTCTTCCCCAAGCAATCCCGGGCCTAGACTAGCCTCGATTCTCTTTAAACCGCAACAATTCTCAAGACATTTGGAGAGGAAGTGTGTAGCTGAGAAAGAGAAAAGGGAATGCGTTTCCTCTGTTTTTTTTTGGGTGCTTTGTGTAATTGTGAGGTTACTTAGGCTCTAAGTAAATCCTGATGTTCGGGGTACCAAAAATGTACCCAAGGGCAAAATGGTCAAAACTCCCAGAATTCCCTCTTAATCTCGCTAATACCAAATATATCCTCGAATATTCATTCTCGTTACCCGATAACCCGTTAATGAACTAGATACCCAAAATACCCATTGACTCACCCGAGTAGGGTATTAGGTCCCGTTGTGACTTTCCCGCTAACTTGCTCCCTAGGATTGTCTCGTGCCGAGTAACCCAAATATATCCACATAATAATGTGGTCTCACACATATATCACATATATGCCAAATATACCCATAACGGGCCAAATTATGAAAATTTCCCTTCTAATAAGAAACGGGCCCACATGCATATTTAATACACCTAAACATGCTTATCTAGTCATGTTATCATATAACTCACATAATCACATAATTACACATATATATATATCACATAACATATAATTTCTATAAATTGTCCCCTAATCAAGGCCCTAAGCCTTATTAGGAAATTTGGGATGTTACAACTATAACCCCCTACCTCCTTAGAGCCATTACTAAGTGATTTTTAAACGTGTGTTTAACTCGCTAATCAAGGTTTTTAGGTCAAAAGTGTAATTAAATCATGAACAGTGAAATAAACTTTGAAAATAATTCCATTTACTACAAATCGTTGAGTGTTTGACACTTGGGATCCCAAGATACTGTTTAGAAATATTTACAACATAAAATTTACAAGTTTGAGTCGACTAGACGACAAAATCTAAGTTTTAATACAACTATCTCCCAAAACCACTGGCCGTGGCAGCCAGGCAGACCAAACATGTACACGTCGCTTCACGCTCTCCATACTCATGGTTGGCTGACTTTCCTCTTGCCCTTACTTGCACCACAGAGCACCCATGAGCCGAAGCCCAGCAAGAAAACCCTCACAAGTAGATAACACATGCACAACAAACACTTAGCATATAATCAGGCCACCAAAGGGCTAAACACATACAACCATGCCGTCCCAGGCGCTCTACCAGGCCCTGGGTTCGCGGTCCACACCGTGAGGATATCCCAGGTATCCTTTAGGGTCTCACCCTGGCAGCTCGCACTCCACGTGCTCAACTTTGCTCCTAGCCCCTTGCCGTACTCAGCCTAGCACTCAACGTGCCTGACGTCGTTTCCGGCCCTTTGCCGTTCCCGGCCCATGCCGACCTCGGCCTGCGCCGTTCCCGGCTCTCGCCGAACATTCGCATAATTGTAATCATAGCATGACAAACATATACTAAGTACTAACAAATTCAACCAAAGGGCTACGCCCTACAATTCAAACATATTGGGCTCAACCCTGCATACAAGCTCTGTGGGAACAGTGGTTTTCTTACTAGTATCCCGAGCTTTTGATGCCCCAAAGCCACGAGCATGGTCCTCTAACCCGAGCCTCTCCAAAGACCTAGCCACAACACATATAAAACATCCTTTATTACTAATTAATCCAAAACCACTTCCCGGGACCAATCCCACACTCTCGGAATCCCCAAATTCCTAAAACAATTCACCGGAAACATCCCCCGAACCCCCGGAGCAAAAGCTCAAAATTGCAAAATTCCATGTCCTGAAAATAGCCTAGCGCCGCGGCGCTGCCCTAGAGGGCCACAGAGCCCAGCAAGTCAGAGACCATTTCCGCTTCCCAGAAACAGCCTTGCGCCGCAGCGCCCAAGAACAGGGCCGCGGCGCTCCTTCGCGAACCCAGATTTCTGGGTTTTTCCTTGCGTTTTTCCCGAGCTAAAACCATTCCAAATCATTCCAAGCAAGTACCTAAGTCCCAAAATCATTTCAAAACCCCAAATGAACCCTTTAACAACCTATAAACATTACAAACAACCCCAATCACACAATCACACTCAAAATCCCATCTTGAGTTTCAAATTCCTAAAACTTAAACCATGGCTTCCAAGACTAAAACCAGAGCTTGAAAACTATGAACCTTGCTTCTAAAATCTTAAACCACATCAAAAACCAGAATATAAACATGTTCAAACTCTTACCTCAATCAAGAATCTGGCTTGAACCCTTCTCAATTGCAGCCTCCAACCTCTTTCCTCTTGATTGTCCTAACTGAATTTTCAATAAAAACCAGCCATCTTATCTTTAAGTTTCACACTCAATCTTTGAAAAAAATCAACCTTGAACTCAAGCAATAACAGAACATAAATCTTACCTCTGAGTAGTCCTAGCTTAAATCTGGTTTTGGTTGCCTCAAATCCCTTTGAGTCTCCTCCTAGGTCTCACAACTTCAGCCCCTTCTTCTTTTTCCCCTTTCCTTTTAATTTTCCTCCAATTTCCAGTAAAACTAAGTTGCCTAAATGAGAATAACGTGAATCACTTCTTCCCTTCAGCTCAAGCTTATCTCTTCTTAGCCAATGGACCATTTTACCCTTCCTAACTAAACCTCAAGGGCTCTTTTGTCATTTCTTATCTATTACAATTCTACCATTCCTTTCAACCAAACTTGTTACTCTCAGTGGTTACTAGCAGTTACACAAGTTACCAAATTACCAGTTACCATTAACTCACAAGAACTCAATTTACAAAATCCCTAAAGTACCCCTAGGCTCCTCCCGAGCCAGGTAGAATCCCGTTGTGACTTTTGAGTTATCTAGCTCTCTAGGACCGTCTCGGCTCGTGCATCACATTAATATCACCACACCCATGTGGTACAAGTCACATAATACAATTATCACATTTATGCCCTCAACGGGCTAAAATTACCAATTTACCCCTATCATGCAAATGGGGCCCACATGCATATTTACACCACCTAAACATGCATTCTAATCACATATTCATTTAAATTCACATATTAGCATATTAATTCACTTATTGCCCTCCAGGCACGCTAATCAAGGTCCTAAACCTTATTAGCAACTTAGGGTGTTACAAAAACTATCCCCTCCTTACAAAAATTTTGTCCTCAAAATTTTTACTTGAACAACTCGGGATACTGATTTTTCATATCTGCCTCTAGCTCCCAGGTCGCTTCCTCGATCTTGCTGTACCTCCATAATACCTTAACTAAAGGTATAGTCCTTTTCCTCAGGACCTTGTCCTTCCTGTTTAAAATCTGAACTGGCTGCTCCTCATAGGACAAATCTGTCTCCAGTTCCAGATCCTCGTAACTCAATACATGAGTTCCATGTGATACATACTTCCTCAACATCGAAATATGAAATACGTTGTGCACACTAGACAGTGCAGGGGGTAAGGCCAACCTATAGGACACCTGATCGATCCTCTCTAGGATCTCAAATGGTCCAATGAACCTAGGGCTCAACTTAACCTTCTTCCCAAATCTTTTCACCCCTCTCAGTGGTGAAACCCTAAGGAAGACATAGTCTCCCACCAGGAACTCCACGTTCCTCCGCTTTGGGTCTGAATAACTCTTCTGTCTACTCTGAGATGCGAGCATCTGAGCTCTAATCTTTTCGATAGCCTCAGTGGTCCTCTGAACTACCTCAGGACCCAAATATTTCCTCTCACCCATCTCATCCCAGTGAATGGGCGATCTGCACTTCCTACCATACAACATCTCATAAAGTGCCACTCCAATAGTCGACTGGTAGCTATTATTATAGGAAAACTCCATCAGAGGCAAATATTTGCTCCAGGACCCTTCAAAGTCCAATACACATGCTCTTAGCATGTCCTCCAATATCCGGATAGTCCTCTTAGACTGACCATCGGTCTGAGGATGATAAGCTATACTGAACTTCACCTGTGTACCCATCACCTTCTGTAAACTTCCCCAAAACCTGGAAGTAAAGATAGGGTCCATATCAGACACGATAGACCTAAAAGTCCCATGAAGGCGAACTATGTCTCTCACATAGACATCTGCATACTAGTCAACCATGTAATTCATCCTCACTAGCAGAAAGTGAGCTGATTTCATATACCGATCCACGATGACCAACACTGAGTCGTGTTGGCCCACTGTCCTGGGCAATCCAACCATGAGAAATCCATTATGATGTCCTCCCACTTCCACTTTGGGTTATCTAGAGGCTTCAGTAGCCCTGCTGGTCTCTGATGCTCTGCCTTGACTTGCTGACAGGTTAGGCACCTTGCCACGTACTCAGTTACATCCTTCTTCATCCCAGGCCACCAATATTAAACTTTCAGATCTTGGTACATCTTTGTGGTGCCTGGATGTAGAGAATAAGGGGTAGTATGAGATTCATCCAGAATCTCCCGTCTGATACCAGTGTCCATTAGAATGCAAATCCGATCCTTATATCTCAATAAGTGCATGCCTGACACTATGTAGTCCATAGCTACTCTAGCTAAGACATCCCCTCTGATATTTCCCAACTGTGGGTCACTTAACTGCTTCTCCTTAATCATCTCCTAAAGAGTAGATTGTAGAGTGATGTTGCTAACTGGCCCACCACTAGCTCAATTCTTGCTCTAGTCATATCATCACCCAATTCCCTGGATATCTGCCTGGTACTATATAACTATCCCAGACCCTTTCGGCTTAAGGCATCTGCTACCACGTTGGCCTTTCCTGGGTGGTAGAGGATTTCACAATCATAATCATTTACCAACTCTAACCAACGTCTTTGTCTCATGTTCAAATCCTTGTGGGTGAAGAAGTATTTCAAACTCTCGTGATCCGTGTATATCTCACACTTCTCACCATATAAGTAGTCCATGCACAGTGCCAACGAATACAAAGGGGTCCTCACCCTCTGGCTCAAAGGTTACAATTTTCTTCTTACAATCTATCGTTGCCCCATACTTCTCCAACCAGTCCATACCCAAAATTATGTCAAAGTCGGTCATAACCAACTCTATCAAGTCAACTGACTACTCTCTGCCATCCATTGTCACTGGTAGTGATCTAACCCATTTCCTGGAAACCACTAACTCCCAGTAGGCAGCATAGTAACTGTAATGACCCAAATTTTCTAATAAGGCTTAAGGTCCTTGATTAGCACGCCGGGAGGGCATAAATGGGATTAAAGTGGCTATTGTTGACTTAAATGTGTGAATATGTGATTAATGTTGATTATATGATAGTTGATGATATTATGTGATAATATGAAATAAATATGTGATATATGTGAGAACCACATTATTATGTGGGCAGGTTCGCAGAGCACGACTCGAGACGATCCTAGGGTCAGATAGCGGGAAAAGTCACAACGGGACTTTAGATATGACTTTGGATAAGTCAGGGGTATTTTAGGTATCGGGTAGCGATTTGGACTATCGCATCATGAAAATAAATATATGGAGATATATTTGAGGTTAGGATGTCTAGGCGGGAATATTGGGGGATTTTACCGTTTTGGCCTCGGGGACGGTTCCGGCACCCCGAGCCTTGGGATTGACTTAGCAATAAGATAGACTTAAGGAAACTTTTGGAAGAAAAGATAAACTGACTAAAACTCTTTACCTCAGCTCTCTCTCACTCTCAAGAAAAACAAAAGGGAAGGAAAATACTGAAATTCTAAGGGAAAATCAGCTGAAGCTTGGAGGATTGAGGGATTAATCTAGAGGCTTAGCTCAAGAACTAAACAAGACTAAGGTAAGGGTTAATCCATGTGTTTTTCCAGAAGTTTAATCTTGTGTATCAACTGGTTTTGAGGTGTTGTTCAATTATTGATTAGGGTGGAAATTGAGCTGGGAACTTTGGGAATCAGCTGGACTTTGGATAGAGGGAAGATTCTGTTAACAAGGTAAGCTCTTCTCCATGAATTAGAGGTTTGAATTTGAGTTCTTGACTGGTTAGTTTTAGGTGTTCATGTTCTTGGGTTTCAGAAATTAAAAGGAGAATCCTAGTGTGTGATGGGCTGAATTTTCTGTGGAATTGTGTTGTTTAAGGTATGTTTAAAGTGTTGGAATTGTTGGATGTTGAAGTAGGGAGCTTAAGAGTGGTTTTGGCTGAGGTTTTGAGCCTTGAAATGGTGGATTTTCTGGGTTCGAAGGGAAGGGTCGCGGCTCTATTCTAGAGCGTTGCGACCCTAGGATGAAAAAGGGCCAAGGAGGCTCGGCCATGGGAGGGCGCCGCGGCGCCCAAAGCAAGGGCCGCGGCGCGTGTTATGTTTGGGAAGGCATGGGTTCTGTTTTGAGGCTAGGGTCATGGCTAAGCTTCAAGGGCCACAGCCCTTGGTTGCACACATGAATTTTTGAGGGTTTTAGGCACGAGAAAGTGGTCTAGTATGCTCGAGATTGGTTTCACCACCGTGCTTGGTGGAGTTCGGATTCCCGGGAGTTAGTTTTGTAACCGGAAACCTATATTCGATTATTAATGGAACCCTATACTTTGGTTGTGATTAGGTGATAAAGGCTTAGGCTCGGGAATGGATTGTGCTTGAGGGGCGTGGCTCGTAATCAATAACCATACAGACTAAAGGTAAGAAAATTGCACCTGGTTGAATATATGTGACGGGACTAAGGGCTCCCTATTGTAAACGCTTGAAAAGACGGTATTATGCCATGCAAGCCATTTAGTGAGCCAACGACCTAAGGGTGCCAAGGGTTTCACTAGCGCACAGGGCGCGGCTCGGCCACTGGTAGCCGAGGACAGCTTATTATGCACTGAGCTCGGTTTAAGCGGGCTGGAGTCAGTGGGTTAAATAGAGGGTGCGGCCTAAGTCATCGGCCCTGAATATTATGTGATATGAGTGTAATATGTGATTGATTGTATCTTAAATCTGAATGTACGTGCTGAATATCTGTTGTGGATTATTTGATGGGAATACATGCATAATGAATTAACTGTCTGTTATCATTGATTGAGTTGTATAAGATGTTTTCTTGCTGGGCCTTGGCTCACGGGTGCTACGTGGTGCAGGTAAAGGCAAGGGCAAGTTAGATCATCCCTGATTGGAGAGCTCAGCGAGCAGAATGTACATAGCCAGTTGCCCGGCCGCCACGGTTGAGGTTTAGGCAGGGACGCGAGACCTGAAGACTGTCTATTTTGCCTTAATATGGCTAGTGATTACTCATGTACTTTTGGGAGTTTGTAAACTTATTTTAACTCTGTTTTCTTATGGGATCCCGTGTTTATAATAGTTTAAATATATGAAATGAGTCTTTTGAGACCAAAACCTTTTTAACCCTAGCTCTTACATGTTTAGTGACACGTTTTTAAAATAATGACTTGATTAGCAAGTCTTGCACCTTTATAAGTACACAGTGTAGCGGTCTTGGCTATCCAAGGCGTTACAACTTGGTATCAGAGTGTCCTAGGTTTAAGGGTTCCTGAAGACAGCCTGGATATGTACAATCGCTGCTAGAGACAAGCTCAAATCAGGGTTTGGTAATGTGCATATGTGTGTTTATGTGCTTATGTGCCTGAGATGAGCTATGAATGCTGTTATTTATTGAATTATTAGGGAGCATGAGATACTGATAGGACCTAGCCCTTGACTGCTGTGTGAAAATAGTGAGGCATGTTTATTAACATTGTCGTGCATGTAAATGAGTATATGGATGATTAATTGTATATAGTGCATGGGTGCTTATATGTTGGTTATTTGTGGTTGATTATGCTCTATTGATGAGTTTTGGAGAAGCTTTTACCCTGTCATCATGGTCTGACCGTCGAGTCGTTATTTGCAGATTGACTTGGATAGCTACGCGTCCAAGAAAATCCGCACGACTAGCCGGCACTAGGTCCGGGACCGGTAGTGATGATCAGGGCCAGATTCCCCCGCTAGTCCCTGAGAACTGGCAGCAGTTAATGGCAGAGATGCAGGCTCGATTACTTAGTCAGGATGAGCATATCCGTATTCAGGCTCCATCAGGCTCCATCAGGGAGTGCTGCCCCTATAGTACCACCTGCAGTGGTACCAGCTGTGCAGCCTGGGGAGGTTGTCAACAAGTGGGAACCGTTATATGAGCGGTTCAGGAAGCATCAACCCCCAATTTTTGAGGGTGGACCGGATCCGTTGAAAGCCAAGCAGTGGCTAACCATGATTACAATAATTCTGGATTTTATGAGAATTGAGGGACAGGATAGAGTGGTCTGTGCCACTTATATGTTGAGGGAGGATGCTCACATTTGGTGGGAAGTGGCATCGCAGACCAAGGATGTTACCACTTTGACTTGGGAAGGTTTCAAGGATTTGTTTGGCCATAAGTACTACAATGTTGCTGTCAGGGCAGCAAAGGTCAATGAGTTTGTGAGTTTGGTACAGGGCAATATGACTATTACTGAGTATGCCCTGAAATTTGATAGGCTTGCAAAATTTGCACCAGATCTTTTGCCTACTGATGCTGCTAGGCAAGATCGTTTTAATAAGGGGCTTAATGCTATGATAGCCTGGGATGTCAGGATCACAACGGTACCTGGAGGAACAACTTATGCCCAGGCCATTGAGAGGGCTCTTACCACTGAGGAAGCGGAAAACAAGATATGGAGGGAGAGTGCAGTGAGGCGTGAGGGCCGCAGGGCAGTGCCTCCTTACTCAGGGGTAGGTAGGGGCGGAGGCCCCAGTGACTTCAAGAGAAAGACTCCTGACACTTCGATTGTTGTGGGTCCTGATAGGAGGGCTCGGGGTGGTCAAGGTGGCCGTCAGGGTGGTGGCGAGGCATGACGGACCTATCCAGAGTGCTAGAGGTGTAGAAGACGCCATCTGGGCGAGTGTCGGGCTAAGGCATGTTTCATGTGCGGGGCAGTAGGGCATCTCAGGAAAGACTTCCCAAGGGTGAAGAAAGGTGAAGTGGGAAAGGTGGATAGCTTGACTCCAGCTTGAGTATTCACCTTGACTCAGGCGGAGGCTGAGGCTAGTCCCTCGGTAGTGACAGGTCAGCTTTCTAGTGCTGGCTTTCCATTTACAGTATTGATTGATTCTGGTGCTACACATTCTTTTGTTTCTAGTAGAGTGATTGATAGATTGTGTAGACCTAGTGAGTATCGAACTGCGGGGTTTGGGACTTTGTTGCCTACAGGGGAACTGGTGGTCTCTAGGAGATGGATTAGGGCACTGCCAGTGGTGGTTGATAGTAGGGAACTCTCGGTGGATTTGATTGAGTTAGATTTGGAGGACTTTCATATGATTCTAGGGATGGATTGGTTGGCTAGGTATGGGGCTACAATTGATTGCAGGAAGAAGATGGTTACTTTTGAGCCTCAAGGCGAGGACCCTTTTGTCTTTGTGGGTGCGGTTTATGGACCCTGCGTACCTATGATTTCAACATTGAGAGCCAGAGACTTGCTGCAGGGGGGATGCATAGGTTTTCTGGCTAGTGTAGTGGATACCGCTAGAGTTATGCCGGCAGGGCCGGGAGAGACCAGATTGGTGTGTGAATTTTTGGATGTCTTCCCTGAGGATTTACCAGGGTTGCCGCCGCATAGGGAGATACAGTTTGAGATTGAGTTGGCACCGGGGACAGAACCAGTATCTAGGACACCATACAAGATGGCACCAGCAGAACTGAAAGAGTTGAAAATACAGTTGCAAGAACTTCTGGATTTGGGGTTTATCAGGCCTAGCTACTCTCCATGGGGCGCTCCAGTATTGTTTGTTAAGAAGAAAGACGGGACTTTGAGGATGTGCATCGACTATAGAGAATTGAACAAGTTAATTATTAAGAATAAGTACCCTCTACCAAGGATTGATGACTTGTTCGATCAGCTGCAAGGTAAGACGGTGTTCGCAAAGATTGATCTTTGATCTGGTTATCACCAGCTGAGGATTAAGGACGAGGATATACCGAAGACGGCCTTCCGGACACGATATGGGCATTATGAGTTCTTGGTCATGTCTTTTGGTCTGACCAATGCCCCAGTAGCTTTTATGGATCTGATGAACAGGGTGTTCAAGGACTTTTTGGACCAGTTCGTCATTGTCTTCATCGACGACATCTTGGTATACTCCAGTTCAGAGGCAGAGCATGAGTAGCATCTCCGACAGGTTCTACAAAGGTTAAGGGAGCATCAGTTGTACGCCAAGTTTAAGAAATGTGAGTTCTGGCTACCAGAGGTGACCTTTCTTGGACATATAGTTGGGGTAGAAGGGATTAAGGTGGATCCGTCCAAGGTAGAAGCAGTTAGAGATTGGCTGAGGCCAAGGAATGCCTCGAAGGTGCGGAGTTTCCTTGGGTTGGCTGGTTACTACAGGCGGTTTGTAGAGGGGTTCTCGAAGATTTCTTCACCGATGATAGAATTGACAAGGAAGAATCAGAAGTTCATCTGGTTAGAGAAGTGTGAGAACAACTTTCAGGAGTTGAAGCGACGGCTTATTTTGGCGCCTGTGTTAAGTCTTCCTTCGGAGGAAGGGAAGTTTGTGGTCTACTGTGATGCGTCGAGGTTGGGTTTAGGCTGTGTGCTGATGCAGAATGAGAAGGTTATAGCCTATGCGTCTCGACAGCTGAAAGAGTACGAGCAGAGATATCCGACTCATGATTTGGAGTTAGCGGCAGTGGTGTTTGCACTGAAGGTATGGCGTCATTATCTGTATGGAGAGTAGTGCGAGATATACACTGACCATAAGAGTCTGAAGTATTTCTTCACCCAGAAGGATCTGAATATGAGATAGAGACGTTGGTTGGAGTTGGTTAAGGATTATGATTGTGATATCCTTTATCACCCTGGGAAAGCCAACGTGGTGGCAGATGCATTGAGCCGGAGGGGCCCAGGACAGTTGTACAGTTCTACTCAGATCTCGAGAAAATTGGTTGATGAGATGGTCAGGGCAAGGATAGAACTGGTGGTGGGCCAGTTAGCCAATATCACTTTGCAGTCGACCCTGTTAGAGCGGGTCAAGGAGGGTCAGTTGACAGATGTGTAGTTGCAGGACAGTAGGCAGCATGCCTTAGCGGGGACAGCTAAGAATTATTCAGTTTCAAAGACAGGTTTGCTCCAATATCAGGGACGGATATGTGTTCCGGTAGATGAGGAGATTAGACGGGAGATATTGGATGAGTCTCACACTACACTGTACTCACTTCATCCGGGTACCACGAAGATGTATCAGGATCTACGGACATTATACTGGTGGCCCGGGATGAAGAAGGATGTAGTTGAGTATGTGTCTAAATGGTTGACATGTCAATAGGTTAAGGCTGAGCATCAACGACCAACGGGGTTGCTTCAGCCTTTGGGTATCTCAGAGTGGAAATGGGAGGAAGTTACGATGGATTTCGTGGGAGGATTACCCAGGACAGTTGGACTTCATGACTCGGTGTGGGTGATAGTGGACAGATACACCAAGTTAGCTCATTTTCTACCAGTAAGGTCGACTTATACCGTGGAATAGTATGCAGAGCTGTATGTGAGGGAGATAGTTCGTCTCCATGGGGTTCCAAAGACTATTGTATCTGACCGAGACCCTATCTTTACCTCTAAGTTCTGGGGAGCTCTGCAGAGAGCCATGGGGACTCAGTTGAAGTTTAGCACAGCTTTTCATCCCCAAACTGATGGACAGTCTGAGAGGAAGATTCAGGTATTGGAGGACATGCTTAGGGCATGTGTGATTGACTTCGAGGGTTCGTGGAGTAAGTATCTCCCATTGATTGAGTTTTCATATAACAACAGTTATCAGTCCACGATTGGAGTGGCTCCTTATGAGATATTATATGGAAGGAAATGTAGATCGCCTATTCACTGGGATGAGATGGGTGAGAAAAGATATTTGGGGCCAGATATGGTTCAGAAGACTAATGAGGCCATTGAAAAGATTCGAGCTAGGATGCTTGCCTCGCAGAGTAGATAAAAAAGCTACGCTGATCCTAAGCGTAGGAACGTGGAGTTCCAGGTTGGGGACCACGTGTTTCTGCGAGTTTCACCACTGAGGGGTGTGAAGAGGTTTGGAGTGAAGGGCAAGTTGAATCCCCGGTTTGTTGGACCATTTGAGATCCTAGAGAGGGTTGGACAGGTGGCTTATAGGCTGGGCTTGCCACCATCACTATCAGGAGTTTATAACGTGTTCCATGTCTCTATGTTGCGGAAGTATGTTTCGGATACAACACACGTGTTGAGGTATGAGGACTTGGACCTGCAGGCAGACTTGTCCTATGAGGAGAGACCAGTTCAGATTTTGGATCGGAAGGACAAAGTTCTGCGGAATAAGATGATTCTGTTAGTGAAAGTATTATGGAGGAATAGCAAGGTGGAGGAAGTGACCTGGGAGTTAGAGACGGTGATGCAGGATCAGCATCCCGAGCTATTCAGGTAAATTTCGAGGACGAAATTCTCAGTAGGAGGGGATAGTTGTAACGACCCAAAATTGCTAATAAGGCTTAAGGGCCTTGATTAGAGCGCTGCGGCCCTAGGATGAAAAAGGGCCAAGGAGGCTTGGCCATGGGAGGGCTTCGCGGCGCCCAAGGCAAGGGCCGCGGCGCGTGTCTTGTTCAGGATGGGCTTGGTTCTGTTTTGAGGCTAGGGCCGCGGCTAAGCTTCAAGGGACGCAGCCCTTGGTTGCACACATGAGTTTTTGAGGATTTTAGGCACGGGGAAATGGTCTAGTATGCTCGGGATTGGTTTCACCACCGTGCTTGGTGGAATTTGAATTCCCGGGAGTTAGTTTTGTAACTGGAAACCTATATCTGAGTATTAATGGAACCCTATACTTTGGTTGTGACTAGGTAATAAAGGCTTAGGTTTGGGAACGGATCGTGCTTGAGGGGCGTTGCTCGTAATTCAATAGCTATACAGACTAAAGGTAAGAAAACTGCACCTGGTTGGATATATGTGACGGGACTAAAGGCTCCCTATTGTAAACGCTTGAAAATATGGTATTACACCATGCAAGCCATTTAGTGAACCAACGACCTAAGGGTGCCAAGGGTTTCACTAGCGCACAGGGCGCGGCTCGGCCACTGGTAGCCGAGGACAACTTATTATGCACTGAGCTCGGTTTAAGCGGGCCGAAGTCAGTGGGTTAGACAGAGGGTGCGGCCTAAGTCGTCGGCCCTGAATATTATGTGATATGAGTGTAATATGAGATAGATTGTATCTTGAATCTGAATGTATGTGCTAAATATCTGTTGTGGTTTATCTGATGGGAATACATGCTTAATGAGTTAATTGTCTGTTATCATTGATTGAGTTGTATAAGATGTTTTCTTGCTGGGCCTTGGCTCACGGGTGCTACGTGGTGCAGGTAAAGGAAAGGGCAAGTTACATCAGCCTTGATTGGAGAGCTCAGCGAGCAGAATGTACATTGCCAGGTGCCCAGCTGCCATGGTTGAGGTTTAGGCAGGGACGCGAGACCTGAAGACTGTCTATTTTGCCTTAATATGGCTAGTGATTACTCATGTACTTTTGGGAGTCTGTAAACTTATTTTAACTCTGTTTTCTTATGGGATCTCGTGTTTATAATAGTTTAAATATATGAAATGAGTCTTTTGAGACCAAAACCTTTTTAACCCTAGCTCTTACATGTTTAGTGACACGTTTTTAAAATAATAACTTGATTAGCAAGTCTTGCACCTTTATAAGTACACAGTGTAGCGGTCTTGGCTATCCAGGGCGTACATGATTACCCAGACCAAGAATGTTAATGCTCTGACTTGGGAAGAGTTTCAAACTTTGTTTAATGAAAAATATTATAATGATGCTATTAGGGTGGCGAAGGCCGAGGAGTTTATTAGGCTACTTCAGGGGAATTTATCAGTCACTGAGTATGCCTTGAAATTTGACCGTTTGGCAAAGTTTGCCATGGAGCTGGTGCCCACTGATGGGACCAGGAGAGAGAGATTCTTGCAGGGGCTATAACCCAGATTAGCCCGTGATGTACGTATCACCACTATGGCTGGGGTTACTACCTATGCACAGGTGGTTGAGAAGACACTCACAACTGAGAGTGCAAAGAACAGGATCTGGCGTGACAGTGCAGCCAGAAAGGATTTCAGGAGGACAGGTCCTCCATTTGTGGGTTCAGGTAGGGGTGTAGGCCCCAGTGATCAGAAGAGGAAGGTTCCTGACACCTTCCCAGTTCCAGGTCCTGATAGGCGGCCCCGTAGTATTTCTATGGGTCGTCCAGGTGGTAGTGAAGCCTGGAAGTCTTATCCTGAGTGCCCTAGATGCAAGAGGCATCACTTGGGAGAGTGTAGGGCAAAGGCCTGCTTCTCATGTGGAGCAGTGGGTCATCTTAAAAAGGATTGCCCTAAGGCAAGAAAAGAAGAACCCAGAAAGGCGGACAGCTTGGCCCCAGCTCGAGTGTTCGCATTGACTCAAGCAGAAGCTGAGGCTTCTCCCTTAGTTGTCACAGGTCAGCTTCTTAGTGCTGGAACCCCTTATAATGTGTTGATTGATTCTGGTGCTACACATTCTTTTGTTGCTAGTAGTATTATTGATAGATTGTGTAGACCTTGTGATTTTTATGCTGTGGGATTTGGAACTTTGTTACCCACTGGAGAGTTAGTGGTATCCAGGAGATGGGTCAGATCTTTCCCAGTGACAGTAGAGGCCAGAGAGTTATCAGTGGATTTAATAGAGTTGGTTATGACTGACTTCGATATGATACTGGGTATGGATTGGTTGGCAAAGTATGGGGCAACCATTGATTGCAGAAGGAAGATGGTCACCTTTGAGCCTGAAGGTGAGGATCCTTTTGTGTTTGTTGGTGCTGTGCATGGACCTCGTATTCCTAAGATTTCTGTATTGAGGGCTAAGGATTTATTGCAAGGAGGTTACATTGGGTTCTTAGCCATTGTGGTTGATACCACTCAGGTCGTGCCAGTGAGACCAGAAGATACTAGACTTGTATGTGAGTTTCTGGATGTGTTTCCAGAAGATTTGTCGGGGTTGCCACCGCATGGAGAAATTGAGTTCGTTATAGAACTAGCACCAGGGATGGAGCCAATGTCTAGAGTGCCTTACAGAATGGCCCTAACTGAGTTGAAATAATTAAAGGTACAGTTGCAAGAGTTGTTAGATTTGAGTTTTATCAGACCTAGTTTCTCATCTTGGGGTGCGGCAGTTCTGTTTGTAAAGAAGAAGGATGGTTCTCTGAGAATGTGTATTGATTACAGAGAATTGAATAAGTTGACAATTAAGAACAAGTATCCTTTGCCAAGGATAGATGATCTGTTTGATCAGTTGCAAGGTAAGAAGGTATTCTCAAAGATCGACCTTCGTTCTGGTTATCATCAGTTGAGGGTCAAGGAAGGAAATATACCCAAGACTGCTTTTCGTACCAGGTATGGGCATTTTGAGTTCCTAGTTATGTCTTTTGGATTAACTAATGCCCCTGCTGCTTTTATGGATCTGATGAACATAGTGTTCAAGGATTATCTAGACCAGTTTGTGATCGTCTTCATCGATGATATTCTAGTATATTCTCAGACTGAGTCAGAGCATGAGCAACATCTGAGGTTGGTTCTACAGAGACTGAGGGAACACATACTGTTTGCTAAGTTCAAGAAATGTGAGTTCTGGTTTTCTCAGGTAACCTTTCTTGGGCACATTGTTGGTAAGGAGGGGATTAAGGTAGATCCAACAAAGATTGAAGCGGTCAGAGATTGGCCAAGGCCAAAGAATGCTTCTGAGTTTAAAAGTTTCCTTGGATTGGCAGGTTATTATAGGCGTTTTGTGGAAGGGTTCTCAAAGATTGCTACTGCGTTGACTGAGCTGACACACAAAAGTCAGAAATTTGTGTGGTCAGATAAGTGTGAGAACAACTTCCAGGAACTGAAGCAGAGATTGATTACAGCTCCGATTCTGAGTCTTCCGACAGATCAGGAGAAGTTTGTAATTTATTGTGATGCTTCTCATCAGGGTTTGGGTTGTGTGCTGATGCAATCAGAGAAGGTAATTGCTTATGCTTCTCGTCAGTTGAAGGAGTATGAAAAGAGATATCCCACTCATGATTTAGAGTTAGCAGCTGTGGTCTTTGCTTTAAAGGTATGGAGGCAATCTCTATGGATAGAAGTGTGAGATCTATACAGACCACAAGAGCCTGAAGTACTTCTTCACCCAGAAATACCTGAATATGAGACAAAGGCGTTGGCTGGAGTTAGTGAAAGATTATGATTGTGAGATTCTGTATCATCCAGGAAAAGCCAACGTGGTAGCTGATGCTTTAAGCCGGAAGGGTCTGGGACAGATTTATGGTATGAGGATGATAGCCAAAGAGTTAGCAGGTGATATGACCAGAGCTGGTATAGAGTTGCTGGTGGGCCAGTTGACTAATCTTACGCTACAGTCTACACTGTTAGAGAGAATCAACGAGGGTCAGCTGAGTGATCCACAGCTGATCAAGATCAGAGAAGATGTTCTGGCTGGAGCATCCAGAGATTATACAGTGTCTGAGATAGGCTTATTGAGGTACAAAGGGCGAATATGTGTTCCGTTAGACATTCATTGAGGCGAGAGATTCTGGATGAATCCCATACTACACCTTACTCTTTGCATCCAGGCACCACGAAGATGTATCAGGATGTGAGATCGTTGTATTGGTGGCCAGGGATGAAGAGAGATGTAGTTGAGTATGTGGCTAAGTGCTTGACTTGTCAACAGGTCAAGAATGAGCATCAGAGGCCGACACGGTTATTGCAGCCTCTGGATATCCCTGAGTGGAAGTGGGAAGACATCACAATGGATTTTGTGGTGGGCTTACCCAGGACTGTTAGTCAACATGATTCTATTTGGGTGATAGTGGATCGCTACACAAAGTCAGCTCACTTTCTACCAGTGAGGACTACTTATACAGTTGACCAGTATGCAGATCTCTATGTGAGAGATATCATGGTTTAATCGCATGATTAGTAGGCCGGGAGGGCCATAACTGTTTAATTATACCATTAAATGATAATATGCATGTTTATGTGAATTATATTATAATATGATGTTATATGCATGCATGTGGATCCACATTTGAGTATTATGATATTTTGCTAATTTGACCCGTTAAGGGTATATTTGTATATTTGGGTGCATATTGTGATTTGTGAATGAGATCCCATTATTATGGAGATATATTCGAGCTATTCGGCATGAGACGATCTTATATTATGGATTCGCGGTTTGGTCATAACGGGGTCAATTATTGGGTAATAAGAATGTTTATTTGATGATAAATTGGGAGTTATTGAGATCAGGATGAAATTCTAGAAGTTTTGATTATAATGTCCCCGGGGAGGTTTTTGGGACCCCGAGCACTAGGTTTTATTTGAGGTTACTTAAGCTTGAAGTAGCTTGTCAGATAGAACGTACGTTAGAAAACCTATTGTTCTTCCCTGTTAGTTCACTTTTATCGTTCGAAGCCTTTTCGAAGATATCTCGAGTTCTAGGAGTCAGAATCGAGCGAGGATCGAGGCATAGCGATCCTAGGAAATATTAGAAGCTTCTCGACCAAAGGATTAACGGAAAACAACCCAATCGAAGGTAATCTAAGTTTAAGTTTTGAGTTTTTAGAGCTTATAAGCTTTGAATTGGACTTTGTGAATTGTTGGGTTTTTAGTTTGATTGAACCTTGGGTTTTGATGGTTTTGGGCCATTGGGAAGCTTGGGAACTTTTATTTGATGATTTGGTAATGTTTAGGCATGATTTTGGAGGCTTTGGGATGTTGGAGAACGAGTTTGGGCGTGTTTTGGGTTGGGCGCCGCGGCCCTATTCTTGGAGTGTCGTGGCCCTAGCTCGAAGAAGCAGGTGGGGGAAATTGCCTTTGCTGGGCACCGCGGCCCTTGATGTTGTGCGCCACGGCCCTTGCTTCAATGGTGGCTGGGGGCCGCGGCCCAAGGTGCCAGGGCCGCAGCCCTTGAGCAGGGTTGAGCCCGTTTGTGTCTTTTGACCCCGGGAACATAGTTTTAGGCCTCGAGATTGTTCCTACTACTTGGATTAGTTTGAATTGATGTCCCAGAGGCTAGATATTGGTTTGGGAACCTATGTTGATCATTTTTATTGATGATATCCCTTGTTTGGTTATTACTAGGTGACCGCTAAAGGACTAAAAGTTGATCGTTCTCAAGGGTTGTTCTTTTATTCATTCTAGCTTAAATCTGAGGTAAGAAAACTGCACCCTGTGTATATATGACACGAGTGATTGTTATTAAGGCATGTTGATTGATAAATGTGGACATGGATTGCATATTAAATTCTAGTGAATATTGTTTACTTGTATGTAGCACTGACTAGTCAGGGATACTGACCTAAGAGTCAAAAACGACATAAGTGTCCTGAATGCAGGGCCGAATGAAGATTAGATCTAATCTATATCAGCGTTGAATAACTCTAAGGCGTTAAAGCTGGACCGACCCTAAGGTCGATGAACTTATAAGCGCTTGGCTAGTCTAAGACTAGTTACTGAGAGCCAGGGCCTAAGGCCCAGGTGACTGTTTGTCACATGGCTAGGGAACGATGTTCCAAGGTTATGACTCTATGGTCACGAGGAAGGTTATGTTGGTGACTAGTCACCATGCACCTATCCTGTCTGAACTAATAAAAAGTTCACTTGTCTGCTAAGCCCCGGTGACCCTATCGTCACAAGGCTAAAAGAGGCTATACCCAATTTAGTGACTTTTGCGACTGTCACCTATTTGTTTGGCCTGATAGTCCTGAATGATTATTACGATCATTGTTGATATTATATCATGCTATATTGTGTTTTCTTGTTGGGCCTTGGCTCATGGGTGTTATGTGGTGCAGGTAAAGGGAAAGAAAAGCTCACCCAGCCTTGAGTGGAGAGCTTAGGTGGTGATGTGTACATATGCGGCCGCTTGACCACCACGGCCAAGGAGTTCTCAGAGGAACTAGGGGGTTTACCCTATTTTGCCGCTTAGGTCGGCGGGTTTGTAAATTTGAAATAGTAGATACCATTTTGAGTTGTAAATAACTTGTAAATGTTTTGATAAGCTCATGAACAGTTATATACTTAATAAAATATATCCTTTCTTTTTATTGTTTTTCCACCTTAACCTGTTAATAACACTTAGAGCACGTTTTTAACCAAAGGACTCGGGTAGCGGGTCAAATTTCCGGTTCACTGTTCATCGTAACTGTTCTGGGGTAACCAGGGCGTTACAATGCACCCCCCCTGAAATAGGTCTTTAGCTCTAAGTACAGATATCATAGGTATACAAGGTCCCTGCATAGTGCCAACGAATACAAAGGGGTCCTCACCCTCAGGTTCAAAGGTTACCATCTTCTTCTTGCAATCTATTGTTACCCCGTACTTCTCTAGCCAGTCCATACCCAGAATTATATCAAAATCAGTCATAACCAACTCTACCAAGTCAACTAACAACTCCCTACCATCCACTATCACTGGTAGTGATCTAACCCACCTCCTGGAAATCACTAACTCCCTAGTAGGCAGTATAGTACCAAACCCCACAGGATAAAAGTCACATGGTCTGCACAGTTCATCTATAATACTACTAGCAACAAAAGAGTGTGTAGCACTTGAATCAATCAAAATAGTATAAAGGGTCCCAGTGCTAGAAAGCTAACCTGTAAGCACTGAGGGACTAGCCTCAGCCTCTACCTGGGTCAAGGTGAACACCTAAGCTGACATCATGTTGTCAACCTTCTTGGGCTCTTCCTTTCTAGCTTTCAGGCAGTCCTTCTTCAAGTATCCCACACTTCCGCAGATGAAGCAGGCCTTCACCTGACATTCCCCAATATGGCGCCTCCTATACCGAGTACACTCTAGAAATTATTTCCAAGTATCACTGCCACACTGGCACCCTATTTGTATGCCTCGTGGCCTCCTATTTGGCCCTGCAGCTGAAACTGTATCTAGAGTCTTTCTCTTTTGGCATTGGGGCCTCCACCCCTACCAAAGCTGAAAAATGGAGGTCCTGGCCTCCTAGAATCCCTTTTGGCCGCATTTTCACGCCAGATCTTATTCTCGGCGCTCTCAGCTGTAAGCGCCTTCTCCACAGCCTATGCGTAGGTAGTCACCCCTAGCACAGTAGTAATACAAACATCCCGGGCTATCATAGGTTGTAGCCCCTGGAGAAACCTCTCTCTCCTGGTCCCATCAGTGGGCACCAAATCCTCGACAAACCTTTCCAATCTGTCAAACTTCAAGGCATAATTAGTCATTGTCATGTTGCCCTAAAGTAACTTACTGAACTCCTCAGCTTTCACAGCTTTAACTGTGTCATTGTAGTAGTTCTAATTGAAAAGAGTTTTGAATTCCTCCCACTCCATAGTATTCAATGCTCTGTTATGGGATACAACATCCCACCATATTCAGGCATCTCGATACATGTAAGTGGCGCAGGCCACTCTCTCATTACCACCTACCCTCATGAAATCCAGGATAGTGGTTATCATAGTCATCCACTGTTCAACCTTCATTGGGTCTCAGCTGCCCTCAAAAACTGGAGGGTGTTGTTTCCTACACATCTCATACAAGGGTTCCCACCTATCTCCCCTTGTATGGGGCTGTACAACCCCTGGTACCTCTGCCTGTCACTGCTGGTAATGCAGGCTATAGGTTCCCTGCTGGAACCTGTTGCTGTCTCAAGAAGCGAATCTCATCCTGCTGCCTCTGTAACCTGGCTTGCATATCAGCAAACACTTGTTACCAGTATTCTGGAGCTGGCGGTGAGGCCTAGCCCTGGTCATTCTCTTCCACAGCCTGTATCTCTTGGCCAGCCAACCTCTCTAACCTTCGAGGAAGCATACTGATAACTATTCTACTTTGCAGTGATCAAATCAGTCGTTAGGTAAGTAATAACTATACCTCTTGCCGCCTGACGGTCCACGACCGAACAAACAAACAGATGCAATGCTAATAAGCATGCCAACACATAATATACTCAATCATGGTGCTAATAAGCACTTCCTGATATTCATCAGCAAATATCAATGATAATAAGCATTTCTGGCATTCATAAGAAATTAATGATGCAAACAAGCATATTCAAGCATTTATACATGTATAACAATGCCAATAAGCATGTTCTTTAATCCCTGCCAGTATTAATAGTGCTACTAAGCATTTCCTGGCCTATATGCAATTAACAATGCTAATAAGCACATTCTGACCTACAGTCCATATAACAACGCTAATAAGTGAATCCTTTGGATTCACAAGCAATAACGATGCTAATAAGCATGTTCTTTATCATTCATTCAATAGTCAAGGGCCAGGCCCTATCTGAATATCTCATGCTCCCTAAGCATACATGCAGATAAGGCATTTATATCCTATTTAAGCAGTTAAACACATAACCACATAAATAGTTACTAAACCCTGATTTGAGCTTGTCTTTAGTGGCGAGTGTACATGCCCAACCAGTCTTTAGGAACCCTTAAACCTTGGCAGCTCGAATACCAAGTTGTAACGTCCTCCAAATCCAGGACAGTTACATTGTGTACTTTAAATAGTGTCAGACTTCCTAGTCAAGTCATTTTGGTTATAAACGTGTAACTAAGGGTAACGTCAAGGGTTAGGGTTAAAAATTTTGGTCAAAGAAAACGTTGACATTCCATTTGAATGTTTCATATATGGGATCCCAAAATATTACAAACAGACATTTAAAAGGGCATATACAAATCAAAAGTTACAACCATCCGACCTAAGCGGCAAAATAAGATATACAACCCTAGTTCCTCTGAGATATCCTCGGTCATGGTGGACGAGCAGCCGCATATGTAGACGCCGCCAGTGAAGCTTTCCAACTCATGGCTGGTCTAGCTTTCCTTTTCCCTTACCTGCACCACATAGCACCCGTGAGCCAAGGCTCAACAAGAAAACTTAAACATGTGCATGATTAATAAATACAGATTCCAAATACATATCTAGCTTGCCCATCAGTAATAACTTACTCATGCAAGCATACAATTACAAATAAATGATCATTTGATCATTTTGAGACCCGCTGCCCTAAATTGTTGACCATAGAGTCAACCTGGGGCCCTAGCTATTTTATCATAGAGTCACCTGGGCCCTTACCCTTAGCTTTGAGTAACTAGCCATAAAGTTAGCCAAGCGCTTTGTTTTCCAATGACCATAAGGTCGGCAATGTAATAGTACGTTCCTGGTTGGGCCTAAGCCTCTCGACTAGCGCACAGATCGCTACTTCCGCCCTTGACTAATAAGTCAAGGCTTTAATCAAACATTCAAATAACCAAACAATCAGATACATATACAAATAAGTATACTTCAGACAATACAATTATGCATACATATAAATCATGGTATCTTAACCAATTAAACACAAACACAGTAATAACCATATTCCTTAACGGGGTCGAGCCTTACCTATGCAAACCAGGCAAGCATTCATTAAACAGTTATCCAGGTACAAAGCATATCCTAATTCATGTTCATTCTCAGGGGTCGAGCCCTATTCATTGTTATAATCAACAATCAACCCAAGCCATCATCATATATATCACATATCGGGTGCAATTTTCTTACCTTAGGTCCAAGTGCAAAGTGTATTAAGAACGACCATCGAGCACGGTCCTGGTTTCGAGCCCCTAGCAATAACCTAGAAATAACCAATCGATAATCTCGTCAAAGCAAGAGAATAAAGGCTTCCAGACCAAGTCCTAGCCTCTAGGGCATCGAATTCTACTAAACCAAGTAGTAGGATCGATCTTGAGCCCTTAGGTGTGAGTTCCAGTACTCAAAAACCCTCCCAGGGCTCAAAACCCTTTAAGCGTCGCGGCTCAAAACAATGGAGTTGCGACCCACCCCAAGTTAGAGAGCCCAAGCTCTCCCCTGGTTCAACATGCATCGCGATGCTCCCTAGCAGGTGCCGCAACTCAAATGGCCCGAAGGCACCTCCTTCTCCCAGCACTCAAGTGAACCGCGGCACCCCAAGAACATTGCCGCAGCTCGACATGAAAACCCTATTTTTTCTCTGTTTTCCTCAAGAAAAATCCCTCCATAAACCTATCCCAACATAGCTAAAACTCAAAAGTAAAGCCCCCCCCCCCCCCCCCCCCCCATCAATTCATTAGCTCAAACCCATCAAAACCCAAGTAAAATCTTGGCCAAAACTTTTTCAAATCCCAAAATATAGGTGGGTTTTCTAGACTCCAAAAACTCAACCAAAAACCATAAAACATAGAGATTTGGGGCTAGAAATCGTCACCTCTATTGCCCCAATCAATGGTGAGTCTTTCCCCAACCAATCCTGAGCCTAAACTAGCCTCGATTATCCTTATATCGCAAAAATTCCCAAGGAATTTTAAGAAAGCCTGTGTAAATGAGAGAGAGAGAGAGAGAGAGAGAGAGAGAGAGAGAGAAGTGTTGAACGTGTTTCCTCTATTTTTGTGTTTTGTGTGGGTTACTTAGACTCTAAGTAACCTTAAGCAAATCCCGAGGCTCGGGGTGCCAAAAACGTCCCCGAGGGAAAAATGGTCAAAACTCCCGGAATTCCCTCCTAATCTCACTAATACCGAATATATCCTCGAATATTCATTCCCGTTACTCGATAACCCGGTAATGTACTAGATATTCAAAATACCCCTTGACTCACCTCAAGTCGGGTATTAGGTCCCGTTGTGACTTTCCCGCTAACTTGCTCCCTAGGATCGTCCCATGCTGAGTAACCCAAATATATCCACATAATAATGTGGTCTCACACATATATGCCAAATATACCCATAATGGGCCAAATTGTGAAAATTTCCCTTCTAATAAGAAGTTGGCCCAAATGCATATTTATTACACATAAACATGCATATCTAGTCATATTATCATATAACTCAATATTCACACAATTACATGCTTACATATCTCATAAACATATAATTTTCATAAATTGTCATCCTGATCCCTAATCATGGCTCTAAGCCTTATTAGGTAATTTGGGATATTACACTATAATCCACAAAATGTAAGTTTAATAATATTTATTAATATATCGATTCCCAAGTTTTATTGATGGTTAAAATAAATCAAACCATCATTTTCACAATAAATGTATAACTTAAGCACAAATTATTTCTAAAAGAAATAGGATTTTTATTCACTTTTCAAAAATATAATCTCAAAGTATTTAATGTGAATCAACTTAATGAAAAAAAAAATCAAATAACATTATTTATAAGGCAAAACATAATATTTTTGTTCTAAGCATTGGATGTGTAAAATGTAATGACACGTCTTAATCAAATAGTATTATGTTTTGTAAGATGAAGAACAAAGTGAAATGTTATCTAATAATCCAAAATACAAGATATTAAAGATGAAAGACATATATGAAGAAGAAAAATTCCATAAACTTTGTTGCATTACAAGAGAAATAAACATACAACAATAAATATTATCTAGTTACAAGTTGTTTCATCATGATCTTAATAATCTTATGTAAAAGATTAGAATCACATAACTAGAATCCAAAACATATTACAAAAGAAATACATACTTGGCACAAAATGGTCTTCCAAAAGGAAGTGAAAAAGTGTAGAAAAGATGATAGTAACCAAAATGTCAAGTTCCCCAAAATGCTCTTGAAACTACCTATTTATAGCCAAAATAAAGTGTTAAAATAATCAATTTAAATTGGTTAAATTAAATTTTCAATGAGGAATTATATGGCATAATTAGTGTAAAAAGATGTCTTGAACCATGTGAAAGTGAATTTTAGGATGTAATGAGGAATTTTGTAGTAAAATAGGTAGAAAAGTTGGGTAAATGTAGCATTTTTGGACAATCTAACCGAGTGGGAAAATGGGACATTGTTGGGCTCAAGAGGGAGGATGGCAAGTTTGAGGTAGGTGGCTAGGCCGAGAAGGGTGCAGGCAACCCAAGAGAAGAGCAGTTGCTGGACTTCAGGCACACGACTAAGAGGTAGGCAGTAGGCCTTACATTGGCCTGGAAGGGATTAGATGGGCTAGGTGTGGTGGTGGAAGGCTTCTGGCGTGATGGGCCGAGTGTGGTCACGGAAGGCTTCTGGCGTGATGGAGTGAGTCGAGATGCACGGGCCTGGGCTGGGAGCAGTTTTGGGTAGTGGGATTAGTAGGGCCTGGTGTTGATGCGACACTGTAGTAGCTCGACTAGGACAACTTTTTGGGATTCAAAAATGCACCTTTCTTGAATTTCAACAATGCCATTTTTTAAATTTCTTTTCTTGATAATGTCACTTTGTTTTCTTTCTTTTTCTTGCTTTTCAAGAGCCCCAAAAAAATACAACAAATTCCCTACAAAATAAACAAAATTAAATCATAATTAAATATTTTTAATTATAAAATAAATCATATTAATTCTTTGAAAATACTAATTAAAACTTACTTTAATTTAACATTTAAGATCAATAAAGTGCATTATTTACTTCTAACTAAACAACAATAATTCAAATAATTAAACTACAATAAACAAAATAACTGTAAAAACACAAAAAAAATCTATAAAATTAAAATAAACCTAAGAAAATTTTAAATTACTTTAAAACATAACAAATCAATTAAAAACTCAAGAACTAAGCAACAATTAGCATATACAATATGATAAAACAACTCTATTTTGTAGAGTTATCACACCCCCAAACTTAATGTTTTGCTAGTCTTCAAGCAAATGAAAATTAAAACACACATTTTTTATTGGTGATATAAAAAAATATTTTCTCAAAAATTGCACAATGAAAATAATTCTAAAAATTAGTATGAATAAAAGTTAAGCTTATGAAATTAATTAAATTGTCGATTTTTCTTTTAAAATAGATTTTCAAAAATTATTTTTCACTTAAACTTATAGGAAATAAAAGTGTTCTTGTTATGAACAAATGTAATTTTTGTTATAAGCAAAATTGACCCAATAATTAAAAACAAAGCTTAAAAAATATTTATTCGTATTTTCAAGAGAACTAAACTCAGACACAATCAAGATTTTTATTATTGAAAATGAAAAATATCACTTTTTTTTTTTAAACAAAATACAATAAAACAATTTTTTTTTAACAAAACACAATTAAATACATACTCTTCTAAGAATAATAGCCATAAAATTTCACTAGCCCCAAACTTAATTTAAACATTTTCCTCAATGTGTTAAAACACAAATATAATTTGAAAAGTAAAAGAGTTTAGAGTTTAGAATTTAGAATGGTCATACCTCGATATGGTACATCGTTAAGAGAGTAAAAGATACAAGAGACGAAATTCAAATCACACATAAAACAAACAAAACAAATAAAATACAAGTTACTGAGATCAATAGAAATCAAAGAGCTTGGTAAACTGGATCCTCAAGGAGGATCTCATCCACGTCGTCAATTTTTAATTATAAAAATAGTTAGATTTTTTGTCCAATAAAAAATATCACTATTGTTAGGATTTTCAATTTCATTAGCTCCATGTGGGAAAACAACTTGAACAATATAAGGATCGATCCACTTAGAACGTAATTTTCTTAGGAATAAATGCAAACGAGAGTTGTAATAAAATAACGTAATGTTTTTTAATAGTCATATGCATCATTCCTGATTTCATCTAGCTCATTCAATTGAGGCTTTCATTTCTAACCTGCCTTGTCTAAAGAAAAATTTAACTGCTTGATTGCCCAATAGGCTCAATGTTCTAATTCAACAGGTAAGTGGCATGCCTACCGCCCATAGATTGTGGAAATGCAAGAAATGGTAATTTTGAGCATGAGGGAGAGGATCCCTTTGTGATTGTGGGTGCTATAAATGGACCCTGCGTTCTAACGATCTTAATGTTGAAGGCTAGAGATCTATTACAGAAACTGTAACGCCCTAAAATTCCTAATAAGGCTTAGTGCCTTGATTAATGTGCTGAGAGGGAATAATTGGACATATATGTGATATTATGTTTTCATTGAATATCTATATGTGATCATATGAATATATGAGTTATATTGAGATATGATTGCCTATGCATGTTTATGTGTATTAAGTGTGCTTAAAGGCTTGCTTTTGTTAACACGGGACATTTTTTTTAATTATGACTCGTTGAGGGAATAATTGAAATTATATGTGTTATATTTTTGATACCACATTATTATGTGGATATATTTGAGATATTCGGCAAGAGTCTGTCCTTTTGAGCCATTAGCGGAAAAGTCACAACGGGGATTAATACCCGGCTTGGGGTGAGCCTAGGGGTATTTTTGTAATTTGGTGAATTACCGTGAATTTTTTGGGTATAATATATATTTGGGAAAATATTGGTGTTCAAAGGAATTAGTGGATTTAATTGGGAATTTATAGTTTAATTGGAGATTTAGTGGGAATTGGTGTCAATGACCTTTGTGCCCTTTTGGGCTTTGATGAGAGACTTAATAGGCAGGGGTATAATAGTCTTTTGCTAGGAATGTAGCTAAAGACTTAGAAAAAGTCTGAAGCATACCCTTTCATTCACCTTCTTCTTTCTCTCTCTCTCTCACTCTACTTTTGCCCAAGGAGGATCTCTTAAAATCTTAAAACTAGAGGTGATCTTAGTATGAGTTAGAGTTTGTGGCTCAGGATTTGGGGCTGCTAGGAGCACCTACAACTAAGGGATTCTAATTTTCACTGAGGAATTCAAAGGTAAGAACTCTTTTCATAGCTTTTCTGTGGCGTTCTTAAGGAGTTAAGGTTTTGGTTCTTGAGTTGAGAATTGTTGGTTTCTTTTTTTGGTCTATTGAGGTTGTAGGGCTGGTTTGTGATTGTTTAGTTGTGAAAATCTGGTTGAATGGGGGTGTTTGGGATGACTTTAATTTTTGAAAATCACAGAAATTCTGGGTTTTTAGTGTGGCATTGCGGTGCTAGGTAAGAGCGTTGCAGCACATTGGAAGGTTCTCGAGGCTGGGTTTCCCTCAAACCGCCATAGCGTTGCGGTTCAAAATGGGAAAATTTTATGGGTTAGCTCCTTGCTAAGTGGGGCATCGCGGCCCTTAGTGGTGGCCACTGCAACGCAAAATGCTTGGGAATTCTTAGAGGCCTCTCGGCCTATTGTGGAGCCGAGGTGCAACAGGGAGACGCCGCGACTCTAAAGGGGAATTTTTAAGTATGTGGCTTTGGGTTTTGGAAAACTAAATCAGAGGGCTCGGGAACAATTCCACTACCCAGTTTAGTGGAATCTGAGGCCCCGAGGGCTAGGGATCAATCTTAAAGCTCCTAACTGGTTTATTTCTTGATGGATATTCCTTAATATGTTGTGACTAGGGGTACCACAAGGCTCGGGAGGAAAGGATCGTGCCCACGATCCCTTTACCTTATCGCTCAGGACTTAAGGTAAGAAAATTGCACCTGTGTTGAGATTAGGGCTTGAGCCTTGGTTATTGAACGTGGTTATAACCACGCTTGGAATGTTTGTTTAAACATGAATGAATGTATTATGTATAGTTGTGTTATGTGTGAAATGCATATATGTTTGTATCTGGTTGGAAAGCTCGGGTTGGGGTGAGCCTAGGGGTATTTTGGTAATAACGAATTACCAGGAAAATATTGGTATTCGGAGGAATCAGTGGAATTAATTGGGAGTTTTAAGTTTAATTGGAGGTTTAGAGGGATTTGGTGTCAAATGATCTTTGTGCCCTTGTGGGCTTTGGTGAGAGACTTAATAGGCAGGGGTATAATAGTCTTTTGCCAAGAATATAGCTAAAGACTTAGCAAAAGTCTTAAGCATATCCTTTCATTCACGTTACACTTGCTCTCTCTCTCTCTCTCTCTCTCTAACTAACTCTACTTTGTCCTAAGGAGGATCACTTGAAGTTTTAAACCTAGAGGTGATCTTAGTAGGATTTAGAGCTTGTGGATGAGGATTGAGGCTACTAGGATTACCTACAGCTAAGGGATTAGAGTATTCGCTGAGGAATATAGAGGTAAGAACTCTTTTCATTGCTTTTATTTGGTGTTCTTGGGAAGTTAAGATTTTGGTTCTTGAGTTGAGAATTTTTGGTTTTAAAGTGTTTTTGGAAGTGTTTTTGGGTCTATTGAGGTTGTAGGGCTAGTTTGTGATTGTTTGGTGGTGAAAATCTGGCTGAATAGGGTGTTTGGATGACTTGCGATTTTTTAAAATTGCAGAAATTCTGGGTTTTTGGAGTGGCGCTGCGTAAAAGCACTGCGGCCCATTAGAAGGGTCTTGAGGCTGGGTTTCCCTCGGACTGCCATAGCGTCGCGGCCCTTAGTAGGGTGCGCTGCAGCGCAAAATGGGAAAATTTTACAGGTTAGCTCTCTGCCAAGTCGAGGCCTCTTGGCCTATTGTGGGGTCGCGACGCAGTTGGGAGACGCCGTGGCGCTAAAAGGGAATTTCTACGTATGTGTCTTTGGGTTTTTGAAAACTGAATCAGAGGGATCGGGAACAATTCCACTACCCGGTTTAGTGGAATCTGAGGTCCCGAGGGCTAGGGCTTGATCTTAAAGCTCTTAATTGGTTTATTTCTTGATGGATATTCCTTAATATGTTGTGACTAGGGGTACCGTAAGGCTCAGGAGGAAAGGATTGTGCTCGCGGTCGCTTTACCTTATCACTCAATACTTGAAGTAAGAAAACTTAACTTGTGTTGAGATTAGGGCTTGAGCCTCGGTTATTGAACGTGGTTATAACCATGCTTGGAATGTTTGTTTAAACATGATTGAATGTATTATGTATAGATGTGTTATGTGTGAAATGCATATCGGTTTGTATCTGGTTGGAAAGCTCAGCTTATAAGTCGTGGTCGGCATTAGCATGTGAAATGCAAGCTGTTATAGCTGGTCAATCTAGAAATTCGATATGTGCTTGTACTAGAGCTGCAAATGTGGGCGGCCCAGCCCGGCCTGGCCCACATTTTTCGTGCCTCCGAATAATTCGAGCCAGGCCTGTATTTCAATTCGTGCCGGGCCGGGTCGACCCATATTTGAAAGAGTAAGCTCAGCACGGCCCATGGGCCCGGCCCATGTCGTGTCATGCTCGTGCCGTGTTGAGCCCAAGTCGGGCCGACCCACTTTTCTTATTCGGTTGGCCCACTATCCTTACTTGGGCCCACTTTTAGGCCCATTTTATTATTGCCAAAAAATGTGAGGATGGGGAATTGAACCCTCCACCTCCTCTTTAACTATCAATGGACTCACCACCAATCCAAATACATTTATTTGTTTAAATTATAGTTGTAGATATTTTTATATACTTTTTAACAATACTTTGCACAAAATTATATCAAAGATAATTATTAGAATTTGAATACCTAATAATAAATACTAAAAATTTTAACTCACAAATCTTAAAATAATTATAAAAATATAAAAGTAAGAAAATTAATGGACTTTTATTATCATTTTAATTTATAGATAATTGACAAATAAAAATTTATTATCATTATTAATGTCAAAATATCAGGTTTTTTATCGTGTCGTGCTTTCGGGCTAGTTTGTTCGTGCTTTCATGTCGTGCCTTCGGGCTTGTCATGCTGTGCCGTGCTCAGGCCCATGTCGTGTCGTGTCGTGCCAATTTTCAATTCATGTCATGCCTAGCCCAAGCCCATATTTTTTCGTGTCGTGTCGTGTCGTGCCTCCCGAGCTCATGCTGGTTTCGTGCCGTGCTAGAAAGCCTGGCCCATATTTACAGCTCTAGCTTGTACGACTCTATATCCGGTTGAAAGAAAGGAGTGCGGTATGCGCTCATGTGGCTCTATGTCTGCATAGATAGATTGAATGCCTGCTTGAGTTAGGTTATAATTGTTAAGCATGCTAATTATGATTTATATCCCGTTGACTATCTGTTATATGTGTTTGAGTTTTCTTGTTGAGTCTTCGCTGACGGGTGCTACGTGGTGCAGGTAAGGGCAAAGAGAAGTTGAACCAGCCATGAGGTGGAGAACATACGGGGCAATGTGTACATATTCGGCCTGCTCGATCACCACGGTCAAGACTTCTTTTGAGGATCTAGAACTATAGTTCATTTTTTCGCTTAGGTTGGCTATTTTGTATTCTGTTTGTACTGTACCTATTTATAAACTATTTTATGGGATCCCATGTATATAGTGAAGATTTTTAATGAAACGTAATATTCGTTTGGCCAACATTTTTAATACTTAACCCTTTAATTAACTTTAATTACACGTTTAAGTCCAAATGACTCGCTTAATGAGTTAAGCAGCATTTTAAACACAGTGTATTTGTCCTGGATTAGTAGGGTGTTACAGAAACCGTTGGACGAGAGGAGACTTGATCTGTTTCCAAAAGATTTATTTGAGTTACCACCGCATTAAGAGACCGATTTTGTTATAGAATTAGAACCTGTAATAGAATTGATATCGAAGGAACCTTAACGAATGGCTTGTGAATAATGGGAATGTGCTTATTAGCATTGTGGTTGAACATGCATATGTAAAGAAAAGCTTATTAGCATGTTTGTTGTATGTGAAAGCTATTAAAATGCTTATTAGAATTGTTATTGCATGTGTATGCTTAGTTTTTCAGTTTTGGGACCAAGGGGTGGTGTTGCATACCATTATCATTGCCTGATGAGTCGAGTTGTTGATTCCAGATATATTTGGAGAGTTGTGCCTCCAAGTCAATTAGATCAACTAGCTAGTGTCAAGATACAGACTAGAGATGATGAACAGGGTCAGAACTCTCTGCCAGCTCTTGAGAACTGGAAGCAGATGTTTGCTGAAATGCAAGCCAGACTATAGAGACAAGAGGAAGAGATCCGCTTGTTGAGACAGCAAGTTCCGCCAGGGAATGCTGCACCAATTGTGCCACCTGTCGTGGTACGGGTTTTACAGCAGCAGACAGGGGTTGAGAACATGTGGGAGCCTTTATATAAACGGTTCAGAAAGCAACACCCTCCTACTTTTGAGGGAAGGTCAGACCCACTTCGAGGAGAGCATTGGATGAGTATCACTACCTCCATCCTGGATTTCACGAGAGTGGTAAGCAACGACAGAGTGGCATGTGCCACGTATATGTTTTGAGAGGATGCCCGCATCTAGTAGGAGGTGGTATTCCAGACTCGAGATGTGACTACATTGATCTAAGAAGAGTTTAGAGACTTGTTAAATGAGAAGTATTACAACGATGCAGTTAAAGCTACAAATGCAAATGAGTTTACCAATCTGGTTCAGTGCATCATGACAGTGACAAAGTATGCTCTGATGTTTGATAGGTTGGCCAAGTTTGCTTTTGACTTGGTGCCAACTAATGTAACAAGGAAGGAACGATTTGTTCGATGGGTAAATGTTATGATAGCCCGGGAAGTCAGGACCACCTCCGTACCTGGAGTTACAACTTATGCTCAGGTAGTGGAGAAGACTCTTATTACTGAGGGTGCAGAGAACAAGATTTTTCTTAAGAGTGCCACTGGGCAAGATACAAGGAGGGTGGTACCTCCATTTGTAGGATCTAGTAGGGGCGGAGCTCCTAGTGACCAGAAAGGGAAGACCTCAGACACTTCTATAGTTTCAGGCCTAGACAGGAGGGCCTGGGGCATTCAACTTGGATGCCAAGCTGGAAATGAGATTTGGAGGACTTATCTGGAGTGTGATATAAGCAGGAGATGCCATCTAGGAGAATTTTGAGTGAATGCATGATTTTTATGTGGGGTGGTTGGATATCTCAGGAAAGATTGCCCGAGGGAGAAGAAAGAAGAACTAAAGAAGGCAAACAACTTGACTCCAGCTCAAGTGTTCACCTTGACGCAATCAGAGGCTTAGGCTAGTCCATCAGTAGTGTCAGGTCAGATTTCTAGTGTTGGTTCTTCTTACACTGTGCTTATTGATTCTGGTGCTACATATTCTTTTGTATCTAGCAGAGTGATATATAGATTGTGCAGACCATGTGATTATTGTGTTGTGGGGTTTGGGACTTTATTACCTATTGGGGAGTCGGCAGTCTCTAGAAGATGGGTTAGATCATTACCAGCAGAGGTTGATAGTAGAGAGTTGTCAGTGGACCTTATTGAGCTAGCTATGGAGGATTTTGATATGATTATGAGCATGGATTGGTTGGCCAAGTATGGGGACACCATAGATTGTAAAAGGAGGATGGTGACCTTTGAGCTCGAGGGAGAGAACTCTTTTGTGTTTGTGGGTATTGTGAACGGACCCTGCATTCCTATGATATCAGCATTGAGGGCTAGAGACCTACTGCGAGGTGGCTGCATAGGATTCCTAGCTAGTGTGATGGATACCACTAGGGTCGTACCAATTGGGCCTAAAGAGACTATACTGGTCCATGAGTTTCTGGATGTATTCCTAGAGGATTTACCAGGATTGTCGTCACACCAAGAGATTGAATCTGTTATTAAGTTGGCACCAAGGATGGAACCACTGTCCAGGGCATCGTATAGAATGGCCCCAGCAAAATTGAAGGTACAGTTACAAGAGCTATTTGATTTGGGGTTTATCAGGCCTAGCTTTTCACCGTAGGGTGCGCCAGTCTTGTTTATGAAGAAGAAGGATGAGCAACTGAGAATGTGTATTGATTACAAAGAGCTGAATAAGCTGACTATCAAGAACAAGTATCCACTACTGAGGATCGATGATTTCTTTGACTAGCTACAGGGTAGGACAGTGTTCTCAAAGATTGTTCTTCGATCAGATCACCACCAGCTGAGGATCAAAGATAAGGATATTCTGAAGACAACTTTTCACATGAGGTATGGTCATTATGAGTTTTTAGTCATGTCATTTGGATTGACTAATGCCACAACAACTTTTATGGATCTGATAAGTAGAGTGTTCAAGGATTATTTGGACAGATTCATGATTTTCTTCATCGACGACATCTTGATTTATTATCAGTTAGAAGAAGAGCATGAGCAGCATCTACGGTTGGTATTACAGAGGTTGAGGGAGCACCGATTGTATGCCAAGTTAAAGAAGTGTGATTTATGGTTACCTCATGTGACCTTTCTTGGTCACATTGTCAGCAAGGATGAGATTAAGGTGGATTCGGCCAAGATTGAGGCAGTTAGGGATTGGCCAAGGCCAAGGAGTACTTCAGAGATCAGGAGTTTTCTTGGGTTGGCAGGGTATTATCGACGTTTCGTAGAAGGGTTCTCAAGAATAACTACACCATTGACAGAGTTGACATGCAAGAACCTGAAGTTTCTATGGTTAGACAAATGTGAGAATAGCTTCCAGAAGTTGAAGCAACAAATGATCACTACTCCGGTACTGAGTCTTCCTTCAGATCAGGAGAAGTTTGTGGTATATTGTGATGCATTGAGACAAGGGTTAGGTTTTGTTCTTATGCAGGTTGGGAAGATGATTGCCTATGCGTCATGACAGTTAAAGGAGTATGAACAGCAATACCCTACTCATGACTTGGATTTAGCACCAAAGGTATTTGCACTGAAGGTGTGGCGACACTATTTATATGGAGACAAGTATGAGATTTACACTAATCACAAAAGTTTGAAGTACTTCTTTACTCAGAAGGATCTGAATATGAGACAGAGACATTGGCTAGAGTTGGTAAAGGATTATGATTGTGAAATCCTCTATCATTCAGGGAAAGCCAATGTGGTGGCAGATGCTTTGAGTCGAAGAGGTCCGGGACAATTATTCAGTTTGAAACAGATATTGAGAAAGCTGCTAGAGGATATGACTAGAGCGGGAATAGAGTTGGTGGTGGGCCAGCTAGCCAATATCACCTTGCAATCTACTCTTTTAGAGAGGATAAAGGATGGTCAGTTGAGAGATCCCCAATTGATGAAGCACAGAGGGGACATCTTAGCTGGAGTGGCTAAGGACTTTACTGTTTCAGAGATGGGTCTGCTGAGATACAAGGATTAGATTTGTATTCCGATGGATGCTGGTATTAGACGAGAAATATTTGATGAATTGCATACTACACCGTATTCGGTACATCTAGGCACCACGAAGATGTATCAGGATTTAAAATATTTTTATTGGTGGCCTGGTATGAAGAAGGATGTGACTAAGTACGTGGCTAAGTGCCTGACGTGTCAGCAAGTGAAAGTTGAACAGCAAAGACCATCAGTGTTATTGCAACTTTTGGGTAATCCTAAGTGGAAATGGGAGGACATCACCAAGGACTTTGTGGTCGGACTGCCCAGGACAATGGGTCAGCATGATTCAATATGGATGATTGTGGATCAGTATACAAAGTCTGCTCACTTTTTTCCTGTGAGGACAATTTTTACAGTGGATCAGTACCATGAGTTTTATGTGAAAGAGATTGTACGTCTGCATGGGGCTCCAAAGTCTATTGTGTCAAATCGGGACCCCACTCTTACTTCCAAGTTTTTGGAAAGTCTGTAGAAGGCTATAGGTAAATAGTTGAAGTTTAGTACCACCTATCATCCTCAGACAGATGGAAAATATGAGAAGACCATTCAGATATTGGAGGACATGCTTCGGACGTGTGTATTGGACTTTGAAGGGTCTAGGAGTAAGTGCTTACCTTTGATTGAATTTTCCTACAACAAAAAATATCAATCTATGATTGGAGTGGCTCCATATAAGATGTTGTATGGTAAGAAGTTAAGATCACCCATTCATTAGGATGAGATGGGTGAGAGGAAATATCTGCGTCTTGAAGCAGTTCAGAGGAAAAATGAGGCTATTGAAAAGATTAGAGCTCGGATGCTCGCCTCGCAGAACAAACAAAGGAGCTACGCTGATCCTAAGAATAGAGATATAGAGTTCCAAGTTGGGAACTATGTTTTTCTTCAAGTTTCGCCTTTGAAGAGTGGTGAAGCGATATGGAAAGAAGGGCAAGTTAAGCCCTAGGTTTGTGGGACCTTTTGAGATCTTGGCGAGGATTAGGCAGGCAACCTACAGGTTGGCTTTACCCCCATCATTATCAGGGTACATAATGTGTTTCATATTTCAATGCTTCAAAAATATGTGTCAGATGCAACTCATGTGTTTTGTTATGAGGATCTAGAGTTACAGATTTATCCTATAATGAGCACCCAATACAGATCTTGGATAAAAAAGCCAAATTCTTGAGAAACAAGACTATTCCTCTTGTTCAAGTACTATGGAGGAACAGTAAGGTCGAGGAAGTGACATGGAAGTTAGATTCAGACATGCAGGATCATTATCCCAAGCTGTTCTGGTAAATTTTGAGGATGAAATTTCTATTAGGAGAGGATAGTTGTAACGCCCCAAAATTCCTAATAAGGCTTAGTTCCTTGATTAGTTTCTATATGTGATTTTATTGAATATCTATATGTGATTATATGAATATATGAGTTATATTATGATATGACTGCCTATGCATGTTTATGTGTATTAAATATGCTTAAAGGTCTGCTTTTGTTAAGAATGAACATTTTTCGTAATTTTGACATGTTGAGAGTATAATTTTAATTATATGTGTTATATGTTTGAGACAACATTATTATGTGGATATATTTGAGATATTCGACAGGAGTCGATCCTTTTGAGCAATTAGCGGAAAAGCCACAGCGGGGATTAATACTCGACTTGGGGTGAGCCTATGGGGTATTTTGTTAATTTGGTGAATTACCGTGAATTTTGAGGTATAACATATATTTGGGAAAATATTGGTATTCAGAGGAGTTAGTGGATTTAATTGGGAATTTTAAGTTTAATTAGAGGTTTAGTGGGAATTGGTGTCAAATGACCTTTGTGCCCTTGTGGGCTTAGGCAGGGGTATAATAGTCGTTTGCCAGGAATGTAGCTAAAGACTTAGAAAAAGTCTAAAGCATACCCTTTCATTCACATTCCTCTTGCTCTCTCTCTCTCTCTCTCTCTCTCACTCTACTTTGTCCCAAGGAGGAGCTCTTGAAGTCTTAAACCTAGAGGTGATCTTAGTAGGGGTTAGAGCTTGTGGCTGAGGATTTGAGGCTGCTAGGAGTACCTACAACTAGGGATTTTAATTTTCACTAAGGAATTCAGAGGTAAGAACTCTTTTCATAGCTTTTTTGTGGTGTTCTTAAGGAGTTAAGGTTTTTGTTCTTGAGTTGAGAATTGTTGGTTTTAGAGTTTTTTTTTGGGGGGGGGGGGGGGGGTCTATTGAGGTTGTAGGGCTGGTTTGTGATTGTTTGGTTGTGAAAATTTGGTTGAATTGGGTGTTTGGGATGACTTACAATTTTTGAAAATCGCAAAAATTCTGGGTTTTCGGAGTGGCACCACGGTGCTTGGTAAGAGCGCTGCTGCTCGTTGGAAGGTTCTCGAGGATGAGTTTCCCTCGGACCGCCATAGCGTCGCGGTTCAAAATGGGAAAATTTTGTGGGTTAGCTAGCTCTCTGCCAAGTGGGGCATCACGACCCTTGGTAGTGGTTGTCGCAGCGCAAAATGCTTGGGAATTCTTAGAGGCCTCTCGGCCTATTGTGGAGTCGAGGCACAGCTAGGAGACGTCACAGCACCAAAGGGGAATTTTTAAGTATGTGGCTTTGCATTTTAGAAAACCAAATCAGAGGGCTCGAGAACGATTCCACTACCCAATTTAGTGGAATCTGAGGTCCCAAGGGCTATGGATCGATCTTAAAGCTCCTAATGGGTTTAGTTCTTGATGGATATTCCTTAATATGTTGTGACTAGGGGTACCGCAAGGCTCGGGAGGAAAGGATCGTGCCCACGATCCCTTTACCTTATCGCTCAGGACTTGAGGTAAGAAAATTGCACTTGTGTTGAGATTAGGGCTTACGCCCTGATTGGTTATAACCACACTTGGAATGTTTGTGTTAAACATGAATGAATGTATTATGTATATTTGTGTTATGTGTGAAATTCATATTTTTTTCTGGTTGGAAAGCTCGGCTTATAAGTCATGGTTGGCATTAGCATGCAGAATGCAAGCTATTATGGCTGGGCTACTCTAGAAGTGCGATATGCGCTTGTACGGCTCCATAGCCACTTGAAAGAAATGAGTGTGGTATGCGCTCATTGATCTCTATGGCCGCATAGATAGATTGAATGCCTACTTGATTTGGGTTGTAATTTCTAAGCATGCTAATTATGATTTATATCCCATTGACTAGTTGTTATATGTGTTTGAGTTTTCTTGCTGAGCCTTGGCTCACTGGTGCTACGTGGTGCAGGTAAGGGCAACGAGAAGCTGGACCAGCCATGAGTTGGAGAGCTTCGGAGGCGATGTGTACATATGTGGCTTGCTCAATCACCACAATCGAGACTTCTTTTGAGGATCTAGAACTATAGTTCATTTCGCCGCTTAGGGTGGCTATTTTGTATTCTATTTGTAATGTTCTTGTTTATAAACTCTTTTATGGGATCTCATATATATGCTAAAGCTTTTTAATGAAGCATAATATTCTTTTGGCAAAAAAATTTAACACCTAACCCTTTAATTAACTTTAATTACACGTTTCAATCCAAGTGACTCGCTTAACGAGTTAAACACCATTTTAAACACAGAGAGTAACAGTCCTGGATTAGTAGTGCGTTACATAAATCGTTGGACCAAAGGAGACTAGATCGGTTTGTGAGTTCTAAATATGTTTCCAAAAGATTTATCTGAGTTACCACTGCATCAAGAGACCGAGTTTGTTATAGAATTGGCCCCTATAACAGAACTGATATCTAAGGAACCTTACCAAATGGCACTGAGAGAGTTAACAAAATTAGAGGTTCAATTACAAGAGCTATTGAATTTGGGGTTTACCAAACCAAGTTCTTCATCGTGGGATGCACTGGTATTATTTATGAAGAAGATGTTAGGAACGTGTTTCCTAATATGCAACGGAAAGGTGGTGGGTTGGCCTAGTGTACAACAAAATTTTTGTAACATATTTAAACTACTTTTAAATATACGGATTCATTAATATACATAGATTAATCATAAGCAAGAAAAGAATAAAAAACATACCTCTTGAAGCCTATCAAGTGTCATTGCTATCTTTTCGTAATTTGAACGAACTTCCTATCCAAGTTGCTCACAGGTACTCACACCAAGATCTTCCACAACGTTCTCTACACCTCAAGAAGTGTGCGGGAACTTAGAGAATAAAGGATGGTTAATTTCTTATTCTACTTGATGTGCTCAACACATGAGATCAAGAGAATAGGCGTGAAATTTGTTCTGTATCTTTTTCAGGGAGAGATAGAAAAGTATCGTTCTTTTTCACAGAGTGAATGACTGTCATCTTTCTATTTTCTCAGTCTTCTTATTATTTTCTAATAACTCTTACTTAAAAAGAAAATATTCAAAAATTTTAAAATAAATATGTAACCAACTTACAATTTATCTTTTAATTAATTAATTATCTTATTAATGAAAATATCCAAAAACTAATTTTTGAATTTTTCATTAATTAATTAATTAAATAAATAAAATTGAAAAATCTATCCCAGAAAAATTATGCAATACACGCCACACACAGTGCATGGACTGTGTGTGATCGTGTATCACCCTATATTTTAGGGATATTTAATTTTTCTATTTTTATTTAATTATTTATTCAAACTATTTTTTCAGATAAAAATCTAACAGCCTGATAATTAATTCAAATTTAAATTAAATATATTTTTAACTAATGATCAAATATAATTAATTATTTGAATAAATATCAATCTTTAAAATTCAAATTAAATTTGAACTTATCAGATTATTATCTTCCACTCAAATAAAGATATTTAATTAATTCTACCAATTAATTTAAACCAATAAAAATTTTGAAATTAAATATTTAATTTATTATAATTTCAAAAATTATAATTATTTAATTATTTAATATAATTTCAAAATTAATTTAATTATTTAATATAATTTCAAAAATTACATATTAATTAAATATTAATTAATTTTTTTAATTACAACTAATTTGTAATTAATTAATTAATCATTATTATCACATAATTACATATTTGGCCTGAAGAACAAATTTCTTCTTAAATATGTCTTTCAACCATTTTTCCATTTATATCAACTCTTGCCTTGAATAGTGTTGATAGAGCCGCTGTGGAGACCTACGGACCTATAATTCCAAGCTCCAATAAATTTGAGATTATTAATTAAACTCTTTAATTAAATAATCTTAATTTACTAATCTCATGATTATTTCACTATAAATATGAGACTGCACTCTTGTAGTTATGGACATTTCATTTACTGAGTACTTTATAAAATAAAGCGTTCATTGATATAATCATTACATACAAATTAACCCTCTAATAATGGTTCATAATTAATCGGGAATAAAATTACCTTTTTAATTATATCTTGTTTCCTTAAGTACCATTGACTTTACTAGTGAATGTTAATTCATAACTAAATTATAAATTTGAGCTCAATAACCTTTCAGTCTCAAAAGTCAACCCTTAAGAGAACCATTATTCAATCTCTTACAAGAAGGTTTAGATTCCATATCTGTATACTATGTCCCCAATCATTTACATTAATGAGTTCTCAAAATAAAAGTTTCTAGCGTGATCATCCTGACAGACCCTAACGAGTGAATTAAAGAACTCATATAACATAAACATGAGTTCAAAGTAACTTCAGGATTAAGATCTATTTGTATATAATCATCAGTTGATATATTTAATTAGTACTTCGAAACGGTATTTAACTAAGTATTAATAAACATATCTGGTCCAGTTCTATATATTCTCGAATATATAAAGTACCTCCACTAAAGTGTCCTACTACACTAGTGATCCGGATCTAGATCATATGTATTCATAATACTTGTGGACCGTACTTGCAGTAATTAATCTAAAGATTCCATAACTTTATTTTACTGCGAACTATTCAAGTTCATTTATCTCAAACACAATCCTCTCATACCAATACGTGTTTGAGATCACATATATGAACTTAGGAATTTTTCTGATATTTACATAATATTATCACAGAATAATATAGTCCATAAAATATATGCATAAAAAATTCAATTTATTTATTTATTTCTTAAAACAATGTCTACTACATATGCTTTTAGGGCACAATTCCCAACAGAAGAAAGATGTGTTGTTGCATATGCGTATCGGCTATCGAAAATTAAATAAGGTGATCATCAAGAATAACTATCCATTTCCAAGGATTGACGACTCATTTGATCAGTTGCAAGGCAAGACAGTGTTCTTAAACATTGATCTTCGATCTGGTTATCACCTCCTGAGGATCAAGGAAGAAGATATTCCAAAGACTACCTTCCGCACGAGGTATGCGCATTATGGATTTTTGGTGATGTCTTTTGAACTGACCAATGCTATAGAGACTTTCATGGATCTGACGAATAAAGAGTTCGATGATAATTTGGACAAATTCGTGATTGTGTTTATTGATGAAATATTGGTCAATTCTCAGTTAAAAGAAGAACATGAATGACATCTCTGTTTAGTACTACAGAGGCTAAGGGAACATAAATTGCATTTAAAGTTCAAGAAGTGTGAGTTCTGACTTCTTCGAGTAATATTTATGGGTTCAATGTGAGAAAGAATGGGACTATGGTTGATCCAAGTAAGATATAAGCAGTAAAAGATTGGCCAGGGCCAAGGAACGCTTCAGAAGTTAGAAGTTTCCTTGGATTTGCAGGATACTATTGGCATTTTTTTGAAGGATTCACAAGGATTGCAACACCCTTGACTGAATCAACACGTAAGAACCTGATGTTTGTGTGGACTGATAGATGTGAATAGAGCTTCCAAGAGTTGAAACAAAGACTGATTACTGCACCAGTGCTTAGCCTGTCATTTGAGAATGAGAAGTTCGTGGTGTATGGTGATGCGACGCGACAGGGACTAGGATGTGTCCTTACGCAAGCTGGGAGGATCATAGCTTACGTTCGAGACAGCTGAAAGAGTATGAACAGATATATCCTACATATGACCTTAAGTTGGCATTAGCGGTGGTTGTACTTAAGGTGTTGCGACTCTACTTATATGGGGAGAAGTGTGAGATATACAATGACATAAGAGTTAAAGGATTTTGCTACCCAGAAATATTTGTCTATGAGATAGAGACATTGGTTAGAACTGGTTAAGGATTTTGACTGTGAAATCCTTTATCATCCAGGGAAAACTAACGTGGAGGCTGATACCTTAAGTTGGAAAGGTCTGGACCAAGTGTATAGTTTGAAACAAATCTCACCAAAGTTAGCTGAGGAAATGACTAATGCCAGTATAGAATTCATGGTTGGGAATTGGAAAATATAACTCTTCAGACCACCCTTTTTGAAAGAATTAAAGAAGCGCAAAAGAGTGATCCACAAATGGTGAAGCGTAGAGAGAAAGTCTTAACAAGAGTGGCTAAGGGCTTTACTATTTTTGATGTGGATCTGTTGAGATATGAAGATCAGATTGTTGGGGTTTTATGCCCTAATTAAAACTCAATTTCTTTGTAATCTCATTTTATTATCAATAAAAGAATAGAAATCATTTTTTGACTTGGTCAATCACTTTGCTCACATGTTTTATTTTCATGATTATTTGTTTTATATAAACTTGTATTAAATCCCGAGCATACAGCTAATCATATTTATAATGACATAATCACAGTGGAATATAAATATGATTATATGTTCAAAATAAGTTAGTCCTAAGATTAGTCAGTGCACAGTATTTTCACTGAATTGCCAATCTAAGATATGATCTACTTACACATTGTAGTGTTATGTTCTTTCCATAACATTATCAAAGTAAATAAGATCGGATGTATTTGTTACATTAGACTATACCGATATTGACTTTAGATAGATAAGTAAATGTATTGTTATTATCTAATATAGTCATATCATAAAGTTGACCATAGGTCAATTCAATCTCAATTCTAAGTGGTTAGTATTCTAACTGATTGTATTATTCACATCCTTTGATTTGTTCATTACCAGCTTACCCTACGGACTAGCCCATACCTACATCTTGGGGACTTGGTAGTATAATTGAGTGGGAGTGTTAATCATAGAAACGAACATCTATATCTTATAGCAAGAAGTGAAATGATGATCACCTTATAGCTTGATTGAATGAGTTAAATGTTTGAGTACTCATTTCTATGATTAAAGTTCATGGAAATATCATTTACAAGGAACTTAATGATATTTAAGGATAAAGTACAATGAGGGGTAAAATGGTAATTTATAACCGACTCAGTTGTAGATCATCTATAGAGGATTGAATGTCAAATTATGGTTATAACAATGGATAACATATTTACTTTAAGTGTAAATCGTTCTATGAGTTCAAGAGTGCAATTCTGAGTCTTTAGTGGAGTCACGAGGAAATAATAAGGTAGTGAAATTATTCGATAATAATTTTACGGTAACTTATTAGAGCTTGAATTCATGGGTCCATGGTCCCCACAATGCCTTTGATTAAATCATCTAGATATTCTCGATTAATTGATTTAATTATCAATTAGGATTGTCAAAATTATTTTGTGTCAATTTTCGACAATTTTACTAAGATGTGGAATTTAGAGAAGAAAATATAATTTTGGGTAAATTCATTACTTATGAAAAATTGGTGTAAAACTGATAAATGTCATAAAATCAAGGTTCAAATTATAATCATTTAATTTTAATAAATGATTTAATTAATTAATTATTACTTAAATATAATTATAATTATATATATAAAAAGTTTTAATAAAACAGATTTCGTATATAACGAAATCTGTTTGTTGACCATTGATTTGGTCAACGACACAGAGTCAAGTAAAACAACAGAAATGAGATGAATTCAAGAAAATAAATAAATGACACAAAGTTTTATAGTGGTTTGGCCCCAGGTGATGGTAATGACCTACGTCCACTTAGTCTTCTTATTAATGAAATGAAAACCTGCGATCAGCAAACTAGGGTTTACTCAGTTTCACAAGGTCAACAAAGATACAAGATATTGTGTAAAAACAATAATTCTCTCTCTCCAGATCCCAAAAGTCCCTCTCATGAACCCTTTGAGTCTTATTTATAGGCTCAAGGATCTCCTTATGGGCTGGTGGGCCTTGATTACATTTAATACAAGTGTATCTAAAATAATAATGGAAATTACAATTATTACATAAATGCGAGATCACATATCAATAGAAAGTATCTGATATACTGCGATCAGCTTGGTCGCCCATGAAATATGCCTTCTGCCGAGTGAATTCCCCTCTGGTCGATGGTCGACTAGAACGTAACTACTTAAATGGTGTGGCGCATCCCACGTGCGTATTGGTCTTGCCACATCATCAGATGAATCTTTTTTGGGTAAACATTTTTCCCCCAAGTTTATTTTAATGCGACTAGCATTTAATAAAATTACTCGACCAGTGATTCGTCTAACCTGTCACATCTGTCAGCGCCTTTTCGAAAAAGTAAGCCATCATGACCTTTACAGTTTCCCAAAAATATTTTGACGGCTAATACGATTTCCCATGCATCCAAATCTCACCCCCATTATTACCTCTTTATTTGCACCACGGTCAGTATAAATATATCTCCTTTCTCACTTTTCACTTTTTACCGTATCCTTATCTCTCCTCAAGAACTCAGAAGAACTTCCCAAGAAAACCCCAGAAAGCTTCGGTGATCCGAGACGCGTTCGATCAGCTCTGAGCAGAAAACCTTCGTGATTTCCTCCTCCTCCTCCTCGCAATAGCCTTCCCCCCGAGCAGGCGAGGAGACCCTCGGCCAATGACCTGCTGAGTAGCTCCTACAACGCTACTCATGAGAAGCTGCAAAGGCTACAGAACAGCCAGATCATCAGCTGCGGACTGTCTGAAGTCCTCAGTGTAAGTGTGTTTCTTCTTTTTTCTTTAATCGGGCAACATTTTCTCTAATTGCCCCTGACTGGTTTACTTTTCTTTTTCTGTTCGCAGGGTATCCTGACCATAGGCCACAGCTGGCGTTGTGCCGAGGAGACCGAGGCCAGACATGCCAAGGAGATTAAGGTAGCCGAGGCTTAGAGTTGCCAACCTAAACGAGGAGTTAAGGAAGTGCCTAGAATCGGTGGCCAAAGTTACTACCGTCAAGGAGAAGTTTAAGGAGGCTTCGGAGATTAACTTCAAAGAAGCAGCCAAGCTTCAAGATGACCTGGTGATCAGCTAGAAGGAAATCGCCGAGCTCGAGGAGCGAGTTAAACTGCTCGAGGAAACCAACTCTCGCAATCTGGAGAAGTTCAAAGGAGCGACTTTCAACTGCTTTTACTTGTTCTGGAAAAACAATCTAGAGGCAAACTTCAACTATCTTCCCGAGCAGGTAAAGTAGGCTAAACTAGCAAAGTGTGCCGCTCGTCTGGCGGAGGAACAGAAAGCTGAGGAATCCCCTGAAATCTCCTTGGTGATTGGCATCGAAGCTGTTGAAGAGGATCCGGGGACCACCGTCGACCAGCAATCTTAGCCAAATCCTCCTGCTGCTTAGTGATTTAAATACTCTTTTTTTATATATATATTTGTAACTAGAATATGCGAACTATGGTTCGTAATGTTGAGAGAATTTGGCTGCTCCAGGCAGCCTTTCTTTTAATTTATTAATTTACATCTGAGCAGCAACTGCTTGCGGTGTAAAATATTTCGTTTTGACATTATAATATTTTCTTATACTATAACATCTATTCAAATGACCGAACTTAGCATAACACTTTGTTCTGATTTTACAAAATTTAAACTAAATTTTTTTAAAAATACTCTAAGTGTCATAGTATGCTTTCCCGTATTTTGCTCATGTGTTTACATATGCCCCCCAAGTGATTGAGGAGTTTAGGGTTCATGGTCACTTGCCATGACCAAGTCCTCTTCGAACATTACTGCTTGCGTACTCATAATAATAAACGGCAATATAGTAAAACAACACACGTAATGAGCAAATACCTGTAATTAATACAATAATTTGGCAAGAATAACTGGCTGCGCACAGTTCCTTTTATTTCTCATAATATGGACAAAATTGTGTTTGTACGAGTAATCAAAAATTGATCTTACACTTGTAAGAGACCAGTCATATAATTTACTAGCCCTTGTTCATAAACTTGTAAAAAGTAAAATTAATACAAGCCAGTTCTTTAAAAAGATCTGTTTATTGATAATACTTGCGCATGTGTTCTCCATTCCAATAGCGAGGAATGAGATCTCCATTTAAGCGAGCAAGTTTATATGTGCCTAGTTGAAGAATTTCTCCAATCTGATACGGACCTTCCCAGGTTGGTCCGAGCACTCCGGCAACTTGGTCGCGAGTGTTGAGAAAAACTCTTCTAAGTACTAAATCTCCCATGTTAAACTTTCTTTCACGTACTTTAGAGTTAAAATATCGAGCGACCTTTTGCTGGTAAGCTGCTACTCGAAGCTGAGCTTGCTCGCGCCTTTCATCAACCAAATCCAAGGACTCCATCAATAATTGATCATTAGCGCTTTGATCGTATGTCAGCCTTCTATGTGATGGTGGGTTGAGCTCAACAGGCAACATGGCTTCATACCCATAAGCCAAGGAAAATGGAGTATGGCCTGTTGCTGTTCGATGGGATGTTCTATACGACCAAAGTACTTCTGGTCATTTCTCTGGCCATGCTCCTTTTGCTTCTTCGAGCCTTTTCTTCAATGTGTCCTTCAGAGTCTTATTGACAGCCTCAACTTGTCCATTTGCTTGCAGATGAGCTATTGATGAGAAACTTTTTATAATCTCATGCCTCTTGCAGAAATCAGTGAAAAGGTCACTATCAAATTGTGTGCCATTATCCGAGATAATTTTCCTTGGCAGCCCATATCGGCACACGATGTTTTTGACAACAAAGTCCAAAACTTTCTTGGTCATTATTGTTGCTAGTGACTCAGCTTCGGCCCACTTTGTAAAGTAGTCAACAGCAACTACTACATATTTGACATTCTCTTTTCCTATAGGTAAAGACCCGATCAAATCAATCCCCCATCCTACGAATGGCCACGGGCTTTGCATCTGTTTGAGCTCATTTGGGGCTGCTCGCGGTATCTTGGACAATCTTTGATACTTGTCACATTTTCAAATGAAATCCATAGAGTCCTCATTCATGGTAGGCCAGAAATACCTTTGCCTTAAGATATTTTTCGACAAACTCTACCCCCCAGCATGATCTCCACAGAAGCCTTTGTGGACCTCTTGCATTAGTTCCTTGGATTTCTCCTTAGAAACACATCTCAACAAAGGCATCGAGTATCTTCTTCTATACAAAATTTCGTTGACCAGAATAAATCGAGTCGACTAACTCTGAAGCGTACTCACCTTGTTTCTATCTGCTGGTAGCAATCCCTACTCAAGATATTTGATGATGGGCGTCATCCACGTGTCTGTCGCTTGAATCACCAGTGAAGACTCTTCTGCTTCAATGCTTAGTGCCAACAAGTGTTCAACTGGCACTATGTTCAAGGTGTCAGCATCATTAGCGCTTGCTAACTTGGCCACGGCATCAACATTCAAATTCTGATCACGAGGAACTTGTTGGAGAGTATACTTTCGAAACTGTGCCAATAAGTCCTTTGCTTTGTTCAAATAAGCAACCATCTGGAGACCCCTAGCCTGATATCCCCCCATAATCTGATTAACTACTAGCTGGGAATCGCTATATATTTCCAATGACTTTATATCCATGTCCTTAGCTAGTCTTAATCCTGCGAGCAGGGCTTCATACTTGGCTTCATTGTTTGACATTGTAAAGTCAAATTTGATTGCACAATGGAACCAATGTCCTTTGGGTGTGATTAAGTTCGAACATGCTCCTGCATTATGCTCATTGGAAGAGCCATCTACGAACAACTTCCAGAAAAGAGTTTGATTTTGAATTTCCATTTCTTCCATCGGTTCACTAATTGGGATCTCGGTGAATTCTGCGACAAAGTTTGCTAGAGCTTGTCCCTTCACAGCTGCTCGTGGAGAATAAGAAATGTTGAACTGCCCAAGTTCGACTGCCCATTTTAACAACTGACCAGCGACTTCTGGTTTCTGCAAGACTTGGCGTAATGGCTGGTCGGTGAGCACCACGATGGGGTGAGCTTGAAATTAAGGTCGTAGCTTCCTTGAGGCTATAATCAAACAATAGGCTAACTTATCAATCGGTGGATACTGCAATTCTGCTCCCACTAACCTCTTGCTCACATAATATACTGCTTTCTGAACATTGTCTTCTTCTCTGATCAAAACAGCACTAGCAGGATACTCTGTGACTGCCAAATGGATGAACAAAGTTTCTTTTTCAATTGGTTTGGAAAAGATTGGTGGTTGTGACATGTGGGACTTTAACGCCTGAAAAGCCTGCTCGCACTCTTCTTTCCATTTGATCTTCTTGTTTCCCCTGAGTAGATTGAAAAATGGGACACCCTTGTCCGTTGACTTGGATATGAATCTACTCAGGGTGGCGATCCTCCCAATTAGGCTTTGATTGTTTTTAATCTTGGCAGGAGACTGCATCTCGATCAGGGCCTAAATATTTTCGGGATTAGCTTCGATTCCCCGCAAGTTTACTATGAATCCCAAAAATTTCCCTAATCCAACACCAAAAGAACACTTGAGAGATTTTAGCATCATCTGATATTGTTGAAGAATTTTCGAAGGTCCTCGATGTGTTCTTCATCTTTCTTCGACTTAACCAGCATGTCATCGACATATACTTCCATGCTAACGTCGACTAGCTCTTTGAACATATGGTTGACCAGTCGCTGGTAAGTCACACCAGCATTTTTCAAACCGAAGGGCATTACTTTGTAACAGTAAAGTCCTATATCTATTAAAGCTAGTGTGATCCTCATCAGGTGGATGCACACTGATTTGATTATACTCGGAGTATGCATCCATGAATGATAAAACTTCATGCCCTGATGTAGCATCGACCAGCAGGTCAATCCTTGGAAGTGGGAAACAATCCTTCGAGCAGGCTTTATTAAGGTCTGTGAAATCCACGCACGTCCTCCACTTGCCATTCATCTTGGGAACCAGCATGGGATTGGAGACCCAAGATGGATAAAACGCTACCCTGATGAATCTGTTTTCCTTCAACTTCTCGACTTCATCTTTTAGGGCCTTCGATTTGTCTTTGTCGAGAACCCTCCTTTTTTGTTGTACAGGTGGAAAGTTTGTGTCTATATTTAAGACATGGTTGATCACCGCTGGGTCTATCCCAACCATATCTTTATACGACCAGGCAAACACCTCGTGGTTCTCCTTCAAAAATTCCACCAATTTGTTTTTTGTTGTTGTCTCTAAGTTTTTATTAACTTTCACAACCCTAGTCGGATCTGCTTCTTCTAGTTGGACCTTCTCAAGGTCCTCCATGGGTCCAACATTTTCTTCAAATTCCCCAAAGCGAGGACCTAAGTCTCTATCCTCACTTTGGGCAACACCCTATTTGGTGACCTGTTCACCTGATTGGGCTTGTACTTCATTTTCCATTAGCAACCTTTTCTTGGATTTTTCCCCCGATCCACCTCTTTTTGCCTTAGTGATCGAGGAATTATAACACTCCCACGCTTGTCGCTGGTTTCCCAACACGCATCTTACTCCTGCGTCGATTGGAAACTTCATGGCCAAATGCCAGACTGAGGTCACGGCTCGCAGGTCAACTAGAATAGGCCTTCCGATCACAACATTATATGCAGAAGGACAATCAACTACTATGAAAGTAGCGAGTAATGTCCTATTTTCAGGTGCAGCCCCTGCTGTGACTGGAAGCCTGATCGACTCAGTTGGTGTGAGCCCTTCGCCGGAAAAACCATAAATGGTTTGGTTGCATGGTTCCAAATCTTGCACTGAAAATTTCATCCTTTCCAGTGAAGATTTATACAGAATGTTGACTGAGCTTCCTGTATCCACTAACACCCGCTTGACCATCATATTGGCAATATGGACGTCCACAACCAAAGGATCTGAATGGAGGAATCGAACATGTTGAGCATCAAGCGCGGAGAAAGTTATCGATTCTTCCTCTGTTAGAGCCTTTTTGGGAGTTTGCTCCTCTACGTTCAGCATTTCAATATCCTGGTCGCGACGTAAGGTTTGGGCATATCTTTCCCTCGCCTTCTCACTATCACCTACTATGTGTGGTCCTCCGTAGATGGTCAGCAATGTACCAGCAACTGGAGCTGGTTGTAAAGGTGGTGAGCGTTGGCGTACAGGTGCCTGCTCGTTGCCTCCTTGCGCCTCTCACTGAAAACCTCCAACTGCTTGCACATATCTCCTCCTCATGTGTCCTTGTCTAATAAGGAACTCAATCTCATCCTTGAGCTGGTTGCACTCGTTGGTGTCATGGCCATAGTCATTATGAAAACGACAAAACTTGGTAGTAACTCTCTTGGATATGTCCTTCCTGATTGGGGCTGGTTGCCTGAAGGGAACAGTTGTGTGAGTGGCCTAGTACACTTCTGCTCTGCTATCTATTAGGGTCTTATAATTGATGAACCTCGGCTCGGGTCTATTTTGTTTTGGGCGCTTGTTATCGGACGTCATGTACTTATGGTTCGCCTTTTTTCCCCCATTCTTCCCATTATTTTTGTCGTTGCCATTGGTCTTCCCAAACTCATTGGTGGCTTAGGCGGGAGATTCTTTCGGGCCCTAGTCGTCTGTGGGATACTTTCCTTCATTGGCAATGGCTTCCTCGAGCTTGATGTACCTGCCTGCTCGATCCAGAAATTCCTGAGTACTCTTAACTCCATTCTTTCACAAACTGTTCCAAAGAGATGAGTGGCGTCGTACCCCAGTAGTAAGAGCCATCATCTTCCCTTCATCTCCAACCATCCTGGCCCCTACAGTTGCTCGCAAGAAGTGTTGAACATACCCCTTCAAGGTTTCTCCTTCCTTCTGGCAGATTTCGACCAGCTGGTTGGCCTCAGTTGGATGTACTCGACCAACATAGAACTGTCCATAAAACTCCTTTACGAACATTTCCCAAGAAACTATACTGGCCGGAGGGAATTTAAAAAACCACTCCTGAGCACTTTCAGATAAAGTTGCCAGAATTTTTTTGCACCGAGCATTGTCTGAAACCTTTTGGATGTCCATCTGTATCTCAAATTTGTTAATGTGAGATACATGATCTTCTAATCTAGTGAAGTTGGGCAAGACCGACATTTTGAATTTCCTTGGAGTCTCTGCCATCGCAATTCTTTTCACAAATGGAGTGCCCTTTCTCCAATCAAACTCTATATGGGATGTTCGGTTCCCAACCAGTTGCTGGACAACCTGATTTAAAGCATCTAGCTGAGCCTGCACAACATCTAGTACTATTGGAGCGACCGGTGCTGGGGGAAATACTCATCGTGTCTTTCCCTTCTATCATTGAGAACATCCCTCAAATCTTCTTCTCTTCGCCTTTGCTCGCTCGCGCCCAGTCGATCAAAAACATTGGGCTGTTTAGGTTGCCCCCCAACATTTTGGCTTACTGGTCAGTTCTCCCTTGGCAGAGGGTTTTGCTCTTCATCCCTTCTCTTCTTGTCGCCGACCAGCATTCCTCCTGCCAGAATCTGCCTCATTATAGTCATGGCCATCTCTAATTGGAATCGATGACGGTGCGGCCTGCTATTTGCATTATTTCCCTCTCTCCCTGCTAGAATGTCCCGATAGGTAGGTGGAGGCCTGCGTTGTTCGGTAGGTCCCCGGGCATTATTATGTCATGGGGGACCCCTGACCGCAAAGCCTGATTCCACCTACCTTCTACTCGCAGAAGGACGATGTCCTTCGCTTAGGGGGTTTTGTTCCTCAGTCGTCTGGCGTCTAGGGCTTCTAGGACGCTGCCCGACCCTATTCTGCCTTTGTTGTTGGGGATTATCTTAACCAGCGCGAGAGGATGGCTTCTTCTCAGGATCCTAGAATGGACTCTCCTGTTGAGCAACAGGAGGTTGCTCTGCCCTCTGAGGGTTTGCCCGTTGTGGCAGATTGTGGTAATGCTGGGGATGATCAGATTGTGAATTTTGTTGCGGGTGAGTACTAGGTGGCTGATCCAGTTGGGAGGCAAGTGCTGGCTGTCTCTGGGCCAACTGAATGGCTGCCTCCAAGGCAGCGGTGTCATCCCTCTGCTAGCAGTCCATGTCAGCCTGCCGCTCATTCAGATCTTGGCGCTGCCTATCAATTTCCCTTTGTTGCAACACCATTGTTTCAACCACATTCTCTTGATTAGCCCTCAAATTGGCTAATTCTTTTTGCAGCACAATCAGAGTCGTTCTCAAATTTTCAGCATCCATTTCCTCCTCTTCCAATGCTACTTGTGGCTCATCCTCAGCCACCCTTTGCGGAGGAGGTTGGGTTGGCGCAGTAACAGAAGTTTGCCTAGTTTTTCTAGTTGTTTTCGCCATTTTACTTCCTGGAGGTCTTGAGTTTAGCTCTCAATGAAAGCACCAAAATGTTGACCCTTGATTTGGTCAACGACACGGAGTCAAGTAAAATGGCAGAAATGAGATGAATTCAAGAAAAAAAAGATAAATGACACAAAGATTTATAGTGGTTCGGCCCCAGGTGATGGTAATGACCTACGTCCACTTAGTGTTCTTATTAATGTAATGAAAACCTGCGATCAGCAAACTAGGGTATACTGAGTTTCACAAGCTTAATGAAGATACAAGGTATTGCGTAAAAACAATAATTCTCTCTCTCTAGTTCCCAAAAGTCCCTCTCATGAACCCTTTGAGTCTTATTTATAGGCTCAAGGATTTCCTTATGGGCCGATGGGCCTTGATTACATTTAATACAAGCGTATCTCAAATAATAATGGAAATTACAATTATTACATAAATGTGAGATCACATATCAATAGAAAGTATCTGATATACTACGACCAGCTTGGTTGCCCATGAAATATGCCTTCTGCCGAGTGAATTCCTCTTTTGTCGATGGTCGACCAGAAGCGTAACTGCTTAAATGGTCACATGCATCCCACGTGCGTACTGGTCTTGCCACGTCATTAGATGAATCTTTTTTGGGTAAACACTGTTTATAATATATATTATATTATATTTATTTAATTAATTAATAAGGGTCTTGTTTTATTATATAATTATAGAAAATAATAGTATTTGAATTTAAAAGGATTTTATGCTTTAAATTTAAAAATAGAAAAATCCTAAGGCTTGGCAAAATATCTAATATTTAGCCATATAAGGATTTCTAAGCAATTATTTTAATTATTTAATTAAATTAAATCAACCCTAAATATTGCTATAAATAGGGACTTAAGTCTAGGGTTGTCAAGTAAGTGTGAAAAAGCAAAAACCTAGACTCAAAAGAGACTTATTGTGGTCGCCCATCACTACTCTCTTCTTCTCCATAATTTGCCCATCTCATGTGTTGAGAATTGTCCACCATAGTCTAGGTGATCAAAGGAAATTGTGGAAGACTGTGTAATTTGAAGATCCAGTTCACTCTTTTGTTATTACTCTGCAATAGAAAGGAACAAGGGTTAGAGAGAGTGAAGGAATGAGTCTCAATATCCGCTGCGTAAAAGTAAGATTCTTAAATTCTGTTATTTGATTTACTTTATGAAATTCATTAGAAACATGTTTCTAGATTTTTTTTGGTATGTTAATTTGTCTAATATATGAAACATACATGAAAATATTTATGATCCTGTAAAATATATTCTCAACACGGATATGTGATTCTGATGGATACTGGTATTAAGAAAGAGATTCTAGATGAGTCTCATACACTACGAAGATGTATCAAGATTTGAAATCTTTTTATTGGTGGCTAAGTGCTTGACTTTTCATCAAGTGAAAGCTAAACACCAAAGGTCAACAGGGTTATTACAACCTTTGGGCACTTCGAAATGGAAACGGGAGGATATAACCATGGATGTTGTGGATAGATTTCCTAGGACTATGGTGCAATATGATTCTATATGGGTGATCGTGGATCGACACACCAAGTCATCGCACTTTTTTCCTATGCGAACAAATTATAATGTGGACCGGTATGCTAAGCTATATGTGAAGGAGATTGTGCGTCTCCATGGGACACCAAATTCTATAGTGTCAGATAGAGATCCTATATTTACTTCCAAGTTTGGAAAATGCTTACAGAAGGTGATGGGTACAAGATTGAGATTTAGTACTGCTTATCATCTTCAGACAAATGGGAAATCTGAGAGAAAAATTTAGATATTAGAGCATATGCTTCGGGCATGTGTATTGGATTTCGAAGGACTCTAGAGTAAGTACAATCCCTTGGTTGATTTTCCTACAACAACAGTTGTTGACCCACGATTTGGCCAACTGACACGGAGTCAAAATATGAATGATATGGACGAATATAAAGAGAATAATATAATGACGAAAGTAAAGAAAACACAGCAATTTATAGTGGTTCGGCCCCAGGATCTGGTAATGACCTACGTCCACTTAGAATTATATTGATATGAAATTAGAAGTGTGATCATTAATTTTCTTTTTTCGAAGTATGGGGAAACGTGATGGCCGTCAAAAGTGTTTCTGGGGAACTGAAAAGCCATGATTAGACAGGAGTGGTTTGCTTTTTTCAAAAACACACGAAGGGTCCTGACACGTCAGGAGAGGTTACCGAAGAGTCATTCGTTCAAAGTTTATTTACTGTTCGTAGTAAATAAACTTTGGGGGGCAAATGTTATCAGGTAAATTAGCATTTGTGACGTGGGGAATAATTTCTTGATACGTGGCTGATACCTAGAAGCATCTGCTAGAGTATCGACCAGGAGACACACCAGAAGCAGGACAAGCCTATCTTTGCCACGACCTGTCTGGTCGGTGGTTCCGCTGGCAAAGCAACATTTATGGGAAGATCTTTGTGAATCCCGAATTTATCTCATGCAATCTTCTGAATATCCCACTATTCAGGGGATAATATCTGCAACAATATTCTGTAACCCTCCTTGAGCCTATAAATAGCAAGATATAGCTCAAGGGAAAGGGACTTTTGGCTGAAACTCACTGAACCCGAGTTCTCTGATCACACTTCTGATTTCATATCAATATAATTCTAAGTGGACGTAGGTCATTACCAGATCCTGGGGCCGAACCACTATAAATTGCTGTGTTTTCTTTACTTTCGTCATTATATTATTCTCTTTATATTCGTCCATATCATTCATATTTTGACTCCGTGTCAGTTGGCCAAATTGTGGGTCAACATTCTGGTGCTTTCATTGAGAGGACAATTCATTGCTGTTAAGAAAACTGATGGCGAAAGTAGGAAGGAAAGCTGGCCAGACTGCCGCCGCTGCACCGTCAAATCCACCACCTCCTCCTCCACCCGCAAGCATGGTGGAAGATGAGCCGCAACTAGATTTTGAAGAGGAGGAAATGGACGATGCGACGCTGAAGAGCACCCTGGGCGCGCTGCAAGAAGAATTGGCTAGTCTGAGGGCCAATCAAGAGACTGCCGCAGAAGCCATGGCAAGGCAGTAGCAGGAACTTGATCGTCAGCGGGCGGAGTTGAGCGAGAGACAATCAGAGGTGGATCGCCGCCAGACTGAGGCCATGGCAGCCCTCGAAGCAGCCTTGCTGTTGGCAAGAAATCAGGCCGCACCTGCCTCGTAGCCTAACCAACCTGAGAATGGGCCACCTCAGGAGGGTCCCAATCCTAGCCCACCAATCCAGCCTTCAAGTCCGCAAAGGCCCGAGCAGCCTCAGATGCCCCATGACGACGTCCCACTGGACCCCGAGGCAAATCCACCATCCCAAGCTGCTCGAGGTAATCCCCCACAACAAAGGCAGAATAGGGCCGAACGACAGCCTCGTAGTCCTAGACGCCGTGAGAATGATGGGCCACACCAAGCGAACAGAGGTCACTACCCTCCTGATAACAGGAGGGACTCGGAGTTAGGCTCTACGGTCCGTGGACCCCCACGGCATGATAATGCACGGGGACATCGCGACCAGTGCAGGCCACCCTCTAACGCTCAGGGCGTTTCTGCCATAGACGGGAATAGAGGGAACAGCCAATCTTACCATAGCCAATCAAGGTTCAAAGATGGCCACGGATACAACGAGGCTGACTCAGGCAAGGGCAATGCTGATGGGAGGAACGGAAATAGAGGTAAAAGCAGGAGCCAAATACCTCAAGGTGACCAACCAAATAGACAAGATGCTGGGGGGCAACCCAGGCAAAATAATGTCTTCAACCGGCTCGGAGGTAGCGAGCAACGGAGAAGAGAGGAAGACCAAAGCGACATACTCAATGATCGTCGAGAGAAGCATGGTGAGAACATCCCTCCAGCAGCAGAGACCGGAGCTATTCCTACTGCATTGCAAGCCCAGATAGACGCACTGAATCAGGCTGTGCAACAGCTGGTCGGGGGAAGAACCTCTTACATCGACCACGATAGAAGAAAAGGCACTCCTTTTGTCCAAAGGATAGCCAACGCAGAGACTCCCAGCAAGTTCAAGATGCCTACGCTCCCGAACTTTGATGGATACGGGGATCCCGTCTCGCATGTGAATAAGTTTGAAATCCAAATGGACATTCAGAAAGTGTCTGAAGACGCTCGGTGCAGGATCTTTCCTGCAACACTTTCTGAAGCCGCGCAGGAATGGTTTTTTAAGTTCCCACCTGCAAGCATAGTTTCCTGGGAAATGTTCGTAAGGGAGTTCTACGGACAGTTCTACACGGGTCGTGTCCACCCGACCGAAGCAAACCAACTGGTCGAGATCCGCCAGCAGGACGGAGAGTCAGTGAAGGACTACGTCCAACGGTTTATGAGGGCGGCGGCTGGAGCAAAAACAGTAGGAGACGAAGGCAAGATGATGGCCATTACCGCAGGGGTAAAGCGTTGCTCTCCCCTCTGGAAGAGTCTCCGAAAGGAAGGAGTTAAAACGACCCAAGAGTTCTTGGATCGAGCCGATCGTTACATAAAGCTCGAGGAAGCCATTGCTGACGATGGGAAACCCTCGAACAAGGGTAAAAAGGCCGCCGAACCTTCCAAAGCCGCCAATGGGTCCAAACCTGATGGCAACGACAAAGGCCATAAAAACGGCAACGGTAATGGCAAAAATGGTGGGAAACGGCCATATAACGAGCCTTCCACCTCCGAAAATAAACGAGCCAAGGGTAATCGTTATGAACCTAGGTTCACTAACTACACTGCCCTCATCGAGTCTCGGGGAGAGGTTTACCAGGCCACGAGCTCTAGTGTGCCTTACAAGAAACCTGGGCCCATTCGAAAAGACATTTCGAAAAGAGACACCACCAAGTTCTGTCGTTACCATAACGACTACGGACATGACACTAATGAATGCAACCAGTTAAAAGACGAAATCGAGTTCCTTATAAGACAAGGACACTTGAGAAGGTACGTACGGGCCTCGGGAACTTCCCAACGAGAAGCTCCAGGTGGCAACAAGCAGACGTCCACACGCCAGCGCTCGCCACCATTACAGCCTGCCCCCGTAGCCGAAACGCTCTTAACCATCTGTGGAGGCCCGCACCTCGCGGGAAATAGCGGAAAGGCCAGAGAACGATATGCTCAAACTCTACGCCACGACCAGGACATCAAGATGATGACTGTGGAGGACCGCGCGCCGAAAAAGGCTCGCTCAGAGGAGTGCGGGATAACCTTCTCTGAGGGCGATCCCTAGCACGTCCGGTTCCCACATTCCAATCCGCTGGTCGTGGATATCCAGATGGCCAATATGATGGTAAAAAGAGTACTGGTCGATACAGGAAGTTCAGTGAACATCCTGTATAAATCAACGCTGGAACGCATGAAGTTGTCCGTAAAGGACTTGGAGCCCTGCAATCAAACCATATACGGCTTCTCTGGAGAAGGACTCGCACCAGCCGGAATGATCAAACTCCCAGTAACAACGGGTACAACGCCTGCCTCAAGGACACTACTCGCCACTTTTGTAGTGGTCAATTGTCCTTCAGCGTATAACGCCGTTATTGGGAGACCCATACTGGTTGAGCTGAGGGCCATCATCTCCATGTGGCACCTAGCCATGAAGTTCCCAACGGACGCAGGGGTAGGATGCATTTTGGGAAACCAAAGGGAAGCCAGGGAGTGCTATAACGCCTCGATCACAAAGGCAAAAAGTGGAGCATCGAGGAGCGCTACCCCAGAACGATTGCAGATGACAGAAGACAGACAAACCCAATCAGGTGGTAAAGTCACCAAATAGGGTGTTGCCCAAAGTGAGGATATAGATTTGGATCCTCGCTTTGGGGATTTTGAAGAAAATATAGGACCCATCGAGGACCTGGAAGAGGTCCAACTCGATGAAAAAGACCCAACCAGAGTCGTAAGGGTTGGGAAGAATTTAGAACCTACCACAAAGAAGGCACTGGTGAGATTCTTGCAAGAGAACCAGGAAGTTTTCGCCTGGTCGCATAAATACATGGTTGGGATAGACCCTGCAGTAATCAGCCATGTCCTGAACATAAACAAAGCCTTTCCACCGGTGCAACAGAAAAGAAGGCTGCTCGATAAAGATAGATCAAAGGCCTTAAAAGAAGAAGTCGAAAGACTTAAAGAAAATGGGTTCATCAGGGTAGCGTTTTATCCGTCGTGGGTCTCAAATCCGGTGCTGGTCCCCAAGCCTAACGGCAAGTGGCGGACCTGTGTGGATTTTACAGACCTCAATAAAGCCTGCCCAAAAGATTGCTTCCCACTCCCGTGGATCGACCAGCTAGTCGATGCAACTGCAGGACATGAGATCCTCTCGTTCATGGATGCGTATTCGGGTTACAACCAAATCAGCATGCATCCCCCTGACGAGGATCACACCAGCTTTCGGACCGATACGGGCTTGTATTGTTACAAAGTAATGCCCTTCGGACTGAAAAACGCAGGTGCGACTTACCAACGACTGGTCAACCACATGTTCAAAGAGCTAATTGGGATAAGCATGGAGGTATATGTGGATGACATGCTCGTAAAGTCCAAAAGGGCAGAAGGATATGTGAGGGATTTGCAGAAATGCTTTGACATGTTGAACAAGTATCAGATGAAATTAAACCCCCTCAAATGTTCCTTTGGAGTCGGATCAGGGAAGTTTTTGGGGTTTATAGTAAATTCAAGAGGAATCGAAGCCAACCCCGACAAGATAAAAGCCCTGATCGACATGAAGTCGCCGAAGAAAATCAAGGATGTACAAAGCCTGACCAGAAGGATCGCTGCCCTGAGTAGATTCATCTCAAAATCAACTGACAAGTGCATTCCATTCTTCAATCTACTCAGGGGAAATAAGAAGTTTGAATGGACGGAAGACTGCGAGCAAGCATTCCAGACCTTAAAGGCTCATATGTCGCAACCTCCCATCCTATCAAAACCAATCGAAGGAGAGACTTTGTATATTTATCTGGCGATTACCGAAGTTGCTGCTAGTGCGGTACTAATACGGGAGGAAGAAAGCGTACAGAAAGTTGTTTACTACGTCAGCAAAAGGCTTATCGGTGCAGAATTGAAATATCCACCGATCGAAAGATTAGCATATTGCCTAATTCTAGCCTCCAGAAAGTTGCGTCCGTACTTCCAAGCCCATCCTATCACAGTTCTGACCGACCAGCCCCTTCGGCAAGTCCTCCAAAAACCTGAGGCGGCTGGACGACTGTTAAAATGGGCGGTCGAATTAGGACAGTTTGATGTAACTTATTCACCGCGAGCAGCAATAAAAGGGCAAGCCTTGGCCGATTTTATTGCGGAGTTCACCGAACTCCCCAACAGTGAGCTGTGCAAACAACCTGACGCGCCCATGCCTCAAGACGAGACTCCTTCGTGGAAGCTATTCACGGATGGGTCATCCAATGAATCCCACGCTGGAGTGGGAGTGATATTGATAACGCCCGAAGGGCATCGATTTCACTGCGCAATCAGGTTTGACTTCGCAGCGTCAAACAATGAAGCAGAATACGAAGCGCTCCTCGCTGGACTGAGAATGGCCAGGGATATGAGTATAAAAGCGCTCGATATTTACAGCGACTCTCAGCTGGTCGTGAATCAGGTCCTGGGAGAATATCAAGCGCGAGGATTAAAGATGATGGCCTACCTTAACAAAACGAAAGATTTGCTAGCCCAGTTTACAAAGCACACCCTCCAGCAGATTCCGCGAGACCAAAATTCGAATGCAGACGCCTTGGCCAAACTTGCAAGTGCTAAAGATGCTGACACCTTGAACATAGTCCCAGTAGAGAGATTTAGTAAACCAAGCATTGATGTGGTCGAAACCAACATGGAAATTCGTACAGAAGATACATGGATGGCTCCTTACCTGGAGTATCTGACAAATGGGACATTTCCAGCAGATAGAACTCTGCAAAGGCGGGCTGCTAGATACATACTGCTCGACGGTGATATGTACCGAAGAGGATATTCAATGCCACTGTTCAGGTGCATTACATCAGAAAAAGCTAAGGAACTCATGAAAGAGGTGCATGAAGGCTTCTGCGAAGATCACGCTGGGGGGCAGAGCTTGGCGAAAAAAGTTCTTAGACAGGGATATTTCTGGCCAACAATGAACGAGGATTCAATGGAGTACGTACGAAGGTGTGATAAATGTCAAAGGTTCTCCAAAATCCCACGAGCAGCTCCAAACGAGCTAAAGCAGATGCAGAGCCCGTGGCCTTTCGCAATATGGGGAATAGACTTGATTGGGTCACTGCCAACAGGAAAAGGAGGAGTAAAGTATGCAGTTGTGGCAGTCGATTACTTCACGAAATGGGTCGAAGCTGAACCACTCGCAACTATCACGACCAAGAAAGTTCTTGACTTTGTCATCAAGAACATTGTATGCCGGTATGGTTTTCCCAGAAAGATAGTATCAGACAACGGGACCCAATTTGACAGCGACCTGTTCACCGATTTCTGCGAGAGGCACGGAGTTATTAAGAGTTTTTCTTCAGTCGCGCACCCCCAAGCGAATGGGCAAGTCAAAGCTGTAAACAAAACCCTGAAGGACACCCTGAAGAAAAGGCTTGAAGAAGCTAAGGGAGCCTGGCCAAAACAGCTACCTGAAGTCCTCTGGTCGTATAGAACATCTCATCGAACAGCGACGGGGCATACCCCATTTTCTCTAGCCTACGGATATGAGGCAATGTTACCTGTCGAGCTAGATCCCCCCTCACATCGGCGTTTGACTTACGACCAGAACGCGAACAGCCAGTTGATGATGGAGTCCTTAGACTCGATCGATGAGATAAGAGAAAAATCTCAACTCCGAGTTGCTGCTTACCAGCAAAAAGTCGCCCGGTACTTTAACTCCAAAGTTAAAGAAAGAAAATTCAACGTCGGAGATTTGGTGCTACGACGAGTTTTCTTAAATACCCGCGACCCCACTGCTGGCGTGCTCGGACCTAACTGGGAAGGACCTTACCAGATTGAAGAAGTCCTTCACCCAGGCACCTACAAACTTGCACGCTTAAATGGAGATCTCGTTCCGCGCTATTGGAATGGAGAACACATGCGCAAGTATTATCAATAAACAGCCCTTCTTAAAGGACTGGCTTGTTAAAAATTTTCTACTAATTTTTACAAGTTTTGCAAAGAGGGTTAGCCACGATGTATGGCTAACTGCTCGTATATGTAAGATTCTGTTTCAGAATCACTCGTAAAGACATGTTAGTCCATTTTTAATACGAGATTATAAGGGACTGTGCTCAGCCAGTCATTCTTGCCAACCTTTTGTGAATTTACATTTGCAAGTATTTGTTCATTACGTGTGTTGTTTTGCTGTATCACAAGTATCATTTTTTTTCCACACGAACAGGCCATGGTCAAGGCAAGTGACCAAGGACCTAAAGCTCCTCGATCACTTGGGGGGCATATAAGGCACATCGATAGCAAAGCATACTCTCAATGTATGTAAACACATGAACAAAATGAGTGAAAGCATGCTACAGTCCTTAGTGTATTTTTCAAAATTTATGTTTTGTTAAATCATGCCAAAGTACTATGCTAAGTTCGGTCATACGGACAAATGTTATAATAAGTAAAAATATTATAGCACCAAGAGTTAAGCTTTTACACCGCAAGCATTGCTGTTTGGATGTAACTGTTCAAATAAAAAAGATTTACTGCCCGTGCAGCAAAGTGTAAAAAGAAACTATTGTCTTTACATCACGACCCGTGGGTCGCATGTTCAAAAAAAAAGAAAAATAGTTAATAAAAGTTAAGAGGCCTGGGGGGCAGGAGGGTCCTGGGCAGCATCCTGGCTAGTCACTTCCTCGATGGTTTCTTCTTCCAAACCAACGACGCTTGGGGTTGCAGGAGTCGCAGCTCTTGCCTCCTCTTCAACCAGTTGAGCAGCGCACCGGGCCAACTCCGCAGCTCTGACTTCCTCTGAAAGGTAGCTAAAGTCAGCACCCTGATTGTGTTTCCAGAAGTTATAGAAACATCGGAGTGTGGTCCTTTTGTACTTTTCCAGATTCTTGGAGTTGTCAAGCTCCAACTGCTGCACCTTGCCCTCAAGAGTGGCAATAGTATCGTCCTTAGTCTTGACTACCCCCTCCAGATGCTTGATTTCGCGGAGATGAGTTTTGTTGTACGACCGGTACTCTTCCCTCAGCTTAACCGCTGCATCTTTTGCAGCTTCGGCCGCGGACAGTTTGGTCACCGCTGCATCCCTCTCTCGGACCACCGTCTCCAGCTCCTTAGCATGCTTAGCCTCAGCAGCAGAAAGCTCCTCGGCCGCCTTCACCTGATGTGTCTCGCGGACTTTAGCCTCGACCTGCTCAAAATAAGCCTGGGCTCGGGTACGAGCGGTAGTGGCAGAAAGTAAGGCCTGTGAACGAAAGAAAAAGAAGTTAGGACTTATCACGAGGTCTAAAAAACTAAAAGACTTAAAGAATAAAGAAACACTTACGCTGGAGATCTCGTTCAGAGCCCTGTTTAGGATATGGTCGACCGGTAGCTCTTCAGCTTGGATCATGGCAGTCCCAACACGCTCACCTTTGCCTATGCGTTCAAGTCGGTCCTTAGCAGATCGGATGGCACGGCTCACGAGCCTGGCCCCATGGGCCTCTTCGCGAGAAAGCTGCTCCCTAGCAGGCGCAGTTGGAGGATTGGACCGAACATGAGTGTTTTGCTGTTCAGAAGGAGCTGGAGGAGGGGTAGGAGTTCACCCAGTTGGTGCAGGACTTTGCCCAGTCGATGTACCCTGAGGAAGGTCTTCTGGTTGACTCTTCTTGGCTGAAGGGCCTTGATTGGTTTCACCAGTTCGCTTCTTTGACCTCCGTTGAAGTTGAGGGACTTCCTCTTCCTCTTCGGCCTGGTACATGTCAAAAATGTTGGGAGTCGACATATCTGCATGAAAATAAACACAAGAGGTTAGTAAGGGAAGAGAAAGGTGAAAGTAAGTAATACAACAGAAAGAAGATAATAAAGTGAATACCCGAGCTACAACTACTGGTCGCTACACTATTGACTCTATTAATCATATACTCATTTTCTGGCATGAAGAAGTCTTGCCCTAGATTTGGAGCATATGTAAAGTTACCGTCCCCGTCAAACATGTGACAGGGAATTGGCAAACCATTTAAAAGCGAAATAACGTTACCATTGTCATCAGAAGACTCTCCCAAGTCAACAACAGGCTCTGTGGCTTTTTCTTTCCCCTTGCCTTGGGGAGCAGAAGGCCTTTCTGTAGAAGGGCTGCCCGTGGGTTCCTTGATCGTAACTCCTGTAGGCCTCCTCCTGGGAGAAGGCACAGGAGGTTGCTGCTCGGGAACCCCCTCGGCAGTGGCTTCGTCCACCACGGACCCTCTATTTTCATGGCGAGGAGCCAGGAGGCTAGATGACCTCAAGTTCTTTTCAAGAATTAGGGCCTTGACGCTTTTCGCTGCATCAGACATCCTGGCCAGAGCATTGGACCTCAACACCATGTCTGGTGTTGGAGTCGGACGTAACCAGGGGCCTGAAAAACATGTCAAAATTGAGAAAAAATGAAAGAATATACTCTGGGGAAAAGTATCGACCAGCGAAAGACAAGCTCTTACCTCCTCTCGCGAAGGCCAAGTTGTTACTGGCTATGTTCGGAGTAAAGAAGTACTCCTTATTATAATGCCCCACGTTCGAGACATGAGTAGTACCACTCAGGAACGTCCGGCCGGTTTCCTGGTGACAGAAGTGAAAAAAGCCCGTCCCGTTGTGCTGAGGATTGGACTTGAGGTCGAAGAGGTAGTTAACCTCATGAGGTGAAGGTTCTGGCCATTTGTTAAGTTTGTACAGGACATAGAGTGCAGCCAACATCCTATATCCGTTGGGGGTTATTTGAAAGGGAGCGACGCCGAAATAATTGGCCACCCCTACAAAGAAAGGATGAAGAGGGAGATAAGCCCCCGCTTCAATGTGATACCGGGACCAGGCGCTGTTCGCTCCTCCTGGACGGTTAGCCCTCTGGTCCGCAGTAGGACGTGTAATGGTTACCCCCGTATGGGGGAATTTTCTGAAGCAGTTGGCGACCATCCAAGGGGTCATCGAACTGGCCGGGGGAGTGTACCACTCGACATCAGGCGGATTCCTGTGACGAGGACGAGCCCTAGTTTGGATATTAGGGTCAGGAACAAGATTCTCTCGACCACTGGTCGAGGGAGCCCCCGCCTGCAAGCCAGGCTGGGCAGGAGAAGGAGGGTTACTTTCAGATTCGGGCCTTTTTCTTGCCAGAAGACTTTGAACGGGCCATTGGAGGAGAAGGATGTGGTCTGGAAGAGGCTCGTGAGAAAGGTATCTGGTGAATGCGATCAATTGGTTGTTCTTCTCCCTCGAGCAGCTGGGCGAGGAGGTCGTCGTCGATGGTTCTCTCACCTCCCCACAAATCTGGCATTAAAATCTGCAAACAGAAGAATGGGGAGGTGAGGTCAGAGGAGTCTAGAAGGCTTTTAGAATAACGCTGGTCGAGTATAAAAGCTAAGCTTTTATACAACAGCATTCTAACAAGAAACTAAGTCTTTCTGTGCAAACAGTTTAAAAAGCGGATCAGAGGGTGAAAGTGAAAAGTTTTCCTGAAAAGCTTTTTCGACTCCCCTTAGGGCGGGAAAAATTATTTTCAACTGACTTAAAAATCGAAATGCTACTTCGATTTTACGTCCTAAAAAGCACTGATCCTGGGTTTTAAACCAACTCATAAGCCTACTCTGCCTACAAAAATATTCTATCTACGGGCGCTTAAAAAACCAGAAGCCAAGAGACTCAAACAGTACATCGTTAAAAAGCATGCACCACGAGAAATTAGAAGCATGAGGTTTCAAGAAACTTACCAGGGAAAATGGTCGTGAAGGTGGAAGTGAGAGCTTTGGGAGTCAAGGAGCCCACCGTCTTAGTCTTGAAAGCACAAGAGAACGTTCGCCGGAGAAGGTAAAGCTCTGGTTTTTAGGGTTTTCGGTGGAGTAGTGGCGTGCGTGAAAAGGAAAGAAATGGCTCTGGTGATCTTATATAAGTTTGTCTCTGATATTCAAAAGGCGTGATCATTAATTTTCTTTTTTCGAAGTATGGGGAAATGTGATGGCCGTCAAAAGTGTTTCTGGGGAACTGAAAAGCCATGATTAGACAGGAGTGGTTTGCTTTTTTCAAAAACACACGAAGGGTCCTGACACGTCAGGAGGGGTTACCGAAGAGTCATTCGTTCAAAGTTTATTTACTGTTCGTAGTAAATAAACTTTGGGGGGCAAATGTTATCAGGTAAATTAGCATTTGTGACGTGGCGAATAATTTCTTGATACGTGGCTGATACCTGGAAGCATCTGCTAGAGTATCGACCAGGAGACACACCAGAGGCAGGACAAGCCTATCTTTGCCACGACCAGTCTGGTCGGTGGTTCCGCTGGCAAAGCAACATTTATGGGAAGATCTTTGTGAATCCCGAATTTATCTCATGCAATCTTCTGAATATCCCACTATTCAGGGGATAATATCTGCAACAATATTCTGTAACCCTCCTTGAGCCTATAAATAGCAAGATATAGCTCAAGGGAAAGGGACTTTTGGCTGAAACTCACTGAACCCGAGTTCTCTGATCACACTTCTGATTTCATATCAATATAATTCTAAGTGGACGTAGGTCATTACCAGATCCTGGGGCCGAACCACTATAAATTGCTGTGTTTTCTTTACTTTCATCATTATATTATTCTCTTTATATTCGTCCATATCATTCATATTTTGACTCCGTGTCAGTTGGCCAAATCGTGGGTCAACAACAGTTACTAGTCAACGATCATAGTGGCTCTGTATGATATGTTACAGGGTAACAAGTGTAGATCTCTCATTCATTTGGATGAAATGGATGAGAGGAGGTACCTTGGTCCTAAGGTAGTTCAGAGGACTGGTGGAACCATTGTGAAGATTTGAGCTCGAATGCTGGCTTCACAGAGTAGACAGAAAAGCTACGTGACTCCAAAGCATAGGAACGTGAAGTCCCAAGTTGGGGACTACATTTTTCTCCGAGGAGTAAAACGGTTCAGGAAGAAAAGGAAGCTGAGTCCTAGGTTTGTTGGACTTTTTGAGATCCTGGAAGGGATTAGGCAAATGGCTTACAGATTAGCCTTGCCCCAACATTGGCAAGGATTCACAGGGTGTTTCTTGTATCGACGCTAAGGAAATATGTGTCGGATACTACACGTGTTTTTAGTTATGAGACCCTGGAATTGTAGTAGGATTTATCTTGTAAAAAGAAGCCAGTAGAGATTCTAGATAGAAAAGATAAAGTCTTACGGAATAAGACTGTCACTTTAGTGGAAGTTTTATGAAGGAACAACAAAGTAGAGGAAGCGACTTGGAAGTTAGAGTCGGATGTGCGTGACTAGTATCCCGAGCTGTTCAGATAAATTTCGAGGACAAAATTTCTATTAGGAGGGGATAATTGTAGCATCCCAAAACTCCTAAAAAGGTTTAGTACTTTGATTAGCGTGCTGGGAAGGCACGTGGGGTAATTATGTGGATTATATTATTATAGAATTGAGTATGCATGATTGTGTGTATTAGATGTGTTTAAAGACCCGCTTTTGTTAAAAGGAGTATTTTTCGTAATTTTGACCCGTTGATGGTATATTTGTAATTATTGTGTGTATGTGCATTGAGATCATATTATTATTTGGATATATATGTGATATTCGACATGAGTGGATCTCTCGAGCGATTTTAGCTAAAAAGTCACAACAGGGAAAAATGCCGGCTTGGGTCAAGCCTAGGGGTATTTTGGGAATTTCTAATATTTTTGGAGTATTGGTAAAATGAAATTAAGTGATGAAAATGTTGTGTTTGATGGGTTTATTTAATAAATTGAAGATTAGTGGTGTAATTAGAGTTTTAAGTCAAATGACCAAAATGCCCTTGAGGGTAATAAAGGAGTTAAGTTAATGGAGGGGCAAAATGATCATTTGACCACATAATTAGAGATAAAGAAAAACCAAGGGTTGAGGTTTCCTTTTAACGTTACTTGTTCTTCTCCTCTTCTTCTCCCTCACAAAACTCTCTCAAACCATGACCAAGCTTTTCAAAGTTGTTCTCAATTGTTTAGAGAATTGCAAGCTTCAAAAGAGAATTGACAGCCAGAATTTCCTACTCCATCTAAGGAATCAAACATAGAGTAAGGTATGAGTTTTTCCCATCCTTGTTCTTCACTGGGTTTTAGGAGAATTTGAGGATTTTAGTTGATTTTCGTAATCTGATGATGTTAGGTTGTTTATATGGGTAGGATAAGATTAGAAACATGTTTATGAACTGTTTTAATCTTTGAATTCGAGTTGAAAACCATAAAATTAGCCGAGTTTTGGGATTTGGGGGAAAATGAGGATTTTGACCTAAATCCTTGAATTTTAGTTTGGAAACTAAAATTGAGTACTAGGTTATTGTTATTAGATGTCATATAATGTGTATATCTAGTTTGGAGTGCAAATTTTGGGCTGGTTGCACATTTGGGACGATTTTGGGTTGATTTGGGTTTGAGAAATCACACAGAAAATAACTCTCTAACTTGAATCGGTTGATTGGCTTGGGGCAACTGGCCTGCAGTTGGGCAAGCTAGTATTTCTGGTCGACCGGTTCATGTTGTCAGCATGATTTTTGGTCTGCTTTCATTGGGTTTCGAAGTATAACGTTGGGGGATCATAAGCTAAGGTCTCTAGGACATAATTGGACATGTTTAGAGAGTATTTAGGGCCTAGTGAGATCTATAGAAAAGTTATGATGGGTTGTGGTTTACAGGAAACTAAACCTACATTATATTGTTGTGACTAGGGTTTTTGCGGGGCTTGGGAAAAGGATCGCACTCAAGGTTGTTCAGTCTTTAGCACATGACTCGAGGTAAGAAAACTGGCATATGCACATATAGCAAGGTGTTTGCTCAGTTATATTGGGATGTGTTTATAAACGTATATTTGAATTTGTTAGGGTTGAGTTTCCCTTCATCCATAATGTTGTTTACAATGCTTATTTGTGTTGATTTGTCTGTGGATGATCGGCATGGTCTGTATTCGAAAATTGTGCGGAACGTGGGTCGTATTCGGAAATCATGCAGAATGTGGGTCGTGATGGTGGGGTCAATATGAGGGTGTGATACCCACTCACCCAACATGGACCGTAAGCTTGGTGCTGGGAGACGCACCTCACTCGGTTGAGCCATTCGGAAATGCTGCTTGGTTGGGCCGTGTAAATGGTTTATGTGTTTGAAATGAGTCTGTGTATAAATTGTAAAACGTGTTTATGGTTTGTATGATTAGAATGAATGCATTAATTATCTGTGAAGCATGTTGTTTATTGCTTACGATTAATTGGATATTTATTATGCCATGTGGATTTTCTCGCAGGGTCTTGGCTCACAGATGCTCTATGGTGTAGGTAAGAGCAAGGGGGAAAGTCAATCAACCATAAGTTGGAGGTTTGGAGTTGCGCTTACATGTTCGCCCTGCTTTCACTGTCGAGATATTTAGAGGGACTTAGAGTAGAAGTTCATTTTTGTCGCTTAGGCTGATTATTTTAAGAACACTGATGTAATTATGTTTTGGTTTAAACTCTTTTGGGATCTCTAGTAAATGTTTGAAGTTTTAATAGAAAAGTTTATACCTTTTGACCAAAAAAATTAGTGTCTAAATCTTTATTTTACTTTTAATTACACTTTTGAGTGCAAATGACTCATTTAACGAGTTAAGCACTATTTTAAACACATAGTATAACGGTCCTAGATTAGTAGGGTGTTACAATATGGTATCTTTTAAATCTAAAATAAGAATACAAATTTCGGTATATTAAATTTTGTTTAAGTTTAAAATTTAGTTACATTTTGGCTAACAAAATATAAAAAAAGAAACTAAAAAGGTTTTTTTTTATTCTAGTCATCTTCTCCGGCAACGGCGAAAAAACACATGCTTCCCACATGTCAAAATGATCACATTGAAGAGTAGATCGCGATGGTACCACTCTTGAGCCCAACCGACTAGCGATGTGTTCGGAGAATGAAAGAAGAAGAGAGAGAATGAAAGAAACTTAAAAAAAAAAAAACCGTCGAAAATGGTAAAGAGAGAGGGAGAGATATCTGACAAAAGACAAAGCATCAACAATATTTTTTTTTCTTTTAAAAGGTTATATCATTTACTTTAAACAATATACAAAAAAATGGTAAAAATGTATTTTAAATAAGCAACGATATTTTTGTAATTACGTTAGGAAAAACGTTGCTATATGTAAATTTTCTTATTATTTATAAGTATTTTTTAGAATATGACAAAGAAAAAAATTAGAAAAATGTGAGCATAAGTTGAGAAAAATATATATTATATATTAATTTTAATAAAAATGAGTGTCTTAATCAAATTTTGGAGTGCTAATATAATGTCCCTTATCATAAAGTAAAATGACTAAAATGTACAATTTAAAATCATTAATTATATTTATAAAAGTTTATATTTATTACATCCTCATTTATAATAAAATTAAAACTATAATTTTTTCACTTAACTCTTTTTAATCTCTAAAAATTATGTAACAACACAATAATAAAATTGTATCTCTAGAAATATCATCTATTATGAAAGTAAGTTTATTCTATTTTTTAAATTATTTTTTTATAAATTTATATTTGAGGTTGTATTAAATTTTTTTTTTTATTTAGTTATCTATTTTTATTAAGAATTATTCAATTTATTATTTAGAAACTTTAATTTCTAATTTTTAATCAATGATGTGCATAATTTAATTTAATTTTTATTTTTTCTAAAATTGGTATAGAATTTAAGACCCAGTTAAGTAAATAAATGGGGTATAATTAGCTTGAGTGTATGTAGATATTTGTGGGGTAAATATAATTTTTTTTTTCTTGGAAGAAGAATAACCAAAAGGGAAATTTACAACCATATTTATCTTTTATTATATATATATATATATATATATATATATATATTTCTTTAAAAAATCTCTTCTATACGTTGAGATTTTTAAGGTGCACATTTTTTTCTAAATTTTTTATTGCAATTTGTTCAAAAATAATTCTATTATATTTACAATTTTAATACACGAAAGTAATAGTTCTGAGTAATTTAGTCAATAAGCAAAATAATTTTTTTTTTTAAATTGAAGTAAAATAGTATAACATCGTTTTCTATTGATGATAAGATTATCTCCTAACACCAAAAAAATTGAAAAATTTGTTGCTTTTGCTTTGCTAAGGTGAGTCTTTCAAGTGCTGCTATTTTATTTTGCTATCTTGCATTCTTCTTCAATTCTATTTCTAAGTTTTGGATGATATTTTAACACAAACTTCCAACTGGATATTATTGTACAAATTGGGCATCCTTATTGATATTTACGAATGATACACACATTTTTTAATCTCGACAAATAAGACAATATTAATAAACTAAATCACCAACAATATTAACACTTTTAATTTGTTATTTTTGGTTTGGAATGACTTTTTTTTTTAATTTATTTAAAATAAAACAAAAAGTAAATGAGAAACGACATCACACAGGACATCATCCTGGGTAGTACAAGCACAAGGAGGACAATTCATGAGAAGTACAAGGTGTGCATTGTAGTTATACAGGGAAAACAACAATGCACACCTTCGTAGGAATACATAAACAACAAGCAATATTTTTCTGGGTACAGCACAACCCCACAAATTATCATCGTCATAATATTTTTGCCAAAGTATGGAGATGAAGCATTGTTTGTTGTATGAAATGTAAACAATATTACCTGAGTATTTACATTATTTTTCATCCAAGTCACAAATCACAGCCACGCAAGCCAGAATGAGAATACAAAAGATGAGAATTCACAGACCAAAGCCAATCTCTTTCCTGTTAGAAAGACCCAAGTTTGGGAAGAAGAAAATCCATTAGTACACTGAACATAAACACTCTCTACTTCCCAACCAAAGGTGAAAAATTAATCAAACAAAAGGATCGATGAAATTAAGTTTATTCTTTTGGTCTAGATAATGGGAAATAACATTTTGGGCAACTGAAACATGATATTTACTCACATTTTGGGATGAAGGTACTGATCTATACTAAGAGGTTTAGGACCACCAAACCAATCAATCAAGAAAATATTCTCAATCTCTAATTTGAAGAACTGGAAGTTGTGATTCTTAGGCCAACCTGCAAAAGCAAATACCCCAACAAAAACTTGATTCAGTCAGGTGTTACAGACCAAAAGATGAAGAATTGGCGGTAGAAGTGTTGTTAGCATGATAATTTTTATCTAATTACCCTTCATCTCTGAATGTTTGGAGAACAATGCACTTCTAGCAAACTCTACTTCTTCCGAGTTTTGATCAAGCAACGACAACTGAAAAACCATTCCAAATGTTTTGTTAGTTCACTTTGAGTTCACATAACTTCACAAGTTAATACTAAAACCACAACATGTCTCAACAAGACAAACAACTTAATTTTTTGTTCTGATAACTTTGCATCACAAACCTTTCCTGTAAGTGTTAACTTTGCACAAGTGGGATTCTCAGGATCTATCTTGCCACAAGTTCCCACGGTATGCTCACTCACCGTAAGTGAAGCCCTTGGATCTTTCAATACATCTCTTGCAGTTGGATCAAGAGCTGTCAAGTAGAAAAATGGGATACCTTTACCTTCACCAGGTAGCCCATCACTGAATGAAACCACATTCCTAGATTGTATTTAACCAATAATGTTAATATATTGGGACTTGGGTTTTTAACTAATGATGTTAACAAACTGGCAAAATAAGCAGTACAAGAACATAAGAGGAAAAGGAAAATCTTACCCGAAAGGTGCACCCTCCAAGTCACTTGAGATGGTACTACAAAAGTTAAAACGATCACTGTAAGTTACATAGATTTTATTATTTCCAACAAAGATAATGAAATCAAAACTTTGATAAGGGGATTAAAAATGAGTATAAAGTTCCAGTATGAAAACAGGTTGCACAAGTATAAATTAAAAAATGCAGCATTGCTAGTTCCTTTCTTCACAACAAGGCAATTGGGAACAAGTACTATTAATTGGGAGTATTGGTCGAACTATAAACGACTAGGCAATCGGGATTTCCCATTGATTTATATCATCCAAGTACAAATAGCAGATGACAAAACACCCCAAGAATGACATAGAAAAATTACATAACTAAAAGGATAAATAACTGTACTTAACCTACAAAGCAGAGTAACAGAGAAAAAAGAAAGAAATCCCCAGAATTCAAAAGGCCCAAAAGGAAAAAAAAAACTGGGTTTTTGATCAACTACAAAACAAAATTATATACCAATCGAAAACCCAGAATTCCAACGAGGCAAAGAATACAAGAGAGACCCGTATGAGAATCATATGAAGTATCAAGTATATATATATATATATAAAGACAGAAAGAGAGAGAGAGAGAGAAAGATTACATACTTTAAGACACCCCACGAATTTTGAGCGACCAACCAACGAGCAGTAGCAGCAGCATCGTTAGGGTCGGGTTTCTTCAGTGATAAAAGCCGTCCCTGCACACAATCTTGGACAACCAAGAAAACTGAAACCAAACACAACAAGTACAGAAAGTGAAGACCTTTGCCTATCTTCATGTTTATATCTGTGTTATATTATTTTGCTTTTATTTTTTTTCTTATGAGAGCAAAGGTGGAGTGTAATATTTATGGATTCAATAATGCTGTAATTTTTATTATTATTATTTATTTTGAGAAAAACAATAATGCTCTAATTGATAATGTATCTAAAGAAGAGGGGTATATATATGTTTTTTTTTTATGTTTCCATACAGAAACACCATGCGATCACAGGAACACCCCACCAATGAGTCATTTGGAAAATTGGGAGAGGTCACGTGACTTGTATTATTCTGTCGTGTCGTATAAAAACATTTACATAACATAACCATATCATGATTATCATCTTTCTTTCTAGCTAAGGCAGCTCCAATTGATCTGTAAAACAGTAACACAAAATTAATTTCAACCCAATTTTATTTATCTCACCGTTATACTGTTAAGTTATAATACTTTACCAAATATAATGGGATAGTGTAACACTTACAAAAACAAAAAAAAGTATATGTATATTATTTTATGTATAAGATAAAATAATAAATAATAGAATTTTTATTGTAAGTTTTGGTATTATGGTTAGAATAGAAAAAAAAATATGATGCTAAAAATTTTTAATTTTTATTTTGATGTAACACTATATATACAGTATTATATGTTGGAAATGGCCTAACTGAAACAAAAGATTCCTTTAGTTGTCAAACTTGCTTTTGCTAAAAAAAAGAAAGAAAAAATAAACGCTTATATTAAACAACTGACCTTTTTCTTTTTGCCTTTTATCATAAAAGTAGAGCCGCACAAGTTGTTGTTGTGTTTTTTTTTATGGATAATACCATTTTATAATTATTTTTAATAGGATAGGACTTTACGTTTTTTTAAAAAAATATTTTTTCTATCAAAATTATAATATATCAAGAGATAAGTTTAATGAACACACATTTTTATATTGCAGTTGATCTTTTGGTTAAAATTAAATCTTGTAACGGTATAAGAAAAAGTGAAGAATTTATATGTTATTTTTATAGTGCAAAATACTAAATTAGTATTAGCAAATATTATTTATGTGAATTCCAAAAAAGTGATATTATTTCTTTGAAATTTGTAAAGCCAGAATTATTTATTTGATTTACAAAATTTAATGTAAATGACCTACACAAAATAAATAATTCAAACATCAAATCATCTTTCATAAAAATTCGCAAAATCGAGAAAATGGTTCATTTTGTCGTGAATTTGATAACTAAAAATCATTTTGTGAGAATTTGTCGAAAATGTATATTATTTTATGAAAATTGTTTTGTACTTCTAAAGTTTAGAACATTGAGCTACTAGCGATATTTGCAGTAAAACTTTTTATTATTTTCGAGTTCATGCACCAATAATCTTAATAAAAAAAAATTAACGGTAATATCCCAATTATTATCTTTTTCTTGTAGCCGTACACTTTTGAATTTTAAGTGCTAGTTTGGAACAACGATATCCATTTATCATTGATGATGTGGTAATTACTTAATGATGTATAATATTCTACATTAAAAACAAGAAAATAATTAAATATTTAGTTTTAATTTTATTTTTGAATTAAACTTGTTACTTCAATAACCTAAAAATTATTACAATATGTCCTGTTCTTCATCACTATAAATTCATTAACCCAAAAACTTAATTTCCAGATCTCAATCACATCTTCTTCACCAAAATTTAAATTAAGTTCATACAAGCCAAATCAGAAACAAGCCCATAATCTATAACACAAACCCAATTAAACCTAAAAATCAGTCTTCGATCCAAACAACCTACAAACGTGCACCCAAATTTTAAATCTTTGTTAAGCATCGAATCAAATATCTTTAGCTCACTCATTTCATATACTTCACTAAAACAAAACAACGATTTTGTTGAGAAACCAATAAAGGGAAAAAAATCACAATAGAAAGAAAATGATGGTGATGATGATGATGACGACGATGACGACGACTTGGGAGAATTTGAGTTGTTGTTGTGTGATAATGATGGTGAAGACCAAGACTTGAGAAGTAGTGGGTATCTCAGCGATAGGGAAAGGAGATCTCAACGGCAAAGGCAACAGAGGTATGGCGAGTTTGACAGATCTGATGGGTTTCTTGGTTTTTGACACCAGATTTGGTTGGCGACGCAGAGGGTCAAAGGGTTCCTGATTCTTAGCCTGAGCTCGTCACCATTTACAAGCCTCGCTATAAACTCTCAGTCGAAGTCAAGGAATGGCCTCCACCCACCATTTGTGAAGAGCATCGTCGTTGGGTTTCTGCTACCTGGTGTGCCTCTCCGCCCCCACTGTCGCTTTGCTGCTCTAGCCTCTATCGTTGACTTGCTTTTCTTCACAAGATCAATCTCTGAGGTTCTTATCTTTCACAAGGTCAACTTGCCTAGCCTCTCTTCTCAAAGGAAAATATTTTTTCGTTTCTTTTTTGTTCTGAAATTTTTTGTTACTTTTTTTAAATTAGGATTTTTGTTTTTATTAATTAAAGATTTAGGTTTTTATTATGGACGATAAATCTGATTTGTTTGGTTAGGTTTTTAATTATTTTAGACTTTATTTACATTTAAGTTTCTATGTTTATGTATTGGAAATAGTTTCAATATTTTTTTTGCTTTTTTTTAGTTATGGTATCTTAAAAAGTCCATGTCATTAAAGAATGATCAATTCATCATCCACGTGGACAAATGAATTCACGCTACATGGACCCTCGTTCATCCTTGTTGGCACTTAGCGTCCAAAAGTGAAGAGTTGCAAGAAAAACGTAACAGTTAGAGGTATTGTCGTCCAAATTTTTATTGGGATTAATGGTGCGAGAACTCAAAAAGAATGGGGGTTTTGCTACAAATAATATAATTATTTACTTGGATGTGACCTAATAGCATATATAATTTTTTTAGGATCTTTTTAATTTTTAGTCTATAATATATATTTTTAATTTAATTATATATATAAAAAAAATATAAAAGACACTAAAAGCTTAGGATGGGCTACTACCCTCCCAATCTTATGACTCCTACTATTACTCTATCATTGTTGATTTGATATTTTTTTTTTTGTTAAAAATCATGGAATAATTGTGGGTGTGTAAGGAAAGTTGCAAGTATGGAATTTCAAGTTACCACTAATAGTGATGGTGGCATAATGGTAAATGATAATTTACCAAGGCTTTCTTTTGAGCAATCTAAGGATCAATTTCTATTAGCTGCAGTGAGATTGAAATTATTACTTCTCTTGTGGGTTTACCATTCTTAGTTGAAGTGGTCTTTAGTGCTTGCTGGACTCCCTAGATAGCCATTACGAAAAATATGAGACAAGTCCATTTCCATTCCACCTGCAATTCTAGAAGATTCCTGAATTAGTGTTGGGTTGGGGGCGTGAGATCACCATTGATCCCCTTTTATTCTTAGCAAAAAAATAATAATATGATATTTCAAGTTGACAAAATCTTGAATTTAATGAATTTTTACTTTGTGTTCTTCTTCGATTGAGAAAAATACTTTGGAGTGGGCACCACTATGATACATTCCCTTTTATTTTTCTTGATGACCCAAAAACTCATGTGCAATAAATTGAGGATAAGGAACTACACGTTCGTCAGCAAACCTAGCTTGAGTAAAAGTCTAGCTCGTGTGGAGAAAGTGCTTGGACAAGAGCATAAGACTAATGGTGCTTACAACACACCACAATGAATATTGAAAATGTGCTAGGACACGAATGAGACCCTAAGACCGAACTTAACCAAAAATCCGAGCAAATAAAAGGTTATAATTCTCTTAACGAAAACACCAAAAAATTAATTGAGAATTTTTTCAAGTAACAATTACAGAAATGTTATAGTTTGTGAAAGATGAACGGAATGGAAGAAACACAATCGAATTCATACTAGTTTAGCTTAGAAAAGCTAGCTTACGTCCATTGGTGTGTTTTATTACTTTATCTCTGGTGTAATTTTGGCATACTAAAAAATGACTTGCATTTTACATTGTGACTCCTTTATGTTTAGGGTGGTAGATGTACTAGGTTTTCCTTTGATCAAAGAAATTGGTTACCTAATTTGTTATAATTCAAATATTTAAATTCAAGTAACTGAATATGTTACAATTTTGTTTTTGAACAATGAACATTTCATTGAAAATAAATAGAGTGTAATACATCCAATCAAAATGATGGAAAATCTTTTATCCGTACAAGTTCATCATCCACCTTGAGTGCATGCGCAACCAATTCATGAGCGACCTTAATGGCCGAACAACGTACATAAATTATGGGTGCTTTAGGAAAACTGGATAATAAACTTGATATATCCTCTAACAAATATCATAACTCATTACAATACAAAGCTCTATTAGAAAAAACATAAACTAAAACAAAAAAATCAGTCTCTATAAAATGTAAAGGTATCTCGAGCAGAAAAAAACTAATCCAAAACCACCATCAAATTACAGCTTCTGCATGGATGATAGGAGAATAGACAGAAATGTAACCAATAAAATCTAAGTAACATTTATTAATTAAATTTGTAGAGGAAAAAAACTATAATTAGAAAATTTTGATCAAAGAAACATATATCTATTTAATATAAATCAAATAATCTATAAATTTCTAACAAAAATACTGATTTTATCAACTAAAGAAGTTAAGAATATAAAAATATCAACGTATCAAGAGAAACTTATCTGTAGGTTGCGCCATTATCCAAGTTCACTAAGTTCCCACTATCTTACCGAAACAAAACAAAACATAACATATAATATACACACTTTTACTGTTTTACAAAAACGAAATAAAATTAAACAAAACATAATAGACATAAAACTACAAATACTAACTGAAAAATACCAAGACTATCAATAAAAAGGGAAAAGAATTAAAAAATAAATAAAAATGACAGAAAAAACAAATAATTTTGTCAATAAAAAAATTTACCAACAGTTAGGGTGCAAATAAAATGGAAATATTTTTTAAAATAATAATAAAATAAGCCAATTAAATTATAGATCCATTAAAAGAACTAAATAATAAAAATATTCACTAATATGCAGGAAACCGTTCATTTTTTAAATTTGTAATTGAAAAATGGTTTCTAAAAATAATATTATTATTATTATTAAAATAAAAAGGCTACTTCAATCGGAAAATTTTCAGGTAAATTGATGGAAAATATTTCAAACAATGGAAAACATTCTCAATGGTTCTCAAATAGAGATATTTTATATTGACTGATTCAAATAAGTGCCAATATAGTTCCCTCAAAAATTGAATAAATAAGTAACTGCCAAATAAAATGGAAATCGTACATTTTTCAATCATCAACCGAAAGAAACATCACTGGAAAGTTATCATCAGAATAATGAATATGATAAAAAGAAGACATACTTGATTTATGTAGAAATTATTGATGAGAACATTCTTACTAGAAACTAGACACCAATTGATGAACTCACGTTAAGATATATAATCGGTGATGGTGTAAAATAATGCTTTCATTATAACAGAGATAACCAGAATGAAGAATTTGATTTAGGGAATTTTTAAAAAAATATGGTTTTTATATTATTATTGTGCAAAAATATGATAATTATATTTTTCTTAATTTGTATGAAAAAATTTATTAAAGAAAAAATTAAAATATAAGAAACACAATTAGTAGCTAACTAAAATATAAAAATGCTTATATTTTTTATCATAGTTATGTTTTCTTTGATTTTGAAAGTTTTTTTTTAATTTTTTAATTTTTCGTTCATTATTGATTATTTTTTTCAGTTATTTTTTATTCTATTTTTCCTACTTATTTTTTATTCAATTTTTTCCTTTTTTTTTTCTACCAATTGTTTCTTTCATCATTTTTTCTTTCAATTTTTCCATTCTTCTTCTTCTTCTTCTTCTCATTTTTATTCATTTTTTTTTCTTTCAATTGTATTGTTTTATTTTTTTCATATTTTTTCAGTTTTTTTTCCTATTTTTTTCTTCATTTTTGTATTTTTATTTTCTCATTCTATTTTTTTTCTTTTTTCATACGAGCTTTTTTTTCTTCTTCCATTTTTTCTTTTTTTTTTCTACAAATTTTTTCATTCATATTTTTTTCTTTTCATTTTTATTTATTCATCTGTTGTTTTTTCTATCATCATTTTTTTTGTTTTTTTTTCATATTTTTTCATTTTTGTACTTATTCTTTTCTCATTCCATATTTTTTCATTTTTTTCACACATATATTTTAACATTACATAATTATTTTACTATTTTTTATTTATCATATTTTATTATTGTAATTTTTTTTATAGTTTTTTCCACTATATGTAAAAAAAAAATTCAAATCAATATTTTTTTTTCAGCATTTTGTTTTTACTGTAACACTTATAGGAATTTGGAAAGAAAACTAATAAAAATATGAAAACATGAATGGGTAACTGGTTACCTTTACTTTCTTTGTGTGTATATTTCTGGGGGTAACTGGTTACCTTCACGTTCTGGTGTGTATATATTTATGGGTCATTTTTTAATGAAGTGTTCTTCCTCTTTTTCCTTCAAATTTGACGTTTATTTTCATATTTAATATGAGTAACTCGTCACCCCTCTTATGGTAATTGACTACCCCTCTTATGGCAGAAAGTTACTCCTCTCAGGATAACTGGTTACCCCTCCTGATACATGTTATTTAACCTAACTCTAGGATTTTTTTTTACATAACTATAAAAGATCAGTCAAATAACTGGTTACCTTATCCAGGATTTGAAAAAAAAAAACGTAGAATCTAAAAATATAGGAAAAAATGTTTATAATAAATAAAAAATAATTTTAAAAACAATTCATATTACAAAAAAAATATTTGTAAAACAACCAAAGAAAAATTTAATATAAAATTAGTAATATAAAAAAACAAATAAGCTAAAAAAATAATAATCAAATTACAAACATACCTTTCCAAATTAATAAAACTTGATTAAGAGTAAAACTATGACATAAACCAACTTTTATACAAAAATATGGGAAAATAAACCCATAAAAGTGAAAATTCTTAAAAAAAACCCGTAGATTAACTTTTTTTTAGAAAAAGCCATATTTTTGCACACTCTATTAAAAATCTCATATAAAATGTAATTTCCTCTTTGATTTATGCCATTAACAATCGTAAGCCGAAGTGGCCCAAATTGCAAGCCCACTCAAAACCACATGACCAACTTCATACTTGACGGCAACATTGGCGTTCGAACTTCGAAGCGATGCACTAGTTATACACCAGATTTGGTTGGTCTTTGATCAACATAATTGATTGAGAAACACAAGAGACTCACGCTTTGTGAGAGAGTCTCAAATGGAGTGCCTTACAGAGCGAAGAGGTTCGTGGTTTATTACTAAGGTTCTTAAATATGCAAGGCAGTTTTTCGTATTTAGAAATCTAAAATAGAGAGATTAAGGTTACAGTAAACCGAATGTAAAGAAATATCAACATATAATTTGTGTGGTTGAATGGTTAAAATACACCTAGTACACGCCATCACTATTATTGATCTCATTAGGAACTCCAAATGAAATTGTTTATGAAAATTTCAGCAGAGTTTTTGCATCCAGAATGTCGATCCCTTTTACTGTCCATTCCCCTTGTATTTATAGAGAATTATGATGGACAATATTGGATAACCGTACTATAAATGGTAACGTACAATATTTGGTAACTTCCCAAATTAATGGACATTTAAATATCCTAATTAAGCCTATTGCCATTTACATCAATCAATAAATGTATATAACGATTGTGTGTATTTATTGCTCATATTGGGCATCCGAGTCTGTAAGGATTCTTCCATGTGCGTCATTGAACCACCCCGAGCTAGATGTCATTCTCAAGCTGGATATGACTGGAACATGATGGCTTGACTTAGATAATGCTCGAGCTTGATGCAGGCGATTTGGACGTTGGGTACCTCGATCTCTGTCATTTGCATCTCTAATGGTCTGGAAGATCCTGGGCTGTTCCGAACTCAATGACACAGTCTCGAGCTGTTTCGTCCGGAGTTAGCGCATCTTTGAAATCTTGCCTCCTTTATATATATCACGCCAGATGTACCCCGAGCTAGATAGTTGAACTCGTGTTTCAGGGTACAACATTTGCCCCCCAAGCTCCCGCTCGTGCACGGCGTCACTTCTGACACGCACAGTTGGGGCTTTTTGACTTCTATTATGAGAAAATGTGTTCACCCACTCACTTGAGTACGGGACACCTGTTTGCTTGTCATAGGTGTATGTTTGGGTTTAGAGTGCTGTGACAGTTGTCTTGTCAACTTTTGTTGTCATTTGGTTTATTTAATTCTGACCTTCGGATCTCAACCTGCTTTAATTGTGTGGCTCAAACTTGTCCTTTAAGTTTACATATAAATAGAAGAGAAAAATTTGTGCCTAGCCACCTTTGCATTCAAATTTTCCTTTTATCTCTCTTCTTCTCAAAATATTCAAACTCTCTTAAATTCTTTGCTTCCCAGAACTTCTCAGACCCTTACGCTTGGACTTTTCAGGAATTAATAATTCTTCCTTCACTCGTCAATCAAAAAACCAATCTGTAAGTATGCTCATCCCTGGTTTAAATTTCATTTTCAATAAGTTTTATGAAATTTTCCAGTGCTTTTGCCTTACTTTGGTTCTGTACGAGCTTAGTTTAGGTTTTCACTAGGCCAAAAATAGTAGCACTAGAAACGATTAGAAATAATGCATAAAAGTATGTTATTTTCTGGGTTTTCTGGGTTTAAAGAATGAATGTTTGAATTTCTGGGTTTGAAGACTCAGGGTTTTTAGGTTCAACTCTGGGTAGCTTAAGGGTTACGATATTGGAGTGGTTTTCCAATGAACCGCTTTTCGAAACCACTATATCTGACATATGAATCCCAAAATTTCAACACCTTCCCCAGATTCAGGTGTGTGAACTAAAGAAGCGCGCGGGACCCCGCGTCGGGGTATTAATCCTACACTCACAGATGCCTTAGGTCGAGTAATAAAGCCTTAGAATTTTAGGTCACCATTTCTTTCGTTATTAGAATTAGTTACATTCCCAGGTCGCCTCTAATGGGTCATTTTGTAATCAAGCGAACTAAAATCTTCGTCATGGCCCTTCAAAAGAAAAAGACTATGACAAGCTCTTCTTTTCGAGGAAAGGATAAGCAGGTCGCCCCCGAGACCCCTATTCCTCACTTTGGTCCAGTGGTGGAGAAGGAGATTAAGGTAGGACTTGATAGTTTCTTTGAGGCCGAGAGGATCGTGTCTCGAATTACTTCTCAACCAAAGTGAATAAAATTATGCTAATTCATGGGATCGAGATGAATCCCAACTTCTATGCTCGACCTCCATTGGAAGGTGAGTGAAGCTACACCCCATTGGAGGACGACTTCGGGGCCTGGAGTGATGAACACCTGAAGGTAGGAGCCTTCCCCCCACTGGATTAGTATTTCGCGAACTTCTTGAATTATGTGAAGCTCACCCCATTCCAGCTCCCGCAAAATTCTTATCGCATCCTTGTGGGGTTAAAATATTTATTCCTCAAGAACGAGTGGGAAGTCCCCACCCAAGAGGACATTTTGTATTTTTTCTGTCCGAAGGCCAATCCAGACACTAAAACCCGAGGTGATGGTTTCTACTACCTCACCTGGTTTCCCAAGTCTACCAGCATCATTGACCTCCCCAGCCATTCAAATGACTTCAAAGACATGTTATTTATGTCAAACGGATTCCGTAACTGCGATTATCGTTATTCAACCGGCCTCGTAAGTATCTTTGCTTTTATAATCCATCTGAATTCTTCGCTTTTGTTAAGTTTTACTTATTATGATCGAGTTTTTGTCTTGTGCATCTATTTATAAGAGAACAAAGTGGTCTATAACCCTTGGGGGGTCAATACAATACTTTGGCCAATGCTCCCGCAGATGAGAAGAGTTTAGGGCGGTGGTGAATGACGCCACCATGGTGGCCTGCAAGATGATCAAGGAAGATCAGACAATGGCCATTAAGCCTCGAAATCCTCCCAAGGGGTTACCTCCAATCGCTGAGGAGGTCGAGGAAGAAGAGGAGGTCGCACCGTTGATGCGTAAAAGAAAGATCACTGAAGGCAGGCAGAATTCCGACCAAGGTCGTGTTGAATCAGGGGTAGCAGCCGACACCTCCGGCCAAGGTAATCAAGATAGTGAAATAAATCGGGTTGCTGCTAGTTTTAGACTAGTCCGATTCAATTTGAGGTAGCTTGTGAGCTGACATCCTGAAGACTCGGACCTGAATGTGACTTTACATCAGTGCGTCGACCAAATTGGTTTTTTGCCATGATTTCACCTACCCCAAATATACCATAATAGTAGATAACACTTACATCTTAGGTCCACCATTTAATAACAGTATGGTACAAACTTCCTGTCATGGCGTTCCTTGTGTCATGGTTCCTTTACCACAGGTATTAGGCAGGCCGAGTATGAGCCTAGTCTGGACGAGGAGCCCGAACCTAGTAGATCTCATAAAGTAGTAGTGTTAGAATTTCCTCCACCACCAATAATTCAAGAGTTAGAGGTTGTATCTAGTTTCCTCCTCTAGTTCGGAGGGTAGGGTTCTTATTCTATTACTACTTGTTGCTTGCGTAATTAGAATCATAAAACTTTGTTCTAACTTTTCTGTCCGTCCTTGCAGAGAAGATATGAGCCTCAAGGACATAACCGACCCTAAAGTCAAGAAGCCGAGAATCTTGAAAAAAATTACATCTAGAACTGGAGCTGCTACTGGTTCTCTAGCCAAAACCAAGGGACCAGTTCCACCCAGAAGCAACTCTAGCCCTTAGCAATTATGACCCAAAATGCTCCTCCCCCAGCTCCTCATGATCCTTCGCATGTCCCGCAGGTCATCCCAACCGCAAACCCAACTACCACGATCCCATGTCCTCCCATCGAGGTGGGGAAACATCCAGAACCTCTGTGTGGTTAGTTTTAGGAGATTGTGAACCATCTGATGAAGCATGCAAACTTGGTCAGCACCAAAGAGTTCCATGCCATAGAGGTGAGACCCTCGGTGATCATCCTCGACTCTGACCATAAGTCTTATTCTTATCCCCCTTCTTCAGTTCCATGTTTTCACAAACTAACCCCCTCTTTAATCATTGGTTGCAGTCTTGCATGGCTCAGATCCGTGGTATTTCTTGGAGGGAGGACATGACCTCCTTATGGGAGGTGAAGGCAGCCTTGGAGGAGGCCAACACCACGAAGGCCCCCCTGGACGAGGCCAACAATTCCCTGATGACCTCCCAAGAGAATGAGGAAATTTCCAAAGCTCAAGTCTCGCAGGTAATCCAGCGGCGATACCAACTTCAGCTCGAGGTCAACAATCTTAAACAAAATCTTGCAGAGGTCAACAGTCTCAAGCGGAAGCCTGCGAAGGTCGAATCCGAGGCCAAGGAGGACGTTGTCGAAGTAGAGAGCTCTATGGAAGAAATGTTCTATTGGTGGTGGGCGTACAACCAGGAAGGGGATTTCTTGTTCCTGGATGCAGAACTTTGGGGGCACTACCTTGGCAAGTTCCAAGACTGATTATCAAAAGAGCCTGCGAAGACAGTGGAGACTTCAGGAGCTACAACAGAAGGCGGGGAGGAAGAGGTGTCATCTCGAGAGCAAGTTATCAGAGCTCAGGGATGGTGGGGGGCCTTCTTTATGTTTATTTTTTTCTTTGTTTAGGCACTTTGAGCCCTTTGTATTTGGGCCTTTTAGGCCGAGAAAATTGTCTTTGGGCTTTACCTCGAGGTTATTTTTATCCTCAATATAATGTACATATTTTGATATATGTTTCAACTTGTTATATCTAATATTTTTTGTTCACTCCCATTTTCTTTCAAGTATTTATGTTTATGAAGCTTCAAAGTCCTTATGCAGAGTTATAGGGGTAATTTTAGATCAAGATATTTTTCCTGATGGTTCACCCAATTAATTTCTTGTCGATTACCTGGTTATTTCAAGGAGTTTGATCGCCTAGTCGCGTATACCTATTAGGGATCAGGCCTTGCACCTGGCTTAGTTCTAGGATTTTAGTACCTAGTTAAATTCTAGGATTTTGTTTGTTATGCTTTGAATTTTCTTAACTTAGTTTGAATTCGGAATTTCTTTGAAAACTCGAGCTTTAAGAAGTCGTAGAGTAATTAATTTTCCAAATTCTAAGTTGCAAAAATTTTAACCTAAATTTTCTGAATGTTTCAAAGACTGTTCGAGGGTTATATGCCCCCCAAGCGATCAAAATTTATAAATATTCTAGATCTCTTTTACATAATCAACTCATGCTAAATTACAAGAATAAAATGAAAAAATTGGTACCACGTTTAAAATACGCAACAACCCTTTATTATTCAATTTCGAACAAAATGAAATGACTTTTATAAATAAGCTTTACAAAAAATAAAACACATTAAATCTAACAAAGACGTCCTAATACTCATAATACTTCTTGAGATGTAGAGCGTTCCAAGTTCGTGGAACCAATTCTCCACTTAGTCGAGCTAGTTTGAAGGTTCCTTCTCGTAAAATCTCCACGATCTGATAGGGTCCTTCCCAGTTTGGTCCCAGTACACCGTCTTTAGGGTCTTTGTTAGCTAGAAATACCCTTTGGAGCATCAAATCCCCCAGCTCGAGTCTTCATCCTTTGACCTTTGAACTTAAATAACGAGTTACTCTTTGCTGATAATGGGCAAGTTGAAATTGAGATTCTTCTTGTCGCTCTTCAATTAGGTCTAGGGATGCAGTAAGCAAGTCATGATTCCAATCCTAGTTGAAGGTTCTTTGCCTATGTGGCGTCACTAGAGCCTCAATTGGGAGCATAGCCTTGCTTCAAAAGTTAGAGAGAATGGGAGTATGTCGAGTGGAGGTGCGATGTGAGGTCCTATAGGCCCAGAGCTATTCAGGCCACAACCCTTTAGCATCATGTCACTTCTTTAAGATGTCTTTATGGTTTTTTTTTTACTAGCTCGACTTTCCCATTTTCTTGAGGGTATGCCAGTGAAGAGAAACTTTTTATTATGTCGTACTTCTTGCAAAAAGTCATGAATAGTCGCTGTCAAATTGAGTTCCATTATCAGACACAATCTTCTTTGGGAGTCGAAAACGAAATATTATAATTTTCACGACAAAATCTAGTACTATCTTCGAGGTTATAGTTGCCAAAGGCTCGACCTCAACCCACTTAGTAAAATAGTTGATTGCGACAATTGCGTAGTGAAATCCTCCTTTTCCAGTAGGCAACAAGCCAATTAGGTCAATCCCCCATATGGAAAATGGCCAGGGCGAGGAAATCATAGTTAGCCCCATGGGTGCAGCTCGGGTAATGGTGGCAAAACGTTGGTATTAAATGATCAAATCAAATGTGCGCAGAAGAATATATGGACCCATTTTAATAAATATTAATACCAGCCAGGATCATATACATATATAAACATTAAATCACATACAAAACAGATCATGGATTACCTCTTGTAGCCTATCAAGTGTCCTTATATCTTTTTGTATAAAATCAATGATCTTCCTATCTAGTAATCTGAAAGCTCACACCTTGATCTTCCAGACCAATACTTAAACACACAAGGACGTGTGAGGGCACGTAGGATTCAAAAGGTTGATTTATGTGACTCTCTAGATGTACTTAACACATAAGATCTAGAGAGGTTTGTCTGAGAGAAGAGGTTTTAGAATAGTTTTCAGGTGTAGAGAAAACTATCGCTTTTTAGAGAGAGAGTTTGTATTTTTTTAATCTCATAAAAATAAAGTAAAAGCTCCTTCTGAAAGTCACGTACTATTAGACTTATATAAAATTATTTAATTTAATTAAATAATCTTTATTTTATTAAAATTCAAATTAAAACTTATCTGATATTTATATTTAATTATTTATTTAAATTATATTTAAAAAGAATAATTAAATAACTGATTAAACAAACTTATTTGAAATTCATAATTCAAATCCCAGGGATAAAAATCCATGAGTTAGGCACTACACACTATACTGTACAGCTTGTGTCGCCCAACCCTAACAGGGTTTCCCTAATTTTCTCATTTGTTTATTTAATCAACTTTGATGATAATATATTTATCCTAACATAAATATAAGTTAATTCAAAATTAACTTTATCTTAAAATATCAGTTTTAAATTAAATAAATAAATATCATATTCTAAATAAGATATTTATTATTCTCTCTCTTTATATTAATTCAAACAAGATTAATATTAATTTTAACCTATATTTTTTCAAAATAAAAACTATACAGTTAAATAATTGATTAATTCACAATTAATCAATTACCCATAATTATTTCCTTGCCCGAGAAAATTAATTCCTTTGCAATTTAGTCTTTCTCTCTACAAATCTTTCTTATGACATCCTTACCCTTAATAGTGTAGGACAGAAGTGATCTGGGACCATGGACCTATAATACGAAGCTCCAATAAACCAGATTATTAATCAAACTCTTTAATCTAATAATCTTATTTATTAATTCCATGATTACTCAACTATAAATATGGAATTGCACTCTAAGTATTTATAGAATTATATTTATAGAGTTTTCTCTTGTAGTCCATTGATATAATCAATATATGTAGTTATGTCCTCCATTATTGGTTCGTTAATTAGAGTTGGTCAAAATTACCGTTTTACCCTTCTAATTACCTCTTGATCCTTAAGTACCATTAATTCACTAGCGAATAATTAATCTATAATCTAATTACATATTTGAGCTCAATAACTATTATTGAATCTCCAAAACAAAAGTCATTAGCCTCATTATTCTAAGAGACCTTAACGAGTGAATCAAAAGATCTAATAAACACAAACATGAGTTCATGAATACTCAGAATTTAGATTGATCTACAAATGATCATCTATTACGATAAGAATTAAATCTTTATGTCAAACGACAAGTTTATAAAAATAATTAATTCTTATCGGTCCTGTCATATATAATCTCTATTATATACTACACATTTACTAAGATGTCTATCCACATCAATAATCTGAATCTAGATCAATCGCATCTCGTATGCTTAGTAAACCGTACTAGTAACTATTCATTAAAGATTCCATACTTTAATATGTTACTGACTATTTGATTCATTATGATCTTAATTCTCTCGTACTAATACAAGATCATATTCTTATGAATGAACCAGGAATTTTATTGATATTATCATATAATTAATTCAAACAATAATTATAACATTAAAATATAATAAAATTGTACTTTTATTTAAAACTAATAAAATGTCTTTAAATGCTTTTAGGGCATTAATCCTAACATTTGCAACACTTGAGGACATACGAGGTCGACTCCTTTTTCAACATGGGCCAGGAATAACCTTGCCTTAGTACCTTTAGAGCCAAGTTTTGCCCCCTCAGCGTGGTCCCCATAGAATCCTTCGTGGACTTCTCGGAGGATAGCTTGCGCTTCCTCGGGAAAAATGCACCTTAGGAGGGGCAAATAATGACCTTGCCTGTAGAGAATCCCCTCGACCATAACATACTGCGGGACCCGATACAATAGTTTTTGTGCATTCTTTCAATCTTCTTGAAGCTTTCCGGTTGTGAGATATTCAACTATGGGAGTCATCCAGGTCGGTTCTTCACAAATCACTTCGACCTCCACTGGCTCTTCATTGATGCTTGGTTTATCCAAGAATTCTATGAGGACCACATTTAATGTGTTCGTTTCTTTGGTTGTGGCGAATCAGGCTAAAGCATCTGCATTCGTATTATGCTCGCGAGGGACCTGTTCGATGGAATAAAACTCAAATTCTGACAGTTCACCTTTAACCTTAGGTAGATAAGCTACCATTTTGATTCCTCGAGCTTGCTATTCTCCTAATACCTGATTAACCACAAGTTGAGAACTGCTAAAGCATTGAATTTCTATTGCTTTGAGCTCCTTTGCTACAAGAACTCCAGCCAATAATGCCTTGTACTCTGCTTCATTGTTGGAAGCGTTAAAACTGAATTTGAGAGTCGTATGGAAGCGATGTCCTTCAGGTGAGATTAGGGTTATTCCAGCTCCAGACCCATTCTCGTTTGACGATCCATCTATGAAGAGTTTCCACAACTCCTGTACTGGTTCCCTCATTGGTTCATCCTGGAACTCCGCATAATTAGCCACGAAGTCAGCGAGCGCTTGGCCTTTGATTTTTGTTCTTGGTATATAGTATGTCGAACTGACTGAGTTCAATGGCACACTTTAACAAACATCCCGATGTCTCAGGCTTTTGCAAGACCTGCCTTAAAGGTTGATCGGTTATGATGTGTACAATGTTGGACTGGAAATACGACCTAAGCTTTCTCGAAGCCAGAATCAAATAGAACGCAAGCTTTTCAATTAGAGGATATCTGGATTCAGCCCCCAGAAGCCTCTTACTCACATAATACACTAGTTTCTGTGTTCAATTTTCTTCTCGAACTAACACAGCGCTGATTGCGTTTTCTGTTACAGCTAAGTATAAGTACAAACATTCCCCAACAACTGGTTTAGATAACACGGGGGGCTCAGCCAGATGAGTCTTCAGATCCTGAAATGCCTGTTCGCAGTCTTCTGTCCATTCAAACTGTCTATTTCCTCTAAGCAAGTTGTAGAAGGGAAGGCATTTGTCTGTGGACTTCGATATGAACCAGTTTAAGGTCTCGACGATTCCAACTAGGCTCTGTAATTCTTTTCGCGATATTGGTGAAGGAATTTCTAGTAGCGCATGATCTTCTATGGGTTTGCTTTGATTGCCCTTGCGTTGACTATGAAGCCTAAGAACTTCCTTGACGAAACCCCAATGATACATTTCTGGGGGTTCAACTTCATGTCGTACTTTCTCAGCACGACAAAACATTCTTCCAGATCAGATACATGGTTATTGGCAGTCTTTGACTTGACGAGCATGTCGTCGACATACACTTCCATGTTCTTCTTGATTTGGTTGACAAAAATCTTATTGACCGGCCTTTGATATGTTGCACCAGCGTTCTTAATCTCGAATGACATGACATTGCGGTCCCACACTAGGTCGTGAGGCCCACCTAAATTCTTAGGCAATCTATGTCGTGACGACCACCACTATGGGTCACAGCGCCTAGCTTGGCAAAGAGCCCACTTACAGTTCTCTCACATTTTACGTTGTGGCACTGCCCACTAAGGGCCGCAGTGCCAAGGTGGCCTGAGGAACTCCCCCAACCTCGAGAGCCTTCAAGCGGACCACGACGCTCTTTCCAAGCACCACGGTGCCACCCCGAAACCCAGAAAAACCTACGATTTTTAGAATTGCAACTCTCCCAAAATCCAACCAAACTCCATTTTATCCCAAATTCAACCAGCAATACTACCCCAGTGACTCAGATACACAATAGATAACAACGCATAGCCTCTAAGACATCCCCAAACACCATAATTTAAGAACTCCCCAAGAACTCAAAAAGGAAAACTCAAAACTTACAAAAATTGACAGAGGAGAGCACACCTCAACCACAATGAAATTCCCAGCTGACTTCCCACACTAAGCAGCCTCTAATCCCTCCAAGAACTGCTTCTAAGTTCAAGGTTCAAGAGCACTCTTCAAGGATCAAAGAAACACCTCCAAGGGAGAGAGAGAGAGAGAGAGAGAGAGAGAGAGAGAGAGAGAGAGAGAGAGAGAGAGAGAGAATGGTATGAGTTATTCAACTCAACAGTTAGACAATTTCCAGCTAAAGGGTCCAAAAGACCAAAATGCCCCTGCTCCATAAGTCTCCTCTCAAGGGCAAAATAGTCAATCACCACAAATTCCCCCACTAAACCTCAAATTCCACTTATAATTCGAAATTAACTCCACTAATCTTCCAATTATAATTATTTTCCGCAAATATAATTCATACTCTAATGAGTCCCGGTAATTCACCAATTACCAAAAATACTCCTAGGCTCACCCCGAGCCTGGTATTTATCCTCGTTGTGACTTTTCTGCTACTTTGCTCAAAGGACTGGATCTTGTAGAATATATCTCAAATATATCCACATAATAATGTGGTCTCAATCATATAACACATATAATTACAATTATACCCTCAATGGGTCAAAATTACGAAAATGCACATTTTTAACAAAACGGGCCTTTAAGCATATTTAATACACTTAACACATGCATATTGAGTCATATTATAATATAACTCATGTAATTCACATAATCACATAAATATTCAATAAAACCACAAATAAATCCAATTAGGCCCTCCTGGCCCACTAATAAAGGCACTAAGACTTATTAGGAATTTTGGGACGTTACAACTATCCCTTCCTAATAGAAATTTCGATGACGAAATTTACCTGAATAGCTCGGGATATTGATCCTGCATGTCTAACTCTAACTCCCAGGTTGCTTCCTCAACCTTATTGTTCCTCCATAATACTTTAACTAGAGGAATTGTCTTGTTTCTCAAGACATTGTCTTCTCTATTAAGGATTTGTACTGGTTGCTCCTCATAGGACATGTCCGTCTATAGCTCCAAATCCTCATAACTCAACACATGAGTTGTATTAGACACATACTTTCAAAGCATGGAAATATGGAACACATTATGAACCTCTGACAACGACGGGGGTAAAGCCAACCTATAGGCTACATGTCCAATCCTCTCCAGGATTTGAAAAGGTCCCACAAACCTAGGACTCAACTTCCCCTTTTCTCCAAATCACCTTACTCCTCTCAAATGCAAAACTCAAAGAAAGACATAGTCCCCAACCTGGAATGCTATATCTCTACACTTAGGATCAATGTAGCATTTCTGCCTACTTTGCGAGGCGAGCATCCGAGTGCTAATCTTCTCAATAACCTGCTTCAGGACCCAGATATCTTCTTTTACCCATTTTATCCCAATGAATGGGTGATCTACACTTCCTATCATGCATCATCTCATATGTAGCCATTCCAATAGTTGATTGATAGATGTTATTGTAGGAAAAATCTATTAAAGGTAAATACTTACTCCAACACCCTTCAAAGTCCAATACACATGCCTAAAGCATGTCTTCCAATATCTAAATCATCCTCTCAGATTTTCCATCTGTTTGAGGATGATAGGCGGTACTGAACTTTAACTGTGTATCCATAACCTTCTGCAGACTCCCCTAAAACATGGAAGTAAAAGTGGGGTCCTGATCTGATACTATCGACTTCGGAGCCCCATGGAGACGTACAATCTCCCTAACATACAACTCAACGTACTGGTCTACTGTATAGTTTGTTCTCACAGGCAGAAAATGGGTCGACTTGGTATATCTGTCTACAATCACTCATACTGAGTCATGTTGCCCCACCATTCTAGGCAAGCCCACCACAAAGTCCATGGTGATGTCCTCCCATTTCCACTCAGGGATACATAAAGGTTGTAATTGTTGGGAAAACTTATACAAGATCTTAATTATTTTAATGTAAATCATATATTAAACACATTAATATAAGACAACCTAGAACATGTTTTTACAATTGAATTTAAGCAGAGATAATGATAAGAACACTTACATTATACACAGCGGAATGTATTAGTCATTCCTTCAGTTTCTCTAACCCCTATATCTTTTCTGTCACAAGGTATCGCCAAGAAACTGAACCGATCTTCAAATTTCTTCACAGTCTTCCAAAGTATCCTTAGAATCACCTAGACTAGAGTGGGAAATTCTCAACACATGAGATAGATACAAAGAGAAGAAGAAGAGAAGAGAATATTGAGGCTTGGAAAAGGACTTATGCTGTAGAGAGAATCTAAAACCTAGAGCATCAAGAATAGATCTTCTGATTTTCTGTCAGAGAGTTTTTCTATCTTCTTTCTATCTACTTTCAACTCTCACTTAGTATTCCTTTTATAGGCTCAATTAGATCATTTATTTAATTAAAAAATTAATAAAATAATAGATAATATCAGCCATTAGGTCAAAATTCTCATGGGCTTTAGGCCCGTGAAATTTCCCATTTAATTATAAGCCTGTTGGACTTAAAATCAAGGCTTGTATTATTTTCTATTGATTTAATTAATTAAATAATTATTTAAATCCTTTATAAAATTAATTATTTATAATTTGAACCTTAATTTAAACTTATTTATTAATTTAGACACCAATTTGTCTTAATTAATAAATCTACCCTAAAATCTCTTTTCTTCTCTAAATTGTATAACTCTGTGAAACTATCCAAAATTGATCTGGTCAACTTTGATAATTCTAATAGATAATTAAATCAATTAATTAAGACTATCTAGATGATTTTATCCAAGGTACATTGGGGACCATGGGCCAATGAAATCAAGCTCCAATAAGTTATCATAAATTTAACAAATAAATCTAACTTATTAATTCCTCGTGACTCCATTAAAGACTCAGAATTGCACTCTTGAATCCATATACGCTCTATAATAAATATAGATACGTTATTAATTAATCATTGTTACAACCATAATTTTCACTCAATCATCTATAGACGGTCTACAATGAGATGGGACTAAAATATTGTTTTACCCCTCATTGTATTTTATCCTTAAAACACTTAGTTCCTTGTAAATGATATTTCAGTAAACTAATATTAATTACTGAAATTAGATCTCTTTCATTTAGCACCTTGAACCAAACTAAAAGGAAACCATCGTTTTAATTTTTCATTAGAAGCTATAGATGTTCATAACTATGATTAACACTCCCACTCAATTATCCTATCGAGTTCCCAAGATGTAAGTATGGGCTAGTCCGTAGGGTAAGCTGGTAACGAACAAGTCAAAGAACTCAAATAATACAATCAATTAGAATACTAACCACTCATAATTGAGATTGAATTGACTAATGGTCAACTATATGATATCACTAGAATAGATAATAACAATATGTTTACTTATCCTATCTACTGTCAATATCGGTCCAGTCCGATATAACAAATTCATCTGATCTTATCTACTTTGCTAATGTTTTGGAAAGAACATAACACTACAATGTGTAAGTAGATCATATCGTAGATTGGCAAGTCAGTGTAAATCCTATGCACTGACTAATCTTAGACTAACTTATGTTTGAACATATAATCATATTTATATTCCACTGTGATTACGTCACTATAAATACGATTAGCTATATACTTGGGATTTAATAGAAGTATATATTAAAAAAATAGTCCTGAAAATAAAACATGTGAGCAAAGTGACTGACCAAGTCAAAAATTGATTTCTATTCTTTTATTGATAATAAATGAGATTACAAAGAAATTGAGTTTTAATTAGGGCATAAATCCCCAACAAACTCCCACTTGCACTAATTGAAACTAATGCCTTAATTCTACTAATCCCATTTCCTTGATATGCTTATCAAATGTAGTTTCTGGAAGTGTCTTTGTAAACAGATTCGCAAGATTGTCTTCAGATGCAATCTTCATAACCTTCACATCTCCCCTGGCCATAAATTCTCAAATTATGTGAGACTTTCTTTCTATATGTTACTCATCTTGTGACTTCGATGTTCTTTCAAATAGTCTATCGCTCATGTGTTGTCACAAAACAACACAAGCAGTTTATCCATATATGGAATAACACCAAATTCTGAATAGAACTTCTTTAGCCAGACTATTTCTTTAGCTACTTCAGACGCAACTATGTACTTAACCTCCATGGTGGAATCTTCGATCGCAGACTTCTTTACGCTTCTCCATATCACAGCTCCACTCCCAAGAGTAAACACCATTCCAGAAGTAGACTTCCTGTCATCGACATGAGCCTAAAAATCTGAATCGGTGTAGCCTACAGGGTTTAGAACACCACCCTTGTAGACTAACATATAATCCATATTTCACCTTAAATACTTCAGAATATGCTTAATTTCTATCCAATGTTCTGGTCCTGGGTTTGACTAATACCTGCTCACTGCTACCACTGCATAACTATCTGGTCTAGTACACAACATAGCATACATCAGACTTCCAACTTTAGATGCGTAAGGAACTTTTGTCATTGCATCTTCCCTTTCAGGAGTCTGGGGAGACTGCTTCTTTGAAAGATGAATTCCATGGTGGGACGGTAGACGTTGTTTCTTGGAATTTGTCATTTAGAAATGTTCAAGCACTTTATCAATGTAAGCTGCTTGAGATAGAGCTAAGAGTTTGTTCTTTCTATCCCTAATGATCTGGATACCTAGAACATAACTTGCTTCACCCAAATCCTTCATCTAGAATTGAGTGCTTAGCCAATTCTTCACATCTTATAATTTCTTAACATTGTTTCCAATGAGTAAGATATCATCTACATAAAGAACTAAGAATACCACTATTTGATTTGCCTTCAGTTGGTAAACACAAGGCTCATCAATATTTTGTTCAAAGCCATAGGTTTTGATTATTTCATCAAACCTCAGATTCTAGGAACGAGAAGCTTGCTTAAGTCCATAAATGGACCTATTCAACTTGCAAACTTTTCCTTCTTGTCCAGCTACTTTAAATCCTTCTGGCTGATCCATATAAATGACTTTGTCAAGCTTACCATTAAGAAAAGTTGTCTTGACGTCCATTTTCCAGATCTCATAGTCGAGAGTGGCTGTAATGGATACAAGGATGCAAATGGACTTGAGCATGGTTACCAGACTAAATGTTTCCTCATAGTCCACACCTTTTCTTTGGGTATAACCCTTTGCCACTAATTGAGCTTTATAAGTTTCGATCTTTCCATCAACATATCATTTCTTCTTGTAGATCCACTTGCACCCAATGGCCCTAAAGTCACTAGGTGCTTCCACAAGATCCTAGACAGAATTTGAGTGCATGGACTCCATTTGTTGTTTCATGGCTTCGAGCCATAGTTCTTTTTCGGACTAGCCATTGCCTATTTGAAAGACAACGAATCATCATCACTAGTGTCACCAAAAACCATATTGGTTTCACCATCCAAACCATAGTGTACTGGGTTCCTAGAATCCCTCCCACTACGACAAGGCTCTGCGACTGTTTGCTCAGGAACAGTGGTACTTTCTTCATTTAAATCGACTTGCGCCGGTTGGACATGAAGAGTGGAAATTTTATCATCAACTTGCGTTGATGACGATGGAACATTAGTTGGAGTCAATTCTTCTACCATCTCCTCTAAACACTTTGTTGCGTGGTTTGAAGTTTTGGACATAGTCATTTTCCAGAAATGTAGCATTCATAAAAGTAAACACTTTCTTTTCTGAATGACTATAGAAAAGTCCACCCCGAGTGCCTTTAGGATAGCCAACAAACATGCAAACTTCGATTCGTGGTTCTAGCTTTCCTTCCTTTTCCTAAGGATGTGGGCAAGACACCCCTATATTCTAAAAAGACGTAAGCTAGGTTCACGACCATTCCAACGTTCTATAGGTTTTTTGGGGATTGATTTTGACGGCACGACATTTAGAATGTCATTCACAGTTTTAATTGCATGTCCCCAAAATAAAGTTGGCAGAGTTGAGTAACTAAGCATGCATCCAACCATTTCCAATAAAATTATGTTTTGGCATTTCGCTACACCATTTTCTTGCAGAGTACCCGGGGCCGTAAGTTGTGATAAAATCCCAAGTTCAGTTAAATTGTAACGCCCTATACTCCAGGGACCGTTACGGTGTGCCTTTTAAACAATGCTAAACTCGCTAATCGAGTCATGTGTCCATAATCGTGTGACTAAGTATAATTAGTAGTTTAGGGATTAAAAATTTTGGTTAAGATATAACGTTTCACTAAAACGTTTACTGTATACATTGGGATCCCAAAAATATAATTTAGAGGTCTATTACAAGAAAATATTTACAACCAGCCGTGAGCCGAAGCCCAGCAAGAAAACTCAATATGCTCATGGACAGTAATAACATGTCATCAAATCATAATGTGCATGCCTAGCAATAATAGCCTTCATCATGCATGCAAATAAGTTCAAATAAATGATTATGGGGTCCTGCATCTGAATAGATGACTAATGAGTCAATCTCTGAGGACCTGCTTCTTGAATAAATGACTAGTAAGTTAATCTCGGAGTGGGTGACTAATGTGTTACACCTTGCATAGGTGACTAATGAATCACACTCTGTATAGATGACTAATGAGTCATACCCTGTATAGGTGACTAATGAGTCATACTCTGTATGGAAGACTAATGAGTCTATCTCTGTCTAGGTGACTAATGAGTCACACTCTGTATAAAAGACTAATGAGTCACACTTTGTATAGGTGACTAATGAGTCACACTCTGTATAGGAGACTAATGAGTCTCACTCTGTATAGGTGACTAATGAGTCACACTCTGTATAGATGACTAATGAGTCTATCTCTGTGTGGATGACTAATGAGTCATACCCTGTATAGGTGACTAATGAGTCACACTCTGTATTAGTGACTAATGAGTCACACTATGGAGTGTTAGGAATGAGTTTCCTAATACGCAGCGGAATGGTGGTGGGGTTGGCCCAATGCACAACAAAATTTTTGTAACATATTTAAACTACCTTAAATATGTGGATCCATTAATATACATACATTAATCATAAGCAAGTTAATAATAGAATTCATACCTCTTGAAGCTTATCAAGTGTCCTTGCTATCTTTTTGTATTTAGAACGATCTTCCTATCCAAGCCGCTCCCACGTACTCACACCAAGATCTTCCAAAGCGTTCTCTACACCTCAAGAAGTGTGTGGGCACTTAGAGAATGAAGGATAGTTTCTTTGTGATTCTACTTGATGTACACATGAGATAAAGAGAATAGACCTGAGAATTGGTTATTTATTTTTCAGGGAGAGAAAACTATCGTTCTATTTTTCACAGAGCGAATGTTCTGAGTTGTCTCACATCTCTAAATATTTTTCTGATTAGTCATACTTAAAAGAAAATATTCAAATTTAAAAATAAATTTGTAACCATTTTACAATTTACTTTTTAATTAATTAATTATTCTATTAATGAAAAAATCCAAAAAGTAATTTTTGTATTATCCGTTAATTAATTAATTAAATAAATAAAATCGAAAATCCTATCCCTGAAATTTTCCCTACACGCCACACACAGTTCATGGACTATGTGTGCACGTGTAGCCTCCCTAATTTTAGGGATGTTGGTTTTTCAATTTTTATTTAATTATTTATTCAAACTACTTTGTCAGATAAGATCTAACAACTTGATAACTAATTCAAATTTTTAATTAATTATCAAATATAATTAATTATTTGAATAAATATTAATCTTTTAAATTCAAATCCAATTTGAACTTATCAGATTATTATCTCCCACTCAAATAAAGATATTTAATTAATTCTACCAATTAATTAAATCCAATATTTTCGAAAATAAATATTTAATTTATTATAATTTCGAAAATTATAATTAATTAATTATTTAATTAAATTTCAAAATTAATTTAATTATTTAATATAATTTTGAAAATTATACAATAATTAATTAATTTTGTTAACTACAACTAATTTATAATTAATTAATTAATCGCTATTATCATATAATTGCATATTTAGCCCGAAGAACAAATTTATTCTCAAATATGTCTTTAAACTATTTTTCCCTTCATATAAACTCTTACCTTGAACAGTGTTGATAGAGCCGCTATGGGGACCTATGGACTTGTAATTCCAAGCTCCAATAAATTTGAGATTATTAATTAAACTCTTTAATTAAATAATCTTAATTTATTAATCTCATGATTATTCCACTATAAATATGAGACTGCACTCTTGTAATTATAGACATTTCTTTTACTGAGTACTTTATAATCATAAAGCGTCCATTGATATAATCATTGCATACAACTTGACCCTCTAATAATGGTTCATAATTAATCGGGAATAAAATTACCATTTCACCCTTTTAATTATCTCTTGTTTCCTTAAGTACCATTGACTCTACTAGTGAAGGTTAATTCATAACTAAATTATGAATTTGAGCTCAATAACCTTTCAGTCCCAAAAGTCAACCCTTAAGAGAACCATCATTCAATCTCTTGCGAGAAGGCATAGATTCCATATCTGTATACTATGTCCCCAGCCATCTACATTAATGAGTTCCCAAAACAAAAGTTTCTAGCCTGATCATTTTGATAGACCCTAACAAGTGAATCAAAGAACTCATATAACATAAACAGGAGTTCATAATAACTTCGGGATTAAGATCTATTTGTATATGATCATCAGTTGATATATTTAATTAATACTTTGAAACGGTATTTAACTAAGTATTAATAAACATATCTGGTCCAGTTCTATATATTCTCTAATATATAAAGCACATCCACTAAAGTGTCTTACCACACTAGTGATCCGGATCTAGATCACATGTATTCATAATACTAGTGGACCGTACTTGCAGTAATTAATCTAAAGATTCCATAACTTTATTTTACTGTGAACTATTCAAGTTCATTTATCTCAAACACAATCCTCTCGTACCAATACGTGTTTGAGATCACATGTATGAACTTAGGAATTTTCCTGATATTTACATAATATTATCACAGAATAATATATTCCATAAAATATATGCATAACAAATTCAATTTATTTATTTATTTCATAAAACAATGTCTACTACATATGCTTTCACGGCACATTTCCAACATGGAGGTCCCATACCCCCTAGCCATGTGACTTGTAGGTCACCTTAGCCTTTCTGGCTCTGGCTCTAAATAACTAGCCCTTAGACTAGACAAGTGTTGTTAATTTTCATCGAACTTGAGGTCGGTCCGGCATTTGAGTCATTCAATGCATATGTCGATTAGATCTAATCTTTATTGGCTTGCGTTAACACGCTAAGGCCATATTTGACTTATGAGTCAATCCCATGTGACCAGTGCTCAGAACCACTGCCGAACTTGACTAATGAGTCATAGCTTCACAGTTGATACTTACACCATTGCCAATTTTGACTAATGAGTCGGTGCCACGCACAAGTAAGCAATGCTACCAGGCATATATCATATGTCAAATATCCAAATGTAGGGCATTCAGCATGCTTACTTAACAGTTGCTAGCACAATTATGATCATGCATAAACATAGAGACTCAAACTCTGATCAGTCTCATATTCAACATTCATGGCCTGCCCTAAACACATGTGTCTCGTGCATCATATGCATCACATTTAATCACACGACATGCCTCAATAATAATCATACACAAGTGAGAAAAATTGCTAAGCATTTGATATGCTATCAATGTTCACATTTAAACATCCAACATGCATCAAGAATAACCATGCATGTCACATATGGGGTGCAATTTTCTTACCTCTGGTCCAAGCACAGGTTACCAATAAACGAGCCACAAGCACGATCCCGATTCCAAGCCTCTAGTGAAAACCTAGTCACAACCATAATATAAAACCTCATTAAAATGAGTAAATAAATACTTCCAAACCCAACCCAAGCCTCCAAGACATCGAATCCCACTCAACTAGGTAGTAGGATCGATCCCAGGCCCTCAGAGTTACATTCCCATGACAAAAACACAAATCTGGGCAACTTTTGCCTTAAGGGCCGCGGCCCTCCATGGACCATGCCGCGGCCTGCCCCCCTGGTAGAGCCTATCACCACCTTCAGCAAGCTAAGGCCGCGGCCCAACCTCGCACCAGCCTAAAAACCTCATTTTATCCTTTCTAAAACCTTCCAAAAACCTATCCAAACATCTCCAAACTCAAAAATCAAAGTTCCCAAACATCCCCATGATCCAAAACCCATAAAACCCAAGCTTCAATTCAACCAAAAACTCATCAAAAACACAAAGTCCAATTCAAGCTTAAAAACTTTAAAAACTTAGAACTTAAAACTTGACTTACCTCCGATTGAGTTGTTTACAACTAAATACTCCGGCTAATAAGCTTCTAATCTTCCCTAGGATGGCTATGCCTCGATCCTCGCTTGAATCCGAGTCCTAGAACTCAAGTTTCATTCGAAAATGCGATCGAGAGACGAAAATGGAACTTTGAGGGAGAGAGAACGTTCTTTTTATTTCTTAAAAGGTTACTTCAAGCTTAAGTAGTCTCAAACAAATCCTAACACTCGGGGTCCCGAAAACGTCCCCGGGGGCAAAATAGTCAAAACCTCCAGAATTTCCCCCTGATCTCACTAACTCCCAATTTATCATCAAATACTTATTCCCATTACCCAATAACCCGGTAATGCTCTAAATACCCCTTGACTCACTCCGAGTCAAGAATAAATCCCGTTGTGACTTTCCCACTAGCTTACCTCCTAGGATCGTCTCGTGCTGAGTAACCCTGGCATAACCAAATAATAATAAAGCACCACACACATATCACATATATGCCAAATATGCCCGAAATGGCCAAAATATGAAAATCACCAATTACTCAAAAATGGGTTCACATGCATATTTAATACACCTAAACATGCATATAATCATTTAATAGCATAATCAATCATTTATGGCCCTCCCGGTCTCCTAATCAAGGTCCTAAACCTTATTAGGAAATTTGGGGCATTACATAAATGATCTTGGAACTGCATATCCAAATATTCTCCACCCCTATCAGATCACAAGATCTTTAAAATTTTACCTAATTTGGTCTAAGCCATAGCTAGGAATTCCTAAAACTTTGAAAATGTTTCTGATTTCATATGCATTAGGTAAAGACGTGAGTATCTAGAGTAATCATCAAGGAAAGTGTCGAAATACTCAAAACCACCCATGGATTGTACATTCAAAGGTCCACAAACATCTGAATGAACAAGTCCAAGTGGTTACTTGGCCTTATCACCCTTTGCAGAGAATGGACACTTGGTCAGTTTTCCTTCTAGACAAGATTCACAGACAGGTAATTCACCTAAGGTGAGTTCCCTCAAAGGCCCGTCCTTTGTAAGTCATTGAATTCTATCTTAGCCAATGTGACCTAGTCTCAAATGCCATAAATACGTCATGTTACCATTATTGGTCTTTTGACATTTATTGGTCCTAGATTTAGCTACTTTGAATAAATCATTATTATGTGCGAGGGGTTCATTAAGTTGCAGAATATAAAGCCCATTTTCCAAACATGCAATACACAATTGTGATCGATTGAAAGAAATAAATATATTAAAACTTGTGAAAGTCATAACAAATTGTTCTAATTGTAACATGGAAATTGAAATTAAATTTGTACTAAAATCCAGAATAAAAAATACATCTTTCAAAATTAAATATTTATTTCCAAACTTCAAGCGAGCTCTTCCTCTAGCTTGCACCGTAGCGAACGCTCTGTTCCTAACTCTAAGCTTTAAGCCGCCTTCATCCACTTCCTCCCACGATTCAAGAAGCTATAAAGAGTTATAAACATGGTTAGTAACTCCAGAATCAATAATCCAAACATATTTATCATTCTCTAAAACACATGTTTCTAAGACATGTGAACTATAATCATTACCTTTGTTTTTCCTTGCTAAAAACTTGGGGCAATCCTGTTTCCAATGCCCCTTCTCTTTGTAGTGAAAGCATTTACCTCTACCTTTCTTGTTTTTCTTTTTATTCCCCTTAGGAATCTGTGCACTTGGTTGTGCACTCGTCTTTCCAGCCTTTGTGGGCTTGGGATTGTTGTTTTGTCCATCTTTCCTCTTGTTTCCAGCTTTCGAAGACAAAGCTTGGTTAGCTTCAGCCTTAGCTGGATTAGCAGTAGCTATAGTAGTATTCTTTTCTCCTCCCTTGGTTGGTCCACCCATGATAGACTCAAAAGTATGAAGCTCGTTTGTAACGCCCTACTTCCTTAGAGTCGTTACTAAGTGATTTTAAAACGTGCATTTAACTCGCTAACCGAGGTTTTAAGACAAACGTGTAATTAAACCATAGACAGGGTCATAAACAAAATAATTCCATTTACTGAAAATCATAAAACATTTAACATTTGGGATCCCAAAACACTGTTCAGAAATGTTTACAACACATAAACACAAGCATAGTCGACTAGACGACAAAATCCATGTTTAGTACAATCATCTCCCAAAACACCCCTGGCCGTGGCAGCCAGGCAGGCCAAACATGTACGCATCGCTTCACGCTCTCCGTACTCATGGTTGGTTGACTTTTCCCTTTCCCTTACCTGCACCACAGAGCACCCGTGAGCCGAAGCCTAGCAAGAAAACCCTCACAAGCAGATAACATATGCATATAAAACACTTAGCATATAAATAGACCATCAATAGGCAATACACATACGGCCATGCCATCCCAGGCGCTTTACCAGGCCCTGGGTTCGCGGTCCACACCGTAAGGATATCCCAGGTATCCTTTAGGGTCTCGCTCTGGAAACTCGCACTCCGCATGCTAAACGCTGCTCCCGGCCCCTTGCCGCACTCAGCCTTGCACTCCACGTGCTTAACGCCGTTCTCGGCCCCTTGTCGTTCCCGGCTCTTGCTGAACATTTACACATATGCATACATAGCATAATAAAGCAAATAATAAAATGAACAAACTCAATCAAAGGGATACGCCTTGCAACACAATCATAGAGGGCCCTGCCCTGCATACAAGCTCTACGGGAATAACAATTTTCTTACCTGTGACCCAAGCTTTTCAAGCACCGATGTCCCGAGCATAGTTCCCTAATCCGAGCCTCCCCGAAACCCTAGTCACAACGCATTAACAATATTCATCCATCAAGTTCCAATCCATTTAATAACTTCGAGCCATAACTCTAATCTCCGGGACCTTGAATTCTATCAATCCGGGTGATAAAATCCATCCCGGTCCTTAACCTTTGAGTTCCCAAGCCTAAACACACTTTAAAGCTCAAAATTTCACTAAGAGTCGCGGCCCCATAAAGCCATGCCGCGACCCGCCCCCAAAACAATGAGCAACCCCAAATCAGGATAGGCGCCCTGCAGCCCAAGCTAGGGCATGCCGCGGCCCGCCCTCCTTCCTGGCCACCAACTTGCTTCAGAGGGCGGCGACTCAGCAAGAACAATGCTGCGGCCCGACCCTTCGAACCCAAAAAAATCCTCCATTTTTGTCACAAAAACCCATCCAATTAACCCTAAAATCAACCCAACAACTCAAGCTAGTCATCACATAAGCTCTACCATGCTTTCAGTAACAAAACCCAACTAAGAATTAGCTCTAAACCTCATCAATTCTCAAGAATGATCCATCACCCAACACACATGCAAAACTCTAACATTTCAATAGAAAACCAGCTGCAATTCAACACAACTCAACATATTAAAAAGCTTACCTTGAGCAAAAGTGATTCCCTAAATCAGTTCCCTAAGCTCCAAGCCTCTAGCTCCCAAAATCCCAGCTGAAATTCCTTAGTCCTTGATTAAATTCACAAAGACTTCCCCAAGCTTCCAAAGGAGAGAAGACAACTTCAAGAGAGAGAGGAAGGAAAGAGTCGGTTTCTACAAGTTTCTGAGTGTTTCTTGAATTCTGTTTTATTTAACTTAAGCTTCTAAGGTTACCTCAAAGCTCGGGGTGCCAAAAACATCCCCGAGGGCAAAATGGTAAATTTCCCCAATATTCCCTCCTAAACATTTTAACCTCAAATATATCTCAAAATATTTATTTCCATAACCTGATAACCCCATAAAACATCTAATACCCGAAATACCCCTCGACTCGTTCCGAGTCGGATTCTCAACCCCATTGTGACTTTCTGGCTAACAGCTCCCAAGGACTGTCTCGGATCGTGCTACATAGATATATCACAAGTATATCGCATGTATCTCATTTATTGCATTTATGCCCTCAACGGGCTAAAATTTACAAACATGCCCCTAATATCCAAACGGGGCCCACATGCATATTTAATTCAGCTAAACATGCATCTCTTACCACATATTCACACATATTCACATATTATAACAATAAATCATTTATTTCCCTCCAGGCACGCTAATCAAGGCCCTAAGCCTTATTAGCAAATTCGGGTCGTTACAACTATCCCCTCCTTACAGAAATTTCGTCCTCGAAATTACCTGAACAACTCGGGATACCACTCCCGCATCTCTGATTCAAGTTCCCATGTCGCCTCCTTAACCTTGCTTTTCCTCCACAGCACTTTCACCAAGGCGATGGTCTTGCTCCGCAACACTTTATCATTTCGGTCAAGAATCTGAACCGACTTCTCCTCATAAGACAAATCCTGGTCCAGCTCCAAATTCTCATAACTCAAAACGTGCGTCGAATCTGACACATACTTCTAGAGCATGGATACATGAAAGACATCATGAACTCCTGACAAAGCTGGAGGCATCGCTAGTCTGTAAGCTACCTCTCCAACTTGTTCAAGAATCTCGAAGGGGCCAACAAACCTAAGGCTCAGCTTGCCCCGAACACCAAACCGTTTCATTCCCCTCAAAGGTGAAACCCTAAGAAACACATGGTCACTAACCTGAAATTCCACGCTCCTGCGTTTCAGGTATGAATAACTCTTCTGGCGACTCTGGGAGGCGAGCATTCGCACTCTAATCTTCTTAATCGCCTCATTGGTCCTCTGAACCATCTCAGGACCCAAATAACTCCTCTCACTTGTCTTATCCCAATGGATAGGTGATCTACACTTCCTCCCATAAAGCATCTCATACGGCGCCACTCCGATAGTTGCCTGATAACTGTTGTTGTACGAGAACTCAATCAAAGGGAGATACTTACTCCAAGATCCCCCAAAGTCTAGCACACAGGCTCGCAACATGTCCTCCAGTATCTGAATCTTCCTCTCAGACTGTCCATCTGTTTGAGAATGATAAGTGGTACTAAACCCTAACTGCGTGCCCATAGCCTTCTGCAGACTCTCCCAAAACTTGGAAGTGAAGGTGGGGTCCCTGTCGGATACTATCGACCTCGGAGCCCCATGAAGTCGAACAATTTCCTTCACATATAACTTGGCATACTGCTCCACAGTATAAGTCATCCTGACAGGTAAGAAGTGGGCGGACTTGGTATACCTATCCACAATCACCCACACCAATTCATGCTGCCCCACGGTCCTCGGCAAACCAACCATGAAGTCCATGATGATATCTTCCCACTTCCATTCTGGAATCCCAAGAGGCTGCAGCAATCCTGCTGGCCTCTGATGTTCAGCCTTGACCTGCTGACAAGTTAAGCACTTGGCCACATAATCCACCACATCCCTCTTCATGCCCGACCACCAATACAAAGCTCTCAAATCCTGGTACATCTTCGTCGTACCCGAATGCAAGGAATAGGGAGTGGTATGCGATTCATCTAAGATCTCCCGCCGGATATCAGAATCCATCAGAACGCAGATCTGACCCTTGTACTTTAGTAACCCTATCTCTGAAATAGAAAAGTCCTTAGCCGCTCCGACTAAGACGTTCTCTCTGTGACCTCACAATTGTGAATCCTTCCCCTGCGCCACCTTGATCCTCTCAAGGAGCGTAGACTGAAGAGTGATGTTGGCTAATCGGCCAACCACCAACTCTATACCCGCTCTAGTCATCTCCTCAGCTAGCTTATCAGATATCTGTCTCAAACTGAACAACTGTCCTGGGCCTTTTCGACTCAATGCATCAGCTACTACATTAGCCTTCCTAGGATGGTGTAGGATGTCACAATCATAATATTTAATCAACTCTAGCCACCGTCTCTGGCGCATATTCAGATCCTTCTGAGTAAAGAAGTACTTCAAGCTCTTATGGTCGGTGTATATCTCGCACTTCTCACCATACAGATAATGTCTCCAAATATTAAGCGCGAATACCACCGCTGCCAACTCCAAGTCATGCGTGGGATATCTCTGCTCATACTCCTTTAACTGTCTCGATGCATAGGCTATCACCTTACCAGCTTGCATCAGCATAAAGCCTAAACCCTGCCTAGAAGCATCACAATAAACCAAAAACTTCTCATTATATGTCGGCAGACTTAACACTAGCGCGGTGATCAGTCGCTGCTTCAACTCTTTGAAACTGTTCTTGCATCTGTCTGTCCAGACATACTTTGTCTTCTTCTTTGTCAATTCTATCAACGACGTAGCTATTCTGGAGAACCCCTCAACAAACCGCCGATAATATCCTACCAATCCCAGAAAACTCCTCACTTCAGGAACACTGCTCGGTCTAGGCTAATCTCTCACTGCCTCTATCTTACTTGGGTCAACTAGAATCCCCTCCTTACTGATGATATGGCCCAGAAACGTAACTTGCGGTAACCAGAACTCGCACTTGCTGTACTTAGCATATAACCTATGCTCCCTTAACCGCTGCAAAACCAACTGCAGATGCTGCTCATGCTCTGTCTCTGACTGAGAGTACATGCAGATAACATATGCATATCAAACACTTAGCATATAAACAGGCCATCAATAGGCAATACACATACGACCATGCCTTCCTAGGCACTTTACCAGGCCCTAGGTTTGTGGTCCACACCGTAAGGATATCCCAGGTATCCTTTAGGGTCTCGCCCTGGCAACTCGCACTTCGCGTGCTGAACGCTGCTCCCGGCCCCTTGTCGCACTAGGCCTTGCACTCCACGTGCTTAACGCCATTCTCGGCCCCTTCCCGTTCCCGGCCTTGTCGACCTCAGCCTTCGCCGTTCCCGACTCTTGCCGAACATTTACACATATGCATACATTGCATAATAAAGCAAATACTAAACATGAACAAACTCAATCAAAGGGCTACGCCCTGCAACACAATCATATAGGGCCCTGCTCTGCATACAAGCTCTACGGGAACATCAGTTTTCTTACCTGTGTCCCAAGCTTTTCAAGCACCGATGTCCCGAGCACAGTCTCCTAATCCGAGCCTCGCCAAAACCCTAGTCCTAATGCATTAACAATATTCAATCATCAAGTTCCAATCCATTTAATAACTTTGAGCCATAATTCTAATCCCCGGGACCTTGAATTCTATCAATCCGGGTGATAAAATCCATCCCGAGCCTTAACCTTTGAGTTCCCAAGCCTAAACCCACTTTAAAGCTCAAAATTGCACTAAGAGCCGCGGCCCCATAAAGCCATGCCACGACCCGCCCCCAAAACAATGAGCAACCCCAAATCAGGATAGGCGCCCTGCAGCCCAAGCTAGGGCATGCCGCGGCCCGCCCTCCTTCCTGGCCACCAACTTGCTTCAGAGGGCTGCGACTCAGCAAGAACAATGCTGCGGCCCGACCCTTCGAACCCAGAAAAATCCTCCATTTTTGTCACGAAAACCCATCCAATTAACCCTAAAATCAACCCAACAACTCAAGCTAGTCATCACATAAGCTCTACCATGCTTTCAGTAACAAAACCCAACTAAGAATTAGCTATAAACCTCATCAAATCTCAAGAATGATCCATCACCCAACACACATGCAAAACTCTATCATTTCAATAGAAAACCAGCTGCAATTCAACACAACTCAACATATTAAAAAACTTACCTTGAGCAGAAGTGATTCCCTAAATCAGTTCCCTAAGCTCCAAGCCTCTAGCTCCCAAAATCCCAGCTGAAATTCCTTAGTCCTTGATTAAATTCACAAAGACTTCCCCAAGCTTCCAAAGGAGAGAAGTCAACTTCAAGAGAGAGAGGAAGGAAAGAGTCAGTTTCTACAAGTTTCTGAGTGTTTCTTGAATTCTGTTTTATTTAACTTAAGCTTCTAAGGTTACCTCAAAGCTCAGGGTGCCAAAAACGTCCCTGAGGGAAAAATGGTAAATTTCCCCAATATTCCCTCCTAGACATTCTAACCTCAAATATATCTCAAAATATTTATTTCCATAACCTGATAACCCCATAAAACATCTAATACCCGAAATACCCCTCGACTCGTCCCGAGTTGGATTCTCAACCCCATTGTGACTTTCTGGCTAACAGCTCCCAAGGACTGTCTCGGATCGTGCTACACATATATATCACAAGTATATCGCATTTATGCCCTCAATGGGCTAAAATTTACAAACATTCCCCTAATATCCAAACGGGGCCCACATGCATATTTAATTCAGCTAAACATGCATCTCTAACCACATATTCACACAAATTCACATATTATAACAATAAATCACTTATTGCCCTACATGCACGCTAATCAAGGCCCTAAGCCTTATTAGAAAATTTGGGTTGTTACATCGTTCATATGCTGCATCGGACCATAGTTGAGTTTATTCATCACATAGTTTGTGGTGAATGACAGGAAAGCTAGAGAGATACTGTTGAGGATTAAGCCGACTTGAGTCTCCTCATCTATAATTGCTCCATGCAGTTCAGCTTCCTAAAAGTAGTTGGTCATCTAGATTAGGTGATCACGAACGTGCTGAGACGGCGCCATCCGAGCATTGACATATTTCTCGGTGGCCTCAAAACGGGTTTGCACAGACTTTGCACCGAACATGTCTTGGAGCTGATCCATGATTTCGTAGGTCGTCTCGACATTCTCCATCTTTGTCTTGAGAGTGTCGACCATACTAGTCAACATGTAGTTGCGTGCCTTGTTATTAGCCGTCTGCCAACACTCATATTTGTCTCTTACGAATTTGGTAGCTCTCTCAATTGGAACTTCCGGGGATTCCTCAGTCATGAAGAACTTGGCGTTGTCACCAATCAACACTATGTTGATATTTTGCTTCCACTTAAGGAAGTTTTCTCCAGTGAGTTTCTCCATAGAAAGTTGAGAAAGGATGGGAGTAGACACAACCATACTTAAAACTACAGGTTATCAATAAAATAGAGATCAATCACATTTGCTCAATAAAACTTCTATTCACTCTAATTTCCAAAAATAGCACACACATATACCATAAATATGTAAGATATGGAAAAAATTCCAAAATAATCATACCTCTATTTCTTTAGGTTTTTAACTATTCTATGATATCGTTGTCCCGATTGGCGAGAATAAAAAAACTATAATCAGTTAAACAGAGTTCTAAGCTCGTTTAATAGTGGACACCATTATTAACAACCTACTATTCGATCAAAATAAGAAAACAAAATCTCTTATTTGATGAGCTAGACCCACGATTTTGATAATCAATAGATTTAGTCCTAGTAGTCACCGTAGGGGTGAGTCTAGTATAATTTGACCTATAATTATCTATCTTTCGAAATCTAACCTTGTCAAAATAACTAATGAACACCTTCCATAGGGGGACGAATCAAAGCGTCTTGAGGCACCATTAAGCTATTGACCTTGTTAAACCAACGGTGGAGATCGAATATAATTCTTAAATAAGCTCATTATAAAAATTAAAATAGTATTTTTATTACTTTACGAAAATTAATGACTATGGTTCTCCAAAAAATTGTAATATAATTAAATTTTTAAAACCAAAGTCCTATAATTTTCTATTAATTCTAAAGTGTCACATTGAAACAAACTCAATTAAATTAGAATTAATTTGTTGCTAATAAATATTGAGGTTTAACTATTATAATGAACCTATACAATTAAGTCCAACTCAGGAAAATGAGCCATAACAATTGGGTTTGTATGGAGGAGTTCTGATTCCAGTATGTCGTTCCCACTACTAAGGCCCTCATACTTCCATACAAGGTCCAAAAGACAAGAATTTAATCATTCGTTTTATTAATTGTTATTAATTAGTTAGACCCACTATAGTCATGCAAAGCAAATAGGCCTTCACAAGTGGAACCACGCATAAGAGAGGATTTAAAATTTACATTTTCTAATGGGCCCAAATAAACCTATCATTTTATGAATTTTTTATTTAGCAAGATACATATATTAATCAAGCATATCGGCCACTATATGCGTCTAAGCCCAATTGCAAAAATACCACATATAGTGCAAACAGACATGTTATAATTGGATGTGCCTAGTCATGTTACTATATGAGCAAGTCTATGAATTTATGCAAAAATACCACAATTTATTTTATTTGCCAAAATACCACAATTAATTTTCTAGAATTTATCCAAAAATTTGAATTAATTAAATTTTTGCAAAAATAAATAGGTCAATTTAAATAAAATTTATCAACAATCAACTTAGTTTAGGTCATTTTGAAAAATATTAATTTAATTTAAATATGATTTATCAACAATTAACCAAAGTTAATTTAAATCCCATTTATTAAAAATTATTTTATTAATTGTGTACGCCCTAATATTCCACGGGCTATTAGCGAGCTGAGATATGGCATAATTATATCAGCCACGTGTATGCCATGTAGCCGGAGTTGCTGTTATCAGGTCTTATCTTTTTAGCTCGAGGTAGCCAAAAGTTTATTAAGATTACTTAAGAGCCGAGTCAGAGATATGAGGACCGCGGGTCAAGAAGGCATCCAGCTCGAGGCACGAGCTGGAGTTGGAAGTTGTGACCCTTTATAAATTCAACCACGCAATGTAAACGTGCATATATCAGACATCACATGTCTGATATATCCCTGAATTCTCGGACATGCAGCATGAACGTGCGTGTCCAGGCACCCACGACTGGGTTGGGTCATGCGGCCCATTATCCCCCTTACCTATTGATTAGACCACACTTCATTTGTCAGGTTTTAGGAATTAATCATGAATGTCACAGAAGTGACATGATGGGTAAGAAGGTCATGGGATGACCCCCCTTACCAACTCCCAGGTGCCCTCTCCTATAAATATGGAGACCCTGGGAGTTGCAAGGGGTTGTGTTCTATTGTGTATCAAAATAACCTATAAAGAATACCAAAAATATAGCAATAATATTGGCTGGTGGAGTAGAAGGATTTTAACCTTTGAACCACCTAAAAACGTATTCGTATCCTCAGTTCATTTTAAGATCATTCATCTGTTTCGGTTCATTACTTAGCACTAATCCCATTCTCTTATTTTTTTAATTACCTGTTGGCGAAGAACTGCGTCAACAGTTTGGTGCTTTCATTGAGAGCTTATTAAATTGGTGCTATCGCGAATACCCAACCATAGTGATCACTCGCTCGAGACACAGTAATGAGGCGGACCAACATGATGGGCAGGAGGCCCACCATGCCGCCATCTCCGGTGAGCAAAACCTTGAAGTTTAGCAGTGGCCGGGCAAGCAGCCAATAGGCCAGGATGACACTGGAAGTTCGGCACCCCGGCCACCTAATCCAAACCCGAATTTTTACACGGCGGTAGAAATGGAGAATGCTCAGCTGAGGAGTCAGCTGGCGAAAGCTAACCAGTAGATTAAGGAGGTGTTGGCCCGACTACCCCCTCTTACGACCGCCGCTAATGTCGGAAAGAGGCAAGGCGTGACTCATAAGTCTCGCCGGGGTAATCAATCCAGGCCTAGCTGGTCGGTCAGACCCCCGACATCCAACTCTACTCCCTCATCGCACCGCCGAGAGATAACCTTCGAAGAACTACACAGGGCCGAGCAACAGTATAGTCGATCGGTCCGAACTTCAACTCCCAGCTCACTACCAGCCTCGAGCGCACCCAGGAGGGCTCGAGGGAATTCTAGAAGGAGATCCGGGGAGGGCTCACAGCGACAGCCCGTCCCGACCAGCCGTCCTGCTCCCCGCTCAGATCGCCAGGCGCAGGACCCGTAAGTTGGCAGGGCCGAGAGGCCCCTACCTAACCTGATCCGCCCTGACGGGACTAGGATTGTGTCCCCGGTCAGGCATCCTCCTTCACCGATAAGGTATCTATCTACTCCTCGGCCTGTCCGAGATATCCCAGCTTATGGGAGCAGCAGGAGAAATCCACCATCCGCAGGACCTTCCCATCGTGGTAGGGCGCCTAGAGAAGTCCCGGATCCTCAGCCCCAAAGGCGGGCTCCAAGCTTCTCTAACGGGAGCTACTGGACTGGAAGCCACCGAAGTGACCTTTCTGGCGGAGACCTGCACCAACGCCTAAGCTCGGCGCAAAGTCCTCGAGCCACCCCGAGGAGCGACCTCCAAGATCGTCTTAACTCCCAAAGGGGAGACCCAGTAGGAAATGGCAGCCGTGCTCGCCCAAGGGAAGACCTGCCCGAGGTGCGCAATAGCGGGAATGTCCCATATAACCTATCTCAAGAGAGGAGGGACAATAACCCGCCAAACGTGTACAATGGATCCGGAGCTGTTGAACAGCCCTGAAACAACCAAGGAAATCAGGACAAAACCCTTGAGCGCCTGGCTCAGATGGAGGAACTAATGAGGAAGCTCCTATCAGAAAAATAAAAAGACGAATATGATTCAGGGGACGAACTTGAGCTCTTCGCCCCCAACATAGCAGCAACGGCATACCCGCCCGGTTTCCGTATGCCGCACTTGTCCAAATTCAACGGAGACGGAGACCTGTCAGATCATCTGGGTATGTTCAATACCCTAATGATGGCCCACAACATTGGTCTCGAGCTGAGGTGTTTAATATTTCCCTCCACATTGACTGGGCCGACAAGGCAGTGGTTCAAACAAAGCAAGAGACAGTCAATCAGCTCCTAGAAGACTTTCTCCGCTGACTTCAAGAGAGCATTCCGAGCCTTCCAGGCTGCCCATGTCAAGGCCGAATCCCTGGCCAACGTAAGGCAGAAACCTGACGAGCCTTTGAAGGCTTACCTGAGCAGGTTCGCGAACGTCGCTGCTCGGGCCAGAGACGCAGATGACAGCTCCAAGCTCATGGCTTTGAGAACTGGAATCCTCGTCGGAGGGGGAATCTGGAATGAGATACAAAGGAAGGGAGTCAGCTCTATAAACGAATTCCTGAATAGGGCCCAGGGGTGGATCAACTTGGAGGAGGCCCAAGTCTCAACTGCAGGAACCATTCAGGTCCCTGAGCAGCCCGCTGGAGTGGGAACGGAGGTTGTAACAATGACCCAGAACGTTACACAGAATAACCAGTTTGGTGGAGGCAAGAGAAAGGGAAATGGCGAGGGCAACCAGCACGACCCAAAGAAGAATAAGTCCGTGGAAAAGTTTAAGCCGGTCTACGCGACTTATACGGAGCTCACCCACTCTAGGGAGAACATCTTCCTAGCAAACTCTGCTCGCCTCCCATAGAAGAAGCCGGAGCCGTTAAAGCACCAGAAGGGGAAGCGAGACCCCTCCAAGTTTTGTCAGTTCCACAACGACGTTGGCCACAATACCGATGACTGTAGACACTTGAAGGACAAGATAGAGACTCTCATCCGAGCCGGTCCCTTGGCTCAATACGCGCGGAACAGAGTTCCCGCAGCCCGTCCGGCTCCGGAAGTCCCGGTCACTCAGCCCGAGTCTCGGGTAGATCAAGACGTCTCTCCTCTAGTGATAGGAGGAGAGATCTCCATAATCTCTGGAGGTCCTCACTTGACTGGCACGAGAAGAGGTGCCCAAAAGAGGTACGTCAATGAACTTAAGGCTCATAATGGAGTAGAGTTCGTCCCCGAGCAACATCTGCCAAAGCAGCAGCGATTGGAAAGGCAGCCAATCATTTTTACTGAAGAAGATGCCAGCCACGTTCAGTTCCCTCATAACGACCCTCTGGTCGTAGCAGTGCAACTCGCTAATTGGAGGGTTAGGAGAGTGATGACCGACAATGGGAGCTCAGTAAACCTTCTATTCCGGTCCATGCTGGAGAAGATGGGTTTGTCTGTCGCCGAGCTGAAGGTGACCCCCATGATGCTTTATGGTTTCTCTGGAGAAGGATCAGCGGCTATAGGGACGATTGAGCTGGTGATCACCTTAGGAGAGGGACCTCGGACAGTCTCAAAACTCCTTGAATTCGTGGTCATCGACTGTCCTGCCGCATACAATGCCATTTTGGGTCGACCTACACTTATAGCTTTTGAAGCCATTACCTCCATCCGCCATCTCGCATTGAAATTCCCTTCTTCCACAGGGATATGCACCGTCCGTGGCGATCAGCTTGCTGCCAGGGAATGCTACAACATTTCCATGAAGGGAAAACTAAAACCTGGGCAGTTAACAATGGTTGTCCAAGGTGAAGAAGAGGAATCTCAAGAACCTTTGTGTTATCCCAAAAATCAGAAAGTGAATGACATGGCAGGCATTAATTACACGTGGCTGACACCTGGCAAAATCTGTGTTCGTCTATCGACCAGGAAGACATCCAGTATCATGCGATCGGTTTCTTCATACGACCAGCCTGGTCATATGCACATTATATACGGAGGAAATCTTAGGCGGTTATGATGGAATCCGAAATTATCTCCCATGATTTCCTGAGTATCCGATTATTTAGGAAAAAATATCTGTAACAAATCAATGTAAATCTTCCCTGAGCTTATAAATAGGATAAGAGGGCTCAGGGAAGGAGGATGGGATTTTTTCTTTTGAGCAAAAGAGGTCATTTGAGATTAGAGAGAGATTACACTAGAATAATTGTATTTTCTTCTTCAGAGGTTAGTGAAACTCATTGAACCCCAGTTCTTTGATCACTCCTTTGGATCTTATTTCAATAACAATTCAAGTAAACGTAGGTTATTACCAAATCCTGGGGCCGAACCACTATAAAATCTTGTGTCTTTAGTATTTTCGTCATCACTTTCTTTTCAACGTTTTTATCCACGTCAAGCATATTTTGACTCCGTGTCAGTTGGCCAAAATCTGGATCAACATTCTGGTGCTTTCATTGAGAGCTTGATATAGCATCGTTGAAAAAACCAATGGCGAAAACTACCAGGAAAACTGGACAGGCAGCCGGCGCTGCACCATCTAACCCGCCTCCTCCTCCTTCTGCAAACGTGGCTGAAGATGAGCCACATTTGGATTTCGATGAAGAAGAAATGGACGATGCGACACTGAAGAGTACCCTAGGGGAACTGCATGAAGAGCTGGCCAATCTGAGGGCCAGCCAAGAAGGTGCCGCCGAAATCATGGCGTGGCAGCAGCAGGAAATCGAGCGGCAGTGCCTAGAGCTGAGTGAAAGGCAGGCGGAGATGGATCGTCGCTAGAGGGAGGGCATGGCAGCCCTCGAGGCAGACTTACAATTGGCTAGGAATCATGCTGCACCTGTCTCGCAACCTGATCAACTCGCAAATGGGCCACCCCACAGGGGTCCCAATCCTAGCCCGCCTGTCCAGCCCTCGAGCCCACAAAGGCCCGAGCAGCCACAGGTGCCCCATGACAATGTCCCGCTGATGGACCCTGAGGAGCAGCCTCCATCCCAAGCTGGTCACCGCAATCCCCCGCAGCAAAGGCAGAATAGGAACGAGCAGCAGCCTCGTAGTCCTAGACGCCATAGGGGCGATGAGCCAAACCTTCCGAACATAGGACAACATCCTCCTGGTAACAGGAGGAACTCAGAGTTAGGCTCTACGGTCCGAGGCCCCCCACGGCATGATAATGCACGGGGACCTAACGACCAACGCAGACCGCCCTCTAACGCTCGAGAGGTTCCAGCCCGGGAGGGCCATCGAGGGAATAGCCGATCCCACCATAGCCAATCAAGATTTAGAGATGGCCATGGTTATAACAAAGCCGACTCAGGCAGAGGGAATGCCGGATGGAGAAATGAAGAAAGAGGTGGAGGCAGAATTCAGCCACCTCAGAATGACCAACCCGACAGACGGGACGTTGGGGGGCAGCCCAGACAAAATAATGTCTTCAACCGGCTCGGAGCTAGCGAGCAGCGGAGAAGAGATGAGGACTTGAGAGATGTACTCAATGATTGCCGCGAGCAGCACGGCGAGTACGTCCCCCCAGCAGCAGAGACCCCGACGATTCCTAGCGCCGTGCAGGCCCAGATAGATGCCCTCTACCAGGTAGTACAGCAGCTGGTCGGGCGAAGAACATCTTATATCGACCATGATAAGAGAAAAGGTACTCCTTTCATCCAGAGGATAGCCATGGCAGAGACTCCTAGCAAGTTTAAGATGCCTACGCTTCCAAACTTTGACGGGTATGGTGACCCAATATCTCAACAAGTTTGAGATACAAATGGACATTCAGAAAGTGTCTGAAGACGTTCGGTGCAGGATCTTCCCTGCAACACTTTCTGACGCTACACAGGAGTGGTTTTTTTAAATTCCCTCCCGCAAGTATAATTTCCTGGGAAATGTTCGTGAGAGATTTTTACGGGCAGTTCTACACGGGTCGCGTGCACCCCACCGAGGCAAATCAGCTGGTCGAGATACGCCAACAAAATGGAGAATCGCTGAAAGACTACGTTCAGCGTTTTATGCGAGCAGCCGCCAGAGCAAAAACGGTGGGTGATGAAGGCAAAATGATGGCCATAACGGCAGGAGTTAAGCGCCGTACCCCTCTCTGGGAGAGCCTCAGGAAGCATGGGGTTAGAACTACCCAGGAATTCTTAGATCGAGCTGATCGCTACATCAAGCTCGAAGACGCCATCGCCAATGAAGGAAAGCCCCCAGGCAAAGATAAGGAGCGTGGCCAGAACAACTACCTGAAGTCCTATGGTCGTATAGAACTTCTCACCGAACAGCGACATGTCATACTCCGTTTTCCTTAGCATACAGATATGAAGCCATGTTTCCAGTCGAGTTAGATCCGCCCTCGCATCGACGAATTACATACGACCAGGATCAAAACAGCCAATTGATGATGGAGTCCCTAGACTCAATAGAAGAAAAACGAGAGAAAGCCCAACTCCGAGTAGCTGCGTACCAGCAAAAAGTCGCCCGGTACTTTAATTCAAAAGTAAAAGAAAGAAAATTCAACGTCGGAGATCTGGTGCTACGACGAGTTTTTTTGAATACCCGCGACCCCACTACTGGAGTACTCGGACCAAATTGGGAAGGACCGTACCAGATCGAAGAAGTCCTTCACCCGGGCACCTATAAACTTGCACGCTTAAATGGAGATCTCGTTCCACGCTACTGGAATGGAGAACACCTGTGCAAGTACTACCAATGAACAGTCCTTCTTAAAGGACTGGCTTGTATTAATTCTTACTTTTTACAAGTTTCAAAAAAGGGTTAGCCACGTTGTATGGCTAATCGCTTATAAGTGTAAGATCTTTTTTAATATCCCTCGTACAAACATGTTTAGTCCATTTTAATACGAGATTATAAGGGACTGTGCGCAGCCAGTCATTCTTGCCAACTTTTGTAAATTTATTTTTACAAGTATTTGTTCATTACGTGTGTTGTTTTGCTGTATTACAAGTGTTGAATTCTATTACGAGCAGCAATGTTCGAACAGGTCGTGGTCAAGGCAAGTGACCAAGGACCAAAGTTCCTCGATCACTTGGGGGGCATATAAGGTACATCGATAGCAAAGCGTACCATAAGGTATGTAAACACATGAACAAAATAAGTGAAAGCATGCTACGGTACTTAGAGCATTTTTCAAAATTTATGTTTTGAAAAATCAAAATAAAGTACTATGCTTAGTTCGGTCATGCGAACGGGTATTATAATAAAAGAAGCATTATAATATCAATAAAGCAATCACTTACACCGCGAGCATTAGTGCTCGGATGTAAATATGTCATTAAAAGGAAAAATCTTTTACACCGCGAGCAGAGCTGCTCGGATGTAATTGTTCAAGTGTAAGTAAAAAGCTGCCCTCGCAGCAATCAAAAATAAAATTGTCTTTACAAGTAGGCCCGTGGGCCATAAAAACTGTGGGAGATAAAAAGAGAATTACTAGGGAGCAGGAGGGTCTTCTGGACGAGGAGCGCTCTTGTCAGCCGGAGGATCAGCCTTAACGTCAGCAGCGGGGTCTTGGCCTTTACTCTCTCCTCTGCCTCCAGCCGAGCAGTGCACTGCGCCATTAGCGTCATTTGCAACTTCTCGGAGAGGTAGTTAATTTTGGCCCCCCAGTTGTGTTTCCTCGTAGAAACTGAGGAAGGCGGCTTCCTTGTACTTCTTCAGATTTCTGGCCCCATCCTCCTCGAGCTCCTAAATGCGCCCTTCAAGCTCCTGAACGTGCCCTTCAAGCTCCTGCACCCGTCCCTTGAGCCTCTTTGTCTCCTCCCTGCTGCCAGTCAAGTCAAGCATGGCCTGCTTACACTCTTGGGTGTTGAGTACAACACTTTCCCTCCATTTATTCTGCTCCTCGTTGGCTTTCTTCAAGGCCCCTTGAATCTCCTGAAGCTCCTGGGTGAGAGTGGCTTGGTCCTTGCATAGTTGCTCGTTCAGCTTGGACAGCTCCTTGTTCTCCACAAGCAGCTTATTGTTATCCTCGAGCAGCCTAGTGTTATCAGCCTCGAGCGCTTGCTTGGCCTGGGCCAGCCTGGAGTCGAAGTTATTCTCTCGAGAGACCATTGCCCCAGCACGGCGCCAGCTAGCAGTCAAAGACAAAAACCCCTGAGGAAAAAATGAGAGTTAGGAACGGGAGTTTAGCATAAACGACAAAGTAGCAAAAGACGACTTACGTTGGCTATCTCATTCAGCCCTCTGTTGATGATCTTGTCGATTTCCATAGTGGCAGTGTCATCGATGGCGGTCTGGCTGCGTTTGTGCTTCGAGAGCCGATATATTCTCTCCCTGGCCATGCCAACTATGTGGCTGGACAGGGAGCCTTCAGACAAGTGGTCCAAAGTCTCTTTGTCTGCGGCCTTTGAGGAGGGTCGTGGATTGACGGGCTCGGGGGTCGTCTGCTCGGAGGGGGGCGGAGGTGGTAAGTCCTCCTTGGAAGGGGTTGTGGCAGGAGCCTCTTCTATCCGGACCTTCTTTGAAGGGGTCTTGCTACTTTCCCCTCGAGCCCTTTTAATGTCCTTCTTCGGGACAGAAGATTCAGTGGCAGCTTGATAGTGATCAAAGAAGTCCCCGGAGTCCATACCTGCACGAAGAGAAACAATTCAGACGATGAGATTAAAGGGTCGCGAGAAAACAAAGATTAGAGTAGAAGGATTACAAAAGTAAGGTACCCGAGCTACACCTACTGGTCGGAACATTATCTACTGAACTACCTAGTTCCTGGAAGAAATCTGAATTTAAAGAAGGGGCGTTCATAAAGTTTCCATCCCCATCAAATAGATGGGAAGGTATTGGCAGATTATTCAAAAACGAGAATGATGAACCGTTTACATCCGACGAGTCGTCACATAGTTCGGCAGGCTCAGCAGCCTTTTGTTTCCCCTTGCCCTTAGGGACCGATGATTCAGCTGCTCGATGGGGAACAGCAGGTTCCCTGATTGTAACCCCAGTTGGCCTCCTCCGAGGAGGGGATTCCTGGGGTTGCTACTCGGGTTCCTGCTCAGGTTCCACATCGGCATTGACACCACCCGCCACGGGTTCATTAGTCGCAGGTTGAGGGCCCCGAAGGCCAGCCAACCTAAGGTTAGCCTCATTAATTAAGTTCTTAACACTCTTAGCAGCACTTGGCATGCTGGCTAAGAGTGCTGCCCTCGACTCCATTCCTGGAGTGGGGGTCGGACGTAACCATGGACCTGGAACACATTGGAACAACGAGGTATTATGACAAGAAAAAATCAAAGTACAGAAACTACTGGTTCAAGGATTATTATTCTCTTTACCTCCTCGAGTGAAGGCCAGATTTTTCGCGGCAATGTCAGGCGTAAGGAAGTACTCTTGATGGTACTTCCCCACGTTGGAGATGTGAGTGGTGTCAGACAGAAAGGTGCGTCCGGTCTCCTGGTGGCAGAAATGAAAGAACCCCGTACCGTTCTGGTTGGGGTTAGACTTAAGGTCGAACAGGAAATTGACCTCATGAGGAGAAGGAGCTGGCCATTTCTTGAGCTTATAAAGGATATAGAGCGCGGTCAACATCCTATACCCATTTGGGGTGATTTGAAAAGGGGCCACCCCGAAGTAGTTTGCCACCCCTTGAAAGAACGAATGAAGAGGCAGGGTGGCGCCCTCCTCGATATGGTATCTCGACCAGGCGCTATAAGCCCCTCCTGGCAGGTTGGCTCGCTGGTCGATGGAAGGTCTGACCAGGGTCACCCCCATCAGATTGTATTTGTTTAAGTAGTTGGCGATCATACAAATGGTCACCGAACTTGGAGAAATGACGTGCCACTCGACAGCCGGCTGGTCGGCATGACGAGGACGGGCACGCCTCTGAACTTCGGTTTCAGGAGGGAATTCACCTCGACCACTGGTCGAGGGGGCATCAGCAGAAGGCTGACTTGGAGAGTCAAGGTTGCGTCTTTTTCTAGCTTTGGTTTTAGTTCTGGCCATTTTCTGGTTGGGAACTGGTGGAGGATTTGGGCTAGGATGTGAAAAGGGGATTTCTGGAATCAATATGTGTGGATTCTCTTCACCTTCGAGCAGTTGGGCCAAGAGTTCGTCTTCAATAGGTCTTTCTCCCCCCCAAGGGTCTTGCATATGAACTGCAAACAGACAATGGAGGAGATAAGACACAATCCGCAAAGTAGTGTGGAAGATTGGAATAACATTGCTCGTGCCTAGATAACCAGCAGCATCCTAATCCTACGCTAATTTCAACGCGGGTAGTTTGAAAAACAGGTAAAAACAAAAAGGAAAGTAAACTGTTTTCTGAAAAGAGAACTCTTTTGACTCCTGAAGGGCGGGAAATTTTTTTGGTTTTTTCACCTTGCTTAAAGGTTGAATCTTTCGTCAACCTAACGTCCTGAACCAGAGATCCTAACTATCAAACTATAGTCCTGACCAACACAAAGCATAAAAATGCACTTTTACCAAGCAATAGGCGGTTTATACCAAAAAACCCTTAAAAACATACTCAAGAACACAGAGGTCGCAGAGTATAAAAACGGCATGCATGGCGTAATAAAGAGCTTAAAGAATGGAATTCTTACCTGGGCGAAGATGGAAGATTCGGAAGAAGATGAAAACTCAAACTGGAAGACCTTTGGCTAAGCGTCAGACTGGTTTTCGAAGCTCTAAACTCTGGTGCAAGTTCTTGAAAATTTTGGTAAAGATGGTGAGTAAAAATTTCTTAAAGGGGAAGAAAAGCCTACTTATAGGGATCGAAGGGATAGCCAAAAGGCAGTAATTATCACTTCCCACTTTCGAAACATGGGAAAGTGTATAAGCCGTCAAATTGCCTTTTTGGAAACTGAAAAGGCTTGATTAGACATAATTATGTCACAGTTTTCGAAAAATGCACGGGGACTCTGACAGACATCATGGGAATGTGAACGGCTATTCCTTTAAGTTTCTTTATTGCTAGTCGCACTAACAAACTTGGGGGGGCAAATGTTATCCCAAAAATCAGAAAGTGAATGACATGGCAGGCATTAATTACACGTGGCTGACACCTGGCAGAATCTGTGTTCATCTATTGACCACGAAGACATCCAGTATCATGCGATCGGTTTCTTCATACGACCAGCATGGTCGTATGCACATTATACACGGAGGAAATCTTAGGCGGTTATGATGGAATCCGAAATTATCTCCCATGATTTCCTGAGTATCCAATTATTTAGGAAAGAATATCTGTAACAAATCAATGTAAATCTTCCCTGAGCTTATAAATAGGATAAGAGGGCTCAGGGAAGGAGGATGGGATTTTTTCTTTTGAGCAAAAGAGGTCATTTGAGATTAGAGAGAGATTACACTAGAATAATTGTATTTTCTTCTTTAGAGGTTAGTGAAACTCATTGAACCCCAGTTCTTTGATCTCTCCTTTGGATCTTATTTCAATAACAATTCAAGTGGACGTAGGTTATTACCAAATCCTGGGGCCGAACCACTATAAAATCTTGTGTCTTTAGTATTTTCGTCATCACTTTCTTTTCAACGTTTTTATCCACGTCAAGCATATTTTGACTCCGTGTCAGTTGGCCAAAATCTAGGTCAACACTTTGCCTAATCCTGAGATTGAAAAACCTCTGAGCGCCGAAGGGGAAAATATCATCCTAGGTGAGGATATTGATCCCCGAATAAGCGAGGATAGGTCCGAGCTCCAAGCCATTGAAGAGCTCGAGGAAGTAAATATCGATCCACAGAATCCCTCATGGATGGTTAAGCTCGGGAAAAACCTCTGTGGCGAGAGGAAGGCGGAGCTAGTCAAGTTCCTGTAGGAGAACCTGGATGTGTTTGCATGGTCACACGAGAACATGGTGGGAATCAGTCCAAACGTCATCATGCACACCCTTCATTTGGATAAGAGCGTTCCTGCAAAGTCTCAGAAACAGAGGCATCTGGGAACGACTCGGGCTGAAGCCCTAGAAGAAGAAGTAGCCCGGCTCAAGAAATGCGGCTTTATCTGTGAGGCCAAGTTTCCGATTTGGGTCACTAATCCTGTGCTGGTCCCGAAGCCCAACAGGAAATGGCGGACTTGCATCGACTTCTCCGATCTGAATAAAGCATGCCCCAAAGACTGTTTTCCCTAGCCAAGGATCGACCAATTGGTGGACGCCACGACAGGGCACGAGCTCATGTCCTTTATGGACGCGTACTCAGGCTATAATCATATCGCCATGAATTCGGCAGACCAGGAACATACTAGCTTCATGACCCCAACTAATGTCTATTGTTACAAAGTCATGCCGTTCAGACTGAAGAACGCCGGTGCTACATACCAGAGATTGGTGAATAGAATGTTTGCCAACCAGATCGAGAAAAACATGGAAGTGTACGTTGATGACATGCTGGTCAAGTCAAAGACTGCCAATAACCATGTTTCCGGCCTGGAGGAATGCTTCAAGATACTAAGGGAGTACGGCATGAGGCTTAACCCACAGAAGTGCACTTTTGGGGTCGCGTCTGGAAAATTCCTTGGTTTCATTGTCAAAACTAGAGGAATCGAGGCGAACCCCGATAAGATCAAGTCACTGCTCGAGCTTCCCTCACCTAGGTCGCGAAAAGACGTCCAAGGTTTGACAGGAAGGGTGGCAGCCCTTTATCGGTTTATTTCAAAATCCACCGACAAGTGCCTGCCATTCTATAACCTGCTCCGAGGGAATAAGAAGTTCGAGTGGACAGAGGAGTGTGAGAGTGCTTTCCTCGACCTGAAGGCACATCTGGCCGAGCTGCCCGTATTGTCCAAACCAAAGGCAGAAGAGCCTCTTTTCCTTTACCTAGCTGTCACAGAAGATGCAGCTAGTGCTGTATTGGTCCGAGAAGAAGATCGGGTTCAAAAACCAGTCTATTACATCAGCAAGAGACTTCTCGGGGCCGAGTCCAGATACCCGTTGATGGAAAAGATGGCATTCTATCTTATCACGGCCTCCCGAAAGCTCAGGCCGTATTTTCAATCCCACTCAATACACGTCATAACTGATCAACCTTTAAGGCAGGTTGTGCATAAACCTGAAGCATTGGGACGCCTGTTGAAGTGGGTTATCGAGCTCAGTAAGTTCGAGATTTTTTACACCCCACGAACTACAATAAAAAGTCAGGCCCTAGCCGATTTTGTGGCAGAGTGCACAGGATTCAAAGAAGATCCTGTGGAAGAGTCACCCCAGGTCACCTCGACCCGGACGTCATGGAAGATCTTCGTGGATGGCTCATCTAATGAGAACGGCTCTGGGCTGAAATCATTTTGATACCCCCAGAAGGGCATAGATTCCACTCGGCGCTGAGATTCAGATTCAAGGCCTCCAACAACGAGGCCGAATATGAAGCTCTGCTGGCCAGGCTAAGGGTAGCCTAGGAGCTGAAGGCCAGCTCCGTTCAATGCTTCAGTGATTCCCAGCTCATGGTAAACCAGGTGCTAGGTGAATATCAAGCACGGGGAGCCAAGATGGCTGCTTACCTGGCCAAGGTAAAAATCGAACTGTCCGCATTTGAACGAGGCTCGATTGAGCAGATACCTCAAGAGCAAAACGCTAACGCAGACGCCCTCGCCAAGCTCGCTACCTCCAGGGAGACGGAGGCTTTGGGGTTAGTACCAGTAGAGTTCTTGGAGAAACCAAGTATAGAAGAGGTCGGGGTGGAGGTCGAGATGATCGATGCCAGACCGACCTGGATGACCCCCATCCTCGAGTATCTCACCGAAGGAAAGTTACCCGAGGGGCGTAATGACGCACGGCGGGTACTATACCAGGCTCCAAGGTATACGATAGTAGATGGGGTGCTGTACCGGAGTGGGCACTCCCTACCCCTCCTACGATGTGTTCTGCCAGGAAAAACAAAGACCATCTTGCAGGAGGTGCACGAGGGTTTTTGCGGGGACCACACTGGGGGGCAAAGCTTGGCCCTGAAAGTCTTAAGGCAAGGGTATTACTGGCCCACTCTATCAAAGGAATCGATCTCGTACGTCAAGAAATGTGACAAGTGCCAGCGATTCGCCACGATTGCCTGAGCTTCCCCAGTCGAGCTGAAGATGATCTCGTCCCCCTGGCCATTCGCGGTTTGGGGAATCGACCTGGTTGGCGCCCTCCCTACTAGAAAGGGTGGGGTCCGTTACGCGGTGGTGGCTATCGATTACTTCACCAAGTGGGCTGAGGCGGAACCTTTGGCCACGATCACTTCCAAGAAAGTCCTCGACTTCGTGGTAAAAAGCATTATCTGCCGGTTCGGGCTGCCAAAGAAAATCGTATCCGACAACGGGACTCAGTTCGACAGCGACCTCTTCACCGAATTTTGTGAAAGGTACGGCATTGTGAAGAGCTTCTCCTCCGTGGCCTATCCCCAGGCAAATGGCCAGGTCGAGGCTGTCAATAAGACGCTAAAGGCGAGCCTTAAGAAGAGGCTGGACGAAGCCAAGGGGGTCTGGCCGGAACAGCTCCCCCAGGTACTGTGGGCATACCGGACCTCGCATCGGACTCCTACGGGTCATACTCCTTTCTCCCTGACTTTTGGGAGTGAGGCAGTCCTTCCTGTCGAGATAAAGGTATCTTCGCATAGAGTCCAGGCGTATGACCAGGACCGCAACCATGAATTACTTTGCACGTCCCTCGACCTGATTGAGGAAAAATGAGAAGATTCGCAGCTCCAGCTCGCGCATTACCAGCAAAAAATCACTCGTTATTTCAACTCAAAGATAAAAAAATGCGCCTTTAGCATCGGGGACCTGGTCCTCAGGAGAGTCTTCTTAGCTGGTAAGGATCCCAAAGATGGAGTATTGGGACCGAACTGGGAAGGGCCATATCAAATCACCGAGGTCATAAAGGAAGGAACTTACAAATTAGCTCAGCTCAATGGAGAAGCAGTCCCGCGAACTTGGAATGCCATTCATTTGAAGAAATATTATCAGTAACACCCTTGTGAGGCTTACTCAGAAAGGCCATTTTTCTTAAGCAATGAGAATTAAGTCTTTTTTCATTGTTGTGTATATTTGCGGATGTAATCTCAAGTAACCACGAAAGACCCTTTCCTAATTACTTGGGGGGCATATGGTGCCTGGATACAACCAGGTCGCCCTAAAAGACTTAGAAGTTAATTAAAATTGATTGATCGTTGTTTTTCTTAAAAAGCATGAGATATTGATAGAAATTAACGCCAATTAAGTTTTCAAACTAACGTCCTGGATATAACCAGGTCCTAAAACTTAGAAGTTAATTCAAATTGATTGATCGTTGTTTTTCTTAAAAAGCACGAGATATTGATAAAAATTAACGCCAACTAAGTTTTCAAACTAACGTCCTGGATATAACCAAGTCCTAAAACTTAGAAGTTAATTCAAATTGATTGATCGTTGTTTTTCTTAAAAAGCACGAGATATTAATCAAGAATTAGCGCGAACTGAGTTTTCAAAGCAATGTCCCGGGTGCAACCAGGACTTATCTTAGAAGTTGGCTCAAAATTGGTTATGTTTTTTCCTAGAAAAGCATAGAATGTCAATCGCAGCACCAACAAAAACTAAGGCCTGCCAAAATGCATAAAGGTAAAGTGATGCAAATCAGTTAAAAGCAAAAGAGCTGGTAAAACCAATTGTCTCGAGGTTAGAGAGCCTCATACAAAGTTACAAAAAAAAATGTATACAAAGGATAAAAAGAAAATAAGTCCTAGGCCTCGCTAGGCTACTCCGATGAGGTCACCACCTCGCCCTCCTGCTCGGCAGCTGCGGAGTTCTCCCCAGTCTCGGATGGTGCCTCGTGCTGAAGGCGAGCTTTGAACTTCTCCAGAAAGCTCTCCCAGGCATCCGCCCCCATGAAGGAGAAGTCACCATCTGGGTTATAAACCCAGCAATGGTACAGCATAGCCTCCATGGAGGAGCTGGAGGCTGCCCTCTCCGTCGCCAGGGCGGCCTTGGCCTCCTCGGCCTCAGCCTTCGCAGCGTCCAGTGCGGCCCGAGCAGCCCTGGTGTAACGCCCTACTACCTTAGAGCCGTTACTAAGTGAGTTTAAAACACAACTGTGCAACTAACTGACTCTACGAGGTTTTCAAAGACCAAAGTGTGACTAACTGGAAGTTAAGGCTGTAATCTTTGAAAATATTTAGTTTCATTAAAAACTTTAAGTATCAACATCTGGGATCCCAAAAATAAGGTTTACAAAGTATTTACAACTCAAAAATAGATTTACACTTGATTGACTATCAAAAGAACAAGTTAATACAGCCATATTCAAAATGCCCCCAACCAAAGCAGTCAGGCAGGCCGAACATGTACGCGCCGCCCCCACGCTCTCCATACTCATGGCTGGTTGACTGACCCCTTGCTTTTACCTGCAACACGGAGCACCCGTGAGCCGAAGCCCAGCAAGAAAACTCAAACAGTACATAACATATGCATATATTATACCAGCATATAATCCATTGATAAACAGGAAAACCATCAGACTGTACAAACACGGCCATGCCGCCCCAGAGGCCTAACCCAAGCCTGGGGTCTCGGTCCTTACCGTAAGGATAACTCATGTATCCATTGGGTCCCACCCTGACTATAAGCATCCCATGTGCTAGGTGTTACTTCCGGCCCCACGGCCGTTCTCAGCCTTCGCCGCTCTCGGCCTTAGCCGTTCATTTGATTATAATCACACATATAGTACATCTCGAAATAATATTTCAATCATATGATAATTCATTTAAGGTTATACATTAGCACATAATACAATCTAGGGCCATGCCCTGCAATAACACTATGGGCCCATGCCCTGTTCTCGAGTGCTACAGTTTTCTTACCTGTATCCCGAGCTACAACCTCCCCAAATCATCCCAAACAAATACCTAAACCCCAAGATCAATTTAAAACTTCATATGAACCATCTAACAACCTATAGACACTAGAATCAAGATCAAAACACCATTACACCCAAAATCCACCCTTTGATTTCTAATTTCAGCAAACTCAAACCAAAACTTTAAAATGCTTAACTCATGCTTTAGATTTCTCAAATCAAAACAGAAACCAAACTTAAATGTGCATAAAATCCTTACCTCAAGTGGAGAATTCACCCAAAAGCTTCCTTGATCTCCTCCTAAACTCCCACTTCAGCCCCTTCTACACTTCTTCTTCTTTTTCTTTCTTCTAGTTTTTCTTCTCTTCAATTTTTATCAAAACCATCAAATGACCCAATGCCCAAACCGTGTACCCCAAAAACCCAGCTGAAAATTGTCTAAATCCCTTGCCAAAAGACCATTTTACCCCTTCCTAATAATCCTTCCTAACTAAACCTTAAAGGGCACTCTTGTCCTTTCACTTCTATTTCAATTCTACCATTTTCCATCTAAAACTTGTTACTCAAAGCAGTTACAAATGGTTACACAGGTTACTCAATCGCCAATAACTATAACCTTTAGTTCTCAATTCAACTTACAAAATTCCTAAAGTACCCCTAGGCTCCTCCCGAGCCGGGTACAAAATCCCGTTGTGACTTTTAGACTAATTAGCTCACTAGGACCGTCTCGACACGTGCATCACAATAAAAACACCACACTCACATGGCACAAATCACATAATACAATTATCACATTTATTCCCTCAACGGGCTAAAATTACCAGTTTACCCCTAACATACAAACGGGGCTCACATGCATCTGTATACAACCTAATCATGCATTCTAATCACATATTCAATCAAATTCATATAATATCATGTCAATTTACTTATTTCCCTCCAGGAATGCTTAAACAAGGTCTTAAAACTTATTAGCAACTTGGGGTGTTACACCTGGCCTCCTCGAGCTCAGTCCTCGTTGCAGCTAGCGCGGCCTTGGTAGCCTCGGCCTCCTGCAGCTTAGGCTGGGACGCTTCCAGCTCGGCCTGTGCGGTTGCCAGGGGATCCTTAGCCTCCTGCGCCTATTTCTTGGCAGTCTCCAAGGTGGCCAGGACAGTCTGGTGTTCCCTCCTCATGTCTTCAAGCCTGGCCTAAGATCGGGATATGCTCTGGTGGAGAGCCAGGGCACCCTGCAAGGCCAAAAGATGATAAGGCAACTGCCTTAGATAAAAAACAACAACAAATAAACATGTGATGCATAACAAGCAAGGAATACCAAAGGCTAGGTCAGCTTACCGTGAGAGCCATCCCCAGCGAAGACTCCATCACATTCTCCGGGCTCCTCGTCTCGATCACCCTCAGGTCCCTCTCGGCGGTAGTGTAGTAATGGTCCACGGTGTAGCTCGCCGTCTCGTAGACCATTCCCCGAAAGACGTCGGGGATCTTCTCAAGAGCCCAGGGGTTCAACGGGACGCGCACCTCGGGGGTCGTAGCTGCCGAGGTCCTGAGGGGCACCTTCGCATCCCGAGCTGAGTCAGAAACTTGCGGAGGAGGGGGGGGCATCTTCGTTGCAGGAGGGGGCGGAGGCAGTTTCTCCAGAGCTGCCAGAGCCTGGTTTTTTCCCTTTGCAGGGGACTTAGAGGTGCTCCCGATGGCCTTCTTGGCCAGCCGAAGCTTTTTTACCATGGGCCCAGCGGCCCCAGAAGAAAGGTTCCCGTCCAGGGAACATAGCTCGTAGGTCGGTGCTCCCGGGCTGAGACATCTCTTCTGCGAAAGAAAAGGCAAAGTATTAATATACAAATAGAAATATTTGTGCAAGACATCAAAAATTAAAGGGAAAACAGATCTCAAATATATTGAAAGGGATCCTACCCTCTGAGCTAAAGGAGGAATCTATGGTCATGACCACCGTCGCCGGAGCTGCAGCGGGTGAGTCTAGGATAATGACGTCGCAGGCTGGACAAGGTTCTGGGTCCGAATCTGGCTCGGGACTAGACTCTTCTACATATTGCCTAAGGTCCAGAGCTACTATACCCTCCCGAAGAGAGGGCAACGACCGAAGGTTGGTCCCATACTCCTAAAAAAAGACCGACCTAAAAGCTATGGTGTTATCTGCAACTACAGTTCCCCTAGGACGACTACTTTCGTAATCCAGCACGAGCTGGTCGACGCACTAGAGTAAGGTTATATCGCGGTCTGGGTCACTTCGGTGACGTTGAACGGGCTGGTTGGGATTGAACCTAGCTAACCGAGGATCGGCGGTGGCCCTATCTAAGTCCCTGAACATGTAAGGATTACCTTACCCAGAGGGACCTGCGGCTGCTCCGGACCGGATCCTCTCCTCGTCCGTTTCTTGGGCGACCTCCAGTGCCCGCTTCCTCCTCACGAGGGGCACCTCGTCCTCCTCCTCCTCGTCCTCTCCTTCCCCCGCGGCCTCCTCCTCAAGGATGGGTGCTATCTCGCGGGCTAGAGGAGGGCCCCGAGGTCTCCTCAAGGACAAAGTCTGGCCTAGAGAGATCAGTTTGCACGCCAGCATCGTCTCGTCTGTCATGAGCTGGCGATAGTCCTTTTCACTGGGGGCAGACCCACCAGTGTCTCGTATTGACCCCCGAGGGTCATAGACTTGGCTGTCCTCACGAAAATGGCTGCATGATTGTTTCTAAGTCAGGAACAAATAGAGGGAGCCATTCATTAGTCAATTTACGAGCTAAGAGTAAAAGGTACTTACGAGGACGGTTGAAGTAATGAAGTTCGCAGTTGCGAAACCCCTTGGACATAAAGAACTGGTCTTTGAAGTCGTTGGGGTGGTTGGGCAGCTCGATGACCACAGCCGTGTTTGGAAAATGGGTCAGGTAGTAGAACCCGTCGCCTCACCCCCGCTGCTCCGGGCTGGCCTTGAGGCAGAAAAAATATAAGATATCCGCCGGGGTGGGGACCTCCCATTCTTGCTTCAGGAACAGATATCTCAACCCCGCTAACAAACGGTAGGAGTTAGGGGGAGCTGGAAAGGAGCCAACTTCACGTAGTTGAGGAAGTCGGCAAAGTATTGGTCCAGCGGGAGGAAGGCCCCAGCCTTGAAGTGCTCGTCACTCCAAGCCGTGTATTCTTCATCGAGCAGCGCACAGCTCCGCTCACCTTCTAGGGGAGGTCGGGCGATCAGGGCACCCCTCCCCAGCTCGATATTATGGGAAAGGAATATTTTATTCACTTTCCCCTGGTCGGTGATCTTCGAGACGATCTTCTCAGCCTCGAAGAAAGCGTCGGGCGCCACCTCTGCTCCACGGACGGCCCGAAAACGGGGAGTGGAGAGTCCATCGCCACCTCCTTCCCTTTGGATTGTTGAGAGGACGAGCTGCCTGCAGTCTTCTTAGGGGCGTTCTTCTTGGGTCCCATCTGGTCGCCTAGAGAACAAAAGAAGAAATTTTAGAAAAGACGACCTAAGCATCAGAAAGAACCTAAAGCGAAATGTGCTCCTTTGCACGGGCTGAGGTAATCTCAGCCCGTGGAGAGTGAGACCTCGCGGTTCTATGAACACGCGCCTGTGCTCCCAACGGATCCCCGATTCCTCGGAATTCGTGTGTCAGGAGGGTCAAGAGAAAAATTTGCCTTGGAAGGAAAGTTTCAGGAGGCAAGAAGTGCAAAATTGCCTGTGAAGCGTGTCCCCTAAGCTACCCGGTTTTGCACCCAAAAGGCTGGATATTTTAAACAAGCATACCAAAAATCCTACCCAGAGGATTTCCCCAGAACGCGTACCCTATGAGCCATGCTCCTAAATGGTTTTCTTCTACAATCGATGCCCTAAAATAAAAACCTACGCCCTTCATACCCACAAAAAACCAACAGAATGTTGCATGCAGCTACAGGAACAATTTACCTAGGCTACAGTGAAGAAGAAATTCAAAGCATGCACAGTCAGAAAACTTACAGAGTGTTTTGCTGTGAGGAGGATGAAGGGATTGTCTGGGTTGGAGCCTCGTCGAAATAGCTGGTGCCAAAGCCTCCAAGGAGCTCTGGCGCCTGAACCTCTGGAACGCTGGGAACGGTAACTGGGAGAAAAAGAGGATTTTTTGAGGATGAGAAGAAAGAAGAAGATGGGAAATTTAGAAAATTTTCAAATAAACGAGTGGCCCATGCGTAAGGTGGCCACCCCTTTTATATACGTGAAAGGCCATGTGAGGAGGGCCGTTGGATTGCCCTGATGTGGGATCCGAGGCTCTCTACTCAAAAGGCGAAACGACGACCGAGTATAGGCTAGGCCATTTAATGTGGTTCTCGGAAGACGTACCGTCACCAACCACGATGCTCCACGTATTCGACGCCTGCGTAATGGGTGGAATACGAAGAGTCCATGAAGAAGCCTAAAAGCCCCCCTTGTGGCCCCAGATGACGTCATGTGCCACGAGCAGAGGCTTGGGGGTCAAATGTATGCCCTAATTTTCCACGGGCTATTAGCGAGCTGAGATATGGCATAATTATATCAACCACGTGTATGCCACATAGCCGGAGCTGCTGTTATCAGGTCTTATCTTTTTAGCTCGAGGTAGCCAAAAGTTTATTAAGATTACTTAAGAGCCGAGTTAGAGATATGAGGACCGCGGGTCAAGAAGGCATCCAGCCCGAGGCACGAGCTGGAGTTGGAAGTTGTGACCCTTTATAAAGTCAACCACGCAATGTAAACGTGCATATATCAGACATTACGTGTCTGATATATCCTGAATTCTCGGACACGCAGCATGAATGTGCGTGTCCAGGCACCCACGACTGAGTTGGGTCGTGCGGCCCATTATCCCCCTTACCTATTGATTAGACCACACTTCATTTGTCAGGTTTTAGGAATTAATCATGAATGTCACAGAAGTGACATGATGGGTAAGAAGGTCACGGGATGACCCCCCTTACCAACTCCCAGGTGCCTTCTCCTATAAATATGGAGACCCTGGGAGTTGCAAGGGGTTGGGTTCTATTGTGTAACAAAATACCCTGTAAAGAATACCATAAATATATCAATAATATTGGCTGGTGGAGTAGAAGGATTTTAACCTTTGAACCACCTAAAAACTTATTCGTATCCTCAGTTCATTTTAAGATCATTCATCTGTTTCGGTTCATTACTTAGCACTAATCCCATTATCTTATTTTCTTAATTACCTGTTGGCGAAGAACCGCGTCAACAAATTGGTTTGAAAAGCGTGATATTTTTAAAAATTTAACCAGTTATAAATTAAAAAAAAATATCATCTGCTGTTTTTAAAAAAAATATCTTAAACAGTTAAACAAATTCAAATATTTATAAAAATATCTAATAAACAAAATTTCAAATTATTTAAATATTAAAATCCATAGAATAATCAGATATTTTTATTTTCTAATAAAAGATTTCAAAAATATCCTTAATATCTGATAACTTAATTATAATATTTTAATATATTAAAATATTTAAAATTAATTAGTTAAATTATTTTTAAATTTGAATTTGAATCTTTGTAGAAAATAACTATTTTTTAAAAGATCAAACCAAAAAAATATCGTATTTCAAAAAAGATATTTTTAAATAATAGAAAAAATATGATATTCTTGTATTAACCCATTAAAAAATACATTCAAAATTCAAATTTTAAGAAAAAAGATATCGCAGCCGCGGCCAGAGGCTGAAAATTTAAGAAAATATTCTTCGCACACCGCGGACAGAGCCCAAAAAAAAAATTTCAATAAATTTTTGTGTAATTTTTCAACCCAAAAATGTTTTCAAAATAATTTTTAACATGTTTTATATCAAATAAATGATTTATAAAAATTAATTGCATAGAAAACACAACAAAATTACCAAAATTTGCTAATAATTAGATAAGAATCAACATGCTTCATAAAAAACATGAAATTCATCCAATTATTCAACACATCAAATAATTCAATTTTTACCATGTTCATGCATGAAAATAAAGATTACCAAAGGCTCTGAGGCCAATTATTGGGAAAACTTATGCAGAATCTTAATTATTTTCATGTAAATCATATATTAAACACATTAATATAAGACAACCTAGAACATGTTTCTACAATTGAATTTAAACAGAGATAATGATAAGAACACTTACATTATACGCAGGGAAATGTATTAGTCCTTCCTTCAACTTCTCTAACCCTTCTATCCTTTCTGTCGCAGGGTATCACCAAGAAACTGAACCGATCTTCAAATTTCTTCACAGTCTTCCAAAGTATCCATAGAATCACCTAGACTAGAATGGGCAATTCTCAACACATGTGATAGATACAAAGAGAAGAAGAAAAGAAGAGAATATTGAGGCTTAGAAACAGACTTATGCTGTTGAGAGAATCTAAAATCTAGAGCATCAAGAATAGATCTTCTGATTTTCTGTCAGATAGTCTTTTTATCTTCCTTCTATCTGCTTTCAACTCTCACTTAGCATTCCTTTTATAGGCTCAATTATGCCATTTATTCAATTAATAAATCAATAAAATAATAGATAATATTAGCCATTAGGTCGAAATTCTCATGGGCTTTAGGCCCGTGAAATTTCCCATTTAATTATAAGCCTGTTGGACTTAAAATCAAGGCTTGTATTATTTTCTATTGATTTAATTAATTAAATAATTATTTAAATCATTTATCAAATTAATTATTTATAATTTGAACCTTGATTTAAAATTATTTATTAATTTAGACACCAATTTGTCTTAATTAATAAATCTACCATAAAATCTATTTTCTTCTCTAATTTGTTTAACTCTGTGAAACTATCCAAAATTGACCTGGTCAACTTTGATAATTCTAATTGATAATTAATTCAATTAATTGAGACTATCTAGATGATTTTAACGAAGGTACAATGGGGACCATGGGCCTATGAAATCATGCTCCAATAAGTTATCATAAATTTAACAAATAAATTTACTAACTTATTAATTCCTGGTGACTCAACTAAAGACTCAGAATTGCACTCTTGAATTCATAGAACGCTCTATAACAAATATAGATATATTATTAATTATCCATTGTTACAACCATAATTTTCACTCAATCCTCTATAGACAGCCTACAATGAGATGGGACTAAAATACTGTTTTATCCCTCATTGTATTTTATCTTTAAAACACTTAGTTCCTTGTAAATGATATTTCAATAAACTAATATTAATTACTGAAATGAGATCTATTTCATTTAGCACCTTGAACCAAACTAAAAGGAAACCATCGTTTTACTTCTTCATCAGAAGTTATATATGTTCTTATCTATGATTAACACTCCCACTCAATTATACTACCGAGTTCCCAAGATGTAAGTATGGGCTAGTCCATAGTGTAAGCTGGTAATGAACAAGTCAAAGAACTCAAATAATACAATCAGTTAGAATACTAACCACTCAAAATTGAGGTTGAATTAACCTATGGTCAACTATATGATATGACTAGAATATATAATAACTATATGTTTACTTATCCTATCTACTGTCAATATCGATGCAGTCCGATGTAACAAATACATTCGATCATATCTACTTTGCTAATGTTGTGGAAAGAACATAATACTACAATGTGTAAGTATATCATATCGTAGATTGGCAAGTCAATGTAAATCTTGTGTTTGCTTATGTTTGAATATATAATCATATTTATATTCCATTGTGATTACGTCACTATAAATACGATTAACTATATGCTCGGGATTTAATAATCATGAAAATAAAACATGTGTGCAAAGTGATTGACCAAGTCAAAATTTGATTTCTATTCTTTTATTGACAATAAATGAGATTACAAAGAAATTGAGTTTTAATTAGGGCATAAAACCCCTACAGTAATAGCCCCGTTGGTCTTTGGTGTTTAGCCTTCACTTGCTGACACGTCAGGCAGTTAACCACATATTCAATCACATCCTTCCTCATCCCAGGCCACTAATATAAAGATTTCAGATCCTGATACATCTTTGTGGTGTTTGGATGCAGTGAATACGATGTAGTATGAGATTCATCCAGAATCTCCCCTTTAATATCAGCGTCCATCGAAACAAAGATCTCTCCGCAAACCCATCTCTGAAACAATATAATCCTTAGCCACTCCAAGTAGGACTACCCCTCTGTGCTTCATCAATTAGGGATCACTTATTTGACCTTCCTTTATCCTCTCTATAAGAGTCGACTACAAGGTGATATTTGCTACCTGGCCTACCACAAACTCTATTTATGCTCTAGTCATATCCTTTCCTAATTTTTTTGATATCTGCTTTAAACTGAATAATTTTCCCAAACCTCTCCAACTCAAGGCATTTGCCACCACATTGGCTTTCCCCGGGTGATAGAAAATTTCACAGTCATAATCCTTTACCAACTCTAGCCAACGTCTCTTTCTCATATTCAGGTCCTTCTGAGTAAAGAAGTACTTCAAACTCGTATGATCCATGTATATCTCACACTTCTCTCCATACAGGTAGTGTCGCCATACCTTCAATGCAAATACCATTGCTGCTAACTATAAATAATGAGTAGGGTATCGTTGTTCATACTCCTTTAACTGTCGTGACACATAGGCAATCACCTTCCCAACTTGCATAAGAACACAACCTAACCCTTGTCTAGACGCATTGCAGTAGACCACAAACTTCTCTTGATATGATGGAAGACTCAAAACTGGAGCAGTGATCAATCTTCACTTCAATTCCTAAAAGCTGTCTCACATCTATTTAACCATACAAACTTCAGGTTCTTGCGTGTCAACTCTATCAATGGCGTTGCAATTCTTGAGAACCCTTCTACGAAATGCCGATAATACCCTACCAATATGAGAAAATTTCTGATCTATGAAGCGCTCATTGGCCTTGGCCAATCCCTGACTGAATCAATCTTGGCTGAATCCATCTTGATCCCATCTTTACTAACATTATGACCAAGGAATGTCACATGGGGTAATCAGAACTCACACTTCTTGAACTTGGCATACAATCTGTGCTCCCTCAGTCTCTGTACTACCAACCGGAGATGTTTCTCATGATTCACTTCTGACTGAGAATAAACCGGGATGTTGTTGATGAAGACAATCATGAACTTGTCCAAATAATCCTTGAACACTCTGTTCATCAGGTCCATAAAAGTTGCTGGGGCATTATTCAATCCAAATGACATGACTAAAAACTCATAATGCTCGTACCTCGTGCAAAACGTTGTCTTCGAAATATCTTCCTCCTTGATCCTTAGCTGGTGATAACTAGATCAAAGATCAATCTTCGAAAACACTGTCCTACCTTATATTTGGTCAAATAAATCATCGATAAAGAGTTTAATTAATAATCTCAAATTTATTGGAGCTTGGAATTATAGGTCCATAGGTCCCCACAACGACTCTATCAATACTATTCAAGGTAAGAGTTGATATAAATGGAAAAATGGTTAAAAGACATATTTAAGAAGAAATTTGTTCTTGGAGCCAAATATGCAATTATGTGATAATAGTGACTAATTAACTAATTACAAATTAATTATAATTAACAAAATTAATTATTATATAATTTTTTAAATTATATTAAATAATTAATTAATTATAATTTTCAAAATTATAATAAAATTAATAATTAATTTTTGAAATTAGTATTAATTAAAATTAGTTTTAATTAATTGGTAGAATTAATTAAATATCTTTATTTGAGTGAGAGATAATAATCTGATAAGTTTAAATTGGATTTGAATTTAAAAGATTGATATTTATTCAAGTAATTAATTATATTTGATAATTAGTTGAAAAGATTATAAATTCAAATTTGAATTAATTATCAGGTTGTTTGATTTTATCTGATAAGGTAATTTGAATAAATAACTAAATAATTGTGGAAAAATCAAATATCCCTAATTTATAGGGTGCTACACGACCCACACTATCCCTGGACTGTGTATGGCGTGAGCAGTGTAAAAAATCAGGGATAGATTTTTCACTTTTATTTATTTAATTAATTAATTAATGGAAAATTTAAAAGTTAGTTTTTGATATTTTCATTAATGAGATAATTAATTAATTAATTAAAAGATAAATTGTAAATAGGTTACATATTTATTTTTTTAATTTGAATACTTTCTATTTAAGTTAGACTTATCATAAAATAAATATATAGAATACTCAATATTGAAGAAGACATAATTTATTCGCTCTAAGAAAAAGAACGATACTTTTCTATCTCTTCCTGAAAAAGATATAGAACCAATCTCAGGCCTATTCTCTTGATCTCATGTGCTGAGTACTTCAAGTTGAATCAGAAATAAACCATCATTTATTCTCTAAGTGCCCACACACTTCTTGAGGTGTAGAGAATGTTATGGAAGATCTTGGTATGAGTACCTGGGAGCAGCTTCGGTAGGAAGTTCGTTCATTTTACGAAAAGATAGCAATGACACTTGATAGGTATCAAGATGTATGTTTTCTATTCTTTTGTTGCTTATGATTAATGTATGTACATTAATGGATCCACCCATTTAAAAGTAGTTTAAATATGTTACAAAAATTTTGTTGTACACTGGGCCAAACCACCACCATTCCGCTGCGTATTAGGAAACTCGTTCCTAATAGTAATGGCCTTACTGGTTTCTGATACTCTGCTTTGACCTACTAACAGGTTAAGAACTTGGCCACGTATTGTTAAGAAAAATAGTTTTTGCCTCAATGGAAATGGTAAGATAATTACAACTCTAAACAAAATATTACAAATAAATAATTGTTGATTAAATAAAGTTACAACTCTATGACTGAAAATACAAACAAATAAAAGAAGAAATAGAAGAAGAGAAATACAACTCTATGCAAAATAATACAAATAAAGTAAAGTGTTTGAAACAAAAAGAAAAGAAGATTACAACTCAAAAAAAGAAATACAAATAAACAAAAGAGAAGAATATGAAGATGAAGAGAAATAGAATAAAAAGAAAGAACAAGAAAACAAAATAGAAACTGTAATGCCCTGGATAGCCAAGACCGCTACACTGTGTACTTTTAAAGGTGCAGGACTTGCTAATCAAGTCATTAATTTGAAAACATGTCACTAAACATGAGTGAGCTAGGGTTAAAAAGGTTTTGGTCTCAGAAGTTTCATTTTATATAATTAAACAGTTATATACACGAGATCCCAAAAGAAACAGCGTTAAAAGTTGGTTTACAGACTTCTGAAGATATATAAACAACTGTTAGCCATACTAAGGCAAAATAGACAATCTTTGGGTCTCGCGTCCCTGCCTAAACCTCAACTGTGGCGGCTGGGCAGCTGTCCATGTACATTCCACTCGCAGAGCTCTCCAATCAAGGCTGATCAAGCTTGCCCTTGCCTTTACCTACACCATGTAGCACCCGTGAGCCAAGGCCCAGCAAGAAAACATGTGCAACACAAATAGTAGAAACAAATGACAAACTCACTAAGCACGGACTCTCATCAGATAATCCACAATAGTTGTAATGCCCCGGTTTCCCTATTATGGTTAATGGCCGGATTAGTAGGCCGGGAGGGCCATAACTCTTTAATTATGCCATTAAATGTGTTTATGCATGTTTATAAGAATTATATTATCATATGATGTTAAATGCATGTTTGTGAGTCCACATTTGGTTACAGGGGTATTATGGTAATTTGGCCCGTTGAGGGTATAATTGAAAATTTGTTGTATGTTAATGATATATTGTGATACCACATTATAATGTGGATTGGTTCGAGAATTCCGACATGAGACGATCTTTAAACATGATTTATCGGTTTGGTCATAACAGGTTTGAGCTCGGGGTGAGTCTCGGGGTGAATTTAAAGGTTATAGCGTTACCGGGGATTTTAGGGTAACGGGTTATGAAATATTGGTGTTGGAGGATTTTGAGATTAGCGGGAAATGGGGAGCGTTAGTTATAATTAACGGGTTTAGCGGAATGTACCAATTTTGCCCTTAGGGAGGTTTTGGAGGCTTAAGATGACATAAGGGGTATTTTGGTCATTTTAGGGGAGGATATATATGACTAAGTGACTTGAAGGCTGTAGAATAAAACAGAGTAAAACAGAGGTGATTTCTTTCCCTTCCCGTACCTTCTTTTCCTTCATCTTCCTTGTGAGATTTTGTGGGCTTGTTGAGGATTTGAGCTTGGAAGCCAAGCCTTGGTACCTTGGGAGAGTGTTTCATTGTTGAAGAGCACCATAACCTGAGCTTAAGGTAAGCTTTTAGCCACTGGTTTTTACATATACTCTGTTTTCGTTTTAGTTCTTAGATCATGAGTTTTGGTTGTGGAAAGTGTGAATCAAAGAGGGTTTTAATGTTAGTTTGATTGGGGTTTGGTGTGAGTGAGCTAAGGGTGTTGTTTGGGGGTTTAATTACATGTTTGAAGGTGGTTCTATGTTGGTTTGAGGGGTTGGTTTGAGAGGAAGGAGCTCAGGGAGAAAACTGGTTCGAGTTTGGGTGTTCTTGCTTCCTGGGCTAGGTGCTGCGGCACGGCTTTAGCGTGCCACGGCGCATGAGCGTCTGGTAGAAGGGGGGGCTTTCTGTTTGGGGCGTGCCGCGGCACGGCTTTTGGGGGCCGCGGCCCATAGGGCCAAAATTGCTAAAAGGTGGCTTTTAGCTTAGGGATTCAAACCATAGGCCTCGGGGTTGGACCTAGTACCCGGTTGGGTAGTATTTGAGGTCTCGGGGGCTGGGATTTGGTTTGGGAAACCCCGGTTATCATTTTTATTGATGAATCCTATATTTTGGTTATGACCAGGTGACCGTCGAGGAATTTAAAGGTTGATCGTTCTCAGGGATCGTTCATATAATTACTCTCACTCGAACCAGAGGTAAGAAAACAGTGTTTGAATACAGTTGCACCCTGTATAGGTATATGACATGCATGGTTTGATACTTGAGGCATGTTAGTTGATATACGTGGACATGGATTGCATATTAAATGCTATTGAACGCTGATTACCTGCTTGAGACACTGACTAGTCAGGGACCGACTCTAAAGTCGAGAATCATGCATTGAATGGCTCTATAGCATTAATGCCAGACCGACCCTAAGGTCGAGAAACTTATGAGCGCTTGCCTGGCTTACAACCAGATGAATATAGCCAAGGTATGAGACCCCGGTGACTGTCTGTCACATGGCTAAGGGACGTTGTCCATAGCTTCGACTCCAGAGTCGTGAGGAAGGTTATGTTGGTGACTAATCACCATGCACCTGTCCTAAACGAACTTATAAACGAATCACTATTCAGTTAAGCCCTGGTGACCCTATCGTCACATGGCAAGAGGGAGCGATGCTCATTACTGTGACTTTTAGCTATTGTCACCTATTTGTTGGACTGATAGTCCTAAGTGGTTATTATGATCGTTGTTGATATTATGTCATGTTCTGTTATGTTTTCTTGCTGGGCCTTGGCTCATGGGTGCTACGTGGTGCAGGTAAAGGAAAGGAAAAGCTTGGCCAACCCTGAGTGGAGAGCTTGGGCGATGTGATGTACATACAGGGCCGCTTGACCGCCACGGTCAAGGAGTTCTCAGAGGGACTAGGGGTTTACCCTATTTTTGCCGCTTAGGCCGGCGGGGATTGTATATATGGAATTGTAGCAACTCTTTTGTAACATGAACTACTTGTAAGCATTTTGAAAGGCTCATGAGCAGTTTATTTACCTAATGAAAAGTGCCCTTTCCTTTTTACTGGTTTTACACCTTAACCTGCTAATGACACCTAGATCACGTTTTTAACCAAAGGACTTGGGTAGCGGGTCAAATTTCCGGTTCACCGATCACCGTAACTGTTCTGGGGTAGCCAGGGCGTTACAATAGTCAATCAGCATATATATTCAGAGTCATGGATGCAATCAAACACTTATAACATTTATATCACATAATAATCAGGGCCGACAACTTAGGCCGCACCCTCTGTTTATCCCACTGACTCCGGCCCGCTTAAACCGAGCTCAGTGCATATTAAGTTGTCCTCGGCTACCAGTGGCCGAGTCGCACCCTGTGCGCTCATGTAACCCTTGGCACCCTTAGGCCATTGGTTCACTAAATAGCTTGCATGGCATAATACCATATTTTCAAGCATTCATAATAGGGAACCCTTAGTCCCGTCACATATATTAAACCAGGTGCAATTTTCTTACCTTTGATCTTTGCAGTAATTATTTACGAGCAACACTCCTCAGGCACGATCCGTTCCCGAGCCTAAGCTTTTATCACCTAGTCACAACCAACGTACAAGGTTCCATTAATATTCAAGTTAGGGTTTCCAGTTACAAAACTAACTTCCAGGAATCCGATTTCTACCAAGCACGGTGGTGGAATCAATCTCGAGCATACTAGACCACATTCCCAAGCCTAAAATCCCCAAAAGTTCAAGTGCACAACCAAGGGCTGCGGCCCCTGAAGCTTAGCCGCGGCCCTGGTCTTAAAACAGAACCAAGGACCACTCTGGCAAAGACACGCGCCGCGACCCTTGCAATGGGCGTCGCGACGCTCACCCCTGGCCAGGCCTCCTTGGCTCATCTTCATCCTAGGGCCGCGGCGCTCAAGAACAGAGCCGCGGCCCTTCCCTTCGAACCCAGAATTCCCACCATTTCTAAGCTTGAAACCTTAGCCAAAACCACCCTTAAGCTCCCTACTTCAACACCCAACAACCCCAACACTTTCTGAGCAAGTTAAGCCACACAATTCAATAGAAAATTCAACTTAATACTCATAAAAATCACACTCACAATCACTGAAACTTTAAGAACATAACCACCCAAACTAACCAGTCAAAAACCCAAACTCAAACCACAAATTCATAAGCTTACCTTGTTAATGAAATCCTTCCTCTAACCAGAACCCAGCTAATTCCCACTGTTTATCCAGCTCAAGTTCCACCCTAAACATCAATTGGACAATAACCTCAATAACCAGCTGAACTCAAAGTTAAACTTCAGAAAACACAGGGTTTAAATCCTTACCTTAAACTTGATTTGATTCCCTTTAATAGGTCTTGAACTAAACCTCAAAAATCCAGCTCAATTTCCCAATGATTGCCAGCTCTAAAGCCCCAGAATTTTCCCTGCTTCTCCCTTGAGTTTTCACTTAGTTTCCTTTGTGTTTTCCTTGAGAGAAAAGAAAGAAGAACTAAGAAAGAGTGTTTAGGTCAGTTTAGTCTTTCTATGGGTTTCCTCAAACTTGTCTTACTTGTTAAGTTAATCCCAAGGCTCGGGGTGCCGGAACCGTCCCCGAGGGCAAAATGATAAAATCCCCCAATATTCCCGCCTAGACTTCCTAACCTCGGATATATCTCCATATATTTATTTTCTTAACCCGACAGTCTAAATAGCTACCCAATGCCTGAAATACCCTTGACTTACCCAAAGTCAACTGCTAAGCCCTGTTGTGACTTTTCCCCGCTATCTAGCTCTTGGATCGCCTCGAGTCGTGCTCTGCAGGTCTACCCACATAATAATGTGGTTCTCACATATATCACATATATATATATATCATATTATCATCAATTATCATTCAACATCTTAATCATGGAATCATGCATTTACATCAATATATTCATGCAAACCATATGTATTCCAATTATGCCCTCCCGGCACGCTAATCAAGGCCCTTAAGCCTCATTAGCGAATTTGGGGTCGTTACAGAAACAACTCTCACTCACACTACCAAAGTGAAGAGTGTTGGGGATCACCACCTTGAACAAGGTTTGAAACCTTTGTCCAAAAGCTTATTTCCCCTTAACTCAAGCACTAGGGGATCTCTCAAAGATTTTGGAAATGATTTCTGGAATAATCAAGCCTCAAGGTGTTTCTAGCCAAGTGCTCTAATGGATAGAAATGTTGTGTCTTATAAGTGAGCATTAAGCTCCTATTTATAGAGTTTTGAGATACCCTTTGAATTTCAAATTCCACCAACCCCATGGCTGTTACCAATGATTAATTGGATGTTTATGGAATTAAAATATAGAATTTGGGAGTTATTTGGCTGTTGGAAGCGTTCAAAATTGGATAAAACTGAAAATTGGAATATGCTGTCAGCCACTTGGGTCGTGGCCTGACAAACAGGCGCTGCGGCCCAAGACCTTTTCCAGCAACCAATTTTTCAATTTTTTTTTCAAAACGTTCCAAATTTATTCCCACTTGCTTTTGTAACTTCCATACATTATATGAGAGTTAAAATCACATCTCTATCAGCCATTTCACATATGGCTTTAAGAAATTCATCTCAATATTGTGTAACAACAAATCTACACAATAATGGGTGATATTTGGAAGTTACAAATTTGTAACACCAAATATGTTACATATTTGGATATATCTCGTATATCTAAATATTGTAACTTTCTATTATATGTTACAATATGTGATACTCTTTGTCACATTTATTTAATCTAAAACATTATATTATAATATAATAAAATATTACATTATATTATAAAATAATATAACATTCCCCCACTAGTTTAAATAGTTATCAATTGTAACACTTATTTAATCAATCATTATATTTTAAAATATAACATGTATTTAGTCATGTCTCGCTCCATCCCAGGCCACCTATATAAAACTTTCAGACTCTGTTACTGTAAAGCCCTAAACTCCAAGGACCGTTATGGTGTGCCTTTTAAACAGTGCTAAACTCGCTAATCGAGTCATTTGGCCATAATCGTGTAACTAAGTATGATTAGCGGTTTAGGGATTAAAAATTTTGGTTAAGATATAACGTTTCATTAGAACGTTTACTGTATACATTGGGATCCCAAAAATATAATTTAAAAGTTAATTGTAAGAAAATATTTACAACCAGCCGATCTAAGCGGTAAAATAGGGTTTAACCCTAGTTCCTCTTTCAACCCTCGGCCGTGGCGGTCAAGCAGCCGCATATGTACACATCGTCACCTAAGCTCTCTAACTCAAGGATGGTCCAGCTTTATTTTTCCTTTACCTGCACCACATAGCACCCGTGAGCCGAAGCCCAGCAAGAAAACTCAATATGCTCATGATCAGTAATATGATGTCAACAAATCATAAAGTGCATGCCTAGCAATAACAGCCTTAATCATGCATGCAAATAAGTTCACGTAATGATAGGTATCCAGGATAAGGAATCCTGCCCTCCTGAGTGGATGACTATCAAGTCAATCATAATCAGATAAGTGATTTAACACTGGTGGTTCCGATAACCATGCTGGGCTTATAGACCTAAATAGAAGAGTGACAGTTGTAAAAGTCACTAAGGTGGGTTCCGTTCCCTTTACAGATAAGTGATCACGTCACTAGCTTAAACAGAATAAATGATTGATAAGCAAGTCACCAATGCAAACCAATCAAGTGACCATAGAGTCACTACTGTGGGTACCGCTCCCTTAGCCATGTGACGATATGGTCACCTGGGCTTTACAAATAAGTGATCATTTCACTAGCTTAAACAACGTAGGTATTTGATGAAATAGTCACCAACATAAACCTACCGAGTGACCATAGAGTCACAACCGTGGGTACCGCTCCCTTAGCCATGTGGCAAAATAGTCACCTAGGCCTTTGGGCCTGGCCCTGAGTAACTAGTCATAGACTAGACAAGCGCTTATAATTTTCATCGAACTTAAGGTCGGTCCAGCATTAATGCTCCATATGAGTCAATTAATGCAGATGTTCATCGAACTTAGGGTCGGTCCAGCATTAATACTCCATATGAGTCATTCAATGCCGATATCGATTAGATCTAATCTTTTATCGGCTCTGCGTTCATGACACTTATGCCGTTTCTGACTCTTAGGTCAGTAGCATGCGACCAGTGCTGATTCTGACTAGTCAATACCACGCACAAGTAAGCAATGCTACAAGGCATATATCATATGTAAAATATCTGAATACAGGGCATTCGGCATGCTCATTTAACAATTGCTAGCATAATTAGGAGCATGCACAAACACAGAGACTCAAGCTCTGAACAATCTCACATTTAACATTCACGGCATGCCCTAACCACATGTTTCTCGTGCATCACATTTAAACACTTGACATGCCTCAATAATAACCATGCATGTCATATATATATAGGGTGCAGTTTTCTTACCTTTGGTTCAAGCACAGGTTACCAATAAACGAGCCACAAGCATGATCCTGATTCCAAACCCCTAATGATAACCTAGTCACAACCATAATATAAAACCTCATCAAAATGAGTAAATAAATACTTCCAAACCTAATCCAAGCCTCCGGGACGTCGAATCCCACTCAACTAGGTAGTAGGATCGATCCCAGGCCCTTAGAGTTAAGTTCCCATGACAAAAACACAATTATGGCAACTTTTCCCTTAAGTGTCACGGCCCTCCATACACCATGCCGCGGACCGCCCCCCAGACAGAGCCTCATCCTTCTTCAGCAAGCATGGGCCGCGGCGCCCTAAAACAGGGTCGTGGCCCAACCTCGAACCAACCATTTTTCCCCGATTTTACCATTTTAAAACCTTCCAAAAACCTATCCAAACATCTCCAAATCCAAAAATCATAGTTCCCAAACATCCCCATGATCCAAAACTCATAAAACCCAAGCGTCAATTCAATAAAAAAACTCATCAAAATACAAAATCCAATTCAAGCTTAAAAACTTTAAAAACTTAGAACTTAAAACTTGGATTACCTCTGATTGAGTTGTTTCCCAACTAAATCCTCCGGTTTATAAGCTTTTAATCTTCCCTAGGATCGCTATGCCTCGATCCTCGCTTGAATCCGAGTCCTAGAACTCAAGTTTCCTTCGAAAATGCAATCGAGAGACGAAAATGGATCTTTGAGGGATAGAAAACGTTCTTTTTATTTCTTAACAGGTTACTTCAAGCTTAAGTAGCCTCAAACAAATCCTAACGCTCGGGGTCTCGAAAACGTCCCCGGGGGAAAAATAGTCAAAACCTCCAGATTTTCCCCCTGATCTTACTAACTCCCAATTTATCATCAAATACTTATTCCCATTACCCAATAACCCAATAATGCTAAATACCCCTTGACTCACTCCGAGTCAAGTATAAATCCCGTTGTGATGTTTCTACTAGCTTATCTCCTAGGATCGTCTCGTGTTGAATAACCCTAGCATAACCAAATAATAATGAGGCACCACACACATATATCACATATATGTCAAATATGCTCGAAATGGCCAAAATATGAAAATCACCCAATTACTCAAAAATGGGTTCACATGCATATTTAATACACCTAAACATGCATATAATCATTTAATAACACAATAATTCAATCATGGCCCTCCCGACCTCCTAATCAAGGTCTTAAACCTTATTAGGAATTTTTGGGCATTACAGTTACATCTTCTTGATGCCTGGATGAAGAGAATAAGAGGAAATATGAGATTCATCCAGAATCCCTCGTTTAATCTCAGTGTCCATCGGATTCCAAGTCTGATCCCTATACCATAATAAACTTATACTTGAGCCTGCATAATCCTTAGCTAATCCAGCTATGACATTCCCCTCAATTCTTCCCATCTATGGGTTCACTTAACTATTTTCCTTTAATCCTCTCTAAAAGAGTAACTCAAACATAATGTTTGCCACCTGGCCCACCAGTAACTCTTTCAAATAACATGATGCTTGGGCAATCACTTTTCCTGTCAATAAGGTATCATAATACCCTTCAAACTGGTTCTGATCTGTAAGAAGACTCATAACATGTCCACAAAGCACATGTGTTACCCTGCTCATCCAAGGAAACTGCTGCCCTCTAAGGCGTTCCTTGACCGAAAAATCACCAACCGAGAATATACCACAATACCATCGATTAAGACGATCAAAAATCCAATTCAGATAATCCTTGAATACTTTGTTCATCTAATCCATCAAAACAACTCAGCATTAATCAAATCCTCACAACATAACTTAGCACTCCCAGTGCCCATATCCGATATAGAAGGCAGTCTTCTGCATATCCTTCTCCCTAAGTCTTACTCAATAACTGAGCCTCTGGTTCCTACAGCTCTGCTAAAACCATTCAATACACTGCCTTAGACCTGGTTCCGTCCTGGCACCAATCCAATTACCATTCTATCTCTTTGGTTAAAGATAATCCTGACAAATCCCTTGGAAACCCATCCAGAAAATCACAGACTAATCCAGTCTGTCTTGATCCCACTGGCACAACCTAAGTGGTATCCACCATACTAGCTAGGAGTTTTATGCATCCTCCTGCAATAGATCTCTAGCTCTAAATACAGATGTCCTAAACATACAAGATCCATGCACAGTGCCAACAAATACAAGGGTTTCTCACCCCCAAACCCAAAAGTTACTATCCTTTTCTTGCAATCCATCATTGCCCCATACTTGGCTAACTAATCCATATCCAGGATCATATTGAAGTCATTCATAACTAACTCATCTCTTAAAATTACCAAAAGAGTATCACATTCTCATCACAATATAACCATGTAATCTGCATATTAAATATATGCCTCTCTAGATGCAACAAGCAAAGAACAACATGGTACCATAACCAGTCAGCAGAATACAAAAATCAGAACTAGAAAGTTGACCTGCCACCACTGAGGAACCAGTCCTAGTCTCAGTCTCAGAATTAGTCTCTGAGTGCATCGGAGCAAACACTCGAGCTGGAGTCGAGCTTTCCACCCCCTTTTTCTCACCCTTCCTTCGCCTTGGGCAATACTTCTTGAGATGCCCAACCATTCCACAAAAGAAACATGCCTTTGCTCGACATTCCTTCAGATGATGCCTCTTGCACCGAGCGCATTTTGGGTAAAGTCTCCAATTCTTGTTCTTGCTCTATCCAATAAACGGAGGTATCACTGTCTGAGCTCCGCGCTCTCCGACACTCCCCATTATAATCTAATTTCATGTGCTTACAACAGCAAGAGCCTTCCTTACCACCTGAGCGTAGGTAGAGATTTCATGCACTAGGGCAACTTTACTGCCCTCAGCTATTCTGGGATTCAATCCCTAGATAAACCTTTCCTTCCGAGCCACATCCGTGGGTATCATTTCAAAAGCAAACTTGGCCACCCCATCAAATCTATTAACATACTCCACTACTGTTGCATTTTCCTGAACGAGGTTCAGGAACTCATTCATCTTAGGGCTACATCATAGTAATATCTTTCATTAAATAGCTGCCTAAATTCTTTCCAGTCCATTACAACTGTATCTCGTGTCTGGGATACTACTTCCCACAAAATCCATAGTAATGTCCTCCCACTTCCATTTGGGAATACCCAAGGGTTGTAGCAACCCCGCTGGTCGCTGATGCTCAGCCTTCACCTGCTGACAGGTCAAACACTTGGTCACGTACTCCACTACATCCTTCTTCATCCCAGGCCACCAATATAACGTCCGTAGATCCTGATACATCTTCGTCTTTTCCCCCAATTCCCGCTAATTCCTCAAGTGTTCCTAATATTTTCCAATTAATCTCGTCGTGTCCAATTAATTACAAAATATTTATTCATTACCCAATAAACCCCAAAAAAATTCTCTATATTCCCAAATTACCCCCTAGGCTCCCCCTGAGCTGGGTATTAAACCCCGTTGTGACTATTTTGCTAATTCGCTCACTAGGACCGTCTCGAGTCAAATACTACAAATATATCCACATAATAATGTGGTCTCAACCATATATCATGAGAAATCACATTTATGCCATCAACGGGCCAAAATTACAAATATGTCCTTATAAGCTATAAAGGGCCCACATGCATATCTAATACTCATAAACACGCATATAGTATATTCACATTATCATATTAGTCATGCATGCCACATAGTCACACATTTAACCAATTAAACATACATATATCCAGTTATGCCCTCCCGACACACTAATCAAGGCACTAAGCCCAATTAGCAATTTTGGGTCGTTACAACAACTCTCCCAAAATCCAACCAAACTCCATTTTATCCCAAATTCAACCACCAATACAATCCAGTGGCTCAAATACACAATAGATAACAACCCATAGCCTCTAAAACATCCCCAAACACCAATATTCAAGAACTCCCCAAGAACTCAAAAAGGAAAACTCAAAACTTACAGAAATTGACAGAGGAGAGCTCACCTCAACCATAACGAAATTCCCAGCTGACTTCCCACACTAAGCAGCCTCTAATCCCTCCAAGAATTTCTTCTAATCTCATGGTTCAAGAGCTCTCTTCAAGGATCAAAGAAAACACCTCCAAGGGAGAGAGAGAGAGAGAGAGAGAGAGAGAGAGAGAGAGAGAATGGTATGAGTTATTCAACTAAGCAGTTGGGCTATTTCCAGCTAATGGGTCCAAAAAGACCAAAAAGCCCCTGCTCCACAAGTTTCCTCTCAAGGGCAAAAGAGTCAATCACCACAAATTCCCCCACTAAACCTCAAATTTCACTTATAATTCCAAATTAATTCCACTAATCTTCCAATTATAATTATTTCTCCCAAATTTAATTCATACTCTAATGAGTCCTGGTAATTCACCAATTACCAAAAATACTCCTAGGCTCACCCCGAGCCTGGTATTTATCCTTGTTGTGCTTTTCTGCTACTTTTCTCAAAGGACCGACTCTTGTCGAATATCTCAAATATATCCATATAATAATGCGGTCTCAATCATATAACACATATAATTACAATTATACCCTCAATGGGTCAAAATTACAAAAATGCCTATATTTAACAAAAGCGGGTCTTTAAGCATATTTAATACACTTAACTCATGCATAATGAGTCATATTATAATATAACTCATGTAATTAACATAATCACATAAATATTAAATAAAACCACAAATAAATCTAACAAGGCCCTCTTGGCCCACTAATAAAGGCTTCTTTATTAGGAATTTTGGGACGTTACAATAGAGGTCGCCTTAAGATCGACTACAGATTTCCCCATATTTTCAAGGGTGGACCTGAATAGCATATTCACAGAGCTCCGGTTGTCAATCAATATTCTGGGCACCCTTTGGTTACCAAGCTGAATAGTTATCACTAGCGGATCATTATGAGGGAATTGGACATAGCTAGTGTAATGCCCTAAACTCTAGGGACCATTATGGTGCACATTGAAAACAGTGCTAAACTTGCTAATTGAGTCATTTGGCCATAAATGTGTAACTAAGTATGATTAGCAGTTTAGGGATTAAATTTTTTAAAACGTTTACTGTATACATTGGGATCCCAAAAATATAATTTGAAGGTTTATTACAAGAAAATATTTACAACCAGTCGATCTAAGCGGCAAAACAGGGTTTAGCTCAAGTTCCTCTCCTTCAAACCTCGGTCGTGGCGGTCGAGCAGCTGCATATGTACACATCGTCACCTAAGCTCTCCAACTCAAGGATGGTCCAGCTTTCTTTTGCCTTTACCTGCACCACATAGCACCCGTGAGCCGAAGCCCAGCAAGAAAACTCAATATGCTCATGAACAGTCATATCATGATATCAAATCATATTTGGCATGCCTAGAAAACATAGCTTTATTCAAGCATGCAAATAAATTTAAACAATGCGGGGGAATCTAGGAGAAGAAATCTTGCCCTCCTGATTGGATGACTATCAAGTAAATCCTAATCAGATGAGTGATTTAACACTTGAGGTTCTGGTAAACCATACTGAGTGACCGACAAGCAAGTCACTACGGGGCTCAGTTCCCAAAGCCATGCAAATGATGATCAGAATGATCATACAAAGCTTATAGCCCTGAACAGATGAGTGAATATCACTTTGATGTTCTGTTAAACCATAATGAGTGACTGACAAGTAAGTCACTATGGGGCTCGGTGCCCATAGCCATGTAACGAAACCGTTACCTGGGCTTTCCTGCAATGGCTCTATCAGATGAGTGACTGATGGGTAGTCACTAGCTTAAACAGATGAGTGACTACTGGGTAAGTCACACAAGCACTTTTAGTTTTCATCGAACTTGAGGTCGGTCCGGCATTAATGCTCTCATGAGTCATTTAATGCAGATGTCGATTAGATCTAATCTTTATTGGCTTACGTTGAACACGCTAAGGCCGTCCTGACTTATGAGTCAGCACTGTGTGACCAGTGCCCAGTACCACTGCCGAACTTGACTAATAAGTCCCAGCTTCACAGTTGATATTGGCACCTTTGCCAAATCTGACTAATTATTCAGTACCATGCACAAGTAAGCAATGTTACCAAGCATATGTCATATGTCGTATATTCAAACTTAGGGCATTCAACATGCTTACTTAACAGTTGCTAGCACAGTTATGATCATGCACAAACACAGAGACTCAAGCTCTGATCAATCTCACAGTCAATATTCATGGCATGCCCTAATCACATGTTTCTCGTGCATCATATGCATCACACTTAATCACTCAGCATGCCTCAATAATAACCATATCCACATGAGCAAGATTGCTAAGCATTCAATATGCTATCAATATTCACATTTAAACATCCAACATGCATCAAGAATAACCATGCATGACACATATGGGGTGCGTTTTCTTACCTCGGGTTCGAGCAAGAATTAGTAAAAGAACAACCCTTGAGAACGATCAATCCTTTGATCCTTTAGCGGTCACCTAGTCATAACCAAATATGGAATCCCATCAATAAAATAAATCATAAAAAGGTTTATAATCTAAAACCTCACTCCCAGGATCCATCCCACACTCTCGAGACTCTCAATCTACCCAAACGAGGTAAAGGAACCAACCCCCGAGCCTTAAAAGTCCTCCCGAGCCCAAAGATAGGCTTGCTGGAAAATGCACTAGTGCTGGGGCGCCATCAGCAGACCAGAAACTTTTCTGGTTTCCCTCCTTGCGATTCCCCCTGAAACCAAGCCTCCAAACCAATCCCAAACATCATCCAAACTAGAGCTGTAAATACAGGCCGGGCTTTTGAGCACGGCACAAAACCGGCACAAGCCCGGGAGGCACGAGCACAACACGGCATGAAAAAATATGGGCCTGGGCCAGGCACGACACGAATTGAAAATTGGCATGGCACGACACAACATGGGCCTGAGCACGGCACGGTACGACAAGCCCGAATGCACGACACGAAAGCATGAACAAACTAGCCCGAAAGCACGACACGATAAAAAACCCGATATTTTGACATTAATAATCATAATAAATTTTTATTTGTCAATTATTAATAAATTAAAATGATAATAGAAGTCTTATTTTTCTCAATGTTTATATTTTTATAATTATATTAATTTATTTTAAGATTTGTGAGTTAAATTTTTTAGCATTTATTAGTAAGTATTAAAATTCTAATAATTATCTTTGATATAATTTTGTGTAAAATATTGTTAAAAAGTATATAAAAATATCTAAAATTATAATTTAAACAAAGAAATGTATTTGGTTTGGTGGTAAGTCTATTGATGGTTAAAGAGGAGGTGGAGGGTTCAATTCTCCATCCTCACATTTTTTGGCAAAAATAAAGTAGGCCCAAATTTGGGCCCGAATATAGAAAGTGGGCCGGCCCGAATGAGGAAAGTGGGCTGGCCCGACTTGGGCCCGACACGCACAAGCACGGCACGACATGGGCCGGGCCGTGCTGGGCCTTCTCTTTCAAAAATGGGTCGGCCCGGCCCGGCCCGAATTTATCGGAGGCACGAAAATGTGGGCCGGCCCGGCCCACATTTACAGCTCTAATCCAAACATCCAATTCAACCCCTAAACTTCATCTACAACACACCATCAAAACCCAAGCAACCAAATTCAAGAACTTCCATTAATTCCCAACTAACACATCAAAATCCTCAAATTAAAACTTATTAGAAAAATAGGGTATAACAAGACTTTCATGGCTGAATTTCTTACCTCAAGCTTGATTTAAATCCTCTTCAATGGATGAACTAAGTTTCTAAGCTCCCACCTTTGATCTCCTAGCTTATTACCTCAAATTGGCTCTCAAAAATTGAAAGGAAGAAGGAGGAGAAATGGTGTACAGGTGAGGGAGGGAGATGAGGATGATGCTCTATTTTCTACAATTCCATAGCCTTCTAAACTCAAAGGGCTGATATATATCTTAGGGGTGAAAAGACCATTTTGCCCCTAGGTCAAATAAAGGCTTCTAAAGACTCCCAAGGGTAAAATCGTCCTTTCCCGCCTATTTCGTTAATTATAGTTAACACCCTCCAATTCCCTCTATTCTCAATATTCTCAAATAACAATAATTCATATCCTGTTACCCTTTAATTCCCGGCAACGTTCTAATCACCAAATAACCCCGAGACTCACTCTGAGCCCGAACTTAATCCCGTTATGACTAGATCAAAAACTTGCATTCCATGATCGTCTCATGCCGAGTGGCTCGAGCCAATCCACACATAATGTGGTATTATTTATAATTCACCCACATGCATGAAAATACACAATCACGCCCTCAACGGGCAAAATTACCAAAATGCCCTTAGAATTAAATGTGGACCCATATGCATGCATTTATCATCATATAATAATATAATTCACATAAACATGCATATAATCATTTAATATCATAATAAATCAATTATGGCCCTCCCAGCCTCCTAATCAAGGTCCTAAACCTTATTATGAAATTTGGGGCATTACAGCTAGTGTCTTCTTCCGTAAAAGTGATTGGTTGTTTATACAATCATTGTTCTTTTGATAACCTTTTCTCTAGAAAAAAATTGGTGCCATCATGTGTTTTCAGCTCTCGGATATATCTCTTATGGGCTCCATTGCTTGTGTCCTGCCACATGAGGTCTGCTTGCAATGGTGAATATGTACCTCACTTCAACAGGGGGAGGGATGATCTGATTTCCATGAGCTGGTTGAGCTTGTGCTGGATTGACTTGGTTACCTAGAGTTGGTTGAGGGTTCTGCCACGCCGGTTGGTTGTAAGCTACCCTGTTTTGAGCGTATTTGGCTAACGGTCTAGCCCAAATGAGAGTCTCGATCTCATCCTTTAACTGACGACAATCGTCTGTGTTGTGGCTGATATCATTATGGTATCGATAGAATTTAGTTGGGTCTCTCTTTGCCCTTTGATGCCTTTCAAGTTTTGGCTTCTTCCATGGAAGGCGAATATAATTAGCTAAATAGATTGCTTTCGCATATCTGTTAGATCGGTATAGGCGGTGTAGATGGAGGTATATTTCTCCTCGGACTTATTATTCTTAGGCCCACTCTGGTCGCCCTCACGATTCCCTTTTCGTTTATTACCCCCCGCCTGGTTATTCTGGGTGGCGGGTTGAGCCGTAGCTACAGCATCCACCACCACTCCAGCGGGCTGAACAAGGGTCTGGTTGGTTCCTGCAATAACAGATTCCGCCTCTTCTATATCTATCCATTCTTGAGCTCGAGCTAAGAATTAATCTACACTTTTCACTCCTTTCCTTTGGAGCTTCTTCCTTAGATCTTTTCCTACAATGATTCTTGTTCTCTTGGCCATGAGCTTGGCACTATCATCGGCGTCTCTAGCTCGGGCCGCTACATTAGTAAATCAATTGAGGTAGGCCTTCAGGGACTCATCGGGCTGTTGCTTAATGTTGGCTAGTGATTCGGCCTCTACTCGAACCTCTTTTGTAGCTCGGAACTGTCTCTTGAACTCAGAGGACTGCTTTTTCTAGGAGGTGATTGAATGTTTCTTATATTTTTTGAACCATAGCTTGGCTGGTCTGGTCAATGTAGCTGGGAATAGAACACACCGCAGGTCTACATTCCCATTGTGGACCATCATCAGAGTGATGAAGGTCCCAATGTGGTTGGACGAATCGGTGCTTCCGTTATATGTGGGCATAGTTGGAATCTTGAAGCCAACAGGATACAAATCTGCTGTGATATGAGGGGAAAAAGGCTCAAGCTCCTCATCAGAATCATAATCATCTATATTTTTCTCAGACGAGAGCCTCTTCATTTGCTTCTCCAATAGGGCCAGCCGTTCGAGGGTTGGATCCTATGTATCTAGGTTATTTGGGAGCTGGTTACCATCTCCCATCCTATTGTGCGTGTTAGGTGGGTTATTGTCCCTCCAAGCTTGATCTCGGTTAGATGGGATGTTCTCATAGTCACACACGATAGAATGATCTCCCCTGGTCTTAGTATAGCTCAAATCATCATAGCGAGCTGACTGTCCTCTTTGCGCGTTTAAATGACCACGCAGGTCAGACAGTGGATTGGAGCGCAAGCTTTGAGCTGAACTCAACTGATTTTTCAGATCATTTTTGTGCCTATGAGAATTCGTGTTACGGGTATTCCAGGTCCTGCCCCCGCGCTGGTTCTCTGTCCAGTAACTACCATCCACGAAGGGGATAGTTGTAATGCCCCGAATTTCCTAATAAGGGTTAGGACCTTGATTAGGAGGCCGGGAGGGCCATAATTGAGTTATGATGCTATTTAATGATCATATGCATGTTTATGTGAATTATATTTTTATATGGTGGTAAATGCGTGCATATGGGTGTATTTTTTATTATAAGGGTATTTTGGTAATTTGGCCGCTGAGGGCGTAATTGTGTATTTTGGGTGCATGGTTGTGATTAGTTAATATAGCCACATCATAAGGTGGATTGGTTCGAGCTATTCGGCATGAGACGATCATGAAATGTAAGTGTTCGGTCTAGTCATAACGGGTTTAAGTTCGGGGCTCGGGGTGAGTCTCGGGGTCATTTCGATGATTAGAACATTACCGGGAATTAAAGGGTAATGAGATATGATTTATTGGCATTTGAGAATATTGAGAATAGCGGGACTTTGAGGGTGCTAATTATAATTAACGAGATAAGCGGGAAAGGACGGTTTTACCCTTGGGAAGGCTTTAGAAATTTTTAATGACCTAGGGGCATTTAGGTCATTTGGTTTGGATTTATATTGACTTTCAAGGCTGTAGAAATTCAGAACAAAAATAGAGCATCATCCTCATCTCCTTCTTTCTCTCCCGTACATGCTCTTCCCTTCATTTTCCTTTGAATTTTGAGAACCCAAACCGAGGCAACAAGCTAGGAGATCAAAGGTGGGAGCTTAGAAACTTAGTTCAACCATTGAAGAGGGTTTAATCCCAAATTTGAGGTAAGTTTCAGCCATGGAATCTCTGGTTTTACTCTGTTTTGATTTAAGTTTTAGTTTGTGATTTCTTGATGGAAAGTTTGGATTAATGGAAGTTTTGATTGGTGTTTGCCTTGGGTTTTGATGAGGGTTTGATATAGATGATGTTTAGGGGTTGGAGTGAGTGTTTGAATGAGGTTTGGGACTGGTTTGGAAGTTTGGTTTCGAGGAAAAACGCAGGGGAAGAAAGGTTGTTGTTTGCTGTTTTGCGTAAAGGGCCACGGCATGGCTATGGTGAGCCGCGGCCTATGTTGATTTCTGGGGAGGTTTTGCCTCTGTCTGAGGGTGAGCCGTGGCATGGCTGTGGTGAGCCGCAGCCCATAGAGGCATTTTTGGCCAGAAATGGGTTTTTGACTTGGGGATGCTAGCTTTAGGCCTCGGGGTCGATCCTACTACTCGGTTAAGTGTGGATTGATGTCCCGGAGGCTAGATATTGGTTTGGGAACCTATGTTGATCATTTTTATTGATGGTATCCTATATTTTGGTTATGAATAGGTGACTGCTAAAGGACTAAAAGTTGATCGTTCTCAAGGGTCGTTCTTTTAATTATTCTAGCTCGAATCTGAGGTAAGAAAACTGCACCCTGTGTATATGTGACATGCATGGCTATTCTTGATGCATGTTGGTTGATTATTAAACGTGACATGCATGGCTATTATTGGCGCATGTTGGGTTGTTAAATATAATGCATGTGATGCACGAGAAACATGTGATTAGGACATGCTTTGTATGCTGAGTATGATATCGTTCAGAGCTTGAGCCTCTGTGTTCGTGCATGGTCCTAATTGTGCTAGTACTTGTTAAGTAAGCATGCTGAATACCTTGTTTATGGATATTGGACATGTGATAGATGTTTGGTGGCATGGCTTACTTGTGTATGGCACTGACTTATTAGTCAGATTCGGCAATGGTGTTAGATCCATCTGTGAAGCCGTGATTTATTAGTCAAGTTCACAATGAGTTGAACACTAGTTGTGTTTTACTGACCGAAGAGTCAGAGATGGCATAGCGTCAAGAACGCCGAGCCAAATGAAGATTAGATCTAATCGATATCAGCATTGAATGGCTCTATGGCATTAATGCTGGACCGACCCTAAAGACGATGAACTTATAAGCGCTTGGTTAGTCTGAGACTAGTTACTGAGAGCCAGGGCGTAGGGCCCCGGTGACTGTCTGTCACATGGCTAGGGAACGCTGTTCCACGATTATGACTCTAGAGTCGGGAGGAAGGTTATGTTGGTGACCAATCACCATGCACCTATCCTGTTGAAGCTAGTAAGATGCTCACTCATTTGTTAAGCCCTGGTGATCCTATCGTCACATGGCTAAAGGGTGCTGTTCCCATATTAGTGACTTTTGATATCAGTTAAGCCCTGGTGATCCTATCATCACATGGCTAAAGGGTGCTGTCCCCATATTTGTGACTTTTGTGATAGTCACCTATTTGTTTGGACTGTTAGTCCTGAATAATTAATACAATCACTGTTGATATTATATCATGTTATATTGTGTTTTCTTGCTGGGCTTCGGCTCACGGGTGCTATGTGGTGTAGGTAAAGGCAAAAGAAAGCTGGACCATCCTTGAGTTGGAGAGCTTAGGGGATGACGTGTACATATGCAGCTGCTCGTCCACCACGACCGAGGTTTAAAGAGGAACTAGGGTTAAACCCTGTTTTGCCGCATAGAACGACCTGTTGTAAATATTTTCTTGTAATAGACTCTGAAAATATAGTTTTGGGATCCCAGCATATATATTAAACATTCTAATGAAACGTTACATCTTAACCAAAATTTTTAATCCCTAAACCGCTAATCACACTTAGTTACACGATTTTGGCCAAATAACTCGGTTAGCGAGTTTAGCACTGTTTATAAGGCACACCGTAACGGTCCCTGGAGTTGGGGCGTTACACTTACTACTCGTGGTTGAGGTCAAGGAGCTGGATAATTAGCGCGATATCGCGAGGCATATGTGTCTTCTGCATGTATAAAATGTCTCATTTCATTGCTGCACCTTGAAGCATTCCTCTGTGGGCATGGTGGTGTTGGATGACTAATAGGCGGGGGAGGATGCCTTATTAGTGAAGAAATCCGTGTCCCATCTGGGCGGACCAAATTGGTTCACCCATTATCTACTTCGATTTCCCGAGTTGGTGGCAACACGAAGTTATTACGTGGTACCTAAGTGGCTGGCTAAGGCGCTGGTGGATTCACAGGGATCTCTGCCCTTCTTCATGTGGTCTTAGCTTGCCCTGCCTAGCCAGGCTGATTTCTGTGAGTGTGAGCCGCTTGTCCATTCCTGCGGTTATTAGCAGGAGGTTTGTTCATAGGAGTTTGTTCAGAAGGCACAGAGCTCGGTGTTACTGTTCTGATGGAACAACTTACATTAGGTTGAATATTCCTGTGGGACCATGACCTGTGAGACCCACTTGACCTCCTTCTGACATTTTCATTGGTTGCAGGAGGGGGTACTCGAGCTAAAACCTCTTCAATTTGCCTATTATCTTGGGCGGATGGCTTCTAAGCTGAGCATTCTCCATTTCAATGGCGGTCAGGTACCCCGGATTTGGGTTCAAGGACGTGATGCCAAACTTCCAGCATCGTCTTGGTCCATGTGTCATTTTCCAGAATGGCGTTGTGCAGACGTACCTTCCCCTGTGGGAATGGCCGTATGGTAACCTCCATGATCATCAACGTCTCTGTTTCATTGTCGCGCATGGAATGAGTAACCACCATGATGATTGTTCGGTTGAATATCATGCAAGATTTCAAGCTTAATTTGCTCTCAATGAAAGCACCAATTTGTTGACGCAGTTTTTCATCAACAGGGGATTTAGAAATGCGAAATAGAGAGATTAAGCTTACATTACACTGAATGTAAATAAATATCAACACACACACAATTTACATGGTTCAGTGGTTAAAATCCACCTAGTCCATGAGTCACTATTATTGATCTGTTTAGGAACCCTAGATGAAATTGTTTATGACAATTTCAACAGAGTTTTTGCATACAGAATGTCGATCCCTTTTATTGTCCATTCCCCTTGTATTTATAGAGAATTATGATGGATAATATTGGGTAACCGTACTATAAATGGAAACATACAATATTGGGTAACTTCCCAAATTAATGGACATTTAAATATCCTAATTAAGCCTATTGCCATTTACATCAATCAATAAATGTATATAACGATTACGTGCATTTATTGCGCATATCAGGCATCTGAGTCTGTAGGGATTCTTCCATGTGCATCGTTGAACCACCTCGAGCTAGATGCCATTCTCGAGCGTGATATGACTGGAACATGATGGCTTGACTTAGATAATGCTCGAGCTTGATGCAGACGATCTAGATGCTAGGTACCTCGATCTCTGTTATTTGCATCTCTAACGGTTTGGAAGATCCTTGACTGTTCTGGACTCAATGACACAACCTCGAGTTGTTTGGTCCGGAGTTAACGAAATATCTCCAAAATCTTGCCACATTTATTTATTTCGAGCCATCTGTACCCCGAGCTAGATAATTGAGCTCGTGTTTCAGGGTACAACAATTACAATTGAATACCATTAAATAACATTTGTTTTCTTTCTATTTTATTGATTTGACTAGTCAGCCGCGGGGACCAGCCAGGTCCTCGAGAAGCCCGCTGGGATGGGAACAGAAATCGTAGTAGCGACTCCCGACGTCACGCAGAGTAACCAGCCCGGTGGCGGCAAAAGAAAAGGGAATGGTGAAAACATCCAGCACGGTCAAAAGAAGAATAAGTCCGTGGATAAATTCAAGCCCGTGTTCACAACGTATACCGAGCTCACCCAAACCAGAGAGAATATTTTCCTGGCCAACGCTACGCGAGTCCCCTGGAAAAGACCGGAGCCAATAAAGCACCCTAAGGGAAAGAGAGACGCTTCCAAATTCTGCCGTTTTCATAACGACGTCGGGCACAATACCGACGACTGCAGGCACCTCAAAGATGAAATCGAGACTCTCATCTGAGCAGGTCCGTTGGCGCAATACTCGCGAAACAGGGTCCCGACAAGTCGACCCGCTCCGGAGATCCCAGCCAGTCAACCTGGACCTCGAGTAGATCAGGACGTCCTTCCCCCCGTGGTCGAGGGAGAGATTTCCACCATCTCTGGAGGACCACACATGGCTGGCACGAGCAGAGGCGCCCAGAAGAGGTACATAAATGAGTTGAAGACCCACAATGGAGGGGAGTTTGTCCCGGAACAGCGTCAATCAAAACAACAAAGATTAGAGAAACAACCGATCACTTTCACGGAGGAAGACGCGAGACATGTCCAATTCCCTCATAACGATCCCTTGGTCGTAGCAGTCCAGCTCGCCAACTGGAGAGTAAGGAGAGTGTTAGTGGACAATGGGAGCTCGGTGAACCTCCTATTCCGTTCCACCTTAGAAAAAATGGGTCTGACCGTCTCCGAGCTGAAGGCAACCTCGATGATGCTATATGGTTTTTCAGGAGAAGGGTCAGCAGCGATAGGAACGATTGAGCTGGTGATCACCCTAGGGGACGAGTCCCGAACAGTGTCCAAACTACTCGAATTCGTAGTCATTGACTGCTCCACTGCCTACAATGCAATTTTGGGCCGACCTACGCTCGTTGCTTTCGAAGCTATCACGTTCGTCCGGCACCTCGCCATGAAGTTCCCTACTTCAACAGGGGTCTGCACTATCAAGGGCGATCAGCTCGCTGCCAGGGAATGCTACAGCATTTCCATGAAGGGAAAATCTAAACCCGGGCAGGTGACGATGGCCATTCAGGATGAAGAGGAATCACAGGGACCCAAGGCGGCCCCTGAGATTGAAAAACCTCGGGTTTCCGAAGACGAAAAGCTCGCCCTAAGCGAGGACATTGACCCCCGAGTAGGCGAGGACAGGTCCGAGCTCCAAGCTATTGAAGATCTCGAGGAGGTAGGCATCGATGAACAAAACCCGTCACGGACGGTTAAGCTCGGAAAGAACCTCTGCGATAGAGGAAAGGCGGAACTGACTGCGTTTCTGAAAAAGAACCTGGACGTATTCGCATGGTCGCACGAGGACATGATAGGGATCAGTCCAAGCGTAATCATGCACACGCTCCACCTAGACAAAAGCGTCCCTGCCAAGTCTCAAAAGCAGAGGCGATTAGGGACGACCCGAGTCGAAGCCCTTGAAGAAGAAGTGGCCCGGCTCAAAAAATGTGGCTTTATCCGCGACGCCAGATTTCCCATTTGGGTTGCCAATCCCGTATTAGTTCCAAAACCCAATGGGAAATGGCGGACCTGTATCGACTTTTCCGACCTGAATAAAGCCTGCCCCAAGGATTGCTTTCCGTTGCCGAGGATCGATCAACTGGTGGATGCCACGGCAGGGCACGAGCTCATGTCCTTCATGGACGCGTACTCGGGCTACAATCAGATCGTGATGAATCCAGCAGACCAGGATCATACCAGCTTCATGACCCCGACTAATGTCTATTGCTATAAGGTCATGCCGTTCGGTCTTAAGAATGCCGGGGCTACCTACCAAAGGCTGGTAAATAGAATGTTCGCGGATCAGATCGGGAAAAACATGGAAGTGTACGTCGATGATATGCTTGTCAAGTCAAAGATTGCCGGCAACCACGTCACCGATCTGGAAGAATGCTTTAACATACTGCGAGAATATGGCATGAGGCTCAATCCTCAGAAGTGCACTTTCGGTGTCGCATCGGGGAAATTCTTGGGTTTCATAGTCAATACCCGAGGAATCGAGGCAAACCCCGACAAGATCAGATCATTGCTCGAGCTTCCTTCCCCCAGGTCGCGGAAAGATGTCCAAGGCCTCACAGGAAGGGTGGCAGCACTGAACCGGTTCATTTCCAAATCGACCGACAAGTGTTTACCTTTCTACAACCTGCTCCGGGGAAACAAGAAGTTCGAATGGACAGTGGAGTGTGAAAGCGCATTCCTCGACCTAAAAACGCACCTGGCTGAGCCACCTGTGCTGTCAAAGCCCAAGGTAGGAGAACCTCTTTTCCTCTACATGGCCGTCACTGAGGACGCAGCTAGTGCCGTTTTGGTGCGAGAAGAGGACCAGGCTCAGAAACCGGTCTATTACATCAGCAAGAGACTCCTCGGTGCTGAGTCAAGGTACCCGTTGATGGAAAAACTGGCGTTCTGCCTAATCACGGCCTCGCGAAAACTCAGGCCATACTTCCAGTCCCACTCTGTACACGTCATGACCGATCAGCCTCTAAGGCAGGTTTTGCAAAAGCCTGAAGCCTCGGGACGCTTGCTAAAGTGGGCGGTCGAACTCAGTCAGTTCGAGATTTTCTATACTCCCCGAACTACCATAAAAAGTCAAGCCTTGGCCGACTTCGTGGCAGAATGCGCGGGATTCCATGAGATCCCATCGGAAGACTCACATCAGCTCACCTCCTCAGGTTCATCGTGGAGGATCTTCGTTGATGGCTCATCTAACGAGAACGGCTCCGGGGCCGGAATCATTCTGATATCCCCAAAGGGGCATAGATTCCACTCGGCGCTGAGGTTCGGGTTCAAAGCGTCTAACAACGAGGCAGAGTACGAGGCCTTGTTAGCTGGACTTATGATAGCCAGCGAGCTAAAGGCAAGCTCTGTCCAATGCTTTAGCGACTCCCAGCTCGTGGTGAATTAGGTCCTAGGCGAGTATCAGGCGCGGGGTCCCAAGATGGCCTCCTATTTGGCTAAGGTAAAATCCGAACTGTCTACGTTTGGGCAAGGGTCGATCGAACAGATACCTCGGGAGCAGAACGCCAATGCAGATGCTCTCGCCAAGCTCGCCACCTCGGGAGAGACAGAAACCCTGGGGTTGGTGCCAGTTGAGTTCTTGGACAAGCCCAGCATAGACGGAGATCGAGCAGATATTGGGATGATTGACATCAGGCCGACCTGGATGACTCCCATTGTTGAGTACCTCGTCGAGGGAAAGTTACCCGAAGGGCGCAACGACGCACGGCGAGTCCTTTATCAAGCTCCGAGATATACGCTAGTCGAGGGGGTGTTGTACCGACGTGGGCATTCCTTACCTCTCCTCCGGTGCGTTCTTCCAAGCGAAGCGAAGGCCATCCTGCAAGAAGTTCATGACGGATTCTGCGGAGATCACACTGGGGGGCAAAGCCTGGCCTTGAAGATCCTTCGGCAGGGTTATTACTGGCCGACTCTGTCCAAAGACTCGATCTCATATGTAAAAAAGTGCGACAAGTGTCAGCGGTTCGCCGCGGTTGCGCGAGCTCCTCCGACCGAGCTAAAAATGATTTCGTCTCCCTGGCCCTTCGCCATTTGGGGGATAGATCTAATAGGCGCCCTGCCCACCGGAAAGGGCGGGGTCCGTTACACCGTGGTAGCCATTGACTACTTCACCAAGTGGGTCGAAGCAGAGCCGTTGGCGACAATAACATCGAAAAAGGTGCTAGACTTCGTGGTTAAGAGCATCATATGTCGATTTGGCCTACCCAAAAAGATCGTCTCCGACAATGGCACTCAATTTGACAGCGACCTGTTCACCGAATTTTGCGAAAGGCACGGAATTGTGAAAAGCTTCTCGTCCGTGGCCTATCCCCAGGCGAACGGCCAGGTCGAGGCTGTCAATAAAACTCTGAAGGCAAGCCTCAAGAAGAGGCTAGATGAGGCAAAGGGGATCTGGCCAGAACAGCTCCCCCATGTTCTATGGGCCTATAGGACCTCACATCGGACTCCCACGGGCCACACTCCTTTCTCCCTAACCTTTGGAAGTGAAGCAGTCCTCCCCGTGGAGGTGAAGGTCCTGTCGCACAGGGTCCAGTCCTCCGACCAAGACGAGAACCGCGAGCTCCTATGCCACTCCTTAGACTTAATGGATGAAAGGCGAGAGGATTCACAACTCCAGCTCGCCCATTATCAACAGAAAATCACTCGCTACTTCAACACTAAGGTCAAAAGACGTGCCTTTAGCGTCGGCGATTTGGTCTTGAGGAGAGTTTTCCTGGCCGGGAAAGATCCCAAAGATGGGGTTTTGGGACCAAGCTGGGAAGGACCATACCAGGTCATCGAAGTCATCAAAGAGGGAACTTATAAGTTAGCTCGACTTGGTGGAGGGGCGGTCCCACGGACTTGGAATGCTATCCACCTAAAGAAATATTATCAATGAACATTTGTAAGGCCTAGAAGGTCACCTTCCATGTATAAATAAAAATCAAATGTTTCTCGTTATTTGCAAGTGTAATTTTAAAGTAACAACGAAAGACCCTTTCCTAGTTACTTGGGGGGCATATGGTACCTGGATATATCCAGGTCAACTTAACGACTTAGGTGTTAATTTGTATCTACGGATAAGAGTTATCACAAACTAAGTCCTATCCTGGTCTTAACCGGGTCATAAAACTTAGAAGTTAGCTAAAATTTGTTGACCGTGGTTCTTCTTTAAAGAGCCTGGGATACGGATAAAAGTTGACGCGATCTGAGTTTTTTCAAAATTAGTTCCTGGTCTTAACCAGGTCATAAAACTTAGAAGTTAACTAAAATTTGTTGACCGTGGTTCTTCTTTAGAGAGCCCGGGATACGGATAAAAGTTGACGCGATCTGAGTTTTTTCAAAATAAGTTCCTGGTCTTAACCAGGTCATAAAACTTAGAAGTTAACAAAAATTTGTTGACCGCGGTTCTCCTTTAAAGAGCCCGGGATACGGATGAAAGTTGACGCGAACTAAGTTTTTTCAAAATAAGTTCCTGGTCTTAACCAGGTCATAAAACTTAGAAGTTAACAAAAATTTGTTGACCGTGGTTATTCTTTAAAAGAGCCCGGGATACGGATAAAAGTTGACGCGAACTAAGTTTTTTCAAAATAAGTTCCTGGTCTTAACCAGGTCATAAAACTTAGAAGTTAACAAAAATTTGTTGACCGCGGTTCTCCTTTAAAGAGCCCGGGATACGGATGAAAGTTGACGCGAACTAAGTTTTTTCAAAATAAGTTCCTGGTCTTAACCAGGTCATAAAACTTAGAAGTTAACAAAAATTTGTTGACCGTGGTTCTTCTTTAAAAGAGCCCGGGATACGGATAAAAGTTGACGCGAACTAAGTTTTTTCAAAATAAGTTCCTGTTCTTAACCAGGTCATAAAACTTAGAAGTTAACAAAAATTTGTTGACCGTGGTTATTCTTTAAAAGAGCCCGGGATACGGATAAAAGTTGACGCGAACTAAGTTTTTTCAAAATAAGTTCCTGGTCTTAACCAGGTCATAAAACTTAGAAGTTAACAAAAATTTGTTGACCACGGTTCTTCTTTAAAGAGACCGGGATACGGATAAAAGTTAACTCGAACTAAGTTCATAAAAATAAAGAGATGAATTCTGACCAAATGCATAAAAATATATATGTAAAACTGGCTGAACAAATTGTCTCGAGGCGGAAACGCCTCACATAAAAAGAAAATTACAATAGAAAGAGTTTAAAATACTTAAACAAGAAGTGTCCTAAGCCCCATCAGTTGCCCCTTTGGAGGTCGCGGTCTCATCCTGCTCCGCCGCGGCAGAGGCCTCTCCAGTCTCTGATGGAGGAACCTCCTTATTCAAGCGAGCTTGAAGCTGCGGCAACAAGAATGCCCAGAGGTCCAGCGGCATGAAAGAAAAGTCCGCGTCCGGATTGTGGGACCAGTAGTGATAGAACAGGTCTTGTAAGGACTGCTCCGACACGACCCGCTCGTCTTTCAGGGCGGCCTAGGAGGCCTGGGCTTCGACCTTCGCCGCCTCAAGATCTGTCCGCGATGCGGCCAGTGAGTTTTTAAGCTCCTGGTTCTCGGAGCGGATCTTCTCTAGCTCGGACGCGGCCAGGGAGTTTTTAAGCTCTAGGTTCTCAGAGCGGATCTTCTCTAGCTCGGCTTTGGAGGCCGCCAGAGCGTCTCTCGCCTCCTGAGACTCCTGGAGGGCGGTCTGGCGGTCAGCTTCCCAACCCTCGAGCTGGGCCTTGGTCCTAACAATGCCTCTATAGGCGGCAGCCATGCCCTGCAAGAAAAGAATGATAAATTAGCAAACTGGAAGGAAAACGGCGGCGTGAGAGTGTTAAAGCCTTAAAAGAAGGGGGCACTTTACCGTTAAGGTCATGTCCATCGCAGACTCTATAACTCGGACCGGGCTCGTTGTTTCGATGGCCCGGAGCTCCTTCTCCCTGATATTGTAATAGTGGCTGACGGCGTAGCCAGCCGACTCATACACCGTACCCCGGAATGCTTCGGGCATCTTCTCCAGAGCCCGGGGGTCGACCGGGATACGCACGTCCGGGGCTGCCGCGGCCAGATTCCCGACCTCTATTACCCCGTCCTGGGCGGCCAGTGGAGATCGTTGGGGTGGCGGGTGCATGAGCCCTGTCCTAGCGACAGGGAGGTTCGCCCCCGCGACCTGGGATGGCGGGGCTTTCTCCTTCTCCTTAGCCGGGGATTTGGTGGAGGCCCCGGCCGAGCTCTTGGACTCGCGAAGCCTCTTTAACCTCGGCCCCGCTGGGGGATTCCCACCGAACACAACGCCCCGCAGACTATTCCCGGGCTGAGACATCTCTTCTGCCAAGAACAAAAAACACGGTTATTAGCCATCATGCAGAAATAAAGACAAAAGGTCCAAAGGCAATAAGAAAGCAAATACTAAGGGAGCCCTACCCCCCGAGCTGGAAGAGCCTAGGACGATTATCTCGCGAACTGGCGAAGGTTCTAGGTCCGGTTCTGAATCGGGGCTGGACTCTTCTACGTACTGCCTAATCCCCGGAGCATAGATGCCCCTCTGGAGCGCAGGCCACGTGCGTAAGTTGGTCCCATACTCCTCAAAAATGGCCGACCTAAAGGCTAGGGTATTATCTACTACTACGGTACCCTTAGGCCGACTCTCTTGGTTGTCCAGCACGAGCTGGTCAACGCAGTGGAGCAGGAGCGTGTCCAGGTCCGGATTCCTCGGGTGACGATGGACGAGCTGCCTAGGGTTGAACCTAACCAGCCAGGGGTCTGCAGTGGCCCTATCTATGTTCTTAAATAAGTAAGAGTTACCTTGACCGGAAGGACCCGCGGCTGCTCCGGATTGGGCCCTCTTCTCGCTCATCCCCTGGGCGACCTCCAAGGTCCTCTTCCTGTTCCTCACCAGAGGAACTTCCTCACCTTCTTCCTCGCCTTCGTCATCTGCGACCTCCTCCGCGACGATCGGTCTGTTGTCGCGAGTTGGGGGAGGCCCCCGGGGCCTTTTCAAATTCAAAGTCTGATTTGGGAAAATCAGCTTGCAGAATACCATCGTCTCGTCCGTCACGAGCACGCGGTAGTCTTTCTCACTGGGGGGCAAGTTCGCCAGTGTATCGTATTGACCCCCGAGGGTCACAGACTTTTCGGTCCTCGAATAGATGGCTGCAAGGTTGGTTGAAATCAGAAGTGGAATAAGGGACGAGCTAAAATAAGATAACCGTTAAAAGGCGAGCTAAATCAAGGATCACTTACGAGGGCGGTTGAAATAGTGATGATCGCAGTTTCGGAGCCCAGTTGACATAAAAAACTGGTCTTTGAAGTCGTTTGGATGGCTCGGTAGCTCGATCACTGCTGCTGTGTTAGGGAAGCGGGTTAAGTAATAGAACCCGTCGCCTCGCCCCCGCTGGTCCGGGCTGGCTTTGAGGCAAAAGAAATATAGAATATCAGCAGGAGTGGGGACCTCCCACTCATGCTTTTGGAACAAATACCTCAGTCCCGCCAGCAGACAGTATGAATTGGGGGGGAGCTGAAATGGGGCCAACCCCACATAGTTCAGAAAATCAGCAAAATACTGATCCAGGGGGAGGAAGGCCCCTGCCTTGAAGTGTTCCCCGCTCCAAGCCGCGAACGACTCGTCGAGCGGCGTGCAGCTCCTCTCCCCATCCGCAGCAGGTCGAGCGATCACGGAGGTCTTCCCCAGAGGAATGTTGTGGTTAAGGAAGATTTTGGTGATCTTTGCCTGGCTGGTTATCTTCGAGACGATTCTCTCCGCCTCGAAAAACGCGTCAGGAGCCACCTCGGCTTGCTTCTCCACCGCCGGCCCAAAGTGAGGGATTGGCGAGCTGGTCACCACCGCCTTTCCTTTATCCTGCTGGGAGGCCGAACTTCCCACATTCTTCTGTGGCAGATTTCTCTTTGGAGCCATCTGGTCGCCTATCGAACAAAAGAAAACACTTTAGAAAAGGCGACCCAAGCAGGAGAGTGAAGCAAGTATTAAGTACACGAGCTGGGGTAAGCCCAGCCCGTGGAGAGTGGTGCCACGCGTTCCAAGGAACACGCGCCTATGCCCCCAACAGATCCCAGATTACTCAGAATTCGTGTGTCAGAGGACTCAGGGTAAAAAATTGCCTTGGGGGGAAAGTTTCAACAAGTAAGGCATGGCAAAACCGCTTTTAAGGCGTATTCCCTAAGCTACCCGGTTTTTGCACCCAAAATTCCTAAGGGTCCTACCCAGAAATTGTTCCTAAGAAAGAACCATGGAAACCATATTCTAAGACGATGTCCCATGGCAAGTGTGCCCTAATCTAAGAAGGGCTGTCACCCTCCATATCCGCGCGACCCAGAAAACCTCTGCATGTGGCTACAGTAAAATTTTTTGCCTAAGCTACAGTGGCATGCTTTCAAAAATAAACAAGGACAGGAGACTTACAGTTAGATGGTGAGTGAGGTCGCTGCGCTGGTAGGAGCTTCGTTGGCACAGTGGTCTCCGAAGTTTTGAAGGAACTCGTACGCTTAAGCTTCGTGAACGAAGAAGATGAGAGCAATGGAAATGAGGGTTTTGTTCTTCGGAAGGTCAGAGAAAACAAGGAAAGTTGAGAGGTTTTGAATGGTAAGGTGGCCCGTGCGTGGGATGACCACCCCTTTTTATACACGGGAAGGATCACGTGTAAAAGGCCCTTGGGAGACCCTCCACTCGAAATGTGAAACGACGGCTGGACAGTAGGCTAGGCCATTTAATGCGGTTCTCGTAGAGTGTACCGTCGCCACCCACGGCGTTCCACGTATCAGACGCATGCGAAAAGCATGGAATGCGAAGGGTTGTGGGAGAAGTCTAAAAGCCCCTACTGTGGTCTCCCATATCTGACGTCATGGACCACGAGCAGGAGCTTGGGGGGCAGATGTACGCCCTGGTTTTCCCACGGGCTGTTTAGCAGGACGAGCCTCGGACTAAACATAATTTAGTCCGAGGCTCCCACAGGCCAGAGGCTCTATTTTCAGGACGGGCCCTTTCTAGCTCGAGGGGGTCCTGTTTCCAGCTCGCTCCTGTTGCACCAGGAGCTGGGAACAACATCCGGCGACCACTGACGGATCAGCTCGGGTTATGGATTGCTCCGGTAGCGAGCTTCTCAGGAAGCTCTGACCCTATGGGAAGTCAACACGCAAGATAAACGTGCATAATCCTGCCATCACGTGTCCGATATCCCCCTGACTTCTCGGACACGCAGCAGGAACGTGCGTATTCAGACACCCACGGATGAGTTGGGCCGTGCGGCCCATTATCTCCTTCCATACTGATTAGACCACACTTGTGTGTCAGGTTTAGGAATTAATCATGAATATCACAGACTTGATATGACAAATGGTAAGGTCACGAGATGACCTCCCTACCAACTTCCAGGTGCCTTCTCCTATAAATATGGAGACCCTGGGAGTTGATAGGGGTTGGAAAAATAGTCTTGTAAGAACTATATACTTTGTAAACCAATTACCCAGAAAAGATCAATAATATTGACTAGTGGAGTAGAAGGATTTTAACCTTCGAACCACTTAAAAACGTGTCTGGAGTCACCTAGTTCTTTCCACAAAGATTTCATATCTGTGACGGTTCTACTTTTAAGTACTAATCTCTTTCTCTTCTTCTCTTAATTATCTGTTGCCGAAGAACCGCGTCAACAAAGTCTTATGCTCTTGTTTGAGCACTTTTTCTCTGCGAGTTGGACTTTTGCTCAAGGCAGTTTGCTACAAAGGTGTCATTCGTTATCCTCAATTATCACACAAGTTTTTGGGAAAATTTAATAAATACCCACTATATAATTGAATCAACCAAACTTACCCATAATATTAATTTTATTAAGTTTCTACCAATCTTTTATATAAACTTAGCAAATTACCCTTATCATATTTATCACAATTTACCATATTCTTAAAAAAAAGTAAAACAAACAAAATTGGAAGATTAATGAATGGAAGGGAGGAATTTTACTTATATACAGTGCAATAAAAAGTTAAATTATTAATCAAATTGAGAGTATAATAGGAATGTTGAACTAAAAAGTTGGTTTGTGAAAAATTTAGATAGTACGTATCCTTCAACTAGAAACTATAAAATTGGGTACACAATTTAATTTTCAGTTTTATTTTTTATTTTTTAATAGAAAATGATTTATAGCACTATATATATTTGTAGTTCATTTATGGTAAATTTCTATGATTCATCACTTTTTGTTAAAATTGGCATTTTGTAAGTTGGGCTAGGCTATAACATGGTTAAGGGGTAGACGTGGCCCGTGAAATGGAAGCCCAGAGACATCCAAATCACGACCAGACATTCACAGAAACCAAACCACGTAACGTATGACTAAACAAAGTCAACAGTTAATTAGAGAGACAGAGAGGAACTCAGAGGAAGAATTGAAAACAAAATCGTAACTTCTGGAGTTCTAATCAAGTTTGATAACTAACAAAGCCTCATAATCATCGACCAAACCATCTAAATCAATTTTCATTAGATCAAATCTTCCAATCTTTGAGCCTAGAAATCCAGAAACTAATCACAGAAAATGGGGTTCTTCCCCTTCGCCGTTGCAGGCGCTGGATTCATTTTCATCGGCGCATGGGAAGCTTTCACGTTTTTATCCTCAAGCCCAAACCATATCTCACTTCCATCTTCACCTCTTACCTCGATTCAGACCACCTCACCATCTTCCAAATCAAATACCCCGAAAAGCCCATCTTTTTCTTCCTCCTCCTTATCATTCATCTCCATCTCCATATTCTCCTTCCTGTTTGTTCTAAACTCCCTGTTTTCTTTATTTGATGCGGTTGACTCACGCGACCGAGTTGGCTCGGCCCTCCAATTACAAGTTTTAGCAATTGCTTCTCTCTTCTTGCTCTACGGAATCATGGGTCTTCTGGTAAATTTCTCGAATTCGTTTCCCTTGCCTTCTTCGTCCTATTCGCTCGTCAGCTTAATTGGTCTTTTCGCTTTCGTCGAAGAGTTTCTATTGTTTTACCTCCAAGGGAAAGACCCAAGTGGAATTGAGAATCGTTACTTTGATCTTTTGTTAGTGCCCATAACCGTATGTGTATTTTCCACAGTTCTTGATCTGAAATCACCCAAATCGAATTTTCCCAAATTTGCTCGTGGGGTTGGGTTAATCTTACAGGGAATGTGGTTTTTGCAAATGGGTTTTTCGTTTTACACCAATTTAATCACACACGGGTGCTCATTGCACGAAAAGAGCAGAGGAAACTACACCATTAAGTGTAAGGGGCACCCTGAGTATCACAGGGCTCGAGCTATTGCAACACTTCAATTTAATTGTCACCTTGCTCTGGTAGTGCTCATAGTTTCGATGTTATACTCAATTGTGGCTCGGAGAAATAGTAGTGGTGATTTTTTGCAGTATAAGCCGCTCGTGGCTGAAATGGCGACATTCGAGAATCAGAGCCAGTTCACTTTGGTCTCTGATGATTTTCTTGAAGAAGACATCGAAGAAGAGGAAAATGTGACCAAGCAGAAGGCAGCTGGTGTTGTGGAATTTGGTGTGAATGGTCATGCATCACATCAGTGAGTATTCAGATTCAAAATTTATTCAACAACATTATTACATTTTGATACTGCTAATTTGTTTCTCCTTTTCAGTTTTGTATAAATGAATTGGGATTTGGGACCTTTAATCTATGCACAACTTGAGTCATACTTTAGTTTATTGTACTTAAAAAGTTTTGAACTCCACCCTCGTAATGAATACTAATTTAGTATTGGCTATTGTGATTCGTTGGGCTAAATATAGTTAGAAATGAGCTAATTTGGATGTATTTCATATGATATGGAAAATTATTTGCTTTGAATTTAGAAGGGTCATTATCACCCAACATGGCTGCCACTTTTTGCATTATAAAGTGTACTGTGCACATGCAAAGAAAAGTTATGCAAAGTGTTGTTCTTCATAGGAAATGTCATGCACCAAGTATCACCTTGTAGTCCATGTCTATTCCGGTTTGGGGATGGAGAGCGTACTGAATTGTTATAAAGGATAATAGGCTTGTTAAGAAAATTGATGTTTCTACTCGTAAGTTGTTTTGGGCTACTTTTAACTATTTCAATTCCGGAAACTAGATCATTTCATAAGAATGAAGGCTGCATTGCATCTATCGCTTGAAATATGCTATCTTGTCTATTAAGTTCTTGAATGATATTGTTGTGAATGGTCGGTGAACTTTTAAGTACATTCTTCAGCTCTTAGGCACCCAACTTGTACACTTTAGTGAAATATATAAACGTTTTAGGATCATGTGACAAGTATTTCTTTGTTTGCATGTGTTGATTTCATTGTTCATCACTATTCTGCAATAACATCTAAAGGTTGGAAACCCGTAATTTTGTTATTGGACTTTATGTTCACCTTTAGCATAATGGAAAGAAAAGAAGAGAAAATTGTTTAACTTGATCTGCACTAATAATGTTGAGTCCTATTTTTCTTTTTACTTCATATTGTTGATGAAGTCAAGGAAGTGGTAGTTGGATATATATATTTTAATGAGTTCATTCATTGTTATGGATTATTGAGTTTTTTTGTTCTTTGACAACAAGATGCATAAAGAACAAATCGAGAATGGTCTCTTCTGTAAAACTCTGTTATATTATGATTATATCATGGATCCCACACTTTTGCTGAACAATTCTTAGTTTAAAGCATAAAAATGTGTCAAAAGTTCTTATAGAAAAAAGTTTTTACTCATCCTTAAAGTTTTTCACATTTAACTTGCATATGTAGTATGCAATGGATAGAAAGAACTTGGATAATCATTTAATAAAATATCATGGATGGGTTGATTGGGGTAAGTTTCAGCCGAATCGAATCCAAGGAGCTTGCTCTAATTAATCAAACACATCCCTACATCAGTCCTTATTTAAGCTTATAACGCACGTTAATTAGAAATTTCGCCTGGCTTGACTCTCCAAGCAACTTCATTTTCTATCTTCTGTGCTTATTATAACGGTATTGGACATTCGATCTCTATGAGTTCACTGTACAAAACTAAGGTCCCTCTTTCTCTCAAGTGAACATGGACACATTAGGAACCAAATTTGAATTCAACTAGTTAAAATGAGTCGACAAAATATTTGGCAAGCGCCGCCTTAGCAAATGAAGGACATTAACTTGAAAAACTTGTCTAGTACGATAATAGATTCTAATAACATATTTAATTAATGAAAAATAATCTTTGACCCTAATAAAAAAAAAGCAAATTTTAACCTGATAATTTGGAGTGAAACCAATTGAACGAAATAAAAAAAAAACAAACAAAGAGGCAGTATATCACAACTGAAACGTCAAAGAAGATCGTTGTATAAAACACGAATGCCTTGAACATCATTCCAATTCAGACCTTTGGTTTCTCCCATGGGCAGAATGGGGTACATGATAGCATCAGTATTCAAGCTATGCATGAGCCCAAGAGTGTGACCGATTTCGTGCAAAGCAGACGAGATAAGGTCAAAAGAATAAGGAGCCTCCCCCACCACCCAATTCTCATCCGCATCCAAATGCAAAACCCCCGTCGTCGGCTGAAAACTGTGGCCTAGGGTTCCGCCAGGCCCATCAAAGGGAACCCCGTCTCCGTGGTCTCCACTATGGAAGCTCACTTTAATATCAGCCACTTCGAATGGGGCTTGAATGAACCTGAAGTGAGTGTTGTAGCTCCAAATAGAGAAGGCCCGCCGAATTGCATTCTGCGCCAACGACGTCGTACCGTCAGGGAACCCGAATGACAGAGTGAATTTGGACGGCGGCCACCTCGGAGCTCCTGGGAAGAAAGTGTAAAGCGGGCCGTACCCGTGGGCCTGCTGGGCCTGGGCCCATTTCATGCCTGCAAGCATTCGAGCTTTGTTGTTACTACTTGTGATATCTGGCATAGCGCAACGGGGTTGCATCATCTTAAAAATCGTTTTTTGGTCTAGAATCCCTATGGGTTCGAGTTTGTAATTTATCTGGTATGTTCTGATGGCCGATTCCAGAGCATCATCAAAATGATTATTGTGATGATGATCGTGATCTTGGTGACTGTGAATATGATCACGATGACGATGGTGATTGTGATTGTGATTGTGATTGTGATTGTGATTTTGTTGGTGCTGATGATGTTCTAAGTAGCCAAAGCGCTGTAGATAATGCTTGACATCGCCAATGCCATGAACCTTGTCGCCTTTTTTAGCTCCTTCCACGTCTTTTAGGAAGGAAAAAGGAGAAGCGGCGGGAGGTGTTGAAGAAGAAGTTATCAAAATTAACGTGAAAATTAATGAGAAAAGAAGAAATAACTTGATGAAAGACATAATTTTTATGAAGAAAGAAGGGATTATTGGGCAGATAAATTAATGAGAACGGTATATATTGTTATGATATTTTCTTCTCTTCTATATACTTGGAAGGAAAGTACGGAATCTAATAATTATATTTAAATCACTGAATTATTTTTGAAATAGTTAGTTATATATATTTTTAAAAAATATGTATTTTCTCATATTTTTTCGCATTTCTTTAATTTTCATTTAAAAATTTATGACCAAAAATAGAAAATATTTAAATTTGAATTCTAATTTGATTAGATATTTAATTATGATGAATATTTAATTAAATTATAAAAATTTGATTGGATTACATTTACAATTTCATTTGATTAGAGAAAATAGTGCACGTAAAGAAAATAGTGCAGAGAGATTAGAGCTTTCTTATATGATTCTCGTAAAGTTTCAATTTTGCTAGGGATTAATAAGAATATGGATTAGGCTAGCCTAACTTATGGATGCTTTTTCCTTGTAGTTTTAGTTACTTTTCATTATTGTTATTATAATTTGAATAAATAATATTTTTGCCCCAAATTATGACTACTATATGATCTAATGATTTGTGATGTTAAAAATTCCTCCCGAACTATGCACCTTATTGAAATATGAGACTTCTGTTAGATTTTGTCCTAAGTAGCTAACGGATTGATGATGTAGCTTTTTTTTTGTTGACGTAACACTATCATGTGTAGAATAATTATCAATTTTGTCTCTCAAACTTTGATTACTACCAAATTGTGACCTCATTTTTTTCTTAAAAAAATAATTATATTCTTAAAAATTAAAAAAAAAATTATTTTAAAAGATTAAGAAAATAAACAATACTAAAAGTTTCAAACTAATTAAATAAATTTTAAAATACTCAAAAATTAAAAATCTAATTAATAACAAATATTTTTTTTTTTACTTTTTCTTTTCTTTTACTATATCTAATAAATATATCTTAAAATAAAAATTAAAAATAAATCTTAAAGCAAAGTTTGTTCCCCCTCGTCCTACTCTTCCTAAATTAAAGTTTTTTTTATTTAAGCCATTTGTCATTTGTCAACCTCTTTAATTAAAAGTTTTTTCTTTGTTTTAGTAATTATTTTAATTTTTCATTCTAAAATAGATTTATTTTAGATTGTAAAAGAAAAGAAAAAGTAAAACTAAAAAAGAGTTCTTTGTTATTAATTAAAATTTTAATTTTTTAAGAATTTAATTATTATTTTTAGAAAAAAATAATAATTTTTTTTTAATAAAAGGGATATTATTTGGTAGCGGTCAAAGTTCGGGGGGCGAAATTGCTAATTATTCTACACATGGTAGTGTCACATCAACAGACAAAATGTCACATCATCAATCTGTTAGCAACCTAGGACTAAATCTAACACAAGTCTCATATTTCAGCAATGTGCATAGTTTGAGGGGAATTTTTAACATCGTGAAATCATTCCGGTGGTACGATCATATAATGGTCATAGTTCGGGGCGCAAAAATGTAATTTATTCTTATAATTTTGCTTATATTTTTAACCTTTAATTTCTCAATGAGATTATTATTATTATTATTATATATCCACTACTACAAAAACATGATTTCTCGACAGTTTTTAACTGTCACTATTGAGCAATGACGACAGTCGACTAACTGTCGTATTTGACTATGCCGGCGTAGGGGTAGCTACGTCGACAGTTAATAAGTGTCATCATTGCTGGCTACGCCAACAGTTAATAAGTGTCGTCGTTGCTGGCAATGCCGACAGTTAATACCTGTCGCTGTTGCTGGCAACGTCGACAGTTAATATGTGTCGCCGTTGCTGGCAACGCCGACAGTTAATATGTGTCGCCGTTGCTGGCTATGCCGACAGTTAATACGTGTCGCTGTAGCATTAAATTTATATTATATATATAAATAATAATTTTTCGATATATATTTTTTAAACCTTTTAATTATATTTTTAACAATTGAAATTTGATATAAATTTAAATAAAAAAAAATACTCACATAATTAATTATTATTACCATAATTTGTACAAAAAACTACATTTATCATAATAAAAACTCATTTACATAGAACATTTATTCATACAATTGAAATGTAAATAATACATCAAATCTCCATGAGACTAAATAATTCTGAATAAAAATTCATTATTCTCAATGTAAATAATACATCAAATCCTCACTGTACATAATTCTTACAAGGAAGAAAGAAAATAATACCCAACAATTTGAAGAAGAATTTCTTGTTGCCTTGGTTCTCTTAAATATCCAAGTAGAGTTTTAGCCTACAATACAGAATAAACACCATTAAAGTCAAACCAAAACTAAAATAAATAGAAAACTTGAGGTTGTAGAAGAAATAAAAAGGATGATTGGTTTTTAGTCACAAAAATGATTTATATAAAAGTTGTATTTTTCTTATCAAACCGTATAGCCTCTGGCTTAAGTAGTTAGTCTTAGTTCTTAAAACTAAGGAATACATCCCTCTCAGTCTCAATTTAAAAGTGCTCAAGCTAGGTAGTTTATCAAATCACATAGATATTAATAAACCAAATTACCAATCATTCAGAAATTAATATACATATATACACACATATAAAGACATGCACTATGTAAGTAATATGCATGAGATTCTAAGTTCATAGTACTTAGCAAGAAAAGAAAAGATAATATAGTATAAAGCCACCTAAATGACCCCAGAAATTTCACAGGGCTGGATGACGTTTTCTTTTAAATGTGCAAAGTCACTACTATTAATATAGCTTTTTCTTGTAGTGAACAATAATACTAAGCATGACAGAGCATAGTAATTCAGAAAACTAATTGATTAAGAAGAAACTTGAACATAAATACTACTGATTAAACAATATTATGAAACCTGAACATATATCAAATAGATTATAGCATAACAAACCAAAAAATTCATAACAAAATTTGAGCTACTAGTAAGAAAAAGATTGATATTTTATATCACAATTACATTTCAGTTATCAGTGAGAAACTAACAAAAAGAAAAAAGAACAGAAAAACACTTACCATTCTTCATCTTCTCCGTTGACACAGTGAGAAACTGCCACAATCCAGGAATGAAGAAGCATGCGGCTTACTACTTGAGCATACAACACATGGTAAGTACATATATGGATAGAATGAAAATATGATTATGATATGATAATATACCTTGTTGATGATAAGGTCAGCCTGAGAAATATTAAGAGCAATTGAAAGATGAGTCCATTAAGATGGCATCTATTTTGCTAGTCCAAAATCAAATATCTAAAAACAATGAAGATACACCAAAATTAACAAAAGAGTAGGTATGTTAAGACAATGAAAAAAGACATAATATTTCACAACCACATAAACCAACACCATTTTCTTCTGTACTATTGATTTCTTAAAAACCCAAAGACAACTGTAATATTACCAAACAAAGGGAAACTAAATCAATCATGATTGATCAGTAAACATTTTCTAAAACACCATTTCAGTGACTGCAGAAATTTAGAGACTCCACAAACCAAAAACCCACTGCAGTTGTCCTTTGTTAATTCTTAAACCAAATAGACGGTAAACAAGAAGGAAAACAAAAAGAGAGATCAAGTGCAGCAATATCATCCAGGGGTACATGACTGTCATTATATTTAAACAATTTTTAGTAGTTGAATAATATGCCATGCATATTAGAGAATTATTCTCTTGAAATAATGGTAACTTGATTTAAATATTTTCATTTCAGATTTTTATTGCCATGTAGCAGTACAGTTTTAAACAAAGTTGATTGCATGTTGAAAACTATTTTCCAAGAAAGAAAAGTTGTCTACCTAAATGAGTTGTCAAGTTTCATGAGCATAGTAATATGATATATGAATAATACGAGAAAAAGCTAAACTAGACAACATATTAATTATATATATATATACACACATATATATATATATATATATTCATCTGAGTACATTAACATATGAAGACACACATTAATCATATCATGAAAAGCTAAGCCTAAGACACATTATATCATACAAAGACATCGGCAGTCAATAGATCTATCCCAAAATCCAATACTATAAAAAAATACATAAGAATTTTGAGAGAAAGAAAAAACTCCTTTCCGCAAATATACAAACAGATAGTGTGTATCAGCCAAAAAAGAACATTACAACTAATATCTCAAACATATATTCACATATATATATAAATATATACATATCATCTAATAATAACAGACCTAAAAGATTCACAAAAGCAATCATTCACTCTTCAACTAACGAAAAATGCAGAAATATATGAATCAAATAAGTTGATAATCTCATACCCATTTCAGATTTAAGCCAGCCAAAACGTCGATTCCAATTCTGACCACAGTTGAGTCTGATCCTTCAGTGGGTTTTGAAGCCCAAAACATAAGGAGTATGGTGGTGGTGGCAGCTCGGCTAGTGGTAGCTTAGGGTGGCCAAAAAGTACTTGGAAAGCTTCGTAGCACTCCCATTCGTTCGAACTTTGAAAGCCCAATGGGGGACCTTAATGGGCGCGTACGGCCGCGGGTTCGTGGGGGTCGAAATTTCGGAGGCCGGGGAACACGCCTGTACGACACGTGTAGCTTTCCGGCGACTGGAAAGCGATCGTTCAAGTTTGGCAGATCGGACACGAGAGAGAGAAAGTGAGATCTGGTGGGGAAGAGGTACATCTGAGAGGGAAAGAGGGAATGCGTGCTTTTTTTTTTTCATTTCCTACTTAAATTAATAATAAAGTATTATTTATTTAATTTGATTTGCTTATTAGTTAATTAAGTAATAAATGTGATTTTATAATGTTAAAATTTCAATTCAATTTATTTTAACTTTCTAATTAAATTAATAATCTTATCAAATTAAATTTGGTCCCAAAATTATAAATTAACTTTTAAATCATATTTTACTCCAATTCTCATAAAAAAAAATTATTGAGATTTAAAACATCTTATTATTTATTTTCATGAATTAAACAATAATTAAGTGGTCCAAAAATTTTCAATCTCACAATTTAAAAAAATATAAACCTTCAAATCTTGATAAATTCTAATTATCAATTTAATTATTTTTTATTAATCATTTCCCAATAAATAATAATAACTCAAATTAAAAGACATAACTTTGTAAAGCTTTAATTTTACTCTAAGTGTTTTTCTTTATTTTTTTAATTTACTTATTAATAAAGCTTTAATTTATTATTATTATTATTATTTTAGGGTTCACTTTGAGAGTCCTCGATACTCTTTTAATAATATGGTTAATTATATATATATATTAAAGAATAATAAAATATTCTTATAAATACAAAAGTTAATAATATAAAAAATTTAAAAACAAAAAAAAATCTAATTTTAAAAGTATTTAATAAATACATAATTTTTATAAATATATATTTACATAATTTAGTTTATTTTTAAAAATATACTATTCATTAATTTTTTTACAATATTTTTCCAATTAATAAAACAACTCTTTTTTAACTAATACAAAATTTTTAAATATGTTAAAAAATAATATAGTTAACAATATAGATAATTTTATAAATATGTTAAAGAATAATAAATTTAAATTTTGATATAAAAATTATTATAAATACAAAAGTTAATAATATGAAACATTTAGAAATAAAAATATATAGTTTTAAAAGTTTTTAATAAATACATTATTTTTTTAAATATATATATTTACATAATTTAGTTTATTTTTAAAATTATACTATTAATTAATTATAATTTTTTATTTGAATTTTGGCGACATTTTATGACTGTCGGCATTGGACTTTTATTAACTGTCGACGTTGGGGTCAATAGCGACACCTTTTAACTGTCGGCATTGGTCTCGAATTAACTGTCGGCGTTGGGTTCAATAGCGACACATTTTAACTGTCGGCACTGGTCTCGAATTAACTGTCGGCGTTGGGTTCAATAGCGACACATTTTAACTGTTGGCATTGGTCTCGAATTAACTGTCGGCGTTGGGGTCAATAGCGACAGTCAAAAGCAACGGTGACAGTTATTAGCTATCGGCGTTGGTCTCTATGCCTATAGTTTTTAAGTGTCGACGTAGAGTCTCGCTAAGCAATTACGACAGTCAACAGAGTTGACTGTCGTGGTTGGGTGTCGGGAAAGCCCAGTTTTGTAGTAGTGATCGTTTTGAGTAATAGCTATAATGGCTAAAACTCTATATGTAATAGTTATGTTATAGAAGTATTTTTGTGTTTAGATTTTTTGTTTTCACCCATGTAATGTAGTTCTCTTAATTTGACAATATTAAAGACTTATAATTTGATAGAGGTTTTCAGTGGAGGCATTTTTAAGCAAATCACACCACTTTATTAACAAAAGTAGATAAGAATATCATCAAGTAAATACCTAGAGAAAAAGTTTTGAAAATATATTAATTAGGATACAAAACCAACACATATCTCTCTTCTATATAATAAGTGTGTAGATAACGGAAATTATTAGTTTTAACGGTTTTTTATTTTTTTAAGGTTAACTCTAACGGAATATTTTTATATTTAATAGAATATTATTATATTTAACGGTAATTTGTAAACACTTAAACTTAAATAATAAATAATTAAACAAATTAAAATATGATATTTTTGAGATATTTTACAATAATAATTATTTGAAAATAATAAATAATTAAACAACTTAAAATATGATATTTTTTAGATATTTTACAATGATAATTATTTAAAAATAATAAAATCATACATTTTATAACTTAAATAAAATTTAATTAAACTCAAACTCACTTATTAGAATAATAATATCATATTAAACATATAATATAATCTACTGTCAATTAGCAACAAATTATTTTTAAAAAAAAACTAGCAAGAAACTTTAATTTAAAATTCACGTATAATATTTAATATTACGTTAAAAATTGTTGACGCCGTTTTTCGTCAACAGTGAAAGAAGAGCACGTAAACAATTACTACTAATGACCAATTAAAAAATAACAACACAAAACACGATTTTTACATGGTTCAGCAGTTAAATCTGCCTAGTCCACGAGTCTCTGTTATTAAACTTAAGATTATCTCTAAAAATTCTTAAGCATGAATTCTTCAGAGTTTTCTCTCCAGGTTCAGAATTTCGGTCATTTACAATGGTGCATGACCTCTCTATTTATAGAGAAGGTTATAGAATACTATCCCACATATTTTGGGTAGTTACTCTTTTTGTGTAAATAAAATAAATGGCTTTAAATGCCTATAATCAGATATAAAAGGAAACGTCCCCTGAAGACCAGGAGGCGTATAACTAACCAAGTAATATCTCACGACTTTAGGGGATTTACAGTAATAAATGAAGATTACGTCTCTTATGGACAACACTTATAGATATTCACGGTTTTTATCATATATCTCCAAGGCCTTAGCCTCCCAGGTTTCTCGTCAGCTTTCGAGCTAATGACATCTCCCGAGGTCACACGGCTTTCGAGATCATATGTGCGTCGAGCTCGGAACCCCTGATCCGAGATCATCCCTGAGGATAGATGCGTCTCCGGAGCTACCTTTCGAGATCGTGAACACTTCGAGGTCACCATATTCGAGGTCGTCTCAGTCTTGTAGGCTCGATATTTAGTCCTGGAGCATACTCTAAACCTTACGAGTCCATTCGTTTGTGCATCCAACTTTCGAGGTTACATTTAACATAGCTCGAAATCTGGGTATAACATCTTGCCCCCTCAAAAGTATTTGTTCGAATCCTAAGAGAAGGAAACTTTTGAACTACTTTCTTCGGGAACCGTACCGTCATATGCTTTTGAAAATGGACACGCGTCAGCTGGGTATTGCTCATTCTTGGTACTTGAGTACCTTGGAAACCTGCCCACGATCATCCGTCTGCCACCTTTTCAGCGCCACCTTGTCATTGATCCCCATCCGTTGGATCTAGCAAGGATTTCATTCAACGCCCCAGATTAGTCCCCCTTTTTCCATCTATATATACGAGACCCCACTCATCATCTTCTTTTTTATTTTCGTTCACCAGGAGCAAGAAAAGAGAGAAAAAACGAAACCAGAGACCTTCCTATAAATCTTCTATCCCGTGCATGTTTTCTCAGCCAAAGAAACAAAGAAACCCTGGTTTGTTCGAGTCCGTGAGTTCTTATTTGCAACCTCTCCTTCATTCAACGATCTCTCTGCAATCGCCATTATTGTGTAAGTATGCAATCTTTGTTTTCCATTTTGTCAGTTTTTGTTCATGTTGTTCTCGCTGTGTCTTTGTACGTATTAGTTTACATTCTTAGCATAATACGATAGGAGATTTCTATCTGATAGGCTCTTATGCTTTTTAGATTTCCAACACAGAATTTACATCACTGGTTCATACCCAGTTTTGATGTTTGAGCAAGATTCTTGTTTCCTGGGTTTTAAAATTTTAAGAGACGTTTCTTGTACACCAAGATTTCGGGTAAATTTTTTTGGCTTTGGCTAATGCACGAAACCCAAGGCTGCTTTTTCTGGTTAACCGCCACTCTTTTTTCCCCTGATTTTCGGGATTTTCAAAAAATTATCCACTCTCCTTCCTTTCTCGTGGAACGCACGTCCTGACTCTTTAATAAGGGTCTTAATATATAGCTTGTTTTATTCCTAAACCCCGAGCTCGTCTTTTCGAACTCGTAATTCTTGCATGCATGGCCCTCACCATTTTTTCTTTCTCGCTAGATGTCACAGAATCTGGAAAGACAGTGGGGGTCGTTGCTGGTAATCCCTTACGAGCCAAAAACCCCGAGCCCAGAATCGCTGTTCGCCCAGAATCAATGTCGGATAAGGGAGTACGAGCTTGCGTGCGAGCAGGAGGATATTCGAGCTCATTATCGCCGTCAGATAGTCGAGGTTATTGAGAAGAATAGGAGAATTCTTCGGGAGGCCCTTTATCCGGAATCCAATTCAGGACCTAGGCCGATTCCCCTCGACCCTGCACTAAAGGTCACTGTCGCATACCATCCAGGAGAGCTCCAATTTTCACTAATGGGGGAACCTTCTTCCTCACAGCCGAGGAAAGAAATGTTCAAGGCCGAGCACTATTGGAGCTCGGTTACCTCGACTAGTCAGATAACTGACATCTTGGCCCTCCATGGCCTCAGCTTGTCAGGTTCTTTAAAGTGTCGAGCTTCGACCGACCACGAACGAAGCTGCTTCGCCCCTGGGGGCCGCGACGCCAAGGTGAAATACGCGGCATGGAGCCAGGAACACATGAGGGCGGGAGCACTGTTGCCCTTGAAGTCTTTTTTCAAGGACTTCACGGATTTCTTTGGGTTGGCTCCGTTCCAACTTAACACCAATTCTTACAGGGTGTTGTCTGCCCTGAGGTCACTATACCACGAGCTGACGTGGGAAGGACCTTCACCTCAAGAGATTTTATATCTCTTTTGTCTGAAAAGAAACCCCTCCCGAGCTCGGGGAGGAGATGGCTTTTATTATCTTTCGAGCTATCCCAAAGAGAAGAAGGTCTTTGAAGATCTTCCCAATCATCCGCCTGATTTCAAAAGGGCCTTTTTCTGGACAAACGGTCTAACCCCGTCTCGACACTACTCGTTCAGGCGGATTCGTAAGTATTCTCGTTATTTTTGTTTCTGTGCTCGGGACTTTAGCTCTTAGATCCGTACTTAGTTGAAATATGTTTTGTCTTTCAGCCAATTTTCAGCGTCCCACTCCTGACGAGACAATGAAGGGGCACAGAGAGACCCTGCTCCAACTCCCCCATGGCAGGAGGTCTCTCTTATACCTCTTACACGAGGACAGGCTCCAAAAATGCGGACTTTTGGGGGAGGACCAGTCCACCTCTGACTGCTCCAATAAAAAGTATGAACACTGGGAGCAGGTGCCTTTGCCCACAGGCGCCCTCCCTTCGAGGAGAGAAGCAAGGCCGCCACTTCCAGTTCGCATAAGGAGTCCACTGTCGGGGAATGAGGCTAATGACGAAGCCTCGAGCTCAGATTCGGATGAAGGTAAAGCCCTTCCTACCTCGAGAATGTGGTCCCCCACCTTACTAAAACATAAGCCCAATAGGTTAGTCTCATGCCCACAGGATAGATACCACTTCTACATATGGAGTTGGGTAGACGACTGTGTCCATAGGTTTGATAGTGGGCTCGGGAAGTACGACACCATGTATACTACGGACGAGGTGTGGAACGGGATAGCTGTTCAGTACTGGACCAACGATTATAGGGACCTTTCGAGGTTATCACCCACATATAGGGAAGGCACTCCCCCCGCCTCCTCTGAAGACGGGGGAATTTCACGGTCCCCAAGCTCGAGCTCGGGGGAGAGTTCCAGTTAGGTTTCTCTATCATCACTTTATATGTCTGTGTGATACTGAAACAACTTATATGCTTTTCTCGTTTACTGACTCACACTGTGTTGTGACTTGTGCAGGCAAGATGGATTCCGACCTTGACAACATCATCGAAAGTGGTGGCGCCAAGAGGAGCAAGCGTCCCAGAGCGGGGTCGCTGAAGACTGATCGGCCGGGCAAAGGCCCCAAGAGGTCCAAGAAAACCCCTCCTCCTGCTCCGCCGGTTTCGAGCTCCATCGCTGCGGCGACTTCCCAGGCCGGCGCTTCCACAGTGGCGCCGTCCTCGCAGGTCGTCGCCTCTGCAGTGGCGCCGACTTCGCTGGTTGGTCCTTCCATTATGGTTGAGCCCCAACCTCCTGTGGTGGTTCAGTCATCCTTTGGTCCACCTTCTAGAAAGCCTTCTGCTTCTCGAGCTCAGAAGCTATCAATTTCCACCCACATGGATGCATATGTGGTCGACAATGCCGCTGGGTCCCATGGGTCTACGCTGGTCTCGGATGTCATGTCCCGGATCGGCCAGAGCTTTGGCAGTCTTGAAGCTCCCCAATGGCAGTGCTTGAACGATACCCAAGACTGCACTGTCCTCTATGAGAAGAGTATCGAGCTCGCTGCCGCGGTAAGTGTCCTTCTACAGCCCTACTTCTTGGTTATAATCACACTGACCTGGTGTTAATGATGATTTTTTCCTTTTTCAGTCCCTTGCCTTTACTGCCCAGCTCAATTATAAGTTGAACAACGAGATCCACTCGAGCAGGTCTCATGCTCAGGAGGCAAAGGATCTCCATCTCAAAGCGAGCGATGATCTGAAGGTAGCAAATGCAAAGCTTGAGGCAGGAGCAAAGGAACGTGAAGGCATGGCCACCGAGCTCGGGAAGCTGAAAGCTAAGCTCGAGGAGCTTAAGAAAGAGAATGCCGAGCTCGCGGGTCTTAAGAAGGAGATCACCCAGCTCCAGGAGACCAACAAGAAGCTTGAAGAGGAAAAGGCTGCCACCTTTGATATCATGGAGGATGAAAAAGCTCGTCTCCTTGCAGAGTACAAAGAGAAGAAGGATCAGGCGGTTGACTCGGCCATGTACCGAATGTGGGCCAACAATGAAGATCTGGACACCAGCTTCTTAGGTCCTCACGAGGCGACACTTCTTGACAGGTGGAATGCTCGGCTCGAGAAGGAAGAGGCTGCTCGGGAGGCCGTTTCGGAGGGAGCTCAGGAGGATAGCCATGCTATTCGTTCTGAGGAGTCCGGTGCTGCTGATGCTAAGAAGGCCAAGGAGACTCCTCTTTCTTAAATCTGATCTCGGGGAAACCATCTATTGGGGCTGCGTCCCCTTATTTTTGTAATTATTTTAATTTATGCCCACGGGGCTGATACAATTTCTTTAAATATTGACTTATATATGCTTTACATTTCTTGGCTCGAAATATTTTGCACACTTTATATGGATGAATCATTTATGTTTATTTATTCATACAAACATATTGTGGATTTAGGCTCGAAGCTCAATGCATTCATGCATAGTTTGTTCGAATTATCCGCTTCCGACCTCGTTATTTTTCAAAGTCGGATATTACTTTAACCATGAACCTGAAAGTACTTATATGGTATGTAATGTGAGTGATTTGGTTATATCTTTTTTGCTTAGTCACTTTTCCTCATCCTCGGTCTTTGCTCCAAGGTTAAGAGTTCGAAACTATTTTTCTTTAAGACACTCCAGCCTCGATCTCGATTTATCTCGAAGTAGGTTTAGGTTCCTACTTATCGTCGATTAGTTTTTTTTTTGGCTGGTTTGTTCCAAACCTGTTAAGTTTGCACATCTGGTTAACTCCAAACGTTTTCTGTTTTTGATAATTCGGTTATGTCCGAACTATCTAAGCTCGTGTATCTGGTTATATCCAAATACTTTATGTTTTTGATAATTCGGTTATGTCCGAACTATCTAAGCTCGCGTATCTGGTTATATCCAAATACTTTATGTTTTTGATAATTCGGTTATGTCTGAACTATCTAAGCTCGCGTATCTGGTTATATCCAAATACTTTATGTATATTTTTTTATTTTTTAAGTTGATGGTATATATACCAATGATGCCCCCTTAATATCCTATGAGTACGACCATAGGTTATTAAATTAAGAGAGATTGCAAAAATAAAAAATAAAAAGAGATAATATACTGATCGAAATAAATCTTTATTTGATGGAATTCAAAAAGCAAACAAACTAATACAGATAGAAACTCATGGTTATAGGCAACACTTTTCCTACACTACTGATAGTAAGGTCTAAGGTGTTCGCCATTCCATGCTCGTGGTACCATGCTCCCGTCCAATCTCGCAAGTTTGTACACACCGGGACGGATGATTGACTCTATCTGGTATGGTCCTTCCCAATTCGGCCCGAGCACCCCAGCTACTGGATCTAGCGTTGCCAAGAATACGCATCTCAACACCAGATCTCCCATTCTGAACTTTCGATCTCGAACCCTCTTGTTAAAATACCTGATAGTTCGTTGCTGGTAAGCAGTGTTTCTCAGCTGAGCCTCTTCTCTCTTTTCTTCAATCAAGTCTAGGGTTTCCTCGAGCTTAGTGTGGTTTGAACTTTGATCATAAATCCGAGTTCGGATCGTTGGAATTTCGACCTCGATGGGCAACATTGCCTCACAGCCGTATGCTAGAGAGAACGGGGTATGTCCTGTGGAGGTTCGAGCTGTGGTCCTATATCCCCAAAGGACTTAGGGCAATTCTTCGGGCCACCGTCCCTTTGCTTCCTCCAACTTTTTCTTTAAAGAACTTTTGAGAGTTTTGTTCACGGCTTCGACCTGGCCATTCGCTTGAGGGTGAGCTACTGATGAAAAACTCTTTATTATGTCGTTCTTTTCACAAAAGTTGGTGAACAAGTCGCAATCGAACTGGGTCCCATTGTCGGATACGATCTTCCTTGGTACCCCATAGCGACACACGATGCTTTTTACCACGAAATCAAGGATCTTTTTTGAAGTTATAGTCGCCAACAGTTCAGCCTCCGTCCACTTTGTGAAGTAATCCACAGCGACCACAACATATTTTACTCCGCCCTTACCAGTCGGGAGAGAGCCTATGAGGTCGATGCCCCATACCGCGAAAGGCCATGGGGAATTCAACATGGTCAGCTCGGATGGTGGTGCTTGGGGTATTGTGGCGAATCTCTGGCATTTGTCGCATTTTTTCACGTATTCGAAAGAATCCATTTTGATGGTTGGCCAGAAGTATCCTTGGCGTATGATCTTCTTGGACAGGCTATGCCCCCCGGTGTGATCTCCGCAGAACCCTTCATGAATTTCTTCGATGATTTTTTTAGCTTCGGGAGGGGTTACGCACCTAAGTAACGGCATGGAATATCCCCTTCTGTATAGCTTTCCGTCCAAAATGGTGTAACGGGGAAGTTGATACATCAACTTTCGAGCCTGGTTCCGATCTTTTGGAAGAACTCCATTTTTGAGATAATCAACGATCGGGGTCATCCAGGTCGGCTCTGTTTCGATCATACACACATCTTCCTCTTCTGGCTCGTTAATGCTAGGTGTTGATAAGTGTTCTATGGGTACAACATTCAGCTCTTCATTTTCGGCGGATGTGGCGAGCCGAGCTAAGGCATCTGCATTTGAGTTCCGTTCTCGGGGAACCTGTTCGATTGCATAAAACTCGAAATACTACAATGCAGATTTTGCCTTCTCCAGATAAGCTGCCATTCTTGTGCCACGAGCCTGGTATTCTCCTAGGATTTGATTAACCACGAGCTGGGAGTCACTGTAGCAATGTATAGCTTTAGCTTTGAGCTCCTTTGCTATACGAAGTCCCGCGAGTAGAGCCTCGTATTCGGCCTCATTATTCGATGATTTAAAGCCAAATCTTAAGGCAGAATGGAATCTACTCCCTACGGGGGTGACCAGAATGACCCCTGCCCCTGCTCCATTTTCATTTGATGAGCCGTCGACGTAAAGTTTCCACAGCTCGTGGGCCGTGATTATTACCTCGTCGTCGGCTATACCAGCAGATTCCACTATGAAGTCCGCCAATGCCTGTGCCTTAATGGTCATTCTCGGGTGGTAGGTGATCTCGAATTTTCCAAGCTCAACAACCCATTTAAGAAGTCGACCTGAAGCTTCTGGTTTAGACAGGACTTGCCTAAGCGGTTGATCAGTCAGTACATGGATGGGATGCGCCTGAAAGTAGGGGCGGAGTTTACGAGATGAATGAATTAAACTGAGCGCAAGTTTCTCCATCAATGGGTATCTTGACTCTGCCCCCAGTAATCTTTTACTAATGTAGTAGACGGGTCTTTGCACCTTCTCTTCTTCTCGAAGGAGCACAGCGCTTATCGCGTGTTCGGTTGTTCGGTTGTTGAAACGTATAGGTACAGTATTTCTCCCGTTTCAGGTTTTGACAGGATGGGTGGCTCTACAAGGTGCTTTTTGAGCTCCTGAAAGGCCAGCTCGCATTCCTCCGTCCATTCAAACTTCTTACCTCCTCTTAATAAGTTGAAAAATGGAAGGCCACGATCCGTAGACTTCGAGATGAATCTGCTTAGGGCTGCCATCCTGCCAGTCAAACTTTGGACATCTTTGTGCCTTCAAGGTGAGGGCATGTCAATCAGGGCTTGATCTTTTCGGGGTTAGCCTCGATTCCACGAGAGTTCACAATAAAGCCCAGGAATTTTCCTGAAGACACCCCGAAAGTGCACTTCTGAGGATTTAGCTTCATGTTATACTTCCTGAGCACGCCGAAGCACTCTTCGAGGTCATCAACATGGTTCTTGTTAAGTCGAGACTTGACAAGCATGTCATCAACATAAACCTCCATGTTGTTCCCTATTTGTTCTGAAAACATCATGTTTACGAGCCGCTGGTATGTGGCTCCAGCATTCTTGAGCCCGAATGGCATGACATTATAGCAGTATAGCCCTTTATCCGTTATAAAGCTCGTATGTTCTTGGTCGGGGGCGTGCATGGGAATCTGGTTATATCCAGAATAGGCATCCATGAACGACATCAGGCCGTGCCCCGCCGTGGCATCCACGAGCTGGTCAATCCTCGGTAACGGAAAACAGTCTTTTGGGCAAGCTTTGTTGAGATCTGAATAGTCAATACAGGTTCTCCACGTCCCATTGGGCTTTGGGACCAACACCGGATTGGCTACCCAGTTAGGGTAAAAGGCATCCCTAATGAATCGGTTTGCCTTTAACCTGTCAACCTCCTCCTTCAGTGCTTTCTTTCTGTCTTCGTCCAGCTGTCTTCGCTTTTGTTGCTTCGGGGGAAAGCTTTTGTCTATGTTCAGTGTGTGGCTTGCTATATTCGGGCTTATCCCCACCATGTCTGAGTGTGACCACGCGAAGACATCCTGGTTTTTCTTCAAAAAGCAAATTAATTGCTATTTTGTCTCATCTGGGAGGTGTTTTCCGACCTTCACCTTTTTTGAAGGATCAGCTTCCTCGAGCTGAACTTCTTCGAGCTCCTCTAAAGGTTCGAGGTCAGCTTTCTCCTCAATTCTTAGATCAATCTCTTCGTCAATCTCTAAGACCGTTCCGTCTTTGTTTTGTATGATGACGAGTGCTTGTGCGCTCGTCTGTTTCTTTCCTCTCAAGGAGATGCTGTAGCACTCCCTTCCTGCTAACTGGTCTCCTTTCAATGTCCCGACTCTGCTAGAGGTTGGGAACTTAAGGGCCAGATGCCTCACTGATGAAACTGGCCCTAGCCCGACCAGGGCGGGTGTCCCGAGCAGCACATTGTAGGCAGATGGTAAGTCTACTACCACGAACTCCATTATCTTGGTTACCGAGACTGGATAATATCCCAAGGTCACGGGGAGCTCGATGGATCCCATGTAGGCGGTTCCTTCTCCTGAAAAACCGTACAACGTAGTTGCACACGCTTTCAGGTCGCGAAGGGAGGGTCCCATCTTCTCGAGGGTTGTTTTGTAAAGTATGTTGACTGAGCTCCCATTATCTAGGAGAACTCGGTGGACCCTTTTGTTGGCCAACTGAAGAGTAATGACCAGCGGGTCATGGTGAGGAAACTGGACATGGGATGCGTCTTCCTCAGTGAATGTTATTGGTTGTGTCTCAATCCTCTGACTTTTGGGAGCCTTAGGTTCAGGTTCATAAGGAGATCCATCCCCAGTCTTCAGTTCGTTAACATATCTCTTTTGGGCGTTCTTGCCCAGTCCTGCGAGATGAGGCCCTCCCGAGATGGTTATTACATCCTCTCCATCTATCGGCGGGGGCCTGTCTTCTTCCCGAGATCGGGAATTATTGTTTTGCGTCGTCGGAGGCGCGGCTACTCTCTAGCTCGCGGCCGTCTGATCCGTACTCTGGTTTTTGACATACTGTCGGAAGTAACCTCTCGAGATTAACCCTTCGATCTCGTCCTTCAATTGTCGACATTCATCGGTTGTATGCCCGGTGTCTCTGTGGAACTGGCAATACTTACTAGAATCCCTCTTGGACTTTTGATTTCTCATCGGGTCCGGACGCCTAAAGGGGACCTGGTTTTCATTAGCCAGGTATATGTTCTCCCGAGACTCATTGAGCTCGGTGTATACTCTATACACGGAGAAATACCTCTCCCCTTTCTTCTTCTTTCCTCCCTCGGCTTCGGGGTTACTTCCTTCGTTCTTTTTCCTCTTGGAGGGGTTCTCCGTGGCAGGCTTTGGAGCTGCTGGGTCCGTCGAGGTTGAGGCAGAGTTGATGTTTATAGTTGTAGTTTCGGGCTGGGAAGTCGCATTGAGCGTCGACCTCGCTTCCTCTACATTGACAAATCTCTGCGCTCGTCTGTTAAACTCGGTTATTGACCTTACCGGTTTCCCTTGCATGTCGTCCCAAAGGGCACTTCCCGGTAATACACCAGCTCAGATAGCCATCAGGTGTCCACTGTCATCCACGTCCCGAGCCCGGGCGACTTCCAGATTAAATCTTGTTAGGTAACTTTTTAGTGTTTCGCCCGGCTGCTGTCGGACGTTAGTTAAGGTGGATGCCTCTGGTCTGACCCCCATCATTGCTCTGAACTGCTTCTTAAAGTCTTTAGACAACTGCTCCCAAGAAGTTATTGAGTGTCTCTTATATTTTTCGAACCAACTTTTGGCAGGTCCTGCTAATGATGTCGGAAACAACATGCACCTAAGCTCGTAACCCACGTTACTGGCTCTCATGATAGTGTTGAACGTGCTCAGGTGACTACACGGGTCGGTCTTTCCTTCAAACGTTGGGACGTGAGGAATCCGAAACCCTTGAGGAAATTGAGTGTTGGAAATATGGGGAGAAAATGGCTCGAGCTCCTCATCAGAGTCCTCATATCGACCATTTCCTCGTTCATTCTTCAAAAGCCTAAAGGCTTTTTCGAGCTGATCGATTCTTTCTTGGACTGGGTCAGTAGGAGGTACTGTCTAGAATTGATTGTCATTGATCGTGATTCCAGGCTTGCGTCTCCGTGAGGGATCTCTACGCCTATTCAAGCGATCCCTCAGGTCCGGATTTGTTTGATCTCCATTACCCCGACTCTGGTTCAGGTGATTTCGTAGGTCGGGACGATTCTTGCGGCTTCCAGTATTATTACGACCTCGGTCACGTTTACTGACCGACCTGGTATCTCCGGACTCATCACTGGTGAAACTCATTGCTCGGTTATTTCGTGATGGATTCTTCCCACGTCGCCTCGTCTCCGCCGTGCGAGACCGAGACGTTTGACTTTTCTCAGATGGGGCGCCTCTCCGCTCCTGGAAAGTCTCCCTGTTTCCTTGTCTTTCCCCCGCACGCCCTTCATCCTGATCTCGAACGGGTTGAGCGTTCCTGCGGGGGGGCGAAGGATATCTTATGGGTGACGGAGGGAACCGTATATGCGACGGTGGCTGCCACCCTTGTCGCGGCCTAGAGGGTCCAGAATTTGCCCGAGATGGGTCGGTCGCATTTGGTGCGCTCCCAGGTACCTGAGTCCGAGCCTCTGCAGGGGTTCAGTTATTCTCAGCTCCTGCAGGCACTTCCACAGGCGGGTTAGCCGGGGCCCGAGCCCGAGTACTCCTCTGGGGCCTAGGTGGAGCGGATGGCTCTGCTGGTGCCGGAGGTTGAGTTGGCCTCCTTGTGGCAGCATCTTTTCGTGGACGCCCACGGGGTCTCCGGGGAGGAACATGCACGTCCCTTGGAGGAGGGACTTGGTTTTCGCGCGGAGGCGGGGGCTGAGCCACCTGCGCCTCTGCGGCTATCCTTGTCAAATCCTCATTCCGTTTGTTGGCCTCTGCCAACAGCTGCTTCAATTTCCGGTTTTCAAGTTCCACAGTAGGAACGTACCGCTCCGGATTGTAGTACATATCCTCATCCCTTGGTGGAGGAGGTGGTCCCCGGGAATCAGAAGACCCACTTCTCTCTTCAACATCCGGGTTCTCCATTGGTTGTTTTCCAGGACATCTTGGGTAATTTTCCTCAGGTGTGTTCTGATTGTTTGTGGCCATGACTTTCTCAGGGATGAATGCTTAAGGCTCTCAATGAAAGCACCAAACTGTTGACGCCGTTTTTCGTCAACAGTGAAAGAAGAGCACGTAAACAATTACTAGTAATGACCAATTAAAAAATAACAACACAAAACACGATTTTTACGTGGTTCAGCAGTTAAATCTGCCTAGTCCATGAGTCTCTGTTATTAAACTCAAGATTATCTCTGAAAATTCTTAAGCATGAATTCTTCAGAGTTTTCTCTCCAGGTTCAAAATTTCGGTCCTTTACAATGGTGCATGACCTCTCTATTTATAGAGAAGGTTGCAGAATACTATCCCACATATTTTGGGTAGTTACTCTTTTTGTGTAAATAAAATAAATGGCTTTAAATGCTTATAATCAGATATAAAAGGAAACGTCCCCTGAAGACCAGGAGGCGTATAACTAACCAAGTAATATCTCACGACTTTAGGGGATTTTACAGTAATAAATGAAGATTACGTCTCTTATGGACAACACTTATAGATATTCACGGTTTTTATCATATATCTCCAAGGCCTTAGCCTCCCAGGTTTCTCGTCAGCTTTCGAGCTAATGACATCTCCCGATGTCACACGACTTTCGAGATCATATGTGCGTCGAGCTCGGAACCCCTGATCCGAGATCATCCCTGAGGATAGATGCGTCTCCGGAGCTACCTTTCGAGATCGTGAACACTTCGAGGTCACCATATTCGAGGTCGTCTCAGTCTTGTAGGCTCGATATTTAGTCCTGGAGCATACTCTAAACCTTACGAGTCCATTCGTTTGTGCATCCAACTTTCGAGGTTACATTTAACATAGCTCGAAATCTGGGTATAACAAACATATAATATATAATCTCTTGTTGTCACTCTCAAATTCAAAAACTAGAACAAACATACACTTAAACAAAAATAAATAATTAAAATAAGATAATTATTTGAAATTTATATGACATTAATATAAATTTAATAAAAATAATTAATAAATTCTATAAATAAAACTAAGCAAGCATGCATATTGCATGTTGCTTGTATCTAGTATATATATATATACTAGGTACAAATAACACACGTCTTTTCTTAATTTTATTTAGACAACTTATTAACAACTTTTATTAAATTTTTATGATTATCATATAAAATTTAAATAAATATACAATATTATATATATATATAATGGCATAAACATGTTGTAAAAAATTAAGCCAAAACATTTCCTATAATTTAAAAAAAAAATGATAATTTTTATTTTTTAGTTTTAAAAAAATGGTTGAATCAAGAATTTATTAGAGACACTTTATACCTACAAAAATATGATGCACTCTAGTTTTCAAGTAAATGATTTGATGTTGTTTATTAGTTTGAAATTTAGTGTTCATAATAATTTAAATTTTGGTATTTTTATGTTTTGATTTATATATTATATATGGTAATTCTAATTACAAAATTAATATTTTTTTAGAAAAATATTCAATATAATAAAATATTCAAAAATTCTAAATTAAAACTATAAATTTAAAAAGTTTATTTGATCAAATTTTAATTATTTAATTTAAAAAAAAATTAAAGCCAACAAAAATTATATTCAAATATATATTATTTAATTAATGGATAGAACAATTAAAATAAGTAATTTCTCATTAAAAAAATTTAATGACAAAATAATAAATATGTATATTTATGTCTTATGCACTACTACATGTATGTTTGGATAAACAAAATACATTAAATGACAAAATAAATAATTTATAAAAGAAAGAATAGAATAAATTTAAACGCATAAATAGTTCTCGGTTATAGTTTTGAAAACATACTTGATAGAGTAATTTAAATCTTTAATATGAAAATTTAAAATATGTGAAGAAAAATTATTATGGCTCATTTATTACTTTTAATTTATTTCCCTTATTTATATGATTTTATTATTTATTTACCTTATTTAGATGACTTTAAAACTAACGGTGTTAGAAAACAATAAAAAAAAGAGTTAAATCTTACGGAAACCAACAATTTTCGTTAAACTCACATTTATAATTGTTGACGCGGTTCTTCGGCAACAGGTAATTAAGAGAAGAAGAGAAAGAGATTAGTACTTAAAAGTAGAACCGCCGCAGATATGAAATCTTTGTGAGAAGAACTAGGTGACCCTAAACACGTTTTTTAAGTGGTTCGAAGGTTAAAATCCTCCTACTCCACTAGTCAATATTATTGATCTTTTCTGGGTAATTGGTTTACAAAATATATAGTTCTTACAAGACTATTTTTTCCAACCCCTATCAATTCCCAGGGTCTCCATATTTATAGGAGAAGGCACCTGGAAATTGGTAGGGAGGTCATCCCGTGACCTTACCATTTGTCATATCAAGTCTGTGATATTCATGATTACTTCCTAAACCTGACACACAAGTGTGGTCTAATCAGTATGGAAGGAGATAATGGGCCGCACGGCCCAACCCATCCGTGGGTGTCTGAATACGCACGTTCCTGCGGCGTGTCCGAGAAGTCAGGGGGATATCGGACACGTGATGGCAGGATTATGCACGTTTATCTTGCGTGTTGACCTCCCATAGGGTCAGAGCTTCCTGAGAAGCTCGCTACCGGAGCAATCCATAACCCGAGCTGATCCTTCAGTGGTCGTCGGATGTTGTTCCCAGCTCCAGGAACAACAAGAAGGAGCAGGAAACTCCATACCCTCGAGCTAGAAAGGGCCCGTCCTGAAGATAAAGCCTCTGGCCTGTGGGAGCCTCGGGCTAAATCATGTTTAGTCCGAGGATCGTCCTGCTAAACAGCCCGTGGGAAATCCAGGGCGTACAATAATATATAAAAATACTAGATACAAGCAACATGTAATACATGTTTGCATAGTTTTATTTATAAAATTTATTAATTAGTTTTATTAAATTTGTATCATTGTCATATAAATTTCAAATAAATAAAAAAATATTATATATAAAGGAATGACATAAATATATTCAATGAAAAATTAAACTAAAATATTGTTGATGATTTTTTAATATATATATATAATAACTTTTTTAATCTCCTTACAAAATATAACCATTTAACATATATACAATTATGTTAAAAAAATGCAAACCTCATAATGTTTCTCTTGTAAGTTTAAGAGTATATTTGCTTTAGGTGTTTTCTATATGCTTATTAATCATAAATTTATTCACAAATTTTATTTTTACACAAATAAACTGAACATATATGTATTTTAGTTTGAATATATATATATATAAAAATATATATATATATACTAAATGCAGGGGTGAAACTAGCTAAAGACTAGCCCCAGCGGAAAAAAAATATTACATATATAAAAAAAAATATTACATATATAAGTGTTTGAATTTATTTTGTTAAAAATAGTAAACAAATAGATGTGACCTACCTAATTTGAACCTAGGTCCTTAAAGAGGGTGAGAGTCACCTTTGCTATCTCAGTAATTGCTTTCTTTGAAATAGATAATTATAGCTAATAATTAATTAAATGTAAACATGTTTCTATCACTAAAATAAAAAAGAATTACAAAGTCCCACATTGTTTTTTTGGGGTTAAAGTTTATCTAATTTTCATCTATATAATCACCAAATTTGGTTTTAGCTTATCAAAAACACTTTGAAACTTTTATAGTTTTTAAGAAGTGTAGTTTTTATTTATTTTTCGTTAATTTTAAATTATTATAATGATCTAAAAAAATTGTAGTAGAAGAATTATTGGGATTGACTCATCACTTGAAGAAGGGATTTCTCTTAAGGTATGTATGTGTAATTATATAAAAATAAAATTATTTCTCTCTATTTATTTGATATTTTTATCAATATAAATGTGTATTTATGAATACAAATTATGTAAGAAATGTATGTGTATGAGTGATTGTTCATAAAAAAAATTGTCCTATAATTATTTGCTATTTTCATCAATATAAATGTGTAATTTATAAATACAAATTATGTAAAATATTTGTTCTATATTTACTTGATAATTTTATTGATATACATGTGTAATTACATGTATGCATAAGAATACAAATTATATATAAAAATTGTGCTATATTTATTTGATATTTTTAATTAATATAAATGTGTGTACTTGCATATATAGCATACATATGACTACAAATTATATAAATTTGATATTTTATAGTTATATTTGACACAGATATGGAAAAATATTATAAAAGAGCTTCAAATGTGTTACATTTTCCTGAGCTGGAGGTAGACAATTCAAAAAGACAAAAAGTTTCAATTATATCACATTTTCCTGAAGTAGATTTTGACAATTCAAAAAGAAATTGTACTTCAAGTTCAATTGATATGACAAATCTTCCTACCGATCGTGGGTTGCGACCACCAATTTCCAATTACCACCCAAATATTCAAGATGAAATTCGTAGGCATTATTTACAGCAAGGGCCTTGCCAACCAAGGAGTCATGAATTTCCTAAGAAATTCTATGGAGCAAAGGAACGTCGATTCAACATTGCATGGTTTGATCAATTTTCTACTTGATTGGAATATAGCATAAGTAAGAATTTTGCATTTTGTCTGTGTTGCTTTTTTTTTTAATCAAGCATTGGAAAACAAGCTGGTGGCAACACATTTGTTAGTAAGGATTTTTCAAATTGGAAGAAAATGAGCCTACTTGAAGCCCATGTCGAAAATCACAATTACAAAAAATGTGAAGCTTTAATGGATGGAAAACAACAAATTGAAAACATTTTATTAAAGAAGAACATCAAAGATCGAATAAGTTACCATGTTGGATTAATTGCTTCAGTTGATTGTATTCGCTTTCTTGTACGACAAGGTCTTGCATTTCGTGATCATGATGAGTCCCAAGCAAGGGCAGACCTAGCTAAAGACTAGCTGGGGCCTAGGCACCAGCTGAAAAAAACATATTACATATATAAGTGTTTGAATTTATTTTGTTAAAAATAGTAAACAAACAAATGTGACCCGCCTAATTCGAACCTAGGTCCTTAAAGAGAGTGATAGTCACCTTCGCCATCCCACCAATTGCTTTCTTTGAAATAAGTAATTATACCTAATATTTAATTACATGTAAACATGTTTCTAACATTAAAATAAAAAGAATTACAAAGTCCCACATTGTTTTTGGAGTTAAAGTTTATCTAATTTTCATCTATAAAATCACCAAATTCGGTATTAGCTTATCAAAAACACTTCTTTGAAACTTTTATAGTTTTTAAGAAGTGTAGTTTTTATTTATTTTTAGTTAATTTTAAATTATTATAATGATCTAAAAAAATTGTAGTAGAAGAATTATTGGGATTCACTCATCACTTGAAGAAGAGATATCTTATCTCTTCAGATATGTATGTGTAATTATATAAAAATAAATTGTTTATCTTTATTTATTTGATATTTTTATCAATATAAATGTGTATTTATGAATACAAATTATGTAAGAAATGTATGTGTATGTGCGATTGTTCGTAAAAAAAAATTGTCCTATAATTATTTTCTATTTTCATCAATATAAATGTGTAATTTATAAATACAAATTATGTAAAAACAAATTCAAATATGCTTGATAATTTTATTGATATAAAAATGTGTAATTACATGTATGCATAAGAATACAAATTATATATAAAAATTTGTGCTATATTTATTTGATATTTTTAATTAATATAAATGTATGTACTTGCATATATAGTGTAATGCCTCGAATTTCCTAATAAGGGTTAAGACCTTGATTATGAGGCCGGGAGGGCCATAATTGATTTATTATGATATTAAATGATTATATGCATGTTTATGTGAATTATATTATAATATGATGTTATATGCATGCATATGGGTGTATTTATAATTATAAGGGCATTTTGGTAATTTGGCCCATTGAGGGCATATTTGTATATTTGGGTGCATATTGTGATTTGTGAATGAGATTCCATCATTATGGAGATATATTCGAGCTATTCGGCATTAGACGGTCTTATATTATGAATTAGCGGTTTTGTCATAACGGATGTCTTTTATTGGGATATTGAGTTATGAGGATGTTATTTGATGATAAATTGAGAGTTATTGAGATCATGAGAAAATTCTGAGAGTTTTGACTATAATGTCCCTGGGGGTGTTTTTGGGACCCCGAGTACTAGGTTTTATTTGAGGTTACTTAAGCTTGAAGTAGCTTATCAGATAGAACCGTACGTTAGAAAACCTCTCTTCTCTTCCCGATAGTTCATTTTACCGTTCGAGGCATTTCCGAAGAAATCTTGAGTTTTAGGAGTTGGAATCAAGCGAGGATCGAGGCATAGCGATCCTAGGAAAGATTGGAAGTTTATTAGCCGAAGGATTTCGTTGGAAACAACTCTATTGGAGGTAATTTAAGTTTTAAGTTTTTAAGCTTAGAATTGGACTTTCTGAATCGTTGGGTTTTTGGTTCGTTTGAGCCTCGGGATTTGAAGGTTTTGGATCATTGGGAAGCTTGGGAAGTTTGATTTGATGATTTGGAAGTGTTTAGGTATGTTTTTGGGGTGTTTGGGATGATGGAAAATGGGATTATGGCTGGTTCTGGGTTAAGGTTCGCGGCCCTGTTCTTGGGCACCGCGACCCTAGCTCGAAGAAGCTGCAGGGGAGGATTTTGCCTTGCTGGGCGCCGCGGCCCTAGGTGTAGGACACCGTGGCCCTTGCTCCTGGAGTGGCTGGGGTCCGCGACCCAATGTGTTAGGGCCGCAGCCCTTGGTCAAGTTTGAGCCCGTTTGAGTGTTTTGTCCCCGGGAACTTGGTTTTAGGCCTCGGGATTGTTCCTACTACCCGGATTAGTGGGGATTGATGTCCCGGAGGCCAGATCTTGGTTTAGGAACCTTTGGTGTTCATTTTATTGATGGTGTCCCATATTTGGTTATGACTAGGTAACCGCTAAAGGCTTAAAGGTTGATCATTCTCAAGGGTCGTTCTTATATTAATTCTGGCTCGAATCCGAGGTAAGAAAATTGTACCCTGTGTATATGTGACATGCATGGTTATTCTTGATGCATGTTGGATGATTAAATGTGATATGCATGGTTATGATTGAGGCATGTCAAGTGAGTAATGTGATGCATGTGCTGCACGAGAAACATGTGATTAGGGCATGCTATGAGTATTGAGTATGAGATTGTTCAGAGCTTGAGCCTCTGTGTTTTTGCATGGTCCTAATTATGCTAGTAGTTGTTAAGTAAGCATGCTGAATGCCCTATATTCGGATCTTTGACATATGATATATGTTTGGTAGCATTGCTTGCTTGTGTGTGGCACCTTGCTTGTGTGTGGCACCAACTGTTCAGATTGACACTGGCCGCGTATCACTGACCTGAGAGTCAGAAACGGCATAAGCGTCGAGGACGCAGGGCCGAATGAAGATTAGATCTAATCGATATCAGCGTTGAATGACTCATATGGGGTATTAATGCTGGACCGACCCTAAGGTCGATGAAACTTATAAGCGCTTGGCTAGTCTAGGACTAGTTACTCAGAGCTAGGGCCTAAGGCCTAGGTGACTGCTTGTCACATGGCTAGGGAACAGTGTTCCATAGTTATGACTCTAGGGTCATGAGGAAGGTTATCTTTGTGACTAATCATCATGCATCTATCCTGTTTGAGCTAGTGAAAGGATCACTTATTTATAAAGGGAACGAAACCCACCGTAGTGACTTGTACTACTGTCACTCTTTTATTCAGGGCTATCAGCCCGGTATGGTTACCAGAACCACCAGTGATAAATCACTTATCTGATTGAGATTGACTTGATAGTCGTCCACTCAGGAGGGCAGGATTCTTTATCCTGAATACCCATCATTATGTGAATCAATTTGCCTACTTGATTAGGGCTATATCTGCTAGGTGTGTGCCTTATGATTTGATGACATGTTATTACTGTTCACCGTAGTGACTTGTACTACTGTCACTCTTTTATTCAGGGCTATCAGCCCGGTATGGTTACCAGAACCACCAGTGATATTTCACTTATCTGATTGAGATTGACTTGATAGTCGTCCACTCAGGAGGGCAGGATTCTTTATCCTGGATACCCATCATTATGTGAATCAATTTGCCTACTTGATTAGGGCTATATCTGCTAGGTGTGTGCCTTATGATTTGATGACATGTTATTACTGTTCATGAGCATATTGAGTTTTCTTGCTGGGCTTCAGCTCACGGGTGCTATGTGGTGCAGGTAAAGGCAAAAGAAAGCTGGACCATCCTTGAGTTGGAGAGCTTAGGTGGCAATGTGTACATATGCAGCTGCTCGATCGCCACGGCCGAGGTTTGAAGGAGAGGAGCTAGGGGTAAACCCTGTATTGCCACTTAGACCGGCTGATTGTAAATATTTTCTTGTAATAGACCTTTAAATTATATTTTTGGGATCCCAATGTATATAATAAATGTTCTAATAAAACGTTATATCTTAACCAAAATTTTTAATCCCTAAATCGCTAATCATACTTAGTACACGATTTTGGCCAAACGACTCGATTAGCGAGTTTAACACTGTTTACAAGGCACACCGTAACGGTCCTTTGAGTTTAGGGCGTTACATATAGCATACATATGAATACAAATTATACAAATTTGATATTTTATAGTTATATATTTGACTCAGATATGGATAAATATTATAAAAGAGTTTCAAATGTGTTACATTTTCCTAAGGTGGAGGTAGACAATTCAAAAAGACAAAAAGTTTTAATTATATCACATTTTCCTGAAGTATATTTTGACAATTCAAAAAGAAATTGTACTTCAAGTTCAATTGATATGACAAATCTTCCTACCGATCCTAGGTTGCGACCACCAATTTCCAATTATGACCCAAATATTCAAAATAAAATTCATAGACATTATCTACAGCAATGGCCTTGTCAACCAAGAAGTCATGAATTTCTTAAGAAATTCTATGGAACAAAGGAAAGTCGATTCAACATTGCATGGTTTGATCAATTTTCTACTTGGTTGGAATATAGCATAAGTAAGAATTCTGCATTTTGTCTGTGTTGTTATCTTTTTAAATCAAGCATTGGAAAACAAGCTGGTGGCAACACATTTGTTAGTAAGGGTTTTTCAAATTGGGAGAAAATGAGCCTACTTGAAGCCCATGTCGGAAATCACAATAGTAGTCATTATAAGTGTTACAAAAAATGTGAAGCTTTAATGGATGGAAAACAACAAATTGAACACGTTTTTTTTTTAAAGAAGAACATCAAAGATCGAATAAGTTACCATGTTCGATTAATTGCTTCAGTTGATTATATTCGCTTTCTTGTACGACAAGGTCTTGCATTTTGTGGTCATGATGAGTCCCAAGAGTCTAATAATCAAGGTAACCTTCTCAAACTTCTAACGTTTCTTGCTGATCATAAGAGGAAGTTAGAGTTGTTGCTTTAAAAAATGCTCCTGAGAATCTTAAATCGACTTCACCAAAGATTCAGAAGGACATTGTAAACAATTGTGCTATGGAAACAATTAATGTTATTATTAGAGATATGGGAGATGTTATTTTTTCTATTTTAGTTGATGAATCTCGTGATGTATCCATAAAGGAACAAATGGTCGTAATGTTTCGTTATGTGGACAAGAGAGCAATACAAGAAAGTCTAAAATTAGAGGCGGACTACTGGGTCTGCCGCTAATAATGTGGAAATTAATAAAAAAAATTATTTTTTTATTAGCGGCAGACTTACCAATTATTAGTGGCGGGTAGTCCGCTGCTAATACAATGCTCGGGAAACGAAAGGGTGTTTAGTTTCAAAATTATTAGTGGCGGGTATTTTCCCTTAGTAGAGGCGGACTATCCGTCGCTAATACTATTAGCGGCGGGTAAATATCTGTTGGTAATAAGACTATTAGTGGCGGGATATATTAATAGCGGCGGGTCTCGCTGCTAATAGTTTATTGCCGGCGGGAAAATATTAATAGCGGCGGGTCCCCGCCTCTAATAATCTTACATATTGAAAATTTTGCACATCGTTTCGTCCGTCCCTCTCATTTCTCTTCTCTCCCTCTCTCAGACGCACTCTTCTCTCGGTCTGCCCCTCTGTTCGAGCACCACCACCGCCCCTCTGTTCGAGACCTCCCTCTCTCTCTCTCTAACTCTCACTTGTACTGATGGGCTACGAGGAAGGAAGAGGTCAGAGGCTCCAACACAGGTACTCTCTTTCGTTCTCGCTCTCTTTGTCACTCTCTGTGTCTTGCTGGTGGCGGCACCCTCTGGAGCCAATGTGGTGGCCTTTGGTGTCAATGAAGCTAAGGGCCTTTGGGTGTGCATTGGCTCATGGTTGGGGTCGAGGCGTGTGACGGCGATACACATGGTAAGTCTCTCTATATATCTCTCTTTCACACACACTCTACCTATCTCTCTCTAACTGGTTTTTCTAATATTTAGGTGGTGGTGGTTCATAGTGGGGCTGTGAGGTTCGTGGGTTTGATCACGGCAGAGAGTTTGGCTACTCATGGGGTTTGAACACGGCATGGATTTCATGACAGATTTTTAGATTTTTGATGTTGTTAAGTTTGTTATGTTGTTTTATGAATTTTTTTAATGGTATATGTTTCAGATTTCACATATTTCAGATTTATGATGTTATTAAGTTTATTGTGTTGTTTAATAAATTATTTTAATGGGATTTGTTTATAGATTTCATATTTTTTAAATTTTGTTTGTGTTTTTATAAGTTTTTTCCTACTTTAATGGTGTTATTATTTTATTTTTTTTGTTCCTTAAATTATGTTTATTTTTTCGGACCACCATCCGTGTATGTATTTTTTTTAATGATATTGGTTTCATAATATTTATTAAAAAAATTGCTTTGGTCTTATTAAAAAATAGATTTATGTGTTGTATTATATTGTATTTAATTTATTGTTAAAAGAATGAGATTTGATTATTAAAAAATTTATAATTAAAAAAATATTAGTATGTTGCTTTATTTTTTTAGCAGAGCATCAAACTTTTGAAAGAAAAAAAAATCAGATTATTAATGTATGTTTTTATTGTTTTTTTTTTTGTATTAATCATATTATGGTTTATGTTGATTTGTGTTGTAATATTATTTTAATAAATGTTTTGTTGTTTTAGTTATTCTAGGTTTGTTGTTTGGAGATTTTGAATTTTGGGATATGACAAATTTAAGTTATTATGTTGTCAAAATTAAAAAAAAAAAACTATATATCTTATACTAAATGTTTTGGGATTTTCTGAGTGCAGGATTTTAAAAATTTTGAAATGATCGTATTAAACTGTTATGTTGTCAAATTTTTTGTGAAATTTTATTAAGTAAAGTAGTTTTAATTTTTTTTGTTATATGTTATGTCAACATAATGAGAATTGTAATGAATATTATTTAATTTAGTTAATTAGTATTATTATAATTAATTGAAATTCATTAAAAAAATTAATTAGTATTTAATTAGAAGTTAATTTATTTTTCTGTCTCGGTAAGTTTATGATTGATGGTTGTTGACTACAACCATCAATTATATGGATATCTTCGCAGCAGCAGTCTCCACAAGCTTATTACCCTTCACCACCAGCACCACAGTTTGCTTCACCACCATTGTCGCGCCCTAACATTGGTGATCAAGATATTGACCTGAATGTTAATGAATATTGCTCGCCCAGTTGGCCCGATCCAAACAATAATAATTAGTTTACATTTTTTAATTAAATTAAGACAATTGATATTTTATTATGTTTATTTTATGATTAGTTTATATGTAATTAAATTAAGACAATTAATATTTTTATCATATTAATTTTATGATTAGTTATATGTAATTTTATTTGATGATTATTAATTTTGTTATTAATAATTAATTTTTATTTATGTTTAATTTTATTATCTTTAAATAAGTATTATATGTATATTTATTATTAAATAAAATCAAACGAATTATTATATTTTAATATTATTAATTTATTAGCAGTTGATTAATAGGAGTGGAACCCGTCGGTATTAAATAAGTCAAACGAGGTTGACTATTCTTTTACACTGGCTGAGTCCCACCCCTATTAATCCGCCGGTATTAATAGAATACCGATGGGGTGTCAGTCCGCCGGTAATACCCCTAATCACCGACCGAGTATTACCAGCGGAAGCCTCCGCCTCTAATACTCCTTTCTGTTGTAGTGGAGGGTGTGTGATTGAGCGATTCATCAATATTGAACATGTTCCTAATACCACTACGATCTCACTCAAGATAACAATTGATAAGTTATTTTCAAAGCATGGGTTTAGCATATCCAAAATTCGAGGTCAAGGGTATGATGGAGCTAGTAACATGAGTGGAGAGTTTAATGGTTTGAAAAATATTATCATGAAGGAGAATGAATGTGCTTTTTTTGTCCATTGTTTTGCTCATCAACTATAATTAGCACTCCTGGGTGTGGCAAAGAAACATGATTTAATAGGTATGTTCCTTTTTATTCATGTTCTACTAATACTTGTTTCATAAACAATTTTGTTTAGATATATAACGATATGAAAAAATAGGTCCTTTTCTCACCGTAGTGTCTAATGTGGTGAATGTTGTTGGAGCCTCATCTAAGCGTTATGACATTCTCCGGGAAAAACAAGCTCTTAAATTCATCTAAGCCTTAAAAGGTGGAGAACTTTTGAGTGGAAGAGGCCAAAATCAAGAAAGTGGAATTAAGCATCCATGTGATACACGTTGGGGATCACACTTTGGTAAGCTTTACTATCATGTTTTCCGTCTATTATTGATGTGCTTGAGGAAATTACAAATGATAGATTGAATAGTGAGCAAAAATATGAAGCATCTATTATGTTACAAATGGTGCAAACATATGATTTTGTCTTTAGCTTGCATTTGGATCACAAATGAGTTGTCACAAGTCTTACAAAAAGGTGATCAAGATATTGTGATGCAATGGATTTAGTTAAAATATGCAAGAAACAGTTACAAATGATGAGAGACAATGGATAAGATTCTTTAGTAGAAGAAGTTTCTAATTTTTGTATGAAGTTCAATAATGATGTTCTTGATATGAATTGTATGTATTGTCCTAAAGGGAAATCACGGCGCAATACTCCAAAGCTTACAAATTTTCACTATCCCTGTAAAGAACGCCCTAGACTAATACTTACAAAATATTCGCATTACATAGCTTATAAAAGAATAACATCCATTATTAAAGTCTCAGGGGGACTTATTTAAAATCATGCAAGTTGGCGCCATAAGTTTAAAATAAAACATAGTTTTTTTTATGCAAAGTTCAAAGAAAACCAATTAAGTTAAATAACAGAGTCCCACTGATAATTTAGGAAAAGTCCCTTAAAACAAAACATAATTTAAATGGCGTTCTACGTTGATCGTTTTATCGTCCATAGGATTGCCCCACGCCATACACCCCATGATGAAGAACTCCTCACGTCACCACGCGTACCATAGAGAAATCCTATTTGCTACCTGGAAGGAAAGTAAGGGGGTGAGCTAAAAGCCCAGTAAGGAAGTACAAGCAAATAAGCAAGTAAGAAAACAACAAACAACCAAACACTAACGTTCATCTAAAACATCATGGTCTATCATAACATAATCGTAACATTTCAGCATATCGTAACATAAATGTGACATATCAACATATCATAACATAAATGTGACATATCATCATATCATAACATAAGAGTGACATATCAACATATCATAACATAAATGTGACATATCATCATATCATAACATAAAAGTGACATATCATCATATCACAAACATAAAAGTGACATATCATCATATCACAAACATACAGCATACATGATGAGCATGGAACGCTAGTAGTCCATGTCACCCTATGAGGTAAACAAGAGATCACTGGTCCTTGAATAACCTCGGCGCGTCCGCCCTAGGAGTCACGTCTCAATGTCCTTAGTAACTCGTACGATGTATCTGACATCGAAATCTGTTTGATGTATCTAACATCACATTCTGTTTGATGTATCTAACATCCATACACATATCACATTCAACAGATCATCACATTAAGGCATTCATAATTTCATAACAGTTCATTCATATAACAGTCTTACCATTCATAGCATAAAATCATAAAATCTATCTAACTTCCTTACTTCAGGTCCAAGCTAAGAATTTCACAATCTTTTCAACGAGCCTATATTATAATCAAAATAACGTTTCTTAGGTTCATAAAATTACTATTTTGCCCTTCCATACAACTCATGTGTGCATGGGCCATGCACTCATGAATACAGTTACACTAAAACATGCAATTATCGCCAAAAGAATAATGCTCGTTCTACCCATTTTGCTAACATGATTGCTTTATAAAAATTACATATTTGAATAATAATCATGATTTTGGACGTAAAAGTTGATTTGCATGTAACATGCATACGTGGGAACGTTGCGTAATAAAGACGTTTTCAAAAACGATAATTCTACATTTCTTGCTTCTATTGTTTGAAAATCAATAGCCATATTACATGCTTTATTTTTCTTAAAATTTCTAAGTTGATTAAATTTCTCAAAACTTTATTTTATTTTATAAATTTATTTTATTTTAGCTCAAAATAAAATATGTGACATTTTCATTAAATAAATATTAATTTATCAAGAATTAACCAACAAGCTTGGGTTTAATTAAAATACCTATTTTAACATGTTTCTTTAGAAAAATATATTTTAAGTGTGGAAAAATACATTTTGATTTAATTTATTTAAGACTTAATTTTTAAGTAGTAAAAACCCATATGTGACAATTTAATAACAATTGTTAACCTTTTTAAAACAAACTTTCAGCCACTATTTATTTTATTCAAAAATCACAAATAAATAGAGTTTAAATATTTTTCTCAATCAAAATAAAGAAAAATCATTATTTATCAAAATATGCATTCATACCATTAAAATATCATTTTTCAATATTACCATAACTTAGGAAAAAAATAATTTATTCCAAAAATTAATCAAATTCATTTTTAGTGAGACTTACTTCATGTTTTATTACAAAATTCCAGCAACCAATTTTTTATCATTAAAATCACCATATTCAATTTATAAACTCATTTTTTTTCTCAAAATTCAATAAAAATTCTGTAGGAAGTTAATTGAGTAAAATATCATAACATGAGACTTAAAATCCTCTTTTAATTTCATAAGAATTAACATATTCATCAAGAACATTATTTATGCATGCAACTCATCTTTTTATCAACTTTTACCCAATTATTTGAAAAAAAACAGCAAGCTTAATTCTTTGTAAAACTCAACTTTTGTCTCAAAAATTACATAAAATCATTCATGCCTATAATCTCATTATGCTCTTATAATATGCATGATTCTACTAACATAATCACATGAATCCTTTTAAAATCATTTGTTGAAATTCCATGAAAGCCAACAAAACTTTTTCAATAAAAATAGCATATAGTAAATTTATACCATATTCACATATGCCTTATTTTAACCTAGCATATTTCTATCATTATTTTCATGCATCTCATAATTTAATCATTCAAAATATAACATGCATCTAACAAAATTTCATGATCAAAATATCAAGATTACCACTTGTTCTCTTACCCATATATCAAAAGTCCTAAAACATGGATCAAATATTTTGTAAATCACACAACATATCAAGAACACCCTTGGGTGTACCTAGGCCGAAATCACCTTACAAGTGTTCATAGATTATAACAATTTTTTTATGCATAGCAAAATCAACATCACAACCCTTAAACACAAATCATGCCCTCACAAAAATCCAAATCCTATACATCAATCCTACCCAAAATCAACCATTAGCACCATTAGCAAAACCTCATATACAACCCACCAAAAACAATATAAGGCTAAGGAAAAGACCATTACCTCTCTTGATTGTAGAATCAAGAACACAAAAGATCAATACCACAAACTCCACACCCTTGTTCAAGCCTAGGATTTTTATGGGAAAACCACCATGAAGAGAAGGAAAGACCCAAACACACACAAGAAAAATAACACAATTAAAATCATATTATCAAATAAAAAGATTATGTAAAAGAGAAAACAAGAAGACATACTCTAGGGGGGTTCCTCTTCACTTTCTTCTTCCTTCTTCCTTTCTTTCTCTCTCTCTCTCTACACGCCACTCTCTCTCTCTCTCTCTCTCTCTAGGTCACGGCAGCCACACACACACACAAGAGCAATGGCTCTTCTCTCCTTTCTTAGCCCCTTTATCACAAATCCTCTCATAAAGTCTCCCCAAACAATATTAAGGTAAGTTTCCATTTCTCTTTTATTTTCCTTGATTTTTCTTTATTTCAAAAAGATACAAAGGGATAAGATATGATCATGCCTATCCCCAAATGATCATGGTCTTCAAGTCTTGATTTTTTTACCATTTTAAGGAAATATTCCATTCCCACTAGGTCACACGCCCACTCCTCATTTCCCTTTTCTTTTTTTTCTTTTTTTTTTTTATAAATAAATTACTCAATTAAATCTAAAATAAGGAAACCTAAAATGTGTAGAAAATCTACACATGTGCACCATGCTACCATGCACTAGCACACACTAAATTACTAGGGTGCATTACTATCTATCATGCACCTTAGTGCATTCCACCATAGCTCACATAAATACCTCATTTGTCACACTTAAATAAAATGTAACACTAGTAGTAAAATAACATGTTACACAATTATTCACTTGTTAAATTAATTAACCAAAACATTTCTAACAATTAAATAAAATAACAAACAATCAAATAAAACAAATAAACAATTAAATAAAATAACAACACTTAAATAAAACAATTCATCACACTTAACATTTAAATCAAATAAAGCACAAAATTTAAATAATCTAAAAAAAAAAATTTTGGTGCACTACAATATACCCTCCTTAAAAGGAATTTCGTCCCGAAATTCTTTCTTACCAAATAACTCAGGGTATCTTGCTTTCATGTCATCCTCCAACTCCCATGTTGCTTCTCGTTCCGTACTATTCTTCCACAGGACCATGACTAGTGGAATCCTTTTGGATCTTAGTTCCTTGATTCCCTTTTCTAAAATGCGCTCAGGCTGTTCATCATAACTCAAGTCCTGCTTCAGCTGTAACGGCTCGTAACTCAACACATGAGAGGGGTCTGACACATACTTACGCAACATCGAGATGTGAAAGACGTTATGCGTTTCAGCTAATGCTGGGGGCAGTGCCAAACGGTACGCAACTTGCCCTATCCTGTCCAATATCTCAAATGGACCGATATATCTAGGGCTTAACTTCCCTTTCTTTCCAAAACGCATCACACCTTTCATCGGCGAGATTTTCAAGAAAACAAACTCGCCTACAGCAAACTCAATGTCCCTCCTCTTGAGGTCAGCGTAGCTTTTTTGCCTACTCTGCGCAGTAAGCATCCTTTGGCGTATCTTCTCAATTGCCTCACTGGCCTCACTAACTGCTTCAGGCCCTAAAATCCGTTTTTCCCCAACTTCATCCCAGTGCAAAGGAGATCTACATTTACGCCCATAAAGCATCTCATAGGGAGCCATCCCTATGGTAGATTGGTAACTGTTGTTATATGAGAACTCCATTAGAGGTAGATATCGGTTCCAAGACTCTGAAAAGTCCAACGCACAGCACCTCAACATGTCTTCTAATATCTGTATAGTCCGCTCAGACTGGCCATCAGTCTGAGGATGAAAAGCAGTGCTGAACTTCAGTCTTGATCCCATAGCTCTCTGTAGCCCTTTCCAAAAGTTTGATGTGAAAACTGACCCTCGATCAGAAATTATCGACTTTGGCACCCCATGAAGTCTCACTATTTCACTAACATACAAGTCAGCATATTGATCCGCCGAGTATGTGGTCTTAACAGGCAGAAAATGAGCAGACTTAGTGAGTCTATCTACTATCACCCACACTGAGTCATGCTGCTTGGTAGTTCTAGGAAACCCTACCACAAAATCCATTGTGATATCCTCCCATTTCCATTCAGGAATATAGAGCGGTTGAAGTAACCCTGCTGGTCTCTGGTGTTCCGCTTTGACTTGCTGACATGTCAAACATCTAGCAACAGACTCAGCAATGTCCCTCTTCATTCCATGCCACCAATACAGTGCTTTGAGGTCTTGGTACATTTTCGTGGATCCTGGGTGCAAGGAATAAGGAGTTGTGTGCGCTTCTTTCATGATACTTTCCTTAATTTCAGCACTGTCAGGTACACAAATCCTACCCTTGAATCTTAGCAATCCACCATCAGACACCGTGAAATCGCTGTTACCACCTTCTTGTACCAAAGCCTCTTGTTTCACCAAGGCTTCATCCAATTTCTGTCCTTCTCGGATTTGCTCTAGTAAAGAGGATTGCAATGTGAGGTTTGCCAAACTTCCTGTCACCATTTTAATCCTGGCATTTATGATCTCTTTCTGAAGAGGCATCTCTATCGCATGCAGTGCTGAGACACTCCCATGTCCCCGCCTGCTCAAAGCATCGGCAACTGCGTTTGCCTTGCCTGGGTGGTATAGAATCTTGCAATCGTAATCCTTTACTAATTCCAACCACCTCCGCTGTCTCATGTTTAGTTCCTTTTGTGTAAAAAATTATTTCAGACTTTTGTGGTCGGTGTATATCTCACACCTATCTCCGTACAGGTGATGTCTCCATATCTTGAGTGCGAATACTACAGCTGCCAATTCAAGGTCATGAGTGGGATACCGCTGCTCATAATCCTTGAGTTTTCTGGAAGCATAAGCTACCACCTTCCCTTCTTGCATCAACACGCATCCCAAACCGTTCTTTGATGCATCACAGTATACCACAAATTTTCCGCCCTCAGTGGGAACACAAAGGATAGGCGCGGAAATCAACTTATCCTTCATGGTCTGAAAACTCTCTTCACATTTTTCTGTCCATGCGAACTTCTGATGTTTCCGGGTTAAGTTGGTCAACGGGGTAACGATCTTCGAGAAACCCTCGACAAACTTTCTGTAATAACCTGCCAACCCTAAGAAACTCCGAACTTCTGAGGCATTCTTTGGCTGGGGCCAGTCTCTAATGGCCTCGATCTTTGATGGGTCTACTGCAATCCCATCCTTGGAGACTATATGCCCTAAGAAGGTTACCTGTTCCAGCCAAAATTCGCATTTAGAGAACTTGGCGTACAACCGATGTTCCCGTAATCTGTTTAGAGTCAATCTCAAGTGCTCTTCGTGCTCCTCCTTGGTCTTTGAGTAAATGAGGATATCGTCAATGAACACTACTACGAACTTGTCCAAGAAATCCTTAAATACCCTATTCATCATATCCATAAAGGCTGCTGGGGCATTGGTGAGTCCAAAAGACATCACTAAGAATTCTTAGTGTCCATAGCGAGTTCTGAAGGCTGTTTTCGGTATGTCTCCCTCTTTCACTTTCAACTGATGGTACCCAGACCGCAGATCAATCTTTGAGAACACTGAAGCCCCTTGTAGCTGATCAAAAAGGTCGTCTATCCTAGGTAAAGGATACTTATTCTTAATGGTGATCTTATTGAGCTCTCGATAATCAATGCACATCCTCATACTCCCGTCCTTCTTCTTCACAAATAGGACTGGTGCTCCCCATGGCGAATGGCTAGGTCTTATGAACCCTTTGTCCAACAACTCCTGTAGTTGGTTCTTAAGTTCCTTTAACTCTACTGGCGCCATTCGATAGGGTGCCTTAGATATCGGTGCAGTTTCAGGTGCAAGCTCGATTACAAACTCGATCTCTCTGTCTGGGGGTAGTCCTGGTAATTCCTCAGGAAACACCTCCGGGAACTCACAAACAATGTGAACATTTTCCGGCTTTAGTTCTGACTCCTTGGTCTTATCCACTACACTGGCAAGGAATGCCGAACATCCATGTTGCATCATATTTCGTGCTTCCAGTGCATATATTATGGGTGTTCGAAGGCCTGCTACTTCACCTTTAAAGGAGAAAACCTCTCCTTCCTTTGGCTTGAACTCAGAACAATTTGGCCTTTGATATTTCCAGGGGCCTATATATACATCCCCATCGTCTTCCCCACTCTACTTTCATTTGTGCTTTTAGAGAAAAAAGAAGAAAAAACCAGAGTTCGATTTGTCCTGGTTCTTACATGTTCTCTAAACCAAGAAAACAAAATAACGTTGGCTTATTCGACTCCGTGAGATCGTTCTTGCAACCACTCATTCAGTCTTCGATTTCTCAGTACCCGCCAACTTCATTGTGTAAGTATCTATTCTTAACCTCTTATATCCACATTCATACTATATATTTGCATGCACGTTTATGCTTCTGTTGCACTTTAGCACTAGGATTTATTTTTGGTCCATTCATTAGTTTAATGCACCAGGATGCTTCGACTGATAGACATTAGATTCAAACCCAGTTCTTGTGTGAAAAGGTTCAAATATAGTTCCTTCTCTGGGTTTTCAAATTTCAGAGTACATATCTTGCACACCAAGATATTGGGTACAAAATCAGGGTTGTTTTTTTTTTAAAAATAAAATAAAATAATGCATGATTCCAAAAATACCACCTTTTTAATAGCCGCCACCTTTTTTCCTCGATATTTCGGGATTTCCCATAACATGTCCACCTTCTTTCCTTTCGGTGGTATACACGCTCTGAGATTAGCCTCATCCTTTGGATCGAGCTTGCCTTGTAGCCTCGATCATTTGAGCTTAGGTATTATTTATCTCATTATTTCTTGCTCGCTTGGCCCTCACCCTTTTGCTTTCTTGTTAGATGCTGTAGAATTCAGGAAAGTGGTGGGGGTCAAAGCTCGCGATTCCTTACTCACCAGTAGCTTCGAGCCTGGAGTCTCCTTTTACTCGGAACTAGCGCTTAATTCGAGAGCACGAACTGAGCCGTGAGCAAGAGGACACTTGAGACCACTTCCGACACCAGATAAACGATGTCAAAGAAGGGAAAAGGAAAAGACTAAGGGTCGCCCTTTATCCAGATCCAAACACCGAGCTTAGAATGATTCCTCTCGACCATACACTCAAAGTAACAATCACCTTCAAGCTGGGTGATCTTCAATTTTTGCTGATGGGGGAACCTTCTACCTCGCAGCCGAGGAGAGAATTTTTCGAGGCCATGCATTATTGGAGCTCGGTTATGTCGCTAGGTCAGATAACTGATATTCTAGCCTTTCACGGCATAAGATTATCGGGCTCGCTGAGGTGTCGAGCTCCGACCTCCCACGAGTGGAGTTGCCGTGCTCTAGGAGATGGAAATCCTGACAGCAAGCTGAGATACACAGCTTGGAGCCAGGAGCATATGAAGGCAGGGGAAATACTTCCCTTGAAGTCTTTTTTCAAGGACTTCATGGACTTTGTTGGGCTGGCTCCCTTCCAGATCAACACCAATTCTTATACGGTTATGTCTGCCCTGAGGTCGTTGTACCACGAGCTGAAGTGGGCAGGACCTCCACCAGAAGAGATTTTGTATCTCTTTTGCTTGAAAAGCAATCCCTCCCGAGCTCGGGGAGGGGACGACTTCTATTACCTTTCGAGTTATCCCAAGGAGCCAAAGATCTTCGGGGATTTACCCAATCATCCACCAGACTTCAAGAAAGCCTTCTTCTAGATGGATGGCCTTGCTCCGTCTAGATATTACTCGTTTAGACAAATTCGTAAGTACTTAACTTCTTTCTTTTTTGTGCTCGAATTTTTCTTAGGCTCGTATTTAGTTGAAATGTGTTTGATCTTCCAGCCAATTACCATCGCCCTACTCCCACCAAGGAGATGAGGGAGCACAAAGAGATTTTGCTCCAGCTTCCCTATGACAGGAGGTCCCTTTCCTATCTCCTGCATGAAGACAAGCTCCGGGCATGCGGCCTTTTGGGGGAGGATCAGTCTACATCTGAATGGTCCAATAAGAAGTACGACCAGTGGGAGCTCGTGCCTCTTCCAACCAGCAACCTTCCTCCGAGGAGAAATGCGAGGCCTTCATCTCTAGCTCAGCGTCGCAGGAGTCCACAATCAGGGCATGAGGCCAATGATGAGGCCTCGAGCTCGGGCTCGGAGGAACAAGGTACAGTCATCCTTAGCTCGGATTTGTGGTCTCCCTCATTACTTAAACATAAACCCGATAGATTAATATTGTGTGAGGACGATAGGAACATTTTCTATGTATGGTCTTGGGTAGATGAGAGGGTACATAGGTTCGATAGCTGGCTCGGGAAATACGACACCATGTATATCTTGAACGACGTATGGGACGGAATAGTCGTCCATTATGGGACTAATGACTATAGGGACCTTTCGAGGTTGACATCCACCTATAGGGAAGGTACTCCCCCCGCCTCTTCTGAAGATGGGGGAATTTCGTGGTCGCCGAGCACAAGCACAGGGGAGAGTTCCAGTTAGGTTTCTCTCCACTTGTCTTTTTATCCCTTGTCTATCTACATCATGTTAATTTATTTTGTTTTGGGATAACTCATAATGTGGTGTAAATGTGCAGGCGAGATGGACTCCGACCTTGACAACATCCTGGTGAGTGGCGGAGCCAAGAGGAGTAAGCACCCAAGGGGGTCGCGAAAAACAGACCGGCCTGCTAAGGTCCTTAAGAGGACTGAGAAAAAGCCTCCTCCCCCAGCTCCGGTTGCTCCGAGCCCCATTTTGAGTCCACCTACTCAGGCCGAGATGTCCTCTTCGACCTTACCTCCTGCTCCTCCCGTAATCCAGGTCCATTCCACACTTGGCCTACCTCCGAGGAAACCCTCAACCTCAAGAACACAGTTGCTTTCTGTTTCTACTCACGTCGATGAGTATGTGATTGACAATGCAGCTGGACCCCACGGAGCTACGCTAGGCTCGGACATTCTATCTCGGGTGGGCCAGAGTTTTGGTAGCTTGGACGCCTCTCACTGGCAATTTTTGAACAATGCTCGAGATTGCAATACTCTTTACGAGAAAAGCATCGAGCTCCAGACTCTTGCTTCTAGATGTATCTATATTTGGTTCATATGCTGATTTGATTTCTTCGTATGCTAGACTCTTGCTATCTTTGCTCAACTTAATTACAGGTTGAAACACGAGGTCCACACGAGTATGTCTTTTGCTCAGGAGGCAAAGGATCTCCAACTCAAACTGAGTGGCGAGCTCAAGGCCACAAAGGCAAAGGTGGAGGCAGGAGCTGAGGAGCTAAAGGTTAAGACATCCAAGCTTGAAAAGCTGAATGCCCAGCTCACAGAGCTTGAGAAGGAGAGGAGATCAATACCAAGCTCGAAGAAGAGAAGGCTGCCACTTTCGAGATCATGGAGGGTGAAAAGAGTCGTCTTCTTGAAGAGTTTAAGGAGAAGAAGGATCGGGCAGTCGACATGGCCATGTACAGAATCTGGGCCAACAATGTCGACCTCGACACCAGCTTCTTAGGCCTTCTTGAAGCAAAGCTCGTGGCTAAATGGAAAGCTCGACTTGATGAGGAGGAGACCGCTCGGGATGAGGCAAAGGGAGCCAGGGGTGATGCTGATGCTGAGAAGGACAAGGAAGATGCTGAGAAGGCCAAGGAGAATGCTTCCTCTTCGCAAATCTTGCCTCGGGGCTGCGTCCCTCTGAATCTCTTGTAACAGTTTTTTATGTTTGGTTTTTCATTTTTATACCCCCGGGGCCAAGAAAATTTTACAGCTCGTGAAAGATCTACCTTTTATGATATTTGAGATATCATTTTTTGAATTTATTTTAATACATTTACTTTACATTTCTTGGGTTGAAATATTTTGCGCATTTTATATTAAAGTGTCATATATGCCTGTTTATTCATACAAACATAGTTTGGATTTAAGCTCGAGGTTCAATGCATTCATGCACAGTTTGCTCGAAATATCCATTTCCGATCTCGTTATTTTATCAAGGTCGGCGATTACTTTTACCATGCACCCGAAGGTACTTATATGGTGTGTAATGCAAATGGTTTAGTTATATCTTACTTTTTTTAGTTACTTTTTCTCGTCCTCGGGTAGCTCCCCAAGGTTATGAGGTCGAAACTATTGTTTTGCAAGATACTCCAGCCTCGATCTTGACTTAACGCAAAGTGGGTTATGCTCCAACTTACTGTCGATTAGTTTTAGCTGGTTTGTTCCAAACCTATTAAGTTCGTGTTTGGTTTGTAATCCATACACTTATATTTTAATCTCTTGATAATTTGATTATGTTTAGACTTTCTTATCTCGTGCATTTGGTTACGCCCAAACACTTGTATATTTTTGATAATTTGGTTATATCCAAACTATCTTAGCTCGCGCATTTGGTTATATCCAAACACTTGTATGTTTTTTCGTATATGCTATTTTATTTTTTCGAGCTGATGGTATATATACTGCTAATGCCCCCTTAATATCCTATGAATGTGACCATAGGTTATTAAATTAAGAGAGATTGCAAAAAATACAGCATATTAAAACGAAATCAAACTTTATTTAAAAAATTCAAAAATAGAAAAACAGTATAGATAAACAAGCATGGTTATAGGCGACATCCTTCCTACACTATTGATAGTAAGGTTGTAGGTGTTCGCCATTCCATGCTCGTGGTACCAGACTTCCATCCAATCTTGCCAACTTGTACACGCCGGGTCGGATGACTGATTCTATCTAATAAGGTCCTTCCCAATTTGGCCCGAGCACGCCAGCTGCTGGATATCATGTTGCCAAGAATACACGCCTCAACACCAAATCTCCTATGCTGAATTTTCTATCTTGAACTCTTTTGTTGAAGTACCTGGTAGCTCGTTGTTGGTATGCAACATTTTTTACTTGAGCTTCGTTCCTTCTTTCTTCGATCAGGTCCAGAGTTTCTTCGAGTTGAGAGTGGTTCGAGGTTTGATCATAAGCGAGGGCTCGAATTGTGGGAATTTCGACCTCGATTGGAAACATAGCCTCGCAACCGTACGCTAAAGAGAATGAGGTATGTCCTATTGATGTACGGGCCGTGGTCCTATACGCCCATAGAACTTGGGCAATTCTTTGGGCCATCTTCCTATAGCTTCTTCCAACTTTTTCTTTAGCAAACTCTTTAAGGTCTTATTTACAGCTTTAACCTGGCCATTCGCTTGGGGATGGGCCACCGATGAGAAGCTCTTTATTATCCCATTTTTTTTCGCAAAAGTTGGTAAACAGATCGCTGTCGAATTGGGTACCGTTATCGGACACAATCTTCCTTGGCATCCCATATCGGCATATGATGTTCTTCACCACGAAGTCAAGGACTTTCTTCGAGGTTATTGTCGCCAAAGGTTCGACTTCAGTCCACTTCGTGAAGTAATCTACGGCAACTATTGCGTATTTTACTCCGCCCTTGCCATTTGGCAGTGAGCCTATGAGGTCGATTCCCCAGACCGCAAATGGCCACGGGGAGGTCATCATAGTTAGCTCGGATGGCGGAGCTCGAGGAATTGTGGCGAACCGTTGGCACTTATCACACCTCTTGATGTAATCAAACGAATCTGATTTGATGGTAGGCCAGAAGTATCCCTGACGTATGATCTTCTTGGACAGGCTATGCCCCCCAGTATGGTCTCCACAGAACCCTTCATGAATTTCTTCTATGATTTTCTTAGCTTCGGGTGGGGTTACACACTGGAGTAGCGGCATGGAATATCCTCTTCTATACAGCTTTCCATCTACAATGGTATACCTAGGGATTTGATACATCAATTTTCAAGCCTTGGTCCGTTCTTCGAGGAGAACGCCGATCTCAAGGTATTCAACTATCGGAGTCATCTAGGTTGGCTCGGAATTGACCATACACACATCCTCCTATTCTGGCTCGTCTATACTGGGCATCGTGAGATGTTCGATTGGCATGACATTCAGTTCGTCATTCTCGGTAGAGGTAGCAAGCCTGGCTAAGGCATCCACATTCGAGTTCTGTTCTCAGGGGACCTGTTCTATCGCATAGAACTCGAAATGCTCCAGTGCTGATTTTGCCTTTTCTAAATATGCTGCCATTCTCGTACCACGAGCCTGGTACTCTCCCAAAATTTGATTAACCACCAGCTGGAAGTCACTGTAGCAATGTATGGCTTTGGCTTTGAGCTCCTTGGCTATGCGGAGTCCTGCCAGTAGAGCCTCGTACTCGGCCTCGTTATTCGACGCGTCGAAGTCAAATCTTAAGGCATAGTGAAATTGGCTTCTTGCAGGGGTGATCAGAATTACTCCTGCTCCTGATCCATTTTCATTAGAAGACCCGTCAACATAAAGTTTCCACAGCTAGCGAGCCAGGGTTATAACTTTGTCGTTGGCCACGCCAGTGCACTTTACTATGAAGTCTGCCAAGGCCTGTCCTCTTATGGTCATCCTTGGGTGATAAGTTATCTCGAATTGTTCGAGTTCAACAGCCCATTTGAGTAGTCGACCTGAGGCTTCTGGCTTGGACAGGACTTGTCTTAGTGGTTGATCGGTAAGTACATGGATGGGGTGCGCTTGAAAATAGGGTCAAAGCTTTCGAGATGAGTGAATTAGGCTGAGAGCTAACTTCTCCATTAAGGGATATCTCGATTTTTCCCCCAGTAACCTTTTACTGACATAATATATGGGTCTTTGCACTTTTTCTTCTTCCCACACGAGTACCGCGCTTACGGCGTGCTCGGTCGTGGCAAGGTACAGGTACAGAACTTCTCCCGTAATGGGTTTTGACAAGATGGGGGGTTCTGCGAGGTGTTTCTTGAGTTCTTGAAAAGCCAACTCGCATTCCTCCGTCCATTCGAATTTCTCGCCTCCCCGCAAAAGGTTGAAAAATGGAAGAAACCGGTCCGTAGATTTTGAGATAAACCTACTTAGCGCCGCCATCCTGCCAGTCAAACTTTGGACATCTTTATGCTTCCGAGGTGAGGGCATATCAATCAGAGCCTGGATTTTTTCTGGATTAGCTTCTATTCCCCAAGCATTTACAATGAAGCCCAGGAATTTTCCTGAAGATACTCCGAAAGAACACTTCTGAGGGTTAAGTTTCATGTTATATCTTCGTAACACGGTGAAGCATTCTTCGAGGTCATCCACATGGTTATTGTTAAGTTGAGATTTAACTAAAATATCGTCAACATAAACTTCCATGTTATTACCTATTTGTTCGGAGAACATCATGTTCACGAGTTGCTGGTAAGTGACTCTAGCATTTTTGAGCCTGAATGACATGGCGTTATAACAATACAGCCCTTTGTCTGTTATGAAACTCGTATGCTCTTGGTCAGGGGCATGCATGGCAATCTGGTTATATCTAGAATAGGCATCCATGAATGACATGAGTCCATGCCCTGCTGTGGCATCCACGAGCTGGTCGATCCGTGGTAAAGGGAAGCAGTCCTTAGGACAGGCCTTGTTGAGGTCCGAGTAGTCAATACAGGTCCGCCATGTCCCGTTAGGCTTTGGGACTAGTACCGGGTTGGCTACCCAATCGGGGTAAAAAGCATCCCTGATGAATCAGTTTGCTTTTAACCTGTCGACTTCCTCTTTAAGGGCCTTCTTCCTATTGTCATCTAGTAGTCTTCGCTTTTGCTGCTTCGGCGGGAAGCTTTTGTCGATATTTAACGCGTGGCTCACCACATTTGGACTTATCCTTATCATGTCCGAATGTGACCATGCGAAGACATCTTGGTTCTTCTTCAAAAAGCAAATTAATTTCTATTTGGTTTCTTCAGGGAGGTTTTTCCCGACCTTAACTGTTTTCGGGGGGTCTGCTTCTTCGAGCCTGATTTCTTTGAGCTCTCCCAATGGTTCGAGATCATCTCTTTCCTCTACTCTTGGATTGATTTCTTCATCTATCTCCAAGACTGTCCCGTCCTTATTCTGAATAACGACGAGCGCTTGTGCGCTTGTCTGCTTCTTTACTCTTATGGAAATGCTATAGCATTCCCTTTCGGCTAATTGGTCTCCCTTCATTGTCCCGATGCCACTAGAAGTCGGGAACTTGATGGCCAAATGCCTTACAGATGAGATTTCCCCCAGCCCTACTAGGGCGGGTATCCCGATCAGCACGTTGTAGGCCGATGGAAGGTCCACTACTACGAACTCCATCGTCTTGGTTGTTGAGACTGGGTAGTCTCCTAAGGTCATAAGGAGTTCAATTGACCCCATACAAGCAATCCCTTCTCCTGAAAAACCGTATAGCGTCGTTGCACAAGCTTTTAGGTCACGAAGCGTGAGTCCCATCTTTTCTAAGGTGGCCTTATAGAGAATCTTCACTGAGCTCCCATTGTCAATGAGAACTCAGTGAACCCTCTTGTTCGCGAGCTGGAGAGTGATGACCAGTGGGTCGTTGTGAGGAAAATGAACATGGGACGCATCGTCCTCAGTAAAGGTTATAGGTTGAGATTCAACCTTTTGGTACTTTGGAGCTCTGGGTTCGGGTTCATAAGGGGACCCGTCCCCAGTTTTCAGCTCGTTCACGTATCTCTTTTGGGTGTTCTTGCCCGATCCTGCGAGGTGGGGCCCGCCAGAGATGGTTACCACATCTTCTCCATCAATCGGAGGGGGTCTCTCTTCTTCCCTAGCCCGGGAATTGTTGTTTTGGGCAGGCGACAGTGCAACTGTCCTCTGCCTGGTAGAAGCCTGATTATTGTTCTGGTTCCTGACATACTGCCTGAAGTGTCCTCTCGAGACCAGACCTTCGATCTCGTCCTTCAATTGCCGGCACTCATCAGTAGTGTTCCCAGTATCTCTGTGAAATCGATAGTATTTACTGGAGTCTCTCTTAAACTTTTAGTTTCTCATGGGGTCTGGACGCCTGAAAGGGACCTGGTTTTCATTAGCCAGGTAAATATTCTCCCGAGACTCATTGAGCTTGGTGTACACCTTGTACACGGAGAAATACCTTTCCCCTTTCTTCTTCTTTCCCCCTTCCGCCTTGGGGTTACTTCCTTCATTCTTCTTCCTTTTGGAAGGGTTTTCTGCAGGGGGTTTCGAGGCTAATGGGTCTACCGAGGTTGAGGTAGAGTTTATGTTTGTCGTTGTAGTTATTGGCTGAGAGGTCATATTCAGTGTTGACCTCACCTTTTCTACATTGACAAACCTCTGAGCTCGCCTATTAAACTCGGTTATTGACCTCACAGGCTTCCTCTGCATATCTTCCCAGAGGGGACTTCCCGGCATTACCCCAGCTCGGACGACCATTAAATGACCGCTGTTGTCTACATCCCGAGATCGGGCGACTTCCAGATTGAATCTTGTAAGGTAGCTTTTTAGCATTTCATTTGGTTATTGCCGAACATTGGTCAGGGCCGATGCCTCGAGCCTTATCCCGATCATGGCTCTAAATTGCTTCTTGAAATCTTTTGACAACTGATCCCAAGAAGTGATTGAATGCCTCTTATATTTTTCAAACCAGTTTTTCGCTGGTCCTGTAAGCGATGCTGGAAACAGCATGCATCTGAGCTCGTAACCCACATTATTTGCTCTCATTATAGTGTTAAATGTACTTAAATGACTGTACAGGTCGGATTTTCCTTCAAAAGGTGGGACATGAGGAATCCGAAACCCTTGAGGAAATAGAGTGTTGGAAATGTGGGGAGCAAATGGTTCGAGCTCCTCATCAGAATCTTCGTCCTGATTCCGACCTCACTCATTCTGTAAGAGCCTAAATGCTCTTTCCAGTTGATCAATTCTTTCCTGAACTGGATCCACAGGGGGTCTCGCCTGAAATTGGTTATCGTTGATCACAATTCCAGGCTCGCGCCTTCGCATGGGATCCTTGCGTCCATTTAGGCGATCTCTCAGGTCTGGGTTCGAGGGATTACCACTACCCCGATTTTGATTTAGGTGTTCCCGCAGGTCAGGGTGGTTCCTTTGGTTCCCTGTATTTCTGCGTCCTTGATCATACATACTGACTGATCTGGTGTCCCCTGATTCGTCGCTGGCGAGGCTCGTCGCATGATTGTTTCGAGATGGATTCCTTTCAGGCTGCCTCATCTCTACAGTATGAGATCGAGACATTTAGCTTCTCGTAGGCTGGGCGTCTCTCCGTTCTCTAGCAGCTTCTCCATTCCCCTACTTCCGTCCAGCCCGCCTTTCCCTATCACCCTGAGTCGGTTGTGTGTTTCTCTGAGGTGGTGAGGGATATCTTATTGGCGATGGAGGGAACCGTATGGGTGATGGTGGTTGCCACCCATTTCGGGGTCTGGATGGTCCCGAGTTTGCCTGTGCCAGCTCGGTAACATTCTGTGTGTTACCAGGATTCTGAGTTCGAGCCTCTGCATGTGCTCGATTATTCCCAGTTTCAACTGGTAACTCAGTGGTTGAGTTAACTGGAGCTCTAGCCCGGGTGTTTCTTCGGGGCCTCGAGGGAGCAGGCTGTTCTGTCGGTGGTGGAGGTTGCTCCGTTCTTCTTGTGGCAGCATTTTTGTGAGGTCGCCCACGAGGCCTGCGGGGAGGAACATGAATGTCCCAAGGAGGTTGGGCTTGGACCTCAGGCGGAGGTTGGGGCTGAGCCGCCTGCGCTTCCGCAGCTAATCTAGCCAGCTCCTTGTTATGCTGATTGGCCTCAACCAACTGTTTTCTTAACTGTCGGTTGTTGAATTTCACAATGGGGACATACCGCTCAGGATTATAATACATGTCCTCATCATCCCTGGGAGCCGGAGGTGCCGGGGGTCCTCGAGAATCGGAGGACTCACTTCTCTCTTCTGGTTCTGGATTCCTCATCGGCTGCTTCCCAGGGCGGCATGGATAGTTTTCTTTAGGAATATTTTGATCATTTGCAGCCATAGCTAATCAGGGATTGTATTGCTTAAGGCTCTCAATGAAAGCACCAAACTGTTGATGCCGTTTTTCGTCAACTTAAAATGTAGAGCAATTAAGCAATAGGAACTATGGCGCAGATAAATAATATGGTAGAACAACAAGAGTTTTACGTGGTTCAGCAGTTAACTCTGCCTAGTCCACGAGTCAATTTTATTAAGACTTGGAGTTTTATAGAAATCCTTCAGAGATGAATTCTCCAGAGTTTCTCTCAAGATAGCAAAAGATCCGTCCTTTACAAGTGTTCATAACCTCTCTATTTATAGAGAGTTTTCAGAGTTCATTCCTACATATTTTGGGAAGATACTCCTGCTTATTAATTTAAATAATGATATTAAATGTTGTAGCTCCTATATACAAGGAAACGTCCTCTGAAGACCAGGAAAATGGATAACAGACTTGTTAATATCCCTTTAATGTTGGGACGCTACAACAATAAATATCTTTAAATGTACAATGCGTGTTACATCAAATGATTATTCAAATCTCCGAGATCAGCAATCAACATCGCATCAGTCAAGGTTTATAGACAGGTTACGAACTGGCCATCTTATTCCAAGACCTGCTCGAAGTAGATAAATTCTATCGAGGCTATCATGATTCGAGCCTGCACTCTTTAAGCTCGGACTATTCGATCTGAAGGCACTCGGTAACGGATGTATCCCAATGCTATGCCTTTTGAGCCTGGAAAGAATCTCGAGGTTACATGTCTTCAAGATTTCCATCTTGCCTCGGAGGTTTGACCTTAAACATGTGTTTTATATATCTCGAGCTCATACTTGACGAGTCCAGCTTTCGAGGTCATAATTTCTGGTCTCGAAAACTGGGTGTAACACTTTTATTACTCATTTTATTGATGGGAGTTTATGTTTGGTTGTGACTAGGTTATCGTTAGGGGCTTGGAAATAGGATCGTGCTTGTGGCTCATTTATTGATAACCTGTGCTTGGACCAAAGGTAAGAAAACTTCACCCAGTATATGATGCACGAGAAACATGTGGTTAGGGCATGCCATGAATGTTGAATATGAGATTGATTAGAGCTTGAGTCTTTGTGTTTGTGCATGATCCTAATTATGCTAGCAATTGTTAAGTAAGCATGCTGAATGCCCTACATTTGGATATTTGACATATGATATATGCCTAGTAACATTGCTTACTCATGCATGGCACTGACTTATTAGTCAGAATGACTGTGAAGTTGTGACTTGCTAGTCAAGTTCGACAACAGTACTGAGCACTGGTCGTGTGTTATTGACCTATGAGTTAGGAGCGGCATAAGCGTCATGAATGCAGAGCCGAAAAGATTAGATCTAATCGACATCTGCATTGAATGACTCATCATGAACATTAATGTCGGACCAACCTCAAGTTCGATGAAAACTAAAAACGCTTGCCTAGTTCCATGACTAGTCACTTAGAGCCAGGGCCAGAAGGCCCAGGTGACTGTATCGTCACATGGCTAAGGGTACGGAACTCACACTAGTGACTTACTCATCAGTCACTCATCTAAGGTTGCAAAACCCATGTTAGTGACTTACTCCTCAGTCACTCATTTGATTAGCGCTATAAGCCCCAACATGGTTATCGGAACCTCAAGTGTAAATCACTCATCTGTTTAGGATTGACTTGATAGTCATCCATACAGGAGGGCAGGGCCCACAACCATCATTATTTGAACTTATTTGCATGTGTGATTAAGGCTATTAATGCTAGGCATGCACATTATGATTTGATGACATGTTATTACTGTTCATGAGCATATTGAGTTTTCTTGCTGGGCTTCGGCTCACGGGTGCTATGTGGTGCAGGTAAAGGCAAAAGAAAGCTAGACCATCCTTGAGTTGAAAAGCTTAGGTGGCGATGTGTACATATGCGGCTGCTCGACCGCCACGGTCGAGGGTTTAAAGAGGAACTAGGGTTAAACCCTATTTTGCCGCTTAGGTCGGCTGGTTGTAAATATTTTGTTGTAATAAACCTTTAAATTATATTATTGGGATCCCAATGTATATGGCAAACATTTTAGTGAAATATTATATCTTAAGCAAAAATTTTAACCCTAAACCGCTAATCATACTTAGTTACACGATTATGGCCAAATTACTCGATTAGCGAGTTTAGCACTGTTTAAAATGCACACCGTAACGGTCCTTGGAGTTTAGGGCGTTACAATAAAGGTACTAGAATATCAACTTCAAACCTATGTTGATGATATGCGTTCTCATATCAAGTTTTCAGCTTTGAAAGGGATGGTTGATCTTTCTAAGAAACTAGTTGAGACAAAAAAGGATAAGGTATATCCATTGGTTTATTTTCTTATTAACACTACAAGAATTTTAGCCTAATATAACACCTAAAAATGACAATTTTTAAAAAACGCTATGGTTAAATAGAAAAATCAGGCGCGCTCGGTACAGTAAAATTTTACAGCCCGCCACTAGCTTTTCCATCTCCCCCTCTAATATTCTATTAGCCCTAAAGTATCTCTCTCTCTCTCTCTCTTGTATCTTCTTCTTCACAAATCAACCCTAACTGTGTTCCCCTCTGTCTCTTTTTCTCTCCCTCTAAAAATAGCCACACACACTCCAATCTCTTGCCTTCTCTCAATCTCTCGTTCATCCCACTCACAGTGACTATTTCTTTCGCTCTCTCTGGTTTGGAACCATCGTTCACCGACCTATCTCTCTCTCATTGTCTTTCAGATGTGGGTGCTAAGGATCAATGATGAAGGGTCCCAAGAAAGGGCTTTGGGACGATGATGAAAAGACGCAATAAGGGGCGAAGCAGATGCTCCCCAAAGTGCTTTGACCCTTTCTTCTCCCTAGCGCGAACCAGAGGCCTTTTCTCCATGGGTGATGGGCAACCGAGTCTGTCCATTATGTGAAGTAAGGTAACTTTAACCCATTTTTTTAATTTATGATATATGAAGTATGATTTATATGTAAACTAAGGTAACTGAGCCTGTCAATTTTGATTTTTTTTGGTGTTGATTTATGGATTTGAAAGTTTAACGGGGCCATTCACAAGGGTATGCCCCACAAGTTCTACCATGGCCGAACTGGGCGTGTCTGGAACATCACCAAGCGCGCTATTGGCGTGGAGGTTAACAAGCAGGTTGGGAACCGCATCATTAAGAAGAGGATTCATGTTCGTGAGGAGCATGTCCAGCCCTCTAGATGCACTGAGGAGTTCAGAAACAGAAAGTTAAGGAACGATAAGCTCAAGGCCGAGGCCAAGTTGAAGGGTGAGGCCATCAGCACCAAGAGGCAGCCAGAGGGTCCCAAGCCAGGTTTCATGGTCGAAGGAGCTCAGTTGGAAACTGTCACCCCCATTCCTTATGATGTTGTCAACGATCTCAAGGGTGGTTATTAGATCTTTTTATGTATTATTTTTTCTTCTCAATGTTCTGTTCTGTTCTGTTCTTGTCTGGTTTTGATTTTGTTTTCAAGACTACCAATGGAAACGTTTCCTTAATTAGTTCAAGTACTCGAAGCCGTTGTTAGTTTTCATATTTTGAATACTATTCTAAGTACAATTTTGTTTTAAAAATTTTCTGTGCTATTTTTGTTGTGTACAGAAATATTCCAAGAGTCCAAGATTTTCGGTTTATGGAAGACAAAAAGCAAGAGGCATTCTCATGACACCAGGTCTTCAAGGCAGCTCACCTCACTAGTCATGGCATCAATTCGGAAGGACACCTCAAAGCTTCACAAAAGCCAGATGGCAGCAAGCAGTAGGCACAACACCTCAGTATCTCACGGCATCAGGTCTTCATTTATTAAGATTTTTTTTTGAATAAATTTCTGAAGTCAACTCTATATTCGCTCAGGTATATACATGTAATACTGTTTCTGAGATATACTTTTATGAGTTATATTTGTCTATAGAGTTGAGCGAATATAGATATACTGTAATACTGAGCTTAAACCTCCTCCCTGAGCTTCATTGTCTATAGATATACTGTAATACTGGACTCTTGATCAGAATTAGACAAAAAGACAACTATTAGTGATCTTAATGAAAGGCATGGTAAGTTTTTTTTTTTTTTTAAGGAATCCTTTTCTTATTTTTAATCACATCTAGATAATTTTTATCTCAGTTTCTGTGTAAGAAAAACACTGAGAGACTGATGAGATTTGATTGAAACTGTCAAGTAGATGAAAATTAATTTTCTACTTATTAACTATCATCTAGCTCAAAGATGTTGGCTTTGCATAGCATCAGAATGATTTGTTGCCACCGTAGTTGATTTTAAGACTAGTTTGGCTATTTCCCAACTATTTTATGAGTTTCATTTGACTAAGATTTTTACTTTGGAATTCAGATTGCATATTTGTAGTATGTGCTAATGATTTTTGTTTTTGTATGTTTCTGAGTGAAGCAAGAAAATAGTTTGATGAAAGTTCTAAGTTAGATGTTATATTTTAGAGTTCTATAATTATGGGTTTTCTAAACATGGAGAAGTTGATAAAGCTATTAGGTTGTTTGATTGGATGCCATCAAGAAATCCCATTTCTTAAATTAATTGATTGGTGGGTATTTTAGCTAGGATGCCATCAAGAAATCCACCACCTATTTGGTAAAGGATCTAAATTGTATTTTGGATTAGTTTTCTCTGTGATAATACAAACTTTTTAAATTTACTTGAAATTAGTAGTAGTAGTAGTAAACTACTATAATTTTTCTTGCTAGCTAGTTACATCATAGAAAAGCAAATCCCAAATCATGTAAAACATATTAAAATTTGGGTCTAGTTTGATTTTCTGTTTCTTTATACATTTTAAGGCCACGAGATTATTTTATTGCAAGAAGTTCTATAAAATCAAAAAATTAAATACATTTCTTTCTAGTTTTGTGTTCCCTTCCCCACCTGCAACTTTCTCATTTTGACAAATTGGTTTTTTCTACTTTGTTTGGTGAGTTGTATCTTTGTTTGAAGTGGGGCTACTTTGTTTGGTGAGTTGTATCTCTGTTTGAAGTTATATAATCAACCCTAATTTGCTTCCTCTATGTTTAATGTACAGATTTTGAAGCATGATTGGCCAGCAAGATGGCAAAGCTTTACTCCTGATCTTGTTTCAGCTGCTAAAACTAGTGAAACAATTTGTGAGAATTGCATGGCTATATTGAAGGTTTCTCTCTCTCTCTCTTAAACTATTGAGAATTAGTTGGCACTAATTACTTGAATATGTTTTCTTCAACTTCTAAGTGAAGAGGTGTTTGATTTCTCAAGAGGAGAGATGACTCAAAGTAAGATAAAGGAGCTTAAACAATCATTGAACAAGTAGATAATTTATGTTTTTTTTATTTTTATTTCATTTTGGGATGCATTTCATGTTTTATATTGTAATGTTTCATGAGTGCTCTTTTTTTTTTCCTTCTATAGACTTATCATTTGCTTATAATTATATATATATTAAGGACAGTTCTTTTAGATATCCTTTGATGAGAAGTCATTATGCACTTTTTAAGTTATTTTTATTCACTATTATACACATATTTTGATACAATGTCTTCCGGGTGAACTGCCACCACAAAGTCAAGTGATCTGATCACTTATCTTGGACTACTGATAGTCACGTACTGCCAGTTCATAGTCATCATATATTTGGCTTTTATTTTCTAATTGGCATGTCACATGTTACCGTAATGATATGTTTATGCATTTTTCCAATCTCTCACACATAATGTGATTGGTTGTTGCAGTGAATTTCAACTCATTCATGAGCTATGCTTATATGTACTATCAGCCTCTCAAAGAACTGAGCTTATACGTGCAACACTCTCCACATTGCACGCATTTCTCTCATGGATTCCCCTGGGATATATATTTGAGTCTCCATTGGTATGTGCTTTGCTTGATAGATGGTTGTTGTATTGCCTTTGAATTTAATACTTAATAACTTCCTTAAAAGAGTAAGTACATTTGAGCAAAATTCTGATTGTGTTTGTTTATGTAACAGCTTGAAACGCTGCTGAATTTTTTCCCCATGCCATCGTATCGGAATCTCACTCTTCAGTGTTTGACAGAGGTGTGTTTGTATGTTGATTTAGTTAAGAGTTGCTTCAAAACTGTGCCTGGTTCTCATAGTTCACTGCACTGGTGTTTAGGTTGTAGCACTTAATTTTGGAGATTTCTACAATGCCCAGTACGTTAAGATGTACACCATATTCATGAAACTGTTACAGGTAGGTCTGAAATGAAATGCTTATTGTAGTACTATCTTTGGTTGGCTTACTCATCACATCATTGTCCATTTTTTTCTTTTATTTAATTGTATGTCTTGTTCCTGTGTTGCTATTAATATTTTTTTTTCTTCCTTTTGGTCAGACCATGATTCCTCTTAATACAAACATTCCTGAGGCTTATGCAATTGGTTCCAGCGAAGAGCAGGTAAAGTTGTTTTTGGCGCTTCAAAATTTAATGAAGACCATTTTTTATGTGTTCGCTCAATAATTGTTTATTTCTGGCAATGTCTTTTTTTTTTAACTTACCTATTCTGCAGGCTTTTATTCAGAATTTGGCTTTGTTTTTCACTTCATTTTATAAGGCAAGTTTTTTTCTTTTTTCCCTTTATACTTTCTTGATCTTAGTATTTACCACGTTTTGTTATATTTATATCTCAATGGCCATCCTCTTATGGCTGTAAGTATAGAACAGGCTTAATGTGTCAATAAGGCACTGCTTAAGGGATTTAATAAGATAATATGGAATCACATTGTTTCCTTGTCAAATATCAAAGATTTGAAGTTGCTGTTTAAATACCTTGCAACATTCACTGCTTAAGGGATTTAATAAGATAATATACAATCACATTGTTTCCTTGTCAAATCTCAAAGATTAAGTTGCTGTTTAAATACATTGCAACATTTACATCGTTCTATCCTTGTGCAGTCTCACATTCGTGTGCTGGAAACTCCCGGAGAGAACATAGCTGCTTTGCTCATGGGTGTTGAATATCTTACCAAAATTTCATATGTGGATGACACAGAAGTTTTCAAGGTACCAATATTTTAGTAGTCTAGACTCGAACATACAAGTGAAATTTGTTAAAATTGGAATGAGTTTTAATCATTTTATGACCGGAACAGGTTTGCTTAGACTTTTGGAATTCGTTTGTGTTGGAACTATTTGAGGCACACCATAATTTGGATAATCCTGCTGTAACGGCAAACATGATGGGGCTGCAGGTATTGTGAATATGTTAACTTTCAGATGATATTATATTGTTTTTGGTGTGATTGTTTTATTTTCATATGGTTGCACTTGCACATATCATCTTTTTCCTCTTGCAGTTTACTGTTTTACTTTTGTATATTGTTTACTTTCAGATGATATTTTATAGTTTTTGGTGTGATTGTTTTATTTTCATATGGTTGCACTTGCACATATCATCTTTTTCCTCTTGCAGTTTACTGTTTACTTTTGTATATCGGATACAAAATTAGTTGATTTGTTTCTTATTTCTGTGTTTTCCATGATATATATGTAATTTTCATTTCAATTTGTGTTTTCCATAAATATTGTCTTTTGAACCTTCAGAGCAGTTAGGTTTCTTTTCTTTTCCTTTTTGTAGTCTAAATGGTTGGAGATAGTAATATATAATTTCTTTAGTTTTGTGACATCAAATATTTTGTGACCTGTAATCTCTGTTCTTGAATTATGTCAAACCTTTGCTTATTAAGGAAATTGTCTTTCCATCTCCTCTTTGTTTGTGTGATTCTTTTTTATTTATATGTTATTTGTTTTTTCGAAATTTGTAATGGGACAGATACTTATTTTAGCCTGTGGTTTTATACTGAATAAGCAAATGCCTTTGTTACCTGGTATGGTTGATGGCCTTGGATCACAACTGATGCAGCGACGGCAATTATATGCTGAGCCAATGTCAAAGTTAAGAATGCTTATGATTTCTCGTATGGCCAAGCCAAAAGAGGTTCTCATAGTGGAAGATGAAAATGGCAATATTGTTCGTGAAACCATGAAGGACAATGATGTTCTCGTGCAATATAAGGTCAGTAATCTATGCTTTGCAAGTAAAATTCATTATAAGTGGGCTAGAAAAAGTCCTTGGTATTTGAATTTATATTTAATTTTTTTTTTCTTGGTTTTTAATTTTTTTTATTTATTTTTGTGCTACATTTGTATATTTTAAATTGTTTTTTGGTATCTCATTTTTAATTATCATGGAAACTTTCCTTAACCAAATTGCTATGGTCTATTATTGTTGCAGATCATGAGGGAGACTTTGATATTTAGAGAGCTTCAGATGGCAACAAACAACTTCAGCAGCAAGTACTTGGTTGGATGATGAATTGAAGGATAGAGCAAGTTTCATGCATGATTTACTTTTGTGTATCTTGTAATGTTTCTGTTTTTCATTTTAAAGTAAAAAATGTTCAAGATTATAAAATTTTATTATGTTATGCTTTCAAATTTAAGTTAGAACTAAGATCTCATGAAGTAGACATATTCATGGTTTGAATTAGTTATTGTTTAATGTAATACTTGTGGTTTATCAATCTATTGAGAATTACATTTTATGATTAATTTTGATTTTTTTTTTATCAAAATACAATAATGAAAATCTTTTAATTAAAAAAAGAACCTTATAAGTATACTTATCAAAATAAAATTTAAAATATATTATCCACACTAAAGTAACAAAATTTTATTACTAGACTTTTAATATGTTATGATTTAGAAATATATTATAAGCATAACAAATTGTTATGATTTATATAATATAACAAACTAAAAATGCTATCAAAATAATTAAATGTAACAGTGGAAAAGTGTTATGCATAAAATATAAGATTAAACTCCAAATTTATAATCAAATACTCTAACTAAATGTTATTATTTGAATATTATAGCAACTAAAAATGTGTTATTGAATAGTTTAAGATAACATCGAACATAACATTCGAATACTGTTATAGAAAAGACAAGACTTTTAATAACAGGGGCTATGTTAGCATTTTCAGAAACGTTATCAATACTCCTAGTTAGCAGTTTTTAAGTGTTATTAATACTGTTTTTTCTTGTAGTGTAAATTGACATTAATGCTTCCAGTTGCAACAGCTTCGGTAGAACGAGCATTATCTACAATGAACATTGTGAATCAAATAATGCGCAATAAAATAGGAGATCAATGGTTGAATGATAGCCTCACTGTGTATCTTGAGAAGGATGTATTCAATGCTATTGATAATGAGCCTATTATCCATCGTTTTCAAAACATGAAATCCCACCGAGGACAATTTTAAATGTACAAGCTGAAAAATTGATTTATTATGCTATCAAGACAATGTGTACTATTTTTAAGTAATGCTTGAGATTCCTTGATAGTTGTTACTCGTAAAAAGTATCTCCAAAATTTTAATTAATTTTTTAGCATATTATATTATTTGTTTTGAAAAAAAATTTTATACCCTACTTTAACCAATTCCTGGGTCCGCCACTAGAAAGAACATACTTAGTTACACGATTATGGCCTAATGACTCGATTAGCGAGTTTAGCACTGTTTAAAATGCACACTGTCACACTCCTTGAAGTTTAGGGCGTTACAATAAATGTACTAGAATATCAACTTCAAACCTATGTTGATGATATGCGTTCTCATATCAAGTTTTCAGCTCTGAAAGGGATGGTTGATCTTTCTAAGAAACTAGTTGAGACAAAAAAGGATAAGGTATATCCATTGGTTTATTTGCTTATTAAATTGACATTAACGCTTCTAGTTGCAACAGCTTCGGTAGAACGAGCATTATCTGCAATGAGTATTGTGAAGAATCAAATAATGCGCAATAAAATGGGAGATCAATGGTTGAATGATAGCCTCACTGTGTACCTTGAGAATGATGTATTCAATGCTATTGATAATGAGCCTATTATCCATCGCTTTCAAAACATGAAATCCTGCCGAGGACAATTTTAAATGTACGAGCTGAAAAATTGATTTATTATGCTAAAATTTCATGACAATGTGTACTATTTTTAAGTAATGCTTGAGATTTCTTGATAGTTGTTACTCGTAAAAAGTATCTCCAAAATTTTAATTAATTTTTTAGCATATTATATTATTTGTTTTGAAAAAAAATTTTATACCCTACTTTAACCAATTCCTGGGTCCGCCACTAGAAAGAACATACTTAGTTACACGATTATGGCCTAATGACTCGATTAGCGAGTTTAGCACTGTTTAAAATGCACACTGTAACGCTCCTTGGAGTTTAGGGCGTTACAATAAAGGTACTAGAATATCAACTTCAAACCTATGTTGATGATATGCGTTCTCATATCAAGTTTTCAGCTTTGAAAGGGATGGTTGATCTTTCTAAGAAACTAGTTGAGACAAAAAAGGATAAGGTATATCCATTGGTTTATATGCTTATTAAATTGACATTAACGCTTCTAGTTGTAACAGCTTCGGTAGAACGAGCATTATCTGCAATGAGTATTGTTAAGAATCAAATAATGCGCAATAAAATGGGAGATCAATGGTTGAATGATAGCCTCACTGTGTACCTTGAGAAGGATGTATTCAATGCTATGGATAATGAGCCTATTATCCATCGCTTTCAAAACATGAAATCCCGCCGAGGACAATTTTAAATGTACGAGCTGAAAAATTGATTTATTATGCTAAAATTTCATGACAATGTGTACTATTTTTAAGTAATGCTTGAGATTTCTTGATAGTTGTTACTCGTAAAAAGTATCTCCAAAATTTTAATTAATTTTTTAGCATATTATATTATTTGTTTTGAAAAAAAAATTTATACCCTACTTTAACCAATTCCTGGGTCCGCCACTAGAAAGAACATACTTAGTTACACGATTATGGCCTAATGACTCGATTAGCGAGTTTAGCACTGTTTAAAATGCACACTGTAACGCTCCTTGGAGTTTAGGGCGTTACAATAAAGGTACTAGAATATCAACTTCAAACCTATGTTGATGATATGCGTTCTCATATCAAGTTTTCAGCTTTGAAAGGGATGGTTGATCTTTCTAAGAAACTAGTTGAGACAAAAAAGGATAAGGTATATCCATTGGTTTATTTGCTTATTAAATTGACATTAACGCTTCTAGTTGCAACAGCTTCGGTAGAACGAGCATTATCTGCAATGAGTATTGTGAAGAATCAAATAATGCGCAATAAAATGGGAGATCAATGGTTGAATGATAGCCTCACTGTGTACCTTGAGAATGATGTATTCAATGCTATTGATAACGAGCCTATTATCCATCGCTTTCAAAACATGAAATCCCGCCGAGGACAATTTTAAATGTACGAGCTGAAAAATTGATTTATTATGCTAAAATTTCATGACAATGTGTACTATTTTTAAGTAATGCTTGAGATTTCTTGATAGTTGTTACTCGTAAAAAGTATCTCCAAAATTTTAATTAATTTTTTAGCATATTATATTATTTGTTTTGAAAAAAAAATTTATACCCTACTTTAACCAATTCCTGGGTCCGCCACTAGAAAGAACATACTTAGTTACACGATTATGGCCTAATGACTCGATTAGCGAGTTTAGCACTGTTTAAAATGCACACTGTAATGCTCCTTGGAGTTTAGGGCGTTACAATAAAGGTACTAGAATATCAACTTCAAACCTATGTTGATGATATGCGTTCTCATATCAAGTTTTCAGCTTTGAAAGGGATGGTTGATCTTTCTAAGAAACTAGTTGAGACAAAAAAGGATAAGGTATATCCATTGGTTTATTTGCTTATTAAATTGACATTAACGCTTCTAGTTGCAACAACTTCGGTAGAACGAGCATTATCTGCAATGAGTATTGTGAAGAATCAAATAATGCGCAATAAAATGGGAGATCAATGGTTGAATGATAGCCTCACTGTGTACCTTGAGAAGGATGTATTCAATGCTATTGATAACGAGCCTATTATCCATCGCTTTCAAAACATGAAATCCCGCCGAGGACAATTTTAAATGTACGAGCTGAAAAATTGATTTATTATGCTAAAATTTCATGACAATGTGTACTATTTTTAAGTAATGCTTGAGATTTCTTGATAGTTGTTACTCGTAAAAAGTATCTCCAAAATTTTAATTAATTTTTTAGCATATTATATTATTTGTTTTGAAAAAAAAATTTATACCCTACTTTAACCAATTCTTGGGTCCGCCACTGGAAAGAACATACTTAGTTACACGATTATGGCCTAATGACTCGATTAGCGAGTTTAGCACTGTTTAAAATGCACACTGTAACGCTCCTTGGAGTTTAGGGCGTTACAATAAAGGTACTAGAATATCAACTTCAAACCTATGTTGATGATATGCATTCTCATATCAAGTTTTCAGCTTTGAAAGGGATGGTTGATCTTTCTAAGAAACTAGTTGAGATAAAAAAGGATAAGGTATATCCATTGGTTTATTTGCTTATTAAATTGACATTAACGCTTCTAGTTGCAACAACTTCGGTAGAACGAGCATTATCTGCAATGAGTATTGTGAAGAATCAAATAATGCGCAATAAAATGGGAGATCAATGGTTGAATGATAGCCTCACTGTGTACCTTGAGAAGGATGTATTCAATGCTATTGATAACGAGCCTATTATCCATCGCTTTCAAAACATGAAATCCCGCCGAGGACAATTTTAAATGTACGAGCTGAAAAATTGATTTATTATGCTAAAATTTCATGACAATGTGTACTATTTTTAAGTAATGCTTGAGATTTCTTGATAGTTGTTACTCGTAAAAAGTATCTCCAAATTTTAATTAATTTTTTAGCATATTATATTATTTGTTTTGAAAAAAAAATTTATACCCTACTTTAACCAATTCCTGGGTCCGTCACTAGAAAGAACATTATCTGCAATGAACATTATAAAGAATCAAATGTGCAACAAAATAGGAGATAATGGTTGAAAGATAGGATTACTGTGTATCTTGAGAATGATGTATTCAATACTATTAATAATGAACCTATTATCTATTATTTTCAAAACATGAAATCTCGCCGATGACAACTTAAAATGGACGAGCCGAAAAATTAATTTATTATGCTAAAATTTTATTACAATGTGTACTATTTTTAAGTAATGCCTGTGATATTTTGATAGTCGTTACTGGTAAAAAAGTAATCTCCAAAATTTTAATTAATTTTTTAGTATATTATATTATTTGTTTTGAAAAAAAAAAAATTCTCCTTTTAATGAATTTCTGGGTCCGCCACGGAACATAAGCTAGAATTTTGATGAACAGGAACTTCGACGGCGGGGCCGGGGGCTTTGGTATGGTAGCTATATGTTTTTAATTTTGATGAGTACAATGTTATTATATATTGTTGTTCTGGTGATGTTTATTTCCTTGAAAATTTATTGAGATTACAGTTCGGGTCGAACATTTGACTCGGAAAAAAAAAGAAGACAGAGAGACTCTCTCCTCCTAACCAGATGGACTGCCGGGCATTATAACTTGAGTTGAAGTTTTTGCTCTTTGTGTATGATTATGATCACAGTTTGTGAATATAGGTGAGGACATTGTTAAATGAAATTTGGTATGGATGTGACTTTCTCTCTGATTGTCTGTAATGCTGTCACGCGTGTGTGGCCTCTTACAATTCATTATTTATTTTTTATAATTTTACTTTCCTATATGATGGTATAATTTTTGTCTCTTTCTTGTATATATTCCATGCTAATTTACTATTAAAGCGAAGAACTTTGACCAGTATTACCACCATCATGGCGTTTTTCTTCTTTCTAATTCAAACTTATTATAAAAATGGAGAGCACGAATTTCCACTACTTTCAAATCCTCAAACAAGTTTATTATATATAGCCTCTTTTTTCTTTTACTGTATACAGAATATTAATTGAAATGTTTTTGAATAATTTTATTTATGTATTGAAATTTTACTTGGTCAATTTTTATGTATTTTAGAAACTAATTAATATTATGCAAACATATTATTTTAGTTGATGTTAAGCTTTTAATATGTTTATTTTATAGTTGATGTGATTTTGTATTTGGTTTATTTATTTAAAATTTAGAAAATTAATAGTTGTATCAATTTTAGTTGTTGATTATTATTGAGTTAACGTTAACCTTTTGGTAAGTTTATTTATATTGGTGTATATTGTTATTTTGGTTAATTATGAATTTTTGTTGATATTATTTTCCTAGTTCTTGTTATATAATATATCTCTTCTATATAATAAAGGTAATAGAAATTTTTAGTTTTAACAGTTTTTTATTTTTTTTAATGTTAATTTTACCAGAATATTTTTATATTTAATGGTAGTTTGTAAACACTTAAACTTAAATAAAATAAAATAAATAATTAAAAAAAAATTAAAATATGATATTTTTGAGATATTTTACAATGATAATCATTTAAAAATAATAAATAATTAAACCAATTAAAATAAGATATTTTTGAGATATTTTTCAATGATAATTATTTTAAAATAATAAATAAATAAATAAATAAAGATATGATTTTTTGAGATATTTTACAATAATTATTATTTAAAAATAATAAAATCATATGTTTTATAATTTAATTAAATTTAAACTCACTTATTAGAATAATATCATATTAAACATATAATATAATCTATTGTAAATTAGCAACAAATTATTTTTTAAAAAAAAAAAAATTAGCAAGAAAAGTAAATTTAAAATCCACGTATAATATTTAATATTACATTAAACATATAATATAATATCTTTTTGTCACCCTCAAATTCAAAAACTAGAACAAACATAAATTTAAACAAAAATAAATAAATTATTTAATTAAAATAAAATATTTATTTGAAATTTATATGACATTTTTTTTATTTTGATGAATAAGGTCATTGTATTGCTCAAACTTACATGTACAAACAAACCAAGAATATTTGGAACTAAAACACTAACAGTATCAGCTAAAAAAACAGCTAGCTCCTATACAATCAATCCCCTGTACAACTCTCAGCTATAATCTACCCAGAAACTCTCTATCTTTACTTGAAGCTTTACATGGTAATACACTAAGTAATCTCAATTTACACTCATTTTGAATCATGCTTACTGTGTGATTGTAATGCCAGAGTTTTTGGTTCCAAAGAACATCATTCCTTGCCCTCCAAATATGATAAACAGTAGCAGCAAGTATGTCATATAAATTTAAATCGTAAAATTTATATGACATTAATATAAATTTAATAAAAATAATGAATAAAATCTATAATAAAACTAAGCAAAACTTATATATAGTATAAATATATATATATATATATTTATATGTTTTAGCGAGGGCTAGATGCATTATCAATATTTGATTTTTTTATCAATATTAATTGTGTTTTTAGAATATTTGACGCATCCATTGTACAATACATTAACTCCTTTCTGTTACATATCTTATTACATTTAGCTAAAACTGTTCATGATATATATGATTTTTTTAATTAGTTTTTCAATCTCTCTTTTTCTCTTTCCTACTTTCTATCTTACATCGCCAAATGAATAAAATATATTAAATAAATATAATATTTAAATAATATAGCAAAAAAATTAAGAAACTAATGTACGTAGTAATGTAAAATGTTAAAGGTAAAATTGAAAAAAATAAGAAGTTTTGGGTGGGTATTTTAAGGATAGTAATGTGAGAGAAAGGAATGATGTAAATGACCAGAGAAAGTGATGTGAGAGTGAGAGAAAATCATACGAGAAAAAATGGTATTAGGAAAATGAGAAGAGAGAAATTATATAAAAATATGAGAGAAAGTTGAAATTGTATAATACAATATAATAAATAAATTATACAATCGACATTATATTACTTAATATAATACAAAGATTCCAGGGAACACACAGACAGTATAGCATTGTATTGTATTTCATTAATACAATACAAAATTCTTACATAACTAGGGCACCGAACATATACCCTTATAATTTCCGATATCATGTAATAAGTACATAAACATGGTAAAAATGAAAAAATAAATTTTAATATAGCTAGGCCTAGGTCGATGATGGTCATATCTTTTAAATTACGTTCAAACAACGTTGTATAAAGCATTAATGCCTTGAATATCATCGCCATGCAAACCTTTGGTGGCTCCGGCACCAATCTCAGGATACATAATAGCCCCTTCCACCGAGCTATGCTGAAGCCCAAGAATGTGTCCGATTTCGTGCAAAGCAACCGTCTCGACGTCAAAAGAATCCGCAACCGCCCCTACTGCCCAGCTCTCCTCCGCGTCGAAATGCAGTCTCCCGTCGGGCGGCGAGAACGCATGGGCCAGAGTTCCACCAGCCCCGTCAAAGGGATCCCCATCTCCATGGTTCCCTCTCTCGAAACTCACTGTTATATCCGGATTTTCGTTCTCTTGCGCCATGGAGAATCTAAACTGAGTGTTGGAGGCCCAAGTGTTGAAAGCTCGGCCAACTGCGGCCACCGCTTCCGATGGAGTCCCGGCGTGGAACCCGTACGTAAGGTTGAACTTGGAGGCTGGCCACTTTGGCTCTCCTTCGAAGAATGAGTAGTGAGAGACTGTGTGGTGATGGTGGTGGTGGGGTTGATCAGCTCTTTTCTTGCCTGACCGCATTCTTGTTGTGTTTTTATCCATTATATCTGGCACTCCACAACGAGGCTTCATCATTTTGAATAAGGTTTTGGGGTCTAAAACTCCGGTGGGTTTGAGGTTGTAATTGATTTGGTAAGTTTTAATGGCGGATTCCAAGCCATCGTCAAAATCATCATCACCGCCAACATGATTATCCTCATCATCAAGAGTTGTTGAATGTTTTTGGGTTTGGATTCGGGTCAAGTAACCAAAGTGTTGGAGGTAGTTTTTGAGATCACGAATGCCTTGAACATTGTCGCCTTTCTTACATCCTTGGAGATGTTTGAGAAAATCAAAAGGTGATGAAGAAGTTGATGATATGATATTCATGTTGAGGATCATAATCATCGTGAGAAAGGTGTACGTGAGTGAATGAAAAGCTAATTTGGAAGCCATGTTTGATGAATAGTAATACGTGTAATACGAAAACTATTATCCTAGATCGATGTACACGTGATCAAGAATTGTAAACTTGGATTTTGGAAAGTTTAAGTTTAATAATTTGTTGTAATTTGGGAAGTATTTATAATAGAATTCAATTACTATAGCAGGTGAACTTTCAACGTTGTTTCTCTCTCATTTTTCAAAATATGACCATTGATCAAGATGTTAATAAAATAGACTCGTCAAATATCTACATACGAAGCAAGTAGTAGTACTTCTAGTAGTAGGACCCAGCTGCAGGACTCCAATATCTAATTTCCTTAGTTATGTTCATATATTGTAGGAACATTATTTCGAATTAATTAGAATAACATAATTAATAAGTAATAAAATCAAAAGTAAAAATTTTCTATTCTGATATTGGTATATCTTATATGGAATAAATATATAAAAAACAGCTAAAGCATGATATGATGGTCATCGTCAACTCATTTATTTTTTATTAAGAAAATAATAAATATGTTACATAAATAATAATATGTTATTATTCATGAATGATTACCATAAATTACTAAATAAATTTTTGATAGTGAATTATTATAATAATGATGAAAATAAATAAATAAAATATATAAAATCAATAATTTTGATTTTTTTAGATTAATTAGGCAATAAACATTAGTTGGAAAGATAATGATCACATTAATTATTCCTATTAATTTTAAAATGATTTTTTTTTCTCATGAAATAGATAAAAGAAATGAATCAAGAATGGAGAAGGAATATTAAACAATATTTTTTTTATTCTTTAATTAATAAATATGTGACTACAATGTCATCAGGTAGCCCTTCCAAAAGTTTGAAAAAGTCAAAATTTATTTTTAGTTCTATTAATTAACAATTATAAATATGGACCATTGATCTTAATTCAATAATTAATATTAAAGTAATCATCCATAAGTAATAAAAATTAAGAATGTCCCCATTTATATTTATCTCAAAATAAATAATTTTGTAGATGTTTACGGAGTATTTCGGAAACTAGAATAATAGAAGATTAGAGAGCTTAGAAGAAAGGGTTTGAGGAGTAAAGACAAGGTTTTTACGTGGTTGGGGCGTTAATGAGTCTTAGTCCACGAGATAGTTGTATTAGAGCTTAGAGAACCTTTGACAATGGAGTTTTCTGCAAGTTTGAGCAGAGTAACTGCTTACAATCAAAATCTCGGATCCCCTCCTCAGTGCACCACTATTCGTATTTATAGACACATGAGTGCACTGGGCTTGGGCCGGCTGACCCGGGCCCAATAAAGGCGTAAATACCATTAGCTTCTTTGATGGGAGCCCAATACAAATGATTAAAATATGAAACGTACAATAATCAAAGCCCATTGGGCCAAACCAAACAATATCTTATTCTAAGACATGCGACAAACTGGAGTTTCAGTCTGGGTATTCTGGGCTACGAGGAAGATTTGGGGGACAAGATCGGTCAGAGTAGTGGCGGCGCAGGTCTGAACCAACGGCGTACAATGTCGAGGTAGCCTCTTCTGCAGGTTAAGCGTGGGGACAACCCCCACGCTTCATGTGACGATGTCAGTATCTTGGACACTTTATCTCGCCAAACTCGGACAACTGATCCGGGTTCGTTTACCAACGTCCCCCTCCGTTCACCAAGGTCCCGGACCATTTACCAGGATCCGGGTCTATCCACAGCGATCTCGGCTCCCATCTTGGTTTTGGGAGCCGCGACCTTCTCTGCCGCGCCTCGGGGGACGTTGGGGGGAGCGGTCCTGGGATCATACCACCTGCCCCAGCGGTGGTCCCGGTCCGCACTCCCGGACGCCCTTTGGGCCTTGCCTAGACTTGGGTTGCCAACATCCGTTTTCCTCTCGTCAAATGGGTCCGATCTGGGCCTTAACTCTAAATCGGGTGGCCCAGGGGCTTAAAGTGTGGATTTGGACACCCGGAAAGAAACGGGGATAACAGTAGACAACTCTCATTTTTGTTAGAAATTGTCATTTAGCCCTGACCTATAAAATTTTACTACCAAGTATACACCCAATTAGTTACAAAATTAATACTAGAGACAATATCTTCCAATTTATGATCTAATAAGAATTAGAGTTGATTCAGGTTATCTATGCAACTAGAGACACTACAAGAAATATAGTTTTTAGAGGCGGAAATATTACCGGCGGACTAACTCCGCCGGTAATGTGCAGTATATTAGCGGCGAAGCACTGGGTCCGCCGCTAATACAAAATGCCCGTAACTGATTTTCAAATTTAATACCGGCGGGCATATTACCGGCGGGATAAGGGATATAGCGGCGGGCCGGGGCCACGGGTTATGGTGATACCGGCGGGTCCCGCCGGTAATAGTTTAATACCAGCGGGGTAATACCGGCGGACCTCCGCCGATGATGTATTGCCGGCGGGGTAATACCGGCGGACCTCCGCCGATGATGTATTACCGGCGGGGTAATACCGGCGGACCCCGCCGGTGATGTATGTATTACCGGCGGAGACCCGCCGGTAATACTATTATAGAAGTCTTCCGTTATCCCAATGCAGAGTAGATATGTGTTAAAAAACTCTTAGTTTTATTCACACTCCTCATCTCTCAGATTCGCAGTCGCCGCACAACCAGTACCCCTGCTTCACCGCACCGCCACACCACCGCATCTCAACTTTATGCCGTCGAGCTAACACTGCCTGGTGCCTAGTGCCACCTCACTCCGCCATCGCAAGTACGAACTCCCGTTAACCATTTTCAATATATTTGAAATTTGGAATTTTCCCAGATGGATTTGGTTTCTCTAAGCCACTTCATCTTTATTGTTTGTTTCTAACTGTTACGAGTTCTAAGCTCCTAGTGTTTCATGTCGTTTGTTTCAAGTTGGGTTTTTATTGTTTTAAGACATTGTCGAGTTTCTATTGATGCATGCAGCTGTCATATGATTGAACAAAATGTCACGAAATTATTATAATTTTATGTAATTTTAACAATTTTAGTATTGAATTTTATAATTACAGAAAGAGATGCTCTACCGAGCCACTGTTTGCTCAAAATTAAGTTCTTTTTCCATAGGGAAATTCGGAAATTATTTTGAAGTTGGGGGCTACAAATGGGTTGTTCATTGATTTTGTAAACTACTCATATTTTGATCTGCTTACCTAGTTTAAATCACTATTACAATGTATAGGAACTTTTCTATATAACCAACTGTGGACAAGAACAAAGATGGGGTAAACTATATATCTTTCTACTTGGGAAGTTGATTCTATCTTTAATTTCTCTAGATTTTGTATGTGCATACATATTTATTAATGTATCTATTATGAAATTGAGTGAGGTGAGTATCTTGATGTTGTGGAATTTCTCTTTCAGTCGCTTATCAGAACCACCATAGCTCAACTCACTCACTCTCACACCTTGTTATTTTTTTTCCACATTTTTTTCAATGTTATTTCTCATTATTACTTGATTTTTGTAAGGGTTATAGATTTGATAATATAAACTTTGGCAAAGTTTTGATAATATAAACTAAGAGTAGATACATAACTAAGAGTTTTTTAATACATACTAAGAGTTTGTGAAAATGCCTCTCTTAGTTTTTTAATTTTAATCAAATTTATTAAATTCTTAGAGTTTTTTCGTCACTTCTATAATTTTTTTTAACACCTTATTCGAATTTTTTTTTTTATTGTGCTAGGGATTTAAGTCTGCTTTTAGGGCTATATTGCGCCCTGTTTAATTTTGGAAGAACTATCTTTGTTGCTTTATACAACCAGGTGACTCTTTCATTTTTTTTTTCAAACCTTGGTTGATTTATCAATTTTATTTATGGATTTATCAAAATTTATTGTGTGTATGTATTTTTATTTCAGACTTGGATCGTTTACAGTATTGAAGTTTGAAGTTTGAAGGTTCTTTGGGGTTTTTCTCAAGTATGTATCGTTGTTTACTCTGTTTGTCTATTTACTCTTTTTGTTTATTCTGTTTGTTTGTTTACTCTGTTTTTTATAAAATAAATTATTTTATAGTATTTGACTGGGATTTTTATAAAAAAAAAGCATTGATAATATGTTTTTTATACAATTTACAGTTCCTGCTTTGCCGCTGTTTATTCTGCTAAGCTTGATTATGACATGAATATATTAATGGTTAATTATTATGAATGAAAGAGAAACTTGATAATGATGTTTTAGTCTTTTAGATCTACATATATAAGCTTGATAATATTCTAAGACACTTAACCATTTGAGATAGCCTAACTTGTATAATAAAACTCTTTTTTAATAATGTACAAATAATTTAAAATTTTGTAGGAAATAACTCAAAATTGATATGAACAAAAAATAAAACTAAAATTCTCGAAGTTAACAACACACAATTTTGAAAAAGGTGGTATATAAAATTTTCTTTAAATAATAAATTATTGATGTTAATTAAATAGTTAATATTATTAATTATTTAATTTAATTTTTAATGTTATCTAATTAATAATATTAAATATTATTAAATTATTTTAATATAGAAATTGAAAATTTTATAGTAATAAATTTTTTTATAATTAATAATGATTAATTAAAAATTACTACATATCTTATAAAAATTTATTTTTTAATTAATTAAATAATAAAATTTTGATTCAATATTATTTAATTAAATAAGTCTTTAAAATTAATAATGATTAATTAAATAAATAAGAAATTATTATAAGAAATTATTTTAATTTATTTATTAAATATTATTATCTAATATTAACTATTATTAAATTATTTGAATATAGAAATTGAAAATTTTATTTAATAAAAGTTTTTACAATTAATAATGATTAATTAAAAATTACTACATATCTTATAATAATTTATTTTTTATTAAATAACATAATCTAATTGAATAATTTAATTTAATTTAATACAAATCTTAAAAATTAATAATGATTAATTAAATAGTTAATATTATTAATTATTTAATTTAATAATTAATGTTACATAATTAATAATATTAACTATTATTAAATTATTTGAATATAGAAATTCAAAATTTTATTTAATAAAAGTTTTTACAATTAATAATGATTAATTAAAAATTACTACATATCTTATAACAATTTACTTTTTATTAAATAACATAATCTAATTGAATAATTTAATTTAATTTAATACAAATCTTAAAAATTAATAATGATTAATTAAATAGTTAATATTATTAATTATTTAATTTAATAATTAATGTTACATAATTAATAATATTAACTATTATTAAATTATTTGAATATAGAAATTGAAAATTTTATTTAATAGAAGTTTTTACAATTAATAATGATTAATTGAAAATTACTATCTAATAATAATTTATTTTTTCTGTCTCGGTATGCTTGTGATTGATGGTTGTTGACCATAACCATCGATTACAGGGATATCGACACAGAAATGATAAGTTTAAAGTATTAACAATAAAATAATGAATGAATTGTTTTTTTAATTTGAATAACATTTTCTAATAAAACATCATAAAATAACATAAAATATTATAATATTGCATAAGATTTAAAAAATGATAACAAATTTTTTTGTTATCCATTCCTTTTCACATTACTAAAACTCACAGACTCTTGTAACACTCTAGATGGCGATTGACAAGACTTGGACAACATTGAGAAATCGTGCTTGTCAAGAATATTGGAATGGTCTACAATCATTTTTAAGGATGGCCTCGGAATATAAGGATTCTGATGGAAGAATTAGGTGTCCGTGTGTCAGATGCATAAATAATAGGCTTGAAATTTTACCTGTTGTCGAAGCACATGTATTCGATTGGGGGTTTTATCAAGGTTATGAGAGGTGGATTTATCATGGGGAAGCGGAACTAGATGTTGTTGATGAAGTAGTTGATGATGATGAAGTTGACGAGATGATTCCCATAGTGGAGGACTTCCTCTTACCGACAGCTGAGCAAGTAGACAATAGTGGCGCAAGTCAATATTACGACGAGTTATTTGAGGAGATTGAAGCCGAGTTGTATCCTGGTTGTGATTGGATTTCTTCCCTTAACTTCTTAGCTAAGCTATTACATTTGAAAGTTAGAGGGAAGATTCCTAACAACATATTCGATGAATTATTGAAGTTGTTAAAGATTTCCTTTCCGAAGGAAAATAAAATTCCATCAACGTACTACGAGGCTAAAAAGAGATTGAAGAAATTAGGGTTGGGATACGAGTCGATTCATGTGTGCCAATATGATTGCTGTTTATTTTACAAAGAGCATGCAAACAAAGAGGAATGTCCAGTTTGTGGAACTAGTCGATGGGTGACTTTTGAAAAAACTAAAGGAAAAAAGGTGCCGCATAAGGTGATGCATTACTTTCCATTGACACCCCGGTTGAAAAGACTATACAGCTCAAGGCTTACAGCGAAGGACATGCTATGGCACCACACTGGGAAATCGAAAGATGATGGAGTGATGCGACACCCGGTGGATGGGACGGCGTGGAAGAACTTTGACGTCAATCATCCTGGATTTGCAAGTGATCCTAGGAATGTTCGTTTAGGCTTAGCTGCTGATGGATTTAATCCATTTGGCAACATGAACCTGGCATACAGCATGTGGCCTGTGGTGTTGGCGAACTATAATCTTCCACCTTGGTTATGTATGAAAGACAACAATTTGATGCTGACCATCCTTATTCCTGGTCCAAAATCACCGGGTAAGGACATAGATGTATTTCTAAGACCATTGGTGGATGAGTTGAAGGAGTTGTGGGCTAACGGAGTTGTTACGAGAGATAGTACGACCAACACTATGTTCAAGCTGCGCGCAGCCCTTTTATGGACAGTCAATGATTTTCCAGCTCGAAGTAGTTTGTCTGGATGGAGTGGTCAGGGATACAAAGCTTGTCCTACATGTAATGAAGACACATCTTCCATTCGAGTGATCGGTAAGACATCGTATGTTGGTCACAGAAGATTCTTGCCCAGTACACATCGAATGAGAAGGAACACTGAGTTCGATGGACAAATTGAGAGAAGACGTCCTCCGAAACGATTTACTTGTGAGGAAATATTAGAACAAGTGAACAACCTTCCACCCCAAGTTCCTGGAAAACACTTGCAGTTTGGAGGTGTCAAACGTAGAAGAGTTGCGGAAGATAGAAATTGGAGGAAAAAAAGCATCTTCTACGAGCTTGATTATTGGAGTACAAACATTTTAAAACATAACATTCATGTCATGCATGTCGAAAAAAATGTGTGTGATAGTCTCCTCGGCACAATCTTGGACAATGATAAGTCTAAGGACACCACTAATGCAAGATATGATTTGAAGAAGATGGGAGTAAGGGAATCATTGTGGATTTATGAAGATGAGAGTGGAAAGTTGATGAAGCCACATGCTTCTTACGTGTTAACTCCTGATCAGAGACAACAATTTTGTCAATTTATTAAAGAAGTGAAATTTCCAGATGGCTTTTGATACAGATTTTTCTACCGCAAGTGTACGGTGTATTGCAATATAGTTTTTAATTAAAAGATGTCGAACCCACAGGGATTAAATATTAAATTCACTAATTACTATTACTGTTAAGTCTATAATTTTAATTAGAAAAGTCAATAAATAAATCAAACAATAAAATAAAGAATATGAAATACAAGATAACCAAATCTTATGCTCTTGAAAAGTGATTAAATAGAAGATAAATGTACTAGAGTAATGATTTCACTATTCAATTATGAACATAGTTTCTTTATTATTCTAATCAATTCTCCTCATTTGTAATTTCTAGAATTATAATATAATGCATTTATCTTTCTCAAGCATATATGCAATTAATCTCAATTAATCAATATGATATCTCTATTCGCTATTAAATAATCAAGACGTCATTAAGCAATAGTTATTCTAAACCAAATTCATAGAGTTCAAGGAATCTCTCAATCTCACAATCACTCTATGTCAAATCTTCTTATGTCCAATCTATGTTTATCTTTCTCAAGCATAAACCCTAGATTTCAATTCACAATAATGATGGCCAAACATTAATATGATAAAAGTAACTCAAGAAGATATGAACAAACGAGAAAAATTTCATAGAAATAATAATAGAAACCGCAATTCAATAATCAAAATAGATTCATCTAATACTCTAGCACAAAAAGAGTTTAGTTCTCCATTATAAACATAAACATAATAACAATGTATTTGTTCATAATTAAAAAACTAGAATGAAAGGAAGAAGAAATAAACTAGATGTAATGGTGATGATCTTGATGATGTCTAGCCTCCTCTTCTTCTCCGAGCCTCTAATCTCTGTCTAATCTCCTCCAAAAACCGTCCTTAGACCCTAATTAAACTTTTCCTTATATATCCCTTGCAAAAAGCCCTCTTTTGCCCTTCAAAAATCTCAATTTACGATTTCCGTACGGCTCCCGGCGCTGCAGCCCCATAAACAGGCGCTGCTGCGCTTCAAATGTGCCAAAAACGAGCCTCTGTTTCAGTCAGGCGCTGCAGCCCTTAAGGATGGCGCTGCAGCCCTAATTCAGCCTGGAAATAGCGAAGCAGCCCCTGAATATGGGGCTGCGGCCCTAATGCACGAATTTTGCATTTTTCTTCGTTTCACTCCCGTTTTGTACCAATTTCTCGCCACTTTTCCTTGAACCCTACACAAACAAAACACAAGCATAAAACCAAACAAAAACACCCTAAACACCTACAAATTAGATATAAAATGACACTAATAAGTGAATCTAAAATTCACTCATCAGCTTTTGTTCAAATTTGAAGAAAAAAGTAATAGAGAATGAAACAAATATCATTGGGTTGAAATCCCACGATTGTCATGTTATAATGCAACGATTATTGTCTGTGGGTGTTCGCAAGTTTCTCCCAAAAGATATATCGACCACCATTTCTGAACTATGTAGTTTTTTCAGGCAACTATGTTCGAGGACTATAAATGTTACAGATATGGAGGAAGCACAAAAAGACCTTGTTCTGATATTGTGCAAGATGGAGTTGATCTTTCCTCCGGCTTTTTTTTGATATAATGATTCACTTGGTCTTACATTTGCCTGAAGAAGCAATTTTGGGTGGATCGGTATTTATGAGATGGATGTATCCTTTTGAAAGGTACATGAAAAAATTGAAGAACTACGTGGGAAATAAAGCTCGTCCTGAAGGGTCAATAGCTGAAGGCTATGTCGCTGATGAGGCTATGACATTTTGTTCGATGTATTTCAAAGGGGTTGAAACTAAATTTAATCGTCTTGATCGCAATAAAGATGAGGTGTATGTCCCACGACACCTTACTGTGTTTCAATCTCAATGTCGTCCCCTAACAAAGGGATCTCTCAAGCCTCTAGATCTTGCGACTCGTGAAATGGCTGAATGGTTCATCATTAACAATTCACCCGAAATTCAGGGTTACTTAGAGTAAGTTTATTCCCTTTAAAGTGAAATTTATGTTTATTCCAAATTATTTTATCTAATAGTCAAAGCATTCAAATTTACAGCGAACACCTAGTAGAGATCAAACTGAAATTCCCAGATGGTGATCATAATCTTTTACAGAAGAAAAATTTTCGCCAGTGGTTTCATAAGAAGGTAAAATTGAGATTATTTTTAAACATTTATTATTGTAATGATATTTTTATCATTCTAATATAAGTTTATTAATTTATTTAGATATATGACTTGCACAAACAAGGATCTTTAGAGAATGGTGATGAGTTGCTAGCTTTAGCATCTGGGTCAGATCACTTGGCAACATACTACGAAGGTTTTATAGTTAACGGTGTTCGATTTATCGCTTATGACCGAGATCAAAAGCGCACCACACAAAATAGTGGAGTGTCTGTTGCGGGAACTGAAGGTTTTAACTATTATGGCACGCTTCAAGATGTACTGGTCTTATCTTTCACTGGTGCATATTCAGTTGCATTGTTTAGGTGTAAATGGTTTAACACTGATCCAAGCAAGAAGAAAACAATCACTGAAAATAATATCACCAGTATAAACGTCAGTAGCGAATGGTACAAAGATGAGCCTTATATACTTGCTAGCCAAGCTAAGCAAGTATTCTCTCTCGATGATCTACTTAGAGGCCGACACTGGAAAATTGTTGAGGATGTCAATCACCGTCAAATTTGGGACATCAAGGACGATGAAGCTGATGCAGATGTTGATGTTGTACATGACATAAACTCATCAAATTTTTTGTTGACCGTGGATCTCGGTCAGTTGGTTATGGAATCTCATGAACCTGCAACATATATTGGCACTATACAAAATTCACCTGCTGATCAATTAGATGAAAATTTCATAAATGACGACTTAGGCGAAGAAGAAGTCGATGAAGAAGATGAATTGCTAGTTGATATTTGTGAAGATGATGTTAATCATGTGTCTCCGATTGATGTTAATTTAATTAATGATGAAAGTGATAGTAATTATTCTACTTAGTTTTTATATTTTTGTAATAAAGACAATTGTTTAAAATATAATATATGAGACTTGTAATCATGATGTTCATTTCCATTGGTGATATTTGATACTAACTAACAATTTAATACTAACTAATCATTTTTGTTCCTAAGTACAATGTCAGCAGATATAGCCACCTCTCACGGCGGAGATGGTGGAGGTCTAGACCCGCCAGATCCTAGTAGAGTACCCTCTTCCTGCGAGTCAGGTTAATAATAATTTTCAAATTTTGCTCATAGCTTGAAAGTCAAGCCCTACGAATGTTTAAATATAATATTAATATTTCAAATTTTGGTTATTCTTTAAAATGTGGATAGCTGAAGTGCCGAGAAGAAAGGGTCGTGGCCTGGCTAATTCGAAGCCACTTGAAATTCGAAGGCGAAATGCTGGGAAACCACTAGATCTTCAGCTTGATCCTAGGACGGACAAAGTGGTTGGCTTGGAGGACCAAGCTTTTGTCCGCGAGATAGGCCTCCAAGTCACTTTGTTGTTGCCAGGACATTACTTGGATTTCGCTGATGTACCTCAACAATTTAAGGAACAAGTCGTACAAAGGATGAAGGTACAAATTTAGAACAAGTCTTGTGGTATAGTTTTTTTATTAAAATCATTTACAAACTAAACTAACGTGTTATTTTTAATGTAGTATTTTTATAATGTTGATGGTCATCCAGAACCCGAGAGAGTTATGAAAACTATCTACACAGAGATGCGCAAAAGATATTCTGAGAGAAAGAACATCAGACATACTCACTTCAAAAAATATTACTCTAATCCGGAAGATTTGCAGAGTGTTTTAGTTGCCCCACCTGACCATTGCTCCAAAGAGAGTTGGAAAGATATTGTTCAGTTGTTTTTGAGCCCAAAATTTATTGCGCGATCCAACCAAAACAAGAAAAACAGAAAAGAAATGAAGTATACATCGACGCAAGGCACAAAATCGATGGCAGCTAAGCGTCACCAATTTGTAAGTAAAAATATTAATTTAATTTAACAAAATTTTACATTCTAACTTCCTATCTCTAAATTTGTATAGGCGAACCCCGATGAACATGTTATTGATACTTGGAAAGATAGCCATTTGAGAAAATCGACAAAAGTTTTTGTCAACGACACAGCTTGAGAAACTTTTGTGTTATTATTTTCATTAAACTATGTTACTGATGTGTTTCTAACACTTTTTATGAACAGGAAAAAATGACGGAAAAGCTTGAGAGGGCACGACTTCAAAGTCAGTCTCAAGGACCGACGGAGGGATCTGAAACTGGATCTGCTGCTGAATCCTCGTCGATCGATCAGTACGAGATTATGAGTAAAGTACTTGGGGAGAGGTCTGACTTTCAAAGAGGAGTAGGTTACAGCAAAGGCAAAGGGAAAAAATCAGCTTCCAGCTCCACAAGTCAAAGTCAGTCACAGGCCCAACCTGCTCATACACCTCAGGAAGACATGGCTACTATGGCGGAAATGATGAAGTCAATGCGTGAAGAGATCCGGATGTTGAAATCTCAACAAGGTCCATCTGGTAATCCTCAGCATACCAGTACAGAAACTGAGTCGCGGTTTGAAAGCCTTCTCCAACGATATTTACCATCACAACCTGAAGGTGGTATATCTTCTCAAAGTCCACCTCCTTGGTCGATGCCACAACAACAACAACAACATGTGTATCCACCTCAACAGAATTATCCAAACACGTACGGACGTTCCTCCCAGTCCCCTCCTTTATATTACCCCGACGTCGCTACCGGACCTCAGACGTCACATCCTAGGCGTCGTGACTTCGGGGATTCATCGCAGCAGCAGCATCCACAACAGATGTATGGTCAATTTGTGAGTCCGTCGCAGCAGCAGAGGTATGGTCAGTTTGAGAGTTTTTTGCATCAGTCTCCCTCGCCGCGACCACATGCTCGACAATTTAGACCATCTTCGCAGCATCACTCTACACAAGCACCACAGTTTGCTTCACCACCATTGCCGCGCCCTAATACTAGTGATCAAGATATTGATCTTAATAAGTATTTTACACCAAGTTGGCCAGATCAAAACAATAATAATTAGATTATGTTTTTTAATTATATTAAGACAATTGAAATTTTATTATGTTTATGTTATAATTACTTTATATGTAATTAAAATGAGACAATTTGTATTTTTTTATGTTAATTTTATGATTAATTACAATGTTAGTTTTGTTAGATGAATATTAATTGTGTTATTAATTATAATATATGTTAAATATTATTATTTTTAAATAAGTATTATATGTATATTTATTAAGAAATAAAATAAAAATAATTGTTTTATTTTAATATTAGTATTTTAATGCCGGCGGTTTAATACCGGCGGAACCCACCGGTAATAAACCGGTCAAAACGGTGTCAGCGTTGCACAACACCAGCGGACTCCCGCCTCTATTAATCCGCCGGTAATAGTGCAATACCGGCGGGTGGTGTCAAACGGTCGGTAATGGTGAAAATACCGACCGTTTATTAATGGCGGGACTTTACCGGCGGATCTCCGCCGGTAATAACAAATACCGGCGGATATACCATGTATTACCGGCGGGCTCCTCCACCGGTAATAGTGATTTTTGTTGTTGTGAGACTACCCAGTTTGAAGACTATGGGGGGCATATAGCCCCCACTAAAAAAAAATTAAAAATATGTATTATATTTTCTAAATTTATTAATTTTTTACTAAATAATTATAAAAAAACCAAAAATATTTTTATAACAATTAAGCCCCCGCAAAATACATAAAATTTGTATGAATAACTATAATTTTTATTTGAAGTAGACGTACAATTATAATTTTTATTTTTATTAATGGCAGTTTGATACATATAATTTTTATTTTATGCCCCATGGAATAAATATTTTGGCTCCGTCATAGTATTGAACATAATATCATTGGTGTTGGAGCCATTACTAGTACTTTTGATGATTTAGCATTAGCATGATAGGTAAAGAATACGACAACTACTTATGGATTTTCTTCTAGTTTTCACTATATATTCCAAATTTCTTTGTTCTTGTGGTAGAAAGTGATGCTAAGATAATGATTTTTGCTCCTTTGTCTTTTTTTTTTCTTTTCACAATCAGGTTTTTCTCCTAAAAATTAGAACTTATTGTCTTTCCTTCCCAAGTGTATCCCTAATTTACGTGTTATGTTTTTGTAACATTAATTAATGATGCTTATGGACTAACTAAATATGCACTTTGGATAAATTATAAGTATACACGGTTAGATGTGATTCCGCCTTTTGATATAACTTTTGTACTATACATGATTCACCTTCATATTAATGATAGATTGGTCTTCTCTTTTCTTTTTTCTTTTTTAAAAAGAAATACAAATATTTCATCTCCTAACCTACAAATGTTTAGGAAATAATTATTATAGATTTATTAAAGTGAAAATTTTAATAACTTTTGTACTAATGCATTGTTCATTTTAACATATAAAATATTCTAATTATGGATATAGTATTAGAAAATATTAACCAATTTACTTTTTATGTTTATTTTTCTTCTCCGCGAGGCAAAAAAAAAAAGAGAGAAAAAAAAGTTATTATTGAATAATTCTATAATTATTACATAAATATTGTATATAAAAAATTTGATATTTTTTAATTGAACTTACTAAATTAGGATCTACATATTAAAGTATTCAAAGGAGAAATTTGCGGCAAAAATCAATAAATAATCTAAAAAGTTGCACATAAATTACTAAATAGTATTTTTTTGGCAGCAAAATATAGTAAGTTGTCTAAAATGTTGCGTTTAAGTCATTATTAAGTGATTTTTTTTGTGTGGCAAAAGTCAATAATAAGTAGTTTGAAATGTTGCACTTAAGTTACTAAGTAGTTTTGTTGTTGCAAAAGTTATATTTTACCCCAAATTTGTCTTAATTTTAATTAACTAATAAAAATTTGAAAAAAACATTTCTAACTTTGAAAAATTATTTAAAATCTATTTTAAAAATAATAAATAATGAAAAAACTATTTAATTTAACTTAAACTAAATTTTAGAAAATTATACAACGTGAATTAAAACTTAGTTTAATTAAAATTATATAATTTTTTCATGTCAAAACTTGTAAATTATTTTTTATTTCTAAAACAGATTTCAAATAATATTTCAATATTAGATATATATATTTTTACGTTTTTATTAATTAATTAAAATTAGGACAAAATTGATGTAAAATATAGTTTTTACAACTAAAATATTACTTAGTGATTTAAGTATAACATGTCATACTAATTTTTAATTTTAGTGATTTAAGTACAACATATCATACTAATTATTAATTTTTGCTGCCAAAAAAGCACATAGTGACTTAAGGGTAATCTTGTTTATTACCTACTAATTTTTTCCGCAAAAGAAAAAAAAAACTACTTAGACTATTTACTGATTTTCACCCAAATTTCAAATTTAAGATAAATAAAAAGAAAAATAATATGTCATGAATTATCACATCAATATCCACACACAACATTATATATACTGCAAATTTCATCATATATATGGTATAAATAAATGAAAATTTGATATACATGTATAAGAATTTGAATTTGCAAAACATTAACAATATCTATTTATTCTCGAATACAATCGGGAAAATGTGGCAAATTATAATTATTTTGTAAATAGTAAAGTATATATATAGATTAAGCTTTAAATGGGAAGAGATCATAAATGATGACTTCTAGAGCGGCTACATGTTTTTTCTCCAAAAACTAACATAACACGGGCTGAGTTGAGCAGCCCTATCATGTAATACACATTATAATAAAGATAGTCAAAAATATTGATTTTTTCATCAACAACTGATGATCTTATGAGAACAAAAAGATAATGTGTCAAAGGTGGTTATCAGGAACAGGAACAGTAGTTGCAGAAGAGTCAAGGCAAGTTCGTTATGTTCATAGATATAATTATTTTCCTTTCTTTTAATCATTTTTTTGTGTGTAAAAATTCAATTGACAATTCAAACTTAGCTACCTCAAATAATCGTCCGCTAATCAATCCAAAAAATGAGGAGAGACGTGGAAGAAAAACATGACACACAAATCATAAACGTGCGGGAAACACTCTCTCATCAAGATGCTCTTTCTTGCTACTATAATTCCTAAATGAGCAGCGGGTTATGTTACGAATAAATAGAGTTAGAAGAGAGAATTAATGGTATAGGTAGCTATGTGGGGTCAACTAATCCTTGTACTTTAGTGTTCCACAACAATATTATTGGCAAGTGACTCTCTCCAGAAGTAGTGATAAGACATTACTCTTAATATATTGTTATCTTTATATATATTGCATATATACATGAGAATTGTTAGGTTTGGTGAAATTTAATATTTGGTGACACGTAATTTAATTTTATAATTAATATAGAATATCACTAATTAATAATAATATGTTATTTTTTTGTGATTTTAAACATCTTAATGTATCAAATAGCAACATCTTATTATATGCATTACTATTGTAAATAGTTACACGTTGGACTAATCATATATAAAGTTAATAAATAATAATGATAAGAGTGCTTTTGTATACATATTTTTTTCTCTCACCCATTTATAAATATTCAGTACAAAATTATTCATATTAGTAAATTAAAAATAAATTCTATATCTATTAATATTTATTGTATAAAAAAATTAAAACATATTCAACATTCTTAATTAAAAATAATAATTAATAAAAAAAGTCAATCACAATTTTTAATTTTATTTTTTAAGTTAAAATTAAAAAAAATGTAAATATTAATAATTATAAATTAATTTTTTTATTAGAATCGAAATTATCACTAATAAATTTTTATACTTGTTAAAAGTATAATATTAATAAAAACATTTTAAAATTAAAAATGTAAATTAATTACTATATGTGTGATATATTATTTATTTTGGAAGTACTAAATAATGGATTTTTATTTTTTCACAAAAAATGAAAGAAAAAATTGGATTTTTATTTCTTAATATTTAACAAGAATAAGTCAATATTCACTAAAATAATATATTTGATTATAAATAAATAAGCTGCTAATAGTCTCATCCTGATGATAATATATAAGGTTCTATTAGCTTGATGTTTCATGGGTAGAATTATTGGTCAATTTAGTAACGAACAAAAAAGTATAAATTCAATAACTACATTATATACATTTTCTTATAAAGTCTCATTTGGTCAAGCCCTCTAGATGGAAGAAGAATATTATTTTGCTTTCATATTATATAAACATGATGAATCTATACAAGTCTTCGGTCTTTAATAAATTAGTTACAGATATGTAAAAATTCAAACAGAAATGAAGCTTTTTAAAAATAAAGTAACATGGCATAACGTTTTTTGTTTGGCTGTTTGTTTGATTTATGATAAAAAAAATTATACATAATTATGGTCTTGTATTTTACAAATAATTGTAAGATAATTTATCTAGATGTATAACTGTTTATTCAAAAACAGACTATCTGATGATGTGGCAGGATTGGTCTACACGTGGGATGCACGTGACAGTTTTAAGTGAGTATAATCTGCTCGACTCTCAACCAGAAGATCATTGGCTTATCAGGAATCATAATTATCGGCAACCAGCCTGGTCGCATAGATTCATTTATTTTCTTCATATATGCAATCTTGTAATTACGTATTACATCCAATTTCCATTATTATTTAGATACGTCAGTATTAAATGTAATTAATGCCCATTGGCCCATGTAGAACTCCTTGAGCCTATAAATAAGAATCAAAGGGCTTAAGAGAGGGAACTTTTGACTTTTGGCTTTAGAACACTTGAGCTTAGAGATTCTAAGAAAGAAAAAGAGTGTTGTTATCCACCACAATTGTATTCATCTGAGAGCTAGTGAAACTCGTGAACCCTAGTTCATTGATCACTGTTCTTGGAATTTTACATTAATAAGAACATTAAGTGGACGTAGGTTATTACCATTTGATTGGGTCCGAACTACTATAAATTGTTTGTGTAGTTTATCTTTTCGTCTTGATTTCATCTCATTTTCATCTTATTTTCTATTGTTTATCTGACTCCGTGTCGTTGACCAATTCGAGAGAAGACATTTTGGTGCTTTCATTGAGAGCGAAACTCAAGACTTCCAACAAGATCAGATGGCGAAAACATCCAGAAAGACGGGACAAACTTCTGCTGCCGCATCAACCCAGCCTCCTCCATAAAATGTGGCTGAAGATGAGCCACAATTGGAATTTGAAGAGGAGGAGATAGATTCCAAGACCTTGAGGACAACACTAATTGTGTCGCAAGAGGAGTTAGCCAATATGAGGGATAATCAAGAGAATGTGGATGAGACAATGGTGTTGCAACAAAGGGAAACTAACCGACATCGTAAAGAGTTGAATGAGCGGCATGCCGACATGGACTGTCGGACACCACTGCTGCCTTGAAGGTAGCCATTCAGTTGGCCCGGGGAAAACCTGCACCAACCTCGCAACCAGATCAGCCACCAAGTGTACCACCACAACAAGGTCCACACCGAAGTCATCCACAACTTCATCACACTCCACCTCAGCCGGCAAGCCCTCAGAGGCCAGAGCAACGTCCTGTTACTCAACAAGATATTCCATTTCAAGATCTTGAGCAGCAACCACCTTCTCCTGCTGGTCAAGATAATCCCCAGCATCAAAGACAGAATAGGGTCGTGCAGCATCCCTGAAGCCCTAGATGCCAAACTACTGAGGAACCAAATCCACCGAGCAGGGGGCAGCGTCCTTTTGCTAACAGAAGGCATGCCGAGTCAGGCTCTACGGTCAGGGCCACCCCACGACATAATAATGCCCGGGGACCCACCGACCAACACAGGCCTCCCCCTGGCGCTCGGAAGGTGCCAGCAAGAGGAGGAAATAGTGTGATCAGCCGGTCGCGCCATAGCCGGTCGTATTTTAGGGACGGTCATGATTACAATGAAGCTGATTCCGGTAGAGGAAATGTTGGTCGAGGGCAAGGAGAGAAAGGTGGAGAAAGGAATCCCCCACCAAGAGAAAATAGGCCGACGAGCCAGAACGCTGGGGGCAGCCTAGGCAACCTAACGTCTTTGATCGACTGGGTGCTAGCGAGCAAAGGTGTAGAGATGATGACTTGAGGGACGTGCTCAATGATAGGCGAGAAAGGCACGATGAGTTTGCCCCTCCAGCTCTGGTCGCTGTAACGTTACCAGACGTTGTACAGGCCCATATCGATGCGTTGAATCAGGCCGTCCAGCAGTTAGTGGGGAACCGAACATCCCACATCGAGTATGATCGGAGAAGAGACACTCCATTCATACAAAAGAATAGCGATGGCAGAAACCCCAAGAAAATTTAAGATGCCAGTATTGCCCAACTTCGATGGATATGGGGACCCAGTATCTCATGTGAATAAATTCGAGATACAAATGGACATCCAGAAGGTGTCGGATGATGCTTGTTGCAGAATCTTTCTGACCACCTTATCCGACACTGCTCAGGAGTGGTTTTTCAAATTCCCTCCTGCTAGCATATTGTCATGGGAAATGTTCGTAAAAGAGTTCTACGGGCAGTTTTATTCTGCTCGAGTACATCCGATCGAAGCCAGCCAACTGGTCGAGATACGCCAGAAGGAGGGCGAATCCCTGAAGGAATATGTCCAGAGTTTTATGTGAGCTGCAGCTGGAGCTAAGATAGCTGTTGATGAGGGGAAAATGATGGCACTTACTGTGGAGTATGGCACCACTCACCCCTCTGGAACATTTTAAGGAAGAACGGGGTGAAGAGCACCCAAGAACTTTTAGACCGAGTAAATCGGTACATCAAGCTCGAAGAGGCGATTGCAAACGAAGGGAAGGCACCTGCAGATGACAAGGGGCCGAAGGAAGATCCCACCAAAGCCACCAATGGGTCGGATAAACCCAATGGCAACGACAAAAACAACGAGAAAAATGGTGGAAAAAGGGAGAACCACGAGCCATCAACGTCTGAGAATAAACACCCAAAGAGTAATAGGTAAGAGACAAGGTTAACCAATTACACAGCCTTAGTCGACAGCAGAGCAGAAGTGTACAAGGCGACCAGCACCAATGTCCCTTACAAGCGACCAATGCCAATAAGGAAAGATATCTCCAAGAGAGATACAACCAAGTTTTGTCGTTTCAACAACGACGATGGTCATGACTCCAATGAGTGCAACCAGCTGAAAGATGAAATTGATTTCCTTATCAGACAATGACACTTGAGGAGATATGTACGAGCCACTGGAGGTTCTCAGTGAGAGGCTCAAGGAGGCAACGAGTAGGCACCTGTATGCCAACGCTCGTCCCCTTTACAGCCAGCTCCAATGGCGGGTACATTGTTGACCATCTGTGGCGGCCCACACCTAGCAGGTGATAGTGGGAAGGCAAGGGAGCGATACACCTGAACCTTATGCCACGACAAGGACATTGAAATGATAAATGTAGAGGAGCGAACTCCCAAGAAATCTCGAACAAAGGAAGAACTGATATATTTTTCTGAGCTTGATGCTCAGCATGTCCGGTTTCCCCATTCGGACCCTCTGGTCGTGGACGTCCAAATCGCCAATATGATGGTTAAGTGGGTGTTAGTGGACACAGGGAGCTCGGTAAACATTCTGTACAAGTCTTCACTAGAAAGGATGAAGTTATCAGCGAAGGATTTGGAGCCATGCAACCAAACCATTTATGGTTTTTCTGGCGAAGGGCTCGTGCCAACAAAGTCGATCAGGCTTTTGGTCACAGCAGGAATTGCACCTGCGAACAGGACATTACTCACTACTTTTATAGTAGTTGATTGTCCTTCTGCATATAATGTTGTGATTGGAAGGCCTATTCTAGTCGACATGCGAGCCGTAACCTTGGTCTGACACCTCGCCATGAAGTTTCCAACCGACGTAGGGGTAGGATGCGTGTTGGGAAACTAGCGAGAAGCGAGGGAATGCTACAATTCCTCGATTACTAAGGTGAAAAGGGGTGGATCGAGGGAAGGAGCCGAAAAAGGGTTGACATTGGCCAATGAAATACAAGCCCAATCAGGTGAGTAGGTCACCAAATAGGGTGTTGCCCAAAGTTAGGATAGGGATTTGGATCCTCGCTTTAGGGATTTTGAGGAAGATGTAGGATCAGTCGAGGACCTCAAGGAGGTCCAACTTGATGAGGTAGATCCGACCAGGGTTGTGAAAATCGGTAAAAACTTAAAGACAACAACAAAACAAAAACTGGTGGAATTTTTGAAGAAGAACCAGGAGGTGTTTGCCTGGTCACATAAAGATATGGTTGGGATTGACCCAGCAGTTATCAGTCATGTCTTGAACGTAGATAAAAGTTTTTCGCCAGCACAATAGAAAAGGAGGTTGCTCGACAAAGATAGATCCAAAGCATTAAAAGAAGAAGTCGAGAAGCTAAAGGAGAATAGATTCACCAGGGTAGCGTTTTATCCATCGTGGGTCTCCAATCCTGTACTGGTTCCCAAGACGAATGGAAAGTGGAGAACATGCGTGGAATTCACACACCTCAATAAAGCCTGCCCAAAGGATTGTTTCCCACTCCCAAGGATCGACTAGTTGGTCGATGCCACTTCAGAGCACGAGATCCTATCATTCATGATGCATACTATGTATATAATTAGATCAGTATGCACCCACCTGATGAGGATCACACTAGCTTTCGTACTGATATAGGGCTTTACTGTTACAAAATAATGCCTTTCGGTTTGAAAAATGCTGCTGCAACTTACCAGCGATTAGTCAATCACGTGTTCAAAGAGCTGATCGGTGTAAACATGGAGGTATATGTTGATGACATGCTGGTTAAGTCGAAGAAGGTAGGAGAACACATCGGGGACCTACAAGAGTGCTTCAACGCTTAAATAAATATCAGATGAAGTTGAATCCCCTTAAGTGTTCCTTCAGAGTTGGATCAGGGAAATTTTTGGGATTTATAGTGAACTCACGAGGTATCGAAGCTAATCCCGAAAAAATCAAGGCCCTGATCGAGATGAAGTCGCCAACAAAGATAAAAGATATTCAAAGTTTAATCGGGAGGATTGCCGCTTTAAGTAGATTTATCTCCAAATCAATGGACAAGTGCGTTCCATTTTTTAATCTACTTAGGGGCAATAAGAAATTCGAGTGGACGGAGGAGTGTGAGCAGGCTTTGAAATCTCATATGTCACAACCACCGATTTTGTCCAAGCCGGTCGAGAAGGAAACTTTGTTCATCTATTTGGCAGTCACTGAATATGCTGCTAGTGCTGTCCTGATCAGAGAGGAGGAGCATATGCAAAAAGCTGTGTATTATATAAGCAAGAGGCTAATAGGATCAGAACTGCGATATCCACCCATTGAGAAATTAACCTACTGCTTGATCTTAGCCTCCAGAAAGTTGCGACCCTACTTCTAAGCTCACCCCATTGTAGTACTCACCAACCAGCCACTACGGCAAGTCCTGCAGAAACCAGAAGTCGCTGGTCGATTGTTGAAATGGGCAGTTGAACTTGGATAGTTTGATATTTCTTACTCGCCAAGAGCAGCTGTGAAGGGATAGGCTCTAGCAGACTTTGTCGCAGAACTTACTAGACTTCTGGATACAGAACCGTTAGAGGAGCCTGAACTCCAAAGCTAAACTCTTTCCTGGAAGTTGTTCGTAGATGACTCTTCCAATGAGCACAATGTTGGAGCAGGTGTGATTTTAGTCACGCCTGAAGGATATCGATTCCACTGCGCAACCAGATTCGACTTCACAATGTCCAATAACAAATCCGAATACGAAGCTTTGCTTGCAGGATTAAGATTAGCCAAGGATATGAACATAAAGTCACTCGAAATCTATAGTGACTCCTAGTTAGTGGTTAATCAAATTACTGGAGAATGTCAAGCCCGGGGTCTGAAGATGGTTGCTTATTTGAACAAAGCAAAGGACTTATTGGCACAATTCAAAAAATATACTCTCCAGCAAGTACCTCGCGACCAGAACTCAAACGTTGATGCTTTGGCCAAGTTAGCAAGTGCGAAGGATGCATACACCTTAAATATAGTGCCTGTTGAATATTTGTCCGAACCGAGCATCCAAGCAGAAGAGTCCTCCCTGGTAATTCAAGCAAAAGATACATGGATGACACCCTTCATCGAGTACTTAGAACATGGAGTACTACCAGCGGACAGAAATAAAGCAAGAGCCCTCCAGAGGCAGTCGGCTCGATTCATCCTGGTCGACAGAGTTTTATACAGAAGAGGATACTCAATGCCATTTTTAAGGTGTGTTTCAAAGGAAAAGGCAAATGAGTTAATGCGATAAGTCCATGAAGGCTTCTGCGGGGATCATTCTGGGGGGGGGGGGGGGGGGGGCAGAGTTTATTGAAAAAGATCCTAAGGTAAGGATATTTCTGGTCAACGATGAATGAAGACTTTGTGGATTTTGTTCAAAAGTGCGACAAGTGCCATACCGCGAGCAGCCCCTAATGAGCTAAAACAGATGCAAAGCCCGTGGCCCTTCGCAGTATGGGGGATAGATTTGATCAGGTCTTTGCCCATGGGAAAGGGAAGCGTCAAGTATGCTGTAGTTGCTGTTGACTACTTCACGAAGTGGGCCAAAGCTGAGCCACTTGCAACAATGACGACCAAGAAGGTGCTGAATTTTGTGGTCAAGAACATCGTGTGTCATTGTGGGTTACCAAGGAAGATTGTCTCAGACAATGGCACACAGTTTGACAGTGATCTGTTTACAAATTTTTGCAAAAGGCAAAAAATTATCAAGAGTTTTTCCTCAGTAGCTCATCCACAGGCAAACAGATAGGTTGAAGCTATCAACAAGACACTAAAGGATACCCTGAAGAAAAGGCTTGATGAAGCGAAGGGGGCATGGCCAGAACAATTACCCGAAGTCCTCTGGTCGTATAGAACATCCCATCGAACAGCATCCAGCCATACTCCATTTTCTTTGGCTTATGGGTATGAGGCCATGTTGCCTGTTGAGTTAGATCCACCATCGCATCGAAGGTTGGCATACGATCAAGATGTTAATAGCCAGTTATTGATGGAATCTCTGGATTTGGTTAATGAAAGGCGCAAGCAAGCTCAACTCCGAGTAGCAGCTTATTAGCAAAAGGTCCCTCGGTATTTCAACTCTAAAGTACGCGAAAGAAAATTTAGTGTGGGAGACCTGGTACTTAAAAGAGTTTTTCTTAACACCCGCGATCAAGCTGCTGGAGTGCTTGGACCTAACTGAGAAGGTCCGTACCAAATCGAAGAAGTCCTTCAACCAGGCACTTATAAACTTGCTCGTTTAAATGGAGATCTCATTCCTCACTATTGGAATGGAGAACACCTATGCAAATATTATCAATAAACAATTCTTTTTTAAAGAATTGGCTTGTATTAATTTTACTTCTTACAAGTTTACGAACAAGGGTTAGTCAGTCATTGACTAATCACTTATAAGTGTAAGATCAAATTTTTGATCACTCGTACAGACACGATTGTTCATTTATTACGAGAAATAAAAGGAACTGTGCCCAGCTAATTAATCTTGCTAATTATTGTATTTATTACAAGCATTTGCTCATTACGTGTGTTGTTTTGCTATATTTTTATAAGTATTTGTTACAAGAAGTAATGTTCGAACAGCTCTTGGTCAAGGCAAGTGACCGAGGACCTTACGCTCCCCAATACCTTGGGGGGCATATAAGGTACTAAGTAAGCAAAGCATATCAACAGGTATATGTAAACACATGAGCAAAATAAGGGAAAGCATGCTACGGTAGTATTTTGCAAAATTTTGTTTAAATTTTGTTAAATCAAAATAAAGTGATATGCTAAGTTCGGTCATGCAAACAGATGTTACAATAAATAAAATATTATAATATTAAAAGTAAATTGTTTTACACCGCGAGTAGTTACTGCTCGAATGTAAATTTTAATTAAAAGGAAAAGCTGCCCGCACAGCAAAATATTGTATTGACATCACGAACCGTGGTTCGTTTGTCCCAAGTTACAAATTAAAATAAAAATAATTAAAATTATGAAGAAGTCGGAGGATCTTGTTGAGGTTGCTGGTCGATGGAGGCTCCAGCTTCCTCGTCGATGCCCGTCGCCAAAGAGATTTCAAGGGATGCCTGAACTTTCTCCTCCTCTTCAAGGCGAGCAATACATTTGGTCAGCTCAAACTGTTTCATACGCTATGGTAAATAGTCAAAATTCGCCTCGCGGTTGTTTTTCCAAAACATATAAAAGCAGTTAAATGTGGCTCCCTTGAACCTCTCCAAGTCACTGGCATTAGTCTCTTCGAGAAATTTGACTCGCTCCTCCAGTGCGTCAGTTTCTTTTCTGCTAATCGCCAGCTCCTCTTGAAGCTTGGAGGCCTCTTTGAAGTTAATCAATGACACCTCCTTGTACTTCTCTTTGGATTCAGTTACTTTGGTCAGAGACTCCTTATGTTTCTTCAACTCCTCAGCCAACTTGGTATTCTTCTCCAGCAGTTCGACATTTTTCTCCTCAGCCGCCTTGAGCTGCTCGGCGTGTTTAGCCTCAGCCATTTTGAGCTGCTCACCAAGTCTCTCTTCATACTCATTAGTCAGTGCCTCCGAGCGACGCCAACCAGTGCTCATGGTTAGAACTCCCTGGGATCAGAAAAAAGATATAGCTGTTAGTAAAAATAAAAGGACAAGGTAAACAAATAAAGCACAGCAAAAATGTCAACTTACACTGAGCACTTCGTTCAGCGTGCGGCTGAAGATCTGGTCGACTTTCAGGGAGTCCGTGTTGCTGATGGCTTCTCGACTGCATCAGTGTCTTGATAGCTTTGTCAGCTTATCTTTGGCCGAGTTGAAAGCTATGTTCATGAGGGCCTCTCCTTAGGTATCTCCTGTTTGACCAGGAAGAGTCTGGTCGGCGGGAGCTAGGGGAGGAGTCTGGTTGATGGGTGCTAGTGGAGAAGTCTGGTCGACGGGAGCTAGAGGAGGTGTTGTTTCCTTGGAGGGAACAGGTAGTGGGGGATCCTCGGTCAGAGCCTTTTTCATTGGGGAATTGCTGCTGCTTTCCCCAGGATGTTGCCTGCTCCCCTTCTTCTTGCTCACAGGAGCAATGGTTTTGGGTAGGCTGTACAGGTTAAATGGGTCTTCGGCAGACATGAATGCAAGATAGAAACAAACAATCGAGCAATATAAATTGAGGTACTTACTAAAGCAAGGAAATAAGAGTAAGGGAAATATTAAGTAATATACACGAGCCCTTATTACTGGTCGATACATTATCTATTGTACTACTGCTACACTCACTCTCTGCCTTGAAGAAGTCTGAATTTAAACTAATCGCATATTTAAAGTTGCCTTCCCCGTCAAATAAATGACAGGGAATGAGCAAACTGTCTAAGAGTGAGAAGTCAATACCGTTCTCATCCGAGGACTCAAGTATGGGCTCGGGGTGGTCAGGAAACTTCTGCTTTCCCTTTCGATGTTGAGCAGGGACAGCAGCTGCTTGCGGAGTGTTGGAAGGTTCTCTGATGGTCACTCCTGTATCCCGTCTCCTCGGGGGTTGTGACACATCCTAGTACTGCTCGGGAATTTCTCCCCCAGTAGCACTCCCCACTGTTGACTCCCTCACATCCTGGTGAGGTGCAAGAAGGCCGACCAACCTTAGGTTGTTCTCCGTGACGAGCTCTTTGACACTCTTTTCAATGTTTGTCATGCTGGCTAGGGCTGCTGCCCTTATCTCCATTTCTGGAGTGGGGTCTGGTCGATGCCGTGGACTTGAATGAGACCGAAGTTCTAAAGAATGTATGGAAAACTTGAAAGAAATCAAACAACCAGTGAGTAAAATATTTACCTCCTTTAATGAAGGCCAGATTATTGGCGACCAAGTCTGTTGTTAGGAAGTACTCCTTTAATATATCTATCACACAGAGTAATTTAAGATATAAGCAATAACATTATCTCATTAATCATAGATATAAAATATCACCACATGATAGATATATTAAACATTTATAATACATAAAATATATCTAACATTCAAATATTATGTTAAAGAAAAATAATATGTTTTAAGATTGTAATTCTAAATAAAAATTTCTAATATAACATTTGAATAATAAAGCATGGTAATAAACAACCTATCTATCAAAATAAAGATATACAAAATATTATAACTATAAATAAATAATTTATAATTATAATCTAACTAGTAATTATAATTAATCTAGCTAACAATTATAATCAACAATATTTTTATAATTATAAATAAAATAATTTAAAATTAAAATATAACTAACAATCACTACAAGAAAGAAGGTCTTTGTTGGCGCAATTTGGAACTGGGTCGGTAAAAGAAATATTTGCCGGCGCAATTAGTGAAATGCGCGCAAAAACTAGTTCTTTTGCCGGCATTCATTTGCGCCGGCAAAGATTTATGCAAAATTGGAGAATAAAATAGAAGGTACTTTTGCTGGCGCATTTCACCTAACGCGTCGGCAAAAGTCAAACGTGTTATATTAATGTCAATGCACGATTTAAAGAAAGTTGGTGGCCAGACTTTTGCCGGCGTGTTTCGTTGCGTCGACAAAAGTCTAAAACTGCATCGGCAAAAGGCTTACTTATTTAAACGGTACCATTTTGGATTAGGGTTTTCTGATTGACTTTTGCCGACGCATTTTAGACTTTTGCCGGCACAACGAAACGCGTCGACAAAAGTCATAACGATATATCCTCAACCGCCGAGCCTTCTTCCCCATTTTTGCAATCTTTCAATTTTCTCTTCTTCAAACTCCCTTCAACGCCATTTCCACCACCCTGACCACCACACCAACCTTCAACCTCGACCCTCCCTTCAACGCCACCACCAACACAATCTCTTCTCTTCTTCCCTACCACCACCCCCAAGCCTCCATCGCCACCCACCTCGAGCCTCCATCGGCCACCCCGACTATCCAAGGTCGACGCACCCCCGACCCACCCCGACTGTCCAAGGCCACCCAATCTCTTCTCTTCCTAAGGTAAGTTGAGTTTAACTTTGTATTTTTTTTTTCATGTATTGAATTTTTTTTTATATTAAACAAAACATTTTTTTTTATACTTTGTTTTTGTTATGTATTGAATTTTTTTTTATATTTTTTTTGTTTCTGTGGAGTCTCCCAACTTTGCCTACCCAGAGTCGCTGCCCACCCCGAGCCGCTGCCCACCCCGAGCAACTGCCGACCCACTGTAAAATATATTTTTTATTTACTATTTTTAAAATATATGTTTTTAGTATTTATTAATAAATTAAAAAAAAAGAGATTTGAGTTTGTATTTTTTTTAAAATTTTAATGCTTTATATGTATATTAAAAAATAGATTAGATTATTATATTATATTGTATATTTGTATTATACTTTATTTTTGTATATTAAAGATTATTTGTTTATAAATATTTACTAAATAAATGGTTTTGATGTTACTGATATAAAAAGATTTGATATATGTTATTAATCTAGGTTTATGTTATGCATGCTCTCGGAATATTCTGTATACTGCTCTAGGAATATTATGTATAATTTTGTGTGTAGTTTGCACATTTTATAAAATTTTGGGATAGTTTAAAATATAGCCGTTATGCTGCCCAAATTTTATTAGTCTTAGGAAAATTAACATTAATTACAAAAAATATAGCTGTTAATATTAATTTTTATTTTAATGCTTTAAATGCATTTGTTTCTCTTAATAACAACTATTTTAAAGTTATTTTTATAATATATGTTTTTAGTAATTATTAAATTTTTTTGTAAAATTAAAAAAACAGATTTGAATATGTATATATTTTTTTTATTTTAATGTTTTTATGTATTTGTTTATTTTTGCTTGTTAATATCTATTATATTGTATTTTGTGATATATGTATTTTAGTTAAAGTGTGAACTTAAAAAAACTCAGATTAATAATGTATGTTTATATTTTTAAATTGTTTTATATATAAATGTGATATGATTGTAAATATGTATTTAATAATTTTTTTTGTATTAATAAAAAAATCAGTTTTGGTATATATTTTTTTGTGGTTAAATATTTGTATATATGTAAATTGATGTATTTGTTAATGTATATATATGTTTTGTATGATCTAGGAATATTCTGGTTATATATGTGTTTAATTTGTAGGTTTTCAAATTTTTGGGATAGTTTGAAATATAGTCGTTATGCTGCCCAAATTTTGTTAGGGTTAGTAAAATTAATAAAAGTTTAATAATTAATTAAATAAAAGTTTAAGTATAATTAAAAAATACATCTAAAAAATAATTTTTAACTATAATTTAAATAAAATAAAATTACCAATCATAATCATTAACAATTAATTTTAACATTAATATTAGATGTTTTGTAATTGAAAAAAGTTAAAAATATAAATGATTTAATAAAATATAATTAAGTAAAATATAAAAATAATAAAATTGTTATTAATTAAGTAAATAATCAAATACAAATTGAAGAATTTAATAAAAAATTACAAAATGAAATTAATGTATAATTAAATTAATTTTAAAATAAAAGTAATAAATAATTAAATGATTTAAAAATTTTAATAATTAATAATTAACTATATTTTCTTTGGTAAATATAAATAATTATTTTTGCCAGAGATAGGATATTATTATCACTTAGTGATAATTAGGGAGACAAACAGTAATGAAATATTTTAACTATCATTTCCCTCATTTTAAGACAATTATTAATATTTTTTGAATTATTTCGTTTGAAGATGTCGAGCGACAGAAGCTGGATGAGTGTGAGGAATCGTTGGTCTCTGGAGTATAGAAATGGTGTTAAGGAGTTCTTCGAGATCGCTAAAAATATGGTAAACGATCGAGGTTTGGTTCGTTGTCCGTGCAGGAAATGTGGGAATGTTAAGTTCCAGCCTATAAATGCAATTTCGATGCATTTATTCAACAATGGCAGCATACAGTCCTACAAAGTGTGGCATTACCATGGAGAGGCGCCGCCGCCGCCACCAGATGTGGTACGAGATCAAGATAGAGATGAAATAGCAGATATCCTGGAGGATGTTTACGCTGAAGATGACGCTCCCGCTGGAAACTATAATGATCCTCCCCAAGATCATGTTCAACATCGCGACAAGTATGACAATTTATTTAAGGAGATATCAAGTGAACTGTACCCGGGTTGTAGAAAGTATTCCGCATTGAACTTCTTGGTGAAGCTGATGCATCTGAAAGTTATTAACAAGTGCAGCAATCATTACTTTGATGGTTTGCTGGAATTGTTAGTCGACGCTATGCCTGACGGAACAATTTTACCTAAGTCTAACTATGAGGCGAAGGCAAAGTTGCGGAGTATTGGATTGGGATATGAATCCATTGATGCTTGCAAGCATGACTGTGCACTGTTTTGGAAGGAGAATGCGAATTTGGAATTCTGTTCGGTTTGTGGTGAATGTCGCTGGCGAGATAATCATGGGAACGAGAAGAAAGTGGCTTATAAGGTCATGCGGTACTATCTGTTGACACCGAGATTGAAAGGTTGTACAGTTCGAGATATACTACAGAGGATATGAGATGGCACTATTCTAAAAGGCCAAAGGAAGATGGTGTGATGAGGCACCCCGCTGACAGTAAGGCGTGGAAGCACCTTGATGAGTTGTACCCATCTTTCGCAGCCGAACCTCGAATTGCTAGGCTTAGGTTGGCTACAGATGGTTTCAATCCTTTTGGGAACATGAGCAACTCTTATAGCATGTGGCCTATGATACTTGTCCCATACAACTTGCCACCGTGGAAGTGCATGAAACCACAGTCATTAATGTTGTCTATTCTAATTCCAAGTCCTTCTTCACCTGGAAAAGATATTATTGTCTATATGAGACATTTGCTTGACTGGTTGAAGGAGTTATGGGTGAATGGTGTCGAGACACGAGATGCATACAATAGTACCTTGTTCAATATGCGTGCAACAATCTTGTGGACCATTAACGACTACCCAGCTTATGCTATGATGTCTGGGTGGAGCACAAAAGGGTACAAGGCGTGCCCCACATGCAATGAAGAAACTCCCTCTGTAGGGATTAGAAGTAAAATTGCATACACTGGCAATATAAGGTTTCTTGTTATGGATCATGAATGAAGGAGTAAACGAGCACTATTCAACGGTGTTGACCCTCGATTTGGCCAACGACACGGAGTCAAGAATACGACAAGAAATGAGATAATAATCCAGAGCTTAATCTAATGGAAAAGAATAAACACAGACGATTTATAGTGGTTCGGCCCTAATGAATGGTAATGACCTACATCCACTTAGAGCTATTATTAATATTGAATCCCAATGCCATGATCAAAGAACTAGGGTTCTTGAGTTTCACAAACCTTGGGCGAATTACAACAAGATGATGGATAATTGCACTATATGCTCTCTCTCTCAATATTCAGGAAAAAGATTCAAAGGTCAGAAGTCCCCTCCTTGAGCTATTTCATGCATATTTATAGGCTCAAGGGGGGTTACATGGGCCAATGGTCTTTAACTATCCTTAATATCCGTGTATCAAGGCAATAAAGAGGAAATAATCAACGTAATTATTACAAGATTACAATCTTAGAAGGAAATAAACTGAATCATACGATCAGCCTGGTCGTATCTAATAGTCAGGCTTGATGAAGCAATGTGTAGCTGGTCGATAATCGAACAGCACTGCCTTATTTTGACTCTGCCACGTGTCAACCACGTGTGAGAAATCCTTGCCACGTCATTAGTGGCTGTTTTTGGGTAAACATTTGCCCCCCAAGTTTACTTTACTGCGACCAGCATTAAGTAAACTTAGGAAACTGACCCTTCGCTTACCCCACCAAATCTGTCAGAGCCGCCCATGCCTTCTCGAAAAAAGTAACCAATCATGTCCAATCAAGTCTTTTCGGTTTCCCAAAAACTTGTCTGATAGCTACTAGACTTCCCCATACTTGAAAAGAGTAATTTCATGATTACCTCTTTTATGGTGTCGCAATCAGTATAAATAATTCCCAAAAATCACATTTTCACTTTTTACTTTTCACTCGCCTTCTCTTCCTCAAGAACTCTGAAGAACTTCAACCATTAGAGCTAAGAAAATCCCAGAAGCTCCTGCTGTTGATCTAAGGAACTTCCGTTCAGACGTTCAAAGCTTTTGTGTTCATACTCCACCTTTCATCCAAGTAAGTTTTACGAACCTTTTAGTCGTTTGAGTTGCCATGCAAAATCGTTTTGTATTTGTTTCGTATCTGAGTTCTTGACTGTTCTAGACCGAAACTGTCTTGGGGTAAATGAGCATATTGATCAATGCTTGATAGGGTAATGAAAGAACGTTTCATAGGAGTTAGGAGTCAGTTTGGTAGTCGAGATTGTAGATTTAGGGCGTAAAATTGAAGTAAAAATTTGATTTTTAAGCTAGATGAAAAACTGGGTTTTTCCCGCCTTCTCGGAGTCGAAAAAGTTTTCTCTGAAAATATTTTTACTTCCGCTTTTTAATCTGTTTCTCAAACTGCTCGTAAGAAACTTAGTGTTTTGCTAGAATGCTGCTAGTCGTATAAAAGCTTAACTTTTATACGCGAGCAACGTTATTCCCACTTTCAACACAAGGTTTTAGGCTCCAAGTTCTGATCTCCCCTTTTCTGTTTGCAGATTTTCATGCAAGATCCGTGGGGATGTGAGAGACCAATTGATGACGACCTACTCGCTCAACTGCTCGTGGACGAAGAACAGCTATCGTTACTCATTTCGGACATCCCTTTTTCTCGAACTCCACCTAACAGACCTCATCCAAACCCTTCAGCCATGGGTAGAGTAAAATCCACTGCCAAGAAAAAGAAAACATCAAAACCTTCAGAACATCAGCCTGCCCCTCATGCAGAAATTCCCTCGACCAACGGTAGAGCTGAGAGCACTCCCGAGCTAGGAATCCATGCTCAAGCCCAACTCAGAAACGTCATTCGACCAGATGTCGAATGGTACGTAGCCCCTCCTAGTCGAGTAACGATTAGGATGATCGCCAATTATATCAAGAAGTATGGGCTTCCTGGGGTAACCTTAGTCCAACCCACCAGAGACCAAAGGGCGAATCTGCCTAGAGGCACGTACATCGCTTGGTCGAGGTATAACATCTAGGCAGGAGAGATCTTGCCTCTCCATCCTTTTTTCCAAGGAGTGGCCAATTATTTTGGGGTCGCTCCTTTTCAAATAACCCCAAATGGATATAGAATGCTCTCTGCACTATATATCCTTTATAGTCATAAGAAGTGGTCGGTCCCCACACCACACGAGGTCAACTACCTGTTCGACCTAAAATCCAACCCCAACCAAGAAAACACGGGGTTCTTCCATTTCTGCCACCAGGAAACGACCCGCACTTTCTTGAGTGATACTACTTTCATATCCAACGCGGGGAAGTACCACCTGGTGTACTTTCTAACTACCGACATGGTCGCTAATAACCTGGCCTTCACACAAAGAGGTAATATCTTTTCACCCCTGGTCGTTTATTATTTTCCTTTGATTCTTCCTGCATTTCCCTTAGAGATTTAGTGCATTTCAGGCCCATGCCTGCGACCAGCTCCTACTCCAGACATGGAGGTCCGATTATCCCTCTTGGCCAGCATGACCGACATAGAGAAAAGTGTTAAACAGCTGGTCACAGAGGCCAATCTGAGGCTGGTCTGCCTTCTAGCACCTCACCAAGATGTGAGGGAATCTACTGCGAGGATTGCCACCGGCACTGAAGTCCCCAAGTAACAATAAGATATGTCACAACCTCCACCGAGGAGGGTAACAGGGGTGACCATCAACAAACCAACCGACGCACCACGACCTGCTGCTGCACCGGCCCCTCTAGGGAAGGGCAAGAAGAAGGCCTCAGAGCCTATTCTTGAGTCGTCGGACGAGAACGGTACTGATTTTTCGCTTTTAGATAGTCTGCCTGTTCCTTGTCACCTTTTCAACGGGAATGGAAACTTTAAATACCCACCTACTTTAAATTCAGACTTCTTTAGGCTAGAGAGTGAGTGTAGCACTAGTAAAGTAAATAGTGTAACGACCAGTAATTACAGCTCGGGTATTACACTTTTAATTTCTCTGCCCTCGTTTCTTAAACTTAGCAAGTTCCTTTTATTATATTGCCTGACTCTTCGCTTGTTTCTTCTTTGCATACATGCCTGCCGAACGAGCCTTTGACTTGTATGCCAAATCGGCGAGCAAGAAAAAGTCCCACAAGCGCCAATATGAGGAGGGCTGCAGCAATCCCTCCGTGAAGAAATCTCGAACCGACGACCCTCTTGCAAGTTTATCCACGAAGTGAATTGATTAAGTCTTCTACTCCAACAAAGGAGACAACTCCTCCACCAGCTCCTGCTAGAGAGGCAACTCCTCCACCTCTAGTAAACCTAGATCCCCCGTCTTCGGTTGGATAGACTCCTCCTCCAGCTCCAGCCGACCTTACGCCTCCAATGTCCACCGTCCAACAGTCGGCTGGTCGCCGAGAAGAAGCCTCGGTGAGACGAGCTTACGGGCATGGTGCTCAATTCAGCCAAAGATAGGCTGTCCAGAATAACAAAGCACCGTCACAGCCGGGAGGCAATTCAGGAGACTAGCTCTATGGCGGTCGACAAAGTCTTCAACCGCGCACTGAATGAAGTGCTTGCTGTAAGTTGCTTTCTTTATTGTACTTTATGAATTTTCTTGCCAATTGTCTCCTACTAACAGCTTTATCTCTTTCTGATCGCAGGGAGTTCTTACCATGACTTCTGGCTGGCGATGCTCGAGGACGCCAACTGCTCAATTCGAAAAGAAACTTAGCGATCAACTTAGTGTTGCTGAGGCTCGATATACCGAGCAATTCAAGGCGACTGAAGCTACTCATGCCGAGCGGCTGAAGGTAGTTGAGGTGAAGCATTCCGAGGCTCTTAAGGAAGTCGAGGCGAAGCATACCGAGGCCCTTAAGGAAGCTGAGGCAAAGCACCTTAAGGCACTGCAAGTCACCGAGGCCAAAATCGCTTCTCTTGAAGAAGAGCTGAAAAAGAAGGAGGCGAGTATTACCAAGATCACTGCATCCAAGGAGTAGTATAAGGAGACCTCACTCATAAATTACCAGGAAGCCCACAAGCTTCAAGTTGAGTTGGAGATAAGCTGCAAAGAAGTCACTGCACTGAGGAAGAGAATGCCCGCAATCTTGAAGACTACGAAGGGGCGGCGTTCGAGTGTTTTTACTTGTTTTGGAAAAACAACCCCAATGCTAATTTCTCCTATCTTCCGTACCATATCAGGGAGGCGGAGCTAGCTAGGTGTGTTTCTCGTCTGGAAGAAGAAACAATTCCAAGGTCTCCAGAGATTTCTTTAGCGACCGGTATCGAGGGCGCCCGAGAAGAGGCTGGAGATGCAGTTGATCATCAGTAGCAGAAATCGCCACAGGACCCCCGACTACTTCATAATTTTATCTTTTTATTTTAGAATTACATGACCTACGGGTCATGATGTAAAAACCGTTTTATGTTTTAATTTTTATTGCTGCACAGGCAGCTTTTCTCTTTTTATTAAGCAATTACATCCGAGCAGTCACTGCTCGCGATGTAAAAGAATTCATTTTGATATTATAATATCTGCATTTTATTATAACATCTGTTCGCATGACCGAACTTAGCATAGTACTTTGGTTTGATTTGACAAAATACAAAATTTTGAAAAATACTCTAAGTACCCTAGCATGCTTTCACTTATTTTGCTCATGTGTTTACATACCTTTTGATATGCTTTGCTTACTAGATGCCTTATATGCCTCCCAAGTGATTGAGGAGCTTTAGGTCCTTAGTCACTTTCCTTGACCAAAACCTGTTCGAACATTACTGCTCGGAGCAAAGGAATAAAAATGATAATACAGCAAAACAACACACGTAATGAGCAAATACTTGTAATAAATACAATAATTGGCAAGAATGACTAGCTGCGCACAGTCCCTTATATTTCTCATAATAAATGGACAAAATGTGTCTGTACGAGTGATCAATAAGATCATACACTTATAAGCGATTAGTCACATAAATTGACCAACCCATTTTAATAACTTGTAAAAAATAAAATTAATACAAGCCAATTCTTTAAGAAGAATTTTTCATTGATAGTACTTGCGCAGGTGTTCTCCATTCCAATAGCGAGGAATGAGAACTCCATTTAAGCGAGCAAGTTTGTAAGTGCCTGGATGGAGGACTTCTTCAATCTGGTACGGACCTTCCCAATTAGGTCTGAGTACTCCAGCAGCCTGGTCGCATGTGTTTAGGAAAACTCTTTGAAGTACTAGATCTCCGACATTGAATCTCCTGTCACGCACTTTAGAATTGAAATATCGGGCTACTTTTTGCTGGTAAGCAGATACTCGGAGTTGGGCTTGCTCACGCTTCTCATCGATTAAGTCCAGGGATTCCATCAATAGTTGGATGTTAGAGCCTTGATCGTATGTTATTCTTCGATGTGACGGCGGATCTAACTCAACAGACAACATAGCCTCATACCATAAGCCAATGAAAATGGAGTATGGCCTGTTGCTGTTCGTTGGGAAGTTCTGTACGACCAAAGGACTTCAGGCAATTGCTCCAGCCATGCCCCCTTAGCTTCTTCCAGTCTTTTCTTCAGAGTATCTTTTAGCGTTTTATTGACTACTTCAACTTTTCCATTTGCTTGGAGATGAGCAACTGAAGAAAAGCTCTTGGTAATCCCATGTCCGCAAAAATCCGTGAACAGATCACTATCAAACTGTGTGTCGTTGTCTGAGACAATTTTCCAAGGCAATCCATAGCAACATACGATGTTTTTGACCACAAAATCCAGCACTTTCTTGGTCGTTATGGTTGCGAGTGGCTCGGCTTCGGCCCATTTAGTGAAGTAATCAACGGCAACCACAACATACTTGACGCCGCCCTTTCCTGTGGGCAGAGATCCGATTAAATCTATACCCTAGACTGCAAACGGCCATGGATTTTGCATCTGTTTTAGCTCATTAGGGGTTGCTCGTGGGATTTTGGAGAACCTCTGGCACTTCTCGCACCCCCGTACAAATTCCATCGAGTTTTCATTCATTGTTGGCCAGAAATACCCTTGCCTCAGGATCTTTTTTGATAAGCTTTGACCCTCAGCGTGGTCCCCACAAAAGCCTTCGTGTACCTCTTTCATCAATTCCTTGGCCTTCTCTTCTGAAATACATCTGAGGAGTGGCATTGAGTATCCCCTTCGGTACAAGATTCCATCGAGCAGGATATACCTAGCAGCCTGTCGCTAAAGGGTCCTGGCTTTGTTTCTGTCCGTCGGCAACACGCCTTGCGTTAGATACTGTATGTATGGCGCCATCCATGTATCCGCCACCTGGATCACCAGAGTAGTCTCCTCTGCTTGGATGCTTGGCACAGACAGTCGTTCAAATGGCACTATGTTCAGAGTATCAGCATCTTTCGCACTTGCTAACTTGGCCAAAGCATCAACGTTTGAATTCTGGTCGCGAGGTACTTGTTGAAGGGTGTACTTGTCAAACTGCGCTAATAGATCCTTTGTTTTGCTTAAGTAAGCAACCATCTTTAAACCTCAGGCTTGGTACTCTCCCATGACTTGATTTACCACCAGCTGAGAGTCACTGTAGATGTCAAGTGCCTTTATGTTCACGTCTCTGGCCAATCGTAAACCAGCGAGTAGTGCTTCATATTCGGCATCGTTGTTAGAAGTAGTAAAGGCAAACCTGATTGCGCAGTGAAACCAATGCCCTTCAGGCATTATTAAAATCACTCATGCTCCTGCGCGGCACTCGTTAGAAGAACCATCTGTAAATAACTTCCATGAGGGAGCTCGGTTTTGAGTCTCAGGCTCTTCAGGTTCTTCAGATGTTTCTGACAGCTCGTTATCTGGAAACCTAGTGAACTCTGCGATGAAGTCAGCTAGGGCTTGCCCTTTTATCGCGACTTATGGTAAGTAAGAGATATCGAACTGCCCAAGTTCGACCGTCCATTTCAATAATCTTCCTACGACTTCAGGCTTTTGAAGAACTTGTCGTAGAGGCTGGTCGGTCAGAACCGTGATTGGGTGAGCTTGAAAGTAAGGCTGCAGCTTCCTAGAGGCTAAAATTAAGCAATAGGCTAACTTTTCAATAGGTGGATACCGCAGCTGCTCCAATTAGCCTTTTGCTTACATAATAAACTGCCTTCTGCACGCCTTCTTCTTCTCTTACTAAGACAGCACTAGCAGCGTATTCTGTGATCGGCATGTAGACAAACAAAGTTTCCTTATCAACCGGCTTCAACAGGATGGGCGGTTGCGCCATGTGAGTCTTCAATGCTTAAAAAGCCTGCTCGCACTCTTCCGTCCATTCGAATTTCTTATTGCCTCTAAGTAGATTAAAAAATGGGATGCATTTGTCCGTTGATTTGGAAACAAATCTACTCAGAGCAACAATTCTTCCGGTTAAACTTGGAACATCCTTGATCTTTGCTGGCGATTTCATATCGATCAGGGCTTTGATCTTCTCGGGATTGGCCTCAATTCCTCTTGAGTTTACAATAAATCCCAAGAACTTCCCTGATACTACCCTGATGGAGCACTTGAGGGGATTCGGCTTCATTTGATATTTGTTCAAGACGTTGAAGCACTCTTGCAAATCCTCTATATGCCCTTCTACCTTCTTCGACTTAACCAGCATGTCATCGACATAAACCTCCATGTTTGTGTCGATCAGCCCCCTAAACATGTGGTTGACCAGTCGCTGGTAAGTTGCACCAGCGTTTTTTAAACCGAAGGGCATTACTTTGTAATAGTAGAGCCCTGCGTCAGTCCGAAAGCTAGTGTGATCCTCATCAAGAGGATGCATACTAATCTAATTATACCCAGAGTATGCATCCATGAAAGAGAGAATCTTGTGCCCTGCAGTGGCATCGACCAGTTGTTCGATACTAGGGAGTGGGAAACAATCTTTAGGGCATGCTTTATTGAGGTCTGTGAAATCCATGCATGTTCGCCATTTGCCATTCGGCTTAGGAACTAGCACGGGATTAGAGACCCATGATGGATAAAATGCTACCCTAATGAATCCATTCTCCTTAAGCTTCTCGACTTCTTCTTTCAAGGCCTTTGATCTATCTTTGTCGAGCAACCTCCTTTTTTGTTGTACCGGTGGAAAACTTTTATCTATATTAAGGACATGGCTAATGACTGCAGGGTCTATTCCAACCATGTCTTTATGCAACCAGGCAAAGACCTCCTGGTTTTCCTTCAAAAATTCCACCAGTGCTTGTTTTGTTGTTGTCTCTAAGTTTTTACCAACTTTCACAACCCTGGTCGGATTTTCTTCATCGAGTTGGACCTCTTCAAGGTCCTCGATGGGTCCTGTCTCTTCCTCAAAATCCCCAAAGTGAGGATCTAAGTCTCTATCCTCACTTTGGGCAACACCCCATTTGGTGACATTATCACCTGATTGGGTTTGTACATCAACTACCATTTGCAACCCTTTTATGGGAACCTCTCTCGATACACCTTTCTTCGCCTTAGTTATCGAGGCGTTGTAGAACTCCTTTGCTTCCTGCTGATTTCCCAACACGTATCCGTCTGTTGGGAATTTCATGGAAAGGTGCCATATTGAAGTGACGGCTCGCAGGTCGACCAGAATTGGCCTCCCAATTACAGCATTATATGCTGAAGGACAATCAACTACTATGAAAGTAGTGAGTAATGTCCTGTTAGCAGGTGCAGTACCTGCTGTAACTGGAAGCCTAATCGACCCAGTTGGGGCGAGCCCTTTGCCAGAAAAACCATAGATGGTTTGGTTGCAGGGCTCCAGGTCCTTGACAGACAGCTTCATTCTCTCCAGTGAAGACTTGTATAGGATGTTGACCGAGCTTCATGCGTCAACCAACACCCTCTTCACCATCATGTTGGCGATTTGTACTTCCACGACCAGCGGATCGGAGTGTGGGAATCGTACGTGCTGGGCATCATCTTCAGAGAAGGTTATCAGTTCCTCCTCTGTCCGAGCCTTCTTTGGTGCTCGATCCTCCACACTCATCATCTCGATGTCCTAGTCATGGCGTAGGGTTTGAGTGTATCGTTCCCTTGCCTTGCCACTATCCCCTGCAAGATGTGGGCCTCCGCATATGGTGAGTAAAGTGCCTACCACATGAGCTGGCTGTAGGGTTGGCGAGCATTGGTGTGCAGGCGCCTGCTCGTTGCCCCCTTGAGCCTCTCGCTGAGACCCTCCTGTGACTTGCACATACCTCCTTAGATGTCCCTGCCTAATCAGGACCTCAATTTCGTCTTTCAACTGGTTGCATTCGTTAGTGTCGTGCCCATAGTCATTGTGAAAATGACAGAATTTCATCGTATCTCTCTTAGAGATATCCTTCCTTATAGGTGCGGGTCATTTATAAGGCACGTTAGAGCTGGTCGCCTAGTAGACTTCCGCTCGACTTTCGATAAGTTTCGTGTAGTTGGTGAATCTCGGCTTGTATCGATTGCCTTTGGGGCATTTATTCTCAGAATCTGAGGGTTCATTTCTCGCCCATTTTCCACCATTCCTACCATTGCCATTCTCGTTGCCCTTGCCGTTGCCATTGGGTTTCTCCGACCCGTTGGCGGCCTTGGCGGGTTCTTCCTTTGGCCCCTTGTCCTTCGTTGGAAATTTCCCCTCATTGGCAATCGCGTCCTCGAGCTTGATATATCGATCAGCTCGATCCAAAAACTCTTGGGTACTTCTTACCCCATTCTTTCTCTAGCTACTCCAGAGGGGGGAATGGCACCTAACCCCAGCAGTTAGGGCTGTCATCTTGTCTTCATCACCCATTGTCTTGGCTCCAGCCGTTGTTTGCATAAAGCGCTGGACATACTCCTTCAAGGGTTCTCCCTCCTTCTGGCGTATCTCGACCAGCTGGTTGGCCTCTGTGGGGTGTACGCGACCCGCATAGAATTGTCCGTAAAATTCCTTCACGAACATCTCCCAAGACACTATACTGGCAGGAGAGAACTTAAAGAACCACTCCTAGGTGGTGTCAGATAGTGTCGCGAGGAAGATCCTGCAGCGGACATCTTCTGACACTTTTTGTATATCCATTTGTATCTCAAATTTGTTGACGTGAGATACTGGGTCTCTGTACCCATCAAAATTTGGCAGTGTCGGCATCTTGAATTTACTGGGGGTTTCAGCCACAGAATTCCTTTGCACAAACGGAGTGCCCCTCCTCCGATCGTACTCTATGTGGGACGTTCGTCCCCCGACCAGCTGTGGTACTGCCTGGTTCAGGGCATCAATATGAGCCTGAACCGCTTCTGGGACCGCTGGGGCGACCGGTGCTGGGGGAGTGTACTCATAATGCCTCTCATGATGGTCGTTGAGTACGTCCCTTAAATCATTATCCCTGCATCTCTGCTCGCTAACCCCTAGCCGATCAAAAACGTTTTGCTGCCTGGGTTGCCCCCCAGCGTTATGGCTAGCTGGCCTATTTTCTCTAGGTGGGGGGCTTCTACCTCCACCTCTTTCCTCATTCCTCCGACCAGCATTCCCTCTACCAGAGTTGGCTTCATTATAATCGCAACCATCTCTAAACTGGGGCTGACTACCGCATGACCGACTGTTCACGCTATTTCCTCCTTGGGCTAGAATTTACCGAGCATCAAGGGGAGACCTGCGCTGGTCGTTGGGTCCCCGTGCATTATTATTCCGTGGGGGACCCCTGACCACAGAGCCTGACTCATTGTTCCTTCTGTTGGCAGAAGGGCGCTGTCCCCTTCTCGGTGTATTTGGCTCTTCATCCCCCGGGCGTCTAGGGCTGCGGGGCGGTTGCCCGGCCCTATTCTGCCTCTGGCGCTGGGGATTGCCTCGACCAGCTTGAGATGGAGGCTTCTACTCAGGATCCCGAATTGGGACATCATCTTGAGCCACAGGTGACTGCTTCAGCCTTTGGGGGCTTACTGGCTGGAGCGGAGGACTTGGATTGGGAGCCCGCTGTGGTGGCGCGCTCAGTGGCTGATCTAGCTGAGAGGCCAGCACAACCTGTCCTTGAGCCAATTGAATGACTGCTTCGAGAGTGGCCATGGCATCCCTCTGCCGATGGTCCATGTCCGCCTGCCGCTCACTCAGCTCCTAGCGCTGACGTTCAATTTCCCTCTGCTATAGCGCCATTGTCTCTGCTGCGTTCTCCTGATTGGCCCTCAGATTGGCCAACTCTTCCTACAACACCCCCATTGTTGCCCTCAGTGTTTCTGTATCCAACTCCTCCTCTTCAAACTCTAAATGTGGTTCATTCTCCACCACATTTGGAGGAGGAGGTTGAGATGATGCAGCGCCAGCGGCCCGTCCAACTTTCTTAGATGTCTTTGCCATTTACAACTTCTTGAGTTCAACTCTCAATGAAAGCACCAGAATGTTGACCCTCGATTTGGCCAATGACACGGAGTTAAGAATACGACAAGAAATGAGATAATAACCAAGAGCTTAATCTAATGGAAAAGAATAAACACAAACGATTTATTGTGGTTCGGCCCCAATGAATGGTAATGACCTACGTCCACTTAGTGCTATTATTAATATTGAATCCCAATGCCATGATCAAAGAACTAGGGTTCTTGACTTTCACAAACCTTTGGCGAATTACAACAAGATGATGGATAATCGCACTATATGCTCTCTCTCTCTCTCAATATTCAGGAAAAAGATTCAAAGGTCAAAAGTCCCCTCCTTGAGCTATTTCATGCATATTTATAGGCTCAAGGGGGGTTACATGAGCCAATGGGCCTTAACTATCCTTAATATCTGTGTATCAAGGAAATAAAGAGGAAATAATCAACATAATTATTACAAGATTACAGTCTTAGAAGGAAATAAACCGAATCATACGACTAGCCTGCTCGTATCTAATAGTCAGGCTTGATGAATCAATGTGTAGCTGGTCGATAATCGAACAACACCGCCTTATTTTGACTCTGCCACATGTCAACCACGTGTGAGAAATCCTTGCCACATCATCATTAGTCATTTTTGGGTAAACAGACGGTAACAAGGAACTCAGGCCACCACCGAAATATTACTCTGGTGATGATTTGTTGAAGCAATTAGAGAATTTGCATATTAGACACCCTGGGAAACACAAATAATTTGGTGGTGTGAAACACAAATGGGCTCCGACTGAACTTAATTGGTCAAAGAAGAGCATATTTTTTGAGCTTGATTATTGGAAGGAATTATTGTTGAGGCATAACTTTGACGTAATGAACATTGAGAAGAATGTTTGAGATAGTGTCTTGGGAACTTTGTTGAACTTAGAGGGAAAATCTAAAGACACTAACAAGGCAAGACTTGATCTAGCAGACATGAAAATTAGGGAAAAACTCCACCTCCACAAAGAGGGAAACAAGTGGAAGAAACCGCACGCCAGTTACACCCTCAGTGTCCCAGAGCATCGAGTTTTATGTGGATTTGTGAAGTCAGTTGAATTCCCAGACGGTTTTAATGCAAACCATTCGAAGAATGTCAATGTCAATGATGGCAAGATAACTGGGCTGAAATCACACGATTTCCATGTGTTGTTTCAGCAGTTGTTGCCCGCCGCAATTAGATCGTATTTGGTTCCTGAAGTTCGGAAGCCAATTATTGAGTTGTGCGGTTTTTTCAAAAAACTTTGTTCACGGACTTTGAATGTGAAAGACATTGAGAAGATGGAGACAAACATTATCACCATTTTATGCAAGTTGGAAATGATTTTTCCTCCAACATTTTTCGACTATATGGTGCATTTGGTTTTGCATCTTCCGAAAGAGGCAATTCTTGGGGCCCCGTGCATTTTAGGTGGATGTATCCCATTGAACATTCAATGGCGGTTTATAAACAGTATGTAAGAAATCGTGCACGTCCGGAAGGTTCAATTGCAGAAGCTTACGTGGTGAATGAGGCCTTAACCTTTTGCTCAATGTACTTCAGGGGGGTTGAGACTCGATTCAATCAACCTGAGAGGAATGAAGATCGTGTTGAATCCCAACCAAATCGAGAATATTCTATTTATAAGGTTGTTGGTCGGCCATTTGGTAAGAAATCAAGTATGCTCCTCAATCCGCAGTTAAAGAAAAAGGCTGAGTGGTATATCTTGAACAATTATGCCGAAATTAAGGAGTACCTTAGGTGTGTTTTCTAGTCTTTTTCAATAAATTTGTTTGGTTTATATACCGAGTAAAGGCAACAAGAAGCTGAGCTTCCTCAATGGTTCAAAGAACGAGTATGTATATTAGTCAATTCTTTTACTAAACCCCACTTAATCAATCCAAAACTAACTTTCAATGTTAATGTTGATAGGTGAATGATTTGCATGAGTCAACACCTACTGAAGTTAATAATGAATTGTATGCTCTCGCAAACAAATCAAGCGGCATCGTGTTCTCTTATCCAGGGATGATAGTGGATGGTGTCAAATTTGTGTTTCATGGTCGTGATATGAAGCTTAAAACACAAAATTGCGGTATAATGGTGCCAAGTGAGGAGGGAGTGAACTACTATGGAGTTCTGGAAGAAGTAATTGAATTGTCCTACTTGATGGGTTACAGTGTTCTCCCATTCAAGTGTAGATGGTTCAATACAACTAGAATTAAAGTGGAATCCAATTTTGCGAGCGTATATGTGAAGGAAGAATGTTATAAAGATGATCATTTCGTTCTCGCATCTCAAGCAAAGTTGGTGTATTATCTTCGAGATGTGAAAAATAGGGATGATTGGAGGCTCGTTAATGAATACATTTCGAGGAACGTATGGGATTTCTCAAATTTCGATGTTGATGATACTGAGGCCACAAACGATATACCAATATTGCAAGAAGTTATTCTTCTTCATTTTAGTTGTGGGTAGAACTTCCAATTTTTGATAATCTTCAGTATGATCGGGTTGATGTCAATCCCACTAAAGTGTACAACGTCGATGATTTGGTTGGCGAAGGTTCAGATGAATTTGTTGTCGATGATGAAGTTGAATTTGAAAACGACACATTGGCCGAGTATGAAGATGATGAGGATGACGACAATGTTCTAGTCGATAGTGATAGCGGTGTCCGTATTGATGTTGTAGTTAGTGATGATCAGGACAGTGATATGTAATTTGAACAAATATATGTAACTTCTTATTTAATTCAATAAAAACTTTATTTATTATCATTAATTAATGATAATATCAAATATACGTACACATGCACCTAGTGGATGCCTTGGGGATAGTCAATGTATCAAATATCTTGAAAAAATGATAATTAGTACATGATTCCTTACTATCTCCAAGGGATCCACTAGGTCAGAATAGGGTAGGTTGGGAAAGACAATAAGTAATAAAATGTTAATTTTATTTATAAAAAAAAGTAATAGACATGCACACTACAACCAAAACCCCTTTCCACAACACTTAATTTTAAGATTATTGAAAAAGTATTATAATAAAATAAAGTAACGAGGGAAAGTAAATAAAAATCAATCTAAAATGTGGCAAATGAAAAAAAAAAAGCAGCGGCAAATGGAATGTTGTGTTATATTTTATTTCCTCTTAAGCACTCTCTTTTCGTCTTTCTCACTCTTTTTTTTCCTGCTTTCTCTCTATTTTGGCAAACCTAGGCTGAAAAAATTTGTAAAGACTGAAGATTGAAAGCCACCACCTCTCTCAGACATGAATTGTGGCGACCCAAATTTGCAAATAAGGGTTGGGGCCTTGATTAGCGTGCTCGGAGGGCAATAAATTATATATATTGTATTAATATGTGAATTTGATGAATATGAGATTAGAAATACATGTTTAGGTGAATTAAATATGCATGTGGGCCCCATTTGGTTGTTAGGGGCATATTTGTAAATTTATCCCATTGAGGGCATAAATGTTATATTTGTGTGTATTGTGATTGATACCACGTGTGAGTGGTGATATAGTTGTGGTGCACGGTCTCAGACGGTCCTAGAGAGCTGTTTAGCTAGAAAGTCACACCTGGGTTAAATACCCGGCTCAGGAGGAGCTTAGGGGTATTTTGGGAATATTATAAAGTGTTTGGGAATTATTGAGTAGCGGTTAGTAATTCAGTAATGGTTTAGGCGTGTCGGGATTAAACGGGAATTTTTAGGTATACTCGAGGACTTAATGGGATGTGTTAAAAGTATAAATCGCCCTTGGTGGCATATGAGGACTTAGGTTATCTTAAGGGGCAAATGGGTCATTTTGGCAGCTGGTTATACTTAGTTAAGGGGCTGAGAGATACTAGAACATTTTGGCAAAAGCAGAGGAAGGAGAAAGGAAACATAATTTCTCAGCTCTCTCTCTCTCTCTCACATTCGGTTCCCTCTTTCCCTCTCCTTGGTGGTTGAGAGCGTGAAAAATCTTGAGGATTTTAGACTAAGGAATTAAAGGATTTTGCTTGCTGTGGCTAGGGGGATTAGCTCAAGGGTGTGTTTAACACAGAGGTAATGAATTCATCCCTGATTTTCTTCAATTTTCCAAGCATGTTCTTGAGAGTTTGAGAATGAAAGTTGAAAGCTGGATTTGTGGCTTGTTATTTATGAGAATTCAGCTTGGGAATCAAAGGGGTTTAGCTTGGAGTTGGAACTGGAGGAAGCTCAAGGTCGAATTCTTGTTTAAGGTAAGAATTCCATGCATTTCTGAGGTTTATATTCTGAAATGGTTTAAGTTCTCTGGTTTGTGGTTTAAGTTTGATAAAGTTTAAAACCACAAGGTGATTTCTGGGTTTGATAGGGTATATGAGCTTGTTGTTGTTTTTTCTGAGTTGCCATACTTGTCTATTCGAGGTTTTGAGTTGATTTGGGACTTGGGAGAACCTTGGGGTAGAATTGGAAGAGTTTTGGCTCAGGAAAAAGTTGGGGAAAAACCAAGTTTTATGGGTTCGCGTATGAGCACCGCGACCCTATTCTTCCACGCCACGGCGCTAGGCTGAAACAGGGAATGGGACCATTCTGGGCGCTGCGGCCCCCATAGGGTTGTGTCGCGGCGCTAGGCCAATTTCTGGGTAGGGGAAAATTGTGTTTTTAGGGTTTTGGCTCAGGGGGCTCGGGGGAGGCTTCCGTTACCTTGTGTGGGGAAACGGGAGGTCCCTAGAGAACGAGATTGGTTTCGGGAGAAGATTATGAATTGGTTAGTAATGAGAGTGCTATGTGTGTGTTGTGACTAGGATTTTAGCGAGGCTCGGATTAGGGGACCGTGCTAGAGATTTCGGTGCTCAAGAAGCTCGGGACACAAGTAAGAAAACCGTTGTATCCATAGAGCAGGGCGAGGCCCCATAGTTGTGTTGTAGGGGACGACCCTATATGGTTATGTGCAGGGCATAGCCCATTGATTATGTTAATATATGTTTAAGTGTTTGATTAATTATGCTATGTATGCATGTATGTGAACAAACGGCAAGGGCTGGGAACGACGAAGGCCGAGAATGGCAAGGGGCCGGGAGCAGCGTTTAGCACGCGGAGAGCGAGTTGCCAGGGTAGGATCCTAAAGGATACCTGGGACATCCTTACGGTGTGGACCGCGAACCCAGGGCTTGGTAAAGCACCTGGGATGGCACGGTCGTATGTGTTTAGCCTGTTGGCATATTTGTTTTGTGCTGAGTGATTGATATACTCATGTTAACTATTTTTGTGGAGTTTTCTTGCTGGGCTTCGACTCACGGGGTCTCTGTGGTGTAGTTAAGGGCAAGGGGAAGGCCGACCAACCATGAGTATGGAGAGCGTGAGGTGATGCGTACATGTCAAGTCTGCCTGGCTGTCACAGCCAGGGGTATTTTTGGGAGATGCTTTGTACTGAATCTTATTTTGTCGTGTAGTCGACTTTAAACATATTTTGAGTTCTAAATATTTATAAATATTATTTTCGGGATCCCTAATGTAAAGCACTTATAATTTTTCAAGGAATGATTACATTTTCAAATTACGTGATTTTAATACAATTTAGTTACACTTTTGAGTTAAATGCTTGATTATCAAGTTAAATTCACATTTTAAACTCACTTAGTAATTGCTCTAAGGTAGTACGGCGTTACAACTTGGCATCAGAGTGAGCCAAGGTTTATGGTTCCTGGAGATTGACCGAACATGTACGCTCGCTGTCAGTGACAAGCTCGACTCAGGGTTGGTTCATAATAATTGATTTACATGCTTGAATATGTGCCTACATGCCCTGTTTGCCTACTTATTTCATGTAGAGCATGATGAATGAGTTAACATATGCATGATGCCAGGGCATGGCCCGTTGACTGTTATATGTTATTTGTGTTATGTGGACTGCTCGTTATGGTTCGCTGATGTGAGTTGGAGGTGGTTTTGGATGTTGTGATCATGCCTGATGAGCGACATCGTTGATTGCAGACATATTGTTGAGATGTCTCGACAATCATCTAGACTCCGCGACAGTCGGGCCGAGGATGACAATCAGGGTCAGGACCCTCCACCTGCCCCACAGAACTGGCAAGAGATGTTTGTCAAAATGGAAGCGAGATTGCAACGAACATAGGAAGAACTTTGACAGTTGAGGCAGCAGGCCCCTCCACAGGTCACTGGGTTGCCAATTCAGCAGGTTGTGGCGCCAGTGCCCTGCTATGGAGAACAGGTGGGAACCTTTGTATGAAAGGTTCAGGAAGCAGCATCCTCCCACCTTTGAGGGTGGAGCAGACCCACTACGGGCAAAGCAATGGATGAATATGGTTTCCTCCATCCTAGATTTTATGAGGGTTGAAGGGAACGAGAGGGTAGCTTGTGCCAGCTACATGTTCATAGAGGATGTCCGCATCTGGTGGGATGTAGTGGTTCAGAGAAGGAATGTGACAGTTATGACTTGGGAAGAATTCAGGAACATCTTCAATGAGAAGTAATACAGTGTTGCAGTCCGAGCTGCGAAGGTTGACGAGTTCATCAACCTAACTCAGAACCGGTTGACCGTTACTGAGTATGCTCTAAAATTTGACTGGTTGGCGAAGTTCGCACCAAATTTGGTGCCGGCTGATGCGGGAAGGAGAGACAGATTTGTATGGGGGTTTAATGTGATGACTGCCCGTGATGTAAAGATCACCTTAGATCCAGAGACTACTACCTATGTTCAGGTTGTGGACAAGGCCCTTACAGCTGAGGGGGCCGAGGACTAGATTTGGAGAGAGAGCATTGTTAGGCACGACGCCAGGAGGATGGTGCCTCCTTTTATTAGATCCAGTCAGGGTAGTGGCTCCAGTGAGTAGAAGAGGAAGGCCTCAGATTCTTTTGTTCCTCCTAGTTTGGATAGGAGGGCACGAGATGCTTATAGTGGCCGTCAGGGCAGAAGTGACAACTGGAGGAGTTTTCCAGTGTGTCTTCGGTGCAGACGACGATACCAGGGTGAGTGTAGGATTGAGGCCTGCTTTGTCTGTGGGAGTGCCAATCATCTGACTGCCCATAAGCCAGAAAAGAGGAGCCGAAGTAGGGCGACAGTCTTGCTCCAGCCAGAGTGTTTACTTTGACTCAGAATGAGGCGGAGGCTAGCCCCTCGGTTATGACAGGTCAAATTTCTAGTGTTGGGTTTTCTTATACTGCATTGATTGATTCAGGAGCTACCCATTCATTTGTGTCTGCTAGAGTGATAGATCAGCTATGTAGACCTAGTGATTTGTATGCTAGGGGTTTCCAGACTTTGTTGCCAAATGGGGAATTGGTAGTCTCTAGGAGATGGATTAGAGCTTTGCCAGTAGAGATAGACAGTAGGGAGTTCTCTGTCGATCTTGTTGAGCTTGCAATGGATGACTTTGATATGATCCTAGGGATGGATTGGTTATCAAAGTATGGGGCGACGATTGACTGCAAGCGTAGGATGGGGACTATTGAACCAGAAGGGGAGGTATCCTTTGTATTTGTGGGAACAGTCAATGGACCGCGGGTGCCTTTGATTTCAGCACTGAAGGCTAGAGACCTGATGCAGGAAGGTTGCATAGGTTTCTTAGCGAACGTTGTGGATACCTCTAGGGTTGTGATGGTTGGACCGGGTGAGACCAGATTGGTATGTGAGTTTCCAAATTTATTTCCAGCAGACCTGCTAGGGTTGTCGCCGCAGCGAGAGATTGAGTTTGTTATTGAGTTGGTGCCAAGAGCGGAGCCAGTATCTAGGACACCTTACAGAATGGCTCTGGCAGAGTTGAAGGAGTTACTGGATTTGGGGTTCATCCGACCGAGTTTCTCGCCATGGGGTGCTCCAGTGTTTTTCATCAAGAAGAAGGATGGATCTCTTAGGATGTGTATTGACTATAGAGAGCTGAATAAGTTGACCATTAAGAACAAGTATCCACTTCCTAGGATCGACGATTTATTTGACCAGCTACAGGGAAGAACAGTGTTTTCCAAGATTGATCTCCGATCAGGCTACCATCAGTTAAGGATTAAAGAGGAGGACATACGAAAGACCGCTTTCTGCACGAGGTATGGACACTACAAATTCCTGGTTATGTCCTTTGGATTAACCAATGCCCCAGCAGCTTTTATGGATATGATGAACAGGGTTTTCAAGGACTACTTGGACAAGTTTGTGATTATGTTCATCGATGACATTCTGGTGTATTCTCAGTCGGAGCAGAGCATGAGCAGCATCTACGTTTGGTATTGCAGTGGTTGAGAGAGCATAAGCTATATGATAAGTTCATCAAGTGCGAGTTTTGGCTACCGCAAGTCACGTTTCTGGGCCATATTGTCAGTAAGGAGGGGATTTTGGTTGACCCAAGTAAGATTGAGGCAGTGAGAGATTGGCCTAGACCGAGCAACGTTCTGGAAGTTAGAAGTTTTTTGGGATTGGCAGGGTATTATCGGCGGTTTGTTGAGGGGTTCTCTAGGATAGCTACACCGTTGACAGAATTGACAAAGAAGAAGATAAAATATGTTTGGACAGACAGATGTGAGAACGGCTTCAAAGAGTTGAAGCGGCGATTGATCACCGCACCAGTGTTGAGTTTGCCGACAGATAATGAGAAGTTTGCGGTTTACTGTGATACTTCCAGACAAGGTTTAGGGTGTCTGCTGATGCAAGATGGAAAGGTGATAGCCTATGCATCAAGTCAGTTAAAGGAGTATGAGCAGAGATATCCTACGCATGACTTGGAGTTGCCAGCAGTGGTATTCGCACTCAAGATTTGGAGACATTATTTATAGGGTGTGAAGTGCGAGTTATACACCGACCATAAGAGTTTGAAGTACTTCTTTACTCAGAAGGATCTGAACATGCGCTAGAGACGGTGGCTAGAGTTGGTTAAGGATTATGATTGTGATATCCTATACCATCCTGGGAAGGCTAGTGTAGTGGCTGATGCATTCAGTCGAAAAGGTCCAGGACAGTTGTCAGTTCGAGACAGGTATCCGATAAGGTAGCTAAGGAGATGACTAGAGCGGATATAGAATTGGTGGTTGGGTAGTTAGCCAACATCACTTTTCAGTCCATACTCCTTGAGAGGATCAAAGAGGCGTAGGGGAAGGATTCTAAGTTGACAGGTCACAAGGAGAACGTCTTGGTTGGAGCGGCAAAGGACTTCTCTATCTCAAATATGGGGTTACTGAAGTACAAGGGTCAGATCTGTGTTCCGATGGATTATGATATCTAGTGAGAGATCTTGGATGAATCGCATACCACTCCCTATTCCTTACATCCAGGTACGACGAAGATGTATCAAGATCTGAGAGCTTTGTATTGGTGGTCGGGCATGAAGAGGGATGTGGTGGATTATGTGGCCAAGTGCTTAACTTGTCAATGGGTCAAGGCTAAACATCAGAGGCCAGTAGGGTTGCTGCAGCCTCTAGGGATTCCAGAGTGGAAGTGGGAAGATATTACCATGGACTTCATGGTTGGCTTACCGAAGACCATGGGACATCATGACTCGGTGTGGGTGATTATGGATAGGTATACCAAGTCCACCCACTTTTTACCTGTCAAGACGACTTATATTGTGGAGCAATATGCTGAGTTATATGTGAAGGAAATTGTTCGACTTCATGGGGCTCTGAGGTCGATAGTATCCGACAAGGACCCCACCTTCACCTCCAAGTTTTGGGAAAGTCTGCAAAAGGCTATGGGCACGCAGTTACGGTTTAGTACCGCTTATCATCCTCAAACAGACGGACAGTCTGAGAGGACGATTCAAATATTGGAAGATATGCTACGAGCATGTGTGCTAGATTTTGGGAGATCTTGGAGTAAGTATCTTCATTTGATTGAGTTCTCGTACAATAACATTTATCAGGCGACTATCGGAGTGGCTCCGTATGAAATGCTTTATGGGAGGAAGTACAGGTCACCTATCCATTGGGATGAGACGGGTGAGAGGAGTTATTTAAGTCCTGAAATGGTTCAGAGGACCAATGAGGCGATTGAGAAGATTAGAGCTCAAATGCTCGCCTCCCAGAGTTGCCAGAAGAGTTACTCGGACTTGAGACACAGGAGCGTAGAGTTTCAGATCGGTGACCATGTCTTTCTTAGGGTTTCACCTTTGAGGGGAGTGAAACAGTTTGGTGTTCGAGGCAAGATGAGCCCTAGATTTGTTGGTCCCTTCGAGATTCTGGAATGAGTTGGAGAGGTAGCTTACAAACTGGCGATGTCTCCATCCTTATCAGGGGTTCATAATGTTTTTCATGTATCCATGCTCCGGAAGTATGTATAAAGATTCGACGCATGTCCTGAGTTATGAGAATTTGGAGCTAGACCAGGATTTGTCTTATGAGGAGAAGCCGGTTCAGATTCTTGACTGGAAGGATAAAGTTTTGCGGAGCAAGACCATCGCCTTGGTGAAAGTGCTGTGGAGGAACAACAAATTTGAGGAGGCGACATGGGAACTTGAATCAGATATGCGGGAGCGGTATCCCGAGTTGTTCAGGTAATTTCGAGGATGAAATTTCTGTAAGGAGGGGATAATTGTAGCGACCCAAATTTGCTAATAAGGCTTGGGGCATTGATTAGCATGCCCGGAGGGCAATAATTGATATATATTGTCTTAATATGTGAATTTGATGAATATGAGATTAGAAATGCATGTTTAGGTGAATTAAATATGCATGTGGGCCCCATTTGGTTGCTAGGGGCATATTTGTAATTTTAGCCCGTTGAGGGCATAAATGTTATATTTATGTGTATTGTGATTGATACCACGTGTGAGTGGTGATATAGTTGTGGTGCACGGTCCGAGACGGTCCTAGAGAGCTATTTAGCTAAAAATTCACAATGGGGTTAAATACTCGGCTCGGGAGGAGCTTAAGGGTATTTTGGGAATATTATAAAGTGTTTGGGAATTATTGAGTAGCGGTTAGTAATTCAGTAATGGTTTAGGTGTGTCGGGATTAAACGGGAATTTTTAGGTATACTCGAGGACTTAGCGGGATGTGTTAAAAGACTAAATTGCCCTTGGTGGCATATGAGGACTTAGGTTAACTTAAGGGGCAAATGGGTCATTTTGGCAGCTAGTTATACTTAGTTAAGGGGCTGGGAGATACTAGAACATTTTGGCAAAAGCAGAGGAAGGAAAAAGGAAACAGAATTTCTCTGCTCTCTCTCTCTCTCACATTCGGTTCCCTCTTTCCCTCTCCTTAGTGGTTGAGAGCTTGAAGAATCTTGAGGATTTTAGACTAAGGAATTGGAGGATTTTGCTTGCTGTGGCTAGGGGAATTAGCTCAAGGGTGTGTTTAACACAGAGGTAAGGAATTCATCCCTGATTTTCTTCAAGTTTCCAAGCATGTTCTTGAGAGTTTGAGAATGAAAGTTGAAAGCTGGATTTGTGGCTTGTTATTTATGAGAATTCAGCTTGGGAATCAAAGGGGTTTAGCTTGGAGTTAGAACTGGAGGAAGCTCAAGGTTGAATTCTTGTTTAAGGTAAGAATTCCATGCATTTCTGAGGTTTATATTCTGAAATGGTTTAAGTTGTCTAGTTTGTGGTTTAAGTTTGATAAAGTTTTAAACCACAAGGTGATTTATGGGTTTGATAGGGTATATGAGCTTGTTGTTGTTTTTTCTGAGTTGCCATACTTGTCTATTTGGGGTTCTGAGTTGATTTGGGACTTGGGAGTACCTTGGGGTAGATTTTGAAGAGTTTTGGCTTGGGAAAAAGTTGGGGAAAAACCCAGTTTTCTGGGTTCGGGTATGAGTGTCGTGGCCCTTTTCTTCTGCGCCGCGGCGCTAGGCCAATTTCTGGGCAGGGGAAAATTGTGTTTTTAGGGTTTTGGCTCAGGGGGCTCGGGGGACGCTTCCGCTACCTTGTGTTGGGAAATGGGAGGTCCCGAGAGCACAGGATTGGTTCCGGGAGAAGATTATGAATTGGTTAGTAATGATAGTGTTATGTCTGTGTTGTGACTAGGTTTTCAGCGAGGATCGGGTTAGGGGACCGTGCTCGAGATTTCGGTGCTCAAGAAGCTCGAGACACAGGTAAGAAAACCAATGTATCCATAGAGCAAGGCGAGGCCCCATAGTTGTGTTGCAAGGCACGACCCTATATGGTTATGTGCAGGGCATAGCCCATTGATTATGCTAATATGTGTTTAAGTGTTTGATTAATTATGCTATGTATGCATGTATGTGAACGAACGGCAAGGGCCGGGAACGGCAAGGGGGCCAGGAGCAATGTTTAGCACGCGGAGTGCGAGTTGCCAGGGTAGGACCCTAAAGGATACCTAGGATATCCTTACGGTGTAGACCACGAACCCAGGGCCTGGTAAAGCGCCTGGGACGGCACGGTCGTATGTGTTTAGCCTGTTGGCAGATTTGTTTTGCACTGAGTGATTGATATAGTCATGTTATCTATTTGTGTGGAGTTTTCTTGCTAGGTTTCGGCTCATAGGGTCTCTGTGGTGCAGGTAAGGGCAAGGGGAAGGCCGACCAACCATGAGTATGGAGAGCGTGAGGCGACGCATACATGTCTGGTCTGCCTGGCTGTCATGGCCAGGGGTATTTTTGGGAGATGCTTTGTACTGAATCCTATTTTGTCGTGTAGTCGACTTTAAACATATTTTGAGTTGTAAATAGTATTTTGGGGATCCCTAATGTAAAGCACTTATAATTTTTCAAGGAATGATTACATTTTCAAATTACATGATTTTAATACAATTAATTTACACTTTTGAGTTAAATGCTTGATTAGCAAGTTAAATGCACATTTTAAACTCACTCTAAGGTAGTAGGGCATTACATGAATCTTTCGCGAGGCTCAACGAACAAATGGAGCTCCTCGGCCACCACCTTTGTTAAGCCTCTTTCAATCTCTTGGATGACATGAAGACGTGGGCAAAGCTATTTTATTTTAGAGCTTTCTTTTTTCTTTATTTCCTTCTCACCTCTGTTTGACTCTTCTCTCTCTTTTCTGAAGGTTCAGAAGGTGTATAGGTTTTGGGATTATCATCAGTGAAGGAGAAAACTTGTACCTAAGATCATTGAAAGAGCTTGTTGAGTTTGTTAGCGAGCGAGTTCCACCTGAAGGAATTCTAGAATTTGTGAAGCATCGATTTAATGGAGGGAATCAATCTTTCTTTCTTTATCATCTCCAACCACCAACACCATCTCTCCCGGTTGTCATCTTGCACCACAACCAACCACAGAGGAAAAAGTTGCTCTAAAGGAAGAAATGAATAAGAAGGAGAGTATAAAACTCAAGATAAAATGTATGTATATTTTTATATTCTACTTATTTATCTCTTATTTATTCATTTTAATTTCTAGAATTTTATTTAAGGTGCTGAAACTCATGAGGGCCATTGCAAGCAGCTAGGTTCTTCAAGGCAGTGTTGAGTTCGGTCTGACACACATGATGCTACTGTGGAGGACAAGGAAGAGATAAAAGCCTACAAATTGCATGAGTTGGGTCACAAAGGTGGCTTTGGTTTCATTATTTTGTTGTATTATTTATTTCATGCCTTGTTATTTTAGTTTTGTCTTTGGGTTTTCTTGTGATTTCCTTCATATTTATAAAAAAACATCTATATTAGTTCAATATTCTTTATTTAGAGTAGTGTCTAGATAGTATCAATTAAAGGTTCAATTACTGCATTTTAAGTGGAACAAGTGGAATTATTCATTGATCTTTTAATTCATCAAAATGTCAATTATTGCTGGTTATACGCGTATACTAACCAGCCTATACAACAAATATTACTGATTATCTTAATTAAATAAGCCATTGAGTCATCTTATCGTAGTGTCATTGATATAACTCTATAGGTTTCTTTTTTAGTCGTATATCGGATTTGTAACAAAGGCATTTATTCTTGTTAAGTGGTGTCAAAAGCATAATGTTTTTAGGTAGTTAGATCCTCAGTAGGTGGGCTTGTTTTATTCAGTGTAATGGTTATTAGTTCTGTTTTGGTGGCTTTCTAATGCAATGTTGAATTTCAATAGAAAAAGAGCCATGTGGCTGGTTGAACAACACAACTATTTTTTTAATAAATCAGATTAGCTACTACTTTAGTTGGATTGAGAGCTATATATATACATATAGTTATTGATTTTCCTTTACATTAAATCATTGCCATATTGTGATTATGGGAATGATGCATGCAAAATTAAAAGCTTCTCCAAGTATTAGCAGCTTTCTGAAGTGTACTTGATATATATATATATATATATTGATTTTCAAATGTGACTGAATCAATATAGTTGTATACTTCATTGAGAAAATACTTGACTAGTAAGAATCTAAGATGATTTGGCATTTATCTTCATTGATAGCAAGGCTTCTCAATTGACAACAAGACTTCCAAACTCTTTTATTAGTTAATTAGCTTGTTTTAGTCGATTGAGTGCTTCCTATACATATCTATATTTATATACTGTTCCTTTTCTTTTTCTCTTTATCATTGTCGCACATTAAAGAATAATATCATATAATAATTTCTCTATTACCCATTTTTAATATGTGCATCTAAAATGGTATTATTATTATTGTACTTTTTGTATTGGCCTGTGACATTAAAAAATTTCATGTAGATATTATAATTTTTAAAGTTGGAGAAACAATAAAAAGTTGGCAAGCTCGAACTTGGAGCTAGTATTCAGGTACTTTTATTTTTCATACTCAGCCCTTTTGTTTTTTCTTTTTCAACTATTGCTAGTAATTTTGAAGCTCAAAATTCACAGCATTTTATTTTGATAATTACACATATATGTTTTACTCTATATATACTATATCTTAAATTATGTCTAACTACATCTATCCTTAACTTAATTTATGAATTGTTCTCTATTGTTGTCTGAATGCATGTTTAGTAATGTTGTTTTAATCTATGATTCAAAAGTTAAAATTGTTTTTATATTTTTCTCCAATTGATTGGATTTCATATTTCATAAAAAAATTGCACTGCTATATATACACACACAAATACATAGTTGATAACTAAGAATTAAGAAAAAAATTGTTACTAATAAATCAAATTCACATTTAAAACTTCAATATTTTTAATGAACATATTGGTTGCCTTTGTGATTTATATATTGGTGTGCTTTTCTGGTGTTGATAAATGCAGTTTAGGTTCACACTATTAAAAACACAACTTGAATCCTATTTCTTTTTATTTATTTATATTTTACAAGTGCTTGAATCTTGTATTCATTATTAGCAAGAATTAATACAGGTGTTGTTGATAATAGTGCTGGAAGCATGGACCAAGTGAATGAGGATTCACCATATGGTATGAACGTAGTTTCAATTGAAGACAGACCATCAAGTGGTGATGAAGATTCAGACTCTGTAGCTCCACCTGTGCCATCGGTCTCTGCATCTCGCAATGAACACAGGTGGGGTGATACCAACTCGTATGCTGCGAAGAAGGTATATTTCTGGCTGTATGTACTTATATTGTCCAAAAAATAATGGCGGTTCTTTGATGCATATGCAATTTATTTTCATCTATGAGAGGTAGTACTTATGAAATGATGACGTTCATTATGTGTTTTGCTCACTACTCAAGTACTGTGGGCTTTTGGGGTAATTTTGATGTCTTATATATTTGACAACATCAACATGGAACAAATTATAACTTTAACTGTTTATTTTGACAATTTTATTTTAGAATTTAGTACATGATATCAACTTGTTGATGCCTATGCATTTGGCTTCACTGTTTAGTGAATCTCAGAGTCTTTCTGCTATAGACTTCTTTCCCTCCAATTGTATGTTTATTAATAACATGTAACCGCTCTTAGCCACGTGTTTAGTAGGTTGGTGTTTTACAGATATTACTTTTATTGTTCTTATATATAATGAAACTACATTATTTGATCTTGACTTGATCTGTATGAATGTTGTCTCACTTTTAGCAAATTTACTCTAGTATTTTGTTGTTAGATCTTCTGCTTTCCCCTCACCCCATCCCAAACTACAATTTTACATTTATTGTTTAATGTGTTGCTGGTCTTTCCCTTGTATAGTAGATTGGTGGTTTGTAGATTATGATTTTTTACTGTTGTATAGAATGACTTCATACTCTAACTCTTGATTTTTATTTATATGAAGATTGTTACCTTTTTGGCTTTTCATTTGCCATTGTCTCTTAAATGCAATTGCACTTTCAATTTCATATTCTATTTTTTTTTAAGAAATAGCTGACATGAGAGATCTAAATTTTGTTGCAGACTTGTTGCAATTCAGTCTTAATTTTATAAATTGGTTTCAAAAATTAACTGATGATTCCTGGAGCTTAGTTTGTGAACATAGTATGTAGTTTTTATTAATTTTTGTTACCTACTTCTTAAGTTTATTGTTTCAGAAGCTTCAATCTTGGTTTCAACACCCAAATGGGAAATGGGAGCTTGCGAAAATATTGTCAATCTCAGGGACCAAATCTATCATTGCATTGCCTGATGAGAAAGTAAGAGTGCTATGGAAACTTTGAGTTGAGATTTGATTGTCTTTTTTCCATTAGATGTTTGATTTATTTTAATGTTCACTTTGTAGGTTTTAAAGGTACAAACTGAAAGTTTGGTCCCAGCAAATCCTGATATCCTTGATGGTGTAGATGATCTCATACAGCTAAGTTATCTAAATGAACCATCAGTGTTGTACAATCTCCAGTACAGATACAATCAAAATATGATTTACGTATGTTCTCAAATTTGTTGTAACTTTTCTTTTGTTATTTTCTTGGAAATCTGTCTCCTATATTGTCTTTACATTTTGATTGTATTCCTTGTAGACAAAAGCAGGACCAGTGTTGGTTGCTATCAATCCATTTAAGAAAGTTCCTTTGTATGGAAATGAATATATAGACGCATATAAGCGTAAAACAAATGAAAACCCACATGTGTATGCCATTACAGACACAACAATCTGGGAAATGATATGAGGTTCTTTACTCGTTCAATATTTATAAGATTATTCTTTTCAGCACATAAATCCCACCTTGAGAATTGTCATTAGCTATTAAAAGTTCTAATGTGACTTACTTTTTTCCAAATGAAGTAAATCAGTCTATCATCATAAGGTTAGTGAACAATTCCCTTCCATTCTATTATAAACTTATAATGTTGCAGTTTCCAGTTTGTTGATTGTTTATTTACATATTTTGATTGTAATTTTGTTGTCTTACATGCTTTATATGTTTTACACATCTAGTACAGAATATACTTAGGTCCTTTGATATTTAAGTGAGAGATTTATAAGAATTAATGGGTTCTGTCATGCTTGAATGATTTGGATTTTTCAAAACTTAAAAAAAAATCATTATTACTTTTTGTATATAAGAATATGTTGCAATCTTGGTAACTCTATATAATGAGTTTAAATAATAAATCTCATCTTATTGTTTTGGATGACATTATTATTTATATAATTGTATTCGAACACTAAGAGGTCATATCTGATCTCTTCACTTTGTGTTTCTTTTTTTAAACAAAATAAAGTTTAAAGAATAGATCGAGTGTGCCAATTATTTGCAACCAAAAGTATGAATATGAGACTTAGCCACACTAAATTGTATTTTGTATGGTCTTGAAACTTTCGAAGCAATTGACCTTAAAGTGACATTAGGCAACTAGTGAACTTAGAAGTTGTATGGCGTATTTGTCTACCTAGGGAAGAAATCTTAAATTATTGAGAGAAAGAGTTGGTTTAAAATTTGTTATTTTAAGATGCTTTACTGTTTCAGATGTACTTTCTGATGTTGAAGATGTACTGTACTTCTACATTGAACCAGAGGACACATGTACTGTACTTCTACATTGATCTAGAGTACTCTTGGTATTGGAGTCTCATAACTTAAATCATACCAATGTATAATTTGACTCTGATTCTAGTAGTGTCATCATGCTAATGCATGATTTGATTTTGATTATAGCTTTATAGAACTAGTAGTAGCCATTTTCATGGCTCATATTCTGAGGGACATTTTTTAAGAGCTTTGCTTTCCTTTTAATCATTACAGAGATAGAAAAACTAGGAAAGTTTAAAGATTGATGAGATGTGCAAAGTATTTCTAAAACAGGGAAAATAAAACTTGTATTACTAGGCAATAGAGACATCATTACTTAGTATGCGTGGTTCATATATATATACACATAGAATTACATGGGTATGTATAGATTAGAATGCTTTACAGGTTATGGAGCTGAATTAGTACATACTTATGGGAGGAAACTCTGGTGTTTCCATAGCTAGAACTGTATATTAATCTATTACAACAGATATATTTTAATTACCCAACGTTCTCATGTTTAAGCTTAACTAAACTAGAAAACATAGGTATGTGAAAACTCTTGCTTATTAAATGAGTAGGACTTTCAAGTAGTTAATAAATCATATATATTTACACAGTCACAACAGTAACTTAAAATTACCGGGAATGGGTTTTTTTCTTTCTTATATAAATGATTTCTAAACATGAGCTAGCTAGCTTTGGCAGAGAAGCCAGTTATGATCAGATCAGACCACCAAAGAGATAATCAAATAAGGAGATGGAATAATTGTAGAAATTACATTACATGTGCATATATAACATAGATGATGGAACTTTGAATAGTGTCAAATATCATTTTCTTATTAAATGTTGTTACCTTTTTGTTGTTTGCATATCAAGGACCATTTGGTAATAGTAGTGTGCCTTTAATTAATTTACCCTATTGTTGCAATCAATATATGGTTTTAATTTTCTTTGTACATTCTTTTTCTTGCAAATCTATATATTATATACAATACATGAATGAAATTCAATAAGTAGTGTGCCTTAAGCCAGGGATTGTCAACATTTTGGTAGGCGTACCCGAGCTTTCTCGTGTCAAGGCAGTCTCAGATCTTGACCCCAACTAGCTGGGCATTCTCATCGTATAACAAAAACCTGGCGTTGAGCCACACTGGGTCAGTGAAATCTCTTCCTTTTCCTCCAAGGGTTTTCCACACACTCCACAATCGATCAATGTTCGAGTGGTGGGCAAAGAATATTGATTGATAACTGTTCTTCTCTACCAGTCGTGGGAACACCGGCATCTGCAGGGCTCTAGTCAAGGTATCTGTTCCATGTTTAATTGATAAATGTACTAAAGGTTTTGCTCTTTATTTTTAATTGATTTTAGGTTCCATGTTAATTTGTTTGGGTTGACTTTGCTCTGTTTTCCCCTATAATTTAGGGGCTGTCGAAATTTTCAAAGTTTCTATGTTCTCTAAGCTTAGTTTTGATCCAATTCATACCAGCCATCTAGGGGACTCAGGAACAAAATGTAGACCAACTAGTAAGACAATGCATGGAACAAGTCCTTAAAATAAAATTAAAAATTAAAAAAAAATCAGAAGTCAGGCCCTTAAATTCTTGTATGATTCTTTGAAAAACTCAGTTCAATCACATAACATACACATATATAGTGATATAGGAAAAGAAATAAAATATGTCATTGTAATCACTATTTACCAGTTAGTTAGAGCTAATGATCTCCAACTTATAGTTGTCCCTATGATAAAGGCAAGTGATCCTCCAAGAACAATCATGAGCTGAAGAACAAACAAGCAAACATATATAAGAATTTAACTTTATATGATAATCTCATCTAGTATTCAGAATTAAGATGAAATTAATCATCTATTGTACCTGATTTAGTGTTGTAAGACCTCCACGGAGATGATCTCTGCTATATATATTGGGACCTATTCATGTTTTCATTCATTAGTAATCTTATTAGTATAAATAATATGAATATATTATCATTAGAAATATAAACAATTAAGTGGTAGTAAAAAAAGTTACCACATAAGAGAAAATTCCAATGCCATATCCTGTGAATAGTCTTCCCATGTCAAGGGACATAGCTCCCTGTATCATAATTTTTTTCAACATAGAAACTGACCTAATTTAAAACAATATTCAACAATTTAATACTTGAAGATAGACTAAAAATTTATCCAGTAGATCAATAGACCTACAAGTGTCTCTGCTGTGTGGTGGGGTGCTACTGCTGCAGGGGTATATATATACATATATATTTATATATAAGAATAAAAGAATATCATTAAATATGATAGTTTATATATAGCAATATAGTATCTACTAGTAAAAATAATGATGAAAAGAAATAGACAAACAAACACATAAAGGATCTCCATTACTATATTCTCATTATATAGTATAGATCAAAATATATATATATACTACTAGTGATAGTGAAAATGAAAATGATGCAAAAACCAGCTGATATTCTCATTGCCTGCATTGCATTCCCCTTCATAAGAATTTAATTACATAATCTATCTCATTAATTTGTTGTTATCATAGTTGCAAACACAAAGACACTTGTAATGTACCAATATACAAGGAATATGGAATCATATTGTGATCATCTTTTATTAAAATTTTTATCTCTATATATAGTTTCACACAGATCATTGGTTAAGTACTCAAGAGATTAATAAAACTAATGTACGTATAAAATTGATGGAGAATATAATTTGATTGGCATCCGGAATTATTATCGAGAACATAAGTATTAGAGTTATATTTTTTTAAGACACATGATAGAAAATAAGTATATTCTCATACAAAATCAACTCTAGTTAAAATTAAAACAAACACTATACTACTAACATGATATTTATTTTTACTTAACTAATTAAATGAATTTTTGAATTAGTAAAAACATATGTATTTTTCAGAATATTATATGTGGTGTGGAAGAGATAAAATAATAATATTATGTGATTGCTTTAACTTAGCAACACGAAGATTATTATTTATATTTCATGGCATTTTCTTCATAGTAATAATAAGATAGAAGAACTTTCCAATTACACCGACAAACTACACTATTAATAAAAGAAAAAAGTGATCTTTTGATCTGCAGGCTCATGAAACATGTTGGTGAGCCAACTAGAATGTTTGACCTATTTTGCCACCATCAATCTTGACCATATATACCCAAAATTTAATATATAAAGAATTTTTTTACTTATTGTATCATTTAATTTTAATTTTGTATTAATCTTTGAGGTACTGATTATATTTTTTAGGTTGTGGATCGAATTGGCAAGGAGGATTGCAAAGTTAATTAACTTGATTATTAATTGCAAGAGGTACGGAAAAATGTTCTCTTAACTCTTTTATTAATATCATACAAATGTTAGAGGAGTTTGAATATCTTAAATATTCATTCGTAGAGAGGTAGGTTCATAGATTAAAATTGTGTGCTGCGGTGATAACGGAAGGTTGAAAACTTGTGTGTCTTAGAGAAGTAGGTTCTGGAAAATTTGCTTGTATGTTGCGGTGATATAAGGAAGAAAACTTATTGTGTGTTGTTTGAATTTTTTTTACTTGGTATTGATAGATGGTTAGGTAACCTTTAGATGGTTAGGTAATCTTTATATTAATTGATCAACAAATGTAAAATTAATCATACTTGGCAAACTATGAAAATTATAACATTGAACATTTACTAATTCAAATCTAATATAATATTCAATTCAAACCATAACTATCACCACTAAATTAAATTATTAGGTGAAGTTTTACAACTAACATAAGTCACATCAAACTACTAATCCTCCACATATTTTACTTAAAAAGTGAACAAAAAAACATAATCAAAACATATAAAAGTTTGAAGATAGCTCCCATATATTCCACGATTCATTATGCACTTCTTTCTATTATGGCTTTGGCTTGCCCAACTACATAATCTGCAATCCCAGTTTGTAAAGATGAGTTAAATAAAAAAAAAAGAGTACAAGTAATATCAATTAATGGTAAGAAAAATTTGTGAACTAAACAAAGAAAATCCTAATAATTCTGTACAGTTTGAGATCTATTTACTTGGTTAAGTTTGTTCATTAAGTTGTTTTTGTTTTTCCAATTTTACCCATGTATTCCAACAGCTTATATATGCTGAATTGTAATTTTCATTCTGAACTAGAATACAATTTCTTCAATAAATAAAAAGGGCTTTACTTTTAGTATAGTATCATAAGAAACTAACTATTGAAGAAAATGACTCGTACTCGAACAAGACCTTCTGCTCAATCTTTGCCAAGTTCAGTTAGAAATGTCCTCCGCAAAGCTCAGCCATGAAAGGAAAAATTTTAGCTTAATTTCATAATTTAAAACAAGTGATTTCGTACATTTCTCCATTGTTCTAATCTGTAATTTTAGTTCTACACCAGGTAGATGAAGTGCTTATATTGGTTTTTCCATGGACAATTACACATAGAAAATTTTCCATCTATTGTATACTCTAGGGACATATAACCACTGCACCACACAATTATGATATAAGACATAATATGTATTTACATATGATGATAGAGGTTGAGTTGGAATGTAACAGAAACTTACTATGTTCCAACAATTCTCTTTGTTGTGGTTTCCTTTTCATCACCTACAAAAGTCCTTGCTAATCCAAAGTCTGAAATCTTTGGAGTCATATTGTTATCTAGTAAAATGTTGCCAGCTTTGAGATCCCTATGGACAATTTGAAGTTTTGAATCTTGATGGAGGTACAGAAGTCCTTTAGCAATTTCCATCACAATGTCAAATCTTTTTTTCCAAGATAGCAAACTGCTTCTTTCATGCTCTACATATGATTTTCAATCCCATATATGTCAATCTCAAAGTTAAAATATAATAAATGAAATAAGAAATGAATGTGACTAAAGAAAAATATGTAAGGTCTAGTATGTCTAACCAAAAATAAAATAATCTAAGCTTTTATTGGACAAGTACTCATAAATTAACATCCTTTCATGTCCTTGAATGCAGCAACCCAAAAGGGCAACCAAATTCTTGTGTTAGAAGTTTTGCAATTAACTCTACTTCATTCTTAAACTCGTCTGCACCTTGTTGTGATTCTTTCGATAGTCTCTTCACTGCTACTTCTTGTCATGTTGATAGATTTCCCTGCATATGGTAAAAACAACATGCTATTGATTTTGATTTGATTCAATCAATTTCAGATAAAATTAAAAAAAAAAAGGTTCTTTAAATGTCAAAATGATATGAAAAATTAGCTTAAAATTATTACCTTGTAAACAAGACCAAAGCCTCCTACTCTTAATATGTGTGCAGGGGAGAAATTGTTTGTAGCAACAATAATTTCAGCCAAATCAAACAAAGGCAGCTTTATATCACCATCTATACCTTGAGCTATTTTCATGATCAAATTTAATACTTAATATTTTTCATCATCACTTACAATGTTCTTAGAAAAAATGACTTAGTCAACATAAAACTCTTGCAGCTGTAGACTATGCCTTACCTCTCACTTTCAATTTTCTTAGTCTCCAAATTATGCACCAAAGTGCATTCAAGAAATCCTTCTGATATACTCATACTTATTTTTATTTTTTTTTATAAGAAAGGAGAATAAATTAAACCAGACAACAAAGTTTGTTAACTCCCAAAACAACGGGGACCCAGAAAATTTAGCATCTCTAGCCCACCCTGCTAACGCGTGGGCGGCTTGGTTATTACATCTAGGGATCCACTTAACAACACTACATAACTCATTCAAACCATTAAACAACAAGGAGCACAGACCAACAAGGTGCTAAGAAGGCCATCCTATTGACATTTAATTATGTGTATATACATCTAGGTATATATTATGTGTTTTATCATGTAGTCAGCATATCAAAAATATCAAATTAAGTGCATATATAATTGACATTTAATCACTCAAGAAACACTGGAAAATTAACTTTTTCAAACCCAAAATTTATCAACTTAATTGAAAACAGAAAATATTTTACATTTAATCACACAACAAAACTTACTTCAATAATATCATAATCAAAACATCATGAATAGTTCTAGAATCAAATAAATTGTGTTTGCTTGAATTGGTTTGATTATATTGATAGATATCTCGCCTGGGATGTGAATAAGGGTAGTTTTCATGTCCCCAACCTTAGGGTTTGAATAATAAAATATTATACATATGAGTTGTTATTAGCTTTTTTATATCTATGCTTATGATATGCAAATGGATAAAACTTGGATCCATCTTAACAGGTTAGCAAATAAAATTATATAGTTTAAGTTTATTATTGTCATGATATTATTGATTATTTTAGATGAATGATATGATATTTCATGACCTCATTAGGTTTTCTTTTATGTTTTATTTACCAGATTCAACAAGTGAAGTGCAAAAGAAAATCTGATTTGGAAGGCTTTGGTGTGCTGACATTTGGAAGATCATGAATTCCTACCTTTACTTTTGAATATGCAACTGTTTAAGACTATTTTGTTGACTATTGTGAGAATATTTTGTTTATGTTAATTAGGTAGTGTTGAATATCTTAAGACTTTTGGATTGTTTTTAAGATAATCTTGAATGTATTTTGACACAATTATTTGGTTATATGTGTTATGAACCATATAATTGGTACTAAAAAATATATGTACAATGTTAAGAGGGTCTTAAGTATATTCAATGAAGCGGGTTTGAATTAAAGCAATAAAAATGATTATAATGTACTGGTTTATATAATAATAATTCAAGCTTATCCAAATATTAGAATAGTACAAAAAAATGTGTTATTGTATCTTTAACAATAACACTGGTTTGTAAGCATAAAATGATGTTATGCAAACTATTTTTTATAATGCAGAAAGTGTGGTATTTAAAAGTGTATCATAACACTACTTTATAAGTACAAAAAAGTATTATATAATCTATTTATAAATAGCATAATGAAATACTTATCTAACTATTAAAATAACACAACAAAAGTGTTATCGTAGGCTATACCATAACACATGTCTATAACTATGGAAAAGTATTATGCAAAGTGCTCCGACCTACTATAACACCGCTTTCCTTAACACATCAAAAAGTGTTATGGTATATATTTGATAATAATTTTTCGGTCTTATTGAAAGTATTTTTTCTTGTAGTGGCACCTAGTGGATGCATTGGGGATAGCCAATGTATTCATGTACTGCTGCTCATTTTTTCAAGATGTTTGAGACACATTTTGAAAAAATAAGGAGAAGTACATGACTGCTTACTATCTCCAAGGGATCCACTAGGTCGGAATAGGGTAGGTTGGGAAAGACCATAAGTAATAAAATGTTAATTTTATAACAAAAGACAATAGACATGCACCTAGTGGATGCCTTGGGGATAGCCAATGTATTCATGTACTGCTCCTCATTTTTTTAAGATGTTTGAGAAACATTTTGAAAAAATGTGGAGAACTACATGACTACTTACTATCTCCAAGGGATCCACTAGGTCAGAATAGAGTATGTTTGGAAAGACCATAAGTAATAAAATGTTAATTTTATAACAAAAAGCAATAGACATACATAATTTGAATTAGTTAATTAATGAATATTTTAATGTAGAATGGCCGAACCAAGTAATGACACTGGTGGTGGCTCCAAGAGGGGCAGGGGAGCTTATTACGGTGCCAATATCGAGAAGGAGCTAGCCACCAAAAAAGTTAGTCAACTGAAAGTAGAGTTTGATGCACAAACTGGAAAATCTATTCAAACGTACGGCAAGTGGTTAAACAATTCCATGGTTCATTATATGCATGACATCGTACCCCCAACTACACTAGATTGGGAACAAGTAACGCCAGCTGATATCCAAGTTATTCAGCATACGTTATTTGTAAGCATTTTTTAAATCTTTAATAACTCACTATTAAAGATTTTGTCTATCTTCATAATATTTTAACAAATTCCAAATTTAATTGTGATTTTAGGACAAATTCATTTATCCACAAGACAATCCAGTAATCAACGATGCCATGGTAAGACAAATGTAAAAGCATTTAATTGATTGGTGCCACACCATGAAGAAACACTGGGTAGAGGTTGGATGAGAGGTGGACAACGAGAGAGCGAAGTCAAAACCTTTTGGGTTGATTACTTCTTCTGATTGGGCATTTTTATGCGATTTTTGGGCTTCTGATTCTCAGCAGGTATGCCTTAGTTTTTACATTAATGTTTAATTATAAAATTACAATTTAGATTAATGAGTATTATTTTCTATTTGAAGCGTATATCGAAGAGAAATAAAGAAGCTCGAGCAAAAATGACCATACCAGGAGGACACGATTCCAAATCCATCGTTGCCCATGTTTATGATCACGTAAATTATAATAACCTATATCTTTACATTTACGAAAATATTATAAAGGTAACAATGTTTAAATAATTTGCTTTTTTAGATGGACCCGTCTACTGGCCAGCTTCCAAGCATGATTGACACATTCGAGCACCTCCATAAGAAGAAGGATAAGTAGATTAGCGATGAAGCAACGACAAAACATGTAAGTTGCCTAACCTTAACTAATTTATGATCATTTAACTTTAAAAAGGTTTAGTAAATAATTAATAAATATTAATTATTAATTGGTTGGTGTCAATTAGTAATTATTAATTAAATTTTTAACAATTAAATCTTTATAATCTATGTGCCAATATTTTTATGATTAATGATTGTGGATTAAGAAAAAAAAAAGAACGTAACTAATGTTGTCCCCGTATCAGGGAGCTTGTGGGCTAAGTTAGTTTATTCATGAAAATCCATATCAAAATCACAAACATGCAAATATTGTTGATGTATATGTTTAGAGACGTAAATTCCCCATTAATGGAATTAACTGCTCTTACTGTATATATTAACAATATCTTCATAATTGTGAATTAGATATGGATTTTCATGACCAAATTAACTTTAGCCCACTTGCTCCCTGATACAGGAAAAAAATTAATTACATTCGTTTTCAATCACTGGTCTGCAGTCATTCATGATAGGATGTTGGCAGATAGATAATAAAGTTATATTTTATTTGTAGTTATATTAAAAAACTCTAAGTTAGGTTTTCAAATAATGTTATATTGGAATTCGAGATATGTGCCTTTTATTGTGCAGACTGAGATGACCGAGCGTCGAGCATCGTAGAGTACGACCCCTGTATCATTTGCTGCTTCTTGTGTCAGTGATAATGTCGACGGTCAGTTCCCGCCTAATATGGATATTGTCACGGATGTCCTTGGGCCCCGGTCGCATTATAAGAAAGGGTTTGGGGGGTTGCTTAGGTTGAGGGCAATTGGCGCAAAGAGGGCAGCATCTTCATCAACTTCTACAATGTCTGGGCAATTGCCACCTAAAGTGGACACCATTTTGCAGCAAACTCATGACATTATGCTGGAAAATCATAACCTAAAGAAGTATACGACTAAACTTGAGAGTCGTCAACGACATCAAGATGTACTGCTCAGTGCTTTGTTGAAGCAGGTTGGTGTATTGGCTCCTGGTTTTATTGTCAACTTACCAGAAGAGGATCCGGACGAGGACGATGATGCTCACGGGGGCAGGGATGATGAGGAGGGCAGTACACATTTGTAGAACTTTTTTATTTATTTATTTAAAGTTTAATTGATTAGAGATTTAATTTACTAAACTACTTATATATTTTCATGTTTGGTAGAGACAATAAACATTAATAGTTATAAATTTTTTTATTTATTTATAAAATCTTAATTTTTATTTTATTTCTAATTAAATAATATTACTAAAAAATTAAATAATTATTAATAAATTAAAATCGAAATTTATTAATTAATATTAATATATTAAAAATAAAATTAGTAATATCATCAAAAAAAATTATTTAAAAAATACTTTTACCGATGCAAAATTACGTTGGTAAAAGTCTCAACCTTTACCAGTGCAAAAATATGCCACTACAGATATCCACCTTTGTCGGCACAAAAACGAGCCAGTAAAAGCAACATCTTTTGCCAGTGCAATATTTCACCACTAAAAGAAACACCTTTGTCGGTGCAATTTTGCGCCGCTAAAAGTGTTTTCCACAATCCCGCAACAAAAAATTTCGTCTGTGCATCCTTATTTTTCCCGGCACATTTTTTCGTCGCCAAAAGATACAATTACCGTCGCAGTGCGTTTTGCGTCGGCAAAAGTCTCATTATCGACGGATGTACGTCGTCACTTTTTGCCGACGCAAAAGCGCGTCGGGAAAGACCAGATGGCTTTTGCCGGTGCAAAATTGCGCCGGCAAAAGTCACGTTTTTTGTAGTAAATTATAATTAATCTAACTAGCAATTATAATAAACAATAGTAATAACAAATATAAAAAGTTGAGAAAATTAATCGTTGTTGTATTCTCAACAGAAGGATATCCGAGACTCATGGATAGTTTCCTTAAAACAAATTTGTCGCCTCCCATTGGTGCTAGAGGATTTCAGACGTCTATGTGTGAGGATACAATGGGGAACAAGTAACTTGGTGCACCACCAAATTATTGGCGAAATAAGTATGTCCGAACTCTATTCAACTAAAGCCTAAGAATAACTTTAGATTAAATATGTATTATTCTTCAAAGGAACATATACATATACTAATATTTGGTGTAAGTTATAATCTATGAAACTTAATTCACAAAAATGTGGGACTAACACATTTAGATTTCATTCACTAATAGTTTTAACCTTTGAATATGGTGCTTGCATAATTTTGATATTCGTGATTAGCCAACATTCCTCGCATAATTCTTTCTAGCTTGCATAAATAGCTGTGTATTATGTTTGACTATCATGTTGCTTATACATCTCTTTCTATGACAGTTTCACACAATTATGATACTGTGTTGGTCGCACAACAATGCTAGCTAGCTGTATTTTTGCTCACGTATCATGCTAATATATATTTCTTATAATGTGAAATGTGTTGAGCTAATTATAATTGATTATGAACAACATTAATCGTTTTTGTTGAAAAACAAGTTCCATATAGAATCAAGAAGCCAAATAGCTCAACAGAATACAGTTATTAAATTCGTTTGACAGCTCAGCTTATCTCAACAAAATCTCTGTTGGGTGTACAACCAAAGTCCCACATTGGCTAGAAATGGGAAGGATCTTGGGTATATAAAGTTGGACACCATCTCCATTGGAATGAGGCCTTTTGGGAAGGTGCCCAAAAACAAATCCATGAGGGCTTAGGCCCAAAGCGGACAATATCATTCCAATGGAGAAATATATGGTGTCCGACGGTCCTTACAAGTGGTATCAGAGCCGGATCCCAAAATTAGCCATGTGAATGTATCATCGGATTGCCAAACAAAGGAGGTGAAGTTTGCTGCTAGAGCCATCAGAGGTTCAGATCTGATTCGAAGGGATTCATCTAGCTTACTCAAGGGGATCTTGAGTGTTGGAATCGAGCGATTCAGGTATTCGAAGGGATTTCGAATCTAGCTGGTGAAGGTATTCATCTAGCTTACTCAAGGGGATCTTGAGTGTTGGAATCGAGGGATTCAGGTTTAGATCTGTAATCGTCTGAGGGGAGGCAAGGTGGTCCTTTGTTTGAGGGGAGGATTGTTGGGTGTACAACCAAAGTCCCACATTGACTAGAAATGGGAAGGATCTTGGGTATATAAAGTTGGACACCATCTCCATTGGAATGAGGCCTTTTGGGAAGGTGCCCAAAAACAAATCCGTGAGGGCTTAGGCCCAAAGCGGACAATATCATTCCAATGGAGAAATATATGGTGTCCGACGGTCCTTACAATCTCTAACAGAATTTACAAGCTTTACCTACTCTACAAGTCTATAAATACATGTAATCAGAAAAAGGCAAGGACTTAAGCCAACTCTGAGTGTAGAAAGGGTAGATCGTGTTGTGTCCCTGAAAAGAGAAGAGAGTAGACTTTGAGAGTGTGCTAGGGTTATCTGTCTTTGGAGAAAACGTAGAAATGAGAGAAATTAAAGGAACAAGATATGTTTGTAACAGAATCTTGATACTCTGCTGTAATGATTCACGATATTTTAGTGTAGATCGAGCTCTCAAACTGTGAGGTGGACCTCTATAAATCTTTGTTTGTTTTTCTCTTCCTTTCCTTCTTTCTACTCTTTGATATTGGTTGATATTTGTAAGTATGTGTTTCTGTTGTCGCTAACCAAGTAGTGGAGATCAATTGATCTCGATCTCCGTAGGAATTCTCAAAGTTGTGTTCAATTTCTGCAAAGGGCAAAGGGATTTGTAGGGTTAGATTAACTTGAGATTTATGTCACAATATTGGTGTAATAACAAAGTTTTAGTCAGACAAATATCTCAAAGGGTGAAAGGTCAAGATTGTGTGTGAATTGTGTAGGGATAGATAGGTAAATTCCTACAGTTTTCTATTGGTTAATTTTTTTAATAGAAATCAAACTTCATTAACTGGTAATATCTTTCAACATTACATTCAAGAAATCGGAAGGAGTATTACACTCCTTTATACTACGATCTGGGAAAAAATAGAAAACTCTAGCTAAGTGATGAGCTACTCGATTTGTAAACCGCTTGACAAAAAACAAAGGAACATTGCTCAAAGAAAGACAATAAAAGACTGCAATCAGTAATGACTAAGCCATTAGAACGTCCTAGTAAATTGCTTGGTAAGGTTCTTAGTTGAAATGAAAACTCTTAAGGCTATATTTGGCAGGAAGGATGGAGATAAGGAATGATGGATAGAGTAGGAAGAATGGAGAGAGTGGAAATGAAATGAGTAATCATTTATGTTGTTTGCCAAGTTAGGAAGGATGGGAGATAATATTATATCATTTTGTTTGGTATTTGAAAGAAAATGTGAAGGATGGAGAGTGATATGATTATAAAATTCTTATCTTATTTTTAATATATCATTTGTTATTATTTTTTGTTAATTTGTTATTTAATTATATAAAAAATATATATATACAGCATTTAAATATATCTTATGATAAGAGTTTACAATTCATTGAACAAAATTAATAATTAAAAATATTTACTTCAATTATCAAAAACATTAGCTTACATTTTATAGTTATAACAATTAATTTTTTTATCATTTTAATAAATCATCTTTGTCATTATATTACTAGGAAATTTTATTTTATTTTTGAAAAACTAAGCAATCATATTTATCACAACCAAGTAGACAAAATTAAATTTTTTTCTTTCAATTTTCCAACTATTAGTAATCATCCATTTTTAAAAAATCTATTAGTAAGTTAATTAAACAAGACAACAAAAAGAAGTATAAATAACAAACTCTTTATTACATGTATAAGTGTGTGTAGGCGTGAGAGAATAGTAAGGCCATTACCTTTTAAAAAATAATAGAAAGTTGTGAGATAATACATATATTAAAAATATAAATCTCATTATATAAATATATAAATATTATGTGAGAGTATATATATTTGGGGAATTGGCTCACTTTAAACCTGGGCTCTCAGTATTCTCAACTCGTGAAAAGTTTTTGAAAATTCTGAATAGTTTACAGTACCGAAAACTAAATTCAAACATATTGTTGCACGCGTGACTAATTTTTTTTATGCTCGTGGAAAACAACACGTTTCAACCTAGTTTTTGGTATTGTAAATTATTCGGAATTTTCTGAAAATTTATAAATACTCTAAATAGCTACAATATATACGGTCATACAAAAAATTGTGCCGAAAACTGTTCACAGTTCGACAATGCTGACAGCCCGCCCGTGTAGAAGAATTATCCTTTATATTTGTTGTACCTTCAGCTTTCCATCCTTTCCAATCCGCCCATCCCAGGAATGATTATAAATGGTGAGCCCGGATGGATTTTTGATCCACCTATCTATCATTTCCTTCCTCTCTTCTATTGTGCCAAACAAACTGATTTGTGCTCTCCCTACATGCCTTTCCCTCCCTCCGGAATTCCTTCATGCCAAACATACTGTAACTGTCGAGATACTTACCTTTTTTTTTTCTCTACATTTGTATGTTTTCGCACATAACATGGTTATAATTGCTTTGATCATTTGATTTGTCCTAACAGCTGTGTCGTTTCAGTATAAGAATGTGTTGAGTTAAATCCACTCCACAATGCTAAATTGATTAGTTCGATATTATAATAAAAGACTCAAACATTTTATGCCAATAATGCATGGTTTAACCTTTTTCATTCTGTATTGTATATTTTTGATGTTACACCACAAGGAAAAGCAGTATGCAAATGGCATGCTTTTTCTTTTGCAGATATATTAATTATTTAGAGATGTTTTGGCTAGCTATGGTTGGAAGAAATAAAGATTGAAAATTTAGATACATTAAAGTAAACAGAGCTACCAAGAATCATACATTGCCTGATCAGATTTGTCCATCTGATCATGCATTAGCACTCTTTCTTTCTTTTTTTTCTTTCCTTTTCTAACGCTAACCACTGTTTAAACTACGAACTATTTTTGAGGATGTTCAGCAGCAGCATCTTCATTTCTCATCTCCCAAACCATCAAATGTTTTAACTTTGGAGTTTAACTTAGCTGCTCTTCTTCAGTCTGATGAGGCAATAGCTGCTTCATCATAAAAAGAAAAAATAAAGAGAAAGAACTAAAATTTGGATCGGTCAGAAGAGCTCATTTACATTTGTTCAGTATCTGAATTTTTCCTACTAGTATAAAATCTACATAAAACAACATACAACATTAGGCTGAGTGTGCTTGACAAGGCCAGAAGCCAGTAGTAACTGTCTAACCGCGCCTCACTCATGTCATCAGAGAACCAGCTATTCCTTCCTTTGGTTCTTGTCAGGTCTTCAATAACTGTTATAAGAAAAGCACTCAAGAAGCTCCCTACTCCAAAAACACTATTGTATAGAGCAAATGCCATAGTTCTCATTCTAACAGGAACTTCAGAATAGAAAAATTCTTGCATCCCAACAACGGTAAATATGTCTGAAATGCCTAAAAGTATGTACTGAGGTAGTAACCAGAAGATACTTAGTGGCACTGTCTCAGTATTAGATCCAAGCATTGCTGCTTCTTTTCTACTGATCTTTAGCCTTTGTGTCTCCACACATGCTGCAATTATCATTGCTATGACTGAAAGAAACATCCCAGCTCCCATTCTTTGCATCACATTAATACCCTTTTTGTTTCGAGTAATCAAGCGCGTAAATGGGATCAGAACTTTGTCATATAGAGGCATCAAGAGAATTATAGACAACGTAATGGAACTTTGTAGTGTGGCTGGTGGGATCTGGAAGTTGCTTCCAATGTTTCTCTTCATTGTCATACCTTGCTTGGTAAAGAAGGTTGCAGGGAGTTGGAAGATCACAGCAAACATTAGAAGCATTGTCCATATAGGCAAAAGCCGCAGTACTACTTTCGTGTTTTCGAGCATGTAATCAGTACTGCCTTTCGAATTCTTGTTCAAGCTCTCCATGCCTCCCAAGTTTTGATGACAAAGAGGTTTCTCTTGAAGCCTATATAATAAACAAACATCCAAGCCAAAATGTTATCATCACAAACTGATCATGCATACTATAAACTATAATTTGTATTGGAAATATCTAAGAAGAAAGTTAAACTTACTCTAGCTCAACTATGTCATTGACATTCGGTAGGGCTATTTTGCCACTAATTAACTTTGATACAGTTTCTCTGATGATTTGAATTATGTTAAGAGGTTTAGACCCCATACTCTCAACCTGTTTGTATATGTAAATTCTACTCCCGGATGAGAAAAAAGCTACGGATATAACCATTGCTATGGCAGGGATAGCAAACCCCAGAACCCAACCAAAAGTGTCTTGGATGTAGGACATTATTGTGACCCCCAAAAGACTACCACTACAGACACCAAAATACCACCACTGGAAGAAAGAACTCTTGATGTTATCAGAAGATTTTTGCTCATCTTTGCTGCAGGGCAATTCTTCTTCATCATCCAGCTGATCAGCACCAAAGGCTTGCAAAGATGAGTTGTAGCCACCTTGGCCTAGAGAAATCAAACAAAGAGACCAGAAGAGAAAGGTGGTAGATCTTGTTTTGTTTGCAGCAGACCGGGCCCATACAGAAGCAGATGTTGTCAATGCCACTAGCCCCTAAAGGCAAAATAATAAGCTTTATGAGTTTCAAAAATCCGAAGTGGGTATCAAAATGTAAATTATGGACTTGACATAGGCACACTATCACTAAAAAAATGATTATGCTTAAAAAGAAGTACAAAAATTTACAAAAATAAATAATTTTGAAACCCACTCTGGGACAAAATAAAAAGATAGCAATTATTAAATTGATCGTATATATATATATATATATATATATATATGTTAGTAGAACTTGATGATTCAATCATGATCCGTTTGATTATGAGGAGCATTGTTGTATATTGCTTTTTGTTTTTTTCCTCTCAACGGCCAACACCTTAATCAATGAGACAAAGCTCAAAAAACAGGCCAACAGAAAAACTCAAATGGCCGGGGAGAGAGATAAAGAGAATTATTCATGGCATATTATAAAAGCATAGAATTGAAAAGAAGAGACTGAAGAGAGAGTGATCACTTACCGCAACATAGAGGAATGAAGAAGCCAATATGGTTGTATACCTATGCAAATAAGAGTCAGCAAAGGGTGCAAATAAGAGTGGCAACATGGATGTGAAACCACACCAACTATTGACAGTTTTGGCTGCAGAAGAGTTGCTCATGTTTACAACTTCTGTTAGATATGTCACTAAATTGGATGCCACTCCTTTGAATGCAAATCTCTCCATACCAGCAATAACTGTTCATAAACAAACATATAAAAGATTACACTCCATTTAGCAAACCAAGTATGCTAATTTTCCTTCTAATAAGTTCAATAAGTTATTCCAAAAAAAAACAATTAATTAGTACAGCACAAAAACAAGGTGGACATGGTATAGTTATTAAAATGGTTCCCTCCATTAATCTTGGCAAGCTCTTCGAAGCAAAATGACCTTAAAGAAGCATAGTTACTTACCTATGAGTAGAATGCATGAATAGTTGAGTCCTTTGCTTTGCTTCCCTCCAGCCATGAGAAGAAGAATATGAAAATTGCAGTAAGCAAAGTAGCTGAGAAGGTAACCAGAGTCAAAAAACAAATCTGATTTTACTCTGTCATCTGATGCAAAAGTCTACAAGTGTTTGCCCTCATATGTCCACCAACAAACGACAGTACTATCTTACTATACTATCTTCATCACCGGTACAAAATTTCCAAAGTTGGTTTTCCTTTATTTCTCTGAGATTTTCTAACAAACACGTCAAACAGAGTTTTCTTTTTATAGCTTTTAATATTGGTACACTAGATATGCACTAAAGCTACTCCAACATTGCTTTGCATTATTATTTTTTCACAATGCAAAAGTAAAACCCCACTTTAGAATACTAGTTTGGACGGACCTCTATTATATATGGTGTGTCGTGGTTCATAAACTTTATGTCAACATTTAAAAATAATATGAAGTTCATGAATAACCAAATTATATTTATTACTCACAAGTATTCTGCAGCAGTGATTGATATGATATGCACCTCTTCCTGATTATGCACCACGTCATCGCCACATGGCATTTTCTTGACACGTAGGTGACAGAGTCTGTTCCACATAGACCAAAACAATTATCAAAGTTAGAGCCACGAGTTGCCAGAGTTTATCGATCGATACCATCATATGCAGTGAACCCATGAATATATACATACAAACTTTAACTATGATAGTGATTTTTCCAATATATGAGAAAACTCCATGACTTTGGTTTGAATGATCAATAATTGAGAGAATCAAACCATATGATGATTTTGCTTATTAAGTTCTTCCAATACGACTCTCTTACTCTACCAACAAAGTATAAGCAATAACACATTGTTGAGTCACTTCACATCATATCAAGATTATCTATTTGGTCCCTAAATTCCAATCTCACGTACGGACCAGACCAAACCATTCACTTTTGATGAATGAGAGTTTTTTAAGTTTATTAATGAAGATAGCAAGACCCCTTTTCTTTCAGATAAACTCCTCTGAATCACGTAACTTTTACCACCAAAACGAGGGTGGTCATGGACTCTTGGTTTAGTACTTGTCTTATGCCGTGTCACCATTAATGTATAATCCTAACAAAGCGTTATCTACTGTTTACGCCTCTCCTTCGTCTGTCCAAATCCATAAAAAGAAGTGCATTTTGAGAAAACCACCAACAAAACTGAAATATTTCATCACCACAGCATATATGCCATTATCAATCATTATATATAAATAAATATTTCTTTTCTTTTTTTCTTCTGATGTACGTTACAGCAAACTATATGAAACGACAAAACGTTTTGAATGCGTAACGACGAAGAGCGAAAAGCATAAGCAAGGCACAGACGAGCACACAGATCACACAAGCAAACACACAAGCAACACACAGACATAATAAGAAGCCGACTGGCAGTTGAGTGACAGTGCTGGCTGACGAAAGAGGCAAAAGGGTACTCAAAACTAGTGTCGTTTTGGCTATCGAGTCGTCGTGGGAATGGCTAAATGGTTACCTTTATCAGTCTAACTCTTAAATAGTAGGATTAATGGATTAGCTTTCTATTGGTTTTTGGGTGCTTTACAAAGTAAATAAGTTTCCACGTTAAGGTTGGTGTTTTCATGAGACGGAAAGCACTTAATTTTGTTCCTAAATGGGTACTCCCCACCACCACTAATTTATCAGCTTTGGTGTCAAACTTAGTAATCAATCAAACGCAACTACAACATCATCATCATCTTCATCATCATCATAATCATCCAAAGCACCTAATCAATTTCAACGAAGAAACATGTAATCTATATTTTCATTTTGTTTGGCTAATTCGTTAAGTAATGAGAGGATATAATTTGAGCCAAACTTCTGGTTTGCCACATGTTGATATATGCACCTCACTTCCCACACATACAGATTTTTTTATTATTAGGCCTTCAAACTTTCAAAAAGTAGTCCTTTCCCCTCCTCATTATTTTACATTTTGTTAGTTATGTCAAACTTTTGTGTATAATTTGCGACAAGGAGTTTAAGTTTTTTTATTATAGGAATCTTGAATAATATTCTCGAAAGTTCGTGTTGATGGAGGTTTATCTTAAGATGGATTAATATTTTTAACTTAGTTTGGTCCAATCAGAGATTATTTAGTATATAATTACATTATACCAAATACTAGTTCGACCCAAAAATAGGAATTTTTATCATCAAATCGCTAAAGCTGACAAGATATTTACTTTATTGAATCGTCAATGCAAATTTATGGAACAATGTTATCTTATCTTCTTTCCCAAATTGAAGGTTGTTGACGGCGAGAACTCGTCAACGATGTTAAGTCAGAAAAATCAAAGTGTCGAGCTTTTAAATGAAGAACTTCAAGAACCTAACAAGAAACTTAGAAAATAGTTGCAGAAAGAAATGGGAAAAAGAACTTGTATTTCTCTTAGTTCAAAGCTACAATGTTTTTCCAACCCCCTTCAATGATGAAGTGAGGTTCTCTTTATAGTGGGCTCTAATGGCCCCTAATACATTGTGGTCCCAGAGGACCAGATTGTTCACAAGTACATTGTCAGGGGAGTGGTATCACACGTAGTAGCACAGGTGGTTGTGGAGCAGAAGGTCGTGGTGTCGGCTTCAGTACATGGTCAGAATATATGGGAGCACCTCCACTTTAGTACCCGAATGTGCCTTCACTACTTATTTAGTACGAGTGTCAGAGATTGGCTGGTAAGGACCACACCAGGTACCTCACTCGTACAACCACTACTTGTCTGGCATGGATGCCATATCCGTTCTTTGTCTTCTTTTGGTCGATACACACGTTCTGTACCCTTACGTGCTCCACGCGCCACATAGATGTTTTCACCTTTTCAAGATGTGTCTATACCTCAAGCCACTCTATATTTTGCTAAGCATCAGACTACTCGTGGCCTTTGTGGATATACACTCGCGAAGTGCGAGGGGCGTATGTTGTGCGAAGCACTGGTCAAATGCGTGCCATGAAGACCAAGGTAGTTGATCTTCCATGCAAGGCGCGAGGTGAGGGCATGATGGCCTCGCGGAGTCGTGGGCACGAGGGCCTCGCGGAGGCACGGGCATGATGGCCTTGTGGAGGCGTGGGCATGAGGGCCTCGCAGAGGCGTGGGCTTGAGGGCATCGCGGAGGCGCGAGCATGATGGCCTCGCGGAGGCATGGGGAGGATGGCCTCGGGGAAGTAGGGGCACGAGGTCCTTGCGGAAGCATAGGCGTGATGGCCTCGCAGAGGCGCACGAGGGCCTTGCGGAGGCACGGGCATGAGGGCCTCGCGGAGGCATAGGCATGACGGTCTCGCAGAGGCGTGGAGTGAGACGGTCTCGCGAAAGCGTGGAGCGAGATGGTCTCACGAAGGCGAGGGCCGTGAATCCATGAGGCGTGACATGGCTGGGTGCATACGCGTGAGATGGAGTGCCTCGCGAGACGGGGGCCTTGTGTGGCACACCTCTTGGGCGCGTGAGGCGCGAGATGGGGGTCTCGTGTGGCGCACCTGCTGGGCACGCAAGGCATCAGGTTGAGATGTCGCGTAGGTAACGAGGCTTTGCTTGGCAAGGCTTCCCAATACGCGCCTAGGGATGTAGGCATAGGTATGTACTTAGGCGTTTATGTTACCTTAGCACGATATTTGGGTCTTTAACAAGTATGGAACTTTGAGCATCCACACTTGCCCCCCAGTCTAGGAGAGGACCTTTAGGTGCTCTTGTAGACTCTTCTCTATGATATCTTCAAAGCATAGGTGGTGCTTGTGGGTTTCCTTGCTTTGATTGTATATAAAAACACATTTTGGAGGTGGTGATCCTCATGATCCCTTAAGGCTGAATGTAAGCCTATCATTGTGCTCCGCAGATCCCAAGGCAAGTGCCAAGCCCTCTCTTTGACCATTGATCAAGCATCGGATTCGATGGCTAAGATGAGCCTATGGTTCTTATAAATAGGCCTTCATATCTAGCCTATTATTTACACTTCACCTCCTTAGCTTAGTGGTTTTGGAGTCCTTACTTCCTTCAAGAGGTAAGGGGTTCAATCCCCCACAACCTCACTTTGGTTGTCCTTTCCTTTTATTATTTGAGTTCATTTCTTTTTTGCCAATATCCATACAGGTACTTGGGGACTAAAACTCCTCTCTCCTCCATTTTTGCAGGCGCAAATCTTCAACCCTTCGCATTTGTTCGATCACGGTGGTGCTTTGGACCCTTGTCCTCCTTTTGACCGTGCTGGTACTTTTGATCTTCGGCCTCCCTTCAACCGTGACAGTGACTCGATTTTTCTTACACAAGGTATACTTTCTTTCTTTCTTATTTCGTTGGGTCAAAATTAGCACTACTCGGGATGGGTTTCCTTGGCCGGAGCTTTTTGTGAGTTGATCCACTTACATGCCCTTGTTTGTACCTCGTAGTTGGTCATTTAGAGTGCTCGTGTTCAGAGGTTTTGAGCCCATTCCTTTTTGTTTTGTAGCACTCCCCTCATTTACACGTGCACCCTTATTACCTACGAGACGAGGTTCCATGGCATGTGAGGGATTATCTGGTGCTCCTCCAGGGGTTGAGTTTGTAGACTTATCTTCAGACTCGAAGTCCCCCGAAAACAACCCTCACCAAGACTATGACACTTTGAGGCAGGCCCGTATACGTCACCTTGAGCATATGGCTGAACTTAGGCGTAAAATCTGGGTAGTGGAGAGCAAAATAGACTCAGTTTTGAGGGGCGATGGAGTTTCTTTCCCCTTTGACCTTAGCGACCACATAGCAAACCTTAGGGTGACCCTTTTGGATCTACAGATGGAGTTGGAGTTCATGGAGGGAAATCTCCCGCTTGAACCTCCTGCCCCATTCTCCCCTTATGGTTGCCGTGGGGTCATCCCGGGTTCCCCTCAACCCTTTGTTTCGATTTACCCTTGCTTAGCGCTTCCACACTCAGCGCCTCGGTGGAAGAACCTTGCTAGGAAGAAAAAATGGAAGGTAAAGTGCTATTCGACCTATCCGCTAAATATTTCATTGGCAAGGAATACAGGTTGTATGTTCCTTCCAATAACTGTCGGGCTGATAATCCCCCACAGGGGTGTGTGACCATGAGCGAGCATATCTTGAAAGCGGGTGGGACCATTCATTTGCACCCATTTTTCGTTATGATGCCTAATCACTTCAACCTTGCTCTGCTCTAGCTGGCGCCTAACAACTGGCTGACCTTAAGTTGCCTATACATGGCATTCACTGAGCTCAACCAATGCGCTCCTACAGCTCAAGAGGTGCATTTTATGTGTAACCTCATGCCAACCCCTAAATCCAAAGGCTTCTATTTCTTACAGAAGGACAATTCTCAGGTTTCCCTCATAGAGGGTTCCGTATCAAAACCGAGGTCCTGGAAGCATGACTTTTTCTTCGTAAAAGGTCCATTTTCGTACGTGAACGCTTTCGCTCGTTCCCAAGTAAGTACTTCAAGCTTGTCTTCCTTTTACTTTGAATTGGTTAATTTGGAGCTTATGCTTATATTGGTAATTATGTTGATTGTGCAGAGGAGTCCGATGACCTTGACATTCCCCAGTCGAAGGCAGCGCCAGTGGACAAACTCCTCGATGCCAACCTCGCCAAGAAAATGGTCGCCCGCCTCTTCACCGTGACAAACCTGAACCGCCACAACTTATCCGCGGTTTCGGATCCTGATGCGTTGTGGCACATTTTCGAGCGAAGGAAGAAGGCACCTTTAGTTGAGCATCACTCTGACAGGGGTGACACGGAGTGGGTGCTTGAGGAGGTTTCCCCAGAACCTAAACGACCACGCGGATCATCTCCGTCTCCTAGGGGGTGCCCTCCTTTGGCCCCTATGGACCATGACATGGCCTCTCACTCCCACGGTCCACAGGCCATAGCGGGGTGCTTCGTCTATCCCTTTTTTGAGGATTATGATATTTTTCCTCATGCTCCCCTCAATCCTAGTCCATCGAGGGCTCATTTTCCCGGTGTTCCTGTGCCACCTCCTCCTTCGGTGAGCGGGTCATCTGTCCTTGCTCAGCCGGGCGCCCCTGACTCAGAGGGGGCCCTCTGGGTGGGTCGTATGGCAGCCTCTTATGGGCAAAGGTATATTCGGAATGCTAAGGGTATTCCTGAGTCTGAGTGGATAGGTCTTGGGAATTTTGCCAGGTTGGAACTTGGGGAGACTCTTGTGCGCTCCACCGCTTGGGTAAGCTTATGCGTCTTACATTGATCTTACTTTTTCTCCTCTCTCTTTCCTCTTTTTTTTTGTTTTGGATTCTTTGTTTGCTCATCATCATTTTTTTTATATGTGTGTTTTTTTTTGTGCATGCTTCTCCGGTGGCCCAGTGCTTCGCCGACTCAGCACAGGACCTTTCCTCGTCGAATACTGAAAGGGACCGTCTAATGGTCAAGGTCCAGGGGTTCAAGAGGGAACTCACTGATACCATGCTTAAGCTTGAGAAGTCCCTAGCAAAGGCCTCTTCATCGTCAAAAAATAAGAAGAGGGTGAATGTCAAGGTCGTGATGCTGCAGGAGAAGGTTGTTGGCTTAGAGGCAGATCTTGGGGGACCAGAAGGTAAGGTTGCGATGTTGCAGGAGAGGGTCACTCTCCTAGAGGCAAATTTGGCTGAAATCGAGTACAAATCCATAGAGCGTGCCCTCTATGGAGTGTGGAGGCAACATCCTAACTTCGATTTCTCCACCTTTGGTGAGCACGTCGTCGCTAGGGTGGCTGAGTGGAATGCCCGTGGCGGGGGGCCTTGAGATTTTGCTTCTGCAACATTATCATTTAATTTGACTTGGTTGTATGCTCATTTGAGCCTATCATTCATTTTTATTTTATTTTGTTGGAACTTTTAAACGTCCTGTTACATTATCGCAACTCTTTTTCTTTCTGTATATATATATATATATATGCGATCATTTGCTTTTGTTCCTCTATGTTTGAGGTCCTTTTGAGCCCGCAAAAGGGGTTTGATAGGTCCTTTTTTTTTCTTATACTTTTTTATTTATCATGCTTGAGGTCCTTTGGAGCCCATACGAAGGGGTTCGATAGGTCTCTCTTTGGTGTACCTTGATTGTATCTATAAGGATATGCTGACCCTTTGGGTTCTAATCATCCTTTTATATACTTTTGCGCGCGCTTATTATTTCTTGCGAGAAGTGTCCTTCTCGTCATTATGCATAGTAATATTTTTGCAAGGATCACTTTTAGGATCCTTTTTGGCTAGACGGCTTGGTGGCCGCTCTAGGCTTATTGGTGGATGCTCTTCCTGAGGCCTTTCCTCTCGTGGAGGTATCAGACTTTATTAGGAGGCTCTTCCTGAGGCCTTACCTCCCGTGGAGGTATCAGACTTTATTAGGAGGCTCTTTCTGTAGGACCTATTGACCCTCTTGATGTTCATAAGGGTAGCTAATCCTTGTGAACTTGAGAGATGCCTTGCAAGGTTTTCTTCCTTATTTTTTTTATAAGGGTCTCTTTTAGAACCATTTTTGGATGTGTACCCTGCCCCCCAAGTGGTTGGCGAGATTTATCTTGTCGGGCACTGTAATGCCCCAAATTTCCTAATAAGGTTTAGGACCTTGATTAGGAGGTCAGGAGGGCCATAATTGATTTATTATCCCATTAAATGATTCTATGCATGTTTATGTGAATTATATTATAATATAATGATAAATGCATGCATATGGGTCCATTTTTAATTATAAGGGCAGTTTGGTAATTTAGCTCGTTGAGGGCATAATTGCGTATTTTCATTCATGTGGGTGAATTATGATTAATACCACATTATATGTGGATTTTTTCAAGCCATTCAGCATGAGACGATCTATGAATGAAAGTTTTCGGTTTGGTCATAACGAGGTTAATTTCGGGGCTCGGGGTGAGTCTCGGGGTGATTTAAGGATTAGATCATTACCGAGAATTAAAGGGTAATGGGATATGATTTATTAGCATTTGAGAATGTTGAAAGTAACGGAAATTGGAGGGTGTTAATTATAATTAATGAGATAGGCGGGAAAGGACAGCTTTGCCCTTGGTGGCTGTTAAGGCTTTTATTTAGGCAAGAAGGCATTTAGGTCTTTTCACCCTAAGCTTATAATCAGCCATTAGAAGGCTATGGAAGTGAACCAAAACAGAGCAATCCTCTTCCTTCTCCCGTACACCATTTCCTCTCCATTTCCCTTCGATTTTTGAAGCTTCTTTTAAGGAATCAAGCTACGGAATAAAGCCTTGCTAAGCTAGGGTTGTGTTCCACCATTGAAGAGAGTGTTAAGCTAAGATTGAGGTGAGTTTTTGGCCATTAAAACCTTAGTTCTTGCTCTTTTTTCATTTGGTTTTCAGTTTGTTTTTTGAGTTGGAAAGTTGAGAATTTAATGGATGTTTTGGCTAAGGTTCCTTGGGTTGTGATGCCTAGAACATATGTAGATGGTATTTGGGTTCATTTGGGGGTTTAAATGGAGTTTGGAAGCTTGATTTTCAGGTTGGAAAAGGAGGATTCGAAGGCGGCAAGAACCAGGGCGATTCTGCCTAGTCCTAGCGCTATAGCACCCAAAGGGTAGCGCTACAGCGCTAGCCAAGGCAAATTGCCCCTAGTTGTAGTGCTAGGGGGGGGGGGGGGGGGGGGGCAGCGCTACCCTATTTTCTCAGATGCATATTTTGGGTGTTTTTAAGGGTTTTTGGCTCAGGGTTTCAATTCCTAAGGCTCGGGATCGAATCTACTCAGTGTTTTGGTACAATTCGGGGTCCCGAGAGTGAGGTTTAGGTCAAGACCCTTTCATTGTTGATTTTCATTAATGGAGATTGTATTTGGTTATGACTAGGTGACCGCTAAGGAATTAAAGGATCAATCGTTCTCAAGGGTCGTTCATTTGTTATTTCTCACTCGAACCAAAGGTAAGAAAACTGCACCTAGTATGTGATGCATGTGATGCACGAGAAACATCTGATTAGGGCATGCCATGAATGTTGAATATGAGATTGTTCAGAGCTTGAGTCTCTGTGTTTGTGCATGATCTTAATTATGCTAGCAATTTTTAAGTAAGCATGATGAATGCCCTACATTTGGATATTTGACATATGATATATGCCTGGTAGCATTGCTTACTTGTGTGTGGCACTGACTAACTAGTCAGAATTGGCAATGGTGTTAGTATTAACTGTGAAGTTGCGACTTACTTGTCAAGTTCGGCAGTAGTGCTGAGCAATGGTCACATGGTATTGACTAATAAGTCAAGAATGGTCTTAGTGTGTTTAACGCAAGCCGATAAAAGATTAGATCTAATCGACATCTGCATTGAATGACTCAAATGAGCATTAATGCCGGACCAACCTCAAGTTTGATGAAAATTATAAGCGCTTGTCTAGCCAAAGGCTGGTCACTTAGAGCCAGGGCCAGAGAGCCCCAATGACTGTTTAGCACATGGCTATGGGTACTGAGCCCCGGAGTGACTTGCTCATCAGTCACTCATTTGATTAAAGCTAGGGCCAGAGAGCCCCCAGTGACTGTTTAGTCACATGGCTATGGGTATCGAGCCCCGTAGTGACTTGTTCGTCAGTCACTCATTTGATTAGAGCCATGGTCAGAAAGCCCAGGTGACTGCTTCATCACACGGCTATGGGTACTGAGCCCCATGGTGACTTGCTTGTCAGTCACTCATTATTGTTAAACAAAACCTCAAAGTGATATCCACTCATCTGTTCAGGGCTATAAGCTCTGTATGGTCATAATGATCATCATTCGCATGGTTGTGGGTGCTGAGCCCCGTGGTGACTTGCTTGTCAGTCACTCATTATGGTTAACGAAACCACCAGTGTTAAATCACTCATCTGATTGGGATTGACTTGGAAGTCATCCATTCAGGAGGGCAGGATTTCTTATCCTGGAAGTCATCCATTCAGAAGGGCTATATTTTCTAGGAATGCACATTATGACGATGACATGTTATTATTGTTCGTGAGAATATTGAGTTTTCTTGCTGGGCTTTGGCTCACTGGTGTTGTGTGGTGCAGGTAAAGGCAAAAGAAATATGGACCATCCTTGAGTTGGAGAGCTTAGGTGACGATGTGTACATGTGCGGCTGCTCGACCACCACGGCCGAGGGTTGAAAGAGGAACTAGGGTTAAACCCTATTTTGCCGCTTAGAGCGACTGGTTGTAAATATTTTCTTGTAATAAACATTTAAATTATATTTTTGGGATCCCAATATATACAGTAAACGTTTTAGTGAAACATTACATCTTAACCAAAAAATTTAATCCTAAACTGCTAATCATACTTAGTTACACGATTATGGTCAAATGACTCGGTTAGCGAGTTTACCACTGTTCAAATTTCTCGCCGTAACAGTCCCTGAAGATTAGGGCGTTACAGGCCCTTTGATCATTTTGCTCATGCGCTTTGATAATTCTAATTGGTGTTAGGTACAAAAGTTAAATACGTGCTCAAATAAATGAGGGGTGTGACATGCCAATAAAAAACAAATTCATTAAAAATAAGGAGAGTACATAGGTATTTGTGGCAACGATGTTCTTACTACATATCAGGGCATCTAACTTACCCCTCTAACTCATAGTTGTCGAGGGGGCTAACTATGGTAACCCCTTTGATTTGTCGTACTAAAAGTGGAGCTTTACCCGATGTTCCCTCTCAGGCGCGTATGCACAACCATCAATTCTGATCTCCTTAGTGACTTTGTGGTTGAACTCTCTCGGGTTTGTGCCCCCATGCACTACCATCGCCATAAGTTCTGGCAGTCTCATGGCTGTGCGAAGGGACATGTTATAAAATTCCCTTGCTTCTTTCTGTTCCCCTTTCACGCTCGCCACCCCTCCAGGAGTCGGGAATTTTATGGTCAAGTTATATACTGAGGTTATCGCCTTCAATTCTCTATGGAGGGTCTCCCTAATACCGTGTTGAAGGCTGAGGAACAGTTTACTACGACAAAGTTCGTCATTACAGTGGTCTGTCTGGGCGGTTCTCCCATGGTGAGGGCTAACTTGATTGTGCCCAGGGGTTGTATCGAGTCTCATGTAAACCCATACAGGGAGGTGTTACAGTTATTTAGGTTCCTGATACCCAGTCCCATCTTCTCTAAGGCCGGGTGATATAGGATGTCTACGGAGCTTCCATTGTCCACCAGGACCCGATGTACTCTCATGTTTGCAAGTTGAGCAGTCAACACCAAGGGGTCATTATGAGGGAAATTCACACCCCGCGTGTCTTCTTTGCTGAAGGTTACAGAGTCATTTTCCCCTTTAAAGTTTTTCGGGGGTCGTTGTTCTAAGCTTAGCATGCATGAGGGTGGGCTTCGCCTGGCTTCCTTGGCGTACCTATCTCGCCCTTTTCTCAATTCTCCTCCGAATCCTGGTCCTCTGAAGATCGTCCTCACCTCTCCTTGCACTTCTGGGGCTACATCTCGCGTTTTTGGCGAGGGTGGTCTATCATCTGGTCTTTCATTTTCTCTTCGGACGTATCTACCCAAGTGCCCCTTGCGTATGAGTTCCTCTATCTCCACCTTTAAATGAGTACATTCTGCGGTGGTGTGGCCAATGTCTTTATGATACTGATAGTACTTTCCAGGGTCTCTCCTTGACTGATATCTCTTCATTGGTGGGGGTCTCCTGAAATGGACCTGATTCTCATTTGTTATGCAGATATGCTCCCTAGTATGTGTCAAGTCAGTGTAGAAGGTGTGAGATGTTTGCCTAGGGTTACCTCCGTGTTTGTGCTGTCTCTGGTGGTCATCTCTTGGGCCTTCATACACCCTTTTCTTTTTTGCGTCATTTGAACTTTCAAAGGCTGATGGCTTGACAAGGGATGCCTTCAAGTTCTCATGGTCGTCTTCGACATGAATGTACTTCTGTGCCCGCTCGTAGAAATCATCTAAGTCTGTGACCTCCCTTTTGAGCATATTATCCCAAAGCTTACTGCCTGGGCGCACTCGGGCCGTGATCACCATCTTGAGTTCTCCCTTGGTCAGGCTTCCCACTTTAGTCGGTTCCATGTTGAACTTGTGGATGTAGCTCTTCAAGCTCTCTCCTTCACCTTGCTTTATATTAGCGAGGCTAGTTCTCGATAAGGTATAATCACATACGGCATGATGTTGTTGGAGAAACTCGTCAGAAAATTGCTGCCATGATCCAATAGACCCTGGTCAGAGTCTCTTGAACCATTTGTACGCAGGTCCTTTTAACGTGACAGTGAAGTAGTGGCACCTGGCTCTGCTATTAATTCCTCTCAATTTCATCAGGTCATTGAACGCGTCTAGATGGTATTTGGGGTCTATATTTCCCTCATATGGGGTCATATGAGGTTCTTTAAAGTTAGTCAGGAGCTGTTCCAACTAGATTTCTTGCACGAAGGGCGACTCGTAGTCGAACTCTTCATTGATAATGTGCCCCCTAGACGCCGCGATGATCTTGCTCCTAAAGCTCCTCATCTCAGTGTCTAGCTCCTGTCGCCTCCTATTCAAGGAATCCCTCAGCTCTTTAGGGTCGGCCTTTCCCTTTTCTCTACCCTTCAGAAAGGCCACGGGAGGTGTTGTCCTTACTTCAGATCTCCTTCTATTGAGCTTTTCTCTTAGGTCAGGTGGCACCTCCCTAGAGGTGACTTTGATGTCATTATGGGGGTTGGTGTTGTTCTTCTGCTCTGGCCCCTGGGGCTGCTTCGCCTTCCCAGGGTGTTCACGCTGCTTTGTCCAAGGGGTATTACTAGTGGAGAGCCGAGTCCTCCCATCATCCACAGGGACCGTGGTTTCTCCGCCCTTTGGGCCTTTTTCCTTTCATCTAGGAAGGGGCACGCTTGATTTTCCTTGTAGCAGGTCGTTCAACACCTCTTGCATATTTCCTAAGGTGGTTTCTAGCCTTTGGTTCTTCCAGTGTAACTCGCGTATCTCTTCTTCATAGAATTGAGACCTAGAGCTTGAGCTTATAGAAAGCACTCGGTGACTCATGCCCGGCTTGCACATTGATAGACCCGAATCTTGTCGGCCGAAGTCCGGTACCCGTGGTAGCCTTGGGGGTGGAAGCTCTTCGACATCTCTCGTGGGAGCAGCCATGGATCGCGGATGGTTCTCATCAGGCTGGACAGTTGGGGATGAAGCCTCCCTTCCATTCCAAGGAACCGTGGGATCCTTTGGTGCATCCACATTTTTTGGTGGCGGAGGAATTTTCATGGAGGCTTTTAGCTGATCTCCGTTGAGGTGGACCTCCTCCTCTTGTGGCTCTCTCAGTCGCTTAGAGCGTCTCGGCATCTTTTCTTGTCAGAATCAATAGAAGAACAGTGGCTTGGCACTTATCCTTCCCACAGACGACGCCAAACTGTTGATGATGAGAATTCGTCAACGATGTTAAGTCAGAAAAATCAAAGTGTCGAGCTTCTAAATTAAGAACTTCAAGAACCTAACAATAAACTTAGAAAATAGTTGCAGAAAGAAATGGGAAAAAGAACTTGTATTTCTCTTAGTTCAAAGCTACAATGTTTTTCCAACCCCCTTCAATGATGAAGTGAGGTTCTCTTTATAGTGGGCTCTAATGGACCCTAATACATTGTGGTCCAAGGGGACCAGATTGTTCATAAGTACATTGTCAGGGGAGTAGTATTAGACGTAGTGGCACAGGTGGTTGTGGAGCAGAAGGTCGTAGTGTCGGCTTCAGTACATGGTCAGAATATTTGGGAGCATCTCCACTTTAGCACCTGAATGTGCCTCCACTACTTATTTAGTACGAGTGTCAGAGATTGGTTGGTAAGGACAAAACCAGGTACCTCACTCGTACAACCACTTCTTGTCTGGCATGGACGTCATATCCATGCTTTGTCTTCTTTTGGTTGATACACACGTTTTGTACCCTTACGTGCTCAACGTGCCACATAGATGTTTTCACCTTTTCAAGATGTGCCTATACCTCAAGCCACTCTATATTCTGCTAAGCATCAGACTACTCGTGGCCTTCGTGGATATACACTCGCGAAGTGCGAGGAGCATATGTTGTGTGAAGCATTGGTCAAATGTGTGCCATGAAGACCCAAGCAACTGGATCTTCCGTGCAAGGCATGAGGCGAGGGCATGATGGCCTCGCGGAGGCATGGGCACGAGGGCCTCACGGAGGCACAGGCATGATGGCTTCGTGAAGGCGTGGGCATGAGGGCCTTGCAGAGGCATGGGCTTGAGGGCCTCACGGAGGCGCGGGCATGATGGCCTCACAGAGGCTTGGGGAGGATGGCCTCGCAGAAGCAGGGGCACGAGGGCCTCATGGAGGCGTAGGCATGATGGCCTCGCGGATGCGCACGAGGGCCTCAGGGAGGCATGGGCATGAGGGCCTCGCAGAGGCATAGGCATGAGGACCTCGCAGAGGCGTGGGGAGGATGGCCTCACGGAAGCAGGGGCACGAGGGCCTCGTGGAGGCGTAGGCGTGATGGCCTCGCGGAAGCACATGCATGAGGGCCTCGCGGAGGCACGGGCATGATGGCCTCGCAGAGGTGTGGGGAGGATGGCTTAGCAGAGGTAGGGGCACGAGGGCCTCGTGGAGGCGTAGGTATGATGGCCTCGTGGAGGCACACGAGGGCCTTGCGGAGGCACGGGCATGAGGTCCTCGCAGAGGCACGGGTATGAGGGCCTCGCGGAGGCACGTGCATGATGGCCTCGTGGAGGTGTGGGGAGGATGGCTTCGTGGAGGCAGGGGCACGAGGGCCTCGTGGAGGCATAGGTGTGATGGCCTCTTGGAGGTGCACGAGGCCCTCGCGGAGGCACGAGCATGAGGGCCTCGCGGAGGCGCAGGCATGATGGGCATGCGGAGGCGTGGAGCAAGACAGTCTCTCGAAAGCATGGAGCGAGACGGTCTTGCGAAGGCGCGGACCATGAATCTGTGAGGCACGACATGGCTAGGTGCATACGCGCGAGATGGAGTGTCTCGCGAGACGGGGGCCTCGCGTGGCACACCTCCTGGGCGCACGAGGCGCGAGACGGGGGTCCCGTGTGGTGCACCTGCTGGGCACGCAAGGCACCAGGTTGAGATGTTGTGTAGGTAACGGGGCTTTGCTTGGCAAGGCTTCCCAATACACGCCTAGGGATGTAGGCATTGGTATGTACTTAGGCATTTATGGGACCTTAGCACGAGATTTGGGTCTTTAACAAGTATGGAACTTTGAGCATCCACTAAGGTAAACTGACAAAATTTTTACTAAGAGTAATGATATTTGTACCCAAAATATACACTAAAATATTACACACAGTGATGTGACAGTTTAGCCTAGCCAATCACATTTATTAAAATTGGAACCCACTGTTTTAAAAAGTAGTGACACATCACTGTGTGTAATGTGTGGGTGCATATTTTGGGTGCACGTATCATTACTCTTTTACTAATAAGGTGTGACATGTACGTAGACACGGATGTGAGTATATTGTTCATATGGCTAGAATCAAAATCATTATTTGTATTACGTTATTTACTAAGATTAATAAAGAAATAGAATCATAATTATTTAATCATGTTTACATTTAGAAAAAACTAAATGTTAAAATTGATTAAATTATTATTTTATTTTTTTAAAATTAAAGTAATATTTTAGTGAAATGAATTTTTAAAAGGGTAAATACTCATTTGATACCCTGTATTTTATCGAAATACAAACTTGGTATCATTTGTTTATGATAATTATCAATCGATACTATCTTTTTGCAAAAACTACATAGTTTAGTACCCTCCGTGCATTTAAATATTTAATATTCTCATACTACCCCTCATTTTAGTGATTTATTTGATTTTCAATTGTTTTATTATTTTTAAATGATTTAAATATATTTTCAGAATTCATAAAATAAAATAAATTTTTAATTAAAACTTTAAAATAATTTTTATTTAAATATATTTAATTAATTAAAAAAATTGGAATAAAAAATTTAAAAACTAATTGAAATTTTATTAATCAACTTTAAATAAACCTAAATTTTAATTTAATTAATAAAAAAAACTCATATTTCACCCAATTTCATTCTCACCATCTCAGTTTCCCACTCTCCCAATCTTACCCTCATTTTAGTGATTTGTTTAATTTTTAATTGTTTAATTATTCTTAAATGATTTAAATATATTTTCAGAATTCATAAAATAAAATAAATATTTACTTAAAACTTTAAAATAATTTTAATAAACAAATTTATAATAAATGTAATTAATTAAAAACAAAAAAATGGAATTAAAATATTAAAAATTTATTAAAATCTTATTAATTAACTTTAAATAAACATAAATTTTAATTTAATTAATGAAAAAAACTCACATTTCACCCAATATCAACCTCACCATCTCAGTTCCCCTCCCTCCCAATCTCACCCACATTATTTTGTTTCAAAGTTGGATCGATTTGTTAATTAAATTAAAATTTAGGTTTATTTAAAGTTAATTAATAAGATTTTAATTAGTTTTTTAATTTTTTAATTCTATTTTATAATTAATTAAATTTTATTTTATTATTGTTTAACCCAAATTTAACGGGATGTCGTGACTGCTATGAAGAAGACACGTGGCGCCATACCACATTAAATTCAGAATCCTGGTCGGAATGAGTAGTTACTCGAGGAGGCTATGTCAGAATATAAAAGGTTGTTTCGCAAAGAGCCAATAACCTGCTTGATGATGGAGCAGACTAGTGCCATCTAATGAAGCTGCTCGAAGTATAAAACTTGCTCGATGAGCAGCATGCTTTACCCAAAGAACCGGGTTTCACGAGACACTATCAAATATTCCAAGATATTTGTGTAGCTAATATTTAAATTGTATTATTCCTATATTATTTGAATGTGTAACTGAATGTACTGATCTCACACCTACACGTGTAGGGCCTAGAATTGCTTGCAAGAGCCCATAGCCCACTAAGACTCTATAAATAAGGGGTTTATTCAATCATTAACCCTAAGTGAAAAAGACGAGAAAAAGAGCTAGAGATTTCTGTTGTAAGCACTTTACATACAAAACCATTCGAATTGTATTCTTTTGTCAGCTTAAGAAACTTAGTTGAACCTTGTCTCTTCTTGATCTTAAGTTTGATGCTTTGTCAATAAATAAAAGTGCAAGTAGACACAGGTCATTACTAACTCTTGGGGTCGAACCACTATAAAATTATTTGTGTCATTTACTTGATTTCAATTCATTTAATTCTTATGTTGTCGTATAAATTGACTCAGTATCGTTGACCAAAATATTGGTCAACATTTTGGTGCATTCGTTGAGAGTTGAACTAAAGATCCTATTCTATTAGATTGATCTGAAACAATGGCTATCACTACTAGAAGCCAAATTCAAGAGCCACAAGGGGGAACCCTAACACTGCCCAACCTGACCGCCCCTTGAGCAGTCAGATCCCTTATTTGCGCCTTGATCATTCGTTTCACCCTCCTGGAAACCTGCCTCCACCAGCCACATTCAGGCATGATGAGACCCATGCAGACTTAGGAGAAGAACTGCAACCTGACCTTGAACAGTTGAAAGGGGTCATGGGGCAGATGCAGGAGCAATTCATTGCCATGCATGAAAGTCTTGCAGCTGCTCAAGAGGCTATCTCTGAATCCCTCAACAAACAACGACAAGATTTTCAAGCCTGGATGGATCAAAGACAATGAACCCTTGAAACTTGATAAGGGTAATTTGGATATTATATTTGTTATCCTTTCACACTTAGATAATGTTAATTTCTAGTGTGTTTAGGTGTTCTAAGCTTTGTTTTATGAGTCTTTGATTATTTAAGCCATAAAATATTTTATAAAGTATTATTGATGAATTCTTGTGGTTAGAAGTTCCTAAACCCGAGGTTCGAGCTTAAAGTTGAAGATTACAAAGAAAAAGCACGCGAGCAGAAATTGGGTTGTGGCCGCGGCCAACCCTATTCTAGGTCGCGGCCTGGGAGTCAGAGAGTAGCGGCTACTGCCACAATAAACTCCTCGTCGCGACCAGCGCGCGTATTATGCCTAGAACAGTCTCGTCGCTGCGGCCACCAAGAATCACTAATCGCAGCTTGTGATGGAATTTTTTCTTAAATTTTGATTTTTAAATGTACTTTTTAATGGGCTATAAAAGGGATTAGGGCTAACTTTTAGAATAACTTTGGATTGCGAATTTTAGAAGATAGCGCAGTAGAAGAGGAGAATATACATCATCATCTACATTCTTCAATCTAGTTTTTCTTTCTTATCAAAACTTCTTTATTGTCATTGAATATTTATGTTTGTGAATATGAATGTGATTTATGAGTAGTTTTCTTTGTAGTTGAGGGTTATTTTGAAACCTTAGACATGAGATCTTGAATGCAATCATAAATTTTATTCCTTCTATTCCTTTATATTAAATCGTTTCTATTTTTCTAATTTAATGATATGAATATTGTGAGAACTTGTTAGGTGGCTAACTAATTAGGGTTTTTCATTATTCTACTATCATCTTAGGATTGCTATTCCCCTAATAGTTTAGAATTCTAATTAAAGTGATAAATTACAATTAGGGTATTGTGATGAGTATCTTGATTGTAATAAAAAATAGAACCTAGTTCAAATCAATTGCATGCTTAATGAAATTGTTGCATAGATTAACCTGTTTCCATAGAGTGTATTTCTTTTACTAGGTTAAATAGATCGCATGCTTAATGAGTTTATTGCTGGGTAAAAATAATTAATTAAGAGCGCTTAGCTTTAATTAATTATAATAGGGAAATTGGGATAATGGACTGCTTAAGTGTTATCTGCGTGGTTAATAATTTAATTGGGAATAGGGAATATTATTTGTCATTGTTGGTAGATTGATTGTCGAAGGTGGAGAGTAATTCTTCACTATTTCTTTACTATCGTTATCCTTAGTTATTTAATCTTTAAGCATTATTTTATTTTATGTTTTTAGTTTTTAAAACTAAACCCCTATCTAATTTATGTTTAGTTCTTATTTTATAATAATTTGATCGTAGTCCTCGCGGGTTCGACCCCTTATTTATTTCTATACTGAAGTAGCTAGTATAAGTGATTGATAAAATAAATATTTAAATTTGATACGACATACGATACACATCAAAATTTACCCAAAAGAAGTTGACCATCGTAATGATGAGGCAACAAGGTTGCTAGAAGTTGTCTTGTCACGGTATCAAGCAGCAAGAGCTTGACTAGTTGATCCTCAGTCCAAGAACATTGGTCAAGCGAATCCTAAAGTCCAACGACCAGTCGGTCAAGCCCCAGAACCTGCCCTGAAATCGTGGATTCGTGACCAAGTGGTCCCTCCTAGACCTGCGAGGAGCCATCACTCCCATAGGAGAACTCAACCAAGGGTGCAGCGACCCCTCCACCAAGATGAACATGTGCTTCCTAATAGGGAGCAGAGTTGTGCTAGTAGCCTCAAGAGGAGGGCAGCCTTCAATTTCTGAAGTCGGTCCTCAGTATTGACAACCAAGGAATGAGAGACCCGCTAGCCAGAATCGAGGCCAGCCATCTTACTTTGCTAGACACAACTATGGTCATAATCGTAGAAGAAACATAAGAATAAATGACCAAGAGGCTAGTTGTATTTATCAAACAACTTACAAAGATGGTTATGATGATGATGAAGCGGACAGTCGGTACTGCCAACCCCATGACCATCAACAGTATAATGACCACTGACAAGACGAAAATCTCAGAGGAAAGTTTGTTCCACCAAGGCCACCTCGGCCTCAAGATATTCCACCAGGGGGAATGTGCAGTCTGAAGGACCGTTTTTCCCACCAAGGTAGCAAGAGCCAGCAAACTCTCCCGCGAGACCTCCTCCTGGTCCTCCTCGAGAAGACACTCATAACGCTGGGGGCGACCAAGGGAGGAAAGTGTCTTTAATAGACTGAGAAACAGAGAGCCTGATCTCCGCGATGTCCTTAATCATCTTAGAGAAGGAAACATGTCAAATGTTGTTGGACCCATCACACCAATAATCCTGCATGCACCATAAGTAGGGGATACTACAATCCTAGTTGCAGCACCAGTTGTTGTACCACTAGTTGCTCCTACAATCCAGGCATAATTGGATGCTCTTACTTAGATGGTACGAGAGCTAACATTCCCGAAACTCACAGACATCAACCTGGAAAGAAAGAAAGGGTCTCCTTTCTCATATCAGATCAATGCCCTAATAGTACCACCCAAGTTCAAGATGCCAACTTGGAAGATGTACACTGGAAGGGAAGATCTCGTGTCACATGTTAACAATTTTGAGATACAAATGAATCTCCAATGGGTTAGAGACGATGTTCGTTGTAGGATCTTTCCTGCCACTTTATCCGATATTGCTCAACAATGGTTATTCAAATTGGAGCTAGGAACCATTACATTATGGGATACATTTGAGGCTCTTTTACTCATAATTCTTCACTGCTCGTATCCCACCTGCTAAACTCAACGACCATGTTGACATTAAGAAAATACTGAATGAGCCTCTAAAGGACTATGAGCAGAGGTTCATGCAAAACGTTTCCCGATCAAATACAGTTAGCGGCGATGGAAAATTGATGGCCATCATGGCTGGAATCCAAATAAGGGTCCCCGATGTATGGACTTGAGGATCAAAATTGTCTACTCAAAAAGAGAGTTCTTAGATCGAGCAGACAAGTTCATTAAACTAGAAAAGGCCATCAGAAGAGCAGATCAAGCCACTCGGACAGGTACCAATACTGTCGTTCCAGCCAAAGACAATGGAGCTCGAAATCAGAACTAGAATCAGACAACCAATGGTAATGATAATGGAAATAATGATGGACAAAGAAGTGGAAAACGAAATAATAACTCGAATAGTGGCAATAATAAAGACAAAAAAAGGCTCAAAACCAATGATAAGCCACGAGAGTACAATCCTCTTGGGATCATGAGCAGAAGTCTTTCAAGCTATAGAAGTCGAGGTAACTTATAGGATACCTAATCCCATAAGGAAAGAAATAAGTAAGAGAGACACGATCAAGTTATGTCGTTTCCATAACGATTACGAACATGACACCAATGAGTGTAACCAGCTTAAGGATGAAATTGAATTTCTCATCCGCCAAAACCATCAAGCCATGAGAAGGTATGTTCGACGTCCCACTGATCAAACCCAAGCTGCAACGCCGAATGCGAATGCACCAGCTCAACTGTTACAGCTAGCCCCCATAACTGGTCGGCTAGACATGATATGCGGAGGACCACACTTTGAAGCAAAAGTAGAAAAACCTTAGAATGTGATTCTCGGACACTTCACCATAAATCAGTGAATGAAGTACTGGTAGTCGAGGAGCGTACTCCCAAAACCCCTCGCTATGAATGTAAGTCAATAACATTCATTGACGATGACATCGTGCACGTGAGATTATTGCATAATGATCCTTTGGTAATTGAGGCCTAGATTACCAACATGATCGTGACATGAACGATGATAAAAAATGGCTCCTCAGTAAACATTCTTTTCAAAACAACCCTTGAAAGAATGAAGTTATATGTTCGAGACCTAGAACCGTGTACACAAACTTTATATGGTTTTACCAGAGAAGGGTTTAATCCAGTAGGAACGATCACGTTAGCAGTAACAGTGGGAACTCCACCTAAAAACAACACGGTTATGGCAACATTTGTTGTGGAAACTATGTACTACGCAAGTATACACGATTGTAAACAAGTAATAAAGGTATAAATAAAGTAGCGTCTGTTGGGAAAACTTATACAAGATCTTGTTTACTTCCATGTAAATCTTATATTAAACAAATTAATATAAGACAACCTAGAACATGTTTCTATAATTGAATTTAAACAGGGATAATCATAAGAACACTTACTGTAACGACCCAAAAATGCTAATAGGGTTTAGTGCCTTTATTAGCGTGTCGAGAGGGTGTAATTGGATATGTGTGTGATTAATTGATTAAATGCGTGAATATGTGGCATGCATGATATATATATATATATATGATGATATGAATATATTTATATGCATGTTTATAAGTATTAGACATGCTTGTGCACCCATTATTGTTTATAAGGGCATATCTATAATTTTGGCCCGTTAAGGGCATAAATGTCATTATATGTGTTAAATGATTGAGGCCACATTATTATGTGGATACATTTGTGGTATACAACTCGAGGCGATCCTAGTGAGCGGATTAGCGGAATAGTCACACTGGGGTTTAATACCCGATTCAGGGTGAGCCTATGGGTATTTTGGGAAACTTAACATATATTTTAGATTCATCGAGTAATGGATAAGTATTTGGTAATTAGTTTGACATGACAGGATTAATTAAGAATTGGTAGGAATATTCGAGGACTTAGCAGGATGTGGCATATAACGAAATTGCCCTTGGTAGCACTTGAGGATTTAGATTGACTTAAGGGGTAATTTGGACATTTATCTAAGGGATATACTTGGTGCTTGGGTTCTAAGATTTTAGGAAGAAATCAGAAGGAAGGAAACCACAGGAACTCTCAACTCACCTTTTCTCCTATTCGTTTCTCTCTTCCACTCTAGAACCTAAGAGATATTTGAATATTTGAAGGAGAAAACTCAATGAATTGAAACTTGGGAAATCTAAAGAATTGAGGCTAGGATAGGCAAGGAACAGCTGGGAGAATTCAAGCCACTAACAGAGGTAAGGTTTCAAGTCTTAACTTGCTGAATTATGTTGGATTGTTGTTAGAACTTAGAGCTTGCATGAAAATGGATTCCAATACTGGTTTTGGGTGTTTGATGAGTGTAAGGAATTGTTTATAGGTTGGTTATGATGTTTAGGCTATAAGGATAAGATTTCTGGACTTAAATTTGAGTTATGTTGATGATTGGGGTATGAATTTGGGGTTTAGGCTCGAGGAAAAATGCACGAAAAAGGGTGATTTTCTGGGTTTGGAGGCTCGGGCTGCGGCCCTGTTCTTCAGGCGCCACGGCTCATGTGCTCGAAGAGGCTAGAAGGCCTCTGTTTTGCCTAGGCGTGCCGCGACCCTGGGAGTGCAGGTCGTGACCCGTGTCCTCCAGCAGGGAGGGCCTTGCCCTCTGTCTAAGAGGCAGGCCGCGACCCTAAAAGGCATGCCGCGACCCTAAATGGAAAGGAAAAGGAAGCTTAGGTTTTAGGCTCGGGGAGGCTGAGGGATTTTAACCTAGGCGCTCAAGACGAAATCTACTACACAGTTGAGTAGAATTCGAGGTCCCAGAGGCTAGTAATTGTTTCCAAAACATTTAATTGGATTAGAATTTGATAGGCATCCATTATTGCTTGTGACTAGGATTACCATTAAGGCTTAGGACTGAGGATCATGCTCGGGACCATTCTTTATCCATCGCTCAGGACTTGAGGTAAGAAAACTGCACCCATGTGGTTGTGTATGGGACTGAGATTCCCTGTAATTGAACATATGTATTCTGTGAATTATAAATATGTTGTGTGTGATGTGAAAGTATGGCCTAAGGGTGTTGTGGCTAACGATAAGCATACTGAACGCAGCTCGGCCTAAGCGAGCTAGGCTCAGCTAAATAACCAGATTGCTCGGCCTAAGCAAGCCGAGATTAGCTAAATAAATAGAGGGCTCGACCTAAGGGCGTCGACACCTAAATATTTGTATTACAGATTGAATTATGCATTTGAAAGTATATGTTTAACGTTCCCTAGCTTAATACTTGTATTCTGCTGATTAATTGAACTGGTTGGATTGAAGTTTATTATATGCTCTTGTTGTTGTCTGTACTTGTTAATTATGGTTTTCTTGCTGAACCTTGGCTCACGGATGCTACGTGGTGCAGGTAAAGGCAAAGGAAAGCTAGGCCTACAATGAGTTGGAGAGCTCTGGGGGCGGAGTGTACATCAACAGCTGTTGGACTGCCACGGCCGAGGGAACTACAAGAACTAGAGCTCTAAACTATGTTTTTCCATTTATACTAGCTACTGATGTTTTAACTTTTGAGCGTCATTTCCGCCTTGTAAATCTTATTTTTGGGATCCCATGTATCAAAATTTTATTTTAATGAAAATCAATCAATTTATATTCAAAATATTTTAACCCTAACCTGTTAGATGACTTTAGAAATACCTTTTTAGTTCAAACGACCTAATTAATGGGTCTTGCACTATTTTAAACACATAGTGTAATGGTCCTGGTTACCCAGGGTGTTACAACTTGGTATCAGAGTGGTCTAGGTTTAAGGGTTCCTGAAGACTGGCTGGGCAGGTACACTCGCTGCTATAGACAAGCTCGACTCAAGGTTTGGTAACCATATATGTGTTTATATGCTTAAATGTTTAAATGAAATGTAAATTCTTTATCTACATGATTAATAGCAAGCATGAGATATACTGATAGGGCCTGACCCTTGACTGCTATGTTAATATGTTAAGGAGTGCTTATTAGCATTGCTATTGTATGTGAATAATTGTTTAAATGCCTGTTTGCGTTATGATCATGCTTTGTGGCCTTGGTATTGGTGTTGGACCATGGAATGAATATGAACCTGTTATCATTGCCTGACTAGCCAAGTTGTTGATTGCAGATAAACTTGGATAGTTATGCGTCCAAGGCAATCAGTACTACTAGCCGGCACCGAGGTCAAGGCTAGAGATGATGAGCAGGACCAGAATCCTCCGCCAGTCCCTGAGAACTGTCAGTAGTTGCTTGTTGATATGCAAGCCATACTTCAAAGTTAGGAAGAGAAGATCCGCCTTCTGAGGCAACATGTTCTGTCAGGGAGTGTCGCACATAATTTTCCACCTATTGTGGCACCAGCTGTACATCCACCTGAGATTGGAAACAAGTGGGAGCCACTATATGAAAGATTCAGGAGACAGCATCCTTCAATCTTTGAGGGAGGACCAGATCCACTGAAGGTTGAACAGTGGATGAGTATGATCACCTCCATCCTAGACTTTATGAGGGTGGAAGGTAATGATAGGGTGGCATGTGCCACCTATATGCTTAGAGAGGATGCTCGTATTTGGTGGGAGGTGGCATCACAGACTCGGGATGTTTCTGCTATGAGTTGGGTTGGGTTCAGAGATATGTTCAACCAGAAATATTATAACATTTCCGTCAAGGTGGCGAAGGTATATGAGTTCATTGGGTTGGTGCAGGGCATCATGACATTTACTGAGTATGCCCTGAAGTTTGACAGGCTGGCGAAGTTTGCACCAGATCTAGTGCCTACTGATGTAGTTAGACAAGACAGAGTTGTTCGAGGGCTTAATGTTATGATAGCCCAAGATGTGAGGATCACATCAGTACCTGGGGAGACGACTTATGCCTAGGCTGTTGAGAAGGCTCTTATTGCTGAGGAGGCAAAGAATAAGATCTGGAGGGAGAGCGTTGCGAGACGGGATGTTCACAGGGCAGTGCCTCCATATATATGGTCTGGTAGGGTGGAGGCCCCATTGATCAGAAGAGGAAGACCCCTAATATCTCGACCAGTGCTGGTCTTGCTGGGAGGGGCTGGGGTGCCCAGGGTGGCCGCCAGGGAGGCGGTGAGTCATGGAGGAGCTATCCAGAGTACACTAAATGCAATAAGCACCATCTAGGTGAATGCTGGGGCAAAGGCCTGTTACTTGTGCGGGGTGGTTGGACACCTCAAGAAGGATTGCTCGACATTAAAGAAAGAGGAACCAGGGAAGGTGGATAACTTGACTCCAGCTCGAGTGTTCACCTTGACACAGGAAGAGGCTGAGGCTAGTCCCTCGGTAGTGACAGATCAGCTTTCTAGCACCGACTCTTCATATACTTTATTGATTGACTCTGGTGCCACACATTCATTTGTTTCTAGTAAAGTAATTGATAGATTGTGTAGACCTAGTGAGTATTATACTGTGGGGTTTGGGACTATATTGCCTACAGGGGAGCTATTAGTTTATAGGAGATGGATTAGAGCACTGCCAGTGATGGTGGATAGTAGGGAACTATCAGTAGATTTTATTGAGTTGGGTATGGACAATTTTGATATGATTTTGGGGATGGATTGGTTGGTCAGATACGGGGCCACTATAGATTGCAAGAACAAGATGGTGACTTTTGAGCCTGAGGGTGAGGATCCCTTTATTTTTGTGGGTGTTATGCATGGACCCCGCATTCCTATGATATCAGCTTTGAGGGCTAGGGACCTATTACAAGTAGGGTGTATAGGTTTTCTAGCTAGTGTGGTGGATACCACTAGAGTTATGCCAGTGGGGCTAGGAGAGACTAGACTGGTATGCGAGTTTTTGGATGTTTTTCCTGAGGTCCTTACCGGGACTTCCACCGCACAGGGAGATTCAGTTCGTCATTGAGTTAGCACCGGGTACAGAGCCAGTGTTAAGGGCACCATATAGGATGGCTCTGGCAGAGCTAAATGTGTAACGCCCTGGATAACCAAGACTGTTACATTGTGTGTTTAAAGTAGTGCAAGACTTGCTAATCAAGTCATTTAAACAAAATGTGAATTCAACATCATCGACGGATTAGAAATAAAATATTTTGGTCTCAAACAGGCTATTTTCGTTAAAAATGACAATTTAATACATGGAAACTCCAAACAGGGTTTAGACAACTTGGTTACAGCAAATTCCAAGAGTTACAAATAATTCAAGCCACTCTAATTGCAAAATATACATTTTAGGTTTCCGTCCCTGTACAATTCCTTGGCCGTGGCGGCCGAGCAGCTGACAATGTACACCTCGCCCCCATAGCTCTCCAACTCATGGTTGACTCAGCCTACCCTTGCCTTTACCTGCACCACATAGCACCCATGAGCCGAGGCCCAGCAAGAAAGCATGATATCATAGCAAGATCAACATCAATAATCAAATATTCCACAATGCATAACCAGGAATTCAGCAATTCATAACATTTATCTAATCAGTGATAACACTCAGTAGATTAACAGTTTGTCATCCAGACAATCAACCAATTATATCCATAACACAATATTCACGTTCATAATCAACGATTTATCACATTTATCAAATAATATTCAGGGTCGGTGCCCTTAGGTCGCACCCTCTATTTAACACACTGTCTACAGCTCACTTGGGCCGCCCCCAGTGTAATACTCACTGGCTCCGGGCAGCTTAACCAAGCTCAGTGATAAATAAGCTGCCTCAGCTACCAGTGGCCGAGCCGCGCCCTGTGCGCAAATATTAATTCTGACACCCTTAGGCTGGTTATCGCATGTCCCATGGCATAATAATACCATCTCATGACATGATATACAAATATAGGGAGCTCTTAGTCCCATTGTGTCCACATGGTTAATCACATTCACATAACAATGCATACAAACATAGGGAACACTTAGTCCCAACCTAACCACATAATCAGGTGCAGCTTTCTTACCTTTCGATTCGCTAGCTTTGATCACTTGACTCCTTGAGCACGATCCCTCTCGAGCCCAAGAGCTCACCTAAACACAATCATAGGTCAAAGTCATCACCAAACCTCAAGTCCAAAACCTATCCTTGGGACCAATCTCGAGCCCCCAGGAAGTCCTAGTTCCACCAAACAAGGTGGTGGAACCAAACCCCAAACCCTTGGTCAAAAACCCTTGCAAATAACCCTAAAATCCCTTTCTGGAAACAGGGCATCGCTACAGCGCTCTTAGGAGGGCGCTACAGCGCTACAAGCAGAACCAAATTCCCCTAGAAAGCTTGGCCTAGCGCTACAACGCCCAAAGGCTAGCGTTGTAGCGCTAGTCACAGACAGGCAATACCACAGTTTTCCCTCCTGCGATTTCCTCGAGCCAAACTCAACCAAAACCTCTCCAAACCTTCACCAAACTCAAAAACAACCTTATTAACACACTCCACTCATGCCAAGCACCCTAAATACCTATAACTCAAGCACATGCATCCCTAATCTCAAAATTCACCATAGCCACTTCTAGATATCAAAACTCAGCAGAAACCAGTCAAAACATCAAAGTTAAAAGCTTAGAATTTCTTACCTTTAGTGGGAATTCGGTTTCAAGACAACCTCTACACCTCCTTATCTTGCTCTCCCTCAACCTTTGGCTTGAATTCCCTAAAGTCCCCATCAGATTCAACTTAAACACCATAGTTCAAAAACCAAAACCAGAAACTGAAGAACTCTAAAGTCTTACCTCAGGTGATGGTGTGTTCTTGCTAAACCCCTGCCAGTTCTTCAAACCTAGCTTAGGATCCTTGATGCTTAGCCTAACCCAGCTCTCCTCTGAGCTTTGCTCCAAGAAAACCCAAGAAAAGTGGTGAGAGAACCACAAACCGACCCTAGAGAAAACTCTATGTTTTCCTCTCCTTTCTCTTTTCTTTCTTTTCCTTCTTCAGACTTCTGTAGTATTCTACCACTTCCACTAACATAAAGCCTCAGTAATACCCATCTTTAAAAAGCCAAATGACCTTAATGCCCTCCCTTTTATTTCTAACCCTTTAATCCACTTAAGGGCATTTTAGTCATTTCACCCCAATTCCCGCTAACTCCTCGAGTGTCTCTAATATTTACCTCTTACTACCCAATACCTAATTAACCACCAATAATATTCCTTAATGTCAAAATATACCCCAATATGCTCACTAAATTCCCATTTATACCCCCAGGCTCACCCCGAGCCGGGTATAAGTCTCCGCCATGACTTTTTCGCTAATCTGCTCACTAGGATCGTCTCGAGTCACAAATCACAGATATATCCACATAATAATGTGGTCTCAACATTAGCCTTCCAATATACACACAAGTACACAATTACACTCTCAATGAGCCAAATTACCAAAATACCCTCACAGCAGAGTATACAGTCCCATGCATGCCTTTATCATCATATAATAATATGACCCACATAATCATGCATATAATCATATAATAGCACAATAAATCAATTATGGCCCTCCCGGCCTCCTAATCAAGGTCCTAAACTTTATTAGGAAATTTGGGTCGTTACAAAAGGAGTTGAAGTTACAGTTGCAAGAGCTTCTAGACTTGGGATTTATCAGACCTACCTTTTCGCCATGGGGTGCTCCAGTTTTATTTATGAAGAAGAATGATGGGACTCTGAGAATTTGTATATATTACAGAGAGTTGAACAAGTTGACCATTAAGTACAAGTACCCCCTACCAAGGATAGATGACCTGTTCGACCAACTGCAAGGTAAGACAGTATTCTCAAAGATTGATCTTTGATATTGTTATCACCAACTGAGGATCAAGGATGAGGATATTCCGAAGATGGCCTTCCATACGAGGTACGGGCATTATGAGTTCTTGGTCATATTGTTCAGTTTGACCAACGCCTCAGCAACATTTATGGATCTGATGAACAGGGTGTTCAAGGATTTCTTAGATTAGTTCGTGATTGTCTTCATCGACGACATCTTAGTTTACTCCAATTCAAAGGCAGAGCATGAGCAACATCTCTGACGGGTATTACAGATATTGAGAGAGCATCGGGTATATGCTAAATTTAAGAAGTGTGAGTTCTGGCTACCAGAAGTGACATTCCTTGGAAATATATTTAGTGGAGGTGGAATTAAGGTAGATTCAGCCAAGGTAAAGGCAGTTTGGGATTGGTCAATGCCAAGGAACGCCTTGGAGGTTAGGAGCTTCCTTGGACTAGCGGGATATTACAGACGATTCATGGAAGAGCTTTCAAAGATTGCCATACCGTTGACTGAGTTGACACGGAAGAATCTGAAGTTCACCTGGTCAGATAAATGTGAAGGTAGCTTCCGAGAGTTGAAGCGACGATTGATTAATGCTCCTTTGTTGCGCCTCCCTTCGGAGGGAGGGAAGTTTGTTGTGTACTGTGACGCATCGAGACTGGGATTGGGATGCGTGTTGATGCAAAATGAGAAGGTTATTGCCTATGCATTGCGACAGTTGAAGGATTATGAATAATAGTACCCTACCCATGATCTGGAATTAACAGCTGTGGTGTTTACATTAAAAGTATGGCGACATTATTAGTATGGGGAGAAGTGGGAGATATACACCGACCATAACAGTTTGAAGTATTTCTTTACCTAGAAGGACTTAAACATGAGACAGAGACGTTGGCTAGAATTGGTGAAGGACTATGACTGTGGCATTCTTTACTACCCAGGAAAAGTCAATGTAGTGGCAGATGCGTTGAGCCAGAGGGGCCAAGGACAGTAATATAGTTTGAAGTAGATATCGAAGGAATTGGCAGAGTAGATGGCCAGAGTAAGGATAGAGCTGGTTGTGGGCCGGTTGGCCAATATTACCTTATAGTCTACCCTTCTAGAGAGGATAAGAGAGGGTTAGTTGGATGATGCGCAGTTGCAGGAGGTTAGAGGGAATGTCCTAGGTGGAGTGGCTAAGGATTATTCCATTTCAGAGACAGGTTTACTATGGTATAAGGATCAGATCTGTGTACTGATGGATATAGGGATTAGACAAGAGATACTTGATGAATCCCATTTTACACCATACTTGCTCCATCTAGACACTACAAAGATGTACCAGGATCTACGGACTTTATACTGGTGGCCTGGGATGAAGAAGGATGTGGTTGAATACGTTGCCAAGGGTTTGACCTGTCAGCAGGTAAAGGCTGAACATCAGCGACCAGCTGGATTGTTACAGCCTTTGGGTATTCCTAATTGGAAGTGGGAAGACATTACTATGGATTTCGTAGGAGGTTTACCCAGGACAGTGGGGCAACATGACTCGGTGTGGGTGATAGTAGACAGATACACCAAGTCAGCTCACTTTCTGCCAGTGAGGACGACCTATATAGTAGATCAGTATGCGGAGTTATATGTAAGGGAGATTGTACTTCTCCATGGGGTTCCTAAATCTATTGTATCGGACCGGGATCCCATATTCACCTCCAAGTTTTGGGGTGGTTTGCAGAAGGCTATGGGAACTCAGCTGAAGTTTAGTACAAGCTTTCATCCTCAGATAGACAGACAGTCTTAGAGGACAATTAAGATATTGGAGGACATGCTTAGAGTATGTGTATTAGACTTCGAGGGGTCATGGAGTAAGTACCTCTTTTTTATCGAGTTTTCGTACAACAATAGTTATCAATAAATGATTGGAGTAGCTCCATATGAGATGTTATATGTAAGAAAGTGTAGATCATCCATTCATTGGGATGAGATGGAGCAGAGGAAGTATTTGGGACAGGAGATGGTTCATAAGACTAATGAAGCTATTAAGAAGATTCGAGCTCGAATGCTCGCTTCGCTTCGCAGACAGAAAAGCTACGCTGATCCTAAGCGTCGGGACATGGAGTTCCAGGTAAGGGACCACATGTTTATGTGAGTTTTACCATTACAAGGAGTCACGAGGTTTCGGAAAAAAAGGCAAGTTGAGCCCTAAATTTTGAGATCCTGGAGAGGATCGGGCAGGTAGCCTATAGATTGGCTTTGCCGCCGTCATTATCAGGAGACTCTAAGTCTAATAGCCTATAAGCTTTTCTATTGTTGGCATAACCAACAAAAGCACACTTTATGGCTCTTGAACCTAACTTTGTTCTATTAGGTTCGTTTTTCTTGCAATATGCAAGACACCCCCACACTTTGAAGTACCCTATGTTGGGTTTTCTTCCTTTCCAAAACTCATATGGAGATATCTCATTTTTCTTCATCAGTATTCGATTAAGAATGTGACAAGCAGTTAAAAGCGCTTCACACCATAAGTTGAAGTTCAACTTAGAAAACACCAACATAGAATGTATCATCTCTAGATAAGTCCTATTTTTCCTTTCTGTAATACCATTGTGTTGTGGTGTATAAGGTGCAGTGCACTCATGAATTATACCATTTTCTTCACAAAATGTATTGAATTCATTAGAGAAGTACTCTCCTCCTCTATCACTTCTTAGCACCTTAATCTTTTTATTTAGTTGATTTTCAACTTCTAATTTATACAATTTAAAAGCATCAAAAGTTTTATCTTTATGATTTAAAAGAAACATATAGGTATATCTACTAAAATCATCTATAAAAGTAAATTAAAACACCATTTAATTCACAAAGATCACTATGGATTAAATATAGTAAATTAGATGATCTTTCTACACTAGGAAATGGTTTCTTAATCATTTTTGCCTTAACACATGTTTCACATTTACCATAGTTTTTAATATTGCATGCAATCATACCATATTTAACTACTATTTTCATGGTTGAAAAACCTATATGCGATAGTCTAAGATGCCACAAAAATAAAGAATCATACTCAACAATATAGGCAGAATTAGCATTTTTATTGATAACATTGAAAGTTACATCATTGGTGCACAATTTAACCATACCCTCACAAGAGTACCCATTTCCCAAAAATACATTTGATTTGGTAAGTATAAGTTTACCAGACTCAAAAACGGCTTTAATGTCGGGCTTGCCAAGCAAATCACCACTTACCAAGTTTCTGCTCATTTCGGGAATATAAAGTACATTCATTAATGTAACTTTCTTGCCGGAGGTGAAAAAGACTTCAATGGTACCTTTGCCAAGTACCTTGGATTTGCCCTCATTGCCCATTTGAATCTCATGGTTGCCCTTTGACTCTTCAAAGGTCTTGAACAATGATTTGTCATAGGTGACATGGACGGTGGCACATGTATCATACCACCACCCTTTCACCTTGCCTTGGACCGCATTCACCTCACTAAGGGTGGCAACTATGTTTTCCTCTTGAGTTGCGTTCACCTTAGGTCCTTGTTGGTATTTTCTATGTCTACACTCTCTAGCAAAGTGACCTATTTTTCCACACACAAAGCAAGGACCTTTCTCGCCCTTAAACTTGTTTGGGTTGGTTTTTGGACCCAAAGGTTTCTCATTACCCTTTTTCCCTTTGTTTTTGGGATGTTTTGGTTGTGACACCGCATTTGCTTTAGAAGTCTCTCCATCAAACCCCTCCACAAGTTTATCTCTACATATCGATTTCTCTTCGATTCAAATATGCTTTTGGATTTCCTCCAAAGAATAATCCTCATTTTTATGAAGGATTCTTTTCCTATAGCTCTTCCAAGTTGGTGGTAATTTAGCCACTATAGCACCAACTTGAAAGGTCTCGGGAAGCTCAATATTTAAAACTTTCAGTTTGTTAACAATTATTTGCAATTCATGAATTTGAGGAAGAATAGGTTTATCACCAAAAAATTTGAAATCAAAGTATTGAGATATCAAAAACTTTTTGGTACCTTCCTCTTCTGCCTTGAACTTTTTCTCAAGTGCATCCCATATCTCCTTGGCCGATTTGGTCTCGGAGTAGAGGTCATAGAGCCTATCGGATAAGGCATTGAGGATATGACCCCTACAAAGGAGATTGTCCTCCTCCCTCTTCCTTTTTTTCTCCACCTCCTTGGGAGTGTCCTTGTCGGATGGCGTTGGGAGAGGTTCTATAGTGGATTCTAGAATGTAGGCGATTTTGAGAGTGGTCAAAAGGAATCTCACCTTGTCTTGCCACCTAGTGAAATTGGACCCATCAAACGTATCCAACCTCACTAGGTCTTAATTCATGATTTTGATGGTCTCACCTTCCATTGAAACAAACAAAGGGATAAGCTTTTGAATGTTAGGAAAAAATAGATTGCCTCAATGGAAATGGCTAAGAATATTACAACTCTATACAATAATATTACAAATAAATATAGATTGATTAAATAAGGTTACAACTCTATAACTGAAAATTACAAATAAGCAAAGAAAAGGAAGAAGATGATGAAGAAGAAGAGAATAGTGAGAATACAACTCTAAGCAAAAGATTACAAGTAAAATAAAGTGTTTGGACCAAAAGAAAAGATTACAAATCTTAAACAAAATATACAAGTAAATAGAACAAGAGAATAAGAAGAAAAACAATATAATAAAATGAAGAACAGAAACACAAGTAAACTCTCACTTACACAACCTAAGTGAAGAGGGTTGGGGATCACCAACTTGAACAAGGTTTAAAACCTTTGTCCAAAAGCTTATTTCCCCCTAACTCAATTACTAAGGGATCTCTCTCAAATATTGAAATGCTTTCTGGAATTATCAAGCCTCAAGATGTTCTAGCCAAGTGCTCTAATGGATAGAAATGTTGTGTCTTTCAAGTGAGCTATAGGCTCCTATTTATAGAGTTTAGAGACACCCTTTGAATTTCAAATTCCACCAACCCCCATGGCTGTTACCAATGTTTAATTGGATTAATATGGAATTAAAAATGAGATTTGGGAGTTATTTGGGTTTTTTGAGCTGTTCAACAAAGATTGAAAAAACTGAAAAAATGGTTAGTTTTGGCCTGTGGCCGCGGCCACTACTCTCTGTCCCACTGGCCGCGGCCACTGACCATTTTCAACACTTAAAAATGTGTTGTTTTTCCAAACGGTTCCAAACTCTCCCAAATGATTTTGTAACTCCCAAAACACATTATTGGGGTTAAAATCATATCTCTAACAGTCATTTCACATATGGCTTTATGAAATTCATTTCAATATTGTGTAACACCAAATTTACACAATAAAGGGTAATATTTGGAAGTTACAAATTTGTAACACCAAATATGTTATATTATTTGGATATATCTCATATATCTAAATATTGTAACTCTCTATTATATGTTACAATATGTGACACTCTTTGTCACATTTATTTAATCTAAAACATTATATTATAAAATAATATAACATTCACGACCTGGCAATAGTCATTTTCATTGGGGGGGGGAGTCTGGACAGCTTCTCATACTGACCCCGAGGGTCACAGATTTTCCCGTCCTGGCGAATATGGCTGCATGAAAAGTAAATTCAATTAGGACGTGTACAAGAAAAATATTTTAAAAGAAATAAAAGTTCCCGAGCTGGATTTACAAAGATGGAAGACTTACGAGGTCGGTTGAAGTAACGGTGTTCGCAATTCCTGAAGCCATTCGACATAAAGAACAAATCTTTATAGTCGTTCAGATGGCTGGGGAGCTCAATGATGGAGCAGAGTTTGGAAACTGTGTGAGGTAGTAGAACCCGTCACCGCGTCCCCTCAAGTCGGGGCTTTCCTTGAGGCAGAAGAAGTATAATATGTCTGTCGGGGTGGGGACCTCCCACTCTTGTCTCAAGAACAAATATTTCAGCCCCGCCAAAAGTCTATATGAATTTGTGGGGAGCTGGAATGGAGCCATTTTTACGTAGTTTAAGAAATCTACAAAATATTGGCATAGGGGAAGGAAGGCCCCAGCCTTCAGGTGCTCATCACTCCAAGACGCGTAGTCATCTTGGAAAGGGGCACAGCTCTGTTCCCCTTCTAACGCAGGTCGGGGGAGGAGAGTCCCAGCTCCGATCTTTATGTTGTGGCTCAACATAATCTTATTCACCTTCCCCTGAGTCATGATCTTTGAGATGATGTGCTCGACCTCGAAGAACGTGTTGGGGTCGACGGGAACTTCCTTCTCCACTACCGGACAGAAGTGCAGAATGGGAGAGTCAGGGACGACCTGCTTCCCTTTGTCCTTGTGTTGGGTATATGAGCTCGCGGATTTCTTCGTTGGGGGGGTCCATCAGATCGCCTGACAACAAAGCGGCCTAGTTAGTAGGCGACCTAAGATGATCTATAACTATGTCGCGAGGGTATGGGCGAAATGGGTTATTTTTGTTATACGAGCTAAAGTTAGCCGAAACCCATCACATGGTGCCACGCGATACCCAAAGCTACGTGCCTCGATTTCTTAACAATCCCTTGATATTTAGGGATTCGTGTGTCAGAAATGTCAGACCACTACTTTCCTTGGGAAGCGATTTAGTGCAAAACCACCCAAGAAAACGTAACCCCTAAGCTATCTGGTTTTAAACCTAAAGACCCTTCAGTTTCTTTACTCCGAATGGGTATTCTTTAAACCAATTCACCATTAGGGTTATCCATAAATTTCCCCAGTTTTATGAACATCTTATTTATAAAACATGTTTAGACTCACCCATTGAACCTAAATCGAAACTCATTCCCTATGAACATTTAGAAATAGCCTAATGGTAACAACAATGAGTGTTGTGGACGAACATGGTTAAGAACAGAAATTTCATTTGATAAAGGGTGGGGGGGGGGGGGGGGGGGACTTTTCAAACAAAGGGATGAGATACTTACAGGAAAAAAAGTTCACTGATTAGAGGGAGTAGACTCAAAAATGGGAAGCTCCTAGAAAACTTTTGAATGTCTGGGCACGATGCATAGTTTTGGGACTTCTGGGGAAGAAGGGAAGCTTGGAAGTTCAGAAAAGGGAAATTTTTAAATGCAAAGGGGGTGAGGTTTGAAATCGTTCATCCTATTTATAAGTAAATTATAGAAATTAATCTGGGCCATCCAATTGGATTAGCTCAAGATCCAAGGGCCAATATTAAATAGACCAAATGGCAGCAAAAAGTTGACAAGACAATTATTGCAGTCCTTGAAACCCGAACAGATGCCAATTGTAGTACACCACGTGTCCAGTACTCGAGTAGTAGGCAGGCATGGTTTTGTGTAGCGGAAGTTTAAAAGCCCCTACTGTGTAGGTCAGAAAATGATGATGTCATACACGAGCAAGAGCTTGGGGGGCAAATGTTGTACCCTAATCTTAGCACAAGTTCATTCACTCAGCTCAGGTACAGCTAGCAGATAATTACGTGGAAAAGTAGTCAAGAAGAATATCGTATTATAATCTATACGAACAGCTCGAGGTTCGTAATGGTCAGACCTAGTGTTAGGTGTAGAGTCCAAGAATTTTACGTAGTAGTAGTAGATTAACCTATAGTTTAAGAATATTAACTATAACATAAGGTTTGATATTTATTATACTATAAGGTTTAGATAGAACTAATAAGGTCATGACACTTGTCATGTGCATGTTTATTGAGAAATTAAGTGTTTTTGAGGAATAGTTTTATAAGAGTAATATTTGAAAACCCCAGAATATGTCAGTAGCTTTAAGATCGTTATAGGACTCAGTCAAAGCTGTTTACTCAATTCAAATTAGGCTAAAAAAGTGCAATTACGTGTATAATATTTCAGCGTATGCTGATATATCGCAGCTCTAGGGGCGATATATCGCCACTCGGGGAATACGAAAAACACATAACTTCACACGAACGTTTCGACGAGTCTCAAGAATATAAGCCCAGGTGATATATCGCCTACCATGGGCGATATATTGGCTCTAGGGCAAGATTTTTGAATGATTTTGAAACCGAGCTCAATTCAACCCATAACCTCTTGGCAAGCCTCTCAATATTTTTGACCGAGTCTTAAGCCTCTGCTGAATGAATATTCAAATGTTTTTCAATTAAATAGTCATTGTTTTATTCAAGATAAAAGAAGATCTTTTCATTCTTGAACTCTATAAATAGGACCTAGTACCCAGCCATTTCTTTCATTCTTCAAGCTGAGTTCAGAGCCTTCAAGCAGCTAGGTTTACTTTAGAGTGTTAAACACTTGGGTTGGGGTTATAAGCTTTATCATCTTAAGCTTATTAAACACTTGGGAAGTAAGGTTAATAGTGTGTTTTTTGATATCGAGGTGTAGTTCGGTTATAGTGCATTCAAAGGTATTCCTATTCCTAGTTCGTTTCTGTATGTTTCATTAGTTTCTTATAGTTTTCTTTACTCAAATCCTAACTCAATATTTTCCATTCTTGGTTAGGCATTTAAGTTCTTTGAACTTGAGGTTTCTTTTCGGTAAGCTCTTCTTCTCGATGGTTTGGTTTAGATCATTTCTTCTCATCTCTTTCTTTTAGAAATACTCACCTTCTCATTATTGGTTTTAGGAGTGTTCCAAAATCCTGTCCTTGTTCTCACATCCAGTATTGGTAAGGAAAATAGGATAGTTTCTATATGTTGTGTGTTATGTTTATGTATAATATGCTATGATATATTTATAATACATTATGTTATGTTTTATCTAGGGCTCATAGTGCTTAGTTAGCAAGCCCTAGTGTTTATCATTTTCAGGTTTAAAGTTATGATTTACCCTACCTTAAATATTAGACAGGGGATCTAGATGGGTTATCATATACTACCATATGATTTACCCTACCTCAAATATTAGACAGGGGATTTAGATGGGTTATCATATACTACCATGTGATCTAACCTACCTCAAATATTAGACAGGGGACATAGATGGTTTATCACATGTCATAATGGTCATTAATAGTATTGTCCTATATGGTATACATCTTTATAGTCATATGTTATATGTTTATAGTTTATGTTTATGTTTATGCTTATGTTTCTTGCTTTTAGTATATTTTCCTTGCTGGGCATTAGGCTCATTCATTTATTTTTATATGTGCAGGAAAATAGTTATGGCAACGAAAAGATTCTTAGCAGCTTGGGATTGTGTATTGAGGAAGAATGGATTCGGTGGACTGTGTGAACGATTCGAGGACGAAGTTATTTTTAGTCATTTCAATTATGTTTTCTATGTATTTTCCGCACCTGATTTTGTAACAAATTTATTTAAGATTTAAGTTATGTTTTATTTTCAAACAATGGGATCCCATATCATACCCCAAATTTTATGTATTTTAACCTTTGCTTTACAGTTTTTAATAAAGTTATGACTATTTCGTATGTATGTTTTCTTAAGATTAGTGTCTATGTATAGTAGTTTTAATGGTCCAAAGTCTAGAATTAGTTGGGTCATTACAATTGGTATCAGAGCAATGGTTCATTTGCAAGAAGTTCTCCTCGATACACACACTCAAAGCTCCGAATCTGACCGCCAAGTAAGTGTTTAAGTTATAGTTATTATGTTTATGTGTATAGCTAACGATTTTAGCCTTTATGTTTTCAGTTAAGAATGAATGGAGCTTTAACTTAAGAGGATATCCGAGCCATTAAGGCCTTAAAAAGAATTAGAGAACCGAGAAACACCATAGGAGTGCTAGAAAGAATCACTCGAAGACTACTTTTGTTCCATAGGGAGATAGGTCACCTCCAAGAATCTAAGCAGATCATGATGAAATCAATGGAGCAATACGTTTTAGTAATTAGACTTTTTAGAGATTATCCTACTGTGATTGCAGCTTTAGAAGAAATTTGGGAGAAGATAGATGATGAAGATGAATTGCCGGTAGCTATGAGATATTATTTTCTCATACTTAGGTTCACTTCAAAAATGGAATTTCAATTTACAAATGAGCAAAAACATTGAATTTTTACGAATCTTCCTCGAGGGCATTTTGAGGCACAGGATAATGATGACTATGAAGAAATAGATGACGATATGTTAGATGAAGGATTGGATGTAGAAGATCCCAATTTTTAGAATATATTAGTTTCTTATTTATTTGCATTTATGATTGTAAATAGTGAAAAAAAAATTTCCAAATTAATATCAATGTTATTTTGTTAACATATATGAGTTTGATTTGCTTTTGCAATCATAATAAATAATAAAATAAATAATGACTAAGTTTGATGAGGGTGGATACAAATCAATGAACTGGGTTCTCTATATTGAGAGTTAGGGGGCCATAGTAGTGGGAATGATTTTACTGATCCCAGCCCTCCCTCAATATGGTTAACTTTGGAACAAAGATGAGTTTCGAGCCTGAGAATTAAGTCATATAGGGTGATTAGAAACAGACTTAGAAAATAATAAAGATGGCTTATTTTTCTAAGTATAGAAACCCACTTTAATAATAAAGAAGGCTTATGTAATTTTCATAAGAAGTCATAATTAATAGGTCCGAGTTATGTTTGTTTAGATTAAGTTTTTTCCTTAGAGCCTATTAGGGTAAAGTTCTGACATGTTTTTCTCCACTGTCAGAACTCTGCTGAAATGTCACTCCGAAGATCTACTCGCACCAATGGAAATGCCTCCAACGCTGCTCCAATGAGCAATGAAGCCCCTCTGGTTTGCAGAAGGGGAGTATATGCTACTGCCAGCCGCAATGCGCCGCCGCCGCTGCCAGTTGATAACATTGCAAAAATTGCTAGACTGCGACAACAAGTTGAGGAGTTATTGCAGCAACAACGACAACAGGCTCAGCATCAGACTCAGCCTCCGCCTCCGCCACAACCACAGCCACAGCAAATGGCCCCAGCACCCCAACAAGTTGGTCCATATAGGGGATGGTCAGTGGCGAACTATGCGCCATATCCAGTTCAGCACATGGAGACAGTTTATGAGCGGTTTCGTAAGCAACACGCTCCAAACTTTGAAGGGACTATAGACCTCTTCGAGGCAGAAGAATGGCTTAGAAATGTGGAGCCAATCCTGACGCACATGAATCTAGGCAACGCAGACCGCATATCCTGCGTTTCATCTCTACTCAAGAAAGATGCGAGAATATGGTGGGATTTAGTTCAGCAGATGCATGATGTTGCCACCATGACTTGGACCCGATTTGTGGAGCTATTCCACAAAAAGTATTATAATTCGGTTTTCATCGCTTCAAGAGTCAAGGAGTTCGCTGGCCTAAAGCTAGGGAGTTTATCAGTGGCAGAATATGCTCGGCAGTTTAACCGATTAGCTAAGTTTGCACTGGAAATGGTTCCAACTGACTATTTGAGGGTGACCAAGTTCGTTAGAGGACTTCGATCAAAGATTGAACTAGGGGTTAAGCTAGCAAACCCAGGAAATACTACCTATGCCGATGTTCTAGAAACAGCAATAGATGTAAAAAGGCTGCAGACTAATGTTAGTAAAGAAGAAGCGAGTAAGTCTGAGCCTAGACAACAGAGTCAACCTCAGACTAGTCGGAACAACAACCACCACAACAACAGCAATCAGTCCAGCAACAAAAATAATGGTCAGAAAAGAAGGCATCCTGACAATAGGCAGTCCGATAGTGATAAAAGGGCACGGACAAACAATGAAAGCAGTAGGTCGGGTTATGTAGAGTACCCGCAATGTACTAAGTGCCAGAAGAAACATCCTGGTGAATGTCGGGCAAACACCAAGGGATGTTACAACTGTGGTCAAGAAGGACACCAGAAGAAAGATTGTCCCCAGCTCAAGCCAAAGGGGAAAAAGGAAGACAAGATGGTTCATGCCAGGGTATTTGCCTTAACCCAAGGGGAAGCTGATGCTAGCAATAAAGTGGTCACAAGTCAGGTTTCTATCCTCAATAATATATGTTATGTATTATTTGATTCAGGAGCCACTCATTCATATATCTTGTTAGGAATGATAGAAAAACTAGACAAACCTTGTGAAATATTTAGAACTAGGTTTGTAACCGAGTTGCCTTCAGGCAAAGTAGTTCTATCATCACGGATAGTACGAGGCGTACCGATCAAGATTGATGATGTAGAACTAGAAGGAGACCTGATAGAATTGGAGATCAAAGACTTCACGTGATACTAGGCATGGACTGGCTAGTAAGGCATGGCACAACCATAGACTGCAAATGCAAGAAAGTGACATTCGAGACTCCTGACGGGCAGATACTATGCTTCATGGGACAAATTTCAGGATTACGCACCCCGCTAATATCATCTCTCAAAGCTCAAAGGATGATAGAAAAAGGATGTCAAGCATACTTAGCCAATATCACAGATGTGGTCAAGGAAACACCACTTAAGTTTGGAGACATTCGTATTGTAAAAGAGTTTCCATAAGTATTTCCCGACAACTTGCCAGAATTGCCACCAACTCGGGAAATTGACTTCACAATCAAATTAGTACCGGGCATCGAGCCTATCTCCAAGGCACCATTCCGGATGGCACCTACAGAACTCAAGGAGTTAAAGACGCAGCTACAAGAACTCCTAGACTTAGGTTTCATCAGACCAAGCCATTCGCCATGGGGAGCACCGGTACTATTTGTGAAGAAAAAGGACGGAAGCATGCGGATGTGCATAGATTAGCGCGAGCTGAATAAGGTGACGATTAAGAATAAGTACCCGCTACCCTGGATTGACGATTTGTTTGATCAATTCTGAGGCGCGACCGTGTTTTCAAATATTGATCTACGGTCCAAGTATCATCAGCTCAAGGTACGGGAATAGGACATTCCTAAGACAGCTTTTAGAACTCGTTATGGGAATTACGAGTTGTTAGTTATGTCTTTTGGTATTACCAACGCTCCAGTTGTGTTTATGGATTTAATGAATAGGGTCTTTAACGATTACTTGGATAAATTCTTCGTAGTGTTCATCGACGACATCTTGGTGTACTCAAAGGACGAAGTCGAGCACGAGGAACATTTGAGGTTGATCTTATTACGACTAAAGGAGCATCAACTTTATGCCAAGTTCAAGAAGTTCGAGTTTTCGATTTCACAAGTAGCATTCCTTGGGCACATTATATCCAAGGATAGAGTTTCAATAGACCCATCAAAGGTAAAGGCTGTGAAGGATTGGCCAAGACCAAAGAACGCATCAGAGGTAAGGAGCTTTCTGGGATTAGCATGTTATTATCGAAGGTTTGTAGAGGGATTTTCTAAGATAGCCACTCCGCTCACCAACCTGACCCAGAAACAGCAAAGATTCAACTAGACTGATAAGTGTGAAGAAAGCTTCCAGTTGCTTAAGGACAAGTTGTGCTCAGCACCAGTACTCTGTGTACCGACACCCATAGCCTACGCCTCAAGGCAACTGAAGAAGTACGAGCAACGCTACCCAACTCACGATATGGAGTTGGCAGCGGTGGTCTTTGCATTAAAAATCTGGCGCCATTATCTTTACAGAGAACGGTGTGAGATTTATATGGACCACAAAAGTTTAAAGTACTTCTTCACTCAGAAGGAGCTCAACATGAGGCAGCGCAGGTGGTTAGAGCTAATGAACGATTACGACTGCAAAATCCTATACCACCCGGGAAAGGCAAACATAGTTACTGATGCGCTAAGTAGGAAGAGTTATGGAAGTTTAGTAGCATTAGCCGGAATGGAAAAGCCACTACAGCAGGAGATGATAAATGCCGGAATAGAAGTAGTCATCGGTAAGATGGCTAATTTGTCGATCCAGTCAAATCTGCTAGAAGATATATGGATTGGGCAAGGGCATGATGACACACTACTAGCACATATGGATGCAGTTAGAGAAGGTAAGGCCACGGATTTCTCAATATCAGGTCAAGGGTTATTGAGATATAAGGATCGAGTATGCGTGCCAAATGATCAAAGGATTAAGATGATGATTCTAGAAGAAGCGCACAGTACCCCGTTCTCAGTTCACCCAAGGTCGACCAAGATGACTCACGACATCAAGGAAATATATTGGTGGCCAGGGATGAAGAAGGATATAGCGGAATTTGTGTCTAAATGCTTAGTATGCTAGCAAGTGAAAGCAGAACATCAGCGGCCTGCAGGCTTATTACAACCACTTAGCATACCAAAATGGAAATGGGACGATATAGCTATGGATTTCATGATGGGTTTGCCACAAACAAGTAAGCAGCATGATTCGGCTTGGGTAGTAATAGATAGACTAACCAAGTCTGCTCATTTCTTGCCTGTTAAGACCTCATACACAGCAGATCAATACGCAGACATCTATGTCCACGAGATAGTACGGTTGCATGGAATTCCCAAGACAATAGTGTCCGATAGAGGATCGGTGTTTACATCGAGATTTTGGGGAAGCTTACAGCAAGCCATGGGTACTAAGTTAAGTCTTAGTACAACTTTTCATCCTCAGACAAACGGTCAATCCAAGCGTACCATACAGATTTTATAAGATATGTTGCGCGCTTGTGTACTTGATTTCGGAGGATCATGGAATAAGTACTTGCCGTTGATAGAATTCTCCTACAACAATAGCTACCAGTCAACAATCGAGATGGCACCTTATGAGTTACTTTATGGAAGAAGGTGCAGATCGCCGTTACATTGGGACGAGGTAGCAGAAAGACAGCTTCTCAATCCCGAAGCTGTTAGAAAAGCTCAGGAAGCAGTAGCGCTGATTAGAAAGCATATGCTCGCTGCTCAAAGCCGTCAGAAAAAGTTATGCGGATGACAAGCGGCATGATGTGGAATTCAAAGTCGGAGATCAAGTCTTCCTGAAGATATCTCCTATGAAAGGTGTGAAGCGGTTTGGGAAGAAAGACAAGCTTAGTCACCGTTTTATAGGTCCTTTTGAGATATTGGACAAAGTGGGAGCAGTTGCATATAGACTAGCCCTACCACCAGTACTAGCAGATAGCCACAATGTGTTCCACATCTCAATGCTACGAAAGTATGTGTCAGATCCATCTCACGTCCTCAAGTACGATACGATAGCACTCCAGAAAGACTTGAGGTATGAGGAACGATCGGTTAGCATCCTAGATAAAGGGATGAAGCAGTTACGGTCCAAGAGTATTCCGATAGTCAAAGTCCTATGGAGTAATAGTTCTGAATGGAAGGCAACGTGGGAGTTAGAGGAGGACATGTTAGCCTGGTATCCGGAATTGTTTGGTAAGAAAAATTTCGAGGACGAAATTCTTTTTAGTAGGGGAGAATTGTAGAGTCCAAGAATTTTACTTAGCTAGTTAGGTAGTAGTAGTAGTAGTAATCGCTAGTAGTAGTTATAGTATGTTTATTATTGTGGATTTTGGTTCAAGCCAGGACTTAATTGAACACTCATATCAACACTTATAGATTTTATAAGTTTAACCTATAGTTTAAGAATATTAATTATAACATAAGGTTTGATTAATATAGTTGATTATAAAGATGATATTTATTATACTATAAGGTTTAGATAGAACTAATAAGGTCATGACACTTGTCATGTGCATGTTTATTGAGAAATTAAGTATTTTTGAGGAATAGTTTTATAAGAGTAATATTTGAAAACCCCAAAATCTGCCAGCAGCTTTAAGATCATTATAGGACTCAGTCAAAGTTGTTTACTCAATTTAAATTAGGATGAAAAAGTGCAATTACGTGTATAATATTTCAGCGTATGCAGATATATCGTAGCTCTAGGGGCGATATATCGCCACTCGGGGAATACGAAAAATACGTAACTTCGCACGAACATTTCGACAAGTCTCGGGAATATAAGCCCAGGCGATATATCGCCTACCATGGGCGATATATCGGCTCTAGGGAAAGATTTTTGAATGATTTTGAAACCGAGCTCAATTCAACCCATAACCTCTTGGCAAGCCTCTGAATCTTTTTGACCGAGTCTTAAGCCTCTGCTAAACGAATATTCAAATGTTTTTCAATTAAATAGTCATTATTTTATTCAAGCTAAAAGAAGATCTTTTCATTCTTGAACTCTATAAATAGGACCTAGTACCCAGCCATTTCTTTCATTCTTCAAGCTGAGTTCAGAGCCTTCAAGCAGCTAGGTTTACTTTAGAGTGTTAAACACTTGGGTTGGGGTTATAAGCTTTATCATCTTAAGCTTATTAAACACTTGGGAAGTAAGGTTAATAGTGTGTTTTTTGATATCGAGGTGTAGTTCGGTTATAGTGCATTCAAAGGTATTCCTATTCCTAGTTCGTTTCTGTATGTTTCATTAGTTTCTTATAGTTTTCTTTACTCAAATCCTAACTCAATATTTTCCATTCTTGGTTAGGCATTTAAGTTCTTTGAACTTGAGGTTTCTTTTCGTTAAGCTCTTCTTCTCGATGGTTTGGTTTAGATCATTTCTTTTCATCTCTTTCTTTTAGAAATACTCACCTTCTCATTATTGGTTTTAGGAGTATTCCAAAATCCCGTCCTCGTTCTCACATCCGATATTGGTAAGGAAAATAGGATAGTTTCTATATGTTATATGTTATGTTTATGTATAATATGCTATGATATGTTTATAATACGTTATGTTATGTTTTATCTGGGGCTCATAGTGCTTAGTTAGCAAGCCCTAGTGTTTATCATTTTCAGGTTTAAAGTTATGATTTACCCTACCTCAAATATTAGACAGGGGATCCAGATGGGATATCATATACTACCATATGATTTACCCTACCTCAAATATTAGACAGGGGATTTAGATGGGTTATCATATACTACCATGTGATCTAACCTACCTCAAATATTAAACAGGGGACATAGATGGTTTATCACATGTCATAATGGTCATTAATAGTATTGTCCTATATGGTATACGTCTTTATATTCATATGTTATATGTTTATAGTTTATGTTTCTCGCTTTTAGTAGATTTTCCTTGCTGGGCATTAGGCTCATTCCTTTATTTTTATATGTGCAGGAAAATATTTATGGTGGCGGAAAGATTCTTGGCTGCTTGGGATTGTGTATTGAGGAAGAATAGATTCAGTGGACTGCGTGAACGATTCGAGGACGAAGTTTTTTTTAGTCATTTCAATTATGTTTTCTATGTATTTTCCGCACCTGATTTTGTAACGAATTTATTTAAGATTTAAGTTATGTTTTATTTTCAAACAATGGGATCCCATATCATACCCCGAATTTTATGTATTTTAACATTTTCTTTATAGTTTTTAATAAAGTTATGACTATTTCGTATGTATGTTTTCTTAAGATTAGTGTCTATGTATAGTAGTTTTAATGGTCCAAAGTCTAGAATTAGTTGGGTCATTACATTAGGTGTTCTGACTTTACCACGAACTACGAATAAGATAAGTCATCAAAAGCACTAGCTTGGTGTAACGACCCAAAAATCACTAATAAGGCTTAAGGGCCTTGATTAGTATGTTGGGAGGACATAAATTGTTTATGTGTGATTTAAATGATTTCATGCATGATTCTGTGATAAGCATGCTTATATGATTATATGGATATATGAAATGCATGTCTAAGAATATTAGTATGCATGTAGGCCGTGTTTAGCTTAAAGGAGCATATTTGTAATTTTAGCCCGTTGAGGGCATAAATGTGATTATATGTGATAATTTTGGAGACCACATTATTATGTGGATATATTTGCAGCGTGCGACTTGAGGCGATCCTAAGGAGCCAGTTAGGGGAAAAGTCACAGCAGGACCCAATACTTGACTCGGGTCAAGGGGTATATTGGGTACCTTGGGTATTAGACAGTTATTTGGGTTATCGGGTTATGGAAATAAATAATTGGAGATATATTTGAGGTTAGGAAGCTTAGGAGGGAATACTGGAGAAATTTACCATTTTGCCCTCGGGGACGTTTTTGGTACCCCGAGCCTTGGAATTAACTTAATTAACTAAGGATGGATAAAACAAAACTAAGGAAAACAGTAGAAACACCTAAACCGACCCTTCCCTCTTCTCTCAGCTCACTCAACTCTCTCTCTCAAGGAAACCATTGAAACCGAGGAAGATTTAGCTAGAAACTCAAGGATTTGAGCTGGAATCTTGGGGAGTATTTCAGTAGCAATTTGGAGGTTCAAACAGGAATTTAGGTAAGCATTGAGTTATGATTTAGCTATCTAAATTCTGTGTTTTTGGCTGGGTTCTAAACATTTTTTGGGTTCTTGATATTGAGGATTTAATTGAGGCTAAGGACTTGGGAATTAGCTCAGCAACTACTTGGTGGACTTGTTCTTCAGTAAATGTAAGCTTTTAATTATAGTTTAGCATTTGAATTCTGGGAATTTCTGTCTGTTCTAAGAGGTTTATGAGCTTTTGGGTTTCGAGGATTGAAGTGGAATTTTGATGAGTTTCTAAGTTGGGTTTTAGTTGGGTTTTGCTGCTGGGAATGTGTTAGAGTGTTTGTGATAATTAATTTATGTCATTGGGATGGTTTTGGGTTGGATTGAGTGAGGTTTGGCTACTAGAAATGGTGATTTTTATGGGTTCGAAGGGGTCAGGCCGCGGCTCTGCTCTTGGTGTGTTGCAACCCTTTAGAACAGGTGGGAGCTGAGGAAGAAAGGTGGGCCGCGGCATGGGGACTGCTGGGCCACGGCCCGTGTCTGTTGTTTGGTGAGGCTGGGCCTCTGGATGGAGGCAGGCCGTGGCATAGAGGGCTTAGGGTCACGACTCTTAAGGGCATTTTTGGCTTTGAGGAGGTTTTAGGTGCGGGGACCTAACCTAGGGTGCTCGGGATTGATTCCACTACTGTGTTTGGTGGAATTCGATGTTCTGAAGGCTAGAACTTGGATCGAAAACCTTTATTCAATTATTATTGATGGAAACCCCTTATCTTGGTTGTGACTAGGTGTACGCTAGGGCTCGGGAAAGGGATCGTGCTCAAGGGTCAATTCTCGTAATCAAAGCGTCTGGAGTTAAAGGTAAGAAAACTGTACCCAGTTGGGAGTTTATGACGGGACTAAGGATTCCCTATTCTTGTATGCATTATGTAAGGTGGTATTATGCCATGTGAATATAAAACAAACGGCCTAAGAGTGTCGGAGTTTATATTGGTGCACATGGCGCGGCTCAGCCACTGGTAGCTGAGGACAGCTTAATATTCACTAATCTCGGTTTAAGCGGACCAGAGTCAGTGGGGTAAACAGAGGGTGCGACCTAAGGGCATCGACCCTGATTATTAAATGAATTGCTTATGGATGTTGATTTGATGAACTTGGTATGCTGAATGTCTGATTATGTGAATGCTATGGATTGTTGAGTATATGGTTATGCTTTATGAATTACCTGATTATTGTCGTTGATCATGTTGTATATTATGGTTTTCTTGCTGGGCCTTAGCTAACGGGTGCTACGTGGTGCAGGTAAAGGCAAGGGTAAGCTTGATCTGCCTTGATTTGGAGAGCTCTAGAGGCGAAATGTACATGGTCAGCTGCTCGGCCGCCACGGTTGAGGGTTGGAGAGGAACAGGAGGACCTTAAATGTCTATTTTGCCCTTAGAGTGGCCATTAGTTGTATATACTCTAGAAATTTCGTAAACTGTCCTTTAAACTTTACTTCTTTTTGGATCCCATGTATAAAACGTTTATTTAAATGAATTGTATATTTTGTTGTGACCAAAATCTTTTAACCTTAGTTCATTAATGGTTAGTGACGCGCTTTCAACTAAACGACTTGATTAGCAAGTCTTGTATCTTTATAAACACACAGTGTAACAGTCTTGGCTACCCAGGGTGTTACACTCGGGGTCGGATAGCTGTCAAAATGCAAGCCCGTGGAAGATACGCAGCTTGGGTTATTCAGATATAACGCATACTGCATACTAAAGGATTCCCAAAGATTCAGGATTTGCTTATATGATTATTCATGACCAGGCTGTCATATTTATTATCCAAGATAACATGACATATTTACTTTGTGATCAAATCATATCCCAATATAAATGGGAATTATTTGTATGGAATGTAGACATTAGGTAAATGTGTGATTGACTCACGCGGTTACCCAAACATGTCCATGGAATTCCCCTATAAATGCTGGGAATATTGGACAGGAAAGGAGGGAATTTTATCTATAATACCGAATCTCTGCCAAAATCAAGTGAAAAACAACAATAATATTAACTCACGGACTAGGTGGATTTTAACCACTGAACCACATAAAAGTTCTGTGTTCTTGAGTGAATTCTTGATATTTTTATTACGGATTACCATTAAGCACTAATCTGCCCTTGTTATTTCTTGATACACTGTTGACGAAAAACTGCGTCAACATAAGCATATCAAAGAAATGGGATTAGTATAATTAAGGCATTAGTTTCAATTAGTGGAAGTGGGAGTTTGTTGAGGTTTTATGCCATAATTAAAACTCAATCTCTTTGTAATCTCATTTATTATCAATAAAAGAATAGAAATCATTTTTTGACTTGGTCAATCACTTTGCTCACATGTTTTATTTTCATGATTATTTGTTTAATATAAACTTCTATTAAATCCCGAGTATATAGCTAATCGTATTTATAGTGATGTAATCACAGTGGAATATAAATATGATTATATGTTCAAAATAATTTAGTCCTAAGATCAGTCAGTACACATGATTTACACTGAGTTGCCAATCTACGATATGATCTACTTACAAATTGTAGTGTTATGTTCTTTCTAGAACATTACCAAAGTAGATAAGATCAGATGTATTTGTTACATCGAACAGGACCGATATTGACAGTTGATAGGATAAGTAAACATACCGTTATTATCCATTCTAGTCATATCATATAGTTGACCATAGGTCAATTCAATCTCAATTCTGAGTGGATAGTATTCTAAATGATTGTATTATTTGAGTTGTTTGACTTGTTCATTACTAACTTACCCTACGGACTATCCCATACTTACATCTTGGGAACTCTGTAGTATAATTAAGTGGGAGCGTTAATCATAGATATGAACATCTATAGCTTCTGATGAAGAAGTGAAACGAGGGTTTCCTTTTAGTTTGGTTCAAGGTGTTAAATGATAGAGATCTCGTTTCAGTAATTAATACTAGTTTACTGAAATATCATTTACAAGGAACTAAGTGTTTTAAGGATATAATTCAATGAGGGGTAAAACAGTATTTTAGTCTCATCTCATTGTAGACCGTCTATAGAGGATTGAGTGACAATTATGGCTGTAACAATGGATAATTAATAACGTATCTGTATTGCTTATAAAGCGTTCTATGAATTCAAGAGTGCAATTCTGAGTCTTTAGTGGAGTCACGAGGAATTAATAAGGTAGTAAATTTATTTGTTAGATTTATGATAACTTATTGGAGCTTGATTTCATAGGTCCATGGTCCCCACTATACCTTGGATAAAATCATCTAGATTGTCTCACTTAATTGATTTAGTTATCAATTATAATTATCAAAGTTAACCAGGTCAATTTTGGATAGTTTCACAAAGTTATACAATTTAGAGAAGAAAAGAGAAATTAGGGCAGATTTATTAATTAAGATATATTGGTATCTGTTATCCCCAAAAATTGGAGATCGATGACGTGGCAATAGAGGTGACAAGTGGCAGTACATGGTCTGTAAACGACACATTAATAGTCAATAAATATATTGGCTTCTCGGAGTTATGATAAAGTGATTAAACTTAGGAGTGACCCGGTAGACCAATGAAGAATTTTGACTGGCTTGAGAAGTGTCATGACCGACCAAGCATGACCTTGTCCGACCAGTCATGTGTTTGTCTGCCCAGGAATGACCTTGTCTACCCAGGCAAGACCTTGTCTGCCCAGTCATGACCATGTCCGACCAGTCATGACCATGTCCGACCAGTCATGACCTGTCTGCCCAGCCAAGTGCGTGTCTGCCCAGCCAAGTGCGTGACTTCCCAGCCAAGTGCACGACTGCCCAGTCAAGTGCGTGACTGCCCAGTGAAGGTATGTTCGACCAGCTTGAACGAGATATGGGTCGACCAGATAGAGGAGGACTACGCCAAGATTCCCATAAATGACTTCAACAAGAATCGGTCTTGGCATACGCGGGAATCTCTCAATTTATCCCACAAATTTAGTGTATTGTTATATTATGAATATTATTGTAATTTTAATATAATGAGAATAATAAAAATCCCGATTATGGGGGATATCATCTGTACGATCCTGAGCCTATAAATACAAGGCTTATGGCATCATAAAGGGGACTTTTGGGCTTTTGAACTTTTGATCTGAATTTTCTAGAGAGAGAGTACTTGTATTTGAGAGAATTCTTGTATTCTTGTAATCTACACTGAAGAAACTCAGTTGACTCTGGTTCATCTGATCTTGAGTGTAGATCTATCATCACAACTCTAAGTGGATTAGGCTATTACCATCACATTGGGGCTGAACCACTATAAAATCGTCTGTGTCGTTTATTTTCTCTTGAAGGTTTATTCGTTTTTGACGTTCACACGTCGTTGGCCAAAAACGCGGTCAACATTTTGGTGCTTTCATTGAGAGCCTGAAGAGAAAGATAGACGGTCCCTGAAGTATTATGGCGCCTAAGAGCACCAATGCGGCCTCCAAGAAGACAGGCTCCTCTAAAGAGCCTGCTAGATCAGAAGGTCCTGACCCACAAGACCGTGAGACTGAACCTAGAGTCGTGCTCGAGGACGTGACTCCAGAAGTTGAAGAACTCCAAGAAGCCATGGGGGCCTTCCAGGAGGAGATGGCACAATTCCACGCCAGACAAGAGGCGTTCGCTGAAGAGATGGCCAGGCAGAAAGCCGCGTTAGAGCAGCAAAGGCGCGATATGGAGGCCAGAAGCGAAGAGCTCAGACAACAACAGGAGGAGGTCAACCGGAGACATCGTGAAGCAGCACTTGCTCTAGAAGCAGCTACCCAATTGGCCTAAGCTAATGCTCAAGCCGCTGCACAAGCAACCACCCAGGGAGCAAGAAATAATAACGCTGGTCGGAGGACCACTAACAGAGCCGATTCTCGAGGACCGGGCAGAAGCAGGAGTAACCCCCCTGGTCAGGACGATGATGGGGACCGATCCAGAACTACCTCGACGCAAAGGGAGCACTCTAGAACCCCCTCTAGGACTTCTAGATCAGGGAGTCACCGGTCGGGCAGTAAAAAGACTCCACCTAGGCAGGATCAGACCAAGACTCCTCGAGAGAAGAGGACTTCACAATTCAAAGATGAGCATGGTCGTGATGAGGCTGATAGTCATCACACCAACCAGTCAAAGGAAAAGGAGGGCAATGACCAACAAGGAAGGAAAGACTGCCCAGGATGTACCGCAAGGCCTCCACTGCACCCCGACCAGCAGCGTATTAGGAGAGAGCAAGTCCCGCGAGTAAGCCCTCTGGGAAATCGAAGAGTACGGTGTTCGATCGGACAAGAGAGCATGCTTCTCGGAAGGATCTAAGGGATGTTATCACCAACAAGAGGAGGACCATCCCGGTCGAAGGGCAAAATCTGGACCACCCTGCCAGTCAAGTAGAAATACTTGACGATGGCACGCCAGATGGTAATGCCCGACCAGGCGGTCAAGACCTTGGTACCTCATCAGTTGCACCAACCATCCAAGCCCAGCTTGACATGCTAATAGTTGCAATGCAAAGTTTGTCAAAACGACCTTCCGAGATAGATGCGATAGACCACCGGAGTGGCAACCCATTTTGTGCCCGGATTAGAGCAGCCCAGCCACCTGCAAAATATAAAGCACCGGTTCTGCCAATATATACAGAAAAGGCAGATCCCATCAGACATATTGGGAAGTTCGAGGACCAGATGGAATTGCTCGGAGTAAGTGACGATTATCGGTGTAGAGTTTTCCCGACTACATTGGCGGATACTGCCCAGGAATGGTATTGGAAGTTTAAGCCAAACTCCATTACCTCTTGGGAAGCATTCAGGAAGGAGTTTTGTAGACAATTCAACACTGCCCGGACTCCACCAGTTTATGCCAACCACTTGGCAGATATCAAACAAGGAAAAGATGAGTCTCTAAAGAACTATATACAAAGATTCATGAGAGAAGCCAATAGAGCAACTGCTGTAGGAGACGAGGGGAAGATGGTTGCAATATCTGCTGGGATAACTTATCGGAGCCCTTTGTGGGACAGTATACATAGAAATCCAATTTCAACACTTCAACAATTTCTTGACCGGGCGGACAAGTATATGAAATTGAATGATGCAATAGAGAAGGAGGAGAATAGCATAAACAATCCGGGCGGATCAATTGACTCTGGTGGAAGGAAACGTGGAAATAACGGGTCTGACCACCATGAGGAGAAGAAAGCAAAGTTGAATTCAAATGAAAAGCCAACCAAGTATGAGCCTCAATTAACTAACTACACCACTCTCTCAGCTAGCCGAGCGGAGATATATCTTGCTAGTCATGAAGAGGTTCCCTACAAGAAACCTCCACCCATCAGGAAAGAGATGAGGAAGAGAGACATGAATAAGTTTTGTCGTTTCCATGGAGATTATGGTCATGACACGAATGAATGCAATCACCTCAAGGATGAAATAGAATTTCTTCTCCAGTCGGGCAAGTTAAGGAAGTACCAGGCAAAGACACCCCAAGGAGAAGGAGGCAGCAGCAATCCTAGTTTCAAGCGACAAAGATCTCTACCCTTGCAGCTCGGACCTATGGACTTTACCTTGACACTATATGTGGAGGTCCACACTTGGCTGAGGAAAGCAACGAAGCAAAAGAGAAGTATGCTGAGCGGGAGTGCTAGGATCAGAAACCACTGGAGTGGCGAGCATCAGAGGATATATTATTTTTAAATACCGCTTTCAGAGTGGTAGCTTGATTTCGAGTTGTTAGACTTGTTATTTAAGTTTGGTTTATGAACTGGTTATTTGCTAACCAGTCATTTTATTTTTGAACAATTTTGGTTGTTTAAGACTCGTTATTAGACATGTTTTGTCCTTTTTAATTTACGAGTAATAAAAGAGACTACGCGCAGCGTGGTCGATTCTTGCTACAAATATGCATGTGTGTTAGTTATCCAAGCAGTGTTCAACAGGTCAGTAAAATCGAACAGTGTTCAACTGGTCGATATGTTCAAGCAGTGTTCAACTGCTCGAATATTTTCCATATATTCTATGTGTTTCACGAGCAGTTAACTGCTCGAACAGATTCGGTCAAGTAGCAAGTGACTAAGGATCTTTCAACCCTCGATCACCTGGGGGGCACATGTGGTATACGGGTATATAATTTAACACAGACAATAAGAGCACGAGTTAATATATCTGTTTGTAGGCTGACTTGTAAATTTTCGAAGTCCAAAAAGGCCATTAAGCTAACTTGTTTAACAAAGCTTAAGTAACTTGGATTTTTTTTTTAAATTTCAAGTTAGGAGCAGATATTCGTGTGACAATAAGCATGCTCATAAAATATTTGAGCAATAAGAGTGTGAGAAAGTATACTTAGTATGGACTTATGAAATGTTTAGAATTTCTAAGTTAGAAAACTAAGTACTCATGCAAAAATATAAGGCATACATCAGAGTGACTTTACTATTCACAAAAAACTTATAACTTTTTAATTCTAAAAAGACTTAGAATGTTTTAAGTTAACAAAGAAAAGTAAAATATAAATGCCAACAGCTCGGTTGTACGAGAAAAATATCAAAGCTGCTAAGCAACAATTGTCTTCACAACAAAAAAGAGTAAACTACTGGCAAGGTACAAATTCTAGTTGATCAGGTGCAACGTTTTCCCGGTCGGGAGGGATACAACTTCCTTGGTCAGCTGAGCATGTATCACTGGTCGAGTAAGAAACTCTATTGTTGAGCATGACTAACAACGAAGAGGCGCTACTTGGAGGAGTATCGCTCGATTGCGGGATGGACGTATCAGAATTCGTGTAGTTGTCACCTCCTCTACAGTCAAAGCAATTCATATACAAGAAATAAAAAATGGGGAGGTGAGTAACCATACAGATAAAATTCAACAAGAGCAAAATTTATTTTTCTACTTAGGAAAAATTTATCTAAGTAGTGAAAATTTAGTATGTATGGAGAAAAAATAAATTTTGGTGCCTAAAAGTGCTAAGAGTGTTAAAAAAGGGGGCTGGTGTCCGAGTGGCCCATGTGGCGTCCGAGCAGCTTGCTTGGTGTCCAAGGGGCACGCCGAGGGTGTCCGAGCAGCTCGCCTGGTGTCCGAGCAGCTCGCCTGGAGTCCGAAGGGTCTGCCGAGAGCGTCCGAGCGGATGCTGGAGCATCCGACCAGAAGCAGCGCACGTCCGAGGCCTAGTGCCGAAGTGGCCGAGCGGATGCTTAGGATGACCGATCGGGTGTCGTGCCTACCGAGGAGCTGATGTGCATGTCCGAGCAGCGTGTCGAAGGTCCAAGCGGATGTTTGGGGTCCGAGGGGTGTGCCATGCCTGCCGAGGAGTTGATGCGTGCGTCCGAGGGGAGTGCCGAGCCATCCGAGTAAGTGTCGAGGGGCTGTGCTGGGACACGTCTGGTCGGATGGCATTTTGGACCAAGGGTGTCCGAGCAGCCCTAACATACCCGAACATTCAAGAAACAAAAGCATGGCTTATCGGATATGACATTTTTTCCTAAAGCCTATGCCGAAAACCAAAGACCCTAAATCCCTAGGACACAAACACCATTTCTCATCCAAAACACATACTACAAGAAGACAAGTTCAGTTGTGGGAGTTTACGTGAAAGTTATCAGCCAGATGGGAGCTTTTGAATGACCTCAAGAACATTTTGCTAGAAGAAAAGTTTATCATACGAGAAAATCGTATAATAAACTTGGGGGGCAAATGTTATCCCCAAAAATTGGAGATCGATGATGTGGCAATAGAGGTGACAAGTGGCAGTACATGGTCTGTAAACGACACATTAATAGTCAATAAATATATTGGCTTCTCGGAGTTGTGATAAAGTGATTAAACTTAGGAGTGACCCGGTAGACCAATGAAGAATTTTGACTGGCTTGAGAAGTGTCATGACCGACCAGGCATGACCTTGTCCGACCAGTCATGTGTTTGTCTGCCCAGGAATGACCTTGTCTACCCAGGCAAGACCTTGTCTGCCCAGTCATGACCATGTCCGACCAGTCATGACCATGTCCGACCAGTCATGACCTGTCTGCCCAGCCAAGTGCGTGTCTGCCCAGCCAAGTGCGTGACTTCCCAGCCAAGTGCACGACTGCCCAGTCAAGTGCGTGACTGCCCAGTGAAGGTATGTTCGACCAGCTTGAACGAGATATGGGTCGACCAGATAGAGGAGGACTACGCCAAGATTCCCATAAATGACTTCAACAAGAATCGGTCTTGGCATACGCGGGAATCTCTCAATTTATCCCACAAATTTAGTGTATTGTTATATTATGAATATTATTGTAATTTTAATATAATGAGAATAATAAAAATCCCGATTATGGGGGATATCATCTGTACGATCCTGAGCCTATAAATACAAGGCTTATGGCATCATAAAGGGGACTTTTGGGCTTTTGAACTTTTGATCTGAATTTTCTAGAGAGAGAGTACTTGTATTTGAGATAATTCTTGTATTCTTGTAATCTACACTGAAGAAACTCAGTTGACTCTGGTTCATCTGATCTTGAGTGTAGATCTATAATCACAACTCTAAGTGGATTAGGCTATTACCATCACATTGGGGCTGAAGTGAACCACTATAAAATCGTTTGTGTCGTTTATTTTCTCTTGAAGGTTTTATCGTTTTTGACGTTCACACGTCGTTGGCCAAAAACGCGGTCAACAGTATCTAAATTAATAAATAATTATAAATCAAGGTTCAAATAATAAATAATTAATTTGATAAAGGATTTGAATAATTATCCAATTAATTAAATCAATAGAAAATAATACAGACCTTGATTTTAAGTTCAATGGGCTTATAATCAAATGAGAAATTTCACGGGCCTAAAGCCCATGATAATTTCGACCTAGGGCTGATTATTGACTATTATTTTATTGATTTTTTAAATTAAATAAATGGCCTAATTTACTCTATAAAAGGAGTGGTAAGTGAGAGATGAAAACATATTTCTGAAACACAAGTTTCTTATAGGTTTTAGATTCTCTCTAAACATAAGTCTTTTTCTAAGCCTTGTTGTTCTTTTCTCTTCTTCTCTCTGTATCTATCTCATGTGTTGAGAATTTTCCACTCTAGTCTAGGTGATGCTAAGGATACTTTGTAAGGTTGTGAAGAAAATTGAAGATCGGTTCAGTTTCTTGGTAATACTCAGCGACAGAAATGATACAAAGGTTAGAGAAACTGGAGGAAGGACTCATTCATTCCACTGCGTATAATGTAAGTATTCTTATCATTATTTCTCTTTAAATTCAATTTTAGAAACATATTCTAGGTTGTCTCATATTGACTTGTTTAATATTAGATCTACATGAAAATAAATAAAGATCATGTATAAGTTTCCCAATAGTTTCATGATATTGGGTTAAGTTATAAGTTTTTTTTTAAGTAAATATTTCTATGTTGTGACTAGGGCTCGATAAGGATACTTGAAGGGAACCGAATTATTGTTGCTGCTTTGACTTAAGGTAAGAAGAGTGGACACATGCACACAGGGTATACGCTTGACGTACTCTTGATGGTAGAATTTATATGTTTATTTACCTGTGTTTGATATATGGTTATGCTAGTGAATGTTACATATTTTAAGCAGTTTACATTAAATGTTAATTATGTTGGTACATGTATGTATGATATTTTGCTTGACATGTTTATGCTCTTAAATGCATGTCTACGTTACAACTTAGCATGCTTGTGATATGTTGGAAATGCATGCTTATGTTCTTATGTGCTTTAATGCTCTATGTATATTTTACCATGGATGTGACCTGCTGTTTAATGTTATATTTATGATTTAATTATCTATGTTGTTTTGAATTGAGTTATGTTCTTGGGTAAGATTTAAGGGGGTTGTGTCCAACACAACTCTTCTTGTTGGGCATTGGCTCATGGGTACTCTATGTTACAGGTAAAGGCAAGGAAGTGGTTATAGGGCAATGAATTTGAGAGTTTCGGCGGAGGGCGTACATGCCATGGATATCACGACCATTAGGGATCGGGCCTACTTGGAAGTTTTAATGATTATGTTCAGTTTTAAGATATGTTTTATTCTGATTTTGAATGATGTTTTGAGTCTCGTTATGGAGTCAAATGATTGATTTAATTTGTTTAAACAGTATTTATGAAACTTCAGAGTTTTTTTCCTTTTTAAATGTTTAGGTTTTTATTCATGTTTGATTTCTTTATAATAAAATATGTTTTATTTTAAAATTATTTATTGTATGGGTTAATTAACATCTCAAGAAGTTATGTGTTACATTTTCTATCTTTTGTTTGGTTTTGTGAATATTTAGAGACATAAAAAGATATATTTAAAGTTTTTTGAAGAAAATTTACCAATTCATCATTTTAAACTAAGTGTTGATGACGGTAACTTGTTTAGTTCATAAGAAAATAACTGGCATAGAATTCATGTGGAGTGAAGTCATGGAGCTCAACCTCTTTGTTTTCCGTAAGTCGAAGAGAGATGGACCTGAGAAAGTTACACCAATGTTCACTTATCATGTTTTTGGATGGGTTGATTTACAAAGCACCACAACTTTGCAATATTTTTTATGCTCGAGTTGTAGTGCTTTTTTATTACAAAATAATGTATGTTAAACAAACCACTACAACACTAATGGAAACTCTCTTAACTAACAGTAATATTCTCTCTCTCTGGACTCTTTATGAAACAAACATTTTTGGAGTAAGAAGAAGACCAGAATAGCTTATACTTTGATCAATTGACGGAATGTCACTAGTATTGTGATTTGGAATACCTACAGCATATAGCATATTCTTTGACCAGAATAGCATATAGTTTGCGTGATTATATCTTTCTTGTATATTCTCATCATTATTTTTATTGGAAATTACCATTTTTTATGCTAATGGCCAAGCAAGCAAGCATAATCCCGTTGCAGATATAGAATGCTTTTGCATGATGTTGTTGCATTGTTGTATATGGCACATCTGAAACTGTATTCAATACCTTCACCATTTGCTAGTTTGGTTAGATCTTAGGTGTCGTTTGGTTAGAATGAATGAAAATGGAAGAATGGGAATACGAGTGGGAAAAGAAATAGAAATGAAATGGAATAAAAATTAATATGAATAAAAAAATTTGATAAAAAAAATTATTAAATTTTTTTCAAGCTTGCATTGGAATGATCTTTCCTCCTATTTTCAAATGGAATAGTCATTTCACCAAAATGGTGGAAAAACCATTCAATTGGAATGACATTCCAATACTCTAAAATGCAACCAAAAAAATGAATGAAATGAAAATTGATTCATTTCCATTCCATTACCCCAAACAAAGAAATGGAATAAAACTTTGTTTTTTGCAAGTTATTTTGGGTTCTGATTTGTGTTTTTTATGTTTAATCAGTTATGTATATCTTGACGCCCACATAATTTTTGAAATATTTTTGTACCAAGTAATTGTAGTTTCTATATTTATTTAATAAAACTAGACTATTAAAAGTAACTCGATACTATAACAAATAAATAAAATGAGTGGATAATGAGCAACATCAGGGTCGTGGTAAAACAAGAACGAGTTACATGACCCAACAAAAAGCCAAAGGAATAAAAAAAATGATTTGGGACAACCAATAGGTGATGTGTATACAAATATGATATCATATCTTGGATCTAGAGTACGAGCCACGATTTCTATCAACTCAGGTGATTGGAGGAAGGTCCCACAAGATCTGAAAGACAGTCTATGGGAGGATGTCATTGTAAGAAATTATCATTATGATATTTATTTATTTCTGTGTGATATCCAAATTTAATAATTATTTTTCTTGTTTATATTCTCGAGGTGGTCACAGCATTCATCAAACCTTCAAACGTGAGATTTTGAAAAAAGTTGGTCATATAATGAGGGATTTTAAAAGTGAACTCACTACCGAGTACATCAAACATTTGGCTAAAATGGGTATGATGGAAGAACTCAAATTTCCCCCGAAGAAGTATAGCGATATACTTGATGAAAGAGAATGGTTAAAATTTGTAGCTAGCCATCTAAGTCTAGAGTTTCAAAAAATGCATCAAGAACAAAAAGCATGTGCATTACAAATGAAGTCAAGGCATCAAACATCTCGTAGAGGAATGGCTAATATAAGAGAAGATTTGGTAAGTATAATTGATATTAAAGTTTAAATAATGGTTGATATTATCGCAACATATAACTATAATTATCTTGTACGTTGTAGAAAACAGAACGAAATATTCAAAATCTGGAGAGGTATCAAGTTTGTCTTAGATTGCGTGAAAAAAATATAAAGTTCTCGTGACAGAGTTGGACCGACAGATTGCAAATAAGATGGTAAGTTTTCTACGCTTTCATAATTAACATATTTGTTTTATTTATATAAACTAATTTGATCAAACAATATCTTGAGTAGGAAGAGGTCAAAGAAAAATTGAGTTGTGGTGAAATTACAGCTCAGGGTCGAGATGACATCTTGACTCAAGCATTAGGGACACTGGAACACCCAAGTTGTGTTTGATCTGGCGGGTATGATACTTTATAATAGTTGTTTTCTTTTAAGAATTATTTAGCTTGATTTATTGATTGACTTGGTTGATTATTTTGTAGGTTCACTGTGACTGTGTCCAACATGTTTGGAAAAAACCCGAAGAAAATGACTGCAAAAGAGGAGATTGCTCCGCTAAAAGCTAAGATTGAAGAGCTAAAAAGACATAAATCTACAACAGAAGAGGAATTAGATCAAAATGAGGAATACAATGAGGAAAACAATGAGTGGGAATACTGTGATGAAGGACAATACTGTGAGAATCCAAATGATGAAGGACAATATTATGAGAATCCAAACGATAACGAAAGGCAATGCTAAGAGAATCCAAATGATGAAATCTATCAACCTGCCTCCTACGTAGATGATCATTTTCATCAAGTATATTCACATGTCCCACAAACCAAAGACTATCCTATTGGTGAATTCTATCAACATTTCCACCAAACCACAGCGAATCCCTTTGATGAGGATGACCTATCAATTTATGAGTCTCCACCAATGCTGAGCTATGAAGTGCAATTGTGTTCCGACAATATTGACAATGTAGTGGCTAAGGGTGTTATCATTGTACCAAACATGGGTAGTCAAATTAACATCCATGGAGTTATACTTGATGATTCAGTTGTTAGGGTTTGGCTTATAGATGTCTTACAAGAAGAAGTTGAGATCCCTATTCCCATTGGTAACATACGATATGTTGGGGACGCACGAGACACATTCCTGCCTTGGCCAAAAAATTTAATAGTGACTTGTCAGGTATAAAATTATTTGCTCAGATGTTTAAATTTTATTTTTACAAGGGTACACTACATTAATATGTTAAATGATATTATGTAGGGCACATCAACATCTAAATGCAAATCCCTATCACAAAGCCCATATTTATCATCAGCTGGATCTCACGTAGTTGTCCCCGCTAAAATAGCTCAATCAGAACCCTCAATTTGGTTAATTGATGACCAATGGGACAAAATTGACGTTAGTCTAAAATTTATAGTGAAGGAGTACTATTCCATTAAATGAATAGATGGAGTTGTACAAGTTCCTGTTAACCTGGAGTTTATAGAAGATCACGAGGCTATCTTCATCACATCAGAAGACATTTATCAAGCAGCCTCCATGGATAATATTGGATCATCAGCTATGCTGTTTGGTATGAGGTATGTATCAATTCAAATTGAACTCAATTTGTTATGTCATAACAAACTATTACAGGAGTTTGAATATATTAGATATTCATCCGTAGTGAAGTAGGTTCTAAGATTAAATTGTGTGTTGCGGAGATAACAGAAGGTTGAGATGTGTGTCTTAGTGAAGTAGGTTGTGCGAATTTTGTGTGTGTTGCGGTGGCTTATGGTTGAAAACATGCATGTTGTTTGTTGCATGTTTTGTTTGAATTTAATTTATAGGCACTAATAATTTTGGATATGCTATAGAAACAGAGGAAACTCTGCCCAATTGTTTTTATGATATTAATTTATTAATTGAAAATGTAATATGCAAGATTGATTCTGCAGATGCATTTAGGAAAGCATGCACCCAAATTCACGATAGCTATACAAATTTTTTGACACCAAACATCTTTCCATTAGTAATAATGAAAGTAAAAATAATACAAAAATAATACGGTGGATCTTATAGCCAAATGGATGATGACTATAGATAGATAGCCGAAGCCAAATATATTTTATTTCTTGGATTGTTGAGTAAGAAGGAACTACTTAAATATTATCACTACTATGGTTATTAGATTTTAATCTTATAATAATTATAATGTATTATTGTTTTACTCGACATTGGATGTTGGTGCTCGTGATGATGCAGAGGATTACCATAATTTTGGACCCTTTGAAAAATCATAAATCTCCACCAATAATTAAGGAGGTTATGGAAAAGTAAGTTTTTCAACTTTAATATATGTATCGTTAATTTTTAAGAGTTAGAGTATAATATGTATTTAATTCATTTTAATTTTTGTAGAGCATAAGCACAATGTTCGAAAAATGAATACATTGGCACATTTACAAAATTGTTGAGAGGTTCTTGTCCAAAACAGTCTGAAAGTCATGAATGCGGTTATTATGTACTAAGATACATTTATGATCTTGTAAATGCACTGAATCCAGCAGAAGTTATCAAGAAGAAAGTATGTTATATTTTATACTCTTTTTTGCTTAAGAAAAACTAGATATAGTATTTAATCATATAATCTATATTAACTTTTTAATTTTGCAGTAGTTTGACAAAAATGAATACAATATCAAAGATGATCTACTTCTACTACAAATCAATTGGTTAGCAAGATTAATGTCATTTATTTATGAAAACTAATTTTTCATATGTATGTAACTTGCTAACTTGACTTATATGTTAAATGATATTTGTATGTTCTTATTATGTATAGACAAACTACTTGTATGATATGTGAATGTATATAATAATATGTTATCTTTTAATTAGATAATAATTTATCAAATTAGATATTTTATATTATTATATAAAATTTAGGTATATAATAATAATTAATAAAATTAGGTAATATAAACGGAATTGAAAATATAAAGAGGCACGTCCAAAAATTAAAAAAAAACACACACACACACATTTCTCCGTTGTTTAATTAGTTAACAAAACCGCAAAGAAATATCTTTCTCTGCGGTTTTGTTAACGAAGCCGCAGAGAAAAAGACTACTTTTCTCTGTGATTTTGTTATTACTTTTCTCTACGGTCATAAATACTGCGGTTCTTGGTGCTTCCAAAAACCGCAATGTATTAAGAAAAAAAAATCGCAAAGAAAATCATTTTTTGTAGTAGTGTAACTAGACTATTAAAAGTAACCCAATACTATAACAAATAAATAAAATGAGTGGACCACATAATTTAGGGTACCAAGTTACTCTAATATAAGAAAACAAAAGTAAAAATAAAATAAGTAACTTGGTATTTTACGATCGATCAAAGTAAGAAAGTCAACAACAACAATAATTAACACAATAGGTCAACAACAACAATAATTAACACAATTCTTTTGCAATAGATAAAAATAACAAATATAACAATTGCAATTATTAAAATTAACATGAAACAAGTACCAGCATAACAAATACAACACCAAAATGTATTGGATACTTTATAATCTATAAAAGTAACAAAGATAACAACAAAAAATAACTTATTACTTTTTGGACACGATAAAAATAACCTAGAGCAATTACAAGTATAGTAAAAATAACAACAATACATAACTTGATACTTTCTTTTTTTAAATAAGTAACTTTGTATTTTATAATTTATAAGTAACAAAGATAACAATACTAGGGAACTTAATATTTTTTGAACACGTGCAGAATTGTAACTTGAAACAATTACAAGCCTAACAAATACAATAATAAAAAATAACATGCAATCTATATCATAACCAAAAAGAAATGTGAACATGCTATTTTAGATGGATATGATGGATATAAATAGTAAGATTTTAATCCAAAATATGTTGGCCTCTTATTTTGTAGGGCATTTTGTATTTGAAAAGTGGGGACCAAAAAACATGAAAGAGGTGCTTATTTGTGTTTGTATATACCTTTGATGTTTCAGATGATACAATTGTAACTAAATCATTTTAAAATTGATGAATGTGTAATATTTCATCCAAACTAACATATATATATATATAGATTTTTTTCCCACGAGTTGAAAAGAAAAGCACATAAGAAAAAAATGGATAGTTTTTTTTTTCAAAATGAAATCCAAAAAAATACATCTTCATTATAAGCTTTGCAGGTGTATATATAAAATTTATAGACAATTCAAACAATATTTAAAAAATACATACACATTACAAAAAAAAATTATTTTAAAATAGAATATAATGACAATAATACACACAAAAAAACACGCAAATTTTTTTTTTAGCAATGAAATTAATTCATTGAGAAAATATCATATTTTCATACAACGTATAAATCTAAATCGCTAAAAAAGAGAATTTTTCTAGCTAAACAATTTTATCATCCACCCAAAGAGTATGCACTGTCAATCCATAAACAACCTAATGAAATGTACGACAACCATGAATTAAGGATACTCTTGGAAAATTGGACAACAAATATACTATATCTTCTAACAAAAATCCTAAGTCATTGAAAAAGAATGACTACTTAGAGAAAGCAGTTTCAACTGTCAAATAATCCGTCTCGATATGTACAAAAAAAGATCAAAAGAAAAACTCAAATCCAGTGCCACATATTCAGCTTGTATAACTGTAAAGCAACCTACAAAACAAAAGAACAAACAAACACTACATTAAAAAATAATAAAATAATAAACTAAAAACTAAAAAACTAAATTTTATCATTGCAATAAAATGAAATACAATAAAAGAGAGAACTTATTTGTTGTAAATATTGTACTCGAGCAAAGAGATCCACCGTTAGCCAAAAAACTTACAATATTGAAATCGACCAACACAAGAAGACTTTTCCTCTTCTCGTTGCGTCGCCAGCAATTTCAGAGCATGTCGCAAAAATCCCTTGGTACACTTCATAATAACTGGAGTTTGAACCGACTGAAAATATGGCTTTATTTCAAAAAACTTTAAACTTATGGAAATATTTTTCCATACAATTAGATTAAATTAAAAAAACCATAAATTAAGAAAAACCTTATAATATATATATAAAAAAACCATATTTATGAAAATAAAGTAAAAAAAAATCCATATCTCACATAATTGGGATCTTTACAATTATCAACATATAATATAAAATAATTACAAAAATCACCTACAAATTTTTATTTACAAAAAATGTCTTGCCACATCATCAAAAAATAACGAATTATAAAAGTAATATATATAAATTTGAAACTTTCCTGAAATCCCGTTTTGCTAGGTTTTAAAAAGTAACATTTGGTTACTTAAAATGCTAATAAGTTACCAATTGGTTACTTTTTCTTGAAAATTTTATTTTTAGAGCATATTATTTAATATACATTTTGGTTACCTCTAAAACTTATTTATTATTATCTTAAGACACCGATTAGTAATGCTAATAAGATACTTTTACATTGCCGACTAGTCACTTTTTAGAAACTAATGAGTTGCAATAAAGTATAACAAATTACTATATAGCTTATTATTAAAAATTACTTTTAGTATACTATACAATAACTTTTTTATTGAAAAGTTTTAATTCACTTTTTAGTCACTAATATAATTTACATGAGAGTAATAGTGTTTTTTTATTAATCAAACAAAAAAGAAACTTAAAAGTTACTTTCGAATAATAATAAAAAATACACATTTCAGTCCTTTATTATTAAGTTTTGTTTAATCAAATTAAAAAGCAACTACATAGTTACTTTTTAAATACAATTCATAAATTACTTATTCCAATTATTAAGAAACATTTAAGTTTTTTTATATAAACAAAGCTGAAAAGAAACTTAAACGTTACTTTTCAAACACAACACAAAAACTACCCCATCCCCATCATCTTTTTTGGCGACGTCAAGAAACTCATGCTTGTCATATACCAAAATTACACCTTCAAGAGTAGGTCATGATGGTGCCACTCTTAAGCCAAACAACCAATGATATGGCATACCCACAAACTCTCCGGAAAAAAAGTCGACATATAGCCGAAGTGAATGGTTGGGTTGGGTTGTGTTCCTCTCGAAGAGCTTGTTCCAACAATACCACCCCAAGACTCGGGGGTGGTCAGAGTTGCCTAGAAAATGCAATCAAAATGTCACTGACACTATCTTTGACGTGGCTTCCGGCAATCGATGACGGCGAAACTTTAGCCGAAGCTTCGTCAGCGGCCACCCTTCCTAGTGGTCCGATGTGTGTACGGAATGGATGCTCTGATGGTTGGTGATAGTGAGGATAGAATAGAAGAAGAGAGAGAGAATGGATCAAGTTATATTAAGTTTAAAAAATGGTATAGAAAAACGTTATATTTGTAATTAAAAATAAATAATGGTAAAACTGTAATTAAAATGAAAACAAAAAAAAACAAAATCACCCACTCAGTTCAGAATGTCTGTATCTGAGTCCAACAAGCCCAAAGGCCCATCCAATGTCGAGAAGGCCCATGTTATTCTAGATTGAGATTAGGACTCTCAATTAAAAGACGGTAAGCCCTAATTAATTGCGTTGAATGAATATTTGGGCTCTAACGGCCTCATCTGTCTCATCTCATCTCCGAATGACCTAAAAATCAGAAAAGGACAAGTCGCATAGTCCCCTTTGCCGGGCTACGAGTCTACGCCGGACCCCCAGCTCTCCGTCGGGTCCCCATTCTCTCGACAGTCAATACTTATTTCTTCATAGATCTCAATTAGGTTTTCCAAACCAATGCTTATGAACTCCTTTGTCTGACCTGAAAGATCACTCATTTACTCAACCATGGCGGATCACCATCACCATCTTCAACAACACCGTCCTCACCGGCTTAAAGTGCCTTCACGCGCCGTCGCAGCTGCCCCCACTACCTTTGTCACTACCCCTACCACTTCTCGGCCGTACCCTGTTTTTGCTTTCGCATCTTCAACCCCGACTACTTTAGCTACTCCATCAAAACACCGTCTTTCGTCCCTAAGCTCGAAATCTTCAAACTACAATAACAACAACAAGTCTTCGCTATCCTTTCTGTTCCTCCTCCTCTTCTCTCTCCGGTCTCTTTATTCACTCCTCCCTTTCCTTCGCTCCTCTCCTTCTTTTTCTTTATTCCCTTTCTCGTTTCTGGTCTCCCTTCTCTCGTTTCTTCTCACTTATGTTTTCTCTGTGTTCACATCGTTCTCGTCCTCCTCTTCTTCCTCTACGAGAGACCCTTTTCACCAAAAGCAAAGCCAACCCGTCTTTTCTCTCACCTTGCTTTCTCTATCCGAGCATAGAATTTTAGTCGCCAGATCGATTCTCCTCGCCGTGGTCTTTCTACTTCGATTCCAAGCACTTCGGTACTGTGGCACTGCCGCAATGATTCTCGCCGAGTTGTGTGGAAACATGGCGGCGCGTTTCGTCGGCGAGGGACGGAATCTAAACATGGGTGATCAAAATCTATCCTCCAAGGTTCGTGGATTTCTAGCTCTGTTTCTTGGGTTGTTTTTGTTATCTCTGAGTTGGGATCGCATTGAATGCTTTCCTTTTTCGGCCAAGTTCGTTGATAAGTTGGGATTTTCTGTGTTTCCAAGAGACACTTGTCTGAGAATTTGGCCAATGTTGCTCCCGTTTCTTTCTGGATTTTTGGGATGTTATGAACGTGTTTCAATGAACTGGGGAAGTATTAGGCAGCTGGGCAGAAAACGGGTGCGATTAATTTCGTTGTTTTTCACAACGGTTGTGCTTTTCTTTCCTGCTGTTATTAGTATGCTCATGTTTGAAGCTGAGGGAGATGGCTTTTCCTTTGGAAATTTGGTTTGGCCTCTGGCAAACACGGTTGTTTTTGGGGTCTTGTTGACTGAGAACTTTAGTGATGAGAAGTTAGTGAGTTCTAAGGATTTTCGCAAGGAGTTTGTGGTCACCTTTGTTTGTACTCTTGTTTTGGAGTTGTTTTATTTTCCGGAGCTATCACTTTGGGGACTATTGCTCTGCGGTCTACTGCTGTATATAGCTGTTCGGGAGTTGGATCCTTTTTATTCAAATCATCTTGAATTGGGATTGGAGTCTCCTGAATCGTTCATTGAGCTTATTATGAAGCCTATTCGGCACATTTTGAGTGAAAGGAAATCAAGAAAAATTGCACTTTTCCTGATGATCAACACTGGATACATGGTTGTGGAATTTGTTGCTGGGTTCATGAGCAACAGTCTGGGGTTGATATCAGATGCGTGTCACATGTTGTTTGATTGTGCAGCTCTTGCCATTGGACTATATGCTTCGTACATATCAAGATTGCCTGCTAATAATCAGTTTAATTATGGTCGTGGGAGATTTGAGGTTCTTTCAGGATATGTTAATGCGATTTTTCTGGTTTTGGTTGGATCACTTATAGTGTTGGAGTCTTTTGAAAGGATATTGGATCCCCAAGAGATATCAACTAAAAGTCTATTAACTGTTTCAATTGGAGGGCTTCTGGTTAACATGGTTGGATTAGTCTTCTTTCATGAGGAGCATCATCATGCACATGGTGGATCATGCTCACATTCCCACTCCCACAGTCACGAACATTCGCACGATCTTGTTGGTCATGATCACAAAGGGTGTGAAAAGCATGAGGAGAGCATCTGTGTTTCTCACGAAAGCCATGAACCGCACAGTGATGAAATTCATGGACATAGTCATCACATGAACTCTGTCAGCTCTAAAGATAATAACCAGACTGGGATTAACAAGTGTCATGATCACCATCAACATGGCCATCACGGCCATGGTCACTGTCATGATAACCATGCACATGATCATGACCATGACCACTGCCATGGTCATGCAGATGCCCATACCCACAATCACGATCATGATCATCACCCTGGTCATTCATGCCAACATGACCACTCGAGGAGCAACAAAAGTCACCAGCACCATCAACATGAGCACCATTGCCATGGTCACGATCACCATGACAACCACGGCCATGACCATGGAGACAGCAATCAGCATGATCTTCATGACCTTATCTCCAATGGAGAACAATCGCATAAGGATCGTCATCGCCACATCGACCACAACATGGAGGGCATATTCTTGCATGTTCTGGCAGACACCTTGGGAAGTGTTGGAGTTGTTATATCAACCCTCTTAATTAAGTACAAAGGATGGCTTGTTGCTGATCCTGCCTGCTCTATATTTATATCAGTCTTAATTGTATCTTCAGTTATCCCATTACTCAGAAATTCTGCAGAAGTTTTACTCCAAAGAGTCCCTAGGGTGCATGAGGAGGATTTGAGAAAAGCCTTAGCTAAGGTTAGGAGGATGAAGGGCGTGCGTGGCATTCAGAACTTGCATGTATGGAGTTTCACAAACAGTGATGTGGTTGGAACTCTCCGCCTTCATGTCTCAGCCGAAACAGTCAAGGCTTCTGCAAAGACGGAGGTGTCAGACATACTACGTGAAGCCGGAATCAAGGATCTGACCTTGCAGATTGAATGTGCTAGGTAACGAGCTCATTAGATCTTACTGACTCGTCGACAGAGACTAGCATATTCACCAAGGTTACACAGCCTATTATTAAAGTTGGATTATTTTTGGTCGATGCAAATGTGCAACCTTCTCTAATGCATGTCATGTCATGATAACTTCATCAATCAAATGTATCTTAAGAGTCCGGACAACATGAGATGGAAGCTTCATCAATCAAATATCATCTCTGCCTAAGATCAGCTGCAACATCATGCATAGCATGCATCTTTTCGTCTCTCCTAAGGATGATGATTCTTTTTCATCTCACCATCCTAAAGTACAACAATTTACTTGGTTATATGTTATTTATGCATACATGTAAGAAATACTCGAAAGGCAATGATTTATTTGCTTACATTACTGTAGTTCATGGCGCATTTAGTTGTATTAATATATGTCCACTGTTGGACTCTATCAAACACGCTTTTTTTTCTACTCCTCAACAACATCCTCCAATGCGCTGATATAAACTCAACATAATTGTTTAGAGTGAGACTAAACATGAGAACTCAATTGAGCCCATTAAGTTAGATGTAGCCAGTTTCATTCATCATACAAAATAAGCTCATAAAGCTTCTTGGGAAATGTTCATTGATGTAAAAAACACTAAAAAAATATCCTTGCCTTTAAAAGAAAAAAAAGAAGAGAGGGGCTTAGCTTCATTTGCAGGGAATGAAAGAAATGGAGCTGTTCAAATCCCAATGGGCCATATATAGTAGTAGGGAGATAGATGGCGGAGAAAGGAAGTGAGAGTTAACATGAAATTAAGCAAGGGAAATTTTACACTATATGTTCTATAACATACTTAACTTTTTTAAAATTATAACTTACTCCCCAAACATATGCCATTTCTAATTTTTTTTGACAAAAACACCCCTAGCATTAAACACTCTCTTCCCAACCAAACTCTCTCATTTCTCTCAGTAGAATTTTCTCTCAACCGAGCACACCCCTCATATTCTCACCATCTCTCTCAGGCGAAGCTCTCTCTCCTCACAACCACCGTAGCCACTTTCTTCTCCATCGCCGACAACGGTAAGTTAGTTTTTGTGGATTTTTTAAAAAAAAATTTGAATCGTAATGTATAAAATCGATGAAATAGGTTTGATTTTTAATCTTTATTTTGCAAAAATGTAGCTTAAAATGGGTTTGATTCTATGTGTATCATTTTGGAAGATTATGTTTAAATTCTGCACATATTTTGTGGGTCGATGTTCATTCGATTCCACATCGATGCCATTTCGATGCTTCATCGATGGTAATTCGATGACATACAGTGCATGTGCAGATTTTTAAATTATTGAAAAGTTGTTCATCGATGCGCAATCGATGCTCCATCGATAGTATTTCGATGGACCAGTAAATGAAGGCGATAGTCCATCGATGTGCAATCGATGGTATATCGATGTCATTTCGATGCTTGCATGGTTTTCATTTTTTTTTATAAAAATCGATGAAATTTTGATGCTATGTCGATGCGATGTCGATGGCTTTTATATGTTTTTATTCGATGCTCCATCGATGCCATTTCGATGGTTGTTCGAGCACATTAATTTGATGTTGATGCATCGATGCTTATTCGATGTTATGTCGATGCGATGTCGATGGCTTTTATATGTTTATTCAATGCTCCATCAATGTTATTTCGATGCCATTTCGATGGTTGTTCGAGCACATTAATTTGATGGTGATGCATCGATGTTTATTCGATGCTATGTCGATGCGATGTCGATGGCTTTATATATTTATTCGATGCTCCATCGATGCTATTTCGATGGTATATCGATAGTATTTCGATTCCATTTCGATGGCACATCGATAGTTTGTTTGTTTATTTGTAAAATCAATTTCGATGGTATATCGATAGTATTTCGATGTTGATTCGAGGGTGGCTTAGTCAGTTGTATATCGATAGACCATCGATGGTATATCGATGGCATTTCGATGGCATTTCGATGGTATATCGATGGCATTTCGATGGTATATCGATGTCATTTCGATGGAATTCGATGGTATATCGATAGCATTTCGATGGAACATCGATGACAACAACAGACTGAGTATTTTTTGTAAATTCAACTAATTCTCTTTTTTTTGGATATTTTGCAGATGCCACCCAAACGTATCCCACCGCTTGAGATAACTATAGAGGATCATTATGTCGGTCGTATGACCTATAGGGGTTCTGGGAGGTTAACAAAATTGAAGAAAAGATTTGAGGAGCATGGATTTTTGGGGAGGGTGAATGAGTCTGTTTTTGGACCATTCTTGATAACTCTACAAAATAGAGTTATTTTACCACTTTTTATGTGTTAATTGTTGCTTAGTTCTTGAGTTCTTAATTGATTTATTAAGTTTTTAAGTAATTTTGAATTTATTAAGTTTATTTTAATTTTATAGATTTTTGTGTATTTTTATTGTTATATTATTGTAAAATGTTATGGCTTAATTATTTAAAATTAATATTGTTAAGTTAGGAGTAAAAAGATGCAATTTTGAGCTTCAGTGTTTAAGTAAATTAAATTTTAATTAATATTTTCATTGAACTTTTGTTGTATATTTCATTATTGAAAATATTTAGTTTTAATTTAATTTATGTTTTTTTTATAGGGAATTTTTTGTATGTTATTTGCTCTTGAAAAGTAAGAAGAATGGTGAAAAAAATGGCATTTCTGTAAAGGAAAAGCAAGGAAAGTGGCATTTTTCTACAGCCCAGAAGCTTCAGGCCCAAGCCCACATGCTCTCCACGCCAGCTGTCACTCCACCAGCCCTTCACAAGCCAAGCTGCCTCCTGCCACCTCACGCATCACACCCAATCTCCCAGCCGCATGCTCCTCAGCATATATCACCTTCTCCAGCCGTACAGCCCAGCTCTCCTCAACACTCAGCTGTCTCACGCCTCTTCATCACCAGCCAGCACCTTGTCGTACGCCCCAAGCACCCAGCCGAAGCCCAATTTACTCCAGCCGCCTGGGCCCTCTTCAGTTCACTCCCCAGGCCCACGAAATTCCTTCAGCAATCTGCCTGGCTCAATTTGCACCCATGCCAAGACAGCCAAGCTGCCAATAGCCACCAAAATGCCAAAAATCATATTTTTTCTTCCCAATATTATTCACTCAAATATCAATTCACTCTTCCCTATTTTTCTTACCTAAATAAACATTCCTAATTCATTTTTTTACCCTAGCTTTTCACTAATCTTTTACCCAACCAAACATTTCATCTTTCCAATACTCTTAAACTTACTCTATTTATCCTACCACTTCCCAACACAATTAAATTAATCAATTTATTTATTTTAATTTGATTAATTTAATCTCCATATTTTGCCTATAAATAGAGTCTTGTAAGACCATTTGAGGGCTCTTCTTCATCTTTTTTTTAACATCTTCTACACTTCATATTTTTCACTATTTTCTCTCTACCATTTTCATCTTTTGAAGAGCATGTCAAGTATGTTATTTTGTAATTTTTATTTCAATCTAGTTATGAGCTTCTAATCTTTTTCAAAGGTTATTAAGATGATGATGAAGCAAAATGTAACTAGATAGTTTTTTTTGTTGTATGTTGATTTCCCATTTGTACAACATTGTTTATGGATTTTTCTATCAAAGATATGCATTTTTCATCTAGTGTTGATTGTTAAAGCATATTACACTTAGTTCTTCATTATGCAAAAATATAATATTCTTTGATTAAATGTTTTTCATTAAATTGTTCACATCTAATTCTTAGAGCATAAATATCATATTTTGTCTAAACATAATCTCTTTGATTTTTTGTAGTTTCATTAGGTTGTAACACAACTAATACTTATAAATTATATCTTATATGAGTGAAGAAAAATCCTACCTTTTTGAAAGAGTAACTTGTGCTTGAATAGAAAATTTATTGTGAAAAAATATATAGTGTGATTTATTTCAACTATATCAAAACTTGGGAATCAATATACTTATAAATACTATTGAACTTGCATTTTGTGGATTCTAAAATCTTAATCTTATTTTACATATCTCATTTGAAAACCATTTTTCTATTTAATCTTAAATCTTTTTATTACTTGTCTTTTATTTTTCTAAAACAAAATCTCATCAAATATTTGGAACTAGGTTAGAATATTCTTGCTTTGTTTGAAATAGTTTCTTTTGATGGTAGTCAACTCCCATGGGTTCGACCTCGTACTTACATGAACATTATATTCCGAAACGATTCGTGCACTTGCGAGTTTAAATATTAAAACACCCTCCTTTGGGATTCAACAATTCTTCACAGCCCCTGCCTTTTTGTTCTCGGGGGCATTGGTGCACACACTGCTTTTGCGAAAAGGTCAAGTCTCCGCGTGGAGATGAGGTGCACTTCTTGATGGGCCCAAACTTATGTAAGTTTGGGGTGCATGAGTTTGCCATTATCATTGGCCTGAGCTACTCCTGTCCACCACTTGCCGTTGACATTCAACATCACCTTACTTCCTCCCGCCTAGTTGATACATATTTCAATGTAGAACTCGAGAAAGACATTAGGTTCAATATGTTGGAACGAGCTTTTAGTATGTGCGATGTACCTGATGATTTGTACAAGCTCGATTTGGTTTACTTTGTGGAGGGGATACTATTGGCCGCTGAGAACGACAATGCTATTTGGCGAGATTCATTGTCGATGGTCGAGGATTTAGATTATTTTGAGAAGTATCCGTGGGGATCCCTTTCATTCGATACAACTGTGAAACAATTCAATAGAGATATGAAAGCGATTGGTGCTACAATACCTTGTAAGAAGGCGAAGAAGATCACTAAGGTGGAGTCTTCTAAGGGTGTTCAGGTGGAGGCAAAGTACACTTGCAAGGGGTATCCACCAGCCTTGCAATATTGGGCATACGAGATGATTCTTGATTTATAGAAGGAATATGCCAAGCCCTGTGGATTCAAGTTCCTTAGGATGCTACAGTGGGAGAGCACAGGCCAGCCGAAGCATTTGCATTTGAATGATGTACTTGTGAGGAGACATATAAGTTATATTAAATTTAAATAATTCAAGAACTTTTGAATTATACTAATCAACTTATGTCGTTTCTAATTTGCTTGTTTTGTTTCAATTACAGTTGTCATGCATTTCTATCCTAAGGCCTCGACCAAACGAGCGAGACTTCTTCGATGCCATATATCAGAGGACAGAGGGGATGCTCCTAGGTATGCGATGCTGCAGGATATGATCCATCCTGAACCAGAGGATGGAAGACCTTACGATCTTGAGGCAGAGGCTGCTGCGGTGGCTGAGATAGCCGACTCGCTAATCAAGTCATTTGGCCATAATCGTGTAACTAAGTATGATTAGTAATTTAGAGATTAAAAATTTTGGTTAAGATATAACGTTTCACTAAAATGTTTACTGTATACATTGGGATCCCAAAAATATAAATTAAAGGTCTATTACAAGAAAATATTTACAACTAGCCGATCTAAGCGGCAAAACAGGGTTTAACCCTAGTTCCTCTTTCAACCCTCGGTCGTGGGGGTCGAGCAGCCGCATATGTACACGTCGTCACCTAAGCTCTCTAACTCAAGGATGATCCAGCTTTCTTTTGCCTTTACCTGCACCACGTAGCACCCGTGAGCCGAAGCCCAGCAAGAAAACTCAATATGCTCATAAACAGTAATAACATGTCATCAAATCACAATGTGCATGCCTAGCAATAATAGCCTTTCTCATGCATGCAAGCAGGTGCAAACAAATGATTATGGGGTCCTGCACCTGAATAGATGACTAATGAGTCAATCTCTGGGGACCTGCTTCTTGAATAAATGACTAGTAAGTCAATCTCGGAGTGGGTGACTAATGAATCACACCCTGCATAGGTGACTAATGAGTCACGCTCTGTATAGATGACTAATGAGTCATACCCTGTATAGGTGACTAATGAGTCACACTCTGTATAGGAGACTGATGAGTCTCACTCTATATAGGTGACTAATGAGTCACACTATGGAGGTCCTATACCCTCCTAGCCATGTGACTTGTAGGTCACCTTAGCTTTTCTGGCTCTGGCTCTAAATAACTAACCCTTAGACTAGACAAGCGCTTTTAATTTTCATCGAACTTGAGGTCGGTCCGGCATTAATGTTCATTTGAGTCATTCAATGCAGATGTCGATTAGATCTAATATTTTATCTGCTTGCATTAAACACGCTAAGTCTGTTCTTGACTTATGAGTCAATACCATGTGACCAGTGCTCAGTACCACTGCCAAACTTGACTAATGAGTCACAGCTTCACAGTTGATACTGACACCATTGACAATTCTTACTAATGAGTCAGTGCCACGTATAAGTAAGCAATGCTACCAGGCATATATCATATGTCAAATATCCAAACGTAGGGCATTCAACATGCTTACTTAACAGTTGTTAGCACAATTATGATCATGCACAGACATAGAGACTCAAGCTCTGATCAGTCTCATATTCAACATTCATGGCATGCCCTAAACACATGTTTCTCATGCATCATATGCATCGCATTTAATCACCCGACATGCCTCAATAATAATCATACACAAGTGAGCAAGATTGCTAAGCATTTGATATGCTATCAATGTTCACATTTAAACATCCAACATGCATCAAGAATAGTCATGCATGTTACATATGGGGTGCAGTTTTCTTACCTTTGGTCCAAGCACAGGTTACCAATAAATGAGCCACAAGCATGATCCTGACTCCAAGCCCCTAGTGATAACCTAGTCACAACCACAAATGGTGATCCAATGAGTTCAAGTTTTAAAACCAATCCCGGAACCAAGACCTAGCCTCTGAGACATCAAATTTCACTAAACCGGGTAGTAGGAACAATCCCGAGGCCTAAGGTTTGAGTTCCCCTAACCAAAACATCAATTTGGCCATAAACAGCACCGCGGCCCCCTATCCATGCGCTGCGGCCCCCAACCCTTTGAAAACTCTCCACCTGCTTCTTCAAGCCTGGGCCGCGACCCAACCTCGGACCAGCCATTTTTCCCCGTTTTTAACCTTTTAAAACCTTCCAAAATCCTATCCAAACATCCCCATGATCCAAAACCCATAAAACCCAAGCTTCAATTCAATCAAAAACTCATCAAAACACAAAGTCCAATTCAAGCTTGAAAACTTTTAAAACTTAGAACTTAAAACTTGAATTACCTCTGATTGAGTTGTTTTCCAACTAAATCCTCTGGCTAATAAGCTTCTAATCTTTCCTAGGATCGCTATGCCTCAATCCTTGCTTGAATCTGAAACCTAGAACTCAAGTTTCCTTCAAAAATGCGATCGGGAGACGGAAATGGAACTTTGAGGGAGAGAGAACTTCCTGAACGTTCTTTTTTATTTCTTAAAAGGTTTCTTCAAGCTTAAGTAGTCTCAAACAAATCCTAACGATCGGGGTCCCGAAAACACCCCAGGGACAAAATAGTCAAAACCTCCAGAATTTCCCCCTGATCTTACAAACTCCCAATTTATCATCAAATACTTATTCCCATTACCCAATAACCCGGTAATGCTCTAAATACCCCTCGACTCACTCCGAGTCAAGAATAAATCCCATTGTGACTAATCCACTAGCATACCTCCTAGGATCGTCTCGTGATGAGTAACCTTAGCATAACCAATAATAATAATACACCACACATACATATCACATATATGTCAAATATGCCCGAAATGGCCAAAATATGAAAATCACCCAATTAATCAGAAATGGGTTCACATGCATATTTAATACACATAACACATGCATATTATCTTTTAATAGCATAATAAATCAATTATGGCCCTCTCGGCCTCCTAATCAAGGTCCTAAACCTTATTAGGAAATTTGGGGCATTACAGACTACTCCAGATACTAGTGCAGAACCTACTTCTGCTCATGCTCCTGGGGCTTATGAGGTTGTGTTGGGTGAGATGGCCAGACTATCAGGTGTAGTGGATGAGGTTAAGGCCACTCTAGGTATCGTCCTTAAAAATCAAGAAGTCATATTAGAGAAGCTGGCAACACTTGGTGGTATACCTACTCCTGCACCTACTCCAGCAAAGGATGTAGAGTACGACATTCTCCCCACATGTTACGAGCCTCCTGTTGGAGAAGCCACACCTTCTCAGCCAGTGCAGACGGTCTTAGGTACGACTAATCCATGAGTTTTTACATGTTTTGACGGTCTTAGATACTAATTGCTCCCGTTACAAGTAAGCGCACTAGACAGAGACCAGTAAGGTACGAGGACTATACTCCAGCAGCCAAGAAACCAAAGTTCAAGGACCCAGTTACGATCCTTCCTTTAAAGGTGTTGGATCAAGATATGTTGACAACTTTTAACCGATGGGTACTCGGTGAGATTGACAACAGCAGACCGAGGAAGTTGGAATGTTGTGATGGGACCCCTGTTTGGTTCTTGAAGTTGAAGGTGGCAAAATAAATTTCACTGATTGGATGATCACTGTATTTGACTCAGATCATTCCAACTTTAGCCATAATAAGTTGTCTGAGTTGATCGAGCTTTGGACTAGGATGCTTCCATCTTTACTCAACACTTCTGGTATGTTTAAAGGACACCCCAGGTTGAAAATAGCTAGACCGAAGATCACCGTTCCAAACTTTGATTGGCAGCGCATGTCCACTGATATTGTCCCACAATCTAGAACCAAGTATTTAGACGTACTAACTTCAGATTTTCATAACACTGTTATCCTTTAATTTTCAATACACTCACAAATGTGATTTCTTGGTTTCAACGGAGATTGCAGCGTATTCGCCATCAAACACTTGGAGTTTATTCTTGGAGACATTCCCTTATCATATGCCATCGAGGACCACATTCAGTACTTCAGGGATAAATTATGCATCGACATTTTTTATGAGAATGTGTACCCTTGATGTTAGAACATTTATTTTGATTTCTTTATGTTAGAACATTTATTTTGATTTCTCCTTAGTTTTGTATATAAAAAATGTCATTTCGATGGCTATTCAATGACACACAATAGTATATTTCTCCTTAGTTATGTATATAAACAGTGTCATTTCGATTGACAAAATCCATTAATACAGAAATAAATAGATTAACAAAGTCCATTAATACACAAATAAACAGAGTAACAAATTCCACTAATACACAAATAAAAAGATTAACAAGGACCATTAGTACCCAAATAAAAAGTTTAACATTGATACCATATATTTCAAACACGAACTTTACAAGTTCCCCTATTATGACATAGACCTCCACAAGTGCTGCACTTGTGTTGTACAACCAATTTATCTCCATTGGAAGGATGACGCTTCTTCTTAGGCCTACCTTGTTTTTTCTTTGGACGACTAACCGGGTTTTAAAAGCGCATGTGTTCTCACTTTTATTGTCATAATGTCATGTGGAACAATCCACTCTTCCTCGTTACCAGTAGGATATATAGGTTCTGTGTAAGAGGACCTCCATGTCTCAATTTTATAGTAATATGAACACAGTGAATAAAAGTTCACCCCTCGCTTAAGGGATCCAGATAGTGCATGAGCACATGGGATACCAATAATCTGAAACACGCCACATGTGCATGTCATATTTAGGAGGTTGACGTCACCATTCAGCTCACCATCTAACACATGGAACTCATGCCTCCCTGTTGCATAAAGGATCAAGAATCGAGCTTTCTCAGCCATATCCACAAAAATTTTCTCATAGGTCGGTGCAAGAGTTGTAGTTGTCTTCTCGCTAGTTTCTCTCCTATCACAGAACCAGGACTGCAATGTGAAGCGAATAAATTCAACGAATGTAGTTATCGTAAAGTTCCTAGCGTCTCAGGTCTTATTGTTGAAACTTTCAGCGTAATTGCTTGTCATTATATTATACCTAGTATCTAGGAAAACTAACATTTAATAGTAATGTACATTTAGAAGATTTCATAAATTAAAATACAATTCTCAATGACATACCTATTTCCAGGAAAGTAAGCACGGGACCACTTATCAAAACCCATGCCTTCTAGGTATTGAGCAATAGCTAGGTCTTTTGATTTGATTTTTTTGAAGTTAGCGTGGAACTCGGATTTCCTAAAAGCATATGCTGCATTATACATCAACACATGGCAATGATCAGTCTTGAATTTAGCAACCACATTCATACTAATTGTAGGAAAAACTCATTGCAGGATCTTTATTTATTTTCATGCAATTTACATATTATCAAACAAACATGCAAATTCCTATAACATGCTCCTATGAAATTGATACAAATACAGAGTAAAGTAAAAACTTACATTACGCAGCGGAACTGGAACAACTCCATCCTTCAATCTCTCTAACCCTTGATTCCTTTCTGTAGCAGAGTATTATCAAGAGATTGAACAAGATCAGCAACACAGTCTTCCTCACCAAGCCTTTGATCAACCTATAACTAGTGTGGGCTGGTTCTCAACACATGAGATAGAAATCTTGAAGAGAAGAAGAGATTGTGGCTAAGAAATGATTAGAGTGTCTAGGTTTTCACTTACCCAAATCAACTGAGACTGACTTGCTTTTGAAAACCCTAGATATCATATTCCTTATATAGGCAACTTAATGGGATTTATTTAAATTTAAATTAATTAAAAATAATAAACAAAAATAAAAGCATTGGGCTGCCATAAATGGACTTGGGCCCAATCTCTTTGTTTTGAATTTAAATCCTAACTGGGCCTAAATTCAAAACCTTTTATTTATTTATTTTTAATTAATTAATTAAATCCTTATTCAAATTAACTAATTATAATTTGAAACTTGATTTAATATTATTTATTTATATTGATACCAATTTATCAATATTAATAAATTTACCCAAAGAATCTCTTTTATTCTCTAAATCTCATATCTCTGTAAATTTTCCAAAATTGACCTAGTCAACTTTTAAAAATCCTAATTGATAATTAAATCAATTAATTGAGACATTCTAGATGATTTACTCAAAGGTGATGTAGGGACCATGGATCCATGAAATCAAGCTCCAACAAGTTACCGTGAATTTATTTACGAATAATTTCACTACCTTATTAATTCCTCGTGACTCCACTATAGACTCGGAATTGAACTCTTGAATTCATAGAACGTATTTTCAAAACCATAAATACGTTATCCATTGTTATAACCATTACAATCAGTCAATCCTCTATCGATGACTTACTAACGAGCTGGGTGCGAATTACCGTTTTACCCCTCATCAGTATTTTATCCTTAACTCCCACTAAGTTCCTTATAAATGATATTTCCGTGAACTTAATCACATAAATGAGATCTCAATCATTTAACCTTTTGAACAAAGCAATTAAGGAAATCATCTTTTCACTTCTCATACAGAAGTTATAGATTTCGTATCTATGAATAATACTCCCACTCAATTACACTAATAAATCTCCAAGATGTAAGTATGGGCTAGACCGTAGGGTAAGCTGGTAACGAACAAGTCAAAAGATTTAAATAATATAATTAGTAGAATATTATCACTCAGAATTAAGATCGACTTAATATATGGTCAACGTTGTGACATTGATTAGATTTGATAACAACGATACTTATTTATCAATCAATAATCAATATCGGTCCTAGTCCGATGTAACTAAATACATCCGATCTTATCTACTTGGTCGATGCCTTGGACAAGACATCACACCCTGAATGTGTAAGTAGATCATATCGTAGATTGCCTAATCAGTGAAAATCCAATGCACTGATCTAATCTTAGGACTCGTTCTTTTGAACATATAATTACAACTATAATCCACTGTGACCTAGTCACTATAATTGTAACTATCCATATGTTCAGGATTTTATAAATGTTTGTATTATTTCAATAATCATGTAATAAAACAACCAAGCAACACAGTTGTCAAACTAAATGATTTCTACTACTTTTATTGATAATATGAAATCGTGCTACATGTCCGACATGGTTTTATAAGGGCATAAAACCCAACACTAATGTGGTGGTAGCAAGCACCGTGATAGGCATTGGGGAAAATAGTTTCCAAGGCATATGTAATACTTGCATGCCTGTCAGATACAAACACCAGGTCCTCAACGTCCCCAATCGCTTCCTTTAGCTTTGACATGAAATACTTCCAAGAATCATGATTCTCACTATCTACAATACCAAATGCAACTGGATATAGATGGTTATTTGCATCCAGCGCGACTGCACATAACATCTGCCCGCCGTATTTTGTCTTTAAAAAAGTGTCGTCCACACATAACACAAGACGACATGTACGAAATTCTCTTCTACTAACTCCGAGTGAGAAAAAGCAATATTTGAATCGATCTTCCTCAGTGACAAAATCTATCAACGTCCCGAGATTTTTCTGTTGAAGCATGAACAGGTACGATGGTAACTTCTGGTAGGATGCTTCCAGTGTCCCTCTGACATAAGAAAGAGTCTTCTCTCGGCATCTCCAAACTTTTCCATATGACAACTCAATGCCATAATCATTCTTAATGTCTTCTCTTATGTTGTTTGCCATGTACGCATTTGATCCAGTCTGATATTTTTTCTTTATGCAATGACCAATAACCCAAGGTGCAGCTTGGCGATGGCCTTTATGTCGGAGGTCAAGTGAACAAGTGTGTGTATTGGTGAAATGAGTTATCTTGAACATATCAGATTTAGGCATTCTCTTCCCCCTCAATCTCCACCCACAATCAGGATCCTTGCAAGTGATATACCAAACTTCAGTACCTAACTTCTTCACCACAAACTCGAAATTCTGCTTCATTGCATACAAGTGTTCATCTGTCTTCAACTCTAACTTGTTCTCAAAAACCTTCCCAACTTCTATTACTCCACAACTCACTCCAGATAACGTGGGGATAACATAAGAGGGGCATGGGATATCTTCAGCAATACGCTAGAGAACTCCATCTATTTCTATCGTCTTGTGTAGTTGGACAACTGCTCTCTGAGCCAGTAGTCCTCCGTCCTTGGCTTTCTTGACGTCTTGGCAAGGGTCGTACATTTAAATTATCTACTTGAACCACAGGTAGCATCGACAACCGACCCTCTGAGTTATCATCAAAACTACTGCACCCCTCAACTCTTTCATCGTCATCACCGACATGGGCAACTGGATCGTCATTGACATAAGGCTCATACTCATACCCATCATCATGCAAGAGATTTGTTGGGGGGAAAAAGTTTCATTATGACTAGGACCTCCCATGCATACACTTGGCCCAGGAGTTGTTTGTGGAACAGCCGTGCAGGATTGATTATGATTTTCCATATTAACATTCGCTCTAGGAGATGGATCAATAAGAGCAATGTTCTTTGCAATCAAACTAACGCATAAAGAAACCTGATGTCTTAAGGATTTTGATTTGTCAAGAATAAGAGCACTAACTCCTTCATCATCTGTGATTTCAATGTGATCTACGCTAAAATCATTGCATGTAAACGACACTTCCAACTTTAAGTCAAACAATGACCTATGCACTTTTAGCTTTGCATACAACTTCTCCAATAATTCTATGTAACCAACATCAATTGGTACATGTATTATAGTGTTCAAACCAGCTTTGAAATTCCATTTCTCTGCTTTCTGTTCCCAAACACCATTGTAAGAAACAATTATATTAACTTTGGAACCTGCAAATTTACAAAAAAAAAAAAAAAATTATAAAAATAAAGTGTAATCGATGATGAATCGATGCCTATGAAAATCTGTGTTGCAGTTCAACATCGATGCCACATCGATGACATTTCGATGCATAATCGATGCTGATGGTTGGCATATGTACGCGACTCCATTTCGATGGTATATCGATGCCATATCGATGCTGAACCAAATCAACATATATGGCATCGATTCAACATCGATATACCATCGATATTATATCGAACATAACATCTAAATTATATGTTCGCCCCAACATCGAAATTTTATCGATGTACCATCGATATACCCTCGAAATGTCATCGATGTATAATCGATGCTGATGGTTGTCATCTGTACGCGATTCCATTTCGATGGTATATCGATGCTAAACAAATCAACATATATGACATCGATTCAACATCGATATTATATCGAAAATAACATCTAAATTAGATGTTCGTCCCAGCATCGACATTCCATCGATGTACCATTGAAATGCAATCGATGTACCATCGAAATGCCATCGATGTACCATCGATTTTGGAATGGCTCCCACATAATCCCAGATCCGAAGAACAGTTCAAAAATGTAGAAAAAATACCACACTCAACTGCGGAGCAGTTCGAATTTAATATCTAACCATGACATTTCATATTCACAAGTAGATAGAATGAAATGATACTTACCTATGATTTTTTCTTTTAAAAAATGCCAAGAATGACAATTTCTTCACTTGAAATGAAACTTCCAGATCCGAGCAGTCCAATTTCTTCATCGATTTGGCTGTGAAAATCAATAATGGGTTGCTGTGAAAACGGTTGTAAATGATGGATGAGAGAAAGAGATAGAGAGAAAAATATATGAAGTGTTAAATTTGACTGATGATGGTATTTTTGTCCAAAATAAGAGAGGGGTACGTCAATGGGAGAATTTTTATGATAGTATATTAAAAAATTTAACTATATTATGATGCAGTAAAATTTTCCCTAGCAATGTATGATGTATGAAACCTATGAGCATTGCCATTGGGTTTCTTTCTTGAAACGACGTCGTATTCTCTTACGAATATTCTGAATCCCATCCAATCCAGATCCATTTTTCAAGTTTAAGCCAAGATTAGCAACGCTTTATTCTTGCACTGTACTGTGGATTTGTATTGAGTTACAAAAAGTCCAAAACTGCACTCTGTTATATTATTTATACGAACACTCACTGATTGAGCAACTAACCTCATCATAATTTATAGTCTTGAGCCATTCCACTCAAATTTTATTCTTTTCGAGTTACCATAATTTAGATTTATAGTCAGTTCATCAATTCAGATCTTCTTCTCTCCGGTATGGACAACTCGGAAGACAAGGTTGTCGCCGTCATCATGGTCGGCGGTCCAACAAAAGGTACTCAAACTTTTCTGGGTTTTCTTATTCATTTATATATTTCATAGTTTTTTTTTTGGTTTCAGAAATTAAGTGGAAATTGTTTTTGGGTTGCCTGATTTATTTTATTTTGTGGGTAAATATGGCAGGGACTAGATTCCGGCCTCTTTCGTTCAACACTACGAAACCCCTTTTCCCATTGGCTGGGCAGCCCATGGTTCACCATCCCATTTCAGCTTGTAAAAGGGTTTGTTTTTCAATCTCTTGTGGATATGAAATTTATAATTTTTATGGATTTCAGCAAGTTCCCTGATCCTTGTTTTTGTTTTCTCATTTGTGTAGATACCCAATTTAGCACAAATCCTTCTAATTGGGTTCTATGAGGAACGGGAATTTGCACTTTATGTCTCTTCCATCTCAAATGAGCTCAAAGTTCCAGTCAGGTAAACTTTTAATCGCTACTTCATAATTACATCTCTTTAAATTTACTAATCTGCAATGAAAAGTTTCTTAACGAATAAGGAATCAATAACTGTATTTGCCATTCCCAAAATTAATAATAATAATAATACGACAGGCTCACTGAAACCTGTTTTCGAATTGTGTAAGTAAAAAAAAAATCCATGAGAATTAAATCTTGGTTAGCCTCATGATTTTATATAGTGCTGACGTGAACCTTATCTTGGTTTATGGTTGCATGCGTGGATGTAGATACTTGAAAGAGGACAAGCCACATGGTTCTGCTGGTGGCATTTATTATTTCAGAGACATGATTATGGAAGAGAGTCCGGTTTGAATCTCCATCTTCATGATCTTCGTTTTGAAATGAAAAGTTATGCTTTTATAGTTTTATCAATTTCTAAATGTGGTTAATATTTATTGGGCAGTCACATATCTTTTTGCTGAATTGTGATGTTTGCTGCAATTTTCCTTTGCCTGACATGCTTGGTGAGTTTTATATTCGAAGAATTATGTAGTGTTTTATGATTTAATGCTCCTTTCTTTTTCTTTTTCTTTTCTTTTTTTTGGTTGGCAATTAAAGCCATGGTATAGCGCATCATATTTAATGTCATTTAAATATTGTAATTGTTTTTCTGCAATTTTCAATTTATTCTTTCAGAGGCTCATAAAAAATATGGTGGCATGGGAACAATGCTAGTTATTAAGGTTGGTGCATGCATTAACTACTTGGAAAAATTAGCAAGCAAAATTTGTTGTGGCGGTGACTTCTTTTTATTTTGAAGTTAATCAGCTATCTCATTTGGTTTCATGTGTAGGTTTCTGCTGAATCTGCTCATCAGTTTGGTGAGTTGGTTGCTGATCCAATCACCAACGAGTTGTTGCATTACACTGAAAAACCTGAGACCTTTGTATGTTTACTATGGTTTTGCATTTGAATACCTTAATTAATCGGTTAAATAATTTTTTAATGGACTGCTGGTTTGTCTCAAATGTCTTTCCTAGTGATATGGATTTTATGTTTTGGAAAAATACAGGTGAGTGATCTGATAAACTGTGGTGTCTATGTCTTTACTCCTGAGATTTTTACTGCAATTCAAGATGTTGCTACTCACAGGGAAGACAGAGGTGAGTCTTTATTTTAGTGGCTTGAATTATTTACTGTGACTTGAAATCAGTTTTGGAGTTCACAAGATGTTCATTTTCATAAATTGTGAGAAGAAATCTGGCCTCAAAATTCATGCTTTGCTTACCTTCTAGTGATAAATCTAGTATTATCTGGAATCCATCTAAATGTTACACTTCTTTCAGTTTAATTTGGCATGTATTTTATCAATCCCTTGTTGTCATTTAGTTCATGCATCAAAGTGCATTTCATGATAATTGGAACTTTTTAATAAGCTTAAGCCTGGATATCAAGTGGAAATGTAAGGAAATTGGCGCGTGGATGTTTCCTTTGGAAGTAAAAATGCATCTTAAGATTATAAAAGATAGTACAGTGCAGTAAGAGTTTGTACAACTCAAGCTAAATATGTGATGTGTTTATTTATCATTTTCCCTCAGTAGTCAGATCTTTTAATGGGCGAAAAATTTCCAAATGCAGCTAATTTACGGCGTGTTTCAAGCCTTGAAGCCCTCCAATCTACAACAAGGTTGATCTCTTTCTCCTAGTTAAAAGAAAAATTGACATCAACAGCTACTACTTTCAAATGCACTTCAATTGCTTATATGATAAATAAACCCACAGTTCCACCAGTTTCATATTGATACACATTTCTTTCAGCCGGACCTTTCCTACTGATTTCGTGAGATTGGATCAAGATATTTTGTCTCCCCTTGCCGGGAAGAAGCAGTTATACACATACGAGACCATGGATTTCTGGGAACAGATCAAAACTCCAGGGTAGAATGATTATGCATCATATCTTCATTTGAATCATTTCTTATTTTGCCTGGACATCTTTCTAATCAATGCCCCTTAATAACCTGATGTTGAAATTACAGGATGTCCTTGAAATGTTCAGCTCTGTATCTTGCTCAATTCCGACTTACGTCTCCCCATATTTTGGCTGGTGGAGATGGTATTAAGAGTGCTATGATTAGTGGTGATGTTTTTATTCATCCATCAGCAAAAGTACATCCAACTGCAAAGGTGATCTCATCTAATTACATAGTTGATAGTATTCAACCTCTACCTTTTCATCTCAACAGATTCACATTCTGCATGTATAGTCACATATGTATGTAAACTTGTGTACGAATGCTTTCCTTCCACGTGTTTTTTCTTTTAAACCGTGGTTCTCTTTTTTTTCCACAGATTGGTCCCAATGTCTCTATTTCAGCAAATGTTCGGGTTGGTGCAGGAGTAAGACTTATCAGCTGCATCATCTTAGATGATGTTGAAATTAAGGTACCAAAGTCCATGCGCATAAAGCTTTTATGACCACAACCTGATATTATATATTTATATAACGATATTTTTTTGTTCACCTGACAGGAAAATGCCGTTGTTATTCATTCTATTGTTGGCTGGAAGTCGTCTCTTGGAAAATGGTCACGTGTCCAGGCAAGTACATCGACATCATTTTGTAACCATTACTTTTCTAAGACTTCAAAAATTGAATTCTACATAGATAAACTTAGTTTGAAGGGAATGTAACAATGAACAAAAATGTCAATGAAATTCAATATAGATATTAAATATGTTCCCTAGATGAATCGGAATGAATGGGGGCAATAGGGGATAAATGGAAGTTGACTCTTGACCAAGTATCCAAATGAAGCTCAAAATAATCATATTATAGTTTCGACTGTTGTGAGAGACGGGTTTTTATTTTTGGGGACTCTAAGCATCTTATACCAGTTTCAAACATATTAACCGTCACTTTCTCTTTACTAAAGTAGTACAACACTTTTTAAAACCAGTCTAACTTTTCCAAAGAACTTAGACCTTGTTGAGACTTGTGTGGCTGATGAAAATTTGATTTACTGCTCATTCAGGCAGAGGGAGACTACAATGCAAAGCTTGGAATCACCATTCTTGGTTTGAACCCTGCCTTCTTGCTCTTCACTATGATGCTCGAATGAGAATTTTTATTGAATTTAGTCTTACATGCAGACCAATTCCAAGTTTAAAGATTGTTATTTTATGCAGGCGAAGCTGTGACTGTTGAAGACGAAGTTGTGGTGATTAATAGCATTGTTCTTCCCAATAAGACTCTTAACGTTAGTGTCCAGGAGGAGATCATATTGTAGCATTTGAGATTAAGAGAGCCAGCTAAGCCAACTCTGTTCTCTTAGTTTTGTTTTACGTTTGAATTTTTTATGGCGCTAGAACAGCGAGGAAATGGTTTCTCTCAACACGTGCGATCGATATCATTTTGTTTATTACCCATTTGTAGACAAATTTTCAGATGAATAAAGGTTTTGATATTTTCGGTAAAGAAAAATAGTGATGGACAAAAGCTTGTTCTAAATAAATGTTTAAATGCAGGAATGCAAATTAAGGTTTTCATGTTATGTTCTTTTGTATAGAGGCTTCGTATGCTACCTATGGCTGTCTAAATACCACTTATTAAATTATATTATAACAAGTGAGATTTGATTTTAAATTTAAACACAAAAATAAAGTGCCTTGTAGATACCTAGGCAACATTCAAGCAAAATAACATAATACTACTATAACTGTAATATATCATGCTAGTGGAACAAGAGTACTCTCTAAGAACTCGAAATGAAGTAGCAAAAAGATTAGGATTGTTTTACTTGTACCATCACAACCTAGAATCCTCTAGCATGCATCTAACTCGTACAAGGAAAGCAAAATTGTGCGTGAGAACACTAGTAGGACTTTTCTCTTTGTATGTTTTGTAGTTTCAAACCTCAAAGGGAAGTTCCCCGTTTCTTATCACGAGCCACATAAATCTTTATCACATCATGTTAACAGTAACTGTACACTGAAAATATTCACGAGTCTATTTTCTTCTGATCATATATTTCGGCAAGAACAAATCCGGGTGGCAAAGTCATTGCTCTGTTCATTCGGATGCATGGCCCCCAAATCTTATTGGTGGTGAATGAGTACATCACTTCAGCGATGTGGCAGAAAACCAATCGGAAAGATTATTGATGTGGCCGTAGATCCAACTTGTATGCCTGTATTTCCATGGGAGAAATAGAGACATGTCCTTCTTGTGTAACTTCACCAAACTGCTCAGCATACCCAAGCATCTCGGTATCTTCTTGTAAGAGGTTTAAGGAGGTTGCTTTTGCATTCAACACTGAAAGCTCCTTGAAAATGTAAAACAGATTCACAGGTTCGTCAGCAACACTGGTGCAATGTGATCTGCCCTTTCGACAGAAGGATGAATCCCAGTTTTGCCTCTGCAAGACTAGTACGAACCTAGGATCTCCATCTGTTTGCTGAGAATATTTCGAAGGTCGGGGAACCTTAAAACTGACAATATGCAAGTCACATGGTAAGGGCGTAGCTAAAGGGGAGAAAGATCTTGGGGGTGGCTGCACTGATATATCTTGTGGCTTCTTGGAAATAAATGCATGTAAAGGATAGTTCAAGTGAGAACCAATACGGTGGGAAAGAAGAGAGGGACTTAATGGCCAATGGTTTGGAACTGGGTTTGAAGTAGAGGAAATGTTGGATTCCACAAGGATGTGAAAGATTACATTCATTGCCCGGTTGTCCATCACTCCTTGCCCAAGACCACGTCCATCATCATTTACCAGACGACGATCAAGCATTATCTCTAGCCAACCATCTTTAAGGCTTGCCACACCCAATGACTGCCTGGAATGGACTGAGAACCGCCTGCCATTGGATCCTTGCAAGAAAGCATGAGCAGGCATTGGGTAGTAATTTCCCTGCAATGGAATTTTGTCATAGGTTTCTCTCCTGCTCATCTGAAAGCCATTTAAATCAGAATAAAATATCTTCTTGCTATCAATATCCGTTTTGTATCTTGCTATTATCTCTTTGTCATTGAATTCACCACCAAGAAGCTCTACATGATACTCCTTCTCTATGAGAAACTCCTGAATAGTATTTTCTCCATTATACAAACGGGTGCTATGAGAAATGGGGCCTCTCTCCCATTCTGTGTGTGGATGAGAGTACACTTCTTGCATCAGATGGCCCTCAGAGATCACAGTCAGTCCACCAGATCTAACTATTGGCTGAGCATCACCAGTAGGTTTGAATAGGTAGGCTCCGCTTCCCCAACTTGAGTACATAGATATTTCCTCACCAATAACATTTTGAGAACCATCTTCGTATGTTACTTTCTGCAGCAAACCAGTCTTGGCATCAAAAATGAGGGTTTGATGTCGATTATGGATTTGGACAGTGTCATCTTTGGCTTTTGAACAAGCATAAGAAGTTGGACAAGGAAATGAACCAGATTTAGAAATGAATTTTAGTTTTGCTGGCTTGGCTTTTTCACATCCAGCAAAACCATTAACAATGTAATATGTTTGCAGGCCTAGGGCAGGAATTGAAGCTTTCCAATAGACACGATGTCTCCCAGTGAAAATCTTGCTTTTGTCATGCTGCAATTCAGGAGAAATTTGACTTTCGATGCAAGTCCAGTTTGAATCCAAAACTGCAACATCTGGCTTATTAACAACAACCATCACAACCTCTTCTCTTGTTTGCTCTGAAGGATTGAAAAAGACTACTGATTGGTATGTTCCTTCATGAGCAATTATTGTCTTATGAACAGGCTGAACATCATATTTTGATCTCACTTGTGCAGGCTCGAACATAGAAGGGTTATGATCAAATTTTTCATGGCGTATTTTAAGGAGCACTTCAATTGCCTTGGACATGAAATTCTGCAGGTCTTGCAAGGACATATGCATCCGAGTCCCATAGTCCATGACCACATGATCCTTTGCAGTACCAGTTACCCCATCATGATGCTGAAAAAGAGCCAAATTTCTTCTTGCAGCTGTCAGTTTGTAGGAGAATCCGACTGGCAACTTTTCACATTGTGCCCTCTGACAATACCCAAGCAACAAGGCCATCATCATATCTGTGGCACGAAGTGTTTCCTCCAGTACCCGATCAACAGCCTTAAAGAAAGGTCTTGACACATAATAGCCACTCCAATAGTCTTTCTGCCTATCAGCATAAGTAAAGAAGTCACCTGATAGAGAAGGAAAACCTCCAACCTGAATGGAACCAACCTCACCAGGACGAGAGTAATTTATTCTATCAGCCTCCTCGCGAACAGTTTGAAAGTAGTCTTCCAAAGTTCCAAACCTTGCCTCTGCATTTAAGGATGGATTAGAATTGATATAATCAAATAAAAATTGGTAATTCCTGAACTGGTTTTCGGCTTCATCAACACTGATATAACGGAAATCATCTCCAAGAGGGACAAGAAGTGTATTTGTCCGGTATAGGACCGATTTCTTCCTATATTGATCTAGTAGTTTAAATGCCCTTTCCTTAACATTCTCTTGGTTGGTCTCTACTGGATGTTGACCCCATGGGCAGAGTTCATACATAGAACCACGCATTCGAGCAAAGTCAAACTGACAACAAATAGCAGGCTCTGGGCCACAGGTATGTGGAATATCATAAGAATAGAAGGGCATCATGTGGACAAAAATATCAGTAGTCTCCTCTGCATCCCAACTCTGACGCCATATGTATTCCAAATTTTTATGGAGTGCAAGCTCCTTCTTCAGCTCATAGTGGGTCCTCTGAATAAGCATATTTTCGAAACCCATTCGACGAAGAAGATATGCCATGGTAGGCGAGTAACCAAATGGATCTATTGCCCAAGAATTTTTAGGGACAACCCCAATGGTGTCATTCAACCACATATTACCCTCTGTGATCTGATACATCAATTACACAAGATTGAACAAATATTGAATCAGTATTTCTAAGTAATTACCTGTTAAACACAAATATATGTCAAAAGAATCATTTTGTAACCCTATGCAATCAATCTAACTGTGTTTAAAATAGAGAAGAACCTACTGGAAAATAAGACAACGCACTGACAAAACTTACAATTAAATTACATTAGAGGACAGAAAGAAAAGAAAAAACCATATGTCACATCAGTGCCTGAACAGTACAAGGAAACAATGGAATGTTGACCCATACCTACAGGAAACCTAAAAGAATACTCAAAGAGCACCTCAAAATAACCATTAAACCATAGCTACATTGAATTCTATGATTTAATGAATTAATCCATCAACTCAACAATCGCCTATATATTCTGCAGATTATGATACGAGTATATATCATTAACAATAAATCAAGAATAAAAGTTTAGAAGTATTTAGGCTCAAAAAGAAAAAAATACGCCCGTGGAAAATGCAGAATTATGTCAATGTGAAATGTAGTGAAATAGAACAAAGGAAGCTTTAAGTTTACCTGCTCAATTATGGCATAATAATGAAAATGCAGAATTATGTCAATGTGAAATGTAGTGAAATAGAACAATGGAAGCTTTAAGTTTACCTGCTCAATTATGGCATAATAATGTGAATTGGCCTGCATCAGAAAAAAATTACCATGATAAGTGAAGATTCCATAATAGTAAATTAGTAATGCCTTTATTCTGCAATGATTTTAAACACACAAGGGGTAAGATCTCAATAAGTATGAACCCAAATTTTCTGTTAGCAAGACAAACTAAATGGTCCAAAGGACCGTAACCAACTCTTCAATAGCTAAATAAAACACTAACAAACTGTATGCACAATATATTACATAGGTTGAGAGTGAACGATTTTTCACTTTCCAGCAACCAAGCTACTTATTAGCCAACTTAGAGGACAAAAGAAAGTAGAAATTCAACACATCTAAAAGAAGTGATGCGGCAGAAATATTGAAAACTGTTCCATTGAGAGACAAGGAGTGTGCTCTTTGTATATGGAAAAGCAGACATAACTATTTACATATATATAAAAAGGAAACTTTCTTGTTAAAATTATGGAGAAACCATTTGATGACTATAAAATAGTTAAGGATCAAATGACTACATATTTACCTCATCATTCATCACCCATCCACCACCAACAATTTCTAGCTGACCATTCTTCACTAGATTAACGAACGACTCCTTTTTGCTTTCTGATGAATCTCTCCACCATCTCTCCAAATAAGACATCTCTTCCCATATGAACTTGCGTCGAGGGTCCTACATATCCAAGTCCAGACAATGCAACTAGATTCTTAAGATACAAGACCACTAATTATAAAAACATGAACACAAAATACTTATTTGTTTCCCTACAACAGAACATACAGAATTTGATAAAAACTCACTAATAGAATAACCTGTAACATTAACCAGTTCATCAAAACAATGAAACAAAAAACACCCACTTCAACATAAACTACTTTGATCACAAAAGAAATGACTTAAAGAATTAAGCTAATCAAAGTAAAGTTGCTAGTTTCATCACCAATTACTCACAACAAAATATCAAAATCAATAAAAAAACTGGAAAAAAAAATCAAGGAAAGAACCTTGGAAAGAGTGTCGACGATAGTGTCAAGTATGTGCTTAGATTGTCTATTATAGTACTCCTCGACGGTGAGCTTCCAACCCGGATCATTATGCGAATGGGGCACCACGAAAATCTTTAATTTCTCCGAATCCCACTCGTCCCCTTTATATTCGACATTCCACCCTTGCTTCCAGGCACCACCATCTACATCCAAAAAATCAATCCTGTCATATAAATCCTTGGTGGTGATATCAACGGTGGCTCCATCGCTACTGGAGTCAATCATAACAGGCTTCCGGAAGCCAGGCTTTCGGGGCTTGACAGTTCGGATCGGGCTCCGCGATTTAAAATGCGAGGTGATGGGTCTGGGGACGCCATAACGGAGAACAACGAGAAAGAAGAAGAAGAGAGAGACCGCAAGGCCGATGGTGAAGAAGTTGGCGAAGAGGAAGTCACGGAGCACCACCCTGCGGCGAGACTTTCTGGAAAACTTAGATTTGGAATTGGATGAAGGCGAAGAGGAAGAAGAGGCAGTGGAGGGCAAGAGAGAGTTGCCCCAGCCTCCCCGGCGCGTGGAGAACGACATTGGTGAAAACGATTCTGATCCACCGTACGCACCAGGAGGGTCGTTACAGAGATAATGGGGTGAGACCGTTAGTGTCGGAGGAGCTTTTCATAGCTTTGAGGTCAAGGTCGGAGATGATATATTGGGATCTATGTATGTTATGTGTATGTGTGGTTGCATAAGAAAAATCAACCAAAGCAACTGAGACCGACTTTGCCTTACTGATTGCGGGGCCTACTGGTATCGACAGTAGCAAATCAGAATTATAGCTCTTGTATTGTACTATGACTACGTGTCCACCACAAGAAAGTGTCCAGTTTCACAATAAATTGCACTTACGTTTAATGAAGAATTCCAAACAATATTTAGAGAGAAAATTAAAACTATTCACTTACTTTTGGTAAAAAAAAAATTAATATATCTTATAAGATTAATTAATAAAACTTGACAAATATATACCCTCAAAAAAAAGGCGCACTGTAAGCAAGCAGTGAAAATGTAAAAAAAAAAAAAATCACCAATCTATAAAGTATGGTTAAGTTGCTTTGCATTAATTGCAAACCACGCGCACTTATTTGCGTTACAAAATAGTACATTTCACCGTAGTTAAATCATTACATTTGCAAATAAATAAATAAAAGAACACATCAAAAAAATTCAAACCTTCAAACATAGGATCAAAAGAATGTTAAAATGCATATAAATGATTTACCTTTTCAATTAATATAAAATAATAAATAAAATATTTATCAATAAAAATATTTATATGTTGACCACATAAATGACTAAAGACAAATAATAATAAAGAATACAAAAATGTATAGTCGTTTGGCCCCAATAATTAGTAATGACATACATCAACCTGACACTTTTACTGAATGAATTCTCAAACTTAAGATCAAAACAACTAGATTCAACTATGTTTCTCAAGTCCGAAATATTATTACAATTTCATAGAGTTTTTGTATAAAAAAAAGTGTGCATAAATCCATAATTGTGCATTAATAGGCTCAATGGCATTACAATGCTCATAATAGGCCCCTAAAAGTACTTAAGTCCTCTTTATCACGAAAAATACATAAAAATAACTAAAAATGCATTTAAAATAATTTAATTTGGAATAAGCTTCTCTTGCATTGTATTTTGGATATTGTACTCAACTAGATATTTATCGAACAAAAAAATATTTACTTATGACATTTGATCAAGTAGACATCAACCAGTGTCGTTGACTTTGATAATTTTGCAAAATAGACAAAGGAGATTTGAGAGAGAATCAAAAGGGAGGCTAGGTTTTCATTATGTCGAAAGAGATCAAAATAAGAGTACAAGAGCAACAAAATATATAACCAAAATAATGAGAGGCTAAAAGACTAAACTACCCTTACATAATAATAAAACTTATATTATTAACACCCCCTCAAACTCACGATGCATTTGCGGGAAGCATCGAGAGTTTGCTAACTAAGAAACGAAAACGAGAAATAGTATGAGCCTTCGTAAACAAGTCGGCAATCTGCATAGCGGAAGTGACAAATGGTAAAGTGATGGTCCCATTCTGATAGTGGTGACGAGTAAGATGACAATCTATCTCAATATGTTTCGTGCGCTCATGAAAAACGGAGTTGCGAGTAACCTGAATAGCATTAACATTGTCACAATGCATCGGAGTGGGATCTGATAGAATAACACCCATATCAGCAAGTAATCAACGCAACCAAACAATTTCAGCGGTAGTGGAGGCCATGGCACGATATTTTGCTTCTGTAGACGATCGAGAGACAACAGTCTGTTTTTTACTCTTCCAAGAAATAAGAGAATCTCCCAAAAATATACAAAAACCAGTGGTAGATTTGCGATCAGTACAATCACCACCCCAATCTGCATCTAAGTAGGCACGTAACTGTAAAGTAGACGTAGATGGAAAAGGCAAACTCTGAAATTGAGTTCCCCGAAGATATCGAAGAATATGAAGCACAACTGCCCAATGAACGGTAGTGGGAGATGCAACAAACTGACTGACAATGTGAACTGCATGAGCAATGTCTGGCTTGGTGATAGTAAAGTGCACTAAGCTACCAACCAGAGTGCGATATAGAGAGGGATCTGCCAAGGCAACACCATCAGATGAAGAATACCTGGCATTAAGCTAAAGAGGGGTATCAACAGTGCGAGCATCAAAGAGACGAGCCTGATCGAGAATGTCAGCAATGTACTTAGATTGAGAAAGAAGAGAGTCGCGAGGAGAGTAAGCTACTTCTATCCCTAAAAAGTACCGTAGGGAACCCAAATCTTTCATCTCAAATTCACGAGTCAAGTGCGTTTTCAACTCCGTTATCCCATTCGCATCATCACTGATGATAATCATATCATCAACATATAAAGAGAGTAAAGTGCGGCCAGAAGAAGTACACCTAACAAAGAGAGCTGAATCATGTGCACTGGGATGGAAGCCGAGAGAAGTAATCACGATGGAGAATTTTTCAAACCAGGCTCGGGGAGCTTGTTTAAGCCCATAAAGAGCCTTCTTCAATCTGCAAACTTCTCCTGGATTATGAGGAACACCTGGTGGAGGAATCATGTAAACTTCTTCTTAAAGAGTCCCATTCAAGAAGGCGTTTTTAACGTCCATTTGAGAAATGGACCACTATCGAGCAGACGCAACGGCAATGAGAGTACAAATAGTGGTATGTTTGGAAACTGGAGCGAAAGTTTCCTCATAATCCATCCCATACTCTTGAGCAAAGCCTTTAGCAACCAAACGAGCTTTGTACCGCTCTACTGACCCATCAGACTTAGTCTTGATCTTGTAAAACCAACGGGAACCAATAGCACACTTCCCCACTGGAAGAGGAACAATATCCCAAGTACCTGTCTTGTACAACGCAGAGAGTTCTTCAGTCATTGCCTGCTGCCAAAGAGGGTCAAGAATAGCCTCTTTATAGGAAGAGGGCTCAGAGAGTAGGTGAATAAAAGTCAAAAAAGAAGAGAAAGAATCAGAATAAGTAGAGTAGACAAAATCAGGTAACTGTGTGGACTTACGAATTCTTTGAGGGTAGCAAGGAGGAGAAGGAGGAGGAGGAGGAGCAGGATCCACAATCTCAGAAGCATCTTGGGTAGTATTAGGGACATAAGGGACTTCGACAGGCTGAGAACCGATATATGCAGAGTTAAGAGTATCAACAGTACAAGAATCAAATGGATCAATACGAGTGAGATTAGATTTGTGTAGATTGGGGGTGTCCGATGGAATAGAGTAGAAATGTATATGCTCAAGAAACACAACATGACGAGAAACATAGAGTTTTTGACTAACATGATCATAACATCGATATCCTTTTTGACCTTCACCATAACCAAGAAATACACAAAGAGCGGAACGAGAAGTAAGCTTACTACGTTCAACATGAGGATGGAGAACAAAACAAGTGGAACCAAAGACTCTCAATGAAGAATAATCAGGAGCGTGACCATAAAGTTTTTCAAAGGGAGACAGACCTGAAGTGACAGATGACGAAATTCTATTGATTGAATGAACTGCAGTCAAAATGGCTTCCCCCCAGAACTCACTAGGAACATAAGCAGACAATAAGAGAGAACGATCAGTTTCAACAATGTGTCTGTGTTTTCTTTCGGCAACCCCATTTTGCTCTGGTGTATCAGTATAAGAGGTTTGTTGTAAGGTACCATCTAAAGCAAGCAATTCAGAGAAACGATTGGAGGTATATTCACCACCCAGATCACATCGAAAATATTTGATAACAGCATTATGTTGAGTTTTAACAAAAGCACGAAACATATGATAAATCGCGAGGAAATCAGAATGATGTTTCATAAGATAGACCCAACAAAAACGAGTATAATCATCAATAAAAGAGACATAGTAACGTGATCCACCTTTTGTTAGAACGGGTGATGGCCCCCACACATCAGAGTGAATCAAATCAAAAGGTGCAAGAGAAACAGAAACACTCTTATAAAAAGGTAAAGCATAAAATTTTGCCAATTTGCAACCACAACAATCTGAAATATCATGGGTTTGTAACTTTCCTAATGCTCTTGTGGAAGCTAAATACTTTAAATGTGAATCAGATATATGTCCAAGACGAGAATTCCATAAATAAAAACTAGACGAAGATGAACTTAAACAAAATGAAGACAAATCGACACTAGAAGCTGCAACATCAGGAACTCTCAGCTCATCTAAAATGTAAAGCCCCCTGCCCACGGCCTGTCCCAATCAGCTTTTTAGAATGAGGATCCTGCACATAACAACAAGAATTAGAGAAAATAACTGAGAAACCAGAGTCACATAATTGACCAACAGAGACAAGATTCAAAGTAAGATTTGGAATATGATATACATCAGAGAATGACATTTTTGGAGTGCAAATCGAGCCAATCCCTGCTAGTGGCATGGGAGTGCCATCAGCGGTCATGACAGATACAGAGGGTGCTGATTTAATGGACAAGAAAGAATTGGAATTAGGTGACATATGATGTGAAGCTCCAAAATCAAGGACCCATATAGAGGAAGATATACCTGGTGTACTACTAGAAGGCAAACCTATGTGTGAGGAGGCTGACATGGCGTGTGGTTGCGAGGCAATGAACTTCTGAAACTGCTCTGTGAGTGTAGTAATCGAGGTACTAGGAGTGCTTCCAGAATCTGCAGGTGGAACAATAGCTGCCATGTTCGAAGACATAGAGTGAAGAGGTCGGTGAGCTTGGCTGCCAGATTTCCAGTGAGGAGACTAATTCGGTGATTACGCCCTGTTCAACAGCTTGGGACATTGAGCCTTCCAGTGTCCCTTTTGCTTGCAAAAACTGCATTTGTCGTAGCCAACCTTGGCTTGAGTCTTGTGTTGATTGTTGGAGGCTGGCCGATGAGGAACTGCAAAGACAGAGGGATTCGGAGAAGGAAGAATCCCCTTTTCTGCCCCCCTTTATCAACACGAGACTTCAAGCGCATCTCTTCTGCTAACAACTCATTAACCACTGAATCAACCAACGGAAGAGGACTGCGATGCAGGATTGTTCCACGAAGACCTTCAAACTCATCTCGAAGAGCCATCAAAAACTGAACCAGACGTTGTGCGTCTCTCCGAGCAATGTAAGGGGCAAATGCCCGTAACTCCGCTGATTCAGTCAAAGCAAGCTGATCCCACAGATTAAACATAGCAAAATAAAATTCCTGAACGTTCATGCTATTCTGTTGAAGGGCCCGAATGTCAATCTCCAACTGATACTGCTTTGCGAAATTAGACTGTGTATACAACCTTTCCAAGTGCTCCCAAACTTCCTTCGCTGTCTCATATTTCGCTAATTGGATACCGATTGATTGTTGAACCGAGTTGTTGATCCAAGTGATGATTTTCGAATTGTTGGCATCCCAAAGATCCAACTATTCTGCAAAGCTCTCATCCTTATCGTCCTTCGGTTTCGTGGAAGTTCCAAAAACATAACCCCACATACGTTTCCCTTTTAGAAAAAAATTCATGACATAATGCCAATACGAATAATTCTGCCCATTCAATTGCACATTGATGGACTGGAGCGAATCATCTTTTGCGCCTCGATCACCGAGATTGTAATCCTAGCGCAACCAAATCGAGGGTACTCAAGAACATTGCTCTGATACCATGATAATTTTGCAAAATAGACAAAGGAGATTTGAGAGAGAATCAAAAGGGAGGCTAGATTTTCATTATGTCGAAAGAGATCAAAATAAGAGTACAAGAGCAACAAAATATATAGCCAAAATAATGAGAGGCTAAAAGACTAAACTACCCTTACATAATAATAAAACTTATATTATTAACAAACTTTACCCATCTTGGCCTTCTGCTCCCTGGTTGTTCTATTCTACTGGTATTAATGTTGTATGCGCTTTCTTGTTGCCACCCATCCTTTATAAATGCCACATCATCATGCTAAATTTTTTGGATAAAATATATGTGTGGCGCGAATATTGTAGTTTTTTAAAATTCATTATGCTTAACAGTAATGCACTCCGATGGTAGAAGAAATTAGACCGCCAACCCACACCACAAATAAAATTAACCACATTGCACCGCGTGGTGTGGTGTGGGTTGGGTGCTTCCATGGTTAAGTGGATAATCTACTTGGCCATAAAAATGACAAATATAGGGTGTGTTGGTAACTATTATTTAAATAGTTTTATGTTTGTTTAGATAAATAGTTCATAATGAAAGCAGAAATTGTTAGGATTTTTTTAATTAAAATTTGAAAACATTATTTTTTATTACTTTTAAACATTTTTTTTCTATCTCTTTTTCCCTCACCTCTTCCTCACACAACAACCATGTCCATTTCTTTTTCAAGCATCCGTGGCTTCCATGGTTAAGTGGATAATCTACTCGCACCTAAAAATGACACATATAGGGTGTGTTGGTAACTATTATTTAAATAGTTTTATGTTTGTTTAAATAAAAAGTTCATAATGAAAGCAGGAATTATTAAGACTTTTTTTTAAATTAAAATTATTTAAATTTTGAAAACATTATTTTTTATATATCTTTTTTCCTCACCTTTTCCTCACACAGCAACCATGTCCATTTCTTCTTCAAGCATCCATACTTCCATTCTCCACTCTATGATATCTTTAGGTATGATTATTATCTCATTTTCTAATGTCTCTATGATTTGTTTCTCTTTCTTTCAATTTCAATCTCATGTCTCTATGATCTGTTTCACCCTCTCTTCTAATTTCAATTTTTGTTTCCTAATGGTAATTCTCTTAATCTCTCTTACTATAATTATTATTAAATTTGTGCAAGAATAGCGTGACAACCAGAATAGGTTCTTAGATAAAGACTTTTTTACTTTTAAGGTATAATTATAATTTAAAAATATTTGGTATGAGTGGGTATTTATAATTTTTAAGCCATTGAAATCATTTTTCTTATTTCTCTATGATTTATGTTATTAATATTAATTTTTTGTTGGTTAACTAATTTATTTTTGGATTTTTTGGATTGTTGATGATGTCTTTTGTTAATCTTTTTATAAACCCCTATTGGATTTTGATTTGTCGATGATGGGTTGTGCTTAATTTTTATATTTCTTAATAATGTTCAACCTTTAAAAGGTGACTACTTCTAGCTTTTAAGATCATACACATATCATGGATCGAATTGCATTTGCAATATAGTTTGTAATGTTGGATCAATTGTGTTTAGACATAATGGGAATGCTCCAAAAAGAAAATGACAATTTAGTACAGAACATGCTAAATAGAACCCTATCTTTCACAAATAGTGATCCACAAGCCGAACACAGCCCACCAATAGAGACACTTCAAACGACCGCATATTTGATCTTACTTTTCAATGTTGATAGCACATCCTTTGGCACATATTTTGGAAAGTAGTGTTAAACAATTCACATGAGGATGGGGACTCAAATTCACCCACAAAGGAGGACAATAAACATAACCTAACTTAGGCACAACATACAACATAATATTATATATATACATACACATAATATATAGATGGGAGTGAGGGGTTTAGAACCCCCAACCTTGGGTTACCAAGCCTAAGGTCCCAACCACCCCATCTAGGGGTGATTAGCCCTATCTGACTTCTCATTGGTCCTGTTATTTTGTCATTGTCTTTATCGAATTGTGTTTATGGGATGTTATTTGATTAATGAGATTTTTGTGTGTCAAATATTGAATATGTTTAACTAGTATCAGTTGTAGCATTATTAATGTTCTATATTCTATTATCTTGTCTTTGTATGGTGTTTTCCTTGTTCAATTGCAATCTAAGGGAAAGAAAGTGGCTTGATTTTAAAACTAATACTATTGTCAGTTTCTATATTCTACTATTGACATGGTTTCCACTATCTTGTCATGGTATAGTGTTTAATATGTCATAAAACCAATTAATATGTTTCTTTTTAAAAAAATATTAAACATATAACAAGGTTTTTTATCACTAAATTTTTATTGATTATATATCAATCATGTCTTAACATCATTGCACAACTCAATGTACTTCTGCAACAGGTTCCTTCCCCTTCCCCTGCTCACCTCTTCATTTTAGTAAAATCTCAATTGTTCTTTGGTTAACTAGCTTCTTGATAGTTTTCCAACTGTTGACAAATATAAATAGCTAGCATGAAACTACTATCTGCCTTTAATATTTTAGCACAAATATATACAAGACAAGTGATAATTAATGCTCTTTATCCTAATCGAATACTTTTATCAGGCCAATTCAACATATATATAGTGTATGTTATACTCATTTTTAGCATGATGGCATGGCAAAATAATACTGATTAGGACTAAAAGAATGATTATTTGCCAGCACACTTAGGCTAGTCACCAGCTTTTTGGTCACCATAAGGGGATAGACTTTAGTCGCCATTTATTCATGACTAGACAAATAATGTGTAATTATGTATTTCTCCTTTTAGTCAAGTCAAATGTCAAAATAATTCGGAGTATTGCAAGATTCAGCCATTACTTATAATAAGTGAATTATCTACTTCCTATAAACTTAATCCTCGCTATAAATAAAGGGAAAAGAGATCAAAGCATTTCTTAGAACTTTTGTACTAAAGAGGATTTACTATCGTGCAATCATAGTTCAACTACCACAAGTAACATAGGTGATCTAGGTTAATTTGATTATGTAGTTTGGAGAGCAAAAAGCAATAAAATAGACAAAGTGGACAGTAGGCTATTAATTAGGTCGAACCATTATAAATCCCTTTTCATTTATTACGCATTTAATCATTCTTGAGTTCGTGTAAACATTTGTCTTTTCTTATTAAATATTGTAGTTGACTAAAATCGAAGTCAACAGTGTATATCTCAACACTTTACTCCTTTCACTTTTAAAACAATAGTGCTATATCGAGGGGATAAATATCAATTTGGTCAGTACACAGATCTTAACCCTATGAGAAAGAATGGAGCTTTTCAATTATCAACGCTCGTCCTGAAAAATATTACTGAGCAATGTGTTAGCGTGTTAAATGCTCACTTTCCAATTTTAAAGAAAATACCTCCATATGATATAAGCACACAAAAGTACACTATGATTGTTTTTTGTGTTATTCAAAATTTTATAAGGACCAGTGCAAGAAAAAAAATGAGTATTTTGATGAAGATAAAGAAAATTCTAAAGTGCATGCTACTACTTTATAAAACATTGATGGAACATCAAATTATAGTGTGGAGTTTAACATTTACAAAACTCAATTACTACATGAAATGGATCACATTCATGATGAAATTGTTGATTGTATATGAAAAGCTAATCGACGATAATGAGAATGATTAAAGAATGAACATTTGTTGATTGTTATGACTTGTTTGATTTTTTTTCAAGTTTGGAAAATTATTAGTTCATATGTATTTATTTTACTACATATATTTTATTGACATTGTGCTAGTCTCATGGATCAATACTGAGTTTCGAGGTAAGGTCATTTGGAACATTTTACATGTTTCTTTATATATTTTTGTAGCATATTAGTAACATTTTAAAGAATTTTAAGTTTATTTTGGACAATATTTAGTATTTTTGAACTATTAACATAATGTAATATATTAAAAAAAAATTATGTAATCTACCTTTTACAAAAAAAAATAAAAAAATAGGTCCCCATGGGGATTTCCTGTTGGGAAAACTTATACATGATCTTTATTTTCTTTCATGTAGATCTAATATTAAACAAGTTAATATGAGACAACCTAGATTATGTTTCTAAAATTGAATTCAAAGAGAAATAATGATAAGAACACTTACATTATATGTAGTGGAATGAATGAGTCATTCCTTCAGTTTCTATAATCCTTGTATCCTTTCTGTAGCAAAGTATTACCAAGAAACTGAACCGTTCTTCAATTTTCTTCATAATCTTCCAAAGTATCCTTAGAATCACCTAGACTAGGGTGGGAAATTCTCAACACATGAGATAGGTACATAGATAAGAAGAGAAATAATAATGAGGCTTAGAAAATGACTTATGTTTATAGAGAGAATCCATCAGAAAACCAGTGATTAAACTTCTATTTTTTAACTCTCACTTAACATTCCTTTTATAGACTCAATCATGTCATTTATTTAATTAAAAAATCCATAATAAAATAATAGCCAATTAACAGCCCTAGGTCGAAATTATTACGGGCTTTAGGCCCGTGAAATTTCACATTTGATTATAAGCCTGTTGGATTTAAAATCAAGACCTGTATTATTTTCTATTAATTAATTAATTAAATAATTATTAAAATCCTTTATCAAATTAATTATTTATAATTTTAACATTGATTTAAACTTATTTATTAATTTAGATACCAATTTATCTTAATTAATAAATCTACCCTAATTTCTCTTTTCTTCTCAAAATTACATAATTCTGTGAAACTATCCAAAATTGACCTGGTCAACTTTGATGATTCTAATTGATAATTAAATCAATTAATTGAGACTATCTAGATGATTTTATCCAAGGTATAGTGGGGACCATGGGCCTATGAAATCAAGCTCCAATAAGTTATCATAAATCTAACAAATAAATTTACTAACTTATTAATTCATTGTGACTCCACTAAAGACTCGGAATTACACTCTTGAATTCATAGAATGCTCTATAAGCAATATAGATACGTTATTTATTATCAATTATTACAACCATAATTGTCACTCAATCCTCTATAGACGATTTACAATGAGATGAGACTAAAATACCGTCTTACCCCTCGTTGTATTTTATCCTTAAAACACTTAGTTCCTTGTAAATGATATTTTAGTAAACTAATATTAATTACTGAAATGAGATCTCTATCATCTAACACCTTGAACCAAACTAAAAGGAAACCCTCGTTTCACTTCTTCATCAGAAGCTATAGATGTTCATATCTATGATTAACACTCCCACTCAATTATACTACCGAGTTCCCAAGATGTAAGTATGGGCTAGTCCGTAGGGTAAGCTGGTAACGAACAAGTCAAATAACTCAAATAATATAATCTGTTAGAATACTAACCACTCATAATTGAGATTAAATTGACCTATGGTCAACTATATGATATGACTAGAATAGATAATAACGGTATGTTTACTTATCCTATCATCCGTCAATATCGGTCCAGTCCAATGTAACAAATACATCCGATCTTATCTACTTTGCTAATGTTCTAGAAAGAACATAACACTGTGATGTGTGAGTAGAATATATCGTATATTGGCAAGTCAGTGTAAATCCTGTGCATTGACTAATCTTAGGACTAACTTATTTTGAACATATAATCATATTTATATTCCACTGTGATTACGTCACTATAAATATAATAGCTATATGTTCGGGATTTAATAGAAGTTTATATTAAACAAATAATCATGAAAATAAAACATGTGAGCAAAGTGATTGACCAATTCAAAAAATGATTTATATTCTTTTATTGATAATAAATGAGATTACAAAGAAATTGAGTTTTAATTAGGGCATAAAACCCCAAAAAACTCCCACTTGCACTAATTGAAACTAATGCCTTAATTCTACTAATCTCATTTCTTTGATATGCTTATCAAATGTAGCTTCTGGTAGTGTCTTTGTAAACAGATCTGCAAGATTGTCTTCAGATGCAATCTTCATAACCTTCACATCTCCCCCGGCCACATATTCTCGAATAATGTGATACTTCCTTTCTATATACTTACTCCTCTTGTGACTATGAGGTTCTTTCGAGTTGGCAATCGCTCATGTATTGTTACAAAACAAGACAAGCGGTTTATCCATATCTGGAATAACACCAATATTCGAATAGAAATTTTTTAGCCAGACGATTTCCATAGCTGCTTCTGACGCGGCTATGTACTCAGCCTCCATGGTGGAATCTGAGATTGCAGATTGCTTTACGCTTCTCCATATCACAGCTCCACCCCAAGAGTAAACAGCATTCCAAAAGTAGACTTCCTGTCATTGACATCAGTCTGAAAATCTGAATCGGTGTAGCCTACATAATTCATAACACCACCCTTGTAGACTAACATATAATCCCTAGTCTGCCTTAAATACTCTAGGACACGCTTAACTACTATCCAATGTTCCGGCCCTAGGTTTGACTGATACTTGCTCACTACTCCCACTGCATAGCAGATATCTAGTCTAGTACACAACATAGCATACATCAGACTTCCAACTGCAGATGCATAAGGAACTTTTCTCATTGATTCTTCCTCTTCAGGAGTCTGGCGAGACTGCTTCTTTGAAAGATGAATTCCATGGCAGGACGGTAAACGTCCTTTCTTGGAATTTGTCATTGAGAATCGTTCAAGAACTTTAACTATGTAAGCTGCTTAAGATAGAGCTAAGTATCTGTTCTTTCTATCCCTAATGATCTGGATACCTAGAACATAACTTGCTTCACCTAAATTCTTAATCTGGAATTGAGTGCTCAGCCAATTCTTCACATTTGACAATTTCTTAACATTGTTTCCAATGAGTAAGATATCATCTACATAAAAAACCAGGAATACCACTATTTGATTTGCCTTCATTTGGTAAACACAAGGCTCATCAATATTTTGTTCAAATCTATAGGTTTTGATTATTTCATCAAACCTAAGGTTCCAGGAACGAGAAGCTTGCTTAAGTCCATAGATGGACCTATTCAACTTGCAAACTTTTCTTTCTTGTCTAGCTACTTTAAATCCTTCTGGCTGATCCATATAAATGACTTCATCAAGCTTTCCATTAAGAAAAGTTGTCTTGACGTCCATTTGCTTGATCTCATAGTCGAGAGTGGCTGCTATGGATAGGAGGATGCGAATGGATTTGAGCATGGCTACCACTAAAAGTTTCCTCATAGTCCACGCCTTCTCTTTTGGTATAACCCTTTGCCACTAATCGAGCTTTATAAGTCTCGATATTTCCATCAACACCTCATTTCTTCTTGTAGATCCACTTGCACCCAATGGCCCTAAAGTCACTAGGTTCTTCCACAAGGTCTCAGACGGAATTTGAGTACATGGACTCCATTTCCTGTTTCATGGCTTCGAGCCATAGTTCCTTTTCAGAGCTATTCATTGCCTGTTTGAAAGACAACGAATCATCATCACTAGTGTCACCAACAACCATATTGGTTTCACCATACAAACCATATTGAATTTAAAAAACAATGCCACATCTGTTGATGTAATGTTTCAGTGTAAAATTTTGGTGCACATATCATTATTCTTATTAAAATGACTCAATTTGAAGTGCTTAAGTTAAGTGGCCTAATCATATGACGGTGCCTGCAATATAAATAAGGATCTTTAGAGTTGTAAAACCTTGATCAAAATTTTTAACTCTCTCTCTAACCCCTCTTTCTCTCTTTAGCTTTCTAAGAACACTCATTTTCTCCAAGAAACTCACCAAGAATTGCTTGACTTGTGTGAGTTTCAAAGACTTGTTCAAGCCCACTTCTTATTTTATCTTGGTGAAAATTCAAGCAACTTTGGGAAGGCTTGGAATAGAAATTTCAGATAGCAAATCCTCGTGTATAAGCCTTTTGATGTTTCCCCAAGTTTGAAGAATCAATTGTTTAATTCAAAGGTTGTATCTCTCTAAAACCCTAACTATATGAGATAGACTATTTTGATGTCGTTTTAGAGTTTCCCATTATATTTTGTGTTTTTACCTTTGATAGTTCTATTATATTTTAGGTGAAGATTCCATTTATCTAGGAGGTGTAATTTCACTCTCAATTTTACATCATTTTCTAAATGTTTCTTTAATCTTTGAATTTTTAAGATTTGCCTTCATATTATGCATGTGATTCTTGATTAGTCTCTAGGGATTGTATTGAGTTTATTCCTATTATTCATTGTTGATTTAGAGTTTATAAGCCATAAATTACCTACACAAGGTCCTTGTGAATCTCACGATGTGTGTTGGAGGGAGCTTGAGCAACATTATGTTTGGTTGCTTGGTCATTTGAATGTGGCACAACATTCTTCCTCACAATAGCCAAGAGTTGATTTCCATTGCCTAGCCATTTAAATGTGGTGTAGCATCTTCCCTACAATAACCTTGAGCTGATTATCATAAAATCCTATGCCTACTTCACTCATGTAGGTTGTTCTCATCACCATTGTTGTCGCCTTGTGGTAGATTTTGGAAAGACATTCTCCCAAACAATACTAAAATGTTAACATAAGATTTTTGTTAACCAAAATTAAATCAAGTTGTTCTTGGATTTAATTAAGAGATTAGTAGTTGAATTATAAATGTTAAATTTTATATAAAAGCTTAGGAAGGAATTATATATATTGTGCTATTAGAAAATGAAGTTAACAACAAACTTTCTCATCTTTCAACTTTTGTAGCCCTTCATGAATGTATTTTTCTCTTATATATAAAGGCTATGATTTTTGTACATTGTGGATAGCTATCCTTACTATGACAAATGATAAAATGTGGTTACAAGGCTGATTTTGTATTATAAAAGAATATGCTTGCAAGTTAGCTAGTTGAGTCTTACACTATTATGGGTAGTTCATTTTTATCATAAATGGTCATACATATAGAGATTTTTTATTGTTGGGGGTTAGGCTTAATCAACCTTTGTTTTGTATTACAACTCAAAGCATAAACAACAAGTAATATAACTATATAGGTAGATAATCACAAATTACATAAACTCAAAAGATTCAAAGTGTAGAGTGGACCTTTCTTGAAGAACAACCTTTAAACACAAAATTACAAAGCTATGATTTTATGTGAAACACAAAGGTGACAAAGCTTGACACAAATGTATATATGTTGTCCAAAAATCTACATTCCTAGCCTTCTCCTTGGAATAACTTTCATCATCGAAGCCTCTAATTTGACGCTCCAAAATTTGTCTCAAAACATCCCCAAATGCTCCCAAATTTTTTGGGTACTCTTATATTCTCCAAAGAAACACTTTGGACCCATAAAGATGATTTATAAATGCTTATATTGAAAGTAAACTCTTGCATGTTGACTTTTGTGAAATCGTTATGGTTTTTTGCACCTTTGACGCTCCAAAATTTGTCTCAAAACATCCCCAAATGCTCCCAAATTTTTTGGGTACTCTTATATTCTCCAAAGAAACACTTTGGACCCATAAAGATGATTTATAAATGCCTATATTGAAAGTAAACTCTTGCATGTTGACTTTTGTGAAATCGTTATGGTTTTTTTCCACCTTTTCATGCATATCCAATTTCACCATGTATTTAACCAATCACAACAATATATTGATGATATGTTGGTATTAAGTAATGAAATGAAAGGTATATTAAAAATAAATAGGTTTCTATCTTCTTCTTTTAAGATGAAAGACCTTGGAGAGGTTGATACCATACTAGGCATCAAAGTAAAAAGAAATGTGAATGGATATGTCTTAGGTCAATCTCACTATGTTGGGAAGATGCTTGACAAATTTGGTCATCTTAATATCAAAGAGGAAAATTCTCACTTTGATTCAAGCTAAAAGCTTGAAATGAATGAAGGGAAAGCAGTGGCTCAATTAGAATACAAAAGTGCAATAGGGAGTTTAATGTATGCCACACATCGTACAAGAGAGAATATTGCATTTGCAGCTAGTAAGCTAAGTAGGTTTATTAGCAATCCAAGTATCAAACATTGGAAGAACATAGAAAGAGGTTTTGAATACCTCAAATGGACAAAATATCTATACCTCCAATATTCAAATTTTCCAAAGATACTTGAAAGATATTTCGACGCTAGTTGGATATCCAGTGTAGGAGATAATCTCTTTACAACCGGTTAGGTGTTCACCCTTAGTGGGGGTGCGATTTCTTGGGGATCAAAGAAACAAACATGTATATGTCACTCAACTATGGGGTTTGAGTTTGTAGCTCTAGCGGCAACCAAAAAATACCAAGTGGCTTAGAGATCTCATAATTGAGATACCTTTAATTGTGATTGATGTGTTGACGATCTCGATACATTGTGATAATCAAGCCACATTGATTAGATCGTACAATTCGATATACAATGGGAAGTCTAGACGTATAAGTCTAAGACATAACTATGTGAGATAATTGATAAATGAGGGAGTCATATCAATATCATATGTCAAATAGTGTGAGAACTTCGCGAATCCATTTACCAAACCCCTAGGGATAAATTTGGTTAGTTCTACAAATGTAGGGATAAGACTAAAACTCCTTAAGAAATAGATTCCCCAACGATGGAAACCCAACTCAAAGCTCGTTTACATCGAGCGTAGAGTTTAAAGGGTGAGAACAAGTTTTTGATAAGAGAATAGTTGACAACATTAACAAATTAGAGTCTCATATAGAATAGTTAATGCTGGTTGCTACCAGGCATGAGGGTTAAGCCCTAGGCTTTTAATAAATTTAGTTGAGTGCAACAAGTATTTCTAAAGGTAGCAAAGATGTTGTAAGAATTTCACTTATGTAAACCTAGAGGTGGTGTTGCCTCTCAAGAGAGTAGGAGTTTTCTCTCCGGAAGGTTCTTGAATGGATGGGCACAAGGCCACAAAAGGTGTTGAGCATGCAAAGTGGGTCATGCAGTGGATTGGATGGGTGTGCAAAGCTCATGCCAAATCCAGGGCAAGAAAGGGGAAACCCCCAAAATGGGAGAAACACTCTCTCAAGACTCTATTTCAAAATATATGATAATCAGTAATTTTCCCATTACATTTCCACTCAAGCTTATATATATCCCACTAACATATATGCCATCATAATAAAATAATACACATAAAAGAAATAAACTACCAAATTAGACTATTCTAGAATAAAGACACACAAAACTTTCTAGACTATTCTCACTACGTCATTTACCCTCACTATGAAACAACTCGACCTCGAGTTCATTTTGTGGAATGGTAGACTTCAATCGAGAAATCCCTTTGAAGTTCATCCCAAATCCAAAGTGGTATCATAATAACAATCCAACAAAACGATAAGAAAATCCAAACCATCAACCTTTGTCGCTACTTCGCCCTTTGAGTACCAAGTTCTTCAAAAATAAATGGAACATCAAGCAATGCTTGCGTTTCATCTTCTTGAAGGATTTCTTTTTCCATCAGCAATTCAAGCTCTATTTTGGTGGACAAGGCAATAGTCTCATATAAAGTACACAAAGAGAGCCAACACATCTTATCATGAATTTCTTCCTTCATTCCATTAATAAATCTAGCAACCCATTAGATCTCAAATTCATCAACATTAAGCATTTGACTCAGCTTAGAAAAATCATTGCCATATTCCATTACTAATCTTTCTCCTTGCCTAAAATTGTGGTATTTTTTAAATAAAATTGAATCAAAATTAGGAGAAAGAAATAACTTACTCAAGAGTTGTTTCACAAGTGGCCAATTTTGCACCAGGTATTTCCCTTCTTTTTTTTTCTTGATGCACAAACCGACTCCAACGAGCTTGGGAAAGACCTCCCAATTTGGAAATCACCAATTTAACTTGTTTATTTTCCTCCATTTGAACTTGGTCAAAATAGTGATCTACATTTTTTAACCAATCAACAACCTCTTCAAGGCACCCATTATCACCATTAAAAATTAGAATATTTAGAGAGCATGATAAATGATTGAATAAATGGGAGGAGGCATTATCACATGCTTGAACATATCCATGATGTGGGTTATCTATTCCATGGGCCCGTGCAAAATTGTCACTAGGAGTGGGACCATTTTCTGTTAGAGAATATATTTTATTGCTCAATGGAAATATGGAAAAACCAAAATATAACTCTATGCAAAGAATACAATAGACAAGGTAATTGATTAAATAAATATTACAACTCAATTGCTTAAAATACAAGTAAATAGAAATAAGAGAAGGAAGACAATGATAAGATCTAAAACCCTAAAACAAAAGATACCAATGAATATGTAAATAGAAATAGAGAAGAGGATTACAAACTCAATACACTAATAATACAAGAAGAACAACAGAATGAAAAGACCAATGGAAAAAACAAACTCTCACACAACCAAAGTGTAAAGCAGTGGGGATCACCAACTTGAACAAGGTTCAAAACCTTTGTCCAAAAGCTTATTTCCCCTATTCTCTAAGCACTAAGGGATCTCTCTAGGAAATAGCTTTATGGAATTATCAAGCCTCTATGGTGTATTTTCCAGCCAAGTGCTTTGTGGATGGAAATTGGTGTGTCTTACAAGTGAGCATTAGGCTCCTATTTATAGAGTTTGAGTTACCCCTTTGAATTTCAAATTCCACCAACCCCCATGGCTGTTACCAATGTTTAATTGGATGTTTATGGAATTAAAATAGAGATTTGAGAGTTATTTGGGATGTTAGAACCATTCAATTTGGAAAAAACTGAAAAATCATATAGGATGTCAGCCTCACTGGCCGCGGCCAGGACTTTTCAGTGGCCGCGGCCACAGGCCATTTTCAGCACAAAAAAATCATTTTTCCAAAACGTCCCAAATCCTTTACCACATGATTTTGTAACCTCCAAACACCTATTGGGAGTTAAAAATATGTCTCCAACAGCCATATTTCATCATGGGTTTGTGAAATCCAATCTCAAATGTGTAACATATAATATACACATTATTGGGTAATGTTTGGGAGTTACAAATTTGTAACTCCAAAATATGTCACATTTGAGCACACACATGTGTCTAATTTTTGTGACTCTCAATAATATGTTACAAGGTGTGGCAAATCACATTTGTGTGACAAATCACATTTTGTCACATTATTTAATCTAACATTATATTATATGAAATAATATAAGATTCCCCCACTAGATTAAATAATCACTTTTTGTAACACTTATTTAATCAATCAAACATTATATTAAAATATAATATTTTCAACATGGGCCATCAATAAATGAGCATAAAGCAATGGGTCATTTTCAGCGTGGGCTAGATTGCAAGATTGGGCCTTCTTATGTGATGCCCTAGTTTCTTCGTGAGCCACCCAAACCATGGTAGCTTGCTCGATAGTCTCTTCTTCAGCAGTTTCACATGCTGCCCATTCTTCGCCATCGGCAGCCACATTTTTGTTGGAGCCAATTCTATTACTATCAATTAACAATGTCATTTTCATGTCACAAAGCTTCACATCATCTTCGTAACACTCTGACATCATTTCTGCTACCATAGACGACGACATCGTTTAAAGGTGTACAGTGGTCTTGTCATTTTATCGTCTTGAATATGGGTTTGCTGTGTTCAAGAAGGTTGGATTCCTTGACACCAAAGGTAGAGGGTCTTGATATGATGCTTCGGTGCTGAATTTATTCTAATCTTCGGTTGTGTAGGAGCTTTAATATGATGATGGTGTGGTTTATAGGTGTAACTTTTAAAGCTGAAAAAGTTCTCTGAGGATGAAAGAAATGGGTAGTCTAAGTGATTAAGGTGAATGGTGTGATGTTTGGAGTATGGTCATGGTGTGGTGGTGGGTATCGATATGGTGGAGGTTTACAGTAGTGTGGTGGTGGTGGGTTACAGTAATGTGGTGGGGGTGGGTTTAAGTTTGAAATATGCTGATTTGGATGGTGGTACTGAGAATGAGAGGAAGATGAATATGAGTGGGGTAGTGGTGATGGTGAAGGGTCAAGGTGGAGTAATGGGGAAGAAAGTGGTGGTGGGTGACGATACCAAAAAGAAGAAGAGGATTAAAATAGAGATGGAGGTAATGGTCATGATGGATGGTACCTTGAAAATAAGGATGGAGAAGATGATCGTTGGTGGACACTCCACTTTCAAAATCGCCATTCTATGTTGCTTGAATCTCGAACTCTTGTGGAGTGATAGTGAGCTAAGTCTTGCCTTCGCATCCTTTGAAGTTTTTCATCTGCCCAAAAGGCTTTCACTTCATGTTCTTCAACATCGAAGTGACTCAAATTCCATCCATGGCTATTGTACCTCTCGAAAAAGAACTAAGACTCTGAATACCAAATGATGCAGCAGATTAGATGGGTGAGCAAAACTCCTGCCAAATCCATAGCAACAAAGGAGAAACCCCAACACTATCTCAAGACTCTATTTCAAAATATATGATAATCAATAACTGTCCCATTACATTTCCACTCAAGCTTATATATAGCCCACTCATAATAAAATAAAACACATAAGAGCAATAAACTACCAAATTAGACTATTCTAGAATAAAGACACATAAACTTTCTAGACTATTCTCACTACGTTAGTGGAAATACGTGAGTAATCAGATAGATGTGTGTGAGATACCACCATTTTTATCACTAGGAATGATTAGTACAATATTTTAAGACTAATAAGCATTTCGTTAAAGCTTTGTAGTATTTTCGTTAAGATGAAGTTCAAATTGAATTTACTTTATTTTATGCACTAATATCATTCAAATTAGTGAAGGAGGATGTATTTAACCAAGTGGAGGAATATTAGAATTTGTTAAATACATAGTAAAAATTGATCATGCACAAAGAGGTGCAAAACCATTACAATTTCACTAAAGTCAACATGAGCGGGTTGACTTTTGTTGTAGGCATTTAAAAAACTATCTTTTTGGGTCCAAAGTATTTCTATGGAGTATATAAGAGTACCCAAAAAGTTTGGAGGCATTTGGAGAAGTTTTGGGTCGATGTACGGGATGACAAGTCATAGGCGGTGGTGTTGCATCGCTTGTTGAGGTGATACATCACTTTCCTAATAAACGTCTCGACAAGAAATGTATTGCCTGCATAAGGGCAATGTATTGCTTGCCAGGAAACACATCGCCTGCATACAGGCGATGCATCTCGTGGGTTGTTCATACGTGACCATACATCTACATGTTTTTGTTCCAAAACTCATTTCAAAATGCTCTAATCTCATTGGTTAACACTAATGACGATTCCTACACTATTTAAGGGATTCATATGAGATTTTGGTGAACTGATCCCTCTCCACTCTCCCTCTCTCTAACTCATCAAGATTACTAGTTTTCTCCAAGATCTTCATCAAGAAATCTTTACTTGTTGGAAGACCAAGGCTTGTTAATCACAATCTTATTCCGCCATTCTAGTAGTTTCAAGCAATCTCATAAGGGAGGCTAGGAATAGAGATTTTTGGGAAAAAAATTCTAATTGTGTCAAGTCTTTTTGCCATCTCCATTGTTTTTATGTAACCATGGTTTTCACCACAAAGGTTATTTCTTCCTCATATTCAAATTTGTGTTATCTTCAATGATGTCTATATGTATATTGTGATTAAATCTCATAAATTGCAATATACATTTGTGTTATAAGCCTTATTCCTAACACTATGTGGGGTTGAAGAGCCCACCTGCGGGGAGTAGCCGAAGACCTAAAACTAACCCTAAGGCATTTCACAGGATTGCCCCCAACTCCGATTTGGGGAGAGCTACGTTCAATAAATGAATGTTTCAACCATGGGAATCCACCATTTTACTTTAAGCTTGTTGATAGTGATTCAACTTGTCCAAGTGTAATGCCCCAAATTTCATAATAAGGTTTAGGACCTTGATTAGGAGGCCGGGAGGGCCATAATTTATTTATTATGTTATTAAATGATTATATGCATGTTTATGTGAATTATATTATTATATGTAGGTAAATGCATGCATATGGGTTCATTTTTAATTATAAAGGCATTTTGGTAATTTGGCCTGTTGAGGGCGTGATTGTGTATTTTCATGCATGTGAGTGAATTATAAATAATACCACATTATATGTGGATTGGTTCGAGCCATTCGGCATGAGACGATCATGGAATGCAAGTTTTTGGTCTGGTCATAACGGGATTAAGTTCGGGGCTCGGAGTGAGTCTCGGGGTAATTTGGTGATTAGAACGTTGCCGGGAATTGGAGGGTGTTAATTATGATTAATGAAATAGGCGGGAAAGGATGATTTTACCCTTGGGAGTCTTTAGAAACCTTTATTTGACCTAGGGGTATTTTAGTCTTTTCACCCCTAGGATTGATATAAGCCATTAGAAGGCTGTGGAATTGTAAAAAACAGAGCATCATTATCATTCTCATCTTTCTCTCCCGTACCTATTCTTCTCTCCTTCTTCCTTTCAATTTTTGAGAGCCAATTTGAGGATCCAAGCTAGGAGAGCAAGGCTTGAGGGCTTAGAAACTTAGCTCATCCATTGAAAAGGAATCAAATCCAACTTGAGGTAAGATTTCATCCATGAACTTAAGCTTTACCCTATTTTTCTTATGGTTTTCAATCAAAGGAATTTGAGGTGTTAGTTGAGAGAATTCATGGAAGTTTTGTGTAAGATTGCTTGGGTTTTGATGAGAGTGTGATGTAGATGAAGTTTAGGGATTGAATTTGATGTTTGGGTGAAGTTTGGGATTGGTTTGGAGGTTTGGTTTTCAAGGGAAATCGCAGGGGAGAAGACTAGAATTTTCTCTAGTTTGCTGATGGCACCCCAGCACTAGGCAGGGCAGGTTATGGGCTTCTCTGACTTTGGGGCAACGCCCCAGCGCCACTAGGCAGTGCCCCAGTGCTAGTGCATTTTCCAGCAACCTATTTTTAGGGCTCGAGATGACTTTTAAGGCTCGGGGGTTGGTTCATTTACCCCGTTGGGTAGATTAAGAGTCCCGAGAGTGCGGGATGGATCCCGAGAGTGAGGTTTTAGATTATAAATATTTTTATGATTTATTTTATTGATGGGATTCCATATTTGGTTATGACTAGGTGATCTCTAAAGGATCAAAGGATTGATCGTTCTCAAGGGTTGTTCTTTTATTAATTCTTGCTCAAACCCGAGGAAAGAAAACTGCACCCTGTGTATATGTGACATGCATGGTTATTCTTGATGCATGTTGGATGCTTAAATGTGACATGCATGGTTATTGTTGAGGCATGTCAAGTGATTAAATGTGATGCATGTGTTGCACGAGAAATATGTGATTAGGGCATGCTATGAGTATTGAATATGAGATTGTTCAGAGCTTGAGCCTCTGTGTTTATGCATGGTCCTAATTATGCTAGCAGTTGTTAAGTAAGCATGATGAATGCCCTATATTCGGATATTTGACATATGATATATGTTTGGTAGCATTGCGTATTACTGACCTGAGAGTCAGAAACGGCATAAGCGTCGAGAACGCAGAGCCGATAAAAGATTAGATGTAATTGATATCAGCATTGAATGACTCATATGGGGTATTAATGCTGGACCGACCCGAAGGTCGAAGAAAATTATAAGCGCTTGTCTAGTCTAAGACTAGTTACTCAGAGCCAGGGACAAAGGTCTAGGTGACTGTTTTGTCACATGGCTGAGGGAGCGGAATCCCATGTTAGTGACTTGGTAATTAGTCACTCGTTTAAAGGTATTGACCCCTTGATAGTGACTTGATGATTAGTCACTCGTTTAAAGGTATTGACCCCCTGCTAGTGACTTGGTAATTAGTCATTTGTTAAAGGGTACAGGCCCCCTACTAGTGACTTGGTAATTAGTCACTTGTTAAAAGGTACAAACCCCCTGTTAGTGACTTGTTGATTAGTCACTCGTTCATTGTTTGAACTTATTTGCCTGTTCGAATAGGGCCATATTTGCTAGGCATGTGCCTTATGATTTGATGACATGTTATTACTGTTCATGAGCATATTGAGTTTTCTTGCTGGGCTTCGGCTCACGGGTGCTATGTGGTGCAAGTAAAGGCAAAAGAAAGCTGGACCATCCTTGAGTTGGAGAGCTTAGGTGGCAATGTGTACATATGCGGCTGCTCGACCACCACGGCCGAGGGTTGAAACAGGAACTAGGGTTAAACCCTGTTTTGCCGCTTAGAACGACTAATTGTAAATATTTTCTTGTAATAGACCTTTAAATTATATTTTTGGGATCCCAATGTATATAATAAATATTCTAATGAAACGTTATATCTTAACCAAAATTTTAATCCCTAAATCGCTAATCATACTTAGTTACACGATTTTGGCTAAATGACTCGATTAGCGAGTTTAGCACTGTTTATAAGGCACACCGTAACGGTCCCTGGAGTTTAGGGCTTTACACCAAGGATCCATTAATCACAAGATGGTCACCCATAAAAAATCCCTCACGAACAAACTTGTTCCTTTTTTGTCAAATCTTCCAGGAAAGAATTACAATCTGTTCCAATTCAGCCTTAGATAAAACATTAATGATATTAAGAAAGAACTCACAGAATGCCATATATGGATAAAACTTAGAGGATAGATATATGTGAAAGTTAACCTTAATATTACCAAGCATCAAGCAATCCCAAAAGGCATGATAAGTTGACTCATCTTTAGCTTTGCAGAGGGGACATACCTTTTTAGTTTGGATGTCGTGATGAGAAAGGAGGCCCTCCATAAAACAATTTTGATTTTTGGGGGCAAGTTTAATGATTAAAGCATTCTCCACCACTTTGATGGACTTGAGGAAGAAGAAGCTTGTCCCAACCCTTTGTGTCTCATAACAGTCCAGACTATACTTTTGATAGAGGAAAGCCCTGAATTATCCCAACGCAAAAATAAATTGTCAACCCTTTTGATTATGGAGAAACGAATAGAGAGAATTGAAAGAGCCCCATTCGAAGAAAAATAATCTTTCACCTTTCTAACAACCCATAAGCCCTTTCTAACTTCTGATCCCATAATCCTTTGTTGGGTTCTATGCCCTGATAAAATCAAATTTTTGATGAAACACTTTTTATTATCAATAAAAAAGTAGAAATTATTTTGTTTATCAAATGCATTGCTTGCTTTAATTTATTACATGATTATTTGCTCAGTACAAACATATATAAAGTCCTGAACATATAAATAAGTTACACTTATAGTGACTGGGTCACAATGGATTATAAATGTAATTATATGTTTAAAAGAATTAGTCCTAAGATTAAAAAAGTGCACAAGATTTTCACTGTTTTGTTAATCTACTGTATGATATACACGAGGTGTGATGTCTTGTCCATGACATTAGCTAAGTAGATAAGATCGAATGTATTTTGCTACATTGGACTAGGAGCGACACTGATTATTGATATAAATAAGTATCTTTATTATCGAATCTAATCAGATTCACAACGATGATCATAAGTCAAGTCTATCTAAATTCTAAGTGATAGTATTTCTATTAATTATATTATGTGAATCTTTTGATTTGTTCGTTAAAATCTTACCCTACGGCTTAGCCTTTACTTACACCTTGGATGTTCATTAGTATAATTGAATGAGAGTATGTATCATAGATATGAAATCTATAACTTCTATATGAGAAGTGAAAATATGACTTCCTTAATAGCTTAGTTCAAATGATCAAATGATTGAGCACTCATATACGTGATTAAGTTCACAGATTTATCATTTATAGGGGACTTAGTGGGAGTTAAGGATAAAATAATAATGAGGGGTAAAACAGTAATTTACACTCAGCTCATTAGTAAGTCATCGATAGAGGATTGACTGACGGTAGTGATTATAACAATGGATAGTGACTTTATACGAGTAATATCGTTCTATGAATTCAAGAGTTCAATTCCGAATGTATAATGGAGTCATGAAGAATTAATAAAATATGACTAAATTTATTTAACAAATAAACTCACGGAAATTTATTGAAGCTTGTATTCATGGATCCATGGTCCCCATGTCACCTCTTATTATATCAAGTTTAATAGTCTCAAACAATTTATTTAATTATCAATTATAAATAGAATTTGGGAATAAAAGAGAGTCTTTTGGGAAAATTTAATAATATTGACAAATTAATGTCAATGAAAATAAATAATATTAAATCAAGTTTTAATTTATAATTCGTTAATTTGAATAAGAATTTAATTAATTAATTAAAAGTTAAATAAAAAAAAGTTTTCAATTTGACCTAATTGAGATTTAAATTCAAGACAAAGAGATTGAACCCAATTAGTTGTGTGGGAGCCCAAGCTCTTTTATCAAAATGAAGCCCATTTAGTTGCCTATATAAGGAATGTAATGTCTAGGGTATTAAGGAAGTGTGTTGTTTCAATTTTGGGTAAGTAAAATCCTAGACACTTGAATCTCCTTGCTTGGTTGCCCATCACTCTATTCCTTTCCCTCTGAAATTATCTTGGAAGGCTTTTGGTATCGTTCTAAGCGGTTTCGATTCTTGACAATTCCTTGCATTCATAAATGATCAAAGGATAGAGGATCTAAAGGAAGGAGACATTGTTCCGCTATGCAATTTGTAAGTACTCTATGTCATTTTAAGTATTTACATGTATATTCATATGTGAGCATGTTTTGGTGTTTTCTATTTTATATTTTGTATACGAAAATAGGAAGCATTGATCTAAAAAAAATGATTTCAGTTCCTACAATTGGTCTCAGAGCCAGGTTTATTGTCTATTTGTATGAATATGCTTGCTTGTGAATTTTGACATGTTTAAAACAAAATGAATGGTTGCATATTGTAGAAGCATGTTTAGGTTTTATGTGATTTTGCCTAAAATTGATTATTTTTATGTGTTTTATTAAATGTATAAACCCTCTAAAAATTATTAAAAACATGTTTAGATTGATTTTGGCACAATTTTTTTTTTTTTGCGTTTTTGGGTGATGTGTGTAAGTGGTGCGCGAGATGTACACGCGAGACGCGTGGTGTGCTCACTGGGTGCGTGCAGGTGCGCCCGCGTGCAGCCAGCAAAAAAAAAACGGTTACCATAAATTTCAAAATTTGATATGTTTTTTGGGAAAATGATTTTTTTTAAAAAAAAATAATAAATTTCAAATTATTTATGGTTATTATTTTTTAGCTACCTAATTTTGTGGGATCTTTTCTAACTATAACAACCAAATTTATTTTAATTAATTAATTGAATTTTTACTGATAAATTATGGTATTTAATGAATTATTTTAAATTGGTAAATGTCTAACTATTTTTTGGTTAATTAAGATTTATTTAATTTTTGCGAAATTGTTTATTTTGGAAATAAATGTCATAAATGAGTAACATGTCATATAGAAAAATATGTTAGGTCCATCCAATTATTAACATGTCATGCATCATTATATAGGGGATTTTTCATAAATATGGTTTTTTAGCCATTAATGTGCAAAAATATGGTAATTAAACTTTACTTACTTTGTATGGAAAAATTTAACTAAAAAAAATCTGAATATGGGAAAATTTATCCCATATTAAAAAAATAAACAAACAAACAAATCAGCCATTAAGGAGGGTAGTATTGTAATTAAAGTTGCAAATACTACAATGCTGAAATTTGAGTCGATCAAAAATATCCTCAACATAAATTTTTTCTTCAGCAAGAACACCCATCTCCAGCAACACATTTCACCTCTGGCAACTCCTTGAAGAGATCCTCAAGATCCAATCAAAATCAACTCCAGCCACAATCCCGAACCTCCAGCCACCTCCGATCGACAAACTCCTGAAACAATCGGCTTCCTACAGTCGGATCTGCTTCTCCAGCGTGCATCGGCAACATACATACTCTTCCACATCTCCGGCAATGTCCATCTCCGGCGACGTTCTTCTCCATCGTCCAAAGCATCCAAGAAAACCAGGTTTGTAAAATCTTGCTCTGTCAAATGCTATTTTAATCTCATTTTCTTCAACTTCAAATCTATTAAATTTCTAATTTTTCTACATAATATGGAACCATTGATTTCATATTTTTCTCATAGCTATTTTACAGATTATAATGATAATCATGATGTGCATTTTTTTTTAAAAAAAAACATAATAATTAGCTTGAAATTTGAAAAAAATAATTAAACCTACTAATATGGTTACATTGATTGACCAAAAATATACAAAAAACAAGAACTATGTTTATTTTAGATTCAACTTTGTCTTTGCGATAAAAAAACATTTGATATTGGTCTGAATTCTAATTGTCAAAACATTCAGTAACAACAAAGTAACCAGTTACCTTGAAAAACTGTCATTTTTTCCAATTAAGTTTTTCAGTGACGTATGTAATTGCAGACTAAAGTAACCAGTTACCTTCACTAGTTACACCTAATTAACTACTTAAAAATTTACAAAAATATTACAGATATAGAAAATACTACTTCTTTGGTTCAATTTGGAGACAAGTGGAATGAAAAAAATGAGTACGAAGGGTACACAATGACTGGAATATTGATTCCACCAAATTGTTCTCTTGACAACTTGGTGAATTTGGTAAAAGAGGAGATAAAGGAAACAAGAGCAAGCATTGAAGTTTATTATCAAGTAGCCAAAGGAACCCCACCAATGAAGATTGAATCAGACAATTCAGTGTTGTTCTACATGGAAATAAAGAAAAAAGTTGCTGAAAAAATAACAGACTTACCATTATGTGTGAATATAGTTCAAGAATCAAGTGATGAAAATAATCTTCTTCAATTATCAAATCAGAAAGCTATAGCAAAAGAAATGGAGGTGGGAACATTATTAATGCAAGCAAACAAAGCTTCCATCAATGAACATATGTTACTTGAAGAAGGAATGTCAAGCACAAAAAATGAGGGAATCAGTGGCATACATACCTCACCTTGCTGAAGAAGTAGCTGATTTTATAATTGAAGACAATACAAAAAGAAAAAAGAAATTGGAGGAAATTGAAATATTAATATCTGATTACAGAGTGAACAAAATAGAGCAAGGACAAATTTACAAGGACAAGAACACAATCAAATCAACTTTTAGCTACCATGCAATGCTACATAACTTCCAGTTCAAAACAAAAAGATCAGAACTGAGAGAGTACCTGGTTACCTGCGCAGATGACACATGCAGCTGGTTTGTGAGAGCTTCTAAATACAGGAATCAAGATTTATTCAAGGTACGAAAATTCATTCCAAATCATACTTGCTCTGTTGAAATTGTAATGGAGGATCATAGGCAAGCAAAAAGCATCATAATTGGGGAATTAATAAAGAATAAGTACAAGTCAATCAAAAGAAATTATACTCCAAATGACATCATGAATGACATGAATGATGACTTTGGAGTAACCATGGGATACACAAAAGCATGGAGATCAAGAGAAAAATCTTTGCTTCTAGTAAGAGGGAACCCCGATGATTCATATCAAAAGTTGCCAATGTATCTTTACATGTTGAAGCAAGCAAATCCAGGAACAGTAACACATCTACTCACAGACAATGAAGATAGATTCAAATACCTGTACATAGCTTTCTCTAACTCAATCAAAGGTTGGAGATACTTGAGGCCTATCATTGTTGTTGATGAAACTCTCTTAAAAAATGCACATGGCGACACCCTATTTTCAGCATCAACATTAGATCCAAACAACAACATTTTTGTCTTGGCTTTTGGAATAATAGACTAAGAAAATGATAACTCTTGGCTTTGGTTCTTCTCCAAACTGAGAGACACATATGGAGAACCCGAAGGTATGATAACTTCAATTATATCATATGGTTTACATAGAAAAAGGAAATGGTTACCCAAACCCAATACACAAATACATGCTATTTCTTTTAGTATCTTATAAAAGTAACTGGTTACCTTCACAGGATTGGCTATTGTTTCTGACAGACACAAGAGCATAGAGAATGCAGTACATATAGTGTACCCAAATGCGTTCCATGGAGCTTACATGTATTACTTGCTCAATAATTTGAAAAGCAAGTATGGAAACCATGGAGAAGAGCTACAAATGAATTTCATTGCAGCAGCAAAAGCATACAAAAAAACATAATGTGAACACTACATGAGAAGCCTTGATAGACTTGACAGATGCATTAGACCCTATTTAGAGAAAGCCAAGTATGAAACTTGGGCAAGATCATACTCACCAACAAAAACATACACCATGATGACATCCAACATCGCAGAATCGCTCAACGCTGCACTAAAAGCTGCAAGAAATCTCCCTATTGATATCTTGGTTGAATGTCTTAGAAGTTTGGTTCAAAAGTGGGTTTGGAATAACTCAAATAATGCAAATGGAACATTCACAAAAGTGTCTACAGCAACAGAAAATGAGTTGAGACATGAAATTGTTTCAAAAATGAAGTATGAGGTATGCAACTAAACTTATTCTTACTATTCTTTTATTAGACAGTGAATGGTAACCAGTTACATTGTGTAACAGCAAAAAAAAAAAAACAATAAACTACACAGAGTGGGAACAGGATACCTTCAACGTTAATTGTACATAAATGTTTATTATTTTATTTTAATCCATGAAAAAACTATTTTCAGGTCTTTCCTTTGAACCCAATAGAATATCAAGTTCGTGATGAAAAGGGGACCAATTTCACAGTAAATATACACAATAGAACATGGACATGTAATAGGTTTCAAGAAGATGAAATGCCTTGTAGGCATGCAGTAGCTGTAATTGCAAAGAGAAACTTGGGAGTGTATGATTACTGTGCAAAGTTTTACAAAATAGAAACTTTGAAAGCAATGTATAAAGAAAATGTTTATCCTTTGCCCCATAAAGATGAATGGAATCTCCCACAACACTTAGACATAGTGGTGCTACCTCCAAAGGCAACAATCCCTGCAGGAAGACCAAGAAAGAAAAGAATAAGATCAAGAGGAGAACCAAAAGTGATAATCACCTGTGGTAAATGTGGCCAACCAGGACATAATAGGAAGACTTGCAGGAATCCACCAATTGACAAGGCAAACAAGCAGAAAAAACAAAAGTCATAGCTTGATATATTACAACAAAACAACCACATCATAGCTTCATTCATTAAATGAGTGACTTTCATATTCATACATTGTTATTGAGTATTATAATAACTCTTTTACAAATTCAAATAAATTGAATGATTACACAAAGCATATAAGATTCCTTTTAGAATAAATTGTTGGTTTTTTTGATGTCTGTCAAATATTTATGCAACCAACACCAGGAAAACATGTTTTTTAAAAATTAAACATAATATTCTGGGTAAGGTAACTAGTTACCACTTTGTATATAACATGATGACCCAGCTGGGTACCTGGTTATTATATCTCAATTGCTTTGTATATCACAGTTGCTTTAAAAAAGTTGAATATTATTATATATAATTATTAAACATGAAATACAAAAAAAAAACAAGAAAGTAGGTACTTTGCTCTAACATTTGCCACAAAAAAAGAAAAAAGAAAAGAATATCAAAATCAACAAACACCAAAAGTAACTAGTTATCCCTTGTATAAAAGACGAAGACCAAACTAAGCACCTGGTTACCATTAAAATATCTCAGTTGCTTTAAAAGTAGAATATGTATAAAATATAATTATTAAACATGAAATATAGTAAAAAACAAACAAGAGGAACTGGGTACTTTGCTCTAAAAATTATCACAAATAGCAAAAACATCAAGCACCAAAAGTACACAGCTACACTTTTGTATATAAGATAAACACCAAACAAAGTACCTGGTTACCATTAAAGTATCCTCGAAAAACTAAGTAAATATATCAAATAAATAACACAAAAAAGATAAAAAGATATATATATATATATAATATTCTTAAGTAACCAAGGTCTTACAATAGTACCAATTTAACATATACAAGTATCAAACTAACTATTGGTAATCATTTCCAAAGGTCAAACATCCTTTCCAAAAGCTGATCTGGTCTAGAGTATAGACAAAATAAAAAAAGTCTAATATCCTTTCGTAAAGCTTCCTAAATAACCTATGCAGTAGTCTTAAGTGAACCTATGCAATAGTCTTCCTCCTCTTCTGCTTCCTATCCAAAAGATTTTCACTAAACTCATCACTAGTCAAATATCCATCTTCTTGTCTCTTCTTCCCATGAAAATACAAGCTAACAGCAATGTCTTGGCAAAGCAACTGAGCATCAATTTATTTTGGCATCTCATTTTCCTTTCCAAGAATTAATTGCTCGGCAAAATATGTTGTAAAAATCCCATAGTCGCTGCAATATTACAAACACATAAAAAAACTAAGAACATAAAAACAAAACCAGAAACAAACAAGATAAACAAACTTAAAAAAAAAACTCACCAATCAACTTATTGAGGAATGCCTCTAGCAATACTCAATTGCAAAGCATCATTCTCAGCAACATCATAAGGACTAATATCAATATTTATGTCAGGACGATCATAAAAACCAATCTTCTCCAATAGAAGAGGAAGCATTACAGCAAATGCTCCAATTACAGGTAAACTCAAATTTTCATGCCTCACCCCCGATATAGAATCATAAACAATGAACAACCTTCTCTTTATGTCAAAATGTAGCAAAAGCCAATGAGCAAGATCCTTCACATTAACAGGCATAAGAACATGATCAAGTAGATTCCAGTGAGTGCTGCAAAATAATTACTTGCCCCTCATAATCTTTAAAGCAACACAACTGTCATCAATGTACCACTGCCTGATTTCTCAAATTTCTCATACATGAACACAATATTTTGGTCAAAACAACTATCAGTAGTAGAGACCCTCCTCATCAAACCTTTGGACAACTTAACCTTTCTCCTCAAATAATACATCATGACATTAATATGCTGCATTTTAAAAAATAAATGCTTATAAGACCACTATGTAGAAACCTGTTACCACTTACAACAAAACATAATAAAAAAACAAAGGGTAACTAGTTCCAATCAGTTGCACAACAAAATTAAAAGTTTGGGTAACAAGTTACCATCAGCTAAACATCAAAATTATACATTTGGGTAACCAGTTACACAAAGCATTGCAACACAAAAAATGACTGTGGTAACTAGTTACCCCAGCTAAACTACTAGATTGTACATTTGGGTAACCAGTTACACATCGTGGAAACACAAAAAAAGACTGTGGGAACTAGTTAACCCATCAAAACACAATAATATAGAATTCAAGCACATCAAAGAATTTTTTTAAATGAGAAACATAACATAAAAAGAAAAGAAACTCACCGATGAATCAACAAATTGCCCAGGATAATACAAATGGTAGAACCAAGTCTTCTCGTCAATAAAAATGAAAGTGAAATCGATCGATGGCTCAACCTTGTTATCATCATATTTCTTATACCTAAAAGACAAAAAAACCAAACAATTTTTAGAAAATAAAACAAACAATTTCACACAAAACCAAATTAAAAAAAAAAAAAACAAATTGTACATACTTGTTATTGTGCTGCACTTTAGTTTCAATCCAACTATGAAACTCAGAAGCTTGTTCTTCAGTGTGATTATGACCAAGATCATTAGAAAAAGGACATATATTATCCAATACAGTCTTCTTTCTTTTGTGTTTACCTTCATCTTCAGAAGAACCAAACTCTGTCATGAAAGGAGACTTGACCACAGCACTTGGCTTCGCCTCTCTTTTCTTAGGCAAAATAGCCACAGAATCAGACACCCTTGAAGAATCATAAACAACAATTGACCAATTGCTCTTATCCTCCATATTACTACTATATTTTGATGGTCTCTTAGTAGACTCATTTATCATCTTCCACATTTCATTTGACACATGAAATGTAGGAGTTGAAGGAGTCGAGCATAGCAATGAGGCTTCATTAGATTGACTCTGCAAAAACAAAAAGGAAAAAATTTAAAATTTAGAGCAAATATAAAAAAACAAACTACTTCCTTAGACAAAATGTGATTAAAACAACATACCTTAACAGGAGTAACAAAATTTGAAGTTATCTTCACAGAATGCTCCAAATTGGCCCCCAACTTTTCACCAACTTCAACATCTTGGTACCCCCACAAACATCATCAATATAATCCTGTAGAAAAGCAATGAAATATTTAATCAAGATATACAACAAATAATATAAGAAAAGACAATTACACAAGAAACTGTTTACCTGAGAAACATGGTCAAAGTCCATTTTATTTTCAAAATTTAAATTTCCACCATCAGTTTCAAAACTTTTCTTCAAAGAACCACCAATAATCAACTTTTGCGAAGCTTGAACTTTAGTCAGCTTTACATGTAACTCCTTGATTTGATCTTGGAGTCCCTTGTTATATTGATCCTACATACAATTTAACAAGATGACAAAAACATTAAAAAATAATGACATATAAAAAGGGTTTTAAAAAAAAATAAAAAAGGAAAAAAAAAACAAAAACAAACCTCCAAACGCTTCTTTGGAAGAAAGAGTCTTGGCCTCAACAAAGGCATCTCCGATAGTGGAATGTCATCACCTATAGGTGGTGGTGTTGGACAGAATACACTTTCAAATGATAAAATTTTCAATATACCCAATTTCTTTTCTTCCACATTATGAACGACAATATTGACATCAAACTGCATTAAATTAAAAAAATAGAATCAAATAAAAATAACATGAATAGAAACAAAAAGCTATAAAAATGAGAAGTAACCAGTTACTTACAAATATAACAGATATAAAAATACAACACAAAACAAAGAGAGGAAAAAAACTACATTCTTATCTATAAAGACTTTCTCAAGAACTTCTTGATAACTCACACTATCCTTGCTATGCCAATTCAATATCCTTGGAAATGAAGAACCAATCCTCCGACATAAAAACGATGAACAAATTGGAAGTGTCTCGTAAATCCATATAAGGAATGCAAGAGGAAAACCAAAACACTTGTAACTCTAATTATCAAGAGACCCATATGCTTTTCTAGGAATCTTCATGTAAAGAGCATTCCTCTCCTTTAAAGCAAAGCGCATATAACACCTAGTTCTTTTCCACAAAAGTTTGCCAAATGCAAACTTTTTCAACATGGAAAGCTCACAATCAACCATACCAAAAAACTTATTGTCTACCCTTGTCTCATTCTGGGTCCCAAACAAAAAACCAGCCAAAAAGTGGACAATACCCAACTTCACAACAAGCTCATCCCCCATAGCATTAAAATTCTCTGAATTAAAAAGACTACTAACTTTATTTTTGCTAACTTTGTCATTTGCTTTAACACCAGGGAAAAATTCTTTCCTAAGACCTTTTTTACCATCAGGAAACATACTTAAATCAACACTACTAGCACAATCTAGCCCAGTGATTAATCCAAACTCACTAATAGAAAACCTCACTATCTTATCACCAATCTTAAACCAAAACTCAAATTCTTCTTTTTCCTGATGAACCTCCCTCATCAAAACACTATGTACAAGCTGTGCTTGCCATGTAGTACTTGGCAAATTTGAAAAATGACCAAAAGGAGTCATTCTAAACATAGCCTTCTGCTTCTTGGTGAAGATTTTTTTTCAAATCAGCTATAACTTCTTGTTTATTCTATTGCTGAACCTTACTTCCAAACCGAAACTCTGGTTTGATCATATAATGCACAGCCTGAATAAAATATAACACAAATACCACAAAAAGGAAAATTAAAATAAATAATTACTACAACATTAAAAAAACCATACACATCTAAGGAAACAAGTTATTTTAAAACTTAACCAGCTAAATTACAACATATACAATTAAAAAAAATCAAAATGAAAACAAGAACAATAAAAAATAAAAAATAAAAATGATTATGTAGTAGAATTAGAAACAACTAATCTCAAAAAAAAAAAAAAAACTCAGTTACATCCTAAAAGTAACCAGTTACCTTAAACATTAAACAACAATTGAAAATGAATACACTTGAAGGGTAACTAGTTACATCCTACAAGTAACCAGTTACCTATAAAATTACACAACACATGGAAAAAGCATACAACGTATACAAACAAAAAACATATCAAATATAGAAACAAGAACAGTTAAGAATCACAAATAAATGATCACTTAGAATAATTAAAAACAGACACTCTAAGAAAGGAACTAATTATTTATCAAAGTAACCGGTTACCTTAACATTTAAACAACATAATTAAAATATCAATAACCTCAATGGAACCAGTTACCTATTACAGAAAGAAATATAAATAAATCACAATAAACAAAAAAAAAATAGAAACTGGTTACTAAGCATATAAAAATTTGTTTACTATGAAATGACTAAACACCCAACTAAGAAAAAAAAAACAATATTGAAACAGGAAAATAAGAAAACTAAAATACCTGACTATTTGTCTCATCGATAATCACAGGTCCACAGGGCTTCAATCCTCCCCCAGGACTTCGAGGAGAACGTCGCAATTTTAATGAGGGTCCACCCTGATCATATGACTTAGAAGAGCCAGCATCACCTCCCTTTTGAACCATTTATACACAAATAAAAAACACAGAAAAATCTCAATCATTAAAGTGAAAATAAAACCTCCAATCAAGGGTATAATTCATGCAATGCAACATATCTGTATAAAGCCTTTTTCAGAGCAAAAATAGTTGACACTAGCAAAGCTAAATAAATATCCTTAGGTCAGTTCAATTGATACCGAATTTCTAATTGAATCTCAAACACAACAATAAAGAATATCACATACTAGCACACAACAAACAAAAACCACAAATTCATTTAACAAAACTGTACTATGAAACAAAGAAAAAACACTGTTATGAATATCGAATATAAAGATGCTTGTTTATTTAACTCTTGTCTTTTAGTTATTTATTTATAAATGTGAAGAATTTGTTTCTTTTTTTTTCTTCTCTAAATCAGAAAGTAAACAAACATTGGGGTGTTAAAAATTGGAATTGAAATGGTGGGTGTTAAAAATTGGGGTGTTTCACATATATGATATCCCTCCGCAATAATGTTATTGACTTCATCATTTGCCAAATCAAAGTTACCACTCTTGCAAGCTGTAAAAACAACCTCAACAACCTCAAGTGGGATGACTTGAGAATGGGTGGCACAAGCCAGTATACCATACATCAAATAATAGAACATAAAAACTATAAAAAGAAAAGTTGGAGTTTTTTTTTAATAGAGAAAAGAAAAAAGCCTCAATAATTTAATTATCTTTCATTGATGTTGGGTTACCAAACTTACAACTTAACAAGTAAAAATGTCTGCAATAGCACATAAAATCTCTCAGATGTCAATAATGCCTAACTTTTCATTGCAACCTATTTATCAATATTGAAACGTGTTGCCATCAAAAACATCTTCTCTTCAGGGGATCAAAATACCATTTCTTACAATTACATACACTTGAATGCACAAACACAACATTATATTACCAGTCACACCATAATACAAAAGTGAAACTAAAATACAATTCTTCTTCAACCTAAAATACAGGGTATTTCATTTTAAGATCTTTCAATTATAACTCCTCATCACATGTTAGCAGCAAAGATAACTAACAGAATTAACAAAAACTCTTCTCCAAAAAGATAAAATTAACAAGGAAAAAAATACATATTTATATAAAACACATCTCTTATTTTTTTATGAAGATAAGAAAAAGGATTTCAAATTTAAACAGCATGCAACGTTTTATCTCACCCCAGAAACACCAATCAGATCCCTTTAATGAAATTGATAATCCAAACAACCGAGCTGCTGACTGCAATTTCAACACAAAAAGAAAGATTTCAATCAAAGATGAGAAGCTCAGCCAAATAACTAGGTACTACCGGCATTGTCTATAGGATTAATACAAAAGGAGAAAGTAACTGTGTGTGTGTATGGGTGTGTAAAACCAGAAGGATATATAATTCTAATAAATAGAAATAGAAACAAATAGGAACACATCCTTACACAAATGGCAAGCCACCAAACACCTCTGCTCAACGACCACCGTTCGCCTGCGACGACCACTGTTCACCTACCATGACCACCGATCGCCAACGCCGTTCGGCAACTGTTGGAGAAGAAGAAAGGGCGAAACCCTTCTGTGAAATCAAACAGAATAAAAGGTAAAAAAGTGAAAAGTAAATATTAACTTATATAAAATTAAATTAAAAATAAATAATAAAAAAACTGAAAAGATAATTTTTTCCACATAATATAATAACTTAAATAAATAATTAGGAAATTACATAATAACCCTTCTACAAACAAAATTACATAATTACCCTTCTACATTTATAAATATAATTAGAAATTTAAATATGGCATAATAATGGTTTTATACAAAAATATGGGAAAAAAATCCCATAGAAGGGAATAAAAGTTTTAAAAAGCCATAAAATAATACTTGTAAAAAAAGAGCCATATTTTTGAAAACTTTATTAAAAAACCCAAATTAAATGTAATTTTCACCATTATATATGTCATTTTTGCAATTGGGCTTTGATGATGGGTTTATAATGATTGCCCATTATTTTAGATAGTGGGATACAAATAAAACTTTTTCATAATAAATTAGGTTTTATTTGGGCTCATTGAAAGTGTAAAGTTTAAATTCATCTTTTGTGGGTGATTCCACTTGTGAGAGCCCATTTGTTTTACATGATTAAATTGGCCTAATCAATTTATAAAAACTAATAAGACAAATGTTTAGATTCTTGTCTTTTGGATCTTGCATGGAAGATCGGGGGCCCATTGTAATGGAAACGACATACTGGACCCAGTCCTCCTCCTTGCAAGCACAATTATTAAGGCCCATTTACCGGAGTTAGACTTAATTGTATTAGGTTAATTATTTTAGTTGGACCTAATAATTGATTAGAAACATATTAATTCTAATTTTTTGAATTGGTAATTTTAGAATTAATGGGAAAAATATAAACTCTACTATATTGATTATTTTAATAATTTGGCAAACCTAAGTTAGTAATTTTCAAAGAATAAAATGTTAAAAAGTTAAAAATTAAAATAATGAGCTTATAGTATAATATTCAATCTCCACCATTAATTTAACAAGGTTAGAGTTTAGTGGGGCCTTATGACGCTTTGATTTCGTCTCCCTATGAATGGTGTTCATTAGACTCATAAAATGGTTAAATTTCTTAGGATAGATGATCATAGATCAAACTCTTATAAATCATCCCTACAGTGAATATTAAGAACTAAGTCTTTGATAATCAAAACTGTGGGTCATGCTCATAAAGTAAGAAATAATTGGTTTCCATTACTTTGATCGAATAGGAAGGTTGTTAATGAAAAATTAGACTTTTCATCAATTGAGATGTTTTCTCTATTTAACTAAGTAATTTTGTGACTCTCGCCTACCGGGACACATGTTTCATGGCTAGTTAATATACCTTAAATAGTCGATAATTGTTTTAGTATTTTTCTTATCTTAGAACATGCCAACATGTTATGTTATTTCTCATTTTTTTATGTGATTATATGTTTGTCAAGGAATGCATTAATTTATACTTATTGATAATTGTACCTCTATGGCTTCCAACCACACTCTCCCTCTACTCTCTAAAGAGTTACTCACTGGTGAGAACTTCATGAAGTGGAAGTCCAACATCAACATTGTGTTGATCGCTGATAACACTAAGTTTGTCATGACCGAGAATGTAACCAAGAACAAAGGCAAAGCGTACATGTTGCGAGCATGTCAAACACGCTAAGACTAAGTTGGAGAATGTGGACACTATTTTTGACATCATGGACTAGCTTCAAGACATGTTCGGGCATAAATCTGATCAAGCCCATTTTGAAGCCACCAAGAAGTATGCAAATGCTAAGATGTTGCCAGGGATGCATGTTCGTGATCACTTCATCAAGATGATGAACTACTTCCAAGAAGTTGAGTTTTATGGAGCCTCCATTGATGAGAAGACTCAAGTGGGGCTCATTCTGAACAACCTTGCTTCTTCATTCCTTGTGTTCATCACTAACTATTTCCTGAACATGTTGGAGTATGACATGACACAACTGCTGAATGAACTTCAAATGTTTGAAGGAATTAATGGTGGACCAAGTGAGCGTTCTGAAAAAAAAAGACTAATGCTAATGCTACTAATGGAGCTCAAGGAAAAGCTAACCTAGCTTCATCTTCCAAGAGCAAGAAGAGGAAAGAAAATAAGCAGAAGGCCAAAGCCAACAAAGCCAAAGGCAAGGCTGGAACAGCTGAAAATCCTACTACATTCTCCCTCTACTCTCTAAAGAGTTACTCACTGATGAGAACTTCAAGAAGTGGAAATCCAACATCAACATTTTTTGGATTGCTGATAACACTAAGTTTGTCATGCCCGAGAATGTAATCAAGACTGTTCGAGAAAAGTACGAGCATTGGCATATTGCCAACAACAAAGGCAAAGCGTACATGTTGCGAGCATGTCAGACACGCTGAAGACTAAGTTAGAGAATGTGGACACTGTTTTTGACATCATGGACTAGCTTTAGGACATGTTCGGGCATAAATCTGATCAAGCCCATTTCAAAGCCACCAAGAAGTATGCAAATGCTAAGATGTTGCCAGGGATGCATGTTCGTGATCACTTTATCAAGATGATGAACTACTTTCAAGAAGCTAAGTTTTATGGAGCCTCCATTGATGAAAAGACTCAAGTAGGGCTCATTCTAAACAACCTTGCTTCTTCATTCCTTCTGTTCGCCACTAACTATTTCCCGAACATGTTGGAGTATGACATGACACAACTGCTGAATGAACTTCAAATGTTTGAAGAAATTAATGGTCGACCAAGTAAGGGATCTGAAAAAAAAAGACTAATGCTAATACTACTAATGGAGCTCAAGGAAAAGCTAATCTAGCTTCATCTTCCAAGAGCAAGAAGAGGAAAGAAAGTAAGCAGAAGGCGAAAGCCAACAAAGCCAAAGGCGAGGTTAGAACAGTTGAAAATCCTACTACATTCTCCCTCTACTCTCTAAAGAGTTACTCACTGGTGAGAACTTCATGAAGTGGAAGTCCAACATCAACATTGTGTTGATCGCTGATAACACTAATTTTGTCATGACCGAGAATGTAACTAAGACTGTTTGAGAAAAGTAGGAGCATTGGCATATTTCCAACAACAAAGGCAAAGCGTACATGCTGCGAGCATGTCAGACACGCTGAAGAATAAGTTGGAGAATGTGGACACTGTTTTTGACATCATGGACTAGCTTCAGAACATGTTCGGGCATAAATCTGATCAAGCCCATTTTGAAGCCACCAAGAAGTATGCAAATGCTAAGATGTTGCCAGGGATGCATGTTTGTGATCACATCAAGATGATGAACTACTTCCAAGAAGCTGAGTTTTATGGAGCCTCCATTGATGAGAAGACTCAAGTGGGGCTCATTCTGAACAACCTTGCTTCTTCATTCCTTGTGTTCACCACTAAATATTTCCTGAACATGTTGGAGTATGACATGACACAACTGTTGAATGAACTTCAAATGTTTGAAGGAATTAATGGTGGACCAAGTAAGGGATTTGAAAAAAAAAAGACTAATGCTAATGCTACTAATGGATCTCAAAGAAAAGCTAACCTAGCTTCATCTTCCAAGAGTAAGAAGAGGAAAGAAAGTAAGCAGATGGCCAAAGCCAACAAAGCCAAAGGCAAGGCCGGAACAGCTGAAAATCCTACTACAGCAAAGCCAATCGCTAAGAAGGTAAAAGGAGCATGTTTCCATTTCAAGGAGACTGTGCATTAGAAGTGGTAATAGTTTATTTGTCTTGGATGCATGTGTTTTAGAAGATGACCCTTGTGTGTGGATTATTGATTTTGGATCTACTAACCACGTGTGTACTTCCTTACAACTCCTTAGTAACTGGAAGGTCGTAGAGGATGGATGGCGAGCTGAGATTAAGAGTCGGAAATGGAGCGTTCGTGGACGTCAAGGCAAAATGATAAGCTCGACCAAATTTTGGGAATAAATATTTACTTTTAGATGATTTTTATTTTATTCCATACTTTAGTAGGACTTTAATATATGTTTCTTTATTACATCAACAACATTTTGCTATAACTTTTACAAGTTTTAATATATCAATTTCATTGAATAAATGTGAATTGTGTGTTGGGTGTATGGAGAATGGGCTTTATCTATTGCAACCAAACGAAATCTACGTGCTTAATAATGATTCATTCAAGATAGCTAATCCTTGGACCACTTAACGACAAAAGGTCGATAACGACAACATGACGTACCTTTGGCATCTTCGCCTTGGTCATATTAGCTATGATAGGATTCAAAGACTAATAAAGGCTGGGCCTTTGAGGGAACTCACTATGGGTGACCTACCTGTATGTGAATCTTGTCTCAAAGGAAAAATGACAAAGCTTCCATACTCTACAAAAGGAGAAATGGCCAAAGAACCACTAGGGTTAGTTTATTCCGATGTCTGTGAAACGCTGAATGTTCAAGCGAGGGGTGGTTATAAGTACTTCATCACTTTCATTGAGGATTACTCAAGATACCCGTGTCTTTATGATTAGTGCTCAAAAATGTCATTTTATCAAGCTTAAAGTTCAAATTAAATTAAGTTTTGATTAATATTTTCTTGAATTTATTGTGATATATTCTTCAAATGGAAAATATTAATTTTAATTTAATTTACAAATATTTTATATGAATTATAATGCATTTGAGCCTAATTAAAAGGAAATTAAAAAAAAGTAAAGAAAAGAATTAAACTTGAAAAGAAAAAAAGAGTTGAAAAATGATATGAGTGCAAGTTAATTAATTTTTTTTGTTTTGTTTTCAGCAGCCCCAGGCCCATTTGTGCATCCTAATTGTGAGCCTAGTTCGAAGGAGAAGTCCAGCCCACACCTCCCCAGCGCACCACCTAGTGTGCCCCTTGCCTACCACCTTCTGTGTCCTAGCTCCAATGACACGCAGAACCAGCTCCAGCAATCCACGAGCTCACCTCCGCCCGTGATCCACGCCCCAGCTCTCCTGACCCGCGTGTTGACCCGGTCAAACAAGGCTTTGCCTTTAGCCCCAGCTGTCCACGTGGCTTACTCCCATTGGCCACAAGTTGGTCAATGCCACCAGCCACATAACAGTCCATTTTGTGTGCACTTTGGGCCTTGGATCCTTCCATTTTGAGCTTTAAAGCTCACAATTTGTATTTATTTAGAAAAATGTGTATGATGGCCATTCACTAAAATAGTTAGGTTAATATTAGTAATAAGATTTGATTTATCAAAATCATATTTTATTATTAATATTTCAGAATTATTTTGTAAACCCCATTTGCAGTTTAATTTCTTTTTAGTCATTTTCTTCTTCTATAAATAGGGACTCTTCTTTCACATTTGGTATGTAATTTTTAGAGTAAAGAAACTATAGAAAATTTTTGACTCACTTTCTTCTCATACTTTCTTCTTAGAATTTTGTGAGAATGATGAGCATAATGGCCTAATCTTCCTAGGAAGATCAGGGATGAATGGCCTATTGATGTTATTTTGCTACTTTGATTTACTATGTTCTTAATATAATGCATTTGAGTTGTTTATGTTCTTTCAACTGCATCTTTATTTTGTTATCTTTACTTACTTGTTCTAATAATATATATGATTAGTCATGCTCTATGTGTTTCTAATTAGTAAAAGTAATATTGATACATAATTTTATGTCTAATCTTCTATTGCATTATTTCTCTTGCGTATTTTGTCATTTTTAGATTTTTCATAAGATTAACATTGTGCTCCTAAATTAAAGAACTTTATAACTCAAATGGGCTTTTGTTAGAAATGAATATGAACTTTAATGTTAGATTTTCTAAATAAATGTTGGGATGTGAACTATTTACTTGTGTAGTTTTGTAAATCAAGTAACTAAGTAACTAGACAAACATATGGATGATTCTTGAAACCTTTCTACTTTTCAACTCTTGATTACATCTTACTTTTAGTTCACTTGTCTCATTTATCATTTCATCAACAAGACAAAAAAAAAAAAACTCAAATCTATTTTCATTTTTATTTCTATTTATTTCATGTTACTAACTTTTTGTGTTATTTTTCTAATAATCTTTTGGTTTTAGGTTACCTCTTTGTGGATCGACCGCTTGACTTTTACTACAACTACTTCTTAGTGGTTGTCACAATTTGGGCGTTAAACAAATTTTGGTGCCGTTATCGTGGAGATAGTTTTTCAAGACTTTTAGTGGGATTTTTACCAAGATGTTAGTAACTTTATTTGTATTTTTGTTGGTATTAATGTTGTGTTAGCATAGTGCTCTTCTTATTGTGTTTGTTTTATTATTATTTTATTATTTTTTTTTTATTTCTATTTGCTAATCTTTAATTAATTTGAATATTGTAAACAAAAATAGTTCTATATATTTTTTTTCTCTTTCGGTAAAATATATATATATATAAACATACATAAAAAACAAAAGAAAAAAGAGAAAAAAACGTAAGAAAAAATATATATTTATTTTTTTTCTCCTTTCTTTTTGGTTACATAAAAAAATTATTATATTAATATATATAATTATATTTTTTTCCTTTTTAATTAACTCTAATTTCATTCATCTTTCTTAATTTCTTAATTTTTTTAGTTTAATAAATGTTGACGTGGTTTTTCGCCAACAGTGTATTAAGAAATAAAATGGGTAGATTAGTGCTAGATTATAAACCGCAATGAAATAACAAGCATTCACTCAAAAGCACAAAATTTTTACGTGGTTCAGTGGTTAAAATTCATCTAGTCCACGAGTCAATATTATTACTGTTTCTCTCTCTATTTTTGCAGAGTTTCGGCAATACCAAGAATCGTCCTCTTCCCTATCCAACATTCCTAGTATTTATAGGGGAATTCCATGGATAGGTTCGGGTCACTGTGTAAACAAACCACATAATTATATATGGCATGTAATTAATACAGATTATTCCCATTTACATTGGAATATGATTTGATAACAAAATAAATACGCTCCTACTATCTCGAATAAAAAATAATAGATATATGATACAACCTGGTCATTAATGAGAGCACAAAGAATTCCCGAATCTCTTGGGGTCCTTCAGTATGTGTTACATCTGGGTCCTCACGAGCTGAATATCTCACTTAAGCTCATGCTTGACAACTATCTAACTCCGAGATCGGAGTAGGTTAAGAATGCCTAAAATTGGGTATAACCATTATGAGTCTCGAACTCGATTATTACCTTAAGTGTTGGTCAGATAATGACTTATACACTGTGTACGAACTGGATTGAACCTCGAGCTGCTCACATGGTTAATAACCAGATACTCTACTTGATGATTCTTCTACACTTTTAATTGCCAACTGTACTCGAGCTGAATAATTGAACTCGTGCTAAATTTAAGGTACAACATTTGTCCCCCAAGCTCCTACTCGTGTTATATGTCGTCACTTTCTGACATACACAGTAGGGGCTTTTAGACTTCTGTCATATAAAATTGTGCTTGCCCACTACTCAAGTATTGGATATGTGGCTCGTGCAATTGGCATCCGTTCGGGTTTCGAGGACTGAAACAACTGTCCTGTCAACTTATTCGTATGGCTTATTTAATCTTGACCCTTGGATCTTGAGCTAACCCAATCGGATGGTCCAGATTAATTTCTATAGTTTACGTATAAATAGGGTGATCAGTCCTAAGACCTCACCACCTTTGTTTTAAAAAATTTCCTTTTCAAACACTCAAGCTTTCTTCTTCTTCTCCAGAATCCCCAAAAACTTTCTTTGCCTCTCAGATCTTCAGAAACTTTCAAGGAGCTTCTTGTGGATATATCGACATCTTCTCTGAATCGAACTTATTTTCTGTAAGTATTTCATCACCTTGTTTGAATTTTTTTTTTATATTCTTCAATTTCCAGTGAGTTTTTTTTTTTACTTCGAAAAATGCTCATTGTTCAGTATCGTTAGGCTATTTCTGAGTGCAAAATAAGAAATGGGCTTCAGTCTAGGTCACATGAATGAAACCAAATTTGTTTAGAAATACGATATTCATAAATCTGGGCAATTCTCTTGGTTAATCTGGGAGAACCCTAATGGCAAATCGGTTTGAATACCTGTTTAGGATGTAGAAACTGAAATGGTTTTAGGTTTAATTCTAGGTAGCTTAGGGGTTATGATTCCTTAGGCAATTTTGCATTAAACCGTTTTCATAAGGAAAGTAATGGGTCTGACGGCTCTGACACGCGGATCCCAAAGTATCTGGGGATTTTAAGAAATCAAGGCGCGTGGGACCACACGTTGAAGCTAGGGAAAAATTTAGCTCGTATGAGCTTTCAAATTTTGAAAGTAGTCCAATTAGGCCTTTTCATTTCCCGTACCTCCACGATCATAGCTATAGACCATCTTAGGCTGCCTACTAATTAGGCCGCTTTTTCGTCAGGTGATCTGGATCATGGCACGTCCCATGAAGAATGATGTGAGCTCATCTACCCAAAACAAAGGCAAAGGCAAGCAGATCGCCTGTGATTATCCCATTCCACACTTTGGTCCTGTGGTGGAGAGATAGGTTCTCGTTGACCCCAATGCGTTTTTCGAGGCTGAGCATATAGTCTCGAGGATAACAACTCAGGGGAAGGTGAAAAAGATCCTGCTGAGTCACAATATCGAGATGGGAGCTGATGGTCTCATCGCCCAACCTACACTTGAGGGGGAACGGAGCTGTGCCCCCTTCTAAGATGACTACGGTGCTTGGAGTGATGAACACTTGAAGGCCGGTGCCTTCATCCCATTGGACCAATATTTCGTAGATTTTCTTAACTACGTTAAATTGGCTCCCTTTTAGCTCCCCCCAAATTCCTACATGCTTTTGGCAGGGTTAAAATTTCTGTTTCTGAGGCACCAGTGGGAGGTCCCCACTCCAGTAGATATCCTATACTTCTTCTGTCTCAAGGCTAGTCCTGACCAGAAAGGGCGAGGTGACAAATTTTATTACCTCATTCAGCTTTCGAACTCCACTTCTGTCATCGAGCTTCCCAGCCACCAAAATGACTATAAAGATTTATTCTTTATGTAAAATGGGTTTACGAACTGTGATCATCAGTACTTCAACTGTCCTCGTAAGTCTTCTATCTTTGTGAATTCAGCACGTGAACTTTTATCATCATCATGAATTTTTTTTATATACGTTTTGATTAAGTTTGCTCCTTGTGCAACTATATTCACGAGGACAGAGCGATCTGAGACCCTCGGGGGTCAATACGAGAATTTGTCTAGCCTTCCTCCCCAAGAAAAAGACTATCGCCAAATTGTGAACAATGCCACCATGGTGGCATGCAAATCAATCAGAAAGGGTCAAAAATTAGCTCTGAGGACTCGAGTTCCACTTCCCTTCATTCCCGAGCTCCCTTCTTCTCAAGGGGCCTCGCCAGCCACCGAGGACACCGAGGAGGAAGAAGATGTGGCACCATTGGTGCAAAAAATATGAGCTCCTAAAGATAATTAGGGGCCCGATCCTGAACGAGCTACGTCCGGGGCAGTAGCCGGCCCCTCCGGCCAAGGTAATCCATACTTTTTCAGAGAATTAGATCGGGCTGCTGCCAGTTATAGGTTGATCCGTTTTAACCCTAACTAGCTCATTAACCGTCACCCTACCGATCCAGACCTAAACATAACCTTTCTCCAATGTGTGGATCATTTGATAGTATGCTATGATCATAGCTATCCCAAAGGCATCGTTGTAGTCGACAACACATTAAACTTTAGATCCACCTTCTTTAAAGAGTATGGGACCAACTGTAGGACCTGGCCTTCCCTGCTCCAGGGTGCATTTGCTCCTGGGTTCAGGCAGTACATAGATTAATCCACCCCAAAGGAAGGACCTAAACCCCTAGGATCTAGGAGATCGTAGGCTTAGATTCCCCATCCCCTCTATTAATTCCAGGATCGGAGGTTATACTTAGCCCGGTCAATACACCCGAGTTGATCATAATAGATTCCTCCCCTTTCCCGGAGGGTAGGATCCTTGTTCTTTTTTCTTTGCATTTATAATACCTTTGAGGCATTGCTCCTGTGAATTAAATCCTCTGAACATTCTTTTTTCAGGTGAAGAGATGGAATTGCTCAGAGCTCTAGATTTAAGGAGTGCCTTCAGGGCCGGAGGGTCCGGAGTTGTTCCTGTAGTAAAAAGGCCCAGGGTGGCAAAGAAGACCACCCCTAAGACAGGGGGTACTACAAAGTCACCTCCCAAGGATAAAGGTGCAAGCACTACTCGGGAGCAGGCATCAAAAGAACTCCCCTAGCTCCAGTAACAACTGTCACTGTCCAGCAAGTTTCTCCTCCCCCTCCTCGACATATGCCTTCCTCCCATCCCCAAGTGATTCAAACTGAGGCCCCCGTCCGAAGTGAGATTCCTCTCGTCCGGATACCAGTCGAGCCACACGATCTGGATAAGATCCCTGAGGCTTTTTGGGGTATCGTGTACGAGATGGCGAGTCACATGGTGGGCCATGCGTACAAAGCTAGTGCTATGGATTTGAGGGCCATAGAAGAGCGCAGCCTGGAAGATGTCCTCGAATCTGCTATGGGGATGAACCTCACCGTGAGTCCTTTTCCCACTTCTAACCTTATTTTTCTTTGCTATGTGTTTGTTTATTTTTTGCTGACTTGCTTCATTATTCTGCAGTCTGTCTTGGCTCAATACCGAAGCATAGCTCGTGCTAAACTAGGAACAAGGTACTACGAGCTACCTTTACTGCTGCCCAAGAGAATGAGCAGGTCGCCAAAACCACCTTGAGTGTTGCTCAAGAGAGTGAGCATACTGCCAAAGCTGCTCTCATTTCTTCTCAAGAGGGTGAGCAGTCTGTGAAAGCCGCATTGTCCACTTCTCAGGCTCAGGTCGTGGAGGAAAATCACTATGTTGATCAGCTTCAAGCCGAGAATAATGAACTCAAAGCAAAGCTGATCGAGTTCGAAGTTAAGGCCAAGGAGGAGGTTGCAATGTCCTCGTCGACGATGGAGGAGATGCTTTACCGTTGCTGGGCTTTTAACCAGGACGGGAACTTCTCCTTCATGCAGCCCGATCTGTGGGATCCGTGTCTTGCTAAATTCAAGATATGATTTTCCCAGGAACCCTCAAAGACTGGTGAGGCTTCCAGAGCTGCGGAGGGAGATGGTGAGGAAGTGACTTCGGTGGAGCGTACTGACGGAGCCCAATGACTTATTCAAGATTTTTCTTGTAACTATTTTTTTAAAGTTTCTGTAACAATCCCATGGGATTAAAACGATTGCCTTAAGGCTTAGCTCGAGGTTTCTTCTCTTCGATGAGACAATACTTTATTTTTTTAATTTGAATATACGTCTAACTTTTGATCTATTTGTCTTTCCTTTATTATTTTATCATGTTTATGAATCCTTAGACTTTTGTACATTCAAAATCTTAGGGATCGACTTTTAGATCGAGATAGATTTTATCAATCTTAGTTGTATCCAAGATTTTGCTCACTTATTTGCGTCATACCTGTTAATAATTAGGCATCAAACCTGGTTATATCCAGGGTTTTTATTAACTTAATAGCATTATACCTGTTAGGACTCAGGCCTCAGACCTGGTTATATCCAGGGTTTTCAATAAACTTTTTTTTAGGCTTAGTTCGTGCTAGTTTTATTGAAAACTTGAGCTTTTAATAAGCCGTTGAATAATCAATTTCTCCAAGCTTCTAAGCTTCGGACTTGGTTATAGCAAGGGTTTTAGATGATTTTTCAAACTTATCTCGTGCTAGGTTTATTGAAAACTCGAGCTTTAAAAAGCCATTGAACAATAAATTTCTCCAAGCTTCTAAGCTTTTAATCTTATCGAGTAAGCTTAATTTTCTCAAAAACTCACCTCAGTAATGTGTCCCCCAAGTAACCAGAATGTATAAACTTTCCTGGTTGCTTTTACAATGTGAGAGCACAGGCTTGCAATAATAAAACTAAGAAATGGTTATTCAATAATATATGTCATTTATTTAAAATTACTTTTATAAATAAGCCTTACATTGATAATAATACTATTGATAATACTTTTATAAATGAAGAGCATTCTTGGTCCATGGGACTATTTCTCCATTTAGTCAGGCTAGCTTAAAAGTTCCTTCCCGTAAGACCTCTATGATCTGGTATGGTTTCCTAGTTCAGGCCCAACACACCATCTTTGGGGTCTTTATTCGCCAAAAAGACCCTTTGGAGCACCAGATCGCCTAATCCGAGTCTGCATCCCTTGACTTTTGAATTGAAATAACGAGTGATCTTTTGTTGATAACGGGCGAGCTGTAATTGCGATTCCTCTCATTTTTCTTCGATCAGATCAAGAGATGCGCTTGTAGCTCGTTATTCTGTTCTTGAACAAATGTCCTCTGCCTGTGAGTAGCCACCATTGCTTCAATCAGAAGCATGGCCTCACTTCAGAAGGTTAGAGAAAAAGGAGTATGCCTTGTGGAGGTTATGAAAAGTTCTGTAGGCCTACAGTACTTGCGGGAGTTGCTCGGGCCATAATCCTTTGGCTTCATCTAACATTTTCGTCAGGCTCGCCTTGAGGTTATTATTATAGCCTCGACCTGCCCATTGGCTTGTGGATATGCTACCGATGAGAAACTCTTCATTATTTCGTATCTTTCACAAAAGTCTGTGAATAGATCACTATCGAACTGCGTCCCGTTGTCTGATACAATCTTTTTAGGTAGTCCAAATCGATAGATGATATTCTTTACAATGAAATCCAGGACTCTCTTTGAGGTGATGTTTGTCAGAGGTTCAGCTTCTACCCACTTCGTGAAATAATCGATTGCCACTACCGCATATCTAACTCCTCATTTTCCCATAGGTAGGGAACCTATCAGGTCAATTCCTCACACTGGAAATGGCCACAGGGATGAAATCATTGTTAGCTTGACTAGAGCAGCTCAAGAAACTATGGAGAAACGTTGGCACTTGTCGCATTTATGAACATACGAGATTGAATATTTTGTTAAAGTGGGCCAGAAATAACCCTGTCTCAGTACCTTCAGTGCTAAGTTTTTCCCCCCAGCGTGATCTCTGCAAAAACCTTCATGTATTTCTTGCAAAATGGTTCTGGCTTCCTCGGGCAGAACACACCGTAGGAGGGGCAACGAATGACCTCATCGATATAGGATTCCGTCAGCTGTTACATACCGTGGAGCTTGATAAAGTAGTTTTCTCGCGTCTTTTCTTTCATCAGGTAACTTTCCAGTCTCGAGATATTCCATTATAGGGGTCATCCAGGTTGGTCTTATGTCAATCATTTCGACCTCCATCGTTTCTCCCGTTACACTTGGGCTTTCCAAGAACTCCACTGGTACTACATTCAATGTTTAGGCCTCTTTGGTGGTAGCAAGTCGTGCCAAAGCGTCAATGTTAGAGTTCTGCTCATGGGGTATCTGTTCAATAGAGCTAAACTTAAATTCAGATAGTTCCCCCTTTACCTTAGCCAGGTAGGCCGCCATCTTGATGCCTCGAGCTTGATACTCTCCCAATATTTGATTTACCATAAGTTAGGAATTACTATAGCATTTGATGGCTTTCACCTTCAACTCTCTTGCCACCCTCAGCCCTACCAGTAAGGCCTCATATTCTGCTTCATTGTTGGATGTCGTAAATCCAAATCTAAGAGCTGTATAGAACTGGTGTCCTTCAGGCGAGATTAAGAATATCCCAACTCCTGACCCATTCTCATTTGATGATCCATCAACGAATATTTTCCGTAATTCTTACACTGGCTCCCTCATGAGCTTGTCCTGAAAATTGGTGCATTCAACCATAAAACCAGCAAGGGCTTGACTGTTGATTAAAGTTTGTGGCATGTATAATATCTCAAACTAGCTAAGTTCGATGGCCCATTTTAAGAGGCGTCCCGACGTTTCAGGTTTTTGCAATACTTGCCTTAAAGGTTGGTCAGTTAAGACGTTGATAGAATGGGATTGGAAATATGGCCGGAGCTTTCTGGAAGCCAAAATTAGACAGAATGTCAGCTTCTCTATTAGTGGGTACCATGTTTCGGTTTCGATAAGTCTCTTGCTTACATAATATACTGGTTTCTGAATACGTTCTTCTTCTCGAACTAACATGGCACTGACTGAATTCTCAGTCACGGCCAGATAAAGAAAAATAGACTCTCTAGATGTCGGTTTGGATAATGCTGGGGGCTCTGCCAGATGCGTTTTCAGATCGTGGAATGCCTGTTAGCATTCTTTGGTCCACTCAAATTTCTTGTTTCCTCTAAGCAAGTTGTAGAATGACAGACACTTGTCAGTGGACTTCGAAATGAAGCGATTTAAAGCCACCACCCTTCAAGTTAGGCTTTGAATTTCCTTACACGACTTGGGTGAAGGCATGTCTAACAACGATCTGATTTTTTTTCTTCCAGGAATCGCCTCTATTCCCCTTGTGTTGACTATGAACCCTAGAATTTTTCCAGATGCCACCCCGAAAGTGCATTTCTGGGGATTCAGCTTCATGTCATATTTCCTTAAGATTCCAAAACATTCTTCCAAGTCAGATACATGGTTGCATTCTTTGACTTGACAAGCATGTCATCGACATACACCTCCATGTTTCTCCCGATCTGGTTAGCGAACATGGAGCGTTGGTATGTAGCCCCGTCATTTTTCAATCCGAATGGAATAACATTGTAACATTATATGTTATGCTCCGTCATGAAACTGGTATGCTCTTGGTCCGCATGATTCATCGTGATCTGGTTATATCTAGAGCACGCGTCCATGAAAAACATGAGCTCGTGACCTGTCGTGGCGTTTACCAACTGGTCAATCCTTGGCAGTGGGAAATAGTCCTTGGGACAAGCCTTGTTTAGGTCAAAGAATTCGATACAGATTCTCAACTTCCCGTTCGGCTTCGGGATCAGCACGGGATTGGCAACCCAGATCAGGTATTTTGCCTCCCGGATAAACCCACATTTTAATAACTGAGCTACTTCTTCCTCTAGTGTTTCAACTTGGTCTGTTCTCAAAAGCCTACACTTTTGGGATTTTGCAAGCACATTCTTGTCCAAATTTAATGTGTGCATTATTATATTCGGACTGATTCCCACCATATCCTTATGTGACCAGGCGAAAACATCCCAGTTCTTCTGTAAAAAATCGACCAGCTCCTTCTTTCTTTTGTCTTCAAGATTCTTTCCAATTTTTACGAATCTTGAAGCTTCTTTGGGGTCGATGTTCACTTCCTCGAGCTCTTCTATGGCTTTGAGCTCTGACATGTCTTCGCCTATGTAAAACCCAAAATCACTAATAAGGTTTAAGGGCCTTGATTAGCGTGCCGGGATGGCATAATTGGTTTATGTCTGATTTAAATGATTAAATGCAAGATTATATGATATGCATAATTATATGATTATATGGATATGTGAAATGCATGTTTATGAGTATTAATATCCATGTGGGCCATGTTTAGCTTATAGGGGCATATTTGTAATTTTGGCCCGTTGAGGGCATAAACGTGATTATATGTGATAAATTGTTGAGACCACATTATTATGTGGATATATTTTCAGCATATGGCTTGAGATGGTCCTAGTGAGCAGTTTGGCAAAATAGTCACGGTGGGGATTTATACCATGCTCGGGGGAGCCTAGAGGTATTTTTGGGAACTTAGAAAATATATTGGGGGTTATTAGACTTTGGGAAAAATAATTGGTAATTAATTGGGTGACATGATTAATTGGTGGGTTGAAGGAACACTCAAGGAATTAGCGAGAATTGGGAGCAATGACCTTTATACCCCTAGTTTAAGTAAAAGAGTAGTTTTATTTGGGAGGGTAAAATGGTCTTTAAGTTAATAGAGGATATAATAAGATTTTATACTAGAATATCAGAGAATACTGTGGACATTTTAGAAGAAGGAAAGAAACATAATTTATCTCTCTCTACTCTCACGATTTCTCCCTTCTCTCTCTCTTGGAATTGAGTTGAAAATCTTTGAGGAAATGGAAGGAAATTGAAGGGAAAGAAGGCTTGAATTATTGGAGAAGCTTGAAGGTCTAAAGCTGGGATTATTCTGAGCTGCTACTAGGAAAATTAGGCTACAATAGGAGGTAAAAATATTGACTGGATTCTTTGGTCTGGTGAGTTTAAGTATGAAGATTGAGGTATGCATGAGTGTGGTGTTAGATTGAGTATTGGGTAGGAATTTCAGTGGGTATTGTTGTGATTATTATGTATGACTTGAGGTGTGATTTCTGTGTTAGATATTGAGAATTATTACGTAAAAATAAGTGAATATGGGTCTAAATTCGTAGGGGATTAGTGTTGAATTGGGGAGGTTTTGAGGGAAAATTATGGGTAAGTTTGAGTGTTCTTGGCTGGGAGAAGGAGGAGAAAATCCAGGTTTTCTCTAGGTTCGCAGGGTGCCCTGCAACCCAGCTTGGGGGGCACTGCGGCGCGTGTGGCCCTTCAGGCCTGGATGCTCTCTGACTTGTGGGCGTGCCGCAACTTGCTTGGCCAAGTCGCGACTCGCCTCCCCTTTGGCTTGGGAGCTTGCTCTCTGACTTGGGGAAAGTCGCGACTTCCTTGGCCAAGTCGCGACCCGCCTGGGAGTTTTGGTCTTGGAAGTATTGTAAGTATTATTAGGGCTCGAGGGTTCGAACCTAGGTGCTCGGGACAATTTCTACTACCCAGTTTAGTAGAAATTGAGGTCCTGGAGACTAGTTTTGTTTCCTAGGTATTTTATTTCTGATTGGAAGTGATAAATATCAATGGCCCTTGTGACTAGGTTTATCACTGAGGCTCGAGACTAAGGACCGTGCTCGGAACCAGTTTACCTTCTCCGCTCGGAATCAAAGGTAAGAAACCTACACCCGTTTATGTGGCTATGTTGGGACAAAGGTTCCCAATATTTGAATATAAATGCTATATGATTACGATATGCCATGTGAGCATGAAATAAATGGCCTAAGAGTGCTGGAATTTATATTTGTGCACAAGATGCAGCTCGGCCATTGGTAGCTGAGGTTAGTTAATTAATCACTGAACTCAGCCTAAGTGTGCTGGAGACAGTGGGTTAAACAGAGGGTGCGGCCTAAGGGCGTCAACCCTGAGTATTGTATGATATGTCTACTATTGTTAATCTGATGAGTATGATATGTTGAATACTTGTATTATAGATTGTTGATTGATATCATTGATTATGTGAATGCAATGGGCTGCTCAATATCTAGTTGATGTTATGTGAATTATTTGATTACCGTTATTACTTATGCTCTATATTATGGTTTTATTGCTGGGCCTTGGCTCACGGGTGCCATGTGGTGCAGGTAAAGGCAAGGGTAAGGTGGACCAACCCTGAATTGGAGAGCTCTGGGGGCGAAATGTACATAGTCAGCTGCTCGGCTGCCACGGCCGAGGGATGGTATAGGGACAGGAGAAATTTAATCGGGATCCCATGTATCAAACGTTTATTTAAATGAAATTTATCTATTTATGACCAAAATCTTTTAACCCTAACTCGGTTATGGTTTTATTCTCACATTTTTAACTAAACTACTTGGTTAGCTAGTTTTGCACCTTTATAAACACAGTGTAACAGTCATGGTTATCCAGGGCATTACAACTTGGTATCAGAGCGGTCTAGGTTTATGGGTTCCTGAAGATTGGCTGGACATTTACATTCGTCGCTAAAGACAAGATCGACTTAGGGTTTGGTAATTGTATATTTGTGTTTGTATGCTTAAGTGTTTGGAAAGAAATATGAATGATGTTATCTGTTTGATTAATAGGGAGCATGAGATACCGATAGGGCTTGGCCCTTGACTGCTGTGTGATGATATTGAGGCATGCTTATTAGCATTGTTGTTGCATGTGGATGAATGTTTGGATAAACTGTTATATCTTGATTGCTTGTGATTGGTTGTGTTCCAATGGTGATTTGTGGAAAGATTGTTACCCTGTCATCATAGTCTGACCGCCGAGTCATTGATTGCATATTAACTTGGATAACTATGCATCCAAGGAGATCTATACGACTTGCCGACACTAAGTCTGAGGCTAGGGATGATGACCAGGGATAGAACCCTTCGCCAGTCCCTGAGAACTGGCAACAGATTATGGCAGTCATGCAAGCCCAGCTTCAAAGCCAGGAAAAGCATATCCGTCTTCTGAGATAGCAGGCTTTGTCAGGGAGTGCTGCATCCATTATGCCACCTATAGTGGCACCAGTTGTACAGACACAGGAAGTTGGAAACCATTGAGAGTCGTTCAGGAGGCAGCATCCTCCAACTTTTGAGGGAGGACCAGATCTGCTTAAAGCCGAACAGTAGATAAGTATGATTACCACTATCTTGGACTTCATGAGGGTAGAGGGTCATGATAGGGTGGCCTGTGCCACATATATCTTAAGCGAGGATGCCCGCATTTGGTGGGAAGTGGCATCACAGACTAGAGATGTTACTACTCTGGGTTAGGATGGATTCAAGGACTTGTTCAGTCAGAAGTATTACAATGTTGCCATCAGGACAGCGAAGGTGAATAAATTTGTGGGGTTAGTTCAGGGCAACATGGCAGTTACAGAATATGCCCTGAAGTTTGATAGGCTTGCGAAGTTCGCGCCAAACCTTGTGCCTATTGATGCAGCTAGGCAGGATAGATTTATTAGAGGGCTTAATGCTATGATAGCCTGAGATGTGAGAATTACAACAATACCTGGGGGGACGACTTATGCCTAGGCTGTTGAGAAGGCTCTTACTGCTAAGGAAGTGGAGAACAAGATCTGGAGGGAGAATGTTGCGAGATAGGAGGTTCACAGGGTGGTGCCTCTATATTCAGGATCTAGTAGGGGCGGAGGCCTTAGTGATCTGAAGAGGAAGACCCCTGACACTTCGACCACTGCTGGTCCTGATAGGAGGGGTCAGGGTGTTCAGGGTGGCCGTTAGGGAGGCGGTGACACATGGAGGAGTTATCCAGAGTGCACGAGGTGCAGAAGATGCCATCCGAGCGAATGTTGGGCTAAGGCCTGTTATGTGTGCGGAGTGGTGGTATACCTCAAGAAGAACTGCCCAACAGTAAAGAAAGGGGAATCAGGGAAGGTGGACAGCATGACTCCAGCACGAGTGTTCACCTTAACACAGGAAGAGGTCGAGGCTAGTCCCTCGGTGGTGACAGGTCAGCTTTCTAGCGCTGGCTCTCCTTTTACTATATTGATTGACTATGGTGCTACACATTCATTTGTTTCTAGTAAGGTGATTGATAGATTGTGTAGACCTAGTGAGTACTGTACTACAAGGTTCGAAACTATATTGCCTACATGGGAACTGGTAATTTCTAGGAGATGGATTAAAGCATTGCTAGTGATGATTGATGGTAGGGAGCTATTAGTGGACTTGATTGAGTTAGGTATGGAGGACTTTGATATGATTTTAGGGATGGATTGGCTGGTCAGATATGGGGCTACTATTGATTGTAGGAAGAAAATGGTGATCTTTGAGCATGAGGGAGAGGATCCCTTCATCTTCGTGGGTGCGGTATGTGGACCCCGAATACCCATGATATCAACGTTGAGAGGCAGGGACCTATTACATGGAGGATGTATAGGTTTCATGGCTAGTGTAGTGGATACTACCAGAGTGTTGCCAACAGGGTCGGGAGAGACTAGATTGGTTTGTGAATTCTTGGATGTATTCCCTAAGGATTTACCAGGGTTGTCGCCGCATAGGGAGATTCAGTTCGTCATCGAGTTGGCACCGGGGACAGAGCCAATGTCAAGGGCACCATATAGATGGCACCGGTAGAACTAAAAGAATTGAAGATACAACTATAGGAACTTCTAGATTTAGGGTTTATCAGGCCTAACTACTCGCCATGGGGTGCTCCAATTTTGTTTGTGAAGAAGAAGGATGAGACTTTGAGGATGTGTATTGTAACGCCCTGGATAGCCAAGACCGTTACACTGTGTGTTTATAAAGTGCCAGACTTGCTAATCAAGTCATTTAAATAAAATCGTGTCATTGAAACTATAAAGGAACTAGGGTTAGAAACGTTTTGGTCTCAAAAGCCACATTTTCATTAAAAAGTATCATCTGTTACATGGGATCCCAAAAATATTAAGTTCAAAGACCGTTTACAAAAGACTCAAGGTTTATTTACAACAACCGGCCATACTAAGGCAAAACAAGCAGTTAGGTGATCCCTGTCCTGGTCCATTCCTCGACCGTGGCGGTCGAATCGCCAGCTATGTACATTCCACCTCGGAGCTCTCCACCTTAGGCTTGGTCCAGTTTGCCCTTGCCTTTACCTGCACCACGTAGCACCCGTGAGCCAAGGCCCAACAAGAAAACACAACAACAACAGAGCATGAACAATTAGTAGACAAGTCAATATCTCACATTGCATCACATAAACTCAAACATACCATCAGTCAGTATATTCAAGTATTCCACATACTAGGCATATCAGTTCATAATATACACATTTCACAAATGATAACTAGGGCTAGCGCCCTCAGGCTGCTCCCTCCGTTACCCCGTTGTTCTTGGCTACCAGTGGCCAACCCGCGCTCTGTGCGCTAAAGTCATGTACGGCACTCTTAGACCGCTTTTACATGTCCCATGGCGTAATACCAACATTGACACGATGCAACTCTCGGGAGCACTTAGTCCCATCACAATCATACAACCGGGTGCAGTTTTCTTACCTTTCAATTCACTAGTTTCCGATGCCTCAAAGCCGCGAGCATGGTCCTCTACCCCGAGCCTCTCCAAAAACCTAATCACATCACAAATGAAACATCCTTTGTTACTAATCAATCCAAAACTACTTCCCGGAACCAATCCCACACTCTCGGAATTCCCCAAATCCCTAAAACAATGCACCGAAGACATCCCCCGAACCCCCGGAGCAAAGGCTCAAAATTGCAAAATCCCATGTCCTGAAATTGGCCTAGCGCCGCGGCGCCTAGCAAGTCAGAGAGCTTGCTCTGCCAAGAAATAGCCTCGCGCCACGGCGCTCCTTCGCGAACCCAGATTTTTGGGTTTTCCCTTACGTTTTTCCCGAACCCAAATCACTCAAAATCACCCCAAACTCATACCTAAGCCCCAAAACCAACTCAAAACCCCAAATAAACCATTCAACAACCTATAAACATCATAATCTAGCTCAGTTATACAACCATTCACATAATTCACACTTAAATTTCAGACTCAAACACTTAAACCAAAACTTGAGAAAAGCCTAAACCGAACCTCTAGATTCTTAAATCATAATAGCTACGAGATTGCAAACATGTTTAATACCCTTACCTCAATCAAAAATTCAACTTGAGCTTCCTCCAATCCAAGCTTTAAACTGAATTTCCCCTTGACAAACCAGCTGAATTTTCATGCAAAACAAGCCATGGCTATCTTTCAATTCCTTCCAAAATCAAATTTAGAACTTAACAAAGCAGGGACCAAATCCTTACCTCTGAGTATTCTTGGCCTAGGCTTGATTGCTAACTTCAAACCCCCTTGATTCTCCTTCCAAGAGCCAAATTCAGCTGCCCTCTTCTATCTTTCTTTTGCTCTATTTCTAGGTCTCCAAAATTCAGCATAAACTAATTTCCCAAAGTATTATACGTAATTGTATTTCCCTTCAGCTGAAACTCACCTATTCACTGCCAAAAGACCACTTAATCCCTCCATAAATATCCCTTTCTAACTAAACCTCAAGGGCACACTTGTCCTTTTACTAACATTACAATTCTACCACTTTTCTAATAAAACCTGTTACTCTCTATGGTTACTAACAGTTACACAAGTTACCAAATCACCAGTTACCATTATCTAGCTTTCTAGGACCGTCTCGGCACGTGCATCACATTGATATCACCACACCCACGTGGTACAAATCACATAGCATAATGATCACATAACATAATACACATAGTCATATAACATGCTTTAAATCATAGTCATGCATCTTAATCATTAAAATCACACATAGTTCCCATTATGCCCTCCAGGCACACTAATCAAGGCCCTTAATCCTAATTAGTGAATTTGGGTCGTTACATGTATAGACTACTAAGAATTGAACAAGTTGACCATCAAGAACAAGTACCCTCTACCAAGGATTGACGATTTGTTTGATCAGTTGCAGGGAAAGACGGTATTCTCAAAGATTGATATTCGATCTGGTTATCATCAGCTGAGGATCAAGGACGAGGATATACTGAAGACGGCCTTCTGAATGAGGTATGGGCACTATGAGTTTCTGGTCATGTCATTTGGTTTGACCAATGCCTTAGCAGCCTTCATGGACTTAATGAACATGGTGTTCAAGGACTTCTTGGATTAGTTCATGATTGTCTTCATCGACGACATCTTAGTGTACTCCAGTTCAGAGGCAGAGCACGAGAAACAACTTAGATAGGTCTTGCAGAGGTTAAGAGAGCACCGATTGTGCACCAAATTTAAGAAGTGTGAGTTTTGGCAACTAGAAGTGACATTCCTTAGACACATAGTTGGTGAAGATGGGATTAAGGTGGACCCATCTAAGGTGGAGGCAGTGAGAGATTGGTCGAGGCCAAAGAACGCCTCAGAGGTTTAGAGTTTCCTCGGGTTAGCAAGTTACTACAGATGGTTTGTGGAAAGGTTCTCGAAGATTGCTGCATCAATGACATAATTGACATAGAATAATTTGAAGTTTGTCTAGTCAGACAAGTGTGAGAACAATTTTCAAGAATTGAAGCGATGACTTATTACTGCGCCTGTGTTGAGTCTTTCTTCAAAGGAAGGAAAGTTTGTGGTATATTGTGATGCGTTGAGGTTGGGTTTGGGCTGTGTGTTGATGCAGAACGAGAAGGTTATAGCTTATGCATCACACCAGTTGAAGGAGTATGAGTAGTGGTATCCTACCCATGATTTAGAATTGGCAGCGGTGGTATTCGCACTGAAGGTATGGTGACATTATCTGTATGGGGAGAAGTGCGAGATATACACTGATCACAAGAGTTTGAAGTACTTCTTCACTCAGAAGGACTTGAACATGAGGCAGAGGCGTTGGCTGGAGTTGGTAAAAGACTATGACTGTGATATTCTCTACCACTCAGGGAAAGCCAATGTAGTGGCGGATGCATTGAGCCAGAGGGGCCCGAGGCAGTTTTTTAGTTCTACTAAGATATCGAGGGAGTTGGCTGATGAGATTTCCAAAGCGAGGATAGATTTGGTGGTAGGCCAGCTGGCCAACATTACTTTACAATTGACCCTACTAGAGCGGATTAAGGAGGGTCAGTTGGTGGATGCACAGTTACAGGAAGTTAGAGAGAATGTCTTAGCAGGAGCAGCTAAGGACTATTCCATTTCTGAGGTTGGTTTGCTACGTGTACGCCCTGGTTTTCCCACGGGCTGATTAGCAAGCCGAGCTGCTGGCTAATCGTAGTTATCTCATGAACTCCCCTGAAACCGGAGCTTCTGTCATTAGCTCGAGGAAGCCCAAAGGGCTCGCCTCCCTTGTCCAAGACTGGAGCAGGCCCTCTGAAGGCCGAAGGTCGAGTCCAGCATACAGCTCGCGGTACGAGCTGAACATTGAGCTATGACCCCTTGAGAAGTAAACACACGCAAGGTAAACGTGCATATATCAGGCATCACGTGTCTGATATCCCCCTGACTTCTCGGACACGCAGCAGGAACATGCGTGTTCAGACACCCACGGTGGGGTTGGGCCGTGCAGCCCATTACTTCCTTACCTATTGATTTGACCATACTTATGTGTCAGGTTTAGGAATTAATCATGAATGTCACAGAATTGATACGACAAGTAAGAAGGTCACGGGATGACCTCCCTACCAACTTCCAGGTGCCTTCTCCTATAAATATGGAGACCCTGGGAGTTGAGAGGGGTTGGAAAAATAATCCCTTGTAAGAGATACTTTATAACCAAATACTCAATATAGATCAATAATATTGACTAGTGGAGTAGAAGGATTTTAACCTTCGAACCACTTAAAAACCGTGTCTTGAGTCACCCCTTTCGTCCCCTAAGATCATACATCTATTTCGGTTCACATTTAGCACTGATCCTTTTCTCTCATTCTCTTAATTACCTGTTGGCGAAGAACCGCGTCAACACTACGATATCAGGGTCAGATTTGTATTTCGACTGATGTGGAGATTAGACGAGAGATATTAGATGAATCGCATACTACGCCATACTCACTTCATCCAGATACCACGAAGATGTATCAAGATCTACGGACGTTGTATTGGTGGCCTGGGATGAAGAAGGATGTGGTAGAGTACGTGACCAGGTGTTTGACTTGTCAGCAGGTGAAAGCTGATCATTAGCGACCAACAGGGTTGCTTCAGCCCTTGGGTATTCCTAAGTGGAAATGGGAAGATATCACAATGGATTTTGTGGAAGGTTTACCTAGGACAGTGGGGCTACATGACTCGGTGTGGGTGATAGTGGACAGATACACCAAGTCAGCTCACTTTGTTCCAGTGAAGTTGACTTATACGGTGGATCAGTATGCAAAGCTGTATGTGAGGGAGATTGTACGTCTTCACGGGGTTCCTAAGTCTATAGTGTCAGATCGGGATCCTATCTTTACCTCCAAGTTTTGGGGTAGTTTGCAGAAGGCTATGGGGACTCAGTTGAAGTTCAGCACAACCTTTCACCCTCAGAGTGATGGACAGTTTGAGAGGACGATTCAGGTGTTGGAGGATATGCTTAGGGCATGTGTGATTGACTTTTAAGAATCTTGGAGTAAGTATCTCCCGTTGATTGAGTTTTCATACAACAACAGTTATCAATCAACGACTGGAGTGGCTCCATACGAGATGTTATATGGGAGGAGATGTAGATCACCCATTCATTGGGATGAAATGGGTGCGAGGAAATATTTGGAACCTGACATGGTTCAGAAGACTAATGAGGCTATTGAGAAGATCCGAGCTAGAATGCTTGCTTCACAGAGCAGACAAACAAGCTACGCTGATCCTAATCGTAGGGACGTGGAGTTCCAGGTTGGGGACCACGTGTTTCTATGAGTTTCACCACTGCGAGGGGTGAGAAGGTTTAGGAAGAAGGGCAAGCTGAGCCCTAGATTCCCTGGACCTTTTGAGATCCTGGAAAGGATCAGATAGGCGGTTTACAGGTTAGCTTTGCCACCGTCATTGTCGAGAGTTCATGACATATTCCATGTTTCTATGCTTTGGAAGTACGTCTCAGATACAACACATGTGTTGAAGTATGAAGACTTGGAATTGCAGACAGATTTGTCTTATGAGGTGCAATCAGTTCAGGTCTTAGACATGAAAGATAAGGTTCTACAGAACAAGACGATTCCTCTAGTTAAAGTGTTATGGTAGAATAGCAGGGTCGAGGAAGCGACCTGGGAGCTTGAGTCAGCAATGCTGGATCAGTATCTTGAGTTATTCAGGTAAGTTTTGAGGACGAAATTCTCCGTAGGAGGGGGTAGTTGTAATGACCCAAAATCACTAATACGGTTTAAGAGCCTTGATTAGCATGCCGGGAGGACATAATTGGTTTATGTGTGATTTAAATGATTATATGGATATGCGAAATGCATGTTTATGAGTATTAATATGCATATGGGCCCTGTTTAGCTTATAGGGACATATTTGTAATTGTGGCCCATTAAGGGCATAAACGTGATTATATGTGATAAATTTTTGAGATCACATTATCATGTGGATATATTTGCAGCATATGTCTCGAGACGGTCCTAGTGAGCGGTTTGGCGAAATAGTCACGACGAGGATTTATACCCAGCTCGGAGGAGCCTAGGGGTATTTTCGGGAACTTAGAAAATATATTGGGGGTTATTAGACTTTGGGAAAAATAATTGGTAATTAATTGGGTGACGGGATTAATTGGTGGGTTCAAGGAACACTCGAGGAATTAGCGGGAATTGGGAGCAATGACCTTTATGCCCATAGTTTAAGTAAAATAGTAGTTTTATTTGGGAGGGTAAAATGGTCTTTAAGTTAGTAGAGGATATAATTAGATTTTATAGTAGAATATCAGAGAATGTTGTGGACATTTTAGAAGAAGGAAAGAAACATAATTTATCTCTCTACTCTCACGATTTCTGTAATGCCCTGGATAACCAAGACCATTACACTGTGTGTTTAAAATCGTGCAAGACTTGCTAATCAAGTTAATTAAATGAAAGTGTAATCCTAAAGTCATAAACAAGTTAGTGTTAAAATATTTTGGTCATAAACGAATAATTTTCATTAAAATAAATATTTAGTACACGGGATCCCAAAAACAGGGTTTAAAGGACAGATTTACACAATTCCAAAAGTTATATACAATCAAGGCCACTCTAATGGAAAAACACATTTTAGGTTTCCGTCCCTATACAATCAGTCGATCGTGGTGGACGAGCAGCTAACAATGTACACCTCTCCCCCAGAGCTCTCCAACTCATGGTTGAACCATCAAACCCTTGCCTTTACCTGCACCTCGTAGCACCCGTGAGCCGAGGCCGAGTAAGAAAACTATATAGCATAGCATAAACAATCCAGACAATGAAATAATTCATAAGATATTAACCAAATATTAAGCATGCCATAATAGGCACAAAATCAGTGACGATAAGCAAAGAATCATCAGTTTATTATCCAAGTATTCAACAAGCCACAAGCATCAGATTAATAACAGTAAACACATTCATAATCAATAGTTTATAAAAATCATCATACAATACTCAGGGTCGATGCCCTTAGGCTGCACCCTCTATTTAACCCACTGTCTCTGGTTCACTTAGGCCGAGCCCAGTGTTTAACCCATTGACTCCGACCCGCTTAAGTCGAGCTCAGTGATTATTTAGATGTCCTCAGCTACCAATGGCCGAGCCGTGTCCTGTGCGCAAATATCAATTCCAGCACTCTTAGGCTGTTTATTTCATGCTCTCATGGCATATCATAATCATACAACAATTGTATTAAAAAATAAGGGATCCTAGTCCCAATCATAGCCACATAAACAAGTGTAGTTTTCTTACCTTTAGTTCCGAGCGGAGAAGGCGAAATGGTTCCGAGCATGGTCCTTAGTTCCAAGCCTTGGTGTACACCTAGTCACAAACCATAAATGGTACTTCGATGAGTTTAAATTCCAAAGAACAATTTCTGGACCAAACTCGCGCTCTCAGGACCTCAAATTTCACCAAACGAAGTGGTGAAACCGTCCCCCGAGCCCCTGAGAAAAAACCCTAAAAGTACCCAAAAACCAAGTTCTAAAAGTTGAGAAGTGCTACAGCGCTACCTATTGGGCGCTATAGCGCTAGAGTCAAAGACTCTAGCCCCCCAATCTCGTAGCTTAGCGCTGTAGCGCTCCCAACCTAGCGCTATAGCGCTGCAACCAGAAATGCAAATTTTTGGGTTTCTCCCTTCGAATCTCCCCGAGCCAAAGCTCCAAAAATCCAACCCTCAAAACCTCCAAACCCAAAATTAACTATAGAACTACACTCTACTCATCATAGGCAACAAAACCTAACCAAGTTTTTCCCAAAAACTCCAACCAATCCCCAATACCCATATTCAAACTCTCAAACCCAAACACCATGAAAATAGGGTAAGAACTCAAAAATTTCAAAGGTTAAAGATCAAATTCAACCTAAACTTACTCTACAAAACACAGAGACTAAAGCAAGATTCTTACCTCAAATTGTGGCCCGAATTTCCAGCAGAAACCTCACACCAACTCAACCAACTTCCTTGAATTTTTCCCCTGTTTCCCAGCTCCACTTCCAGCTTAATTTCCCCAAGCTCCTAAGCTGAACTTCGCGAACAGAGGTCTCAATTCCTCAAGACTCCCAGCAGAACTTCCTTATGCTCCAACCTTCACTTAGCCCTTTTCTTTCGCTTAACTTCAAAACACAAGAGAGAGAGAGAGAGAGAGAGAGAGAGAGAGAGAGAGAGAGAGAGAGAGAGAAATCGTGAGAGATGAGAGGGAGTTAGCAGAGATAGTTTTCCTTTTCTTTCCTTCCTTGAATAATTCTATAACCTTCTGTTTGGTTCTATGTTCTGAGTATATCCCTTAATGACTAAAAATACTATTTTACCCTCCTAGGTTCTCAAATCCTCAAATGGCCCCTAGGGGTATAAGAGTCATTTTGCTCCCAATTCTCGCTATTTCCTTGAATGTTTCTAATGTTTACCACTTAAATCCCATCATACAATTAATCACCAATTATTTGCCCAATGTCTAATAATCCCCGATATATTTTCTAAATTCCCAGAAACACCCCCCAGGCTCCCCCGAGCCGGGTATAAATCTCTGCCGTGACTATTTTGCCAATCCGCTCACTAGGACCATCTCGAGCCATATGCTGCAAATATATCCACATAATAATGTGGTCTTAATAATTTATCACATATAATTACATTTATGTCCTCAACGGGCCAAAATTACAAATATGCCCTTAACAAGCTAAACAGGGCCCACATGCATATTTAACACTCCTAAATATGCATTTAATCACATCCATATAATTATATAATCATGCATGCCTCATAATCATGCATTAAATCATTTATTCACATAAATACCAATTATGCCCTCCCGGCACACTAATTAAGGTCCTTAAGCCTTATTAGCAATTTTTGGTTGTTATATTTCTCCCTTCTCCCTCTCTTGGAATTGAGTTGAAAATCTTTGAGGAAGTGGAAGGAAATTGAAGCGAAAGAAGGCTTGCATTATTGGAGAAGCTTGAAGGTCTAAAGCTGGGATTATTCTGAGGTGCTATTAGGAAAATTAGGCTACAATAGGAGGTAAAAATATTGACTGGATTCTTTGGTCTGGTGAGTTTAAGTATGAAGATTGAGTTATGCATGAGTGTGGTGTTAGATTGAGTATTGGGTAGGAATTTCAATGGGTATTGTTGTGATTATTATGTATGAATTGAGGTGTGATTTCTGTGTTAGATATTGAGAATTATTACGTAAAAATAAGTGAATATGGGTCTAAATTCGTAGGGGATTAGTGTTGAATTGGGGAGGTTTTGAGGGAAAATTATGGGTAAGTTTGAGTGTTCTTGGCTGGGAGAAGGAGGAGAAAACCCAGGTTTTCTCTAGGTTCACAGGGCGCCCTGCGACCCAGCTTGGGGGGCGCTGCGGCGCGTGTGGCCCTTCAGGCCTGGATGCTCTCTGACTTGTGGGTGTGTCGCAACTTGGTTGGCCAAGTCACGACTCGCCTCCCCTTTGGCTTGGGAGCTTGCTCTCTGACTTGGGGAAAGTCGCGACTTCCTTGGCCAAGTCGCGACCCGCCTGGGAATTTTGGTCTTGGAAGTATTGTAAGTATTATTAGGGCTCAAGGGTTCGAACCTAGGTGCTCGGGACAATTTCTACTACCCAGTTTAGTAGAAATTGAGGTCCTGGAGACTAGTTTTGTTTCCTAGGTATTTTATTTCTGATTGGAAGTGATGGATATCAATGGCCCTTGTGACTAGGTTTATCACCGAGGCTCGAGACTAAGGACTGTGCTCGGAACCAGTTCACCTTCTCCGCTCGGAATCAAAGGTAAGAAAACTACAGCCGTTTATGTGGCTATGTTGGGACTAAGGTTCCCTATATTTGAATATAAATGCTATATGATTACGATATGCCATGTGAGCATGAAATAAATGGCCTAAGAGTGCTGAAATTTATATTTGTGCACAAGATGCAGCTCGGCCATTGGTAGCTGAGGTTAGTTAATTAATCACTGAACTCGACCTAAGTGAGCCGGAGTCAGTGGGTTAAACAGAGAGTGCGGCCTAAGGGCGTCGACCCTGAGTATTGTATGATATGTCCACTATTGTTAATCTGATGAGTATGATATGTTGAATACTTGGATTATAGATTGTTGATTGATATCACTGATTATGTGAACGCAATGGGCTGCTGAATATCTGGTTAATGTTTTGTGAATTATTTGATTACCGTTATTGCTTATGCTCTGTATTATGGCTTTCTTGCTGGGTCTTGGCTCACGGGTGCTATGTGGTGCAGGTAAAGGCAAGGGTAAGGTGGACCAACCCTGAATTAGAGAGCTCTGGGGGCAGAATGTACATAGTCAGCTACTCGACCGTGGCCGAGGGATGGTACATGGACAGGAGAACCTAAAATGCATATTTTTCCATTAGAGTGGCTTGTGGTTGTACATAACTTTGAAATTTTGTAAACTATCCTTTAAACCTTGTTCTTGGGATCCCATGTATCAAACGTTTATTTAAATTAAATTTATATATTTATGACCAAAATCTTTTAACCCTAACTCGGTTATGGTTTTAGTATCACATTTTTAACTAAACGACTTTGTTAGCAAGTTTTCCACCTTTATAAACACACAATGTAATGGTCTTGGTTATCCAGGGCGTTATAGCCTATATGCGAATCAATGTTGTCACGTTGGGTGACCTCACTATCCTCTTCTTATTGAGGTCCTTCCATCCCACGAGTGACTTATACTTCCTGGGACTCCTCACCTCTGTCATTTATGACCATTTCCTGTTGCTCGGGTTGTGACTTTCCCTTCATATGCATTCTCTAGCAGCGAGCTGATCACCTCTGACTGTGCATATCCCCAAAGTCGAGGGGAATTTCATTGCCATGTGTAGGATCGATGTTATGGCTTCAAATGCCATCAGCGCGGGTTGGCCCAAAATCGCATTGTATGCGGCTGAACAATCGATTACCACGAACTCGAGTACTTTGGAGACAGTTCATGACTCTTCTCCCAATGTCACCACCAATCTGATTGTCCCTATGGCCACTGCTCCTTCACCCAAAAACCTGTACAAAGTCATCGAGGTCACCTTCAAATTGGATACAGACAGTCCCATTTTTTCCAGGGTGGATCTGAAAAGTAAATTTACGGAGCTTCCGTTATCCACCAGTATTCTTCGAACCCTTCGGTTGGTGAGCTGCACGGTTACCACAAGCGGATCATTATGTGGGAATTGGATTGGCTAGCATCCTCCTCCGTGAAAATGGTTGGTTGTTTTTCCAATCGCTGCTGTTTCGATAACCATTCCTTCGGGACGAACTCCACCCCGTTATGAGCCTTCAACTCATTAATGTACCTCTTTTGGGCCTCATTGCTCGTGCCCGCCAAATGAGGTCCTCCAACAATAGTGGCTATATCTCCCAGTACTATTGGAGGAGGTTCGACCTGATTTGCCTGAGCTCCAAATTGACCTATCGGAGCTTCTGGGACCGACTAAGAGTTCTGTCCGGCGGGATGATTGGGAACTACTTGATTTTGGGCATTCTGGGCCAACGACCCAGCTTGGATGAGAGTCTCAATTTCATCCTTCAGCTGTCGACAATCATTAGTGTTATGACCGAAGTCATTATGGAATCGAATTTTTTTTGAAGGATCTCTCTTTGCCCTCTGGTTTTTTAAAGGTTCTGCCTTTTTCCATGGGAGGCGATTAGAATTAGCTAGAAAGATACGCTCTCGGGTATCTGTTAGGTCAGTATATGTAGCATAGATAGGTTTGAACTTCTCCATGGACTTGTTTTTCTTTGTCCCGCTCTAATCGCCCTCACCATTCCCTTTTCTTTTCTTGTTCCCCCCTTGGTTATTCTGGGTAAGGGCTTGAGCCGTAGCTGCAACATTTGTTACCACTCCAACGGGTTGGACAGGGGTCTGGCTGGTTTCTGCGACAGAAGCTCGTGCCTCCTCCAGGTTTATCCATTCTTGAGCTCGGGCCACGAATTCATCTATGCTTTTAACTCCCTTTCTTTGGAGTTCTTGCCACAGGTCGCCCCCGACAAAGAATCCCGTTCTCATTGCCATGAGCTTGGAGTTGTCATCAGCGTCCCTAGCTCGTGCAGCAACATTGGAAAATTTGCTCAAATATGCCTTCAGTGTCTCTCTAGGATGTTTTTTTTACGTTGGCCAATGAATCGGCCTCGACTCGAGCTGCCTGTGAAGCTCATAATGCTTTTTTAAAATCGGAGGAAAATTTCTTCCACGAGCTTATGGAATACCTCTTGTATTTTTTAAACCACTGCCTGGCAGGCACGAACAAAGTTTTGGAGAGCAAGATACACCTTAGATCGATCCCGACATTGTGGGCCATCATCATGGTGTTAAACATTCCGAGGTGATCAGATGGATCTCCATCTCCATCAAACTTCAACATGTGTGGCATCCTGAAACCTACAGGATATGTTGCCACTACAATGTTTGGAGCAAAAGGTTTGAGCTCCTCATTTGAGTCACAATCATCCTTTTCCTTCCTATACAAGAGTCTTTTCATTTGCTCTTCCATTAGAGCAAGTCTCTCAAGGGTTTGGTCCCTAGTCCCTAGGTTAGTCGGGGGCTGTTCAACAACTCCCATCCTATTATACGCATTTGACGAGTTATTGTCCCTCCAAGCTCGAGCTTGGTTATGTGGGACATTCCCGTTGTCGCGTACATTGGATGGACCTCCCTCATGTTGAGTATATCTAATGTCCTCATCCTGAGCTGGATACATTCTCTGTGAGTTCAGATGATCGCACAAGTCAGGCTGTGGATCATATCAAGGACTTTGTGCTGTACTCAAATGATTTCTCAGGTCGCTCTCGGGCCTGCCTCCAAGATGACTCTTTCCAATAAATTCCGTTTGTGAAACTTACAACTTGCGGTTGAGATCGAGGACCTGAATTCTCAACATGCGTTCATGGGACAGAAGTATTTTCAGACAAAGGAGAATTTCTCCTACTATCCCTATGAGCTGGAATATCTCATTGGGGACGAGATGGTGTTGGATGTCTTACAGGTGATGCAGGATGCCTTATTGGCGAGGCTATCCTCGTTCCATTAGGAAAGACTAAATTAGCTCGCCTTGGTTCTACTCCAATGTCCCTAGTTCTCTGTGCCTGGTGCTCCGATCGTGGCATAGAGGGATTCACTGGAGCGTTGTGCCTTCGTGAGTTTGTCCCAGCCCCTCCTCCCAGATTGTTATGGGCATTTATGGGAATCTGTGAAGAAGGCACCGAGCTTGGGGTTGCAGTCCTAACTGACCGACTGACATGCTGATGATCCCTGTGATGATAAGTGGGCCGAGTATTCTAGTGATTTCTCCCTGAAGGCATAGAACTCGGAGTGGCTGTTCTGACAGATCAACTCGGTTTAGGCCGGTTATTCCTGTGGGACTTATGAGACCTACTTTTCCTCTTTCCAACATTAATGTCTGTTTCAAGAGGGGGTAACCGAGCCAAGACCTCCTTAATCTGTCTGTTTGCCTTAGCGAGATGGCTTCTCAACTGCATGTTTTCCATCTTGACGGCAGTCAGCTACCCTGGATTAGGATTTGGCGGTAATGACACCAAACTCTCATTATCTTCCTGGCCCACCGGTTGTTTTCCCGGACGTTGCTGAACATCCGGGCCCCTTTCATTGGGAACAATGGCATGATGGGCCTCCTGCCCACCAGGCTGTCCTGTCTCATTACCACGCGTTGAGCAAGTGACCACCATGATGAGAGTTGACTGAAATTGTGAAGCACTAATTTACTCTCAATGAAAGCACCAAACTGTTGATGCGGTTTTTCGCCAACAGTGTATTAAGAAATAAAACGGGTAGATTAATGCTAGATTATAATCCGCAACGAAATAACATGCATTCACTCAAAAGCATAGAATTTTTGCGTGGTTCAGTGGTTAAAATCCACGTAGTCCACGAGTCAATATTATTACTGTTTCTCTCTCTATTTATGCAGAGTTTCGGCAATACCAAGAATCGTCCCTTTCCCTGTCCAACATTCCTAGTATTTATAGGGGAATTCCATGGACAGGCTCGGGTCACTATGTAAACAAACCGTGTAATTATATATGGCATGTAATTATTGCAGATTATTCCCATTTATATTGGGATATGATATGATAACAAAATACATACGCTCTTGCTTTCTTGAATAATAAATAACAGATAGATGATACAGCCTGGTCATTAATGAGCGCACAAAGAATTCCTGAATCTCCTAGGATCCTTCAGTATGTGTTATATCTGGGTCCTCACGAGCTGAATATCTCACTTGAGCTTGTGCTTGACAACCATCTGACTCTGAGGTCAGAGTAGGTTCAGAGCGACTAAAATTGGGTCTGACCATTATGAGTCTCGAACTCGATTATTACCTTAAGTGTTGGTCAAATAATGACTTGTACACCATGTATGAACTGGATTGAACCTCGAGCTGCTTACATGGTTAATAACCAGATACTCTACTTGATGATTCTTCTACACTCTTAACTGCCAATTGTATCTGAGCTGAGTAATTAAACTCGTGCTAAATTTAGGGTACAATAATAAATATTTGGAAAAAAATAGATTAAGCTTGTTATTTTATCTTCACTTCAATTCTCTTTTCTTTATTTTTGTGTTGACTATTTTGTTGTTTTAGGTTTCTTAGTGTAGACATTTAATTCTTTTTTCCTTAATCTTCCTTAGAATTTAGTTCTTCCTTGAAAAAAAAAGCATAAAACAGTTCATAAAATTTCAATCATAAAACGCTTAGTATTGAGAACAATTGTGTAATATTACAAATGGTAAAAACCGATATTGTTCTGTCTAGAAAGATTGGTTGTTTAATAAGGTTTGCAATAGTGTTACCCCCCACACTTACCTGGGAACCTCGGGGAGTTTTGTCTAGGCAAGTGTGGGTCTAAAGCGGTACCTTGGCAACCTTCCCAATTGGCCTGGGAACATTTCGAGCATATACCTTTGCACTATTACATTTTTTTTAACTTAGTACTATAAGAAAACCAAGCTTGTTTTGTCAAAATAAATTTTTTTACTCTGCTTAAAGGTTGTTTGGTCGAAAATGTTTAACTTGTGACCCACCATACATACTCAGTAACCTCGGGGAGTTCTAGTAAGACGTTGGAGATCACCCCAAAACCTCCAAATCTACCTGGGAACAAGTTTAACAAAAAAAAAAAAAAAAAAAAAACCAATATATATATATAAAATAAAAACATAAAATAAATTCTATCATTTCCGAGAGTGGATGAATCATCACGAAACTTCCAGTGAAACTTCTTCCAATTCATCCACCACTCCTTCCGGAACTCCTTCCACCATTCCTGCGTCTCCACAAGCCTTAGTTGATAATAATCCATTCTTAATGGCTCGCAATGATGAAATCCAACCAAGAACTCTCAATGACTACCTCCATCCTACTCGCATTTCCATGCCTTCATGAATTATATTCCCTCCTAATATGCCCACATTAGACTTTAAATCTGGCATGATTCAACTCTTGCTCACTTGTCATGGAATGGAAAATGAAAGCCCATACGTGCATATTAGAGAATTCGAGGAGGTAGTAGCCACGTTCTATAACCGAGCCAAAAATGTTGATTCTGTGTGACTTAAGTGTTGGGAATAGTGTCCTTAAAGCAATTGTAGTTGACAAATGTTTTAAATAAAATAAATAATTCAATTGAATTATTATATGTATAGAATGTCTAATATTATGTTTATAACATTAAGTAAATATCTGTAAAATTCCAAAATTTATCTATGTGGTCTTAATCTCATATTGGTATGAGAGGATCGAGATTAAGATAATAATCTTGAAACATTTCAGAGTAAAATAAAGTTATGGAATCTTTAGATTAATTACTGATAGTACGGTTTGATAGTATTAGGAATACAAGTGACCTAGATCCGGGTCACTAGTGTAGTAGGACACTTTAGTGAAGGTACTTTATATATAGTGATATATAGAACTGGACCAGATGTGGTTTGTTAATACTTGTTTAAACACCGTTTCATAGTATTATTCAAACACATAACACGATTATCATATACACAATGATCTTAATCCTGAGGTTACTACGAACTCCTATATATGTCATCTGATCCTTTGATTCATGCGTTAAGGTTTGTCAGAATGATCAGGCTAAGAACAATTGTTTTGGGGACTCAATGATATATATGGTTGGGGACATAGTTTAACAGATATGGAATATATACCTTCTCATAGATTGAATAATGGTTCCCTATTGGGTTGACTTTTGAAACTGAAAAGGTTCACTACAAGAAAAAGACTACTACAACGACATCTATTGCGACGACTCCAAAGTCATCGCTGTATGTAGTAAAAATCTACAAAAAATGATTTTTTTTAATTTATTAAAAAAAGTAAGCTACAACGACGACATGGGTCGTCAACAACATGCGAACAGACCCTCCAAATTCCTGATACCTCTACAACGACGACGTGTCATCGCTGTAGGGTACCAGGGATTTGGAGGGAACAAGAGGCGGGAACTGACTCTACGGCGATGACATGTCGTCGCTATAGGGTCTTCGTTGAAAAAAAAGAGGGAAAAATGACTCCCTATAGCGACGACCTGTCGTCACTATAAGATGCTCAGGGAACTCAACCGCCCAGAGTTAGTTGCTAATTTGCACCCCCTATAGCGACGACTTGTCGTCGCTATAGAGTCCAATTTAATCCACTGGTCAGTTATTTTGTACTCTATAACGACAACATGTCATCGAAATAGGACCCAAAAAAAATGTGGGAAAGTGAACTACCAAAAGTTTAAGTCAAATTTCACTGACTATAGCGATGACATGTCGTCGTTGTAGAGTAGACGCGTAGCACCCGAGGGGATTCGTGTACTATTCACAATCCTACAGCGACGACATGTCGTCGCTGTAGCATATTTTCGTTTGAGTAAAATGGTGCCTTTGATGTCAGCGACGACTTGTCATTACCTATAGTGACGACAAGTCGCCGCTATAGGTCACATCAATATAACCCCTAGGCAGAGGCTTTCTTCCTTTTTCTCCTCTGTTTTCTTAAAAAAAAATAGAGAAACCTCTGGTTTTCTCCGCCTCCCAGCGCCGCCCAACGCCACCCAACCTCATTTTGGCCAATTTTTGCCAAGTTTCGGTAGTCTAAACTCATTATCTTGCTATTATATCTTTTAATATGTATTTTTTTCTTAATATATATGTGTAATTTGTATTTGGTGGAAATGATTTTTGACATTTTTTTTGTTTTCTTTTTCAGATTTGGGTATTGGATCATCATCTCGAGCCTTTGCCTTTGGAAAATCCTCAACTCGAGCCTTGGGTAATTTTTTTAAAAAAATATTTTGTGATTGATTAATGGTTAAATTATGTTTTTAATTGTGTAATTGGTTATTTTAGATAGTGCTGATTTTTTTTTTCATTTTAGGAATTTGTATTATTAATTTAATTATATTTGTGATTTTTAATTTTGTTAATTTTGTTTTATGTTAATTTAATTTAATTAAATGTTATGTTATAAAAAAAATGTATGATATGTTAAATATATGTATATAAATGTGATTATGTGAATATGTTTATATGTATATAAATGTGAATGTGGAATATATTTTTAAATTGTGTGGTAGGTTAGATTAATATGATTAGATGTTTATTATAATTTTTTGTTTTCAATTGTATATATGTTAGGTTAAATATAACTTTTGTTTTGAATTATATATAAGTTAGGTTATATAAATAATATGTTGATTTGTGAATATGTTTATAATATGTTTTTGATGTTTATTTGTGAATTCAAATGATTGTATTAAATTTTATGTATGTTTTGGGAGTGGTTTATATGTTTTTATGCAGATTTTAAATTTTGGGATAAACAAGATTACAGCCGTTATTCTGCCGAAATTTTTGTAGATTTAGAACAACTAAACATTACAAAATAGTTTTAAAATTAGTGTGATTTAATGAATCAATTTTAAAGCAATTAATAAAAATTAATTAAAAATATTATAAAGTATAATTTAAAATAATAATTTTACAAGTATAAAACTTTATTAATATTTTTTATAAATAAGTAGAAATAAATATTTGTTTATTTAATTAATTTTATAATATATTCATAAAATTTGATAATATATGTAGAGAAAATAGGTAACTAAGTTAACTTTACTTAAAATTAAGTTAAAATTCAAATAATAAAACTTTATTGTTATTTTTTAAAAATAAGAAGTGAAAATTATAAAAGAATTTGATAATTATTAAAGGACATAATAATAATTATAATGAAATATTTGTTTATATAATGAAACTTTACAATACATTCATAACTAAAAATAATATATTTTCTTAAAATTTGATAATATATATTCATAAGATTCAATAAGATTTCACTATTTACTTGAAAAAATTAGTGTTTTGGTGATAAAAAAATTATTAGCAAATAAAGGTAGTTTTTTATGATTATCACATTGTGATAATTTATTTTCCTCTTGAATCAGTTATGACGATTGACAAGAGTTGGATAACTAATAGACGATGTAATTCTGATGAGTTTTGGAATGGTCTTCAAGCATTTACGCAAATGGCCAAGAATCATGTGAGTGCTTCGGGAGAAGTCAGATGCTCATGCATTTAGTGTGTCAATATGCTGAATCAGAAACTGGATGTGGTGGAGGCTCACATACCCGGATATGGGTTTCTACAGCGATACGTGAAGTGGACCTACCACGGTGAAGTTGATATGCCTCTAGTAGTGGACGATGGGGCTCCAGTGACTGAAGAGATGATTGACATCATCAATGATGTTATTGGTGAACAAAACACTAATGAAGAAGGCGTACATGAAGGAATTTTAGATGGTGGTGGCAATAGTGCGGAGAATAAATTTGATGACCTGTTTCAAGAGGTCGAAGCTGAGTTATACCCTGGTTGTACTTGGTTGTCTTCCTTGAACTTCTTGGCGAAGATGATGCACATGAAGGTTATGAATAAATGGACAAATAGTTCCTTTGATGAACTTTTGAAGTTTATGAAATTTGCATTCCTGAAGGAGAATAAGATTCTGGCTTCATTCTATGAGTCTAAGAAAAAAATAAGGAAGTTAGGGTTAGGTTATCAATCAATTCATGCTTGCAAGTACGACTTTTGTTTGTTCTGGAAGAATAATTCCCAAAAACAGAGTTGTCTTGTATGTGGTGAAAGCCGATGGGTTGACAAAGACACAAAGGGGAAAAAAGTCGCCCACAAAGTGTTGCGGTACTTCCCTTTGACTCCTAGGCTGAAGCGTCTTTATGGTTCAAGGCATACAACAAATGATATGACCTGGCATAGTACGGGACGGTCGAAAGAAGATGGTGTGATGCACCATCCTGTTGATGGGGGTGCTTGGAAACAATTTGATTCTAGATATCCTGATTTTTCCAAAAAAACCCTAAAACGTTCGATTGGGTTTGGCTGCTGATGGTTTTAATCCATTTGGTAACATGAGTCTATCTTACAACATGTGGCCGGTAATATTCTGCACATACTATATGCCTCATTGGTTGTGCATGAAAGAGTCATCGTTCATGCTGACCTTATTGATTCCCAATCCAAAATCACCTGGGAAGGACATGGATGTCTTTTTGAGGCCTGTGGTAGACGAATTGAAGGAGTTGTGGGATGAAGGAGTTCAAACCAGAGACGCTGCAACGAGCAGTGTATTCAGAATTGTGATGATTTTTCAACCCGTAATAGTTTGTATGGTTGGAGTGGTCAAGGATATATGGCATGTCCTTCATGCAACGAAGACACTCCTTCATGTCGGGTAATTGGGAAGACGACTTATGTTGGTCATAAAAGATTCTTGTCTTCTACGCATAAGTGGAGGAAGAGGCGCTTGTTTGATGGGAATTATGAAAAAGGATGTCCTCCAAGAAAATTCAGTAGTCAAGACATACTCGAACAATTAGCGCATGTTCCAGATCGTTTGCCGGGTAAACATGTTAGTTTCAGGGGTGTGAAAAGAAAGCAAGATCCGAAAGAGCTTAATTGGAGTAAAAATAGTATCTTCTTTGAACTTGATTACTAGTCCGAACTTGAACTGAAGCACAATTTAGATGTGATGCATGTAGAGAAATTTTTTTGCGATAGTTTACTCGGTACTTTTCTTATGAATGAGAAATCTAAAGACACTACCAACGCACGAGTAGACTTGAAGAATTGGGGTATCCGAGAAGAGTTACACCTCAAGGAAGATGGTACGAAGTTGATCAAATCACATCCTATGTACTCTTTCACACTGGATGATAGATGATTTTTTTGTCAGTTCGTAAAAGGAGTTAGACTTCTTGATGGCTTCAGTTCAAATTTCTCTAAGAAAGTAATGGACAATGATGGCAACACTGTTGGGTTGAAATCCCATGATTGTCACATTCTTATGCAATGTCTGTTGTCGGTAGGAGTTTGAGGCTACTTGGATAAGTCTATTTCGAAGACAATCATTGAGCTTTGCAATTTCTTTAATCAAATTTGTGGTCGTACATTGGTTGTTAAGGACATGGAGAATGCAGAAGATCAAGTGATACAAATTTTGTGTAAGTTGGAGTTAATTTTTCCTCCAGCCTTTTTTGACATAATGATTCATTCAATTCTTCATTTACCACAAGAAGATATCATTGGAGGACCAATTTACATGAGGTGGATGTATCCGTTTGAGTGATATGAAGAAGTTGAAAAATTATGTCAGGAATAAGGCGTGCCCTAAAGGTTCTATAGCGGAGGGTTATGTTGCCGATGAAGCTTTGACTTTTTGTTCGCAATATCTTCAGGGCGTACAAACTAAATTTAATTGTCCGGAAAGAAATGCAGATATTATCATTCCTAAAAGACAGTTGTCAGTTTTAGAATCACAATGTCGTCCAAGTAGCAAAAAGAAAATCATATCCCTTGACTATCTTCATCGAAAAGAAGCGGAGTGGTTTGTACTCAACAATTGCCCTAAAATCCAACCATATATGGAGTAAATAGCTCAACACATATATGAATTCATTAAATTTAATTCATGGCAAACTGTTATCTTACCTTAATTGTGCTATACAGTGAATGCATTCGAGAAAATTCAAACATAAATCTTAAAAAATATTTCCCTATCTGGTTTAAATTGAATGTAAATTATCGAAACTGTAGAATTCTTATGAAATTTGTATCAATTAATGCTCATCTCATTGTGTTTTCTTTTTTTGTGTCATACTCTATAGATGGGTCATTTGCGGCAAGTACAGTCAACTGAGTGTATCGATGAATTATTTGCTTTAGCATACTCCTACACGACTTGCATTGTTAATAGTGTGAAATTTTTGGTCCATAGTCGTGATGAAAGATGTACCACTCAAAATAGTGGAGTTTCGTGCCAGGAACCGATGGTTTCACTTTCTATGGCTAACTTGAGGATATTTTAGAGTTATGCTATTCCCATGGTTACTCGGTAGTATTGTGATGATGCAAATGGTTCAACACCGATGCAAGCAAGGGTCGAAATGTGACTGAGAATAACATAACTAGTATCATGATTAATTCTAAATGGTACAAGAACGATCAGTTTATTCTCGCCACTCAAGCAAAATAAGTTTTCTGCTTGGAAGATCCTTCAAGAAAAAAAATTGGAAGGTAGTAGAAGAAGTCAATCATCGAAAGATCTGGGATCATTCAAGTATCGATGATGATAACAAGGTTGATGTCATGCATGAGAGCACTTCATTAAATTTTGTACTCACTGTGGAATTAGGAGAGTTGGAGATTATGCATTTGGATCGACCTGGTCACACCAACATAATTGGGGAAACATCTTGATCTGTTCCGGATGTGGATGATGATTTCATCAATGACGACGATGATGACGAAATTAGTGAAGATGATTTAGAAAGTACAGATGATGATGTAAGAATTGACATTGATGAGGAATAATATTTTCTTATGCATATTCATATTTGTATGTTTAATGTGTATATTTTAATTTCAAGACTTTTCAATCAATTTATGACTTTTCTCAACAATGTTTGTTTTTCAATAGTTTCAACTGCATTATCGAAATTATTTAAGTTATGTAATTAACCTCCAACTATAATTGAATTTAAGTTAATAATTATTTAAACTACAAAGATATGTTTGCTACTATTGCTCGTTCTCATGGTGGTGGTGGAGCGGATCCTCCTCCTCCCCCAGATCCCATGCGAATTCCTACTTCCTGTGAGATAGGTAATATACTATAATTAGTCTATCTTTTATCAATAAGTGACAAGTTGTTATTATTTTATTCAATTTAATTATATTTTTTAATTAACATATGCAGCGACTGTCGCAAAAAGAAGAGGTCGGTCTCGATCCAAAAATTTGCAGCAGCTCGTCAACGACAATAAAAGGTCCATTGGCTCTACAATTTGATCTGAATGAGGGAACCTACAAAGCAATTGGTGATTTTGGGACATTGTTCACGAGACTTATTGGCAACATTATTGGTCACAATGTCTCGTTATATTATGACTCGTGGCAGAGTGTTCCGGATGAGCACAAGATTGGATTGATGCAAAAGCTTGAGGTAAATTTATCTACTTATTCACATGTAATGTTTTTTTTTTTATAATTTAAAAAATCTCACCATTTTTTTTTAAGCAACTTTTCATTCTTCCCCAAGCTCTCCCTGAGTGGTGACTGATAGAGACTGGGATTAAGTGAAAGTTTCAGGATCGCTACAAGGATAGAAAGGTCGCAAGAAAAGACACTTCGATGAACATGGAGGGTATGATGATATCGAGACAGCCAGAAAGAATCCACCAAAGGACATTGACAACAAAAGTTGGCAGAAGTTGGTTGAAATTTTCACCACTCCATTGTTCATGGTACGCTCAAAGGCAAATGCTGCCAACAGAGCAAAACAAAAGTATCCAAGTCTCCATGGATCAACTTCTTATGCTTCTGCTCGATTTAAGAAGGTAAATAAAAATATATAGATAATTTGAAATATTTTAAGTTATCTTAATAATAATTTCAATATTTAACTAAGATTTTGTTAAATTTGTTTTCTAAAGATGAATCTTCAGACTAAGGAACTGCCCAGCATTATCGATATGTTCCATGACATGCACAATCATCCGACACATGGATGGGTGAACACGAATGCTAAGGATGCATATGTAAGTAACTTTTTAAGTTTTGTATATATGTATATTATTCAATTATATTATGTATTAATTGTCTTGTTTCTAAACTGCAGGATGCCTTGCAGCAAGAAGTCTAGAATAAATCCCAATCTCAATCTCAATCTGAAGCAGGAAATGACATTGTTAATGAGACACAAGTCGTCTCAAAGGTACTTGGTTAACGTCGTGGCCACAACTGAGGTATTGGATGGAAGTTGAAGGGCACTAGTACCTTTGCTTTAAGCGCCACCAGATCCTCTTCACAATCAGAGGCATCACCGTTTCCGTCCGCCAAAGTTGGCCCTCCAACGACACTACCTGAGGCTTTTCAGTCCATGATTCAACACTTCAGTCAAGCCTTTATGAGCCAGAACAACAACTTCCACCAAATGCAAAATTTTTTGCAAGCAACAAATCCGAACATCCAAGCTCCATAATTTCAGCCTATCAACATGGACATGAATATGATACAGTCCATGATGGCAAGCTTTCAACCACAATAGCCACAACCACCACAGCCACTACAACAACAACCACCACAGCCACCACAACAGCCCGACGATAATGACTTTCAAATTGATTTTGATGACATTTAGTATTATTATATTACTATTTTTAAATTATTTATATTTCGTGTTGTTTTTTTTTATTTTGGAGACAATACTACTTATGTTTTGTTATCTTACATTTTGGAGACTATGGATATTTTTAAATTGGTTTTATTATTAAATTAATATTTTTCTTAAATAAATTTTAATCAATATAATTAATTAAATATATATTTTTTAAAAAGTGTATACTTACAGCGACGACATGTCGTCACCGTAGGGTGCACGCTGAACATGAAAATCTGAGTTTTCGCAACACCATGTCGTTGCTAAAGGCATATAAACCCAGCACTCTTCAGCGACGACATGGCGTCGCTGTAGATGGAGCGGTCGACAAACCTCTGATGGTGCAGAGTGGAAGGGCCGTCGCTCAACGGATAAAAGTTACTCTAGGGATAACAGGCTGATCTACAGCGACCACATGTCGTCGCTGTAGAAGTTTTTGAAATTCAAATTTTCAAATTTTGCAACCACCAACAGCGACGACATATCGTCGCAATATCCCAGTCCAACCGAAAAAGGATTTCCTACTGTGACCGACATGTCATCACTGAAGTAAAACACTACTGCGATGACTACGTTTTGTCGTCACCATAGAGTGCTACACATACGGACCTACAAAGACACCGTTTTGGTGACGACATGTCATCGTTGTATACCTTCAGCGACGATTTCTTGATCTATAGCGACGAAAAAAGTCATCACTGTAGACTCTTTTTCTTATAGTGGTTATGAGCGCTCACGTCGCAAACTTGTTGTGACACAACCTTCACTAGTAAAGTCAGTGGTACACTAGGAACAAGATATAGTTAAAAGGGTAAAACGATAATTTTATTCCCTTTTAATTATGAACCATTAATAGAGGATTAACGTTGTATGCAATGATTATATCGATTGACACTTTATTATTTAATAAAGTACTCTGTAAATATATGTTTATAATTATCAAGTGTTCAATCTCATATTTATAATGGAGTAATCATGAGATTAATAAATATGATTATTTAATCAAAGAGCTTTGATTAATAATCTAATATTTATTGGAGCTTGATATTATACGTCTATAGGTCCCCAGGGTGGCTCTATCAACACCAAATCTTTCTTTCTGAAACACTTCCCTAGCCATAAGACCAACAGTCTAAAACTAAACATTCCATCAAGTCTGGGAAAGATTCAAGGATCTGTTGAATCAGTGCTTGCACCATGGCTATGAGAATTGGCGTTTGGTCAGTTACTTCTATGAAGGCCTCAGGAGTCGTGAGCGCCAATTTTTAGAAATGCTATGCAATGGTGAATTCCTCGAAAAAGAGCTAGATGATGCTCTTGAATATCTCGAAGAAACCGCAAAAAAATCTCACACCTGGACTGGTCCAAGTGCACTGATAGCACCAACCGACATAAACCATATGGGATCTATCAACTTCGAGAAGATGATAGTGTTAAGGCCCAACTCGAAGCTTTGAAAAAGCAGTTTGAGGTCTTAATGACGAAAAGTGGCCAAAAATCGCACATGATTGCTCAAGCGGAACCATAAGAACCTTGCTTTGTTTGTGGAGGACGGAGCATTTAGCTAAGGACTACTTAGCTTTTAATAAAATGAGTGGGGTTTATAAGGAGCAATGCAATGCATTAGGTTTGTATAACAAGCCATTCTCCCATACATACAACCCTAGTTGGAGAAACCACCCAAATTTTAGTTGGGGAGATTCTAACCAAGCTCAATCGTTTGGAGGCCAATGGAGAAATGAGCAACAAATTCAACCATCAAAGGCGTATTCTGCACCTTAATACAATTCTCATCCACAACGAAATTCTCTCGAGAATACCCTTCATGCATTCATAGAGGAACAAACAAAAATAAATCGCCAAATGATGGAAGAAATCAAAGAAATGAAATGTCAATTCTCAAAATTGACTGAATCTTTAGCCATTCCAGAAAAAGGAAAACTTCCTTCCCAACCTAAATTCAATGTGCAAGGCCAACACATGGCCCAATCCTAAAATTCCAATGATCCAAATGTTAAGGAAGTAAATGCCATCACAACTAGAAGTGGTAAAACTTTGCAAGACCCATTGATAAAAACTACCTCTCCTAGCATTCCAAAAGTTAATCCCGAGAATGCATCACTCAATTCTTCTCCAAAAGTACAATTTCCCCAAGCTCTTAGGCCTGTTGGGAAACTTCCTGATAACCGAGATGAAATCCTTGAGCACTTGACACAAGTGAAGATTAACCTTCATTTGCTTCACATCATAAAACAAGTGCCGACTTATGCCAAAATCATCAAGGATCTATGCACTGCAAAAAGGAAGAACCATTTCAAGAAGATTGCCTTCTTGACCGAGCAAGTGAATGCAGTGATTGAACAAAAGACACCACCGAAATACAAAGATCCTGGTTTTCCCACCATTTCTTGCCAAATTGGGACTCATGAAGTCAGCCAAGCTTTACTTGATCTTGGCGCAAGTGTAAATCGCATGCCTTACTCTGTGTACTCGCAACTCGGTCTTGGAAAAATGAAGCCAACATCTATTGTGCTATAGCTAGCTGACCGCTCCACCCAAAAGCCTAGAGGTATTGTTGAGGATGATTTAGTTCAAATTGAAAAATTCTATTACTCCGTGGACTTCCTTATTCTTGATACCCAATCTGTGGTAAGCATGGAGTAAAAAATTCCTATTATCCTCATAATACCATTCCTTGCTACTGCAAATGCTTTAATCAATTGTCGGAATGGCCTAATGAAGATATTGTTTGGAAATATGACTCTTGAAGTCAATATCTTCCACATCGGGAAACAACCCTGAGAAGATGATGAATGTTATCAAACATTCATGATTGACACTTTAATTCTCAAGGAGGTTCAATTGCGAAGCTACTTCGATAATCTTGATGAATTCCTCCTTTTGTTTGACAATGAAAGTCCTGGTTCTATTGAGTCTACTCTTGCAATATCAGATCACATAGACTCACACAATAGAAGGACTAAGTTTTGACAACCTCACTTTGAAGAGCTACCTCGTGAGAGGGCACAACCGAGAACTTCAGCTAAAGAGGTTCTAATTGTTCAATTGACCCAACTACCTAAGGGTCTAAAACATGTCTTCTAGGGAGACGGTGAAACCTTTCCAGTTATCATCTCGTCCAACATTCAAAATTCTCAAGAATTGCAGTTACTCGAGCTACTGCGAACGCATAAATCTGTGATAGGTTGGACGCTTGCTGATATCAAAGGTATTAGCCCTTTAATTTTCTCCCATCGAATCAATCTGGAGGATGAGGCTATCCCTCTAAGATATCCTTAAAGGCGACTAAACCCCACAATGAAAGAAGTTGTAAAAAATGAAGTTTTAAAATTGCTAGACCCTGGTATTATTTACCCAGTAGCTAATAGAAAATGGGTCAGTCCAACTCAAGTTGTGCCCAAGAAATTTGGTGTCACTGTGGTCCAAAATGAAAAAGGGGTCCTTATCCCCACAAAAACTGTGACAGGGTGGCGCATGTGCATTGATTATAGAAAATTAAATGCCGCCTCCCGCAAAGATCATTTTCCACTCCCATTCATTGATCAAATCCTTGAGCATATAGCTGATCATCCTTTCTATTGATTTCTTGATGGTTATTCAGGCTATTATCAAATCAAGATTGCATTTAAGGATCAAGATAAGACCACTTTCACTTGTCCCTATGGAACTTTTGCTTTCCAGCGTATGCCATTTGGCTTGTGTAATGCACCAGCTACATTCCAAAGATGCATGATGAGCATCTTTAGTGATATGATTGAAAAATTAATTGAAGTATTCATGGATGACCTAACCGTTTTTGGAAATTCCTTTGACACATGTCTTCTTTATCTTGAAGTTGTTTTAAAATGATGTATTGAGAAAGGACTTGTGCTTAATTGGGAGAAATACCACTTCATGGTATCTTCTGGCATAGTTTTAGGCCACATTGTTTCCGAAAGAGGAATTGAGGTTGATCAATCAAACGTCGAGCTTATCTCTAACCTGCTTACTCCTAAAACTATCAAAGACGTTAGGTCATTCCTTGGTCATGCTGGTTTCTATAGGAGGTTCATACACAATTTTTCAATGATTGCTCGTCCGCTAAGCAACCTCCTAACCAAAGATGTTACTTTTGAGTGGACACCTAAGTGCGAGGAATCATTCTGAACACTTGTAAATTCACTCACTTCCGCTTCCATCATTCAGTCACCCGATTGGAGTCTTCCTTTCGAGATCATGTGTGACACTAGCAACTTTTCTTTGGGAGCTGTGTTAGGACAACAAAGGGAGGGGAAACCATTTTTGTTTACTATGCGATCTGAACTCTTAGTAGTGCTCAAAGGAATTATTCAACTACTAAAAAAGAGTTGCTTGCAGTGGTCTTTGCTCTTAACAAATTATGAGCTTATCTGATTGGATCCCCTATTACGATCTTCACAAATCACTCCGCCCTTAAGTATCTCCTTTCCAAAAAGGATGCTAAGGCACGATTAATACGATGGATTCTTCTCTTGCAAGAATTTGATATAACGATCAAGGACAAGAAAGGGGTTGAAAACGTCGTTGCAGACCATTTGTCCTGACTTGAATTCAGCGATCTCGCTGATGGTCCACCTATTCATGACGATTTCCTATATGAACAATTATTGTCGGTTACTAAGTTACCATGGTACGCTCATATTGTCAACTACTTAGTGACCGGTGACCTCCCATCTGAGTGGAGTTCACAAGACAAATGCAAATTTCTGGTTGAGGTGCGCAATTTCTTTTGGGATGACCCATACTTATTCAAGTACTGCCCTGACCAAATCATGCGAAGATGCATCCACGACGATGAGGTGTCTAGTGTGCTTAATTTTTTCCACAATGATGCTTGTGGCGGTCACTTTTCTATGAAGAAAACCGCTGCAAAAATCTTACAATGCGGTCTTTACTGGCCCACTTTGTTCAAAGACACCAATGATTTTGTACAGTCCCAACTAATCTAAAGACCTTGGACCTTTGAAACTACTAAGACACACTACTATCTTTTGGATACATACATAAAATAATAAAGCTTTATTATAGAAAAATCCAAAAGTACGGGATCCCATTGTTTACACATAAAAATAATAAAGAGAAAAAAACCTTTATTTAAATGTTCAAAGTACTAAGTGTGGAAATCATATAGACATAATCAAAAGACTCAAAATATCAAAGCCATCCTTGATCAATCCCATCGGTTCATTCCTTTAGTTCCTCGCCCAATACACATGCTAAAGCCACCTCGGATCCATTCCGCCTTCCATGTTCATTTACCTGCACAATCTAAATGAAAAGGAATGCGCCTAATGCACAGTAAGGAAAAACTACTAAAACATAAATCATAAAATGGACTACAATATTAATGGCCATCAACTCATTATCATAATATGTGATAAAAACCGTTATAGTCCTCTTAACTACTATTTTAGAGGTAGGTTTAGACAAAACTATAGTCTATGATTGTTATCCAAAGAATATGCGTGGATGACGTGGCAGACATTTTTGACACGTGGCTGACACCTGGCAAGGTTCTGATCGACTATCGACCAGTGAGGTTCCCCTGACGTAACAGTTGAATGTTATATACGACCAGCCAGGTCGTATACTCCGGATAATTAGAAAAGATCCTATGCAATTATGATCATATCCGAGATTATCTCCCATGATTCCTGAATATCCGATTAATTAGGAAAGAATATCTGCAACAAATTTATGTAATCTTCCTTGAGCCTATAAATAAAGAGAAAGAGCTCAAGGAAGAGAGGAGAGGACTTTTTGGCTGATTTAAGTTTATGCTTTACAAGAGAATTAGAGCAATTATCTTACAATTATATTATTCATCTCTCTCAGGTCTGTGAAACTCAGAGAACCCTAGTTCTTTGATCACTCCTTTGAGAAATGATATCAATAATAGCTTAAGTGGACGTAGGTCATTACCAATTCTTGGGGCCGAACCACTATAACTTTGTGTGTCGTTTATTGTCTTTTCCATTAAATCTATTTCAACACTTTACATCACATCAAGCATTTGACTCCGTGTCAGTTGACCAATTCGAGGGTCAACATTCTGGTGCTTTCATTGAGAGCTTGATACAAGATTTTTAAAGCATTAATGGCGAAAACAACAAAGAAGACTGGGCAGGCGGCTGGCGCTGCACCATCTCAACAGCCTCTTCCCCCAAACATGGTCGAAAATGAGCCACACTTGGAATTTGATGAGGAGGAACTGGACTCCGAGACGCTGAGAAATACCCTCGGGGTATTGCAAGATGAATTGGCTAATCTGAGGGCCAGTCAAGAAAGTACTATGGAGATTATGGCACGGCAGCAGCAAGAGATAGAGCGTCAGCGCCAAGAGCTAAGTGAAAGACAGGCGGAGATGGATCGTCGTCAGAGGGAGGCCATGGCAGCCCTCGAAGCAGCCCTGCAGTTGGCTAGGAATCAGGCTGCACCTGCCTCACAGCCTGATCAACCCTCGAATGGGCCACCCCAAAGGGGTCCCAATCCTAGCCCTCCGATCCAGCCAACGGGCCCTCAAAGGCCTGAGCAGCCACCAATGCCTCAGGATGATGTCCCACCAAGGGATCCTGAGATGCAACCTCCATCCCAGGTTGGTCGAGGCAATCCCTCGCAGCCAAGGCAGAATATAGCAGCCCTGTAGTCCTAGACGCCATGGGGGTGATGAGCCGAACCCACTGAGCAGGGGACAGCGTCCTTCTGGCAACAGAAGGAACTCAAAGATAAGCTCTGCGGTTAGGGCCCCCCCACGGCATGATAATGCACGGGGACCTACCAACTAGCGCAGGCCTTCCTCTAACGCTCGAGAAGTTCCAGCCTGAGGAGGCAACCGAGGGGACAGTCGGTTCCACCATAGCCAATCTAGGTTCAGAGATGGCCATGGTTACAATGAGGCCGACTCAGGCAGAGGTAATGCCGGTCGGAGAAATGAAGAGAGAGGTGGAGGCAGAAGCCCACCACCTAGAGAAGACCAACAAGAAAGACATAACGCTGGGGGGCAGCCCATACAAAATAACGTCTTTAACCGGCTCGGAGCAAGCGAGCAGCGACGAAGAGACGAAGACTTAAGGGATGTACTCAATGACCGTCGGGAACGACACGATAAATACACCACCCTAGCAGCTGAGGCCCTGGCGATTCCTAAAGCCGTGCAAGCCCAGATAGATGCCCTGAACCAAGCAGTGCAACAGCAGGTCGAGGGAAGGACGTCTCACATTGAGTACGATAGGAGAAGGGGCACTCCTTTCGTTCAGAGGATAGCTGTGGAAGAAACTCCCAGCAAGTTTAAAATGCCCACACTTCTGAACTTTGACGGGTATGGTGGCCCGGTATCTCATGTCAACAAGTTTGAGATACAGATGGACATTCAGAAAGTGTCCGAAGATGCTCGGTACAGGATCTTTCCTGCAACACTTTCTGATGCTGCACAGGAGTGGTTTTTAAAATTCCCTCCTGCAAGTATTGTATCTTGGGAGATGTTCGTAAAGGAGTTCTACGGACAATTCTATGCGGGTCATGTGCACCCAACTGAGGCCAACCAACTGGTTGAGATACGCTAGCAAGAATGAGAGCCACTGAAGGATTACGTCCAGCATTTTATGCGGGCAGCCGTTGGAGCCAAAACAGTGGGAGATGAAGGCAAAATGATGGCCCTAACTGCAGGAGTTAGGTGTCGCACGCCTCTGTGGAGTAGCCTCAGGAAGCATGGGGTTAAGACTACTCAAGAATTCTTGGATCAAGCTGATCGATACATCAAGCTCGAAGATGCCATTGCCAGCGAGGGAAAACCCCCAGGCAAAGATAAGAGGACTGAAGACCCCGCCAAAGCCACTAATGGGTCAAAACCCAACGACAATGGTAAAGGCAACGGGAACGGCAATGGCAACGGAAAAAATGGGGGGAAGAGACCCCATAATGAACCTTCCACCTCCGAGAGTAAACGTGCTAAGGGCAACCGTTATGAGCCACGGTTCACTAACTACACTGCCCTTGTCGAGTCTCGAGCAGAGGTGTATCAGGCCACAAGTTCCAGTGTGCCTTATAAGAGACCCGCTGCCATTCGAAAGGATATTTCAAAAAGAGATACAACCAAGTTCTGTCATTTTCATAACGACTACGGACACGATACAAACGAGTGCAACCTGCTGAAAGATGAAATCGAGTTCCTTATCAGACAAGGACACTTAAGGAGATATGTACAGACCTCGGGAACTTCCCAACGAGAGGCTCCAGGTGGCAACGAGCATGCGCCTGCACGCCAACGCTCGCCACCTTTGCAGCCTGATCCCGTAGCTGGCACTTTACTCACCATCTGCGATGGCCCACACCTTGCAGGAAATAGTGGAAAGGCAAGGGAACGATATGCTCGGACCCTACGCCACGACCAGGACATCGAGATGATGACTATGGAGGATCGGGCATCAAAGAAGGCTCGGTCAGAGGACGGTAAAATAACCTTCTCTGATAGCGACGCCCAGCATGTTTGGTTCCCGCATTTTGATCCGCTGGTCGTGGATGTTCAAATATCCAACTTGATGAGAGAGTGTTGGTCGATACAGGAAGTTCAGTTAACATCCTGTATAAATCTTCGCTGGAACGAATGAAGTTGTCCGTCAAGCACTTGGAGCCCTGCAACCAAACAATTTACAGCTTCTCTGGTGAGGGACTTGCTCCAACAGGGTCAATCAGACTTCCGGTAATAGCAGGTACAACGCCCGCTACCAGGACATTACTCACTAATTTCATAGTAGTCAATTGTCCTTCGGCCTATAGTGCTGTAATCGGAAGGCCCATACTGGTTGACCTTCAGGCCGTCACCTCAGTATGGCACCTGGCCATGAAATTCCCAACAGACGCAGGGGTAGGACGCGTTTTGGGAAAGCAGAGGGAAGCAAGGGAGTGCTATAATGCCTCAATTACTAAAGCCAAGAAGGGAACGACGAGGAGCACTCCCCCAGAGCGGTTGCAGATGGCCATTGATACGCAAGCCCAATTAGGTGATGAAGTCACCAAATAGGGTGTTGCCCAAAGTGAGGATAGGGACTTAGATCCTCGCTTTGGGGATTTTGAGGAAGATGTTGGACCTGTCGAGGACCTAGAGGAGGTCCAGCTTGACGAGGAGTTTCCGGCCAGAGTAGTAAAAGTCGGAAAAAATTTGGAAGCAACAACGAAGCACGCACTGGTGGAATTTTTGAGAAAGAAACAGGAAGTTTTCGCCTTGTCACATAAAGACATGGCTGGGATAGATCCTGCAGTCATCGGCCATGTCCTGAACGTCGACAAAAGCTTTCCACCCGTGCAACAGAAAAGAAGGCTGCTCGATAAGGACATATCGAAAGCCTTAAAAGAAGAAGTTGAAAAACTAAAGGAGAATGGGTTCATCAGGGTGGCGTTTTATCCATCGTGGGTCTCTAATCTAGTATTGGTTCCCAAGCCTAACGGCAAATGGCGAACCTGTGTGGATTTCACAGACATTGCTTCCCACTCCTAAGGATCGACCAGCTGGTCGATGCAACTGCAGGACATGAGATCCTCTCTTTCATGGATGCATACTCAGGATACAATCAGATCAGTATGCATCCTCCTGACGAGGATCACACTAGCTTTCAGACTGATACAGGGTTATACTGTTATAAAGTAATGCCCTTCGGACTGAAAAACGCTGGTGCGACTTACCAGCGACTAGTCAACCACATGTTTAAGGAGTTTATCGGAGTAAGCATGGAGGTATACATGGACGACATGCTGGTAAAGTCGAAAAAGGCAGAAGGACATGTGAAGGATTTACAGGAGTGTTTCAATGTTTTTAATGAGTATCAAATGAAGCTAAATTCTCTCAAGTGTTCCTTCGGAGTAGGATTAGGAAAATTTTTGGGGTTCATTGTCAATTCGAGGGGAAACGAAGCCAACCCCGAAAAGATCAAAGCCCTGATCGATATGAAATCGCTGGTGAGAGTCAAAGATGTGCAAAGTTTGACTGGAAGGATTGCCGTGCTCAGTAGATTTATTTCAAAATCGACGGATAAATGTGTCCCATTCTTTAATCTACTTAGAGGCAACAAGAAGTTCGAGTGGACTGGAGACTGCGAATAGGATTTCCAGGCCTTAAAAGCTCACATGGCACAACCTTTTGTCTTATCAAAGCCTATAGACGGAGAAACTTTGTTCATTTACCTTGCGATCACTGAATATACTGCTAGTGCGGTGCTAGTAAGAGAAGAAGGGGGCGTACAAAAGGCAGTGTATTATGTAAGCAAGAGGTTAATCAGGGCCGAGTTGAGGTATCCTCCCATCTAAAGATTAGCCTATTGCCTAATTTTGGCCTCAAGGAAGTTACGTCCTTACTTCCAAGCCCATCCCATCATAGTCTTAACTGACCAGCCCCTTCAGCAAGTTCTACAAAAACCAGAGGCTGCTGGAAGTCTGTTGATTAATTATTCTACAAAAACAAATGTCACATTCTTAATTATTCTATCTAAACCTTAGGTTATAATAAATAATATTTCTAGGACCAACTACATTAATTAAACCTTATGATAAAATTAATATTTCTAAATTATAGGCTAAACTCATAAAATTCATAACTAGCTCTACGAGTTTCCAAATAACTCCCGGCTTGAACCAATATCACGAAAATTAAAATACTACACCATAAGATACTACTATCTAACTAAGTAAAATTCTGAGGCACTGCAGATTTATGTTGTTCTTGTATAAGGTGCCAAAAGTTAGGTTCCTTGTCCCATCGACACATGATGCCCTTGAACCCAATTCTTGTTATCAAAATATTTGGTTGTTGGGGGGGAGACTTTATGGGACCATTTCCACCTTCTTTTGGCTACCTCTACATTCTTCTCACTATGGATTATGTTTCAAAATGGGTCAAGGTTGTACCTCGTTGAACCAATGATAACGCTACAGTTGTCAAATTCTTGAAAGAAAATGTATTATCAAGGTTCGGCACCCCTCGCGCTATCATCAGTGATCAAGACACTCATTTTTGCAATAGATATTTTGAGGCTCTTATGCGCAAGTACGATGTACTTCATAAAGTTACAAATGCCTATCATCCATAGACTAATAGCCAAGCTAAGTTAGCCAATAGGGAGATAAAACACATTCTGGAAAAGATGATAAATCTCGACCGCAAAGATTGGTCTACACGTCTTCTAGACGCTCTTTGGACATACCGCACTGCTTTCAAATCCCCTCTTGGGATGTCTCCCTATCGGCTCGCCTTTGGAAAAACATGTCATTTACCTATCGAGCTCAAGCATAAAGCCTATTAGGCTATCAAAGCCCTCAACTTTGATCTTAATGTCGCAGGTATCAATCGTAAACTCCAATTTTATAAAATTGAGGAGTTGAGAAACGATGCATATGACAATTCTAGGATCTATAAAGTGAAGTTAAAAATTGCTCATGATAAACAGATCCTACAAAAACACTTTGAGCCAAATCAGAAAGTGCATCTGTATGATTCTCGTTTGCACTTTCACCCCGGTAAACTGAGATCGCGATGGACTGGTCCATTTGTAGTGAAGCAAGTATTTCCCAACACTTCTGTTGAGGTCGAGGACCCAATCGATGGGAGAATTTTTTCGAGCCAATGGCCAAAGACTGAAGCATTACATTGAGAGTGCGAGTCACGTTGAGGAGGTCCTTCTTAAGGACCCAATTTAGACACTCTAAAATTTTGAATGGTTTGATTGTTTTTATTTTACTTTTATTGTTTTGTCTTTCTTTTATTTTTGTATGTTTTTCGTTCTTGCATTTTGTTTGTTTTGGGGTATTGTTATCAGGCTATTTTAGCTCTCGCCTCATGGACATTGTCATCATCCAAGTGATCTCTTTCCCTATATTTTTCATTAAATATTCATTTTGACATTGAGGACACTATCTGGTTTTTGGTTGGAGGTGGTGAGCATTCATTAGTATTCATTTGGAGTATCTTATTGTCTTGTTGAATTTTTAGGTCAAATTTTCTCAAAATTATCCAAGCATGAGTACAACTTGTTGGTTTGAGTCAGTTTTTACTATGTTTAGCTATTAAGAAGTGATTTCCAGAGTTATTTTGTGCTCTTCCCAAACATGTGGTAAATTGGTTGTTAACGCAAATAATTGAGAGAAATTTCAAGTTTAAAGTTTTTCTTTTCTTGGTGAGTTGTGAGAGTTGAGAAAACAACTTTTTGAACTTTTATTGATCATTTGAGTTGGTAAAGTCACTTCTTTGGAATTTAAAACATGACATTTACTAGAGGGATGTTTTTCATATAAAATGAGTCTTTGTAATGAATTTTGAATTTTCATTCTATTTATTTTATTTTATTTGTAATTTCCTTTTATTTTTGTGTTGCCTATTGTTAAAAGAAAAAAGAAAAAAAGGAAAATAAAAACATAGTACAAAAAAAAAAGATGAAAAAAAGAATGAAAAATAGAACAAGAACAAGAGCAACACTTTCCTTTGTTATTTTGTAATTCTGTAGAAATAAAATATTTCTATTTTTTTTTTGTGTAATTGTATTCATAAAAATAAGATTTAAAATAAAAAAAAAATTATTATTAATAGTTTTCTTTTCTTATTTATCATTTCTACTCAGTTGCCATTTTATTCTTTGAGTTTTCTCATTTAAATCCCAAAGGTTGTTTGTCATTTGAATTCCAATAAGTTGATATGCCTATCTTGTGATCAATACTTGTTCAAATTGCTTGTCCTAAAAAGTTTATATTTTCTCATTTGAGCGTAAACGGTTACATTTCCAACTCCAAGAGTGTTATCTTTCACATAAAAATACTTTTAATGCCCGTGAGGAATTTGGAGTTGAGACCTTTATGCTTTTGAGATTTTTCAATACTATTTGTGTTATGACTTGAGATAAAAAGGAATATGGTTTGGTGCACACACACACAACTCTGGAATTGCAACTAAAGTAGCTTAGATAGTAATTTCTGATTTCTTGCTGATATTTTGAAAATGCTTAGATGATTTTGCTTGATTTGACTTGATTATTCAACTGGGTAATTTTATTTTTCGCTTGAATTGCTAGGGACTAGCAATAAGCTAGTTGGAGGTTGTGATTAGTGCTCAAAAATGTCATTTTATCAAGCTTAAAGTTCAAATTAAATTAAGTTTTGATTAATATTTTCTAAAATTTATTGTGATATATTCTTCAAATGGAAAATATTAGTTTTAATTTAATTTACAATTATTTTATATGAATTATAATGCATTTGATCCTAACTAAAAGGAAATTAAAAAAAAAGTGAAGAAAAGAATTAAACTTGAAAAGAAAAAAAAAAGAGTTGAAAAATGATATGAGTGTAAGTTAATTTTTTTTGTTTTGTTTTTAGTAGCCCCAGGCCCATTTGTGCGGCCCAATCGTGAGCCCAGTCCAAAGGAGAAGCCAATCCCAAGCCTCCCTAGCATGCCACCTGGCATGCCTCTCACCTGCCACTTGTCCGCATCCCAGCTCCAGCGACTCGTGGACCCAGCTCCAGCAACCCGCGAGCCCACCTCCGCCCATGACTCGCGCCCCAGCCCTTCTGACCCGCATGTTGACCTGGTCAAACAAGGCTTTGCCTTCTGCCCCAACCATCCATGTGGCTTACTCCCATTGGCCACAAGTTGGTCAATGCCACCAGCCACATAGCAGCCCATTTTGTGTGCACTTTGGGCCTTGGATCCTTCCATTTTGAGCTTTAAAGCTTACATTTTGTATTAATTTATAAAAATAGGTATGATGACCATTCACTAAAATAGCTAGGTTAATATTAATAATAAGATTTGATTTTTCAAAATCATATTTTATTATTAATGTTTCAGATTTATTTTGTAAACCCCATTTGTAGTTTAATTTCATTTTAGTCCTTTTCTTCTTCTATAAATAGTGACTCTTCTTTCACATTTGGTATGTAATTTTTTTAATAAAGAAACTATAGCAAAATTTCAACTCACTTTCTTCTCATACTTTCTTCTTAGAATTTTGTGAGAATGATGAGCATAATGGCCTAATTTTCCAAGGAAGGTTAGGGATGATTCTATATGTTAGTGATGCTATTTTGCTACTTTGATTTACTATGTTCTTAATATAATGCATTTGAGTTATTTATGCTCTTTCAACCTCATCTTTATTTTGTTATCTTTATTTACTTGTGATAATAATATGTAGGATTAGTCATGATCTTTCTATGTGTTTCTAATTAGTAAAATTAATATTTATACATAATTTTATTTCTAATCTTCTATTGCATTATTGCCCTTGGGTATTTTATCATTTTTAGATTTTTTATAAGATTATCATTGTGCTCCTAAAGTAAAGAACTTTATAACTCAAATAGACTTTTGTTAGAAAAGAATATGAACTTTAATGTTAGATTTTCCAAGTAAATGTTGGGATGCGAACTATTTACTTGTGTAGTTTTGTAAATCAAGTAACTAAGTAACTAAACAAGCATATGGATGATTCTTGAAACCTTTCTACTTTTCAACTCTTGATTACATCTTACTTTTAGTTCACTTGTCTCATTTTATCATTTCATCAAAAAGACAACAACAAAAAATCTCAAATCTATTTTCATTTCCATTTTTATTTATTTCATGTTACTAAATTTTTGTGCTATTTTTCTACTAATCTTTTGGTTTTAGGTTACCTCCTTGTGGATCGACCGCCCGACTTTTACTACAACTACCGCTTAGTGGTTGTCACAATTTGGGCGTTAAACACTTTACCTAATGCAAAGGAAATCAGGAAATTTTGACAAGTTTAAGAAGTTCCTTACAATGGCTCAAAACCAATTAGGTAAGACGTTAAAGATATTGTGATCTAATTGAGTGGAGAATATTTGGATAATTTGTTCCAAGATCATTTAATTGAACTTGAAGTATTGCCTCAACTTACTGCCCCAGGAACTCCGCAACAAAACGGTGTTGGCGAACGTCGTAATCACACATTGATGGAAATGGTTCGATCTATGATAAGCTATTCAACTCTACCAACTTATTTCTAGGGACATGTAATCCAGACTGCATGTGACATTTTACATGTTGTTCCATCTAAAGTTGTCTCCAAGACACCATTATAATTATGGAATGGTCGTGAACCAAGTTTGCATCATTACAGAATATGCGGGTGTCCAACTCACGTCCTGAGGAAAAAGGAAGGAAAGCTAGAACCGCGAATTGAAGTTTGCATGTTTGTTGGCTCTTTTAAAGGCACTCTGGGTGGTTTGTTTTATAGTCTGGAGTTCATGACGTGTTCCATGTCTCCATGCTTCGGAAGTATGTCTCAGATGTGACTCATGTGTTGAGGCATGAAGATCTGGAGTTACAGGCAGATTTGGCTTATGAAGAGCATCCAGTTCAGATCTTGGACCGAAAAGATAAGGTGTTGTGGAATAAGACAATTCCTCTGGTTAAAGTGTTGTGGAGGAATAGTAAGGTCGAGGAGGCGACCTGGGAGCTTGAGTCAGTGATGCGGGATCAGTATCCCGAGATGTTCAGGTAAATTTCGAGGACGAAATTCTCATTAGGAGGGGATAGTTGTAACGACCCAAATTCACTAATTAGGCTTAAGGGCCTTGATTAGTGTGCTTGGAGGGCATAATGGGAATTATGTGTGATTTTAATGATTTAGATGCATGGTTATGATTTTAAGCATGTTATATGACTATGTGTATTATGTTATGTGATAATTATGATATGTGATTTGTACCACGTGGGTGCGGTGATTTCAATGTGATGCACGTGCCGAGACGGTCCTAGAAAGCTAGATAGTGGTAACTGGTGTTTTGGTAACCTGTGTAACTGTTAGTAACCATAGAGGGTAACAAGTTTTGTTGGAGAGGTGGTAGAATTGTAAAGCTAGTAAAAGGACAAGTAAGCCCTTGAGGTCTAGTTAGAAAGGGATACTAATAGAGGGATAAATTGGTCTTTTGGCAGTAAATAGGTGAGTTTGAGTTGAAGGAAAATACACTTACGTATAGCATTTTGGGAAGTTGGTTTTATGCTGAATTTTGGAGACCTAGAAGTAGAACAAAAGAAAGATAGAAAAGGGAAGCTGAACTTTAGCTCTTGGAAGGAGAATCAAGGGGTGTTTGAAGTTATCAAGCAAGCTTAGGCCAAGAATACTCAGAGGTAAGGATTTAGCTATAATATGTTTAAGTTTCAAGTCTGGTTTTTAGATGATGAGTATGAATTAAAGCAAGTTGGTGGCTGGTTTTGCATGAATTCAGAGTTGGAATAATCAAAAGAGAAGGTGATTTGAAGCTAGAGTTGAGGAGAGTTCAAGCTGGGTTCTTGATTGAGGTAAGAGTGTATCATGTTTAAATTTTCGTAGCTGTTATGGTTTAAGAATCTAAAGGGGCTGGTTTACACTTTTCTCAAGCTTTGGTTCAAGGGTTTGAATTTGAATTTAAGTGTGAATTCTGTGGGTGGCTGTGTAATTGAGCTAGATTATAATGTTTATAGGTTATTGGTTGGTCTATGTGGGGTTTTAAATTGGTTTTGGGGCTTAGGTATGAAATTGGGATGGTTTGGAGTGATTTGGGTTCGGGAAAAACGCAGGGAAAACCCAGATTTTTCTGGGCTCGCGAAGGAGCGCCGCGGCGCAAGGCTGTTTCTGGGCGGTGTGTGTGCTCTCTGACTTGCTGGGCGCCGCGACCCTATAGGGCAGCGCCGCAGCGCTAGGCCAATTTCAGGATGTTAGAATTTGCAATTTTGAGCCTTTGCTCCGGGGGTTCAGGGGATGTCTTCGGTGCATTGTTTTAGGGATTTGGGGGTTCCGAGAGTGTGGGATTGGTTTTGGGGAGGTAGCTTTGGATTGATTAGTGACAAAGGATGTTTCATTTGTGTTGTGATTAGGACTTTGGAGAGGCTCGGGGTAGAGGACCGTGCTCGCGGCTTCGTGGCATCGGAAACCAGTGAATTGAAAGGTAAGAAAACTGCACCCGGGTAAATGTTGGTAATGGGACCAAGTGCTCCCAAGAATTGTGTCGTGTCAATGTTGGTATCACGCCAAGGGACATGTAAAAGCGGCCTAAGAGTGATGTACTTGATATCAGCGCACAGGGCGCAGGTTGGCCACTGGGAGCCAAGAACAACAGGATAACAAAGGGAGCAACCTGAGGGCGCTAGCCCTGGTTATCGTTTGTGAATTGTGTGTTATGAATTGAAATGCCTAGTATGTGGAATACTTGATTATACTGATTGATGATATATCTGAGTCTGTGTGATGCAATATGAGTTATTGACTTGTCTGTTAATTGTCCATGCTTTGTTGTTGTTGTGTTTTCTTGCTGGGCCTTGGCTCACGGGTGCTACGTGGTGCAGGTAAAGGCAAGGGCAAGCTGGACCAAGCCTGAGGTGGAGAGCTCCGAGGTGAAATGTACATAGCCAGCTGTTCGATCACCATGGTCGAGGAGTGTGACAGGACAGGGATTACCTAACTGCTCGTTTTGCCTTAGTATGGCTGGTTAATGTATTTTAACCTTGTAACTTTTGGTAAATGGTCGTTAAACTGATATTTTTTGCGATCCCGTGTAAATAAACAATGTCTCTTAATGATAACGTAACTTTTGAGAGCAAAACGCTTTTAACCCTAGTTCCTTAATAGTTTCAATAACACGATTTTATTTAAATGACTTGGTTAGCAAGTCTGGCACTTTACAAACACACAGTGTAACGGTCTTGGTTATCCAGGGCGTTACAAGAGCCGACAGTACTATGTCCTGAGCCACGACTCTGGCATTGTCAGGGTAGACACCACTACGCCCTGAGCCACTACACTATCAGTGTACTCGCGTACGTCCCTGTCTCCTGGGACTTGTTTGTATCAGGGGTCAATAGAGCCCACCTATAAATAGGCCTCAACCCCTTAAGTTAAGGGGTTGGAAAACTGATTGTATGAAAGACACTTAAGAAATACATGATCCTTGTTTCATTGTTGTTCTGATTTTTTCTGTTGATTCAAGTTCTTTCCATCTGATTCTAAGCTTTCCGTAGTATAAAAATATGAGTTTTCTAACCTTTAATTGTTGATGAGTTCTTACCATCAACAGTTTGGCGCTGTCTGTGGGAAGCTAAGTACCAAGCTACTATTCTACCATTGCTCCCAGCAAGAAGAAATGCCGAGACGTTCAAAGCGACTCAGGGAGCCACAAGAGGTGGAAGTCCACCTTAACGGAGTTCAGCTGAAGGCCTCCATGAAGGATCCTCCTCCACCCAGAGATGTGGAACCCCGAAGGGACCCTGAGGTTCGCGAGGGTGATAGGGAGGTCTCATCACCGGCCATCCCGCCCGGTGAGAATCCTCCAAGGGCAACCACCGCACCACCAGGGAAAGCCGACGAGTTCCTACTCCCTAAACCACCGCAGGTGCCGAACTCCGACCGGCAGGACCCGGGCCCCTCGACGCATAGACATGATAAGCATCCCCGGGTCCATTCCGTGAGCTCGAGTTTTAAATCTCATTTATATGAAGAGGAGATACGTGAGTTGCACCGTAAGAACCAAAGGTTGGAGACCACCCTGGAGAACATGCAAGAGGTGCTGAATGGCCTGTTGCAAGGTAAGTCAAGTGTGACCCTGCCCAAGAGGAAAGAGAAAGGTCAGGAGGGGGCAGAGACCACCGTCCCAGTAGACGATGGGAGGACTCGACACTCCACCAGTAATACCCCCAGGGTGAAGCCGCATGAGCATCCCGGACCATCGAGGCCACCCCAGGGGCCAGGGCAAAGGAACAATGTTGGCTCTCGCAACGACGTTGAGGTCACCTTAAAGAGGACGCCCTCGGATCTACGAAAAGAGCTCAACAAGAGGAGGGCGGATAAGAGGACTACCCTTCCTAATGTCCCCCGGGACGACAAAGGAAAGGAAGATGTCAACCCATCCATGTTGAGAGACTCCCTGAAGAAGAGGAGGCAAGACCTCAATACAGAGATGAGGAGCCTACGGAGAAAGATTGTCACCGCATCTGGAGGACAAAGCCTTGAGGATGAGTTCGACCATGAATCGCCCTTCACCAAAGAAATCCAAGCCATCCGACTCCCAGCCAACTTCAAGGAGCCTCATATGACCCTGTATGAAGGAAGCACAGACCCCAAATACCATCTGGACGCATTCAATGACTTGATGAAGTTAAGGGGGATTAGTAGCGAGGCTAGATGCCAATTTTTCGCAGTCACGTTGAAAGGACCCACGTACAAATGGTTTAAAAGACTTCGACCAGGATCCATCAGGTCTTGGCAACAGTTTTCAGATGAATTTCTCCAACAACATCACGCCATGCGTGATTATACAATGCCAGGCACCAGCCTCGCCAATGTAAAATAAGGAGAAAACGAGAGTCTGAAGGGCTACATCCACAGGTTTAACATGGAGGCAGCCAAAGTAGGGAGCTTGACCCGCAGGGAGTTAAAAATGGCCATCACAGCCGGAGTGCGTCCGGGAAGAAAATTGTGGGATAATATGCTCAAAAGGGAAGTCACTGACCTAGATGACTTCTACGAGAGGGCGCAAAAGTACATTCGTGTGGAGGATGACCATGCGAACTTAAAGGCACGAAAAAGTGAGTCCCATGTAAAGTCCCCAACCAATGAAGGGTCGAATGGAGCGAAGAAGAAAAGAGCGTATGAAGGGTCAAGAGATGATCAATATGGAAGGACCAAATGCAAAGGCGGCCATAGGAAAACGGCCTACACCTTCTATACAAGCCTGGCGGACACCAGAGAGCATATCTACCTCACAAATGAGGATCGGATTCCCTTCAAAAGGCCCTTACCAATGAGAAGAGATCAGTCCAGGAGAGACCCTGGCAAATACTGTCGATACCACAAGGATATCGGCCATACCACAGCAGAATGTACCCATTTTAAGGAAGAAATTGAAGAGCTCATCCGAAGGGGATACCTGGACCGATATGTCAGAAGAGAGAAGTAGAAATCAGAGGACGTGCCGGTGATACCTCGGACACAAGAGGGAGCCCCAGAGATACAGGGAGAGGTGAGAACGATCTTCGGAGGTCTGGGGTTTGGGGGAGAGTCCAGGAAGGGTCGAGACAGATACGCTAGAGAAGCTAGACGGAGTCCACCACCGTGTGTCATGAGTTTGGAGCAGCGACCCCTAAAAGCTTTAAGGGAGAAAATGACTCAATCACTTTTACAGAGGAGGATGCACGAGGGGTGCACTTTCCTCATAATGATCCTTTGGTGTTGACTGTTCAGTTGGCCAACCTACGGGTACATCGGGTCCTCGTAGACAATGGAAGTTCCGTAGATGTCTTATATCGCCCCGCCTTGGAGAAGATGGGTTTGGGCGTCAGACACTTGAAACCCTGTCAATCCTCCTTATACGGGTTCACGGGGTACTCGATACAACCTTTAGGGGTGATCGAATTAGCACTCATCATGGGAGAGCAACCCCGACAGACCACAGTCATGGCAAACTTCGTCGTAGTAGACTGTGCTTCAACTTTCAATCCCTAAGAAAATTGAAAGCGATCACTTCAATATATCACCTCGCTGTCAAGTTCCCAACTCCTAGTGGAGTAGCGAGTATGAAGGGAGAACAAAGATAGGTAAGGGAGTGTTATAACACTTCCCTTCGCACGTCTGCGAAACTACGACCGATGGCGATGGTGGTGCATGGGGGCGCAAACCCGCATGAACTATACCCCAGAATCATGGAGGGACCGACCGGATAGGACTACCAGTAAGACTCCTAATCTCGAGAAGTACCACCAGTCAGTATGTAATGCCCTGGATAGCCAAGACCGTTACACAGTGTGTTTATAAAGTGCTAGACTTGTTAATCAAATCGTTTAATTAAAAACGTGCTATTGAAACTATAAAGGAACTAGGGTTAAAAATGCTTTGGTCTCAAAAGTCACATTTTTCATTAAGAGATGTTTCCTGACTACACGGGATCCCAAAAATATTAAGTCTAAAGACCGTTTACAAAAGTCATAAGGTTTAAATACAATATCAAGCCATATTAAGGCAAAACAGACAGTTAGGCAATCCCTGTCCTGATCCACTCCTCGACCATGGCGATTGAACAACTGGCTATGTACATTCCCGCAGCTCTCACGTAGCACCCGTGAGCCAAGGCCCAGCAAGAAAACACAACAACATAGCATAAGCAATCAACAGAAAAATCAATATCTCATATTGCATCACATATTCTCAACCAAATAAGCATTCAGTATAATCAAGTATTCCACATACTAAGCATATCAAATCATATCATATATCAGTTCACAAATGATAACTAGGGCTAGCGCCCTCAGGCTGCTCCCTCCGTTATCCCACTGACTCCGGCCCGCTTAAACCGAGCTCAGTGAATATTAAGCTGTCCTCAGCTACCAGTGGCCAAGCCGCGCCCTGTGCGCAAATATTGTGTACGGCACCCTTAGGCCGCTATCACATGTCCTATGGCATAATACCATCATTGACATAATACAAATATCGGGAGCACTTACTCCCATCACAAACATATAACCGGGTGCAGTTTTCTTACCTTTCAATTCACTAGCTTTGATCACTTGACTCCTTAAGCACGATCCCTCTCGAACCCTAGTGCTCACCTAAACACAACCATAGGTCAAAGTCATCATCAAACCTCAAGTCCAAAACCTAGCCTCGGGGCTAATCCCGAGCCCCCCGAACGTCCTAGTTCCACCAAACAAGGTGGTGGAACCAAACCCCAAACCCTTGGTCAAAAACCCTTGCAAATAACCCTAAAATCCCTTTCTGAAGACAGGGTAGCACCACATCACTCTTGGGAGGGCGCTACAGTGCTACAAACAGAAGCAAAATCCCCCAGGAAGCTTGGCCTAGCGCTACAGCGCCAAAAGGCTAGCGCTGTAGCGCTAGTCACAGACAGGCAACCTCCAAATTTTCCCTCCTGCGATTTCCTCGAACCAAACTCAACCAAAACTTCTCCAAACCTTCACCAAACTCAAAAACAACCTTATTTACACACTCCACTCATCCCAAGCACCCCAAATACCCAGAACTCAAGCACATGCATCCCTAATCTCAAAATTCACCATAGCCACTTCTAAACATCAAAACTCAGCAAAAACCAGTTAAACATCAAAGTTAGAAGCTTAGAATTCATACCTTTAATGGGAATTCGATTTCAAGATAACCTCTACACCTCCTTAGCTTACTCTTCCTCACCCTTTGGCCTAAATTCCCTAAAGTTCCCATCAAACTCAGCTCATACACATAGTTCAAAACCAAAACCAGCAACTGAAGAAACTACAAAGCCTTACCTCAAGTGTTAGGGTGTTCTTGCTAAACCTCTGCCAATTCTCCAAGCCTAGCTTAGGATTCTTGATGCTCAGCCTAACTTAGCTCCTCCCTAAGCTTTGCCCCAAAAATACTCAAGAAACTGATGAAGAAAGCATAAACCGACCTTAGGAAACTCTCTGTTTTCTCCCTTTCCTTTTTCTTCCTTTTCCTTCTTTCTTTCTTTTCCTCAGCCTTCTACCCTTTTCTACAATTCCCACTAAGTATAAAACCTCAGCATATCTATCCCTTGCAAGCCAAATGACCTTACTGCCCTCCCCTTTAATCTCAAGTCCTTTAATCCACTTAAGGGCATTTTGGTCATTTCACCCTATTCTTGCTAGTTCCTCAAGTGTCTCTAATATTTTCCGCTTACTTCTGATACCTAATTAATTACCAATTATATTTCTCGATATCAAAATAGACCCCACTATACTCACTAAATTCCCATTTATACCCCCAGACTCACCCCGAGCCGGGTATAAATCCCCGCCATGACTTTTTCGCTAATCTTCTCACTAGGATCGTCTTGAGTCACAGATCACAGATATATCCACATAATAATGTGGTCTCGACAATTATCACATATATCAGTACAGTTATGCCCATAATGGCCAAAATTACGATTACGCCCTTCTAACCTAATCAGGGCCTACATGCATACTAATACCCATAGTCATGCATCTCGAATATTCAAATAATCATATCATAATACACATAGTCATATAACATGCTTTAAATCATAGTCATGCATTTTACTCATTAAAGTCACACATAATTCCCATTATGCCCTCCAGGCACACTAATCAAGACCCTTAAGCCTTATTAGCGAATTTGGGTCGTTACAACTATCCCCTCCTAATGAGAATTTCGTCCTCGAAATTTACCTGAACAACTCGGGATACTGATCCCGCATCGCTGTCTCAAGCTCCTAGGTCGCTTCCTCGACCTTACTATTCCTCCATAGCACTTTAACAAGAGGAATCGTCTTATTTCGCAATACTTTATCTTTTCGATCCAAGATCTGAACTGGTTGCTCTTCATAAGCCAAATCTATCTGTAACTCCAAGTCTTCATACCTCAACACATAAGTCACATCTGAGATGTACTTCCGAAGCATGGAAACATGGAATACATCATGAACTCCAGACAATGATGGTGGCAAGGCTAATCTGTAAGCCACCTGAACAACCCTCTCTAGAATCTCAAATGGTCCAATGAATCTAGGGCTTAGCTTGCCCTTCTTTCCAAACTTCCTCACCCCTCGCAATGGTGAAACTTGGAGAAAGACACGGTCCTTAACCTGGAACTCTACATCCCTACGCTTGGGATCAGCGTAACTTTTCTGTCTGCTCTGAGAAGCGAGCATTCTAGCCCAGATCTTTTCTATAGCTTCACTTGTCTTCTGAACCATATCTGGCCCCAAATATCTCCTCTCACCCATCTCATCCCAATGAATGGGTGATCTACACCTCCTCCCATACAACATCTCATAAGGAGCCACTCCAATCATTGACTGATAACTATTGTTATACGAAAACTCAATCAACGGAAGATACTTACTCCGTGAACCTTCAAAATCAATCACACATGCTCTGAGCATATCCTCTACTACCTGGATCGTCCTCTCAGACTGTCCATCAGTCTGAGGATGAAAGGTTGTACTGAACTTCAACTGAGTCCCCAAAGCTTTCTGCAAACCACCCCAAAACTTGGAAGTGAAAATAGGATCCCGGTCTGACACTATAGACTTAGGAACCCCATGGAGACGTACGATTTCCCTCACATACAATTCTGCGTACTAATCCACAGTATATGTCGATCTCACTGGTAGAAAATGGGCTGACTTGGTGTACCTGTCCACTATCACCCACACCGAGTCATGAAGCCCCACTGTCCTGGGAAAACCTCCCACAAAATCCATAGTAATGTCCTCCCATTTCCACTCAGGAATACCCAAAGGTTGAAGCAACCCTGCTGGTCGCTGATGCTCAGCTTTCACCTGCTGACAGGTTAAGCATCTGGCAACGTACTCCACCACATCCTTCTTCATCCCGTGCCACCAATACAAAGTTCGTAGATCCTAATACATCTTTGTGGTACCCGGATGAAGTGAGTACGACGTCGTATGAGATTCATCCAATATCTCTCGTCTAATCCCCTCATCAGTTGGAACACAAATCCATCCCTGATACCGAAGCAAACCAACCTCATATATAGAATAGTCCTTAGCTACATCCGCTAAGACATCCTCTCTAACCCTCTGTAACTGAGCATCTATCAACTGTCCTTCTCTAATCCGCTCTAGCAGGGTCGACTGCAGAGTAATATTGGCCAACCGACCTACCACCAACTCTATCCCTGCTCTAACCATCTCATCAGCCAACTCCCTTGAGATCTTAATGGAACTGTATAACTGACCTGGACCTCTCCAACTCAATGCATCCGCCACCACATTGGCTTTCCCTGAATGGTAAAGAATACCACAGTCATAATCCTTTACCTACTCCAGCCAATGCCTCTGTCTCATATCCAAGTCCTTCTGTGTAAAGAAATACTTCAGACTCTTATGATCAGTGTATACCTCGCACTTCTCCCCATACAGGTAGTGTCGCCAAATCTTCAGTGCAAAAACCACTGCCGCTAGCTCCATATCATGGGTAGGATACCGCTACTCATACTCCTTCAGTTGTCGTGATGCATAGGCTATAACCTTCTCATTCTGCATCAACACACAGCCTAAGCCCAACCTTGATGCATCACAGTAGACAACAAACTTTCCTTGCCCCGAAGGAAGACTCAACATTGGCGCTGTAATAAGTCGTTGCTTCAACTCCTGGAAACTGTCTTCACATTTGTCTGACCAAGGTGCACCAGAAAGATTATCGTCATCAGATCAAGGAAGAAATATGTAATCCACAAAAAATAGTAATAAGAGGGACTTACCAAAGCCCCTTAAGTTTGATGAACACAAAGGAAAAAAAAAGGAGAAATAATGTGAGGGATTACATAACAATAATATACATAGACCGAATACAAAGGAACCTACAAATCTCCATCCTGACCCTTCCACTCAGAAATCTTCTCGACGGCATAGTCCCCAAAAGAAGATAGGTCAACGGTGGGGTTAGTCCTCCAGACAGCATGCAACATGTTCTCGACTATGCGATACTCAGCGTTCACAAGCTCAGCCTCGAGCGCAGTGATCCTCCCGTTTAGAGTTTGGATGGTAGCCTCCAACTGAGTGTTGGTATGAGAGGTTAATGCAGCCCGGGCTAAGGCAGCGTCCCTCTAGCAAACTGGCTCGGTCAGTTGACTTGACAAGGCATCCTTTGCAGTCTCGGCCACCGATAGGTTCCCCAGTGCCTCCTCAAGCTCGTGTTGCAACCGTTGGGTCAATGAAGAGTGGGAGGCGATCAGCCGATGACTCAAGATGGAAGCCTAGGTAAGGGCAATGACATGAAACAGAGCCTTGAGGGTCAGGTGACAAAAAAAAAATGTATATATATATGTATATATATCTATCATAAATGAATAAATCGAGTATCTCTACAAGTACCTGCAAGGAGGCTCACATATAGGCGTCTTCAAGCTCAGCCTTGGGGACATTGTGCAAGGTCCCCCACTCACCTTTGGGAAAGTTTCCCAGTTGATGGCCCATGGCTTCCCCATACTGGCGAGCCAGAGGATGATCTTCGGAAGCAGAAACATAAACCTGGCCGGGGGAAGCGTGTGTGCTTGCCGAGGCATGCTTTGTCAGGGATGGGGACCGAGAAGGTCCTGATCCATCTGTAGTTGTGCGGGGAGCAGAAGAGTGCGGAGTCATCTCCTTGGGTAAAGAGGCGCCTGAAGGCACCCGCCTAGAACGCCTTCTCGGGGGTAGAGGAGCCCCAGCAAAAGAAGGAATAACGAAATTCCTTTTAGGCAGAGAAGAGTGAGAGCCAAAGGCATCAAAGGTAAACTCGTCGCCAAGCATCGACGGTGGTGTCCAAGAGCTAACACCGCCAGTGTGACCATCATCGGCCACACCCCCAGCCATGCCGGCAGTAGAGTGCAAGCACGAGTAGTTCTCAGACACCACTATCTCCTCAACGTCCATATGGTCACCTGAAGGGTAGACATAGTCCCTATCGGCTACTTTGTCATAATTACTTTCATCGTGACCATATACCCACGGACCCACAAGTTCGGGTGCCGTAGGGGCTAGATCCACAGGTTCGGGTGACATAGGGCGTGGACCCGCAGGGTCGAGTGACGAAGGGCATGGACCTGCAGGGTCGAGTGACGCAGGGTAGGAACCCGCAGGGTCAGGTGACGTGGGGCATGGATCCTCAGATTCAGAGGAAATGGAGCATAGGGTGACTGTCTGGTCCGGGGTCAGCAACCCGTACAAGCGAAGGTTTCTCTTTGTAAAAAGGGCGCTGGCTTGTTTGCATCCCTTCGGCAAGGCCAGAATTTGCATTACTCAGTCACGAGCCGACCGTTTCAAGTTGGAACCAACAACCCCTAAGAGACCTGCCATTAAACGAAAAGAAATAACTACAGTTAGAAAAGCTATAAAAAAAAAGAGAGAAGTCGAGTGAAAAGAGAAACCTCTAATATATGGGATCAAAGTGAGAATAGCCTTACGTGAGGTGTTGAAGCTAGTGTGTCAGGTCTGCCTGCTATAAGTGAAGAAGTAGTCTGACTTCCACAACCCCCTATTGGAAATGGAGCCCTCCACGAGGGAACTCCCTTTAAGGGTCGTGGCTTTCTGGAGTTGGTAGAACCCGGGGGCAGATGTATTCTCCCTCAGGGTAAAGAAGTAATGAACCTCGCTCATCGAAGGCCCCCTAGAGTACACCTGACGGTACAACACATATAAGCAGCTAAGTGTCACCCAGGAGTTGGGGGACAATTGTAGTGGCGCCAATTCAAAGTAGTTCAACACTTTGATGAAAAAAGGGTGAAGCAGAAAGCCCCAACAGATCGGATTATAGAATCGCTGAAGGCCACGAACCCTTCTGGCGGTTTGGACGCGCGTTCATTGCGCTCTGGTATAACGAACTTGAGATTCAATGTTAACTGATGAGCTTCTAGCATGTTGCCCAGTTTCTTCAAGGTAAGTGTGGACCTGCCTGTTTCTTCGGAAGTGTCCAAGGCTTTCTTCAACATCTCAAGTACCTGGACAAAGATAGGCAGCTTATGAGCAATAGACTTTCTAAGGATCTTGGAAGACCCCCCACGTGTCCTATGTCTACCAGCGCTTTGCTTGACCCTAGGGTGCAAGACCTGGGATAGGAGAGGAAGCGCAAGTGGAATCATGGAAATGAACTTCGGTTCAACCAATTCATGTCTACCGCCTTTAAAGGAGGGATCCCTATGACCGGGAGACTCGTCATGACGAAAGGAAAAAGGCTCAGGGGGCAAGTTTTCCTCTAGGCAAGCAATTTCAGAAAGGCAATCCTGGAGGAATGATTGTAGCTAGGAAATGTATGTCGCTTGCTGGGGGGAGAAACCAAAACTCACGTCCCTGGTATGGGATTCTAGCTCCCTCTCCAGGTCGCACGCTTTATGTCTGAGGTAGGATAGTCTCCGGAGGTAGAGCGCCCGCACACCCTCGCGGTTAGAGGGTCTATGTACGTCAGCCTCTGAGTCGGAGGATGACAACTCAATAAATTCAACATTGGACGGACCTTCAGGACATCGCCTAGACGCCATGGACCAGCTAAGACTCGAGGGCGTGTATGTGTAAGGGTAACCCTATATCTACAACATCAGTGTGAGGGGTATAAGAAAAGGACCTATGTATATGTATTGGAAAGGCCATACGAAAAGAATGACAAACTCTGAAGAATGAGTGTCGTGCAACCATTTAGTCTACCCCCGCGTAACCAATGTAAAACAAAAAGAGAAAGAGAGGAAGGAGGCATACCTGTGGGTATATGAAGCTGAGGGTGTGCAAGGATAGACTTGTGTAGGTGTGGGGTCGGTTGAGCGATAAGCAGGGGCAAGACCGTAGGAGCAGGAGAATGCCTAGCGTCACCACAAAGCTAGCCCAACAAAAAAAAAAGAAATAATAATAATAAAAAAAGAAGAAGAAAGGAAGATGAATAATGAAAATAGAAGGAAGGGTACCTCAAGAATGCGTTGGAGGTGGATAGAACCCTTGAACTCTTGAAAGTGGTTTGGAGGGAATACCACTAGGCTAGGCAAGTCTTGGTGTGGAGAAATGGCTTCAAGCCTTGGGGTATTTATAAGGAAAGTCAAGGCCCCCTAGCCATTGGATCTATATCCCTATGAATGGTGGAGATCAAGAGTATGGGTAACCTTGGGATCCACAATTGAGAATGATTGGCCCTTATGCAATCTTAGGGATTTTCATGGATCCCCCAAGAGTTAGATGGTTTTTGTGTTTCTTTGGACACTATCAAGAAACACAACTTCAAAACTCACTTTGTATTTCGTTAAGCGACATTGGGAAACGCTCCAAGGCTGAGTCCCCCAAAAACTTGGCTATACATGTCAAGCAAGAGAAAAAGAAAGAGTCTACAAACACACTTAAAAGTGTACTTATAGACTCGGGGGGAAGTGTAAATGTGGGAATTCTTCCCTTGTGAATTCCATTCACAAGGGGACCTCTACACTATGAGGCATCCTAAAGGCTACTTATTGCATGCACAAGGGGACAATGACGTCACACGATGTTGGAGGAATTGGGATAAGAGAGCCACCCTCGCTACACGAGGGCCCTTGGCCGCTTACCAATCTGGACGCCATCCTCGCTATGTGAGGGTCCTCGACCGGCGTCCCATGTGCGCCGCGTAGCCTTTGATGTGTACAGGTCCTCGGCCGGCCATCTGCGTACGCCGCATCCTCTCAAACATCGAGCCTCGCCTCGCCTGCACATGGGAGAAGAAGACCAGCCTCGCTACGCGAGACTCCCTCGCTATGCGAGGGTGTGGCCTTGTTGCGGCGCCCGTGTCCCGAACCTTGCCACGCCTACACTTGAGGGAAGAGGGCCAGCCTCACTATGCAAGACACCCTCGCTATGCGAGGGTGTGGCCTTGTTGCGGCGCCCGTATCCCGAGCCTCGCCACGCCTACACCCAAGGGAAGAGGGCCAGCCTCGCTATGCGAGACACCCTCGCTATGCGAGGGTGTGGCCTCGTTGCACTGCCCATGTCTTGAGCCTCGCCTCCATGTGACCTGCATAGGCCATCCTTGACCCCTGGAGCCTTGGCTTCTCATGACATGTATAGGTTGAAGCCTCCTTGACATAGGCACGAGGAACACTTGGAGACACCTAATGGGTGCGCCAAACGAACATTAGGCATCGAATGGGGATTGATGAAGATGGCCGGGTACAGAACACGTGTACTGACACGAGGCGTACGGTTGTGAAGAGAACAGAGGCATGGCCCTATCATCTGCATCTGAGGAGTAGTGGCAGTACGGACCTGTACAAAGAGTAGTGGCACCACTTGAACACCCCCGACCATACACCAGAGCCAACAGTACTATGTCCTGAGCCACGACTCTGGCATTTTCAGGATAGATACCACTATGCCCTGAGCCACTACACTATCAGTGTACCCGCGTACATCCCTGTCTTCTGGGACTTGTTTGTATCAGGGGCCAATAGAGCCCACCTATAAATAGGCCTCAACCCCTCAGGTTAAGGGGTTGGAAAACTGATTGTATGAAAGACACGTAAGAAATACATGATCCTTGTTTCATTGTTGTTCTGATTTTTTCTGTTGATTCAAGTTCTTTCCATCTGATTCTAAGCTTTCCGTAGTATAAAAATCTGAGTTTTCTAACCTTTAATCGTTGACGAGTTCTTACCATCAACATTGTCCTTGTTTATTCTTTTGATTTTAATGTACAAAGCTTGGTTTATAGCCTTATCCCCAACAATAAAAAATCTCTAACCCCAAACCTAAGTTCTGTATCAAAGATTGTCTATCTCTAAGGTTTATCTACTAACCAAGAATATGTAAGAAGGCTCCTCATTCTCAACCCTCAAGCTCATGTCTCAAGATATATTGAGACTAGATCAATTCGATGACTCAAACTTTTTGCGTTGGCAAGACAAGATTAAGTTTCTTCTTGCAACATTGAAGGTTCATTACATCCTTAACAAAGATTTGAAGACTTTGGATGCTCCAAAGGATGATGAAACTTAAGAAATGATCAAGGAAATGAAGAAAATGGAAGAAGACGAGCTAATATGTGTTGGGAATATGAGGCTTTACACTTTGCAAATCAACAATGAATACTGAGAATAATGCAATATTCCAAACCCTAGATGTTAAACAAGATCCAAATTCAAAGTATGAATGCAATTCTTGATAATAAAAAAAATATGTTCATGATATGAATGTTAGTCCTGAATATAAAGAACTAAATGATTAAATGATGATAAAATGAACTTGGATACATTTAATCATCAATACTAACAATGAAACCATAATAGAATACAGAAATACAAGATTAGGGTTAGAGAGATACAACATTTGTATTGAGCATCTTGAATCTTCAAACTTGGGAAACTTTTAAGGCTTATACACAATAAGAATATTGTTGTCCAAAATCTCTATTCCAAGTCTTTCCTTATTGCTTGAAGCTTCAACTAAGTAGAATGAGATTTGGGATTGAAAAAGCGTTAAAACTCATGCAAGTGAAGCAAAGCTTGATGAGTTTCTTTGAGAAAACTTTTGTCGTAGAAAGCTAGAGAGAAAAAGAAGTAAGAGAGAGAGTTGGAGAGTGTGATCAAAGCTTTTCAACTCTAATAACCCATATTTATAGTGTATGCATCATCATTAGTCTAACCAATAGTATTAGAGCATTTAAAAAACTTCATTTGGAGCTTTTTACGTAAACTTTACGGATCTAAAAGACTGCCTAGGCGATACGTCGCCTACTAGCAAGCGATGCATCGCTTGCTAGGGCTTTGAAGCCCTTTTCATTTTGGCAACGCTATGCCACTTAGGGGGCAATGCATCGCCACCCCCTCTGACTTTGGACTCCTCCAATGGTCCTAAAATTGCTCCAAATGCTACCAAACTTTTTGGGAATGTTTGGATACCTCATTCTATCACTTTAGACCCATAAAAGTCAATTTTATATACCTTCTACACATTCTCATGTTTTCACTTCTCTTTAAGTGAAAACCATTAAGTTTTTTTCACCTCAACGTGTAAACATCTTAACCATTATATTCAACCAATCTCAACAATATGTATAGGCCACATACTTAATGCCCTCTCAGATTGTCTCTATGATCTTTACTGCAATACAACACCGACAAAGGAGATATGGGATTAACTTGAGAAGAAGTACAAAACTGAAGAAGAAGGTACCAAGAAATTTCTCATAACTCAGTACGTGGAATTTAAATTTTTTGATGAAAACCCTTACTCCCCCAAGTACATGAGCTATAAGTTATGATGAATAAGTTATCTACTCTAAAGATAACATTCTCAGAGTTCTTCATTGTGGGTGGGATCATAGCCAAGTTGCCTTCATCTTGGAGGGGCTATAGATATACGATTCTCCATAAGAATGAGGAGATATCTTTGGAGTAGATCCTAAAGCACCTAAGGATTAAAGATGAGTCTCGTTCTAGAGACAAGTATATGGAAGAGTCCAATGGTGGAATATCCAAGGTTAACAACATAGAGAAAACCTTTCAATCCAAAGGGAAGGCCTACAAGAAACCCCAATCAAAGAAGGACACTTACCTATAGCCCCTAAGAAGAATGAAGGGAGATTCATGGGTGAGAGAGGCCTTGTTTTGTTTGTGGAAAGAATGGTCACATGGATAGTGAATGCAAGTTCTGAAAGTTCCACAACTATGGATCCAAAGTTAACACAACCAAAGAGGAGTTGGTTGCTACCTTTAGTGAGGTGAATGCAATCCAAGGCAAAGTGCAAGGATGGTGGTATGAAACTTGTGCCACCATTCTGTAATGACCCAACTATTTCTAAGACCTTGGACCATTAAAACTAATAGACATAGCTACTAATTTAAAGAAAACATACATAAGAAATAATCATAACTTTATTGAAACTCCAAAATGTTGTGCAAATTACAATATAAATTATAAAATGTGGTATGGGTACCCATTGTTTAATAAAACATAAAACATAACTTTAAATCATTTGTTCAAAACTAAATGTGGAATTACAAAGGAAAACATAGTTGAAAAACTAAAATAAACGTCATCCTCGATCGACTCACAGCTCATTCATTCCATTCATCCTCAACACACAAGTCAAGCCACCAAGAATCCTTCTGCCTCCGTATCTAGTTTCCTGCATCACACTAAAAAAAATAAAGGAGTGAGCCTAATGCCCATCAAAGAAAATCTACTAACATCATATAACATAAATCATATACATAAGACTATATCATAAACATATACTATAAAACATATATCATATAAGACTACAATGGCCATCATTGTAATGCCCCAAATTTCCTAATAAGGTTTAGGACCTTGATTAGGAGGCCGAGAGGGCCATAATTGATTTATTATGCTATTAAATGATTATATGCATGTTTGAGTGTATTAAATATGCATGAGAACCCATTTCTGATTAATTGAGTGATTTTCATATTTTCGCCATTTCAGGTCATATTTGGCATATATGTGATATGTGTGTGGTGCTTTATTATTATTTGGTTACGCCAGGGTTACTCAACACGAGACGATCCTAGGAGGTAAGCTAGTGGGAAAGTCACAATGAGATTTATTCTTGACTCGGAGTGAGTCAAGGGGTATCTAGCACATTACCGGGTTATTGGGTAATGGGAATAAGTATTTGATGATAAATTGGGAGTTAGTAAGATCAGGGGGAAATTCTGGAGGTTTTGACTATTTTGCCCTCGGGGACGTTTTCGGGACCCCGAGTGTTAGGATTTGTTTGAGGCTACTTAAGCTTGAAGTAACCAGTTAAGAAATAAAAAGAACGTTCAGTAAGTTCTCTCTCCCTCAAAGTTCCTTTTTTGTCTCCCGATCTCATTTTCGAAGGAAACTTGAGTTCTAGGACTCGGATTCAAGCGAGGATCGAGGCATAGCAATCCTAGGGAAGATTAGAAGCTTATTAGCCAGAGGATTTAGTTGGGAAACCACTTAATCGGAGGTAATTCAAGTTTTAAGTTTTTAAAGTTTTTGAGCTTGAATTGGACTTTGTGTTTTGATGAGTTTTTGATTGATTTGAGACTTGGGTTTTGTTGGTTTTGGATCATGGGGATGTTTGGGAACTTTGATTTTTGAGTTTGGAGATGTTTGGATAGGTTTTTGGAAGGTTTTAAAATGGTAAAATCAGGGAAAAATGGCTGGTTCGTGGTTGGGCTGCGGCCCAGGCTCGATGAAGTAGGTGGAGGATTCTGAAAGGCATGGGGGCCGCGGCACTTGGTTATTAGGGCCGCGGCACTTGGTGCCATTTGTGGCCAAAATGATGTTTTGGTTATGGGAACTCAAATCTTAGGCCTCGAGATCGTTCCTACTACCCGGTTTAGTTGGATTCGATGTCCCGAAGGCTAGGTCTTGGTTCCGGGATTGGATTTTAGAACTTGAACTCATTGGATCACCGTTTATGGTTGTGACTAGGTTATCACTAGAGGCTTGGAATCAGGATCATGCTTGTGGTTCATTTATTGGTAACTTGTGCTTGGACCAAAGGTAAGAAAACTACACCCTATATGTGACATGCATGGTTATTATTGAGGCATGTTGAGTGTTTAAATGTGATGCATGTAATGCACGAGAAACATATGATTAGGGCATGCCCTGAATGTTGAATATAAGATTGATCAGAGCTTGAGTCTCTGTGTTTGTTCATGATCATAATTATGCTAGCAACTGTTAAGTAAGCATGCTGAATGCCCTACATTTGGATATTTGACATATGATATATGCCTGGTAGCATTGCTTACTTGTGCGTGGCACTGACTAACTAGTTAGATTTGGCAATGGTGTCAGTATTAACTATGAAGCTGTGACTCATTAGTCAAGTTTGGCAGTGGTACTGAGCATTGGTCACCTGGTATTGACTCATAAGTCAAGAACGGTCTTAGCGTGTTTAATGCAAGCCGATAAAAGATTAGATCTAATCGACATCTGTATTGAATGACTCAAATGAGCATTAATGTCGGACCGACCTCAAGTTCGATGAAAACTAAAAGTGCTTGTCTATTCTAAAGGCTAGTTATTTAGAGCCAGAGCCAGAAAGGCTAAGATCACATGGCCAGGAGGGTATGGGACCTTAGAGTGTGACTCATTAGTCACCTATACAGGATGTGACTCATTAGTCACCCACACAGAGATAGACTCATTAGTCTTCTATACAGAGTGTGACTCATTAGTCACCTACATAGAGATAGAATCATTAGTCTTCTATACAGAGTGTGACTCATTAGTCACCTATACAGAGATAGACTCATTAGTCTTCTATACAGAGTGTGACTCATTAGTTACCTATACAGAGATAGACTCATTAGTCATCTACACAGAGATAGACTCATTAGTCGCCTATACAGAGTGTGACTCATTAGTCATCTATACAGAGTGTAACTCATTAGTCACCTATGCAGGGTGTGACTCATTAGTCACCCACCCCAAGATTGACTTACTAGTCATCTACCTCAGAGTGAGAGACTTACTAGTCATTTACTCAGAGCGCAAGACTCCATAAACATTTACTTGTATCTGCTTGCGTGCGTGATTAAGGCTATTATTGCTAGGCATGCACATTATGATTTGATGACATGTTATTACTGTACATGAGCATATTGGGGTTTCTTGCTGGGCTTCGGCTCATGGGTGCTATGTGGTGCAGGTAAAGGCAAAAGAAAGCTGGACCATCCTTGAGTTGGAGAGCTTAGGTGACGATGTGTACATATGCGGCTGCTCGACTGCCACGGCCGAGGGTTGAAAGAGGAACTAGGGTTAAACCTTATTTTTCCGCTTAGATCGACTGGTTGTAAATATTTTATTGAAACAAACCTTTAAGTTATATTTTTGAGATCCCAATGTATACAGTAAATGTTTTAGTGAAACATTATATCTTAACCAAAATTTTAAATCCCTAAACCGCTAATCATACTTAGTTACACGATTATGGCCAAAAGGCTCGGTTAGCAAATTTAGCACTGTTTAAAATGCGCACTGTAACGGTCCCTGGAGTTTAGGGCGTTACAATCATACTTCTTGGTGATTGTTAACTAAGCAAATCATATGCCCATAGATTTGTGGGGCTTGCTAGCCAAGCAAGTCATATGCCCATAAATTATTGGGGCTTGCTAGCTAGACAAGTCGTATGCCCAAGGACTATAAACATACTATACATAATGTAAACGTAACATAACATAACATAACATAACATAAGCATAACATATCATATAAACATATAAAATCTATCCTATTTTCCTTACCGAAACCGGGATATTTGAGAACAAGAGCGGGACTAGAACACTCCTAAAACCAAAAGTAAGAATGGTGAGTTTCTAAAGAAAAGAGATGAAAATGAAACTGAACCATTAAAGAAGAAACTTACCGAGAAGAACCTTAAATCAAAGAACTTAAACACCTAACCACAAAACCATAAACAGAAGTTAGGATCTGAAAGAAACTTAAGGAAAACTAAGGAATCATAAAGAATAGAACTTATGAATAATATTACCTTGGGTGAACTAGAACCGATCTACACTTCAATATCGAAAACACACTTTATCTCACTACCCAAGTGTTTATAAAGCTTAAGATGATAAAGCTTTTATCCCCAAAACCCAAGTGTATCACTCTATAAAAATCCTAGATGCTTGAAGGCTCTGAACACAGCTTGAAGAATGAGAGAAATGGCTGGGTACTAGGTCTTATTTATAGAGTTCAAGGAATGAAAATATCTCCTTTTTGGCTTGAATAAAATAATGAATATTAAATGAAAAATAATTGAATACTTGGTCAACAAATGCTTAAGACTCGGTCAAAAACGTTCAGAGGCAAGTCAAGAGGTTAAGGGGTGAATCAAGCTCAGATTTCTTGGAGTTCGAAAAACCACACCTAGGGTCGATATATCGACCACCCTAGGCGATATATCGCCTGACCCTATATCCTGAGTGCTCGTGGTTTCGTTCGTGTGAAGTCAATGTGTTTTCTGTATCTCCTGTGTTGCGATATATCACCTCTAAGGCTGCGATATGTTGGCATATGTAGATAATTTAAACGCATTTTTGCACGAATTTAGGATAATTAGAGTTGATTAATCAGGTTTGACTGAGTAATATGTGATTCCAGCAAGTTCTGGAAGGGTCTAGCGCTTCTAGAGACTTCTATTATTGAATTATCCATTTAAAATGCTTAAATCCTCAAATAAACAAGATTGTGACAAGTTTCATGCTCTTAATGGTTCTGGAAGATTCTAGAGTTTCTAGAACTTTCTTTTATTTAAACTATAAATAAACATGATTATGACAAGTGTCATGCTCTTAATGTTTCTATCGTGTCTATATTGTTTGTTTCCTCTGGTATTTTTGTTTAATTGCTCTTCATTTCTAAGTTGATGAAAAATAGCGTCAACAGTTTTGTGCTTTTATTGAAAGCCATTAAACAAGACGTGAGCCTGTTTAATCAGAAATCCTCCTAAATCATCAATGGCCGTTGCAAGTAACCCCAATACTGGTGAGCGACCATTGCCCCAGATACCTGAGGAGCAGACTCCTCATGTTGAGGACTACCCCCAATGGCTTGGAAAGCAGCCCATAATGGATCCAGATCCTGAAGAGAGGAGTGATTCGTCCAACTCTTGGGGGCCACCTACCCCCAGGCTTGACGAGGATTTGTATTACAATCCTGAAAGATATGTTCCTATTGTGGAACTTGAAAATTGCCAACTGCGCAAATAGTTAGTAGAGGCAACAAAATGCAACAAATAATTAGCTAGACAGGCTGCTGACACCCAGGCACCTCCTCGAAGGCCTAGGGGACGTCCCCGTGGGAGCACGGCCGCCAGGAGGGCAGAGCAAGTGCTGCAGCCAGCGTCTTAGCCAAATCAGTCAAGGCCCTGGAAGCTGAGGCTACTGCTAACCCGATTACAGAAGTATTAACAGGAACGGGTAATAACCGAGCCCCCCCAGTGACTCGAAACTCGAATCCTGATGCTGCACGAAACAACCCAGAGCCTAACCGGGAAAACTCTAGACCATCCAGACTTGACATTGGAAGATAGCCACCATCACCTATAAGGCGCCCCTCACTAGTCCGAGAGGTCCCACGAACTGCACATCAAAGGACATCACATAGTGCCAGTCGAGATAGAAACTGATAGGCTAGGCCTGGACAGGGGAACGAAAGAGAGGCTACACGAGATTGCAAGGCTGGTCAGCCTTCGGGAAGCCAAATGTCAAGATCACAAACTGCTAGAACAAGGAGGCCAGCAGGCAACCCACCTCGTAATCATCGAGCCACGCATCCCGGGAGGGCTATGAGTTACGTAAGCAAAAGCTCGGACTGCACTCGGTCCGTGAGCATATATAACACAGAGCCAAGGCATACAAGGAATCGAGGGAATCACCCTAATCTGCGAGATCATCTAAACCATAATCAGGGTCGAGATAATCCCCTGAACCCTGATCTGCGCGACCATCTGAATGGTCACAAACAGCCAGCATATAACTCTATATCGAGACAAGGAGCTGGAGATTTTATTAACGATAACCAGCCTCTTTAGGTCCATGCTTGACCCCCAGTGGATTTAGTCTAGGAAAGGATTGACCAATTAGAAAGAACATTCAGGATCCTGTAGAACGAGCGGAGCAGGGATAAGGCTGAAGAGTCCGATGAAGAGCTCGAGCCTTTTGCCCCGCATATCTCCAGCACTCTATTCCCTCAGGTGTTCAGGATACCTCATGTCCTGCCATTTTTCGGAAACTCAGACCCATAGTCATCTGAGTACCTTCAACACCATCATGCGAGCCAGAAAATGTTGGCTACGAGCTCAGATGTTCCCAGCCACACTTACGGGACCAGCAAAAAACTAGTTTGAGAAGTTTAAAAGGCATTCAATCTCGTCCTGGGATCAATTATGTAGAGACTTTAAGAAATAATTTAAGGCTATGATTGGCATCAGGCCCAAGGCCTCAGCCTTAACGAATGTCCAACAACAAAAAAATGAGTCATTAAAGAGTTACCTCACAAGGTTTAACCAAAAAGTGGTCCGAGCTTGAGATGTCGATGATAGCGGTCACTTGATTGCTGTTAGAACGGGTATACTGCCAGGAAATCCCCTCTAGGCAGACTTACAAAGATAACCTATCTGGTCGCTAACCAAGTTCAATTGGAGAGCCCAGAGGTTTGTCAATGTAGAAGATGCGAGGTTAGTGCTGAACATGACCTCTCAGCCCATAACTGCAACGAAAAACATGAACTCTGCCACGACCTCGGTGGCCCCATCAACTTCGAAACCCTCTAGGGATAACCCATCTCAAAGGTAGAAGAACGAAGGGAATAACCCCGAGGCTGATGGTGGAAAAAAGAAGAAAAGGGACAAATATTTCTCCGTATACAAAGTGTATATCAAGCTCAACGAGTCTCGGGAGAATATTTACCTGGCTAATGAAAACCAGGTCCCGTTTAGACGACCTGACCCCATGAGGAACCAAAAGGCAAAGAGGGATTCAAATAAATACTATAGATTCCATAAAGATATCAGACACACAACCGATGAATGTCGACAACTGAAAGACGAGATCAAAGGTTTGATCTCGAGGGGTTATTTCAGACAACACGTCAGGAACCAAAATCCCAATCAAGCTTCGACAAGCCAAAGGGAAGCAGCTACACAACCTGCCCAGAACAATAACTCCCAAGCTCGGGAGGACGAGCGGCCCCCTCCAATTGATGGAGAGGATGTAATAACCATCTCGGGGAGACCTCATATTGCAGGTTTGGGCAGGAACGCCCAAAAGAGATACGTGAATGAGCTCAAGACTGGAGACGGTTCTCCCTACGAACCCGAACCACAAGCTCCAAAATAATAGAGGGTTGAGGCTCAACCCATAACGTTTACTGAAGAGGACGCATCACACGTCCAGTTTCCCAATAACGGCCCCCTGGTCATAACTCTTTAACTCACGAACAAGAGGGTATACTAAGTCCTGATTGATAATGGGAGCTCGGTGAATATCATTTATAAAGCCACTCTAGAAAAGATGGGACTCATGCTTCATGATCTGAAAGCATGTGTAACAACATTGTACATTTTTTCTAGAGAAGGGATTGCCTGTATGGGATCCATTGTACTCCCCGTGACCTTGGGAGACTATCCAGTCTCACTGACCAAGATGATGGAATTTGTAGTGGTGAACCTCCCATCGGCCTACAACATACTGCTCAGAAGACTCTCCCTAGTTGGGCTGGGGGTAGTATCGTCTGTTAGGCATTTGGCCATCAAGTTTCTGAATTCTAGGGGCATCGAGATGTTGAAGGGGGACCAGCTCATAGGAAGAGAATGCTATAGCATTTCCATAAAGGGAAAGAAGCAAACAAGTGCACATGCACTTGTAGTTATTCAAAACAAGGATGGGATAGTCTTCGAGATAGATGAAGAGATCGACCCCATAATAGAAGAAAGAGCTGACCTCGAACCTCTAGAAGATCTCGAGGAGGTCAAGCTCGAAGAAGTAGATGACAAAAGCTTCCCCCCGAAGCAGCAAAAGCAAAGACTCCTGGACGATGATAGAAAGAAGGCCCTCAAGGAAGAAGTCGACAGGTTAAAGGCAAATCGAATCATACGAGATGCCTTCTATCCTGATTGGATTGCCAATCCAGTGTTGGTTCCAAAACCCAACGACAAATGACGAACCTGTATCGACTACTCAGACCTTAACAAGGCATCCCCAAAAGACTGTTTCCCCTTACCTCGGATAGATCAGCTCGTAGACACCACTGCAGGTCACAACATCATGTCATTCATGGATGCTTATTCTGGATATAACCAGATTTCCATGCACACGCCGGACAAAGAACATACGAGCTTTGTAACCGATAAAGGGTTGTACTGCTACAATGTCATGCCTTTCGGGCTCAAAAATGCTGGAGCCGTGAACCAGAGACTGGTGAACAAGATGATTTCCGAGCAAACAGGAAATAACATGGAAGTTTATTTTGACGACATGCTAGTCAAGTCCAAACATAACAATAACCATGTGGATGATCTCGCAGAATGCTTTACTATACTATGAAAGTATAACATGAAACTTAACCCACAAAAGTGCTCTTTTGGAGTGTTTTGGGGAAAGTTTATGGGATTTATAGTAAATGCACGAGGCATAGAGGTTAATCCAGACAAGATCAAGGCATTGATTGATATGCCCACCACGAAAGTATAAGGATGTCCAGAGCTTAACTGGATGGATGACAGCACTAAGTAGGTTTATTTTGAAATCTACAGACCGATGTCTTCCTTTTTTCAACCTTTTAAGAAGGGGCAAAAAGTTCGAGAGGTCAGAGGAGTGCAAGCTTGCATTCCAAAACCTAAAGAAGCACTTTGTCGAATCACCAATCTTGTCGAAACCTATCGCGGGAGAAGTCTTGTACTTATACCTCGCTACAACCGAGCACGCCATTAGTGTCGTGCTCGTCCGAGAAGAGAAGAAGGTACAAAAACCAGTATACTATGTCAGCAAAAGGTTACTGGGGGCAGAATCGAGATACCCGTTAATGGAAAAACCGGCTCTCAGCCTGATACACTCATCTCGAAAGCTCCGACCTTATTTCCAAGCGCGCCATATTCATGTGCTAACTGACCAACCACTACGACAAGTTTTATCTAAACCAGAAGCTTCTGGAAGATTGTTAAAGTGGGCTATCGAACTCGAACAATTCGAGATCACATACCACCCGAGAACGACCATCAAGGGACAGGCCCTGGCATATTTCATTGTCGAGTGTACTGGAGTGTCTAATGATGAAGTTGTAACCTCAGCCCGTGAGCTGTGGAAACTTTATGTCGACGGATCCTCCTACAAAAATGGATCGGGGGCAGGCATTATACTGATTACCCCAGTAGGAAATCGATTCCACTCCGCTTTAAGGTTCAACTTCGAAGCATCAAATAACGAGGCTGAATACGAAGCATTATTAGCAAGACTTCGAATAGCCAAGGAACTCAAAGCAAAGACTATACACTGCTATAGTGACTCGTAGCTGGTGGTCAACCATGTTTTAGGGGAATATCAAGCTCGTGGCGTAAAAATGGCCGCGTACTTAGAAAAAGCCAAGGCTGCGCTCAGATAGTTCGAATGCTACAATATAGAGCAGGTACCCCGAGAACAAAATTCAAATGCAGACGCGTTGGCCAGGCTCGCTACAACCAGCGAGGCCGATACATTGAACGTGGTCCCAGTAGAGTTTCTATCTACCCCAAGTATCAGCGAGCCTGACGAAGAGGACGTATGCATGATCGACTCTCAACTTACCTAGATGACCCCAATAGTCGATTACCACGAAACTGGAATTCTCCCAGCTGAACGGAACGAGGCTCAGAAATTGATGTATCAGATCCCGAGGTACACTATTGTGGAAGGACGGTTGTATCGAAGAGGGTATTCTATGCCATTACTCCGATGTGTAACTCCACCCGAGGCGAAGAAAATTTTGGAAGAAATTCATGAAGGATTTTGTGGAGATCACACCGGCGGGCATAGTCTATCCAAAAAGGTGATAAGACAGGGGTAATTCTGGCCCACAGTCAAGGCAGACGCATTGGAATATGTCAAAAGATGTGATAAATGCCAGCGGTTTGCTTCAATTCCACGAGCTCCACCTACTGAGCTTACCATGTTGACTTCCCCATGGCCATTTGCGGTGTGGGGAATCGACCTTATAGGCTCGCTACCAACAGGCAAAGGTGGAGTAAAGTACGTTGTGGTCGTGGTCGATTATTTCACGAAATGGACCGAGGCCGAACCCCTGGCCACGATTACCTCGAAAAAAGTTTTAGACTTTGTGGTAAAAAATATCATCTGCAGATATGGGATGCCCAGAAAGATAGTGTCGGACAATGGTACCCAGTTCGACAGTGACCTGTTTACTTATTTCTACGAAAAAAATGGGATAATAAAAAGCTTCTCCTCCGTCGCCCATCCCCAATCAAATGGCCAGGTCAAAGCAGTCAACAAAACCCTAAAAAGCTTCATAAAGAAGATGTTAGAGGAGGCTTCGGGAAGGTGGCCCGAGGAGTTACCTCAGGTTTTGTGGGCTTATCGAACCACAGCTCAAACTTCAATAGGGCATACTCCCTTCTCCCTAGCATATGGATGTGAGGCCATGTTGCCGATTGAAGTCGAAATACCTACAATACAGAGTCATGCCTACAATTAGGCCTTGAACTAGTCCCAGCTCGAAGAAAGTCTCAACCTCATTGAAGAAAGACAAGATGAAGCTCAATTGAAAAATGCTGCATACCAGCAACGAGCTACCAGGTATTTCAATAAGAGGGTTCAGATAGAAAATTTAGATTGGGATACTTGGTATTAAGATGTGTATTTCTGGCTACATGAGACCCATTTGCTGGTGTGCTCAGACCTAATTGGGAATGACCTTACCAGATAGAGTCTGTCATCCTGCCTAGGGTGTATAAATTGGCGAGATTAAATGGAGAGTTAGTTCCACGAGCTTGGAATGGTGAACATCTACGACCTTATTATCAGTAATGTAGGAATGATGTTTTCATTAGAACCAGCCATGTTTATTTTTTCTACTTTTTTTCAATAAAGTACTAAGTTTTGTTCAAAAGTTGTATCCTTTTTCAATATTGTATTTTTTGCAAACTCTCTTAATTCAATAACCTATGGTCACACTCATAGGGTATTAAGGGGCATCAATGGTATACAATTATACCATAAGTTTGAAAAAATAAATAACATAAGGGCAAAAATGTCTGGATCATTAACCCGACATAAAAATTACAAGCGTATGGGTTAATAACCAAACACGCGAGCTAAGATGGTCTGGACATAACCAGATTATAAAAATATACAAGTGTATGGATTAATAACCAAACACGCGAGCTAAGATGGTCTGGACATAACCAGATTATAAAAATTACAAGTGTATGGATTAATAACCAAACACATGAGCTAAGATGGTCTGGACATAACCAGATTATAAAAATTACAAGTGTATGGATTAATAACCAAACTCGCGAGCTAAGATGGTCTGGACACAACCAGATTATAAAACTTATAAGTGGATGGATTACAAACCAGACACGAGCTAAATATGTTTGGAACAAACCAGCTAAAACTAATCGACAGAAAGTTGGAGTGTAAATAAACCTACTTTGAATTAAGTTGCGTCCGAGGTTGGAAAATTTTGCGAAAATTAGTTTCGACCTCACGACCTCGAGGACCTACTCGATGATGAGAAAAGTGACTAGAAAAGCAAAATATAACTAAACTACTAAAATTACATGCCATATAAGTACTTTCGAGTACATGGTAAAAGTAAGGCTCGACCTTGATAATAACGAGATCAGACATGGATATATCGAGTAAACTGTGCATGAATGCATCGAAACTCGAGCTTAAATCCAACAAATGTGTTTGTACGAATAAACAAACATAAAAGCAAGCCTTTAGTATAACATGCTTGAAATATTTCGACTCAGAAATGTAAAGCAAAAATATTAAAGCAAAAGCTGAATGTAAAATCAAATGCATAAAGGTTTTTCGAGCAAAAAACTTGTGTGCATAAAGATTAAAATTACTGTCTAAATAATAATAAAATATCCCTAAAATGAGCTATGTATTGTCTTTGTCCCAAGGGCATATATATAAAAAGTATTACAAAAATATTGATTGGAAACAACCCATGACCTTGCTTTCATGAAGCAGGCAATTCCCCCTCAGCATCACCAGACTTCTCCACCGTCTCTTCTGCCTCATCCCTGGCATCCTCCTCGTCAAGTTGAGCCTGCCACCTCTTAAGGAACTCGACTTCAAGGTTGTCCAAAAAGCTGGCGTCGAGATCAGAATTGTTGACCCAGATGCGATACATGGCCATGTCAACAACAAGATCCTTCTTCTGCTTGAACTCCTCAAGAAGGCGAGCCTTCTCACCCTCGATTATATCAAAGGTGTCCTTCTTATCCTCCTCGAGCTTGGCATTCAGCTCCTGAAGTTCCTTGGTTCTGGAGTCTTTCTCCTTGATTTTAGAATCCTTGGCCTCCAGTTTTGATTCGAGTTTAGACATCATCGACTTCGCAGCCTTGAGCTGGTTTGCGAGCTTTATCTTGAGGTTTTTTTGCCTTCTGAGTGTAGGACTGGCTCGCGTGAACTTCGTTGTTCAGTTTGTAATTAAGCTAAGCAAACGCGGCGAAATCCTGTACACATAAACAAAAATGGGTTAGTAAACATACACGATAAGTCCATATAAGCAACATGACAGAGTAAAAGGACTTATTGAGGTGAAGAGCTTGTTTCCCTTGTCAAAGATTGTGTTGGTATCGCGGCAGGAGGTGAGAAACTGCCATTGAGGAGTGCCAAGGTTGTTGAGACTTTGGCCAACTCATGATAATACATTCGAGCCCAGACTGACTCCATGTGTCCCCGCAACATTATCGACCACATACTCGGAGACGTGGGTTAAGACCGACAATAAACATTCCCATGTGGGAACCTGTTTCTTTGAGGCCAAAGCAGTCTATTGGGAAACTTGGACTTCAAGAGGAGGCGGGGGAAGTGAGACCTTGGTAGATACTCTGACCTCGGGGTTCAGATCAACATGTAGACTTGGGCCATGAGTATCAGAGGCAAGAGGTGTCACCTCATATTTTTTCAAGACTTTGGAGGGGCACCCCCCTCTCTATGACGCCCTTGGGCATTTACTCTGCTTGGCTTCGGAGCGATGGTTAAGCACGTTGTCTAAGTTGGATTCCATGTCACCTGCACATACACAATTTATACATTAGTGATCGAGCCTAAACTACAAAAAGAAACAACATTAAGGTCAAAAGAAACGTAACTGGTTCTCTCTACCGAGCTTGTGCTCGGCGACCAAGAAATTCCCCTATCTTTAGAGGATGCTGGGGGATTCCCTTCCCTATATGTAGGAGATAGCCTCAAAAGCTCTCTATAGACGTTTGTCCCGTATTGAATGGCGACCCCATCCCAAACCTCGTTTAAACTATACATGGTTTGGTACTGACCTAACCAGCTATCAAACCTACGTACCCTCTCATCTACCTAGGACCAAGCATGAAAGTTATCCTTAGGATCCGGAAAGAGGATCAGTGTGTCGGGCTTGTGCTTAAGCAAAGAAGGGGACCACATGGAGAGCTAAGTATTACTTTACCTCCACCACCCGAGCTCGAGGCCTCATCTTGTGCTTCATTTCCCGAGCTAGCCCGATCATGACGACTAGCCACAGGGGGACGAGCCCGTGAGCTCGAAGACCTCTGTCTCGAGGGAATTTTCTCAGTGGGAAGTGGCACGTGCTCCCACTTGAAATACTTATGATAGGCAGCGTCGTTTGTCGACTGGTCTTGCTCCAAGAGGCCACAGACTCGGAGACGTTCTTCGTGAAGAAGATAGGATAAAGAACGCCGACCGTATGGCAGTTGGAGCAGAGCTGTCTTGTGCTCCACCATCGACTCTGAGGGGGTGGGACGGTGATAATTGGCTGAAGAAAATGTTACATATTATTATTCCGAGCCTAGTCATTAAACGAAAAGGAAATGGATAAGTGTGAGTACTTACAGATGAGTTGGAATGAATAGAATTTTGAAGGAGTAAGGCCATCCGTCCAGAAGAATGCCAGCTTGAAGTTTGGGGGATGGTTTGGCATGTCCTCAAAAAATTTCTTCTCCTTCGGATAGCTTGACAAATAATAGAATCGATCCCCTCCCTGAGCTCGAGAGGGGTTGCTTTTAAGACAGAAGAGATACAGAATCTCTTGTGGTGAGGGTCCTTCCCACTTCAGTTCGTGGTACAGGGACTTGAGGGCGGAGAGTACCTATATGAATTGTTCTGGAGTTGGAATGGGGCGAGCCCAACAAAATCCAGAAAATCCTTAAAAAAAAGGATTTCAGGGGAAGTAGAGCCCCTGCCTTCATGTGCTCGCAACTCCAGGCCATGAGCTTAATCTTGCTGTCAAGGTTGCCATCACCTGAGGTGAAGCAGCTCCGCTCGTTTGGAGTCACAGGTCGACACATTAGTGTGCCGAAAAATTCAGGCCGTGGCAAGCTAGAATCTCAGAGATTTGGCCCGTTGAGGTGACTGAGCTCCAATAATGCTCAGCCTCGAAAAAAACCCTCTTGCAGGGTCAGAATAGATGCAACTCGAGAAATGGAGGGGCGGTCCAAAGGGTCATCCATCAACAAGAAGGAAAGTGCACCAGGCTCGTAAGCAACGGTGACTTTGAGTTTGGGATCGAGAAGGATAGGTCTGATCTCGGGGTCCGAATCTGGATAAATCGTGAATGGGAGTATCTTCCTTTTTCTTTCCTCGACCTCGTCAATCTGATGTCGGAAACGGTCTCGGATGTCCTCTTGTTCGCACCTCACGTGGTGCTCGCGTATCAACTGTTGGTTCCGAGTGAAGGGATACTCCGGACTGGGAGTTGATGGAGAGTAAGGAATTGCAAGCACTAACCCCCACCGATTCTCATATTTTTGCGACATCTAACAAGAAATAAGAGGGTGAGGGCCAGGCATGCAAGGAATCAAAGAATAAAATTTTGGTGATTCGAGCTCGAAAGCCCGAGATCACGGAGTAAAATCAATCGAGACCGAGGTCTCGAAAGGATAGATCGAATTTGAAGTGGAACCCCGAACTATTGTAAAGTTTGGGCTTCGAGCGTGTACATAAACCGAGAGTGGGGAAGTTTGGATTCATTTTAAGAATCCCAGATTTTCAAGGATAAAGTTAGTAGTTACCCAAAAAGGTGATAATTTTGGGATTTGTGCAATTAAAAACCCTAATTCAGAACCCCCATTTATTTGCTTACACGATACACTATCCTTAATCTGAAAAAACCCTATGTTTGCATTTTTACACTAAATCTGGGTTTTAGAACTGTGTTGTAAAAAACTTTGAATTGAAGGTTTGTGTAGTATCAGCTAAACAATATTGCCAAGACTACTAACTACTGCATATATTCATACAGAAATGAAGAACATAAAAATGCATAAAGAAATAAAAGATTGAGAAGCCAAAGAATGGAACTTACACACAAAAGCTTGCGGGTATAGTGACGTTGTCGACTGAAGGATCGGTTGCAAGAATGATCTCACAGAGTCGAAAATGCCAAGGTTGTTTTGTCTTCTTGGTTTGGAGAACATGCCAAGAAGAAAATATAGTTTTCGACTCTGGTTTTTTCTTTTTCTCTAAAAAATGGAACGTAAAAGTGAAGAGGATGAAGATGATGCTCCTATATATATGTCCCAGAGGGAGGTCAAGGGTCGAACTAATCAGGGCCTTTGGTTGGATTTGGTACTTGATCCAACGGACGGGTGCAAATGTGACAATGGCGACAAAAAGCTGAAACGCAAAAAGACGTGGGCGTGTTGAAAAAGTACTCAAGTACTCTGGTTGAACAATCCGTGGCTGACGTGTGTCCACACTCGAGTGTGGTAGGTGGCTCAATTTTTGAAAGTGGCAGTTCAAAAGTTTCCTTCTCATAGGATTCGAACTGATACTTTTGAGGGGGCAAAATGTTACACCCAAATTTCGAGAATAGAATTTTTTTATCTCGAAAGTCAGGCTCGTAAAGTGTAACACTACAACAATTATGCCCATATATTACATTAAAATATAACATATTTTTAAAAGTGTTATTGTCCCGTTCTAATAGAAAAAGACACAGCTAAAATGAAATATTAGGCGGAAAATATAATAGACTTAGGCGCCAAATGAAAGACAAAAGCCCTTACCCTAATCTCTAAGGTTGAATCCCTAATAACCCTTTACGCCTCCTCTCTCACACTCAGTAACTCTCTCTCGTTCTATCTTTCTCTCTTAGCTACTCTCTCGTTCAATCCTTCTTTCCTTCTCTCTGTTTGTTGCAGGTGTGTAACAAGGTGATGGGGGCCCGCGGCTTGGGTCGTATGACAGGGAGGCTCGACTCATGGGTCTATGGCGTGGCTCGCTCGTGGGTGCGACGGTGCTTACGGCGGTGGGTCTACGACATGGCTCGACTGGTCTATCTTCCATCAGGTCTCAATTATCCATCTCTGTATTTCCTTTTGTTTCTCAAGAAAATTCTTGGGGAAATTGGTTGTTTTGCAAGTTTGTACATTATTTTTTAATTATTTACAAGGTGTTACAATACTTTAGTAGTCTAATCCAAATTCTACATCCCAAAATCAGATACGATTTGGGGTTTGTAGATTCAAGTTGTTTCCGTGTCTATGTGAAAGTCAGATGTGATTTGGGGTTTGTACATCCTTATCTTAGTTTTTTTTTTCTTGTGAGACTGTTTCCTGATTAATTCTAATGGTGTTGGGGATTTTATAAATGATTATTGATTTTCGTTATGTTTTAGGGATTTTAGAATAAGATTGATTTTATGTGTAAAAAGATTTCCTTGAACAGGTTTATGTGCTCATGTAAGTAGGGCCTCTGATGTTAATAATAATGTCAGTCAATTGTGAATTCAGATCTTACTGAATTGACACACCTGGATCTTTTTGGAGCTCATATCACAGATTCTGGAATGAATTATTTATGATGTATGTTAATGAATTGCAGTCATGACCCCTTTTTATTTAATCAGTGCATTATAATCACGGCTCTGGTTTTGTGTCAATTACTATCGATTGCCATAACATGCATGAGAAATTAAGTACTTTACATTCATTTTTACATATTATATGTTCGTACTTGAATTTTTTATGCACGTTAGTTACTCCCCGCATATTTGAAGCTTTTCAATTCATGTTCCTTGCAAATTGTGAATTTCAAACTTGACTGTAATCCAACTGCAAGGAGTACAGTGTTCATTTCTTAATTTAAAAGTCCTATGCTAGGATCTCACTATGTTTCTAGCAACAACAGTCTATTGGTTTAAGGTCTATAGGGAGCATCTAGCGAAGAATAACTCCAGCTTAGCTTATCATATTGTTTTTCATAGGTCTAAGGAGTAGATAGGAAAAACACTCATATTTATGGTCTCTGCTAGTGATTCATGTTTGAGTGCAACTCTGGTTCCATTAAGTAGGTTCGTAGGTGCTCTCCAAATTTGATGATGGTGATCCACTAATAAATTAGAATTTCACCCTTTATGCAAACGACATCAATTGGATGTTTTTTAGCTTGGCCATATTATTATGATATGCTAAATTCTACTGTTCCAATATATTTCCATACTAAACAGGCTTCAGGATTTTGGATTGGCTGAAGGCTTTAGGATTTTACTCATCTTCAGGATTTTCAATATTCTTAGACTTTGTGAGTCAGTTAGAGAGTGAGATGGCTAATGTGTTGTAAATCATTAAGTACTTTCTGACTATCTCGTTAGTTATGAGAAAGTGAGAGTTAATAATCTTTATTATCATTCGTTGTTGTATTGTGCCTTATGTTCTTTATTTCCAGGTCATTCTTCTAATGATCGATCTGTTGTACCAAATTAATTATGAAGTTTCTTGATGATCACTGTCTATGTCTATATATATATATTGATATTGCATAAATTGTTTTTTTTTATAAAAACATAGATTTTTTATAGTTCTAACTAAGTATTTATATTGCCGATTTCCTCTGAGAATTTGTCTTATTACTTTTATAAGTTTCCATAGTCTTTTTTTGATCAAATGTTTTTACAGATTTGTTACAACACAATGTAGGAATACACTAAAGATGACCAAGAATTTGACATTATGATCCTTGTTTCTTATTACTGTTTACTTAGTGAGAATGTGAGTGTAATTATCATTCTCCTTTCATTCCTACATAAACCTATCCTCATAAATTTATATTAATGGTATTAGTAAATTAATCTTGATATAGTTGTTGCTCCTGCTTATGGTTGCAAGTGCCATATGTGAGGCCATTCCATATGATGTTGCTACTATTGAGAAAGTTAATATCCAGATAAGAACTGCTCTTGTTAACAGATGAAAATATTGATTTTTTTCACCAATCTTTTTTGTCTTTTGATTATTGCCTTTGATCTTTGTTTTGGTACCCTTCTTTTAAAACATTTTTCATGTCAATCACCTTATTATATTCTTAAGCTATTCTTAATCAATGGCGGTCCCCTATTTTTTAGCTTGCGATGTTTAAATGATGAGTATTTCTATCTGTTATGGTGTATTCAATATTTTCATATGTTTTCTGTTAATTTTGTTTGCTTGTAGGGTCTACTTTTGTTTACAGCTTGTGCTGCAGCTGCATTTTGATCTTGTTTCATGCTACTGTTATTGGTATCTTTTATGCTCCACAACTAGTTTTGTTTTTAGTTTTTTATTCTTCTACATTATTAGTATTTTTGTTTTTTTATATACTCAATTGACTATAGAACAATTAAAATGGACTCTGTTTTATTCTTTCAAAATTTTACTTTGTGTAAATAGAATTATTGATCACATGTGTTGATGCTTTTAACCTTTGAAAAATGGCACTACTAAATTTATTTTTTATTTAAGTCTTTTAACTCTAAAGCTAAAATGGTATCTACAAAGGGGATACCTCCCAAAGACTAGGAGCCTAAGACAATTGGCATCTAATTATATATCTGAATGCTTTGTCTATGCTTTGTGCATTTGCATTGGTACTATTCTATTATGCAATGTTCTATCTGATATTTGAATTTGATGAATATGGCTATGTTTTTCCATAAAATAAAGTTAGTATTTGATTCCTTAATGCGCAACAAATAAATCATGGTGATTAAGTTGTGAAATCCTCCCCCCTTATCCTTTTCTATAAGTTTTTTTCATATGATATTTTAAATATAGTATTTTCTTTCTTATTAAGTAGAAGCGAGCGACTAAAACTTCCATTATTGATTAAGGATAAATTCTGTTTAAGCCATGTTATCACAATAGTGAAATAAATGAAATGAGAATTTAAAATTTTCATGTTTCTTAAATTTGTTATTCTATTTTATTACTTCTCTTTTTGCCTGAAATACTCAATTAATCATTGCCTTTTGGCCCAATTATTTATCTCAAATTTCTCAACATGGTACGTATTTAACTTAGTTTTTTACAAGTTGATCAAATTGTTTGATATAGGATAAGAGAGCAAGAACAAAATTTAGACAGTAGCAAATGATAAAGTTTGACATTGTTTAGAGAATGAAAAAGAGATATCTGAAATTTTGAGAAGTAATTGTTATATATATACATTCACATTTCTTTTGAGTATCTTGTTGACTTTGTTGTTTACTACATATTTACTATTTTGTTTATCCTCTCCTAACTATTTTTGGGCATCAATTAGTTTCCCTAAATTTTTTTAAACCTTGGAACTTCTATTTAGTTTTTTGTGTTGTGGGATTTGGTTTCTTGTGTTTCATGTGTAAGTGTCAATACATATAAATATATATGTCATGTAGGAGAAGACAGAAAATGAAGTTCATATTATTGTTTGCCTTGTTATAAATTCCTTAATCATGTCTAGATAACTCAACTATGCATCAAAAAGTAACTTTTTTTCTTTGGTTGTCTTTCCAAATATAAATTCCCATTAGGACATTGCATATTACATAAAGGCACATGCATAGAACTTTTAAAGAGCAGTTACTGTGAATTAAGTGTAGTGAGATTATTATTTGGTTGTCATGCTAGTCACTTGTCCCTCCTTAGTGACTATCATTGGTCTATTTTGCCATTTCTGTCCTGTCTTCTCTGTGGAGCCTATTTTTTCTTAAGTTTTCTTAGTTCTGTTTCTGCTCTGATGTTGTTCTATTTGTTGTCAGCTTTATTCTCTCTTATGTTTTATAGGGGTGTTGTTATGGGAAGTTTATGGACTGTTACTTATCATTTTTTTGTAGTTTTCACCATGTTTCCTTGTTTTATGTTTCCCCTGGTTTTGTTTGTCTTGAAGTTGTCCCTCTGTCTCTATAGTTTCTAGTTTTTCCTAGTGATTTTGTTGTCTCTGAAGCTTTATAATGGTTTGTATAAATTATATATATAAATGACTTCTTTTTAGGAATTTTGTTGCAGAAAGTAAAATTTAATCAAAAGAAAAGGAAGGGAAGATTTCAAGTGCTAATAGGATAATTAGTTTCTCTTTGAAGCTTGCGTTGTTGTTCAGTAATTTTCCCTCTTTATTTGTTTATTTATTATTTAGAATTTTGCTATGATTTGTTCTAAAGTGCATTTTAGTTTTTATGTGTTATTATAAAAGAAGAAGAGAAAACTTACTGTACCACTAATTTGAATCTACATCTTTGTTTCTTTTTACCCTATGCTTGCTTCTTTCTCTATGCCCTTAAATCATGAAGCTTTCTTGCCATGGAATGAGATGTCACATATTGTGGAGTATTAGTAGAAGATAGTGAGAGTGATTGAGTTTGTATTACTACCTGAGATTGTAGTAAATATTAGTGTTTTCATTTTCTTAGTATGTCTGAATATTTTCTTTGACTAAATGAGTTTTATTTTATAAGTTTCCTCTTGTTCTTGCATTTTTTTAGTACTTTTATTTGTATTCTTTTAGTTTACTATTAAGTATGAGTTTGAGTATTAATCATTTAATTTCTTATGTAGTTGAGCGAACCGGCGTCAGAAACTCACAACTAAAACAAGAGCATAATGAATCATTGATTGGATGACGGAACTATCTTCAAATATTTTATTATGTTTTGTTCACTTTTTAGGTAAACATGTGAAGGACTAGTAGTTTGTTATGTCTTGAGTATACTTCAAAACTTCAACTAAGAATTTTATGAAGTGGCGATAACTATGGTTTGAATTGAATATTGTAAGGGATTTGAATTGGTTAATGTTATAATTCTCATGTATTATCATGTCAATTTAATATTAGATTTTTTGATCAATTAAGATATTTATTTTATCAAAATACAATAAAAGTTTTTTAATTGCAAAAGAAAAAAAACTCATAAATAACGTTTTACAAGACAATTACAAATATATTATATGTGTAGACAACAAAATTAAAATAATGTGGAGCCTTTATAATATTTATGCTTGTTTTGCATATATATTATAAGTGTGACAAAATGTTATACTTTACAAAATATAATTAACTAAAAATGCTATAAAATAATCAATTATAACAGTTGGAAAGTGTTATCCAAATTTTTAAGAATAATCTACAAGTTTGTAATAAACTACTCTAAAAGAATGTTATTATTTAATATTATAGCAACTAATATGTGTTATTGAATAGTTTAATATAGCATTAAACATATCATCTGAAAACTGTTATCGAAAAGTCTACACTTTTAATAACAGGGGCTACGTTAGCGTTTTGAAAAGTGTTATAAATACTATTGGTTAGCAGTTTTCAAGTGTTATAAAATCTGTATTTTCTTGTAGTGTAAGCTTGGAATAAGCAGGTTCGTCATAATCCACTTTGATGAAAATATCTAGGACAGTCTTGCTAAGCAGTAAATGCGACAACATCGGGATTGGTGAGCTCGGAAGCCACAATGACAGTAGTTCAACACTTGTATAAATCTCCTGATTTATTTCCTACCATCAGACAAGACAGTTTGAGCTCGAGGATTGTGAGCTCGAAGAGGATTATCTCGACAACGTTACTTGTTGAGAACATAGGTGAACCGAGGTATTGAGCTCATGATGGGTGAACGGTCTCGAAGGCATATGAGTCTAGTGTTCAAGCTCGTAAGCTGGGTGTGAACATGTTTATTGTTTATAGAATCCCTATGTTTAAGGGATCAGATGTAATCTATTATTAAATCCCAAATATCATGAGATTTATACGTGTACATAATAACCATACACATTTATTTGCATTTGTTTAATTGATTTGTATCATAACTCCCTGAAATCTGTGGGGAGATATTTGGTAAACCACTCTATAAATAGAGTGGAATCGTTCATTTGTAGAAATAGAGAAATTTGTATTGGGAAGACTCTGTATAATTGCTTCCTGAAAAGCTTGGAGATAATTCCAAAAAGTGAATAACACAGACTCATGGACTAGGCAGATTTTAACTGCTGAACCACGTAAAAAATCGTGTCTATATTGTTTTTTTCCTCCAGTATTTTTGTTTAATTGCTCTTCATTTCTAAGTTGACGAAAAATGACGTCAACAAGATCCTACACCCATTAGCCCCTTACAAGTTATATATTGATGGGAAATTTGAGTATCTATGCATCATGTGTACCTATAACACAATAATATACTCCTTAGTTAAAAAGTTAGAAAATCATGCTAATGATTCCAAAACTACCCGCATTTCTCCTCCTCCTCCTCCTCACTTTCTATATCCTTTACTTTGCCGAAACAAGGACCAATCTCTATGGAAATCGACACCTTCGACCCATATCACCATCACTATAAAGAAAACCTCCCCTCACCATTAACACTACTTCCCCCACCTAATCCAACCACATTGGTCCTTAATGTAGTGATGGGTGTTGTTTCCAAACATTTATTCTCATATTTCGAACAAATGTGTGTTTGCATTATTGTGTTTTGTAGGTTTGTTTGGATCTGGGGTTTTCTGGATTTTTTTTTTTTGCTTGATTCATCTAGATGGATCTTGATGCACCTTGATGCATCTCGATGGGTTATGATAATTGATCAAACATAAGTGAAAAAGACGATGCTCAACACATCTTAATGCATCGAGAATTGTGGAGATGCATCAAGAATCATCTTCTTTACTAATGTATGATTAATTATCATAACCCATCGAGATCAATCGAGATGTATTGAGCAAGAAAATACAGAAGATTGTAGAAAAACCAGGAAAACCTAGATCAAAACAAAAAAAAAAACCAAAAAACACACACAAATGCAGGCACATATCTATTCAAAATATGAAAATAAATGTTTAGAAACAACCACATCACTACATTAAGGCCCTATATGATCGGATTGGGTAGGGTAGGTGGTGCTAATAGTGAGGGGAGGTGGTGTTAATGGATATGGTGATATGGGTTAGGGGTGTTGATTTCCATAGAGATTGGTCTTGGTTTCAACAAAGAAGGGGGGGCGGGGGGGGGGGGGGGGGGGGGGGGGGGGAGAAAGAGGGAAGGAGATTATAGTATTAACAGTACACAAGATACATAGATACTCAAATTTCCCATATTGATTCACTCGCAATATTGACTAATTTTTTTAATAGATTTAAAATACTTGATTGGTTCTTTCCCATGAGTTAACCTACAACTGTCCACACTTGATAACTAAAGAAAACCCCTAATCTCACCCCACTTTTAATCGCTTTTCTGATCTAATTCTCAATGCCTTCTATCTTGCTCTCTCTGACGAAAGTATGTTATTCAAAACCCAATGATTTTTCTAGTCGTTTAGAGGTTTAATATATGCATAGGATCTATCTGAATTGAAATGATTGGAGATTTTGAAGACAAAGTTCTAGATATGTTACATTTTGTTTGTGGATCTTATTGGAAAATCTTAGTCTTTGATCCATACATATTGAATTGTCGAGACCTATTTGATTGCAAGAACATTGCATTACGACTTGATTTTATTTTTCCCTGATATTAGTATTTGCGTTCGATTATGTCAGATTCTGCTGAGATTGGTTAAATATAATGATTAAGTTGTTTCACAATGTGGTGCAAAATACTTAATGATTTTTCACTTAAGTTGAAGTGAAAATATGAGAATTTGTAGTAGGCATCTATAATTGACTTTTATGGGTCTAAAGTGGTACAATGAGGTATTTAAGCATGCCCAAAAGGTTTGGGACCATTTGGAGGTGTTTAAGGCCATTTTTGAGAAGTTAAACCTGCTTACATGGCATTGCGTCGCCCCTGTGTAGGGGATGCATTGCAGTTAGGGAGGCGACACATCGCTTGTCAAGCGATGCATCGCCTACGTGTCTGTACAGTTACGTGGTTTTAGCTCCAAATGATGTGTTCAAAGCTCTAATCCTATTGGTTAGAGTTAATGATGATGCCTACACTATAAATACGAGTTATTAGAGTTGCAAAGTCTCGATTACACTTTTCAACTCTCTCTCTAGCTCTCAAAGATCATAAGTTTTCTCCAAGAAACTCATCAATAATTGCTTGACTTGTATGAGTTTCAAAGACTTGTTCAATCCCAAATCTCATTCTTTCTCGAAGAAGCTTCAAGCAACATTGGGAATGCTTGAAATAAAGATTTTGGACAGCAATACTTCTTGTGTATAAGCCTTTAGATGTTCCCCAGGTTTGAAGATTCAATGGTTCAAAACAAAGGTTGTATTTCTCTAAACTCTAACAATCTGAGATAGACTATTTTGATTTCGTTTTAGAGTTTCCCATCATATTTTGTGTTCAAACATTTGATAGTTCTATAATATGTCATGCGAGGATTCCATTTATCTAGGAGGTGTAATTTCACTCTTCATTTTATATTATTTTCTAGCTTTTTTTAATCTTTTAATTTTCAAGATTTGCCTTCATACAATGCATGTGATTCATGATTAGTCTCTAGAGTTTGTACTATTAAATTTATTCCTATTATTCGTTGTTATTTAGAAAGTGTAAAGCCATAAATTCCAAACATGTTCTATGTAATCCTTGTTTACAAGATTTGAACATCCATAGGGAAAATTTAAACGGAATTTCTATAATCATTAGTTAACTGTGGTTTTGGAAGATTTAATCTATAGAGTGAAGAAATATTAAGATTTTATTTAAGGGTGAGTAGTTTGCAGCAAATTATATAGATTACACGAGTAGGTGATAATTTGAGAATTGGTTTTAGTGATATGAGAATTAGTAGTAAAAATTATATTTTGTATCATACTTTTTTTGTTTTGAAAAATTTGGAATTCAGATTAAATGATTAAGGAGCTGCTAACAAGGGAAAAAAGTTGGAAAGAATGCCTCCACAGAAGATTGAAACGGGTCACCAGGACATTGTCCATGGTATAGCCACGGATTATTATGGAAAGTGTCTTGCAACAGCTTAATCTGATGCTACCATTAGGATTAAGCGTTAGCAATAACTCGAGTTCACAACACCTTGCTACATTGAGTGGTCACAGAGGTCCTGTTTGGGAGGTAGCTTGGGCGCATCATAAGTTTGGATCGCTCCTTGCTTCTTGTTCCTATAATGGGCAAGTGATAAACTAGAAGGATGGTAATCAAAACAAATGGCATCATGCCCGTGCTTTTTATTACCACAAGACATCTGTGAATGCCATTGATTGGGCACCTCATGAGCTTGGCCTTTGCTTGGCTTGTGGATCATCTGATGGGAACATCTCGGTTCTCACATCCAGGATTGATGGTGGTTGGGACACCACCAAGATAGATCAAGCTCACCCTGTTGGAGTAACATCTATTTCATGGGCTCCATCTATGGCTCCTGGTGCTTTAGTTGGTTCAGGTCTAACATATCATATTTTGAAGCTGGCTTCTAGTGGTAGTGATAATACTGTGAAAGTATGGAAGCTGTATAATGGTACTTGGAAGATGGATTGCTTCCCTGCTCTCCAGATGCACATTGATTGGGTAAGAGATGTTGCCTGGGCACCCAACTGGGGATTCAAAAGTCCACCATTCATAGTGCTTCCCAGGACAATACTGTGGTCATATGGACCATGGCCAAGGAAGGAGATCAGTGGGAGGGTAAAATTGTGAATGGTTTTAAGACCCCAGTTTGGAGGGTGTCATGGTCACTCACTGGAAACTTGTTGTCTGTAGCTGATGGAAATAACAATATAACATTGTGGAAAGAAGTTGTTGATGGTGAGAGGCAAGAAGTCACTACCGTGGAGACATAGGTTTCAGGTTTTTATGGTTTTGCTACTTTGAACTGATATATTTTTCGTCTTGTCAAGAATTAGTTTATCATTTTCAGATGATGATTTTTCTTGTGGATTTAATTTTCCAAAGATAGTTATTCCATTAACTTATATCCAATGTTTACAATGTTTGGATGGTAAGAGGCTGTTGAAATTAATCTTTTCTGACTTTACTGAATTCAATACTGTGTTTTATGTTTTCTTTCTCTTTATTCATTTAAGATTACGTTTTGTTCTCTTCCCCCTTGGTTATTCAAATGTGACTAAATTATCAATCTCTATACTTCATTTCCTAGAGAGAGATTCACTCCAATATGAGGAAGCCCTTTCTTTATATTCGTTATCTCTCCGTGGTTATTGGAAATTTGAATACGAGGGACTGATTCCAAAAATCGTTGTTGTTAAATTTATTGTACAAGTTAGAGTAAAATACCATATGTTAGGAATGATGGAGACTTGGATAGATGTAAAATTAAAAAAAATGGAGAATTTGACGGATAGAGATGATGATATATTTCTAGTGTTGAAATGAGAGTGAAAATGATGGGTACTAAGTTTAATTTCAAAATTACTAAACTAATTATTATAAAATATATGTATGTAAATTATTTGAAGAGTATTTATGTAATTTTCTTTTATATTTTTTGATTCAATTTTGATAGTTTGGAGAGAGATCTCATTCTTTCTTATCTCTCCTCTCCTTCCAACTTTCCCTCTTACCAAACAATTGTTGTGCCCTCGTCCGACTTTCTCCCTCCTCCGACTTTCTCCCTCCACCCATCCTCGCTAAAATTTCTTATGCCAAACAAAACATAGTGTTAGGATTTAAGGCACATATAATGAGCATTGTTATGGTCACCTCTCACATGTCATGTTGCACCACACACTAAAAGAATATAAAATTACCATGTTGATTTCATATTTGTATTAGTACAGTGCTCGATATCATAGTTGTCCTTTATTATTTTTTATATAATATAAAAATGAGATAAACGAACTATTTTTGAATCATTACCATATTTTCAGGAAAATTTCATTCAAGAACTGTTGCTACAATATCTGGCTTTATATTTACAAAGAGGAAATTTCAGGACCCATTTCCAATCCAAACCCTACATTACTTTGGATAAAGTAAATTGCTGAGTGTGATTAGTTGGGTCACACAAAAGTTACAAATTAATTTAAATTTCTAATTATTTCAGCTAAAATTTATATTAAAAAAATGCGTTGAAAATGTTCTAACAACACTATTTATCATTATTCTTTTGCATTTTTGCCAACAACCCTCTTTCTTAACCTAAAATAACGATGGATGTAAGTCATCATTACTCAACCAAGTAAAAAATGGAAACTTATAAGACAACATCATTTATACAAAATGTGTCAGTCTGTCAAGACATTATTGATTGTTAAAAGAATTCCAACATTACTAAGGGTAAATGATGTGACCTTGGGCCTAAGAAATGTCAATAGCAGCCCAATATAGAACTGTTGTGGGCCCCTCTTCCCTTCCAGTCGATACTTTCAATAATTTCTTTTATTGTTAAATAATTCCAAAATAAAAAATCTCCTGCCGTTAACTGTAATTATAATTTTCCTGCAAAATCATTAACAAAAACACTGTCAACAAAAAAATTAGGCTACGAAATACCATATTTACCCCTTCACCAACCTCAGAAAGTAAACTTAACATGGTCACATCGGTAATTCCACTCTAACCGCGCTCTGCAATGTTAATTTGAATTCCCGCGCCCTTCCATTCTCAGAAGCGCCGTGTCGACTGGTTAAAGCCAGATGGAGATGGAGATTGAGATTGAGATTCCGAACAAAAATGAAAAAGAAAATAAAAAATTTGGATCATCAAATTCCAAAATAGACATTTTTCGAAATTTGTGAACCCGCGAAAGAATCATATTCTACTTCATCCACTTTCATTTCAATTCAACGGTTCGTCCTTTTTATCTCTCTCGCTCTCTAAAAACAAACAAAGAACCACTGATACTAGCAGTACCTTTTAGGTTCAGCTTCATCTGTTTCAAAAAAATGTCTTCCTTTATGTTTATGGAGTCCGATTCTAGACCCAACGTCTATTGCCGTAAAGAAAAATCTCTCGGAGTCTTGTGTTCCAAGTAAATTACTCTTTTGCTTGTTATTCTTTCGAGCTGAATGTGTATACAAGTTTTTGTTTTCGATCTTAACTCGTTTTTTTCTCGTTTTAAATAGTTTCTTGAGGTTGTATAATCGGGAAGGCGTTGGATCCATCGGTCTCGATGAAGCTGCTTCTCAATTAGGTCTTGATCTGTGCTCTTTCTAATCCGAATTTGATTAGAGATTTAGGATACTGAGTTGACTTGTTGGTCTGTTCTGAATCTGGGATTTTCTGTCAGTGGATGAAGAAAACAAAACCCAGCCCAAGTTTCTGCATTGAATTTAATGATTGCCAATATTGATTTTTTCAGGAGTGGAACGGCGCCGCATGTATGATGTTGTCAACATATTGGAGATTATTGGAGTCAGTTCTCATAATTTGGTTTTATTATCATTTATTTTGAAAGATTATATATTTGATCTACACTTTATGTAAATTTTAATTTTCCTCAAATGGGTCTTTGGCTCAATTAGGTTGTAGCAAGGAAAGCTAAAAACCAGTATACATGGAAGGGTTTAGGGGAAATCCCACGTGCTTTGGAGCAGTTGAAGGTAAGTGAAGCTTTTGTTATTCTTCTCCTGCTGAGTTTATATGGAATCGAAAGCCGTAACATACTTCCGTTTTGTTTTCCTTACAGGAAGAGGGTTTGAAGGAGAATTTCAGTGCCTCTGTTTGCTGTAGCTCTTCTAGAGTATGTTGTTACTTATAGATTACCCTAGATTTCCAATAGCTAGTTTTGTTAACACCAATCATATGCAGCAATTAATTTATGAATTGCCCTTTGGATTTTCTTGATTTATTTCTACTAGGTTTTAAATGACAATGAGCTTAGTGGGCTTCTGAGTCTGAGTTCTAAAGAGGAGGACTATTCTTCTGTGTGGTCGAAAAGCAGTAATCTCCATTGCCTTTTTTGACCTGTGTTTTGATCATGTAATCTAATTTACTTGGAACTAAGAACATTGACTACACTAGTTCTTCTAAACAGCTTAATGTAGTCGAACATCGTTTTTCATAACTGAAAGGTGAAATATGGAAGTGCAAGGTGGCCTCACTTTTATGGTGTGGATAGTTTAGAATTCTCAATCTTCTTATGACTTATTTGGGATTTTACCCTTGTTTCCGCAGAAAACAAGAGAGACAAATCTCTATCGCTTCTCACCCAGAACTTTATCAAGCTTTTTCTTTGTTCAGATGTGAGTTAAATTGATAAATTTATGATCTATTACTAACTCCCAGTTTCCTTGTAGCTAGCTGATACCTTCGTTTCCTTGTTTAGATGGATTTGATCTTGCTTGAGAATGCTGCGAAGGGATTGCCAGGTGATGCAGATGATCCGACAGCTTTGAGAAGTAATTAATCTTTTAAGATGTTAAAAATAATTTAATAGAATGAAACTGATAGAGATAATAAAAAGGTGGATTTAAATTGTGTATCTTATCTTGATATATATATATATATATATTTATCTTTTTATTATCTCTATCAAAACCAAGAATTAAACCCGAAACTAATGCTTTGTGTTTTTATTTTCCAGCAAAGGTTAGGCGTCTGTATGATATTGCCAATGTCTTATCTTCTATGAATCTGATTGAGAAGGTAAAAGATAATCTTAGAAACATTAGCACATGAGAAAGTAGGATTAACCATATAATAGATTCTTTTATGACATTTTTTCCCCTTACCAGTCCTTGTTTTGTTAAAATGATTTGCAGATTCGTCACCCTGATAGTGGGAAACCAGCATATAGGTGGTTGTATTGGGGAGGAAAGACCAAGAATGAAATTGATACTTCGGATACTAACCAGCCTAAAAAGAGAGTATTTGGGGCTGATATCACGAATTACAATTCCAAGAGAAAGAGAGGAGATACTGCAGAGGATTGCAAGTCAAATCAAGAGAAAAGTAAGCAAACAATCGCTAACTCTACTGAACTGGAACAAAATGAATGTGATGATGAAGAAGTGAAGCAGCATCCAAAGTATGCCTCAAAGGGTATTGTATTTGGCCCTTTTGCACCTATTAGTTTGCCTATGGAAGGAGATGCAGCAAATAAAAGAGTCAGACAGGTTCAAGACTGGGAAAGTTTGGCTTCTACTTATCGTCCTCAGTATCGCAACCAAGGTACATTTTGAACTACAATGCACGGATCTAAGCTTTTGGTGATGCTCACTTTAGTGGAAAATAAAAAAGCTCCGGCAATTGTCAGTCTTGGTAAAATTAGCACCAGTTTTGTAGGATTTTTTTTTTATTGATAGTAGCTCCAAAGCTGAACAGGAACAACAAATCAATTCCAACCTTGGCTTTCTTCTTTTCTTTTATTTGCTGCGTCTAGTTTCCCAAATTTATCTATTATATATCTATCCCATTTAAAATCCTATATTTTCTTGTAAATATATCATCTACATTAGAACAATTCTCGTGTAAATATTCTCTTTGTCATTGTCCATAAAAGCTGGGCTCTCTTTGAGTCCACATTTTGGCAAGGAACCTCCCATTAATCTCAGCTTTCTTGTCATTTTTCCAGCTTAAGCTCTAGATTAGTAAAATGCTTGAAAGGTGAATGCATCATTCGTTCGTGTAATGTTGCATGTTCTGAAAAATTTATATCGACCCCGGTTGTGTTTAACAATGGCAGCTACTAAATTTTAGAGACGGGTTTCGTTTTGTTGATGATCTGGCAGCTCTAAGTGACCTTTTTGCTCATTACATGGAGGCTTGGAAATCATGGTTCGTGGACGCTGTAGGGAAGCAAGAGGTGCAACAAATATGCTGACATAGAATACTCTGTTAACTTCATTTAGGATTTTCAACCCCATGGTTGACTGAGGATTACCCTTTTCTTCTTCTTCATCATCTACACTGTCTTCTCACGACAAAGCATATACGTGTTCCAGGAATAAGTTTCTTGCTATGGTAGCAAGACGGCGATCACCTCCTACACTAATCATACATTACGGGCCCTCATTTTTATACTACTTGTTGGTGACTAATAAGAATTATTTAATGAGCCAAAGGAATTGGAAAGTCTAGAGCTTTCTTTATTTTCCTTAGAATAATAAATGATTCAGTAGCTTTCCGAAGCTTCAACTCTTGTGTTTATAGGCAATGCAAGATGTCTTATTACTTTGTTTCTTCTGCATGTATTGATTTTGAATATCAAGTTATTTTATTTCTCATTATTTTCAGCACTGTTCTGTAAATATCCAGTTTTCTTGCATGTTTTTTTGTCTAAGAAATCAGGGATTCTATCAATCAATATCAGAAGCCACAATAGTAGAATCTGTAAAATAAAACAAGTGCCATTACTACTGGAACGCAAGGCAAATTCTTAAACACCAAAAAATCAGATGGCTCTTCTCAGACCCCTTATTTTTTATTGTTTTTTTGCTACTTGTTAGTGACTAATAAGAGTTGTTTAATGAGCTAAATGATGCGGAAAGTCCAGAGCTTTATTTTTCCTTTTGAATAATAAACAACTCCCTTTGCTTTCTGAAGTTTCAACTCTTGTGTTTATAGGCCATAGTGATGTCTTATTACTTTGTCTCTACATATATTGAGTTGGAAAATAAGTTATTTTATTTCTCATTATTTTTTTCATACGTGTTTTGTTTTATTCTATGTGAACATTTGAATAACACCAATTTCTCATACACTGGACCAAATTTTATCACTTGAAAATTTGGCCAATTAAGATGATCACATTTATTAACTCAGAAACGTCCCATCAGAAATTAACTGAAATCACCTTTATAATCTAGTTGTGCATTATTAGCAACTTTATCTTGCATATTTAATATTAAGTACTTCAAAAGTATTTTCCTTTAATTTTTTTAATTCCCAATTGTTTAAAACCTTTTTAAAAAATTAGAATAAAGAGACGAATCTTAAGAGAATACCCCACCTAATCGCTCTTATCCCTAGTAACCACAGCTGTTATTATACTTGACCATTTTCCAAGTGTTCCAACATCCAAGCTCAACCGTGAATCATTAGCTCCAAAATCCCAATGGCGAATCTGTAATTATAATTTGGAACTAGGGGCAGTATAGTAATTAAGCGCCACAAGTTACAAAAACAAACACACTTTGGTAGGTCCCAATGGAGTGGTAAGAGAAAGACTGGCCGAAGCCGACCTACCCGTCTGAAGTGGCAAAATCTCATACACTAAACACAAGAGAGAGAAAGAGAGTCGGAGAGCTCTCGCGCTTAGCCCATCCATCCTTTCATGGCAGCCACAGCTCGAGCTTTCGTTCTCTCTCGCTTCACAGACCTATCCCTAAGACCTCGCCAGCCTCCACAACCGCCTCCGCCAGCGCTGCCATCTTTTTCCCGGCATCGTCTTCTTCCTTCTTTGCAACGGCGTCGTTTCGCTAAGTCACCGGTCAAGGTTTGCTGCCTCATCTCCGGCGTTGACGGAGGCGGTGTTTCCGATGAGTTCGTTTCGACTCGGAGATCCAGTTTTGACCGCGGCTTCTCCGTAATCGCCAACATGCTCAGGCGAATAGAACCTCTAGATACGTCCGTTATCTCCAAGGGCGTTTCTGATTCCGCTAAGGATTCCATGAAGGAGACGATCTCGACTATGCTAGGGCTACTCCCTTCGGATCAGTTTTCCGTGACGATAAATGTTTCCAAAGGTCCTCTCGATCACCTTCTCGTGTCTTCGATTATTACCGGGTAACACAATTTTAGCTCGTGAATTTCGATTTTTTTTTTGTCAATTAGTTTAACAAATTATAGTTGGAATTGGAATTGCCTGTTTATCAATTGTGATTTTGATTGGACTGGATTGGATTTTTCTGGAATTAGGTATACACTGTGGAACGCAGAGTATCGCTTATCGTTGATGAGGAATTTCGATATTCCGATGGAAAATTCTGAGAAGTTGAAACAATCATCGCGGGAAGGGGTTTCGGACGACCAAAAGATTGAGAATAAGGACGGTAAAATTGTTCATGATATTCAAGGATTAGAAACAACGAGTCCTCAGGTTTTTGGGAACCTATCCCCTGAAGCTTTGAATTATATTCAACGGTTACAGTCGGAGTTATCTAATGTGAAGGAGGTGAGTCGAGTTAATATATAGTTTTTGGATTTTTTTAGTTTCAAATTTGTCCCTGAAGAAAGAACTGAAATTTCTGTATCGTGTGTGATTTAATCATATGCAATATAGACCATTTAACTTGTGTTTTTTTTTTTTTTGATAAATTAAGATAGGTGTTTATTGATTAGTGAAAATTGTGTTAAATTAGAGAGTAGACTGTTAGAAGCGTCGTTCTAGTCGTATTTATCTCAACCATGTCCTTTTTAGAAAGGTAATTGCTTTGATGTCAAATCCCTAAGGCCTTTGATTTCACCTTTCTATGCTTCAAATGCTATGATCTTGAAACTAGATTTGTTTCCTGGGTTTCAAAGCTTATAGTTGATCTAGTGGGAAAGCTTTTATAATCTTTCCCTTGTAAAATACTCTGTTTCCAATATTTTTGCTTCAGTTGCATGATATGTCTGCTTTGACTTACTTACTGATGTGACACGTGTGTCACATGCAAATGGCTGAATATGCTTACTGATGTTTGCTTATTTGCTCGATTCATTTCCCCATGATTTTTTTTGAGCAGTTTTCAAACTATATTAGGTTTACACACAAAATAGAAATGAGTAAGGATAACCATTATAACATTGTACCACTCTACAAAAGTGAGGTGCCTTTTTAAAACATCGAGTCCCAATTTAAATAAATTTCATTGGTTAAAAAAAATGTCATGTCAGTGTACGTAATGTGTAATGTGTGGGTGCACATAGTGTTTGGGTGCACATATTGTGCAAGGTCGTGCAATCCTGACATTCTACGGGGCTAATTCACGTAGTTTTTATTTTTATATATATAAATATTTGGATTAAGAATAAAATAATAATATATATAAAATATTCCCACAAAAAAATATATGAAATATAAAAATTTCAATAAAACTCAAAACAACTTTCTTTGATGTTTCAAAAGAGCTTTACGGAAAGATCAGTGGATACTTCTTTAGGAAGAACTTCCATACCCATGAAATACTTTAAAAAATTCATCCAATCACACTCTAAAGAAGTAACTTTTAGGCTTTGAAAGAGCTTTCAAAACCATGCCATATAGGATAGTCTTATAACAAGTGTTAGAGTTGGGAATTTTGGGTGAAAAGCTTTGCATTGGCTTCTTGATTTCTCATCTATGCCTATTGCTGCATTGGCTTCCCTTTTGACCTGTCAATTGGTTTTGTCGGAGGAGGTGCAAGTTAGCCTTTTCCAATTTCTGTTGGGCTAACATATTTGTGAGCTTAATGTGTTTTCAACATAACTTGCAGTCATCATCATTATAGTTTGCTGCTAAAAAACACATTTTTCTAGCTAGCCTTTATCCTTTTATCCACTGATGGAATGCGATTGGAATGACCAAGATGAAAAAACTGTTTTACAAATTTGTGTAATTAATAAACCATGGCTTTTTTTTTTAGGTTTATTATTGTTCTCTCTTTTAGACCATGAGGTTTCATTGTTTGCTTTGGAATATTCCAGTGTCCGTGGTATGCTCTATTGGAACTGATTATTGTACTTCTTTGCAGGAACTGAATGCTCGAAGGCAAGACAATCTACAATTAGAATATAACAGAGAACATAGAAATGATCTATTGGATTATCTTCGGTCTTTGGATTCTAATATGGTACTATACTATCCCAAGCCAAAACCTCTACTTCAAATTATTTTCTTTTGAAGTAGAATATTATTCCAGAATTAAATTCCCGAATGTTATTCTTTGAAGTTTAAACCATTATTACATTATTTCACGTTCGTCTATTTCGTCTTGTGTCTGTTTTATTTGAGATATCTCGATACCATGATAATTTGCTTGATGCATTCAAACAGGTGATTGAATTGTCGAAGCCATCTTCGCTAGAGGTGGAGGAAATAATACACCAACTTGTTCAAAACATATCTCAGAGATTCTTCAAAGATGACGGGGATTCAAATTTTATGGGGGAGTCAGTGACAGGGAACAGAGAAAATCTTTCCGATGACAGTGATGAATTTTGCAACTCCATGGGCACCTCACGTGATTACCTAGCGAAGCTGCTTTTCTGGTAAGAATTTCGTCATTATCATTCATAAATGGCTTGTTGTTATATATCTACAATATATATATAATTGTGAAGATGACCTGTGAGTTATCTTATCTTCACATGGCAAATGAAGATGAACATACATGGTTCACGTTTCACATAATGTAGCTTCCTTGATTGCTATGACCAGTTAAGACCCATAACCTCTTTCAGACACTGAATAATTTATCTTTTTTTTTGGCAGGTGCATGCTATTGGGTCATCATTTAAGAGGCTTGGAAAACAGATTACAATTAAGTTGCGTTGTTGGATTGTTGTAAAGAGAGGAAAGTGGGAAAATCATGTATATTCTTACTGCCCTCCTTTTTTTTCCCCTTTTTATCTATATTGTTTTCCTTTTCTTTTTCTAAAATTAATCTAAGTTAAGCCATTCCCGATCGATCACTCGTTTGTTGCCGTAATTTGACATTTTGTATTTCATTCACTAAAAGCCAGCGTTCTGAAAGTCAGAAACCTAAAAAACTTCGGGGTTTTGTGTAATTTGTAGTTGAGGTAGGTATTGGGTGGGTAAGCCTGCTGCCACTCATTTTAAGAACATCATTTTAACTTAACATGAAGTTAAAGTGTGCATGGAAAAACTAATGTTGGGGAAAATTTCGATAAATTTTATCACTTTTCAAATAAATGACTGAATTGATTCCCAAATTGCCAAGTGGCTTAATTATTTTTATAGGTTTGTAACGAATCCAATGCACATTAATGATTCTTATTTTTTTAGCTTAGCTGTCAAACATTTCCTCCACTTGGTAAATATTAATTAATTAATAAGATAAAATGATATATAGAACGGCAGTATTGCACAGGGTGTCAAAATCTGTGTGTCAGCCACTGAAGTGGTTTTGATTTCAATTGAAAATCATAATGTGAATACAAAAAACTGTTCACATAGTTGTATCTTGATATATACACTCATCATCTAAATATTTATAAAAAAATGAATCAATTAAAAATAAAAATAAATTAAATTAAAAAAGACCCTCATCAACTGTCAATTTGTTGTTTTGGATTTTGATCACCATGTTCGTCGTATGATTTGTAAAGATCATAAGGCTTCCAAAGATAATCAACTGGGCAAGGCACCTTGGATTCGAGCCTTACCCATGGCTTTCCCTTACCACTCCAATGGAGCAAACTCACCGGACCCGGGTGCAATGACCTGCAATTGTTGACCACATTGTCCCCACCGAGACCATGTTGGTTCCACCGATGTTCAATCCCTTCAACCTCTCCTCCAAACACCAGCAAAAATGGGGGAAGAGAACCCAGTTCGTAAATCCTTCTCTCTCTCTGAATCTTCATCCAATTCTCGATCTTAGTCGTGTAATCTCCCTCTCTCCACTTCACCAAGTCCATCACCATCACACCTGTATTGAAATAACAAGGACTTTTACCCTCAAAAGCTTCGCTAACCATCTCTATATCTGACCAAAACTCGGCCGAGAAATAGCTCTGAAAGTTGGCGTGGCAGTATTCCGGAGCTCCGATTACCCGTGACCCAGTTAAGGAAACCTGCCATAGCTTCTGTATGTCGTCCACTACAATGGTGTCCGAGTCCAAATAGATCACTCGCTCAACGCATGGGTCAAGCAACTCGGCCAAGTAGCTTCTCGCGTAGTTTAATGGATTATTAAGAGCTTGGCGAATCGAAGACGAAATCAGATTAGCGACTACACTTTCCTTGAAGAGATAGAGCTTGAATTGCAGAGAAGGAAACGTGTGATGAAGAACCCGATTGAGGAACTGAGTATTGACGACGGAATCAGATTCAGAAGCAACGAAGTGAAAGATAATATTTTCTGGGCAAGAAGCGTGCAGGAGAACGGAATGTACCGAAGCAATGGAGCCTCTCAAGTACTCTGAATCGAGAGTCATTGCGATGTGAATAGCCGAAGGGTTACAAGCTAATAGTTTCATTGACCCGTCGTCGTTTTCCAGAACTGGGCAATGGAATCCGTTTCTGTACTCTGGAGCCTCCGAAAAACGGAGGGGAATCGTTTCGGAATCGGTTATCTCTCTGCCCCGGTAAGTGATTTTCTCGGGAAACAATCGAGACCCATTGGTGGTAGGAAAGAGCATAAGCGAAGAACATAATAATAATAATAAAGAGAAGAGAAGAAAAACCGGTCTCGAAATGGGATTCATAGTAGAGAGTAGATGAATAATGGAGTGTGTCGAGTGAAACGTAAAGAAAGAAAAGAAGAGGTTTGTATGTATTTATTGGAATAGAAATGGTCTTGAGAAGGGAAGGAGGGAATGGAGAACGTTAACGCGTTATGGCGCAACACAAAACGCGTTTACTTTGTTCTGATGTAATAATATTAATATGAATGGTAAGCGTACCTGGTTTGAATAATTGGGTCAATCGATTTTTCCTCATGCTTTCCTTTCCTTTGTTATATTATAACATATTTCTTGGTTCAAGGGTTTGGGGGGTATCAACTGTACTGTACAATTTAATTACGTTCGTGCTTCATTTTGAATTGAATATACAGGTGACCACGTGCTTTGAATTCGTATTAAATTGAATTTAAATATAATAAATTGTTGGATCTCTTTGTCTTTCGTGTGACCACATGCTGCGAACATTTCTTATGTAACAAAAGGAACAAGTAAAATAAAAATAATAAGCGGATGTTGTAAATGTTTTATTGTTTCAAACTACGGACCTCTTTCTCAACGTCTTTTTCTACGTTATGAAATGAAATTTCTGCATGCATTCGTAATGGATATTGCGTCATTTTCTGATTTTTTTCAACACTGGTGGAATGAAAAATGAGGACGCGTTTAAATTTGGTTTTGACAAAAATAGGTTAAATGAAATCGAATTTTACCATAAGGTTTTTCGTTTTGTTTTAAATTTTGGCATTTACTTGGCCATGTATTTAACGAGTGACCCTACTGACCTCCTTTATAGAAGTACATAAAAAAAATGCGGACTGGTCTTTTCACTTTTTTTCTTTTTGGTAGGCTTAGAGAAAGTTCTTTTGTTTTTTATTTTCAAAAAAATAAGTAACGCTTGGAAATACACCGTAGGGCGGTGCATTTGGGTCCACAGAAGGGCATAGCTACGATGTACGAAATCAATATATATGCTAGTTTAACTTAATTAATTATATTTATTAAAATTGAAATTTACTGTTTTAAAAATTAATAATATTGTTTAGGTGTATATTTTAAATGTACATATCATTACTTATTTTGTTTTATATGCAATTTGGTTTAATTAGTATATAATTGCAATATTAGTCTCAAATCTCAAAGTTATAATATGAGGTTCTCATTTTAAAAGTATTCACAAATCACATAACAATGAAAATCGAAAGAAGTTGTTTGGTTCAAACTCCATTACCATTATTTGCATTTTCAGATTGTAAAATGCAAGTTGGGAAGTGTTAAGTGTGAACTCTATACAACCTTGTTCTCATAGATGGATTGAGCTACTCTAAAATTCATAACTCTTCCCATTATTAAAGTATTGTTATTTTTTTCAATTTACATGATCATAGCTCCTCCTGCAGCCTGGACATCGGCTGTCAACCTCATCACGAATTTGTTTATGACAGAACAAGCAAAGTCGAAACCCGCATGAACATGGGAGAAAGCTGCAGTCAGTGACATCTAAATCCTCGTAGCATATAGGACATGAAGAATAATCCCATTTGGGTACTACTCCTCCATGGCCACAATGCCACTCTGAATTAGTAGTAGTAGTAGTAGTAGTTGTAAGGACCAATATTTTCAGTATGACAAATTATGTCCAGTCGTGTCTGGAATTGTCTTATGTTGTGTCTGGAGTTTGTTCGTTTTTTAGTAAGTATCCACGTCAGTCTGTGTGTACAACAAGGTTGTTAGTGATTAACAGTTGTTGGGTGTTTCTGGTTTATACCTAATTGTAGCTAAGTATATATACTGGCTTGGTTAATTAGTTACAGTTAACTCTCTAAGATCAGATTGTTGGATATTGTGCTTTGTATTACTCTTCTCTTTGTTTTGTTGATTTTCTGCAGGTTCTTGCAAGAAACTCCATTGAGGGTGATTCAAGGTTTTTGTGCAAGCTTTGAAGTCAAGCTGTGATTGCTGAAGGGATTTCAGCTGAGTCTTGACGCCATAGATCTGAAGGTGTTCAGATCTGAAATATTGTTGAAGGAAGTTCAACATTGAAGCAAGAGGATCTTGCATCTATAACCAATGGATTTGGTTTTTTAGGGTAAAAAGGTTCACTGTATTTTGAAAAAGATTTGTATAGTTTACAGGTTTAATCTTGAACTGGTTATTGTAAAATTAAATCTTGATATAGTGATAGTTATTACCTTGGTTCAGGGAACCCAAGCACTAGTCGGCTTGAATATGTTTTCAGTGCAGAGGAAATTTGTAATTTCATATGTTGATTCTTATGATTTAGTTTTAAATGTTCAAGCATAAATCAAGATAAACTCTATATGAATATTGTAAAATTGGAAAGATAGGTAAAAACTTAAGTTTTTTAGTAGTAATTGGAAAACTATGTTGCTGGTGATTTGAGAATGAGATATTAGGCAGACACTGAGGTCGAAAGGCATCATCAGGGCTCCACACACGCGAGTTCTGTTGATTTTCCATAAGGGGTTTGGGAGGAGAACAAGAGAATGGTTTTTGTTGACTTCCATCGGCATTGATAGCATCTGCAAAAGCCTCCCAATTATCTACGCACCCTTCATCATCATCATCATTGACTTCTGCCTCGCTGACACTACCAAAGAAACAATGGTTGCTACTGCAGCTGCTGCCCTTACCAAGCTGCTTATTAGAATCACTAGTAAGGTCCAATATACTTCCATTTTGGCTACTCAGAAATGACTCCAAATGAATTGTCGAATCTTCATTGTTGTCTCCACTTGATTGGACAGATTGGGGAGTCTTATTCCTCTCAATTGACTCCATCTTACAATCCTTGGACTTGACTGCATTAAAACCGTTATTTGATCAAGGATAAACATTAAAGAAACTTCTTGTTCCTAAAGGACATTGGGGGAGTCATTCACTGACATAATGAGCAAGTACAAGCCACTTGGAGAACTGGCAGAAAGTGTTTATGTTCTTTATGCTAATAATGTCTAGATTCCTTATTTTCCATATCCAAGCGAAGTATCAAACAAAATCAATATGTGCTTAAAATTTGATACAACTTGTAGAGGAACATGTATACAATTGCCCCCAAATTGACACATTTTGTCATCTTGAGAGTTGGTATTCGATTACCTCATCTGCATTTGAATACATAGCTGAGGAGCATATAATAAAATTATACAATACAGATGGTTTAATAAACATTTGCATGGACAATCAATAGTAAAACAAAAGAATAGAGCCTTGCACATTATCAAATTCAATAATAATAGCAATTGGTAGGATTGAATAACATAAACTAGGACTAAAAGAAATATGTCAAACTATAAAGATTGCCAATGCAATACCTTGAGAGAGCCATTGTTCTCGCCGAACATCGAACTTCCTCTGCTTCAATTTCACAAACCTATTCGTCTGAAGAAACCAACCAATAACAAAGGTCAGTAAAACAACTCGTACTGATTGCGGACAACAAAGTTTTAAAAACGCATAATGATCGAACCCCATTTTATGCTTTTGGTATGTTGTCAACATTATATACTTGTTTGTTTGTTGCATTTTCTCAACACAGTCAAAATGTATTTTCAAATTGTAAAGATTTTAATTAATAATATGGTTTATTGTAGTTTTTTATTTTAAGTCTATCGTCCCTAAATCACCTCTATCCTACACAGTCAAGGGTAAGGATGTTAAAAGAAATATTTTTAAAGAGAAGAGTTTAATTGCAAAAGAATTAATGTTTCAAGGCAAAAAAATAATTATGTGATAATTATAGGCAATTGATTAATTATGAATTAATTAATTATTTAACTATATATTTTTTATTTTGAAAAACTATAGTTTAAAATAAATATAAATCTTATTTGGATTAATATATAAAGAGAGATTAATAATTATCTTATTTAGAATAATTTATTTATTTAAAATTGATATTTTAAGATAAAGTTAATTTTGAATTAACCAATATTTATGTTGGGATAAATATATTGTGTTAAAAGTTGATTAAACAAACAAATGAGAAAATTAGGAAAAACCCTAATATGTGGGGCGACACACTCACTCTGCACTGAGTGTGGCGCCACACACAAGGATTCCCCATTCCCTGGGATTTTAATTTTGAATTTTGAATTATTTATTTAATCAGTTATTTAATTATTCATTTTAAATATGATTTTAATTTAATAATTAAATAGTAATAACATATCAGTTTGAAATTGAATTCTATTTTTAATTAAATAAAGATTAATTATCTTTATAAAAACTGATAGAGCGATATTTTTCAAAAATGTTATTTTTCATGTGATTAGAAATAGGCTCTCTCTCTCTCAGATAGAAGCGATAGTTTTCCTAAACCTAAAAACTGTTCAATTCCTCTTCTCTCAATCAAACCTCTCTAGATCTCATGTGTTGAGTACATCTAGAGAGTCATAAATCAACATTTTGAATCCTACGTGCCCACACACGTCCTTGTGTGTTTGAGGATTGGTCTGGAAGATCAAGGTGTGAGCTTTCAGAACTTGGATAGGAAGATCGTTGATTTTATACAAAAAGATTCGAAGACACTTGATAGGCTACAATGGGTAATCTCTAATCTGATTGTATGTGATTTAATATATATATATATATATATCTGTGTGTGTATGATCTTGGCTTGTATTAATAATTATTAAAAATGGCCTATTCCCTGCTATGTATCTTTGATTTGCTTTTTTAATACCAATAGTTTCTCGTTAAGGCACACGAGCGAACATACTCTGTTTGTGGTTGTCGAACAGAATATGTCTCCATGCCATAAGCGAGTAGGACTATTGTTTATTTTCTATGTATATCATAAATGAAAAAAAAAATCGAATATAAATAATTAGGCGAACAGGCTTGTCTTTGGGTTGATGTGGTCATGACTCCGAGGTGAGCCCTGCAATTCTTTCTCCTTGTTTTATTTATGTAGATATGTAAACATGTGAAAACATGTTCCAATCTACTTGTGTTCGAACAATTAGTAATCTGTTCGTGTAGTCTAGTTATTTCTTGCTTAGTGATAGTAGCTTTTTCTCATCCTCGAGTATGATTTAAAGGTTGCAAGGTTGAAACTATTTTGCAAAAAATTCCAACTGTATCGATTTATGAATATCGTTGGTTATTCTAGAAATTTCAACTTTATCCTTATATCGATTTATTTGTGTTGGTTAATCCAAACTCATTACATAGTCAAGCTCGTGATAACAGGCTCCTTTGATCTCTTTGGACTCTGTTTGTTCCATGTGTCAGCATGATGTACAAGTTATTTCAAAGACAACTTGTTCAAGTTAGTTCAGAAGTTATCTTGATAATGCGTACCGATAAGCTCGAAATCTCATCAACAAAGATTACATGCTTTTCCTCAGAATGCCTTCGATATATCATGTTCGCCCCATGTGTGGATGCATGGGCAAATAGGTTTCATTCGAGGGTCATACGAACAGGAAAAACTTCGAGATGTCTCCAACTCTTTTTTTACCTCGAAATGGTTCGAGCATAATATTTTGAGTTGTGTGCATAAGCTTTTTGTCCAAATATCCAAAGGTGACCTCAAAATGGTTCGAGCATAATCTTTTGAGAAGTGCTCCCTTATTCTTGTTCGCCCCTTGTAAGAATGCATGGGTGAAATGGTTTCTTTAAAGGGTTATGAAGGAGGCATATAGGCTTCATTGAAGGGTTAAGTCAAACGAACAGGAAAAACCTCAAGATGTCTCCAACTCTTTTTTGACCTCGAAATTGTTCGAGCATAATCTTTCAAGTTGAGTTCCCTTATTCCTGTTCGCTAGCATGAGCTTTTAATGAGCGAACAGAACCTCAAAATCCAAGTCATATCAAATAGGCGTTTATGTCATATCGAAAACCACAAAATTTCTTGTCTGACCACTGTCTCAAAAACAAGTACAGTTGGGAACATAAATTTATGTTGTAGTTTCAGCTCGAGTGATTATCGTCTCGGAGATGAACTTTGTCCCTAAATTGGTTGTTGTGAATGCCAAAAATTGGACATGATCTTGAGAGGGCCACAGTCAACACTCGAGAGAAAAGGTGAGGCTTTCCCCTAGTAACCTCGGGCACGCCAAGCAACCTCGTGTCTCACCCCACGCAAGACCCATGCCACACGTGAGGCCTTCGCGGATCTGCCACGCGCGAGGCTCTTGCGAGGTCGTGACCCCTGGTGCACCTCACCTCGCCTGCCTAATGCCTCATGCGAGGCCTTCGCGGATCTGCCCCGTCTTGCCCCACGCGAGGCCCTTGTGAGGCCATGACCACTCGTGCACCTCACCTTGCCCTCCTAATGCCTCATGCGAGGCCTTCGCAGATCTGCCCGTCTCACCCCACGCAAGGCCCTTGCGAGGTCGTGACTCCTGGTGCACCTCGCCTCGCCCGCCCGATGCCTCACGTGAGGCCTTCGTGGATCTGCCACGTCTCGCCCCACGCGAGGCCCTTGCGAGGCCGTAACCCCTGGTGCACCTCGCCTCGCCCGCCTGCTACCTCACGCGAGGCCTTCGCAAATCAGCCCATGTCTCGCGCCACACCTCGCAAGACACCACTGCCTCGCACGCTCATAAGCCCACAAGCGCCTCGCGCACCCCTGGTGCATCACGAAGCTGCGCCACCAGCCCACGTCTCGCACCATGCCTCGCGAGACACCACAGTCTCGCGCGTGCAGCCGCGCCACAGCCATGCGCGTGCGACCTCACCTCGCACCTCAGCCTCGCGAGAACACCCCGTGTGCCCCGCCTCATATGCCTATAGAGTCACACTTTGTGCCCAAAATATGCGGTTGGGGTTGAGGGGCCCCTCTCATCTCATTTTCATAGGGCCATCTCGCGAGATCCTTGATTGCCAGGCATCTTGGAATAATATATAAGGATTTCAGCACTTGAAGCCCTTAGGAATAAGGTACCTTGCGAGGGTGAAAAATTATGGCTTGGGGAGCTCGTACAAATACGAAATGTACCTAAAAACCGAGAGGAGTCAGAGTACGGACACGATGTACACGCCAGCCAAGTAGTGGTCGTACGAGTACACGATGTACCTGGTGTGGTCCTCATCAGCCAATCTCTAACACTCATACTAAAAAAGTGGTGGAGGTACATCCAAGTATTGAATTTGAGGTGCTCCAACAAACCATCTGCATGTACTCAAACTGACCACCACACTCCTGGCACCACTGCCACCTGTAAACTGCATAAGCAGAGTCGTATCCCCAAGGACCACAGTGTACTGAGTCATTAGTACTCTACTATGAATATGACCTCCCTTCATCTGGGGAGGAGGGGAGAAATTTTGGGAGAATTTTGTAACCACACATTGTTAATGGGAATAGACACTCTACGTTCTCTCTATTTTTCATTCTAAAATTTTAGCACTTATATTTTGTGTTCTTGAAATCATAAGAGAGTTGGCTTGAAGTTCAATTGATTTAAATTTACTTTTTTTTACAACTCACAAAGTTCTTGACATAACTTAGTTGACGAGTTCTTACCGTCAACAAATTGGCGCCGTCTGTGGGAAGGATAAGTGCCAAGCCACTCTTCTTCCATTGATTCTGGCAGAGAAAGATGCCGAGACGCTCTAAGCGACTGAGAGAACCACGAGAGGTGGAGGTCCACCTCGACGAAGATCAGCTGAAGGCCTCCTTAAAGAACCCTCCGCCACTCGAAAATGTGGATGCACCAAAGGAGCCCATGGTTCCTGGAGATGAAAGGGAGGCTTCGTCTCCAGCTGTCCAGCCTGATGAAAACCATCCAAAATCATCGGCTACTCCCTCGAAAGAGGCCAGAAAGTTTCCGCCCCCAAGGCCACCGAAGGTGTCGAACTCTAGCTGGCAAGATCTGGGTCCATCGACGCGCCGGCCAGACAAGAACCCCTGAATACATTCCATAAGCTCGAGCTCTAGGTCTCAATTTTATGAAGAGGAGATACGCGAGTTACACCGGGAGAACCAAAGGCTAGAAACCACCTTAGAAACACATGCAAGAGGTGTTGAACGGCCTGCTGCAAGGAAAATCAAGCGTGCCTCTTCCTAGATGAAAGGAGAAAGGCCAAGAGGGTGGAGAAACCACGATCCCTGTGGACGATGGGAGGACTTGTGTAAGCCCTGGATAGCCAGGACTGCTACACTGTGTATTTATAAAGGTGTGAGACTCGCTAATCAAGTCGTTTAATCAAAACATGTCATTAACTAAAGAGTTCTAGGGCTAAAAGACATTTTGGCCTCAAAAGATACATTTTATAAGTTATAAATAGTTTACAGAAGGGATCCCCATAATCTACAGTGTTTAAAAGTTGGTTTACAAAATTCAACAGTTAAGAGTAAACATCAGCCATACTAAGGAAAAATACAAGGTTCTGGTCCTCTCGTCCCTGTAATCTCCTCAACCGTGGCGGTTGAGCGGCCTGATATGTACATTCACCCTGCAGAGCTCTCCAATCAAGGTTGATCGTTCTTGCCCTTGCCTTTACCTGCACCACGCAGCACCTGTGAGCCAAGGCCCAGCAAGAAAACAACATACACAGTATAAACAATATTATCAAATAGACATTCCAGTGAGCATGTTCAGATATTCAGTCCACAGCATATAAGCATACTTCAAGGTACAAATAACCCCATCTATACTCAGATTAACCAACAATCTCATTAATCACATTCGTAGCCAAATATAATAATCAATTAACACAAATACTAGGGTCGACACCTTAGGTCGCACCCTCTGTTTAACCCACTGACTCCGGCCCGCTTAAACCGAGCTCAGTGCATAATAAGCTGTCCTCGGATACCAGTGTCCGAGCTGTGCCAATTGCACAAGTTAACCGTGGCATGCTTAGGCCGTTGGTTTACAATTTACATGGCATAATACCATTCTTTCAATCATATATATCAGGGAGCCCTTAGTCCCGTTCAAATATTCAACCGGGTGAAGTTTTCTTACCTTTAGCTTTCAGATGAATTAGTTACGGGCGATACTCCTTGAGCGCGATCCGATCCTCGAGCCCTGGCTTAACACCTAGTCACAACCATGATAAAGGATACCATTAACAATCTTAAATGAGTTCCCAAACCAAGAACTAGTCCCCGGAACATTGAACTTCACCAAATATGGTAAAAGACTCAACCCCGAGCACCCTAGGTTAAATTCCCAAGCCTAAAATCTCAAAATCCCAAAATCCCTTAAGCGCCCCGGCATAGGCCACCCATGTCGCGGCATGGCCCCCAAAAAAAACCTTTTAAGACACAAAAACAGGTAAGGGCCGCGGCATTTCTTGGGCCATGCCGCGGCCCGCCTTCCTTCTTCAGCATGCAACAACTTCGAAGGGCCGCAGCTCACCAAGAACCATGCCGCGGCCCGACCCTTTGAACCCAGAAAAAACCACAATTTTCAATCTCTAAACCTCACCTTAAGCCATCCCAAAGCCCCCAACTCAAAACCAATTAATAATAACAACATTAGAATGATTTAAACAACACAATCCAACCAAAAATCCAGCCTAAGACTCACCAAAATCCCAATTCCAATTTTTGAAATTTCAAACCCACAGAACTCAAAACCAGCCATGAAAACTCTCAAATTCCACCATCAAACTTTAAATTAGACCTTACCTCAGCTGTAGAATCGATTCTCCAAGAGTCCCCTAACCTATCTTCAAAGTTTCAAGCCTCAATCCCACCTTAAATACCAAAACCACAGATATTTAAAACTCAGCCATTTCTTTAAATTCCTAACCTCAGAAAAGAAAATTCAAAACTTACCTTAGCTCTATCTCAGACCATGATCAGTTCCTGAGCTAATCCTCCAGATTATTCCCTTCAATTCTCAAGGACACATCTTAATTCTAGCAGTTCCCTCTTAAGTTCAGTAGTTTTTCCTTTGCTAAGAGAGAGAAGGAGAGATAGGGTCGGTTTACACTTTTCTGTCTAGTATTTTCTAAGTTCTCCAAGTATATCCTTAGATTATTAGACTAATCCCAAAGCTCGGGGTGCCGAAAACGTCCCCGATGCCAAAACGGTAAAATCCCCCAATAATCCCGCCTAGACATCCTAACCTCAAATATATCTCCAATTATTTATTTCCATCACCCGATAGTCTGATTCACTACTCGATACCTAAAATACTCCTTGACTTACCCAAAGTCAATTATAATACCCCGTTGTGACTTTTTCTGCTATCTAGCTCTAGGATCGCCTCGAGTCGCCGGCTGCAGAATTATCCACATAATAATGTGGTTCTCACATATACAACATGTCTAGTTCATATTATCACATAATATCACCAATTATCATATAATGTCATTTAAACACTATTAATCACATAATATCACATTCAAATAAGTACTATTCACTCAAATCCCATTTATGCCCTCCCGGCACACTAATCAAGGCCCTTAAGCCTTATTAGTGAATTTGGGTCGTTAGAACTTGAATCTCCACTAGTAATACCCCTCGGACAAAGCAGCACGAACATCCCAGACAAGTGAAGCAGCCCCAGAGGCCAGGGCGGAAGAACAACGCCAACCCTTATAACAAAGTTGAAGTCACTTCAAGGGAAACACCCTCAGACTTAAGGGAAAAACTCAACAAGAAAAGGACAAACGAGAGGACTGCACCTCCTATGGCTCCCCAGGAAGACAAAAGGAAAGGAAAGGGCAACCCATTCGACTTGAGAGACTCCTTGAACAAAATGATGAGAGACTTAGACGCCGAAATGAGGAGCCTGTAGAGTAAGATAATCACCGCGTCTGGGGGACACGCTGTCGATGATGAGTTTGATTACGAACCGCCCTTCATTAGAGAAATCCAAGCTGTGTGGCTCCCGGCCAACTTCAAAGAGCCTCACATGACCTCTTACGAGGGAAATACAGATCCAAAATACCATATGGGTGCGTTCAATGACCTAATGAAGCTAAGGGGAATTACTAGCAAAGGTAGATGCCATTGTTTTACTGTCACGTTAAAGGGTCCTGCGTACAAGTGGTTTAAGAGACTCCAGTCAGGGTTCATTAGGTCTTGGCAACAATTTTCTGATGAATTTCTCCAGCAACATCATGATGTGCGTGATTACACCATGCCAGGCACCGGCCTCACTAATGTGAAACAAGGAGAAGAGGAGAGCCTGAAGAGCTACATCCATAGGTTCAATATGGAGGCAGCCAAAGTGGGAAGCCTAACCCGCAGGGAGTTAAAAATGGCCATTACAGCTGGGGTGCGCCTGGGTAGTAATTTGTGGGATAACATGCTAAAAAGGGAGGTCACTAACTTAGACGATTTCTACGAACGAGCCCAAAAGTACATTTGTGTCGAAGAGGGCCATGAGAACCTGAAGGCATCACTTGTCAAGCATTCAGCCTCCGAAGGTTCGAATGATGCAAAGAAGAAAAGCATGTACGAAGGGCCAAGAGATGACCACCGGAGGAAGAACAAGCACGGAGGTAACCCCAATCGAACATCCCACACTTTCTACACAAACCTAACACATACAAGGGAACATATCTTTGTAGCGAACGAGAATCAAGTCCCATTCAGGAGACCCCCACCAATGAAAAGGGATCGGTCAAAAAGAGATCCTGGAAAGTACTGTCAGTATCATAAAGACATTGGGCACACCACCGCATAATGCACTGATTTGAAGATGGAAATCGAAGAGCTTATACGCAGGGGACACTTGGGTAAATACGTCCACAAAGAAAACCAAAGACCGAAAGGAGTACCCTCACCATGAGCACGAGATGAAGCCTCAGAGTTGCAAGGAGAAGTTAGGACCATCTTCGGAGGGCCAAGGTTTGGAGGCGAATCAAGGAAAGGGCGAGACAAGTATGCCAGGGAAGCTAGGCGAAGTCCACCTCCATGCGTCTTAAGTTTGGAACAACGCCCCCCAAAGAACATTAAGGGGGAGAACGATTTGATAACCTTCCGTGAAGAAGACGCGCAGGGTGTGCATTTCCCTAATAGTGACCCCTTGGTGTTGACTGTTCAACTTGCTAACATGAGGGTACATCGGGTCTTTGTGGACAATGGAAGCTCCGTAGACATCTTATATCACCCGGCCTCAGAGAAGATGGGACTGGGCATCAGGAACCTAAAGCCTTGTAACACCTCCCTGTATGGGTTAATAGGAGACTCGATACAACCCCTGGGCATAATCGAGTTAGCCCTCACCTTGGGAGAGCCGCCCAGACAGACCACTGTAATGATGAAATTTGTTCTAATAAGTTGTTCCTCGGCCTTCAACGCAGTATTAGGGAGACCCTCCTTGAGAGAATTGAAGGTGATAACCTCGATATACCACTTGGCCATAAAATTCCCAACTCCTGGGGGGTAGCGAGCGTGAAAGGGGAGCATAAAGAAGCAAGGGAATATTATAACACGTCCCTTCACACAACCATGAGACTGCCAAAAATTATGGTGATGGTAGTGCATGGGAGCACAAACCCGAACGAGTTCAACCCCAAAGTTACTGAGGAGATCAGAATTGATGGTTGTGCATACGCGCATGAGAGGGAACATCGGGTAATGCTCCACTTTTAGTATGATAAATCAAAAGGGTTACCATAGTTAGCCCCCCAACAGCTATGCATTAGAGGGGTAACTTAGATGCCTTGATATGTAGAAAGAACATTGTTGCCAAAAATACCTATGTACTCTCCTTATTTTTAATGAATATGCTTCTTATTGGCATGTCACACTCCTCATCTACATGAGCACGTATCTAACTCTTGTGTACCTATCACCAATTGGAATTTTCAAAGTGCATGAGCAAAATGATCAAAGTGCCCGACGAGATAAATCTCGCCAACCACTTGGGGGGTAGAGTACACAGCCAAAAATGGTCCTAAAAGAGACCCTTATAAATAAAAAATAAGGAAGAAAACCTTGCAAGGCATCTCTCAAGTTCACAAGGATTAGCTACCCTTATGAATATCAAGAGGGTCAAAAGGTCCTACAAGAAGAGCCTCCTAATAAAGGCTGATACCTCCACGAGAGGAAATGCCTCAGAAAGAGCCTCCTAATAAAGGTTGATGCCTCCACGAGAGGAAAGGCCTCAGGAAGAGCATCCACCAATAAGCCTAGAGTGGCCACCAAGCCGTCTAGCCAAAAAGGGTCCTAAAAGAGACCCTTGCAAAAATAGTATTATGCATAATGACGAGAAGGACGATTCTCGCAAGAAATAATAAGTGCGCGCAAAAGTATATAAAAGGATGGCTAGAACCCAAAGGGTCAACATATCCTTATAGATACAATCAAGGTGCACCAAAGAGAGACCTATCGAGCCCCTTTTCGTCGGCTCAAAAGGACCTCAAGCATAGAGAAGAAAAAACAAATGATCACATATATATATATGTATATATAATGAGAAAGAAAGTTGTGATAATGTGGCAGGACTTAGAAAAGTTAAAAAAAAATGAGGTTCAAATGAGCATACAACCAAATCGAATTAAAAGGTAAAAATTGTAGAAGCAAAATCTCAAGGCCTCCCACCGCGAGCATTCCACTCGGCCACCTTGGCCACGGCATGCTCACCAAAGGAGGAGAAATTGAAGTTAGGATTTTTCCTCCACATTCCATAGAGGATGTGCTTTGTGGACTTGTACTCGACCTCAGCCAAATTAGCCTCCAAGAGAGTGACCCTCTCCTGCAACATCGCAGCGTTGGCTTCTGCTCCACCCAAATCAGCCTCTAGGCGAGTGACCCTCTCCTGCAACATCATAGCCTTGGCTTCCACTCTCCTCCTCTTTTTTGACGACGAAGAGGCCTTCGCCAGGGCCTTCGCCAGCTTAAGGTTGGTTTCGGTAAGCTCCCTTTCAAGCTCCTGAACTTTGACTGCTAGACGGTCCCTTTCAGCGTTCGTCGAAGAGAGGTCCCGTGCCGAGTCGGTGAAGTGTTGAGCCACCAGAGAATCCTACAAGGAAGCAAAAAGAAAAAAAATAATAAGCAAACAAAGAACCCAAAACAAAACAAAAAAAAAAAAAAAAGAAAAGAAAGAGAAAGAGAAAGACCAATGTAAGACGCATGAACTCACCCAGGTTGCGGAATGCACAAGGGTCTCCCCAAGCTCCGCCATGGTAAAATTGCCGAGACCTCAACACTCGGTCTCAGGAATACCCTCGGCAACTCGGGTATACCTTTGCTCGTAAGGGGCCGCCATGCGACTCACCCAGGATGTCCCCTCCAAATCAGGGGCGCCCAGGTGAGCAGGGGCAGATGACCCACTCACCGAAGGAGGAAGAGGCGCAGGAACATCGGAAAAATGGGGCCTCGAAGGACCATGATTAGTGGGAGCATGAGGAAGATTATCATAGTCCTCAGAGAAAGGCACAACGAAGCACCCTGGCATGGCCTACGGACCGCGAGAATGAGAGGCCATGTCGTGGTCCGTAGGGAAAAAAGGAGGGCACCCCCTGGGTGACGAAGATGACCGGGTTGGGCGGCTAGATTTTGGGGAAACCTCCCCAGGCACCCACTCACATCACCCCCATCTGAGTGAGGCTCGACTAGAGTCGCCTTCTTCTTTCGTTCGAAAATATGGCACAACAGATCGAGCTCTGAAACCGTGGATAAACCGTAGCGGTTAAGGTTGGCCACAGTGAAGAGATGGGTGGCCAATTTTATAGCGGGGTCGACATCGAGAAAGATGTCTACTGGTGCTGCCTCCGACTCAGGAATGTTGGGGATACTGAAGCTCTCCGAACAATCAACACAGTTATCAATATGAGCATAAGTTCCAAAATAGCAAATTCAATGCAAAAGGAAAAAGTCTGAAGTACTTACTTGGGGATGAGCGAAAATGTTCACGGACAAAAAGAGGACCTTTCACAAAGAAAAAGTCCTGCTTCCAGGAACCTGGGTTGGACACAGAATCCTCAATTAGGGAGACCTGAGAGTTGGCTTTTTGCAGGAAGTAAAAGCCTTTGGATTTAGAGATAGGCATGAGATTATACATAAAGTGCACCTCTTGGGTCGTTGGAGCACGACGATTAAGCTCCATAAATGCCATATATAGGCAGCTTAAAGTCAACCAGCTATTAGGCGCCAGCTGAAGCGGAGCAAGGTTGAAGTGGTTGAGGACCATGATGAAGAACGGGTGTAAGGGAATGGTCCCACCTGCCTTCAGGATGTGCTTGCTCATGGCCACGTACCCCTGGGGGGATTGTCGGCCTGGTACTTGTTGGAAGGAACGTACAGCTTGTACTCCTTGCCAATATGGTATTTCTCAGATAACCCCAACAACTGGTTCTCTGACACATTAGACACGATAGTGGAAGCCAACAGAGGGCCAGAATTTGGCTTCTCAGGAGCCACCTTTCATCGCATTCTCTTTGACATATCTGAAAAACCCAAGGAAAAAGGTGAGGTCGAAATAGGGCACTTTACCCTCCATTTTTTCCGTCTTGCGAGAGTTTTCCACCGAGGCACTGAGTGTGGAAGCATCAAATACGGGTGGATTGAAGACAAAGGTTGAGGGGAACCAAGTGTGACCTTAGGGCTACTATAGGGTGAGAATGAGGCAGGAGGTTCAAGAGGGAGGTTTCCCTCCATGAACTCCAACTCCATTTATAGATAAAAAAGGCTCACTCTAAGGCTTGCAATGTGATCGTTAAGGTCAAAAGAGAAAGGGACTCCATCACCCCTCAAAACTGAATCTATTTCGCTCTCCACCACCCAGATTTTACGCCTAAGCTCCGCCATGCGCTCAAGGTGACATATATGAACCCTCCTCAAGGTGTCATGGTCTTGGTAAGGGTTGTTCTCGGGGGACTCCAAGTCTGAAGATAAGTCTACAAACTCGACCCCCAAAGGAATGCTAGAAGACCCCCCACATTCCATGAAACCTCGCCTTGTTGGTAATAGGGGTGCAAGTGTAGATGGAAAGGGTGATACAAAATACAAAGGAATATGCTCAGAACCTCCAGACACAAGTGCTCGAAATGACCAACTACGGGGTGCAAGGATGGGTATATCTGCAAGCAAGGGCATGTAAGTGGGTTAGCTCACGAGGAGCTTTGGCCAAGACAACCCATCCTGAATAATGCTAATTTAAACTCGTTGAACATAAGAAAGGAAGAAAGTATACCTTGATACCTTGAGCGGGTAAACTTGAGCACCGTTGCGGTCGGAGGAATGCAAAGGGTCGGAGGAATGCCAAGTGTCGAAAGCACTGTCACGGTCGGAGGAATGCAAAGGGTCGAAAGCCCCATCATAATCGAAGGAATGCAAAAGGTCGAAGGCACCGTCGCAGTCGAAGGAATGCAAAGGGTCGAAAGTATGCGTTTGCAAAAATAAAGGAGAAAGGTGTTTTAGTCTCCTAGCCCCTATATAGACGTTTACATAGAAGAAAGGAATTTAAATAATAAAGAGGAAAGAAAGCCAAAATGACTTTGTGAGGAATGGAACCCCTTACCTCTTGGAGGATGTGAAGACATAAATATCATCAAGGTAAGAAGAGAAAGCGTAGGCATTATGTTTGAGGTGAAGGTCTATTTATAAGAACCACAAACTCATCTTAGCCGTTAAATCCAATGCTTGATCGATGGTCAAGAAGGAGGCTTGGCACTTGCCTTGGGATTTGCGGAGCACAATGATAGGCTCACATTCACTCTCAAAATCTCATAATAGTCCTCAACTCCAAAGTGTGTTTCTCTATAATGCCAAAATGAAGAAGCAAGCTAATACTTCGCAGGCATCCCAAAAACATCGCACCTTGAAGTCTACCAGAGAGCCTGAAGACCCTCTTGTAGACTGGGGGGAAATGTGAATGCAAAAAATTGGACATGATCCCGAGAGGGCCACAGTCAACACTTGAGAGGAAAGGTAAGGCTTTCCCCTAGTAACCTCAGGCACACCAAGAAAACTTGTGTCTCACCCCATGCAAGACCCATGCCTCACGCTAGGCCTTCGCAGATCTGCCCCGTCTCTCCTCGCGTGAGGCTCTTGCGAGGCCATGACCCTTGGTGCACTTCGCCTCACCCACCTGATGCCTCACGGGAGGCCCTTGTGAGGCCATGACCCATGGTGCACCTCGCCTCGCCCGCCTGATGCCTCACGCGAGGCCTTCGCGAATCTGCCTCATCTCACCCCATGCGAGGCCCTTGTGAGGCCATGACCCTTGGTGCACCTCGCCTCGCCCGCTTGCTGCCTCACGTGAAGCCTTCGCGGATCAGCCCTCGTCTCTTACCACACCTCATGAGACACCACCGCCTCGCACGCTTATAAGCCCACAAGCGCCTCGCGCACCCCTGGTGCATCACAGAGCCACGCCATTAGCCCATGTCTTGCGCCACACCTCGTGAGACACCACAGTCTCGCGTGCTCAGCCGCGCCACAGCCACGCGCGTGCAGCCTTGCCTCGCACCTTGGACTTGTGAGAACACCCCATGTGCCCCGCCTCATACGCCTACAGAGCCACAATTTGTTCCCAGAATATGCACTTGGGGTCGAGAGGCCCCTCTCGTCTCATTTTCATAGGGCCATCTCGCGAGATCCTTGATTGCCAAGAATCTTGGAATAATATATAAGGATTTCAGCACTTGAATTCCGTAGGAATAAGGTACCTTGCGAGGGTAAAAACTTGTGGCTCGGGGAGCTCTTACAAATAAGAAATGTACCTACAAACCAAGAGGAGTCGGAGTACGGACACGATGTACACGCCAGACAAGTAGTGGTCGTACGAGTAAGGTACCTGGTGTGGTCCTCACCAGCCAATCTTTGACACTCGTACTAAACAAGTGGTGGAGGTACATCCAAGTACTGAAGTTGAGGTGCTCCAATAAACCCTCTGCATGTACTAAAACTAACCACCACACTCTTGGCACCATTACCACATGTAAACTGCATATGCAGAGTCGTGTCCCCAGGGACCACAGTGTACTAAGAGTCATTAGTACTCTACTATAAATATGACATCCCTTCATCTGGGGAGGAGGGGAGAAATTTTGGGAGAATTTTGTAACAACACATTGTTAATGGGAATAGACACTCTACATTCTCTCTATTTTTCATTATAAAATTTTAGCACTTATATTTTGTGTTCTTGAAATCATAAGAGAGTTGGCTTGAAGTTCAATTGATTTAAATTTACTTCTTTTACAACTCACGAAGTTCTTGATCTAACTTAGTTGATGAGTTCTTACTGTCAACAGTTGTAAACTGTGGTTTAGTTCGAAGAGGCACTCCGTTTATGGATCGAATAATTTTGTGGAGTGATGATCGACTCAGGTGACTTATATGAGTTGGCTCGAAGGGTACACATATGTAACGTCCCGAATTTACTGTTAAGGATAAATGCCTGGAGGGCATAATAGGATATACATGTTGACAAAATTTAATAAATGTGTGACTACGTGGCATACATGATTTATATGATAATACAAATTTAAATGCATATTTATGGGTATTAAATATGCATGTGGGCCCGTTCTTGATAATAAGGGCATATTTGTAGTATTTGCCTGCTGTGGGCATAAATATGATTATATGTGTGTAAATTATTGAGACCACATTATTATGTGGATATATTTGCAATATTCGGCTTAAGGCGATCCTAGTGAGCGGAATAGTCACAACGGGGTCTAATACCTAGCTCGGGGCGAGCTTAGGGGTATTTTGGGAACTTAGTGCATATTTAGGATTTATTGGTTAACGTGCAATTATTTGGTGATTAATTGGGCATGTCGGGATTAATTAGGAATCTACAGGACTATTGGAGGATTAGTGGGAAATGGGACACAAAGACTATTTTGCCCTTGAGGGGCTTTGATGGGAGATTGTAAGGCAGGGGTATAGTGGTCATTTGGCTAGAGGATAAACTTAATACCTTAGAAGCTAAGGGGAATTGGTGGCTGAAAGCTTGAGGAATTGAAGACTTGAGGCCTAGAAGTTGGTTAGCTGCAGCTAGGGGGAGTAATTCACAGCTAAGGTGAGTTTTAATTGTTGTTTCAATGGTGCTCTATTTTGGTTTTGTAGTTGTTCCTAGCTTTAAGGTTTAAGATTATGAATTTGAGTTTGGATGGAAGTTTGAGTGTGTTGAGCTGGGGTTTCGTTGCTGGTATCATATTGATGTTATGTTGTGGATTGAATTATAATTCTAGAATTTATTTGGGAAGTTTTGATGGATTTTTGGCTGAGGAAAAACAGGGAAATCCTGGGTTCGTAGGTTCAAGTCGCGGCCCTGTTCTTGGGGCCCTGCGACCTAGGTTAACCCAGGCCAGGTAGGGGCTTCTGCTTTGGAGGTGCGCCGCGACTCTCTAAGGTAAGTCGTGACCCACATCCTAGTTCCAGTCGGGGGGATCTTTGACCTGGGAGGCGTGTTGCGGCTCGCTTGGTCATTTTTTTGGCCACTTCAGGTTTTAATGACGGGAAATTTAACCTAAGCGCTCGGGATGAATTCTACTACCCGGTTTAGTAGAATTGAGGTCCCAGAGACTCGTATATTATCCCAAAGCTTTTAATTGGTTTATAATTTTATTGGTTATCCATTATCGCATTGTGACTAGATTATACCGCAAGGGCTCAGGATTAGGAATCGTGGTTGGGGCTGTCATACGCTAGCTGCTCAGAAATTGAGGTAAGAAAGCTGCGCCCGAGTTGTGAATGGGGCTTAAACCCCTTATATGAATATGAACATATTTGTAGCTGAGAATATATGGATGGGCATGCTTGTATACGTTGCCATTGATTGCTCCCTATGCATTGTGCATTTGTGAGTATATCTATTTTCAGGCCGGCCTAAGGGTGCTGAGGGCCGATAGCAAGCATGCGGAACACAGCCTGGCCTAAGGGTGGCGAGGTCGGCTAAGAGATCGAGGGACTCAGCCTAAGGGCACCGGGCCTGGGTATTATACTGTAAACAGAATTGTGGTTCACACTTAATCATTTTTATTGATTGATGAGTTTGGTTTACATATTTTATTGAGTTGAATATTACTGTTGGTTGGTTATGTATATTTTATTGTTAATTGAATCTGATGATTTATATTATTTCTTTTATATTGTTTCCTAGTTGTGCATGTTTAACGCCCAAACGTGACTTCCACTTAGCGTTAGTCGTAGTATAGATGGGCGGTCGATTCCACAAGGAGGTAAAGAAACAAGTTAATCAATAAATAAATGTTAGAGATAAATAATATGAAGAAAATAGAACAAATGATATTTTTGTTGGTTTTGAGATTTAAAGATTAGAAATAAAGATAAATTAAAATTTGATGTAACAATAGGTAACAAGTAGGAAGGATCAAGAATCACCAATATGCATACTTGTTTATTTGGATCTTTGATTCACAAAATTTACACAAATAGATAGTTCACATCTCAACTATTCATTTGGAAGATTTAACATTGAAGCACAAATATATTTAACAAAAATATATTCAAGTGATTATTATTCTTTACCATGAAAAGATGAGATAAATCTTATGAGAAATCTAAAAATGACATTATACCATTGGAAATAATGCAATAAAAGATTGGACATAAAACCTAACACAAATATTACTTTTACCATTTATAAAATACATAGAAAGAGCATGACTAATTCTATATAGATTTTATCAAAAGTAAATATATATGGATGAGATGGAGAAATGATAAAGATATTATCTAGACTATTTTCACTAATTTGATAATACATAGAAAGTGCATGACAAAATCTATATACTATTAGTAAACATAAATATAGATAACAAGATGAAGAAGGAGAGATGAAAGAAAATAAATCACTCAAATATATAAACTTTAAGTACATAGTGAATCAAAAATACCAAACAAAGTCATAGTGCATATAGGATCATCCTAACCTTCCCAAGAAGGTTAGCCTATTATGCTAGACATTCTCATAAAATTCTAGAGAGAAAATATGAGAGATGAAACTAAAATTTGGTAGAGTTTTGCTACCTAAAAATTACATATAAAATGTGAAGAAAGTGTCCCTATTTATAGATGGAGAAAATGACTAAAAAGAAATTAAACAACAATTTGGGGTTTACAAAATAAATCTGAAATATTAATAATAAAATATGATTTTAAAAAATCAAATCTTATTATAAATATTAACCTAGTTATTTTGGTGTATGGTCAAATGCCATTTTTCAAAAACACCAAAAAAGATGAGCTTTAAAGCTCAAAATGGAAATTTTTCAAGGCCCAATACCCACAAAATGTGGGTTGAAAGTGGCTGTGGCAGATGAGGGTTTTGACCCACTCCCAGCCAATCAGAGGAGGACACGTAGGCAGCTGAAGCTGGGCCGAGTTGGGCTTTTGTGTGCGTTTGGGCCGCTGGAAAAGGAGCTGGAGAAGGCTAAGGAAAATGGGTCTTCGTTTGGCCACGTTGGGCCTACTGTGTCGCTGGGGTCTTTGGTTCTTCATTGGGGTAAAGCAAGGTTGGATGCTGAAGTGAGGCTGGGCGTGAAGGCTTTGGAGAGATGCTGAAGGCTAACGTTAGGAGCTTATGCTGAAGGAGTTGTGTTGCTGACAGGTGGGCTTTTGGAGCAGGGACGCATGGCAGGCTGGGAGCGCGACAAGTGGCTGCGGGAGAGAAGGGAAAGCTTTGGGTCGAATTTCTGGGCTTCAATTTTGCAAAAATACCAACTTTTCCTCCTTTCTTCAACTTTATTTCTTTATTTCTTCTTTCTTTTCTTTATGCCAAAATGCATCTTTAATTCCTACAAAATAACAATAAATTAAATTGTAATAAAATATTTTCATTTATAAAATAAATCATATTAATTCCATGAAAATATTAATTAAAACTTAATATATTTTGACAATTAAAATCAACAAATATGCATTTTTGGGCACTAATCAGTGCATGCTGGTTTAAGTTTTCTTGCAGAGCCTTGACTCGCGAGTGCTATGTGGTGCAGGTAAGGGAAATGGATAACGGGACTAGCCGTGAGTTAGAGAGCTTCAAGGGCTGTGTGTACATATGCAGCCTGCTCGATCGCCACGGTCGGGATAGCTTGGAAGGAACTAGGGTTAAACCCTGTTTTTCTGCTTAGGACGGCTAAGTTGTATTCTATTTTTCTTTTAAAAGTCTGTAAACTGATTTTGGGATCCCGTGTGTAAACTTAATATTTTAATGAAAAATAACCATTTTGTTGACCAAATCTTTTAATACTCAACCTTGACTTAGTCTTTAATTACACATTTAAGTTCGAATGACTTGCTTAGCGAGTTAAGCACTATTTCAAACACACAGTGTAACGATCTTGGTTATACAGGGCGTTACAACATAGATCAACTCGAAGATAAATTCCATTTATGGCTCGAATGTCTTCGACCTCAGAATTTTCACTAATGATTTTGAGCTGTTATTTCCATAAGATCCCTTTGTTTTTGAAGCTCTGTTACTCCTAATAGTTTTAAAGGCTTATAAGCGAACAGATAGACCCTCTTTTCCATGAGAGCTTGAATTTGATCTTGGGTGTCATGAAGCTTGCAAGTTGATGTCCTTGATACCTCATATATGTCAACTCGGAATTTCCTGTGATATAGGGTGAACATGATTCTTGCACATAGGCCTAAGAACATGATTCTCATAGGCACGAGAACAAGTTTGTATGAGTTCGAATCTTGCCAATTCTCTTCACTTGGGTTCCTGATTGTTCTTTGTATGTTATGGGCGAATAGGTTTCCTTTGGCAGCTTTGAAGAATTTTAAACATATTTTTACATTCCTGTTCGCCTAGTATAGGCTACAATAGGCGATCAGGTTCTCTTTCTGTGTGGAGACATAGAAACGAACATGTTCTTTACATGTTTTTGGCATGTTATTCCAGTCCTTCTTTGGTTCTTCTTGCCCCTAATAAAGACATAGAAGTAAGTAAAATTCCACATACTAGCTTTGTAAGGTTCTCGAGCCCTTCTAATTTCTTATTCACCTAGTATAGGCCATTATGGGCGAATAGGTTTCCATTTTCAGATAGATGGGGTTGCCTAATCCTTATTCTCCTTTGGAGTGTATGCATGAGTGCACTACTATTTTTTTTTAGGATTTATAGTTTATACTCATAGGCGAAAAAATTTCACTTTCTGTTCTCGTGTATTGTATACAAGTGAACGAACATGAGATCTTTTCTAGGTTTACAAAATTCATTGTGATATCCATCGATTCCATAAATGCATAAATGAAAAAAGGGTTCCAAGCAATGGTTTTATCACTATTAACAACTTGAACAAGTCATTGCCATAAGTTGATCTTTCCTTGAACCGCCTTGATCACTTCACCTTGTGATTCAGAATCGCTGGATTTTTTAATTCTAGCCTTATGCCCTAATTGCACCGCATATGGCCTAGGTTAAAACGAACAGGTGGACTGATCTAGCCCTTGATGACATTGGGGGTTTTCTGGAGTTGATTTCATCAAAGTCTTATCTACAGACTTCGTTAGATTGAATCCCTTCATCTTGAATCTTCTCTCTCAATGAAAGCACCAAACTGTTGACACCATTTTTTGTCAACTTGGGAACATAAGAGCATTGATTCAAGAATAGAGATTTAATAAAATAAATAACACCATATTTCATAGTGGTTCAGCCCAAAAAAGATTACCTACATCCACTTAGTCACTTTTATTAATATTTAAGCTTTAGGAACCATAGTTTCTGGCGAACTTGCGTCGCTGGTTGTTCTATAGTCCTCATTTGCTTTTACATTACATAAGGACTATTTGTACAGGAATGAAGTTTTGGCACTATGAATTGCCTTCTATATTTCTATCTCATCTCCTCTTATTTATAGTGAGGAGTTTAGGGTTACAATTATATCATGGGCCTAAGTTATTAGGCTTGGCCCACAAATAATACATTACAACACAAATACAATTATATTTTGATAAAATACAACCCTGTACTCCTTTGCTATTTCTCTTAGCGTGGATAGTATGTGTTGAACGAACATGATCCTCCTGTTAGCGTGTAGTCTGATTTGTGCTTCGTGAGAACATGATTTGCTTTGTGCTTCGTGAGAACAGGAAGGCTATAGGTTTTGTTCATCATCCCTTTATAATTATTATTTTTTGAAATGTCATAAATGCCCCAAAAATGGGTATAACATATATATTTTTGTAATGTAGACTTTTATAAGTTTTTTGTTTGATTCTAATTCAATTTTTTGTTTATTTTATATTTATTTTTATTTTTAAATTTATTTTTAACTTCAAAAGTTTAATATTGTTATCCCTGTTTTCCCCTTGTGACACGTGGCATAACGCAATGGGTCCATGGGTCCCCTTGAAGAGAACCAGGCCCATCTTGAAGCTGATGAACAGGGAAGAAGAAAATCCTAATGGCCTCATCGTCAATGAGCACAAGTGTTCGATGGGCACGACCATAACAAGGGAACCGAGGCCAAGATGCAAATCCAACTCATCTTCCGGGTCCCGCCTATCTGTATCCTCTGGGATGCCAATAGAGGTGGCTGACTCACTAGTCTAGGAATAGACCTTGCCACGGATGAGCCCGTCTTAGTGAGCTAACCAGGACTCTGGCAAATGAACTGGGACATTAGTAAAGGAACCTGGACCAGACGTCGGGAGAGGGCAAGATTAATCTTCCCTGACACTGACATGTCCCCAAGAAACACATAAGTTGGTCTCCTCAACTAACCTGCAGAAGATGTTATGTACGGAATGTACACTGTTAATAGGAAACAGTGCCACTACTCTGACAGATCATGTCTCCTGAATCCCCTTAGAAGCCCACGTGGATCAGTCTAAGGTTTTGTACTATTGGCAGCTATAAGGCTTGGCCGTGCCCAAGCCGACCCAATGGGCCCTGATTAATATGTTTATTTAGCAACATCCTTTGTATTATGCCTCCATTATCGAGCAAACCATGATTACATCCCTATTGGGCCCAGATTAGTCCAGCCCAAGCCCATTGCATCTGATTGCCTATAAATAGGACCAATTGTGCACTATAGTGGGGATCCCAGCTTTTCTCTTGTAACCAATTACTCTGCTCAAACTTGCAAAAAACTTCATTGTCGAAAGCTCTCTAAAAAATAATACAATACAATACAATAGACTCGTGGACTAAGGCTCATTAACGCCCCAACCACGTAAAAAACTCTGCTTGTTGATCTTTGATCCTTTCTTTCTTGCTCTTATCTCTCATAATATTTCTAGTTTTCGAAAAACTCCGTAAACATTTTGGTGCTTTCATTGAGAGTTGAAGGAAGTTCTCGAACATCTGCAAAAATGGTGAACACCAGACATACCGTGTTTAATCCTACTCACCAGAAACAACAAGAAAATGGAGAGCCATTGCCTGATCAAACATTTCCTCAAGGGTCCCTCCCGACGATTCCCAGAACTTCGAAGATGGGGGTGACTATCGCGAAGGCTATTATAAGGAGGATGAAGGGAACTACGAGGATCAAGAGGCCGAAAACCCCATCGATTATGAAGAAATGAATATGGAGCCTGAATAGGAGGATCCAAAAGTGGTCTGCTTGAGACAACAGGTCCTCGATTAAGAATCCAGGATATCCGAACAAAAAGAAGCCACCCGTCAGATGCAAGAGTCCATCCTGGCTCTTTAGGCCTTCATTGCTGCCCAAGGATTGGCAGCCAACCCTTCAACCATTTCGCCTCCGGGGACGCATCTGTCTATGCCACTAATCAGGACTGGCGTACCTCACAACAGTAGCCCTATCCCTCCTCTGGGACCACATCCCAGAGCCAGCCCGTCAAATCCTGTTAAGGAGAAAGGAAAATCTAAAATGGCCGATTCTGGGGGAAAAGCAAACCCCCAGAAGAAAGCTCATCCCGCTCAAAAAACTGGGGCCAATCCAGGGAACTTCCCTAGAAGAGAGCGAATGAATCATGTCCCAGGACGGGATCATCCGAATGATTCGCAGGGGAAGCGCCTGCAGGGTATCAAGCCCCGAAATATCCTTAGACAAGACGAATGGGAACAATGCTTCTATCCTAGCACCTCCGTGAACAAAGATCACAAAGGGTACAAACGTGAAGAAGAACTGGAAGCCATCAGTTCGGGAGACAATACTTCCCAAGTAGATTGCATGATGGCCTTAATGCCCAGAAGGAGTTGGCCCGGAAGGAAAAGATTTGCCCCCAGGAGGCGACTTAAGGAATAACCTCAGCGGCAGGAGGAATGAGAGAGTCCCCCTGGACGATGTAATGGCCAAATAGTTCATGGAATAGCTGGTCGCTCTTAAGAAAGTTACGGACCGCTTGGTCTGAAAACAAGAAGGTGGAGGTTCCAATTTCGAAGAAGAGGAAAAGGAGTCATGCGCCAAACATCCTGGATGTGGTGCTACCAAAAGGGTTCAAGATGCCAAACCTACCCGCCTATGCTAGGAACGCAGACCCTAGGGACCAATTATCCCACTACAACCGCCTAATGACTGTAGCTCACATCTGCAACAACAGCAAGTGTTTATGTTTCTCGATCACTCTGGCTGGACCTGCAGAAGAGTGGTGGAAGAGACTTAAGACGAGATCAATCCAATCCTGGTCTGGATTGCAATTGGCGTTTCCTAAGAAATTCACGGCCGCCATGAAGATGGACATGCAAATCAGTGCACTGGCCAATGTCAAAAAGCATCCCACGGAGACCCTCAGGGCTTATATCCAGGGCTTCATGGAGGAAGCCTCGAAAACTAAGGTGGACGATGGACAGCGCCTGGTGGCTCTCCAGTCCGAGATCAGATTTGGATCTCCTCTCTGGGATGACATGCAGTGCAGCAAGGCAGCCACCCTTGAAGAGTTCATCAGGAGGGCACAAGGTTTTATCAACTGGGAGGAGGCCTGAATCCAAGCCTTTGGGTGGCAGCCGGAAACCCAGTCGAGTGCCCAAACCTTCCCCGGATACGGAATGCAATATCCCGCAAATCTCTATCTGGCACCCCCGACGGCGTCTGGATCCGTTGGTACCCATGGGATGACGTTCATGAAACCGATGGTCTATGGCCCATTTCAACGGGGTATGCTCCATATCAGTCAGCCCCATTTCCGGGTATGGAGTGGCACTAGTCAGGTACAGTGCCACTCCCGGCAGAGCCCAACCATCTCAAGATTAAGGAACTGAGGCAAGCGTAAACCCTTCCCAGGGAAAGAGATCGGGCAAAGGATAGAACCGATTCGAACCCTCCAAAAAGGAAGAAAGGGGTTATGAACCCCAATACACAGAGTACACCAACCTGTTTGACACCCGGGAAAACATCTATCTGACAACGGGCAATGTAGTCCACTACAAGAAGCCATCTCCCATGTTCAAAGGGGGAAAGAATTCAAGGGACACCAGCAAAAGGTGCGCCTACCACAAAGACATGGGTCATACGACCGAAGAATGTCGTCAACTGAAGGACGAGAACAAGAACCTGATCAAACTGGGGCATCTCCACCAATGGATCAGAATGCCAATGGGGGTTCCGGGACTGCCAGCAGTTCCCAGACAACTTGCGGCCCCAAGTGCACCTGGATTTTACCGACCTCCCCAAGGAGGGTACGCTACAGGTTCGGGAGCACAGGCCGCTCAGGGGGCCCCGATAGTGCAGGCACCTAGACTCGGAATGCCATATCCTCCCAGAATCGCGCCTCTGCGAGTAGATGGTCATGTGGCCACCATATCAGGAGGCCTGCATCTGGGAGAGCCATTCTAGAATGATCAGAAGCAATACCTCAGTGAACTTGATCACGACCACGACGTATGCCCATCACGTTCACGGAAGAGGACACCTGGAATGTTCATTTCCCAGATCATGATCCCTTGGTCATCGATGCCCAAATCGCTAACAAAATGGTATCCCGAGTGTTGGTGGATGATGGGAGCTCCGTCAATGTACTATTCAAGCTAGCCTTCACCGCAATTGGTTTGACTGAGGTAGATCTAGCTTCATGCACAATGCAAATCTATGGCTTCAATGGGGATTCATTGCTCCTGATGGATAAGATTCAACTACCCGTGACGTTGGGGAACGATATTCAGGGCTCGTTCAAAATTTGTATGTTCATAGTGGTGGATTGCCCCACCACTTACAGCATTATTTTTGGCCATCCCGCGTTGGTCAATTTTGGCGCCATCACCTCCATCCGCCACCACTGCATGAAATTCCCAGAAGAACGCCTGGAAGTTCTATCACATCTCCGCCCGACCAATCTACATGGTCCGTGAAGAGCATCTTAAATAGGAAAACGCTGATCCAATTCTAACCCCACAACTAGCACGGAGGGTAATCTGGATGGAGGATGAATTGGACTCGTAGATAGGAGAGGATAGGGAATTAGAACCCATGGAGGAAGTGAAAGTGGTGTGCATTAGTGACAATGACCCGACCCGACCAGAGTAATCCGAGTCGGAAGGCTCCTAAACTCGAAGGTAAGGGCTGCTGTAATTGCCCTGGCAAAAGAGAACCACGATGTCTTGGCCTGGTCTCACTCAGATATGACTGGGATCGACCACAACGTCATATGTCACGCCCTGAACATTGACGTAAATGCAACTCCGGTCCGGCAGAAGCGGAGACCTCTAGGGGCGGAGAGGGCAGAGGCCTTCAAATTAGAAGTTGAGAAATTTTCCTTGATCAACTTCATTCGGGAGGCCCTGTATCTCGTTTGGGTGGCCAATTTGATGTTGGTACCAAAGCCGAACGGGACGTGGAGAACTTGCATCAACTTTACCTACCATAACAAGGCCTACTCGAAAGATTGCTTCCCTCTGCCCCGGATCGAACAGATGGTGGATGCTACATTAGGGTATGCATTATTGAGTTTCATGGATGCCTACTCCGGCTACAACCAGATCTCAATGCACGTAGCAGATCAGGAACACACCAGTTTCCAGACAGACAAAGGTGTGTACTACTACATCATCATGCCCTTCGGGCTTAAAAATGCCGGGGCCACCTATCAGAGGCTGGTCAACAGGATGTTCTAGAACTAATTGGGAAGGAACATGGAGGTCTACATAGATGACATGTTGGTCCAATCCAAGACCTCAGATGGATATGTAGATGACCTGGCAGAAGAATTTTCCATTATTCAGAAGTATGGTATGAAGCTGAACCCAAAAAATGCACCTTTAGCGTGGCGTCTGGGAAGTTCCTGAGCTTCATAGTAAGCTCTAGGGAATAGAAGCCAACCCAGACAAGATCCGAGCATTGATCGAGAAACCTTCGCCGCGGAAGCACAAAGATGTTCAAAGCTTGACGGGAAAAATAGCGGCTTTAAGCCGCTTCGTCTTAAAAATCCACATACAAGTGTATCCCTTTCTTCAATATACTTCACAGAAGCCAGAGGTTCGAATGGATGACTGAGTGTGAAGAGGCCTTCCAGAAGTTGAAGGAGCATCTGGCCCAAGCGTCAATCTTGTCGAAACCAGTGGATGGGGAGTTGTTATACCTATATTTGGCCATGTCGGAACACACCATCAGCGCAACTTTATTGCAAGAAGAGGGAAAGGTCCAGCTCTCGGTCTATTATGTGAGCAAAAGGTTTCTGGGCGCAGAGTCCATATACCCATTTATCGAAAAGCTGACATTTTGCTTACTAACCGCCTCCAGGAAGCTGAGACCTTACTATCAGGCCCACGCCATTAAGGTACTGACGAACCATCCCCTACGACAAGTATTACAGAAACCCGAATCATCAGGAAAACTCTTAAAGTGGGCCATGGAGCTTAGCCAGTTTGACATAGCTTATGTCCCTAGGATTTCTATCGATGGACAGGCCTTGGCCGACTTCATCTTAGAATGCACCGGGATCACCAAAGATGAAGAACTCGTTGACCCCATAATGCCTCTATGGAAAGTCTTTGTTGATGGAGCCTCTAATGAAATTGGGGTCGAGATCATCTTAATATCTCCCCAAGGTCATCAGTTGCAGAGTGCCCTGCACTTCCAATTTGAAGCGTCAAACAACGAAGCTAAGTACGAAGTCGTGCTAGCTGGATTACGCTTGGCCCGGGAGGTAGGAGCAACAAATATAAAAGTCCACAGCGACTCCCAACTGGTGGTCAAGAAGATTTCGGGGGAATACCAAACAAAGGGGGAAAAGATGGCTGCCTACGTGATGTGAACCCGAGAGTTACTCCAATCCTTCAAGAAATACTTCACCCACCAGATTCCCAGGGAACAGAATGTGTTTGTAGACACATTGGCAAAGTTGGTCAGGGATGTTGAAGCAGAACTCTCTGGGGTTGTCCCAATCGACCATCTTCCCGCGCCCAATATTCAAGACCCCGCAATCATCAATGCCATAGATTAATCCACATCCTGGATGGGCCCTCTCATCTAGTACCTAACCACAGGGAATTTCCCGCAGACAGGGCTACCGCCAGGAAACTTCAGTACTAGGCTCCCAGATAAGTCGTGATGGATGACAAACTCTATCGCAGGGGGTTTTCCATGCCATATCTTTGATGCGTATCCGGGACAGAAATGAGTGTAATCATGCACGAAGTGAACAAAGGTTTTTGCAGAATTCACACGACCGAACTCAGCTTGTCCAAGAAGATCCTAAATCAAGGATATTTTTGGCCAACGATGAAGAAGGATTGTGTTGATTACATCCGCAAATGTGAACAGTGCCAAAGGAACGCGAAGATCCCGCAAGCCCCTCCAATGAAAATAACCCTGATGATCAGTCCCTGGCCTTTTGGAGTATGGGGAATCGATCTAGTAGTATCGCTTCCAACCGGGAAGGGTGGAATGAAATACGCCATTATGGCCGTCGACTATTACACAAAGTGGGTTGAAGCAGAACCACTGAGCACCATCACCTCCAAAAAAGCCCTGGAATTCATTGTCAACAACATTGTGTTCCAATACGTCCTCCCTCACAAAATCGTGTCCGAAAACAGGAAGAAATTTGATAGCGTCCACTTCACCGACTTCTGTGAAAGACATGGCATCATCAAAAGCTTCTCCATGGTCGCAAGGCCTCAAGAAAATGCGCAAATAGAGGCCATGAACAAGATTTTTAAGGGGACATTAAAGAAAAAACTACAAGCCTGCAAGAGCAAGTGGCCGGAAGAGTTTCCCCGCGTCCTATAGGCCTACCATAGCATAGAAAGAACGTCGACCCGACATACTCCCTATTCGATTGTGTACGGATGTGAAGCGGTCATCCCAATAGAAACGACGGTCCCCTCTCAGAGACGGGATACATATGATCCCGCCCAGAACCACACCTTACTCCAAGAATCCTTAGATCTCATTGAAGAGATCCGGGAAGAATCGTAGGTGCAGCTGAAGATGTACCAGGGAAAGATCGCCAGGCACTTTAACTCTAAATCTAACAAATAAATTTACTAACTTATTAATTCCTCGTGACTCCACTAAAGACTCGAAATTGCACTCTTGAATTCATAGAACACTTTATAAGAAATATAGATAGGTTATTAATTATCCATTGTTACAACCATAATTGTCACTCAATCCTCTATAGACGGTCTACAATGAGATGGGACTAAAATACCGCTTTACCCCTCATTGTATTTTATCATTAAAACACTTAGTTCCTTGTAAATGATATTTTAGTAAACTAATATCAATTACTGAAATGAGATCTCTATCATTTAGCACCTTGAACCAAACTTAAAGGAAACAGTCATTTCACTTCTTCATCAGAAGCTATAGATGTTCATATCTATGATTAACACTCCCACTAAATTATACTACCGAGTTCCCAAGATGTAAGTATAGGCTAGTCCGTAGGGTAAGCTGGCAACGAACAAGTCAAAGAACTCAAATAATACAATCAGTTAGAATACTAACCACTCAGAATTGAGATTGAATTGACCTATGGTCAACTGTATGATATGACTAGAATAGATTATAACGATATGTTTACTTATCCTATCAATTGTAAATATCGGTCCTGTCCGATGTAACAAATACATCCAATCTTATCTACTTTGCTAATTTTCTAGAAAGAACATAACACTGCAATGTGTAAGTAGATCATATCGTAGATTGACAAGTTAGTGTAAATCCTGTGCGCTGAATAATCTTATGACTAACTTATTTTGAACATATAATCATATTTATATTCCACTGTGATTACGTCACTATAAATATGATTAGCTATATGCTCGGAATTTAATAGAAGTTTATATTAAACAAATAATCATGAAAATAAAATATGTGAGCAAAGTTATTGACCAAGTCAAAAAATGATTTCTATTCCCTATTCATGTTTTCTTTATAATGGCCCAGATCCATTATAATATGAATCTTAGGTGTAAGTTGTTTAAAGATAATCTTATAAACGACCCAAGTTGTTGGAACCTGAACCTCAGGTTTGAATTAAGATAATCAACTAATCTCTGATGGTCCAGGTCGTTGGAACCTTAACACTAGAGTCAGGACAAATAAATCAGACGACAGTTATTAACTTCCTAACAGTCCAGGCCGTTGGAACTTGAACGTTAGAATTAGAACGAGTTAACTAATTAAGTCACATCTAAAACAAATCTCTAATGGTCCAGACCGTTGGAGCCTGAATTATAAAGTCATGGTGAATCTGTTAAGTTATATTGACAAGTCCAAAATGGTCCAGGCCGTCAAGACTCGAACATGGGTCTCAGGATAGTGGTCCCGGCCGTTGGAACCAGGCCCCAACATTCGACCCGGATTCATGCAGAGTGATAAAAATACTTAGTGAATTTCATTCATGGAAAGTGATAAAACACTTAGTGAATTTCGAGTTAAAACAAACGAATGTAAAATAGAAATGAGAGTATAGAAAATAAAATCAATACATAAATACGAATGATAAAAACTGTCTTGGACGTGTCAGCGTCCATAAAATTAATACAATTACAAAAAAAGAAGAAGGAAGCACTAATTAAAATACAAAGCCCCAGGCCTAGGCTTCGCCCTGATCCGAGACATCCGGAGTATTCTCATCTTGTTCGTCCCCAACCAGAAGCTCAGCACCAAATTTCTCCTTGGCCTCCAGATAGACGCGGAGGTTCATGTCTTTGTCCTAGAGCTAGGCCATGTAAATGGCCTCATCAAAGGTGGCCTCCAACAATGAATCAGCCTGCTCCTTCGCTTTACAAGCCTCCTCGCTCCGCTTCATCTCCAGCTGAACCATGCCATCCAAGGGTTGGTTCTGGGACTCAAGGTTTGCCACCTTCTCCCATTCCTAGTGAAGTTGGACCTCAGCTGCCTCTAGAAGGGCCTTGATTGATGCCTCAGAGCCAAGAACATGATGCAGCCTCGTCTCCAGGTTGTCCACCAACTTCTTATGGTCGGCGTCTTTCCTGGACAAAGCCTCCTCATGCTAGGCTTGAACCCGGGAGGCTTCCTTGGCCAGGGCCTCCTTAGCATCTTCCTGCTGCACGGCCCCCTCCAGCTCCATCTGAGTCATCTCTAGCTTCATCGCCATCTCGACCACTAGAGTTGCGTTCTTATGGGCCAACAGGGCGTCCTGGAACAAACCAAAGTTAGAGAATATACAAGCAATAAGTATGGTAAAATAAAATATTATACGAGTATATGGCTTACTGTGGTAGCCTGGTGACGAATGGCCTGGGAGACGAACAGGTCATCTTGGCTGGCCAAGGTAGCGTACCTCTTGGCCGAAACCCAATCTCAGCTACAAGCGGTCCACAATCTTTTGTAGAGCGTTGAAGGCCTCCGGATGTTCGGCAAACTGCACCTTCTGTCAAATAATCAAGGCCTGGTACACCTCAACCTGTTTTTCCCAGCCATATTCCCAAGCCCGAGACACCATTTTTGTCCTCTCCTCCTGGAGGACCAGGTCCCCTTTCTCGGGAAAGACTGGGTTAACGAAAAGCCCCGGAGCCTTCGGGACCTCTTGTGTAACAATGAGGATTTCATTAGAGGAGTGCTCCTCGGCCAAGGCAAGTTCCTTGGTCCTGGCCCTCTTGGCCCACTTCGTGGATTCGCCAATGATCGAGTCTGCTACCCTTTTCTTTGCCTTTCCACCTTCAGAGGGCTCTTGTTCCATGTTAATAACCTAGAGAGGAGCAGGTTGGGGTGGTATCGTTTCGGTGTGCGTCACCGTGAGAGAACTTGCTGCCAGAGCCCTCTCAAAAACTTCCAAGACTGGCCTTGAATCCCCAAGGATCAACTATATCACCTTTTTCTTGGTCAGGCCCTTGGCGGCCCTCTTCACCGAAGCCTTGGTCGCGACTGCCTTAGCCTCGATTATCTCCTTCATCTTGGCCACGGGGTTGGACATCTTCTGTAACGCCCTGGATAGCCAAGACCGCTACACTGTGTACTTATAAAGGTGCAGGACTCGCTAGTCAAGTCATTGATTTGAAAATGTGTCACTAGACATGTAAGATCTATGGTTAAAAAGGTTTCGGTCTCAAAAGACTCATTTCATATATTTAAACTGTAATAAACAAGGGATCCCATAAACACAAAGTTAAAATAAGTTTACAGACTTCCAAAAGTACATAGGTATTCACTAGCCATACTAAGGCAAAACAGACAGTCTTTAGGTTCCATGTCCTTGCCTAGACCTCAACCGTGGCGGCCGAGCACCTGGCTATGTACATTCCGCTCGCCGAGCTCTCCAGTCAGGGCTGATCTAACTTTCCCTTGCCTTTACCTGCACCACGTAGCACCCGTGAGCCAAGGCCCAGCAAGAAAACATCACAGATAATTCAAACAATAATAACAGACAAATAACTCTATATGCATGTATACTCACTAGATAGTCTACAACAGATAATCAGCATATACAATCCAATACAAGATACATTCTACCACATATACTGCTCATATCACATAATAATCAGGGCCAACGACTTAGGTCGCGCCCTCTGTTTAACCCACTGACTCTGGCCCGCTTAAACCAAGCTCAGTGCATAATAAGCTATCCTCGGCTACCAGTGGCCGAGTCGTGCCCTGTGCGCTAGTGACACCCTTGGCACCCTTAGGCCGTTGGTTCACTAAATGGATTGCATGGCATAAGACCATCCTTTCAAGCTTTTACAATAGGGAGCCCTTGGTCCCGTCTCATATAATCAACCGTGTGCAGTTTTCTTACCTTTAGCTTTCAGATGAGTTAGTTACGGGCGATACTCCTTGAGCGCGATCCGATCCTTGAGCCCTAGCTTAACACCTAGTCACAACCATGAAGAAAGACACCATTAACAACCTTAAATGAGCTTCCAAGCCAAGTTCTAGTACTCGAAACATTGAACTTCACCAAATATGGTAAAAGACTCAACCCCGAGCACCCTAGGTTAAATTCCCAAGCCTAAAATCTTAAAATCCCAAAATCCCTTAAGCGTCGCGACATAGGCCACCCATGCCGCGGCATGGCCCCCAAACAGAGCCATCCAAGGCACAAAAACAGGTAAGGGCCGCGGCATTGCTGGGACCATGCCGCGGCCCGCCCTCCTTCCTCAGCATGCAACAACCTTGAAGGGCCGCAGCTCACCAAGAACCATGCCGCGGCCCGAACCTTCCAACCCAGAAAAAACCACCATTTTCAATCTCTAAACCTCACCTTAAGATATCTCAAAGCCCCCAACTCAAAACCAATTAACTCCCAACTTCTTTAACATGATCTAAGCAACATAATTCCCAAGAAAACACAGTCTATCACACTCTAATCCTCTCCTTTCCATTTCTGAAACCCAAGTGCTACAAACACCCAAACCAGCCACTCAAACACAATCTAGAACCTCTAAACTTGGAGTTAGAACTCACCTTTGCTGTAGAATCACTTCACCAAGCTGTGGCCAAGCTAGGTCCCCAAGTTCCCTTCTTAATTCTGCCTTAGAACATCACAACTAAACTTGCTTCAGCACTTAACTAAAACCCAGCTAAAACTCATAATTCAACCATAGAAAACAGAGTTAGATGATTACCTTAAATCTTGCTCCAGTTCCTTGATTAAACCCCTGAGCTAGACTCCCAAATCCACTCTACAAATCTCAAAATTCCAACTTGCTTCTCCCTTAAGTTTTCTGTGTTTTTCTCTCCTTGGTTTCCTTTGAGCGTGTAAGTGAGCTGAGAGAAAATGCTTAGTCGGTTTGTGTTTTATTTCTAAAGGCTTCCTTAAGTCTAACTTATCCATTAAGTTAATCCCGAGGCTCGGGGTACCAGAACCGTCCCCGAGGCCGAAATGGTAAAATCCCCCAATATTCCCGCCTAGACACCCTAACCTCAAATATATCTCCAATTATTTATTTTCATCACCCGATAGTCTAAATCACTACCTGATACTTAAAATACCCCTGACTTGCCCAAAGTCAATTATAATACCCCGTTGTGACTTTTCCCGCTATATAGCCCTAGGATCGCCTCGAGTCGCCGACTGCAGATTTATCCACATCATAATGTGGTTCTCGCACATATCACATATCATATTACCACATAATATAATCAATTATCATATAAGCATCATTAAACATATAATTACTCATTAAATCACAATTATTCCAGTAATGCTCTCCTGGCACACTAATCAAGGCCCTTAAGCCTTATTAGTGAATTTGGGTCGTTACATCTCCGGATCACCTGAAATAGACAAACAAAGAAACTGATCATCCAAACATACGAATGAGGATAAAAGTAAAAAAAAGAAGGAAATATTAGTCTAAAGTCATCCGGGAGGAACCCTTATCTAAATAACGGGCACGACTCAACTCCCCTAGGGCGAAAGAATGAATTCGGTCCCCCATGTCATCCAGGTCCAAAAAGTTAACATATTGTAAGAACCAAGATGAGGACATGAGGGTTAGTGTATTTATGAAAATGGGGCAAGGAAGCCCCACTTTATTGATGGTCCCGGTCAGATAGTCTCGGTACTGTTTCCTATTCCTAACTAAGTCCTCAAAATGAGGAGCATAAGTTAAAATCGGAGGCGAGTTGCCTTGCCCCGAAATGCTAGCTCTGAGAGTTCCAATGTTTGGCTGCCTCCCCTTAAGAATGGTGTCCAGTTATTCGGACGCGACCCTCTCCACTTGTTGGGCCTGCTCTTTCTTCTTCTTCTCCTTGTCCGCCTTGTCCACAGTATCCATAGCCTCGATGTGAACCAGGGCCAACTCCTCCCTCAGGGTGGGATCCCTCTCACATTGTAGCCCCCGAAAGCTAGGGGCATCAATTGATTGGTTGGCAGCAAGCATCCCGACCAGTCGAAGGTTGTCCGTGGTAACAAAGCCTCCTACATCCAGTTCCTCAACGCTAAGGGTAGCATAGTATTTCTTGCGGTCCAGGATGGACTTGGTGAGTAGAGTCTGGGCATACGGACCTATTTTCCAGGAATGTGAGTGGGGAGCAGACAAAAATTAAAAAAATACGTAAACAAGGAAGAAAAATGACTTACCCACGTGCTAAAAGTCCAACACCAGTGTGGGGTTCTTTTCCAAGAGGAACCCGGATGTCATAAACCAATAATGTCTGACATCCAGAAGGTGCTTCCAGGTGCTGAATGGAGTCGTATATTTACCACGGGATTTCAATCGGTAAAATTCGTCCTAGGTCTTATCCTTTAAGTTAAGCTGCAACTCTAGCTTCTAAAAATATAGCACCTCCGCGGGGGTAGGCGTCGGGATCTCCTTCGACGCGTAGAAGATGTGCCATCCCACTAGCAGCTTGTACGCTTGGGGCAGAAGTTGGAATGGCATGATCCCTACGAACTTAAGGAATCACGTGAAGTAATTATGGAGCGGGAGAGTAGCACCCGTACTGATGTGGCCTATACTCCAGGCTCTGAATTCTCCCATGCCAGTATGGGCCTTCTCCTCCTTCCGGGCCAGTCGATTGTAGAAGAGCTCTGGAGTCGACTCCACTCCCAGATGTTTCTCCAGAGCAGACAACATTCGATAGTCCCAGAATTCATTCCTCTCCCCATCCATTTCCCATGTATTTCCTGTGGGAAGTTTTTTCCCTTCCAGGACTATAGGGCCCAATTGAACGAATTCCTTCAGATGAAGAGTGACACCACCACTCATGATCAGGGACCTGGAAGTGACAAAGAAAACAAAAACCAAGCAGTTAGCACCAAAACCCAAAAAATTGGTTAAGGTACGAGGTTTTCCTAAAACTGCTCAGAAAAGTCCCCTCCGGACCCAGATCCAGGATCAATGAAGATCCCAAGGTCCTGGATCAGGAACAAAAAATTGAAGGTTTTCTCTAATTCTCCCAAGTCAACCAAGGGACGTCTGAATTGATCCAATACAACTACACAAGAATTATCGCTTATTCCTACACTATCATACCTAGGAACACCTTATATGGTGGTCATGACCCTAACGGTTTTATGGTCACAAGAAAAACATTATAGTAAAAAAAAAAAAGAATAAACAGAGAAATAAAAATGACCAGAAAACTTACTAAGAGGTACTGGGTTTGAAATTTGTGAAATCTCAGGTGACAAAGTCGGCAGAATCTCAGCCTTAAATCCGAGAAGATGATACAACAACCTGGCTACTGGCTAAACAGGGACTAAAACATCTGATGGTTGAACGGAAAGAGGTCTGGTCGAAAATAGACAGGCACGAAAATGAAATAATCGCCAGAAAAGCTTGTCGACAAATTGGGACATAAAAAGCTCTTTTTTTTTGCTCCAAATATATAGAATGTGTAAAGTTGGAATTGAAACTGTCAAGGTATTTATAGGGCAGAAATCCACTATAGGATCCAACAGTTCAGAATGGGAATCTCAAGGTTATCCCCATCCCACGGTCCTGGATGATGCAGAGGCTTTAATTAGCCCAATCAAGCACCAGATCATGGATTCGTCAATCCACGATCCACACCTACCTAATCCAACAGTCTACATTGAAAATTTCAAGGCTATCCCCATCCAACGGTCCCAGATGGTGCAGAGGCATTAAACATCCCACGCGAGTACCCTATCAACTTTTGTTGTACAGACAAGATGCCTCAAAAATTACACTGACACCCATCGGTCACGGGGACAATCAAAAGATTCTTTCCAGATCTGTGAGGCACGAGTGGTATAGACGCTCCATCAACTCGAAGGGACGGTGATCACCCAATTGGTCCCCAAGTAAATGAACCTGACTTCTGGGAAACGAACCAGGATATTTGGATTTGATCCGGGAGAGTGAGGCAAGTCTCCACCATGCAACACACTGATGAAGACTTGGGGGTAAATGTTATCCTTGTTTTCTCCTCAGGACACGTGGCCTAATGCAATGGGTCCATGGGCTCCCTTGAAGAGAACCAGGCCCATCCTGAGCCCGATGAATAGGGAAGAAGAAAATCCTAATGGCCCAATCGTCAATGAGCACAAGTGTTCGATGGGAACGACCATAACAAGGGAACCGGGACCAAGATGCAAATCTAACTCATCTTCTCGATCCCAACCTATCTGTATCCTCCGGGATGCCAATAAAGGGGGCTAGCTCACTAGTCTGGGAATAGACCTTGCCACGGATGAACCTGTCCTGGTAAGTGAACCAGGGCTCTGGAAAATGAACCTGGACATTAGTAAAGGAACTCGGACCAGACATCCGGATAAGACAAGATTGATCTTCTTTGACGCTGGCATGTCCCCAAGAAACATGAAAGTTGGTATCCTCAACTAACCTGTAGAAGAGGTTTGGCATGGAATGTACGCTGCTACTAGGAAACAGTATTGCAACTACTCTGACAGATCCTATTCCTAGGATCCCCTTAGAAGCCCACGCAGACCAGTCTGAGGTTGTGTACTGTTGACAGCTATAAGGCTTGGCCATGCCCAAGCCAGCCCAATAGGCCCTGATTAATATGTTTTATTTAGCAACATCCTTTGTATTACGCTTCTGTTAGCGAGAAAACCATGATTACATCCTTATTGGGCCCGGATTAGTCCGGCCCAAGCCCATTGCATTTGATTGCCTATAAATAGGACCAGTTGTGCACTGTACCGGGGATCCCAGATTTTCTCTAGCAAGCAATTACTCTGCTCAAACTTGCAGAAAACTCCATTGTCAAAAGCTCTCTAAATTCTAGTACAATACAATAGACTCGTGGACTAAGGCTCATTAACGCCCCAACCACGTAAAAAAATCTGCTTGTTGATCTTTGTTCCTTTCTTTCTAGTTCTTATCTCTCATAATATTTCTAGTTTCTGAAAAACTCAGTAAACAAATTGTTATCCCTAAGATTTCATTTTAATAACGTGGAAATTAGAGGTGACAGGTGGCAGGAAATGATCTACCCGACCGGAGAATACTTTCGTCTGGTCAGGGAGAAGTCTCACCCGACCAGAAACACTAATTGGCCGACCGGTCATGACAGACAGGGACTCACCCAACCAGACACGCACTTCAGCTGACTAGTCATCTCACAGATGGGTTTCATCTGAACAGCCATGTCAAATTGATGGTGTAGCCGACCGGCTGTGTCAGAATCTCGGGAGTTAACTGCCCAGTGACTTCTTTACAGAACCTCAGTAACAACTTCAACCCGAATCGCTCGCAACTACCGCGCAAATCTCTCAAATATCCCGAAGTAATAGCTATATTGTTGTAATTTGAATTTGTTTATTATTTTATTAGTTGAAGTTGGTTGAAACAACCAAGGACCCCGTCAAAGCATGATATTTTTCATGTATGATCCATGAGCTCATAAATAAGGGGCTCATGGAATCATTAGGGAGGAATTCATATTTTCTGGCTAGGCTTTTGGGACTCGAGCATTCTTGGGGTACTTTTTTGAGAGAAAACTTGTATTCTGGAGAGAGAAACTCTTTATTTTTTCACTTACACTTAAGAAACTCAGTTGGCTCAGGTTCATCTGATCTTAAGTGTAGGCTACATATATCACAACTCCAAGTGGATTAGGTTATTACTAACAAATCGGGGCTGAACCACTATAAAATTATTTGTGTCGTTATTTTCTATTCAAGGCTTACTGTAGTTTTGATGTCTACTCGTCGTTGGAAAAAATCATGGTCAACATTTTTGGTGCTTCCATTGAGAGCCTGAATAGAAGAAACACACCACTATCCTATCAATATGGCGCCCAGAAAGTTTGGTACATTAAAAGAACCTGTTAGATCAGAAGGTCCTGCACCTAAGAACCCTGACACTGAGCCCAAGGACTTTCTCGAGGAGACGACACTAGAGGTCGAACAACTCCAGGAAGCCATGGGGGCTTTCCAGGAGGAGATGATGCAGTTCAAGGCTCGGCAGGAGTCTTTCACTGAGGAAATGGCCAGGCAAAAGGCTGCATTTGAACAGCAAAAATGGGAAATGGATGCCAGAAGCGAAGAGATCAGGCGATAGCAGGAGGAGGCCGACCGGCGACATCGCAAGGCAGCACTTACTCTGGAAGCGGCTACTCAATTGACCTAGGCCAATGCCCAAGCTGCAACACGAGCAGCCACCCAGGGAGCAAGAAATAACAATGCTGGACAAAAGTCTGCTGGCAAAGCCGATTCTTGAAGGCCAGACAGAAGTAGGAGTAATCCCCCTAGTCAAGGGAATAATGAGGACCGCTCTGGGACTGCCTCGGCACAAAGGGAGAATTCTAGAACTCCTTCCAAGAGCCACCGTTCAGAAACTTCTAGATTAGGGAGTCACTGGTCAGGCAGTAGGAAGACTCCACCTAGGCATAATCAGACCATAGCTCCTCGAGATAAGAAAACCTCACAGTTTAGAGACGGATATGGTCGGGATGAGACTGATAGTCATCACATCGACCAGTCAGAGGATAAATAGGACAACAAAGGACTGCACGAGCCGTGTCAAGAAGCCACCACTACATCCCGGCCAACAGCGTAACGGGAGAGAGCAAGTCCTGCACAGTAAGCCCTCTGAAAAATCTAAGAGCACGGTGTTTGATCGGTTAGGAGGACATGCTTCCCGGAAGGATCTAAGGGACGTTATCAGCAACAATAAGAAGACTGTTCCAGTTGAAGGGCAAGATCTGAACCGCCCTGTCAGTCAAATAGAAATACTTGACGACATTACTCCAGATGGAAATTACCGACCAGGAGGTCAAAACCTTAGAGGCTCGTCGGTTGCACCAGCCATCCAATCCCATCTTGAGGTGCTAATAGCTACGGTGCAGGGTTTATCAAAATGACCTTCCATAATGGATGCGGTAGACCACAGGAGTGGAAGTCCATTTTGTGCCCGGATTAGAGCAGCCCAGCCGCCGGCAAAATATAAAGCACCAGTACTACCAGTATATATAGAAAAAGCAGATCCCATCAGAAATGTTGGGAAATTTGAGGACCAGATAGAACTGCTCGGGGTAAGTGACGATTATCGGTGTAGAGTTTTCCCAACTACATTGTCAGATACTGCCCAGGAATGGTATGGGAAGTTTAAGTTGAATTCCATTACCTCTTCGGAAACATTCAGGAAGGAATTTTGTAGACAATTAAGTGCTGCTCAGACTCCACCAGTTTATGCCAACCACTTGGAAGATATCAAACAAGGAAAGGATGAGTCTCTAAAGAACTATATACAGAGGTTCATGAGAGAAGCCAACCGAGAAACTATTGTCAGAGACGAGGGGAAGATGGTTGCCATATCCTCTAGAATCACTTATCGAAGCTCTTTGTGGGATAGTATACATAGAAATCCAATTTCAACACTTCAACAATTTCTTGACCGAGTGTACAAGTATATGAAATTGGATGACATGATCGAGAAAGAGGAGAAGTACATAACAATCGTGGCAGATCGGCTGACCCTCCTAAGAATGGTGGAAATGGTCAAAATGGTGGAAAGAAATGTGGGAATAACGGGTCTGACCACCATGAAGAAAAGAAGGCCAAATCGGGTCCAAGAGATAAGCCAACCAAGTATGAGCCTCGGTTCACTAATCACACCACTCTTTCGGCCAGCCGGGCAGAAATATATCTCGCTAGTCATCAGGAGGTTCCCTATCAGAAACCCCCACCCATCAGGAAAGAGATGAGTAACAGAGACATGAATAAGTTTTGTCGTTTCCATGGATTTTATGGTCACAATACAAATGAATGCAATCATCTCAAAGAAGAGATATAATTTCTTCTCAAGTCGGGCAAGTTGAAAAAGTACCGAGCTGAGAAACCCCAAGGAGGAGGAAGCAACAACAATCCTGGGTTTAAACGACAATGATCTCCACCTTTGCAACCTGATCCATTGGATTTTACCTTAGACACCATATGTGGAGGTCCACACTTGGCTGGAGATAGTAACAAAGCAAGAGAGATATGCACGGACACTCCGACATGAGTTGGCGGAAACATCAGATGTCATGACTGTCGAGGAGCGACCTCTAAAAAATCCTCGCTATGAGAGTTAATTTCTCACTTTCACAGAGGATAATGTCAGACACGTCAAGTATCCTCACAATGAACCGCTCGTCATTACCATCAAGATTGCAAACATGATGGTGAAGAGGTACCTGGTTGATATGGGAAGCTCGGTGGATATTATCTACAAGTCATCTTTCGAAAATATGAAGTTATCTGTCAATGACTTGAAGCCCTGCTCTCAAGATTTTAATGGATTCACTAGAGAAGGTTTATCACCGACCGAAACAATCAAGTTAGCAGTCACAGCAGGAGACGCTCCGAGGCACGAGACAGTCATGAAAGAATTTCTAATAATAGACTGCTCATCGGCATACAATGTGGTGATTGGTCGACCACTGCTCATGACTCTACATGCAGCGGTGTCTATATGGCACCATACTATGAAATTCCCGACCAGTGCTGGCATAGGGTGTGTCCAAGGAAACCAAAGAGAAGGCAGGGAATGTTACAATGCTTCAGTGGTTAAGGCACGAAGGGGAGTCAATGAGAATAACATGATTGTGTGTGGAGAAAGAGAAGTGTTAGACGAGATGCACATCAACCAGTGCAACGTTGTAAACTTTACCAACCAGGGAGGTGATGAAAATCTGACCGACCAGGCATGCATCTCAAAAATGGCCAACCAGGCAAAAAATTATGGAATGCCCGACTAGGGAGGTCTCGCAGATTCTACCGACCAGGAAGGAGTTTATAAAGTTACCAACTAGGAAAGGACTCCTTGTATTACTGAGCAGCAAACCCCATCCAGTGATGATCTCACAAAATAGAGCGTTGCCCAAAGTGAGGGAATGGACATTGATCCTCGCTTTGGGGATTTGGATAGTGGAGTGGGATCTATGAAAGAGTTTTAGGAGGTCTCAATGGATGAAAATGGCCCGACCAGAGGGGTCAAAATTGGAAAAAAAATTTAAAGGTGGAAGTAAGAGTACAGCTAGTAGAATTCTTGCAACGAAATCAAGACGTCTTTGCCTGGTCTCACAAGGATATGGTGGGTATCTCACCAACTGTGATCAGTCACATTCTCAACATGGATGAAAACTACCCAGCAGTGTAATTGAATAGAAGGTTGCTTGAAAAATATCGATCAAAGGCTCTAAAAGTAGAAATTGAACGCCTAAAAGAAAATGGGTTCATAAGGGAAGCTTACTACCCCGCTTGGGTTTCTAATCCAGTCTTAGTGCCCAAGCCAAATAGAAAGTGGAGGACCTATGTAGATTTCACAGATATGAATAAAGCATGTCCCAAGGACTGTTTTCCTCTACCCAGGATAGATCAGTTGGTTGATGCAACTTCTGGTCATTAAATTTTGTCCTTCATGGACGCTTACTCATGATATAATAAAATAAGTATGCACCCTCCCGACAAGGAGCATACCAGCTTCCAGAAAGATATAGGTTTATAATGTTATAAGGTTATGACATTCGGCTTGAAGAATGCAGTGCCATCTACCAACGTTTAGTGAATGGCATGTTTCGTGACTTGATCGGCAAAAACATGGAAGCATATGTCGATGACATGCTGGTCAAGTCGAAAGAAGCTGGGAGGCATGTACAAGATCTAGGGGAATGCTTTGCAATACTTAGAAAGTATCACATGAAGTTAAACCCATTGAAATGATCGTTTGGAGTAAGATCTATAAAATTCCATGGGTTTATTGTTAACTCACAAGGAATAGAAGCCAATCCTGGGAAGATTAAGGCACTCATGGAAATGAAGTCTCCGACCAGAACTAAAAATGTACAGAGTTTGACTGGGCGGATTTCTACTCTAAGTTGGTTTATTTCCAAATCAACGGACTAATGTGTCCCATCTTTTAACTTGCTTAGAGGAAGCAAAAAGTGCGAATGGATGGAGGAGTGTGAGCAAGCTTTTCAAGCCATAAAGAAACATTTGGCTCAACCTCAAGATCTCTCAAAACTGGTATATGGAGAGGAGATTTTCATGTATTTGGCAGTCATAGAGCATGCTATTAGTGCCGCTCTAATACGAGAAGAAGATAAGATACAACATCCAGTGTATCATGTTAGCAAGCGTTTGATAGGAGCGGAGTCAAGATACCCGGTGATCAAGAACTTAGCATACTATTTAGTGCTTGCATCTCACAAATTATGGCCATACTTCCAAGCACATCCCATTAAGGTGCTTACTGACCCGCCCTTACGCCAAAGTCTTACAAAAACCAGAAACCTCTGGTCTTCTACTTAAATGGGCTATTGAATTAGGCCAATTCGAGATCAAGTATCAACCTCGATCATCCATTAAAGGGAAAGATTTGGAGGACTTCATTGCTGAATGCACCGGAATTCCTGATATTCCCGACTAGACAGAAAATGTAGTTGGGCAGAGAAAAGCTCTTCCTACCAGGCAACTTTATGTAGACAGATCCTTGAATGAACATCATGTGGGGCAGGACTTATATTAATCACCCCTGAGTAGCATCAAATCCACTGTGCAATGAGGTTCGATTTCAATGCCTCCAATAATGAGGCAGAATATGAAGCCCTTTTAACAGGATTATGACTGGCCAGAGATGTACATGCCCGGTCGGTCAAAGTAAATAGTGATTCTCAGCTGCTGGTCTACCAAATTTTGGGGGAATATCAGGCAAGTGGTTTGTGCATGGTGGCCTACTTGAATAAAGCCAAGGATCTGCTAACACGATTCGATGTGTACACTATGAAGTTAGTACCATGAGAGCTGAATTCCAATGCAGACACTTTGGCTAAACTGGCCAGTGCAAAAGATGTTGATACTTTGAATATAGTACCAGTTGAAAACTTGGAAAAACCGAGTATTACCGAACAGGAAGCAATGCCCATCATAATAGCTAACACTTGGATGACACCCTTCATTACTTACCTTGAACAAGGCATCTTACCAGACAGTCGGTCGCAATGAAGCAAAAAAGATTATGAGGCAAGCTGCTAGATTTATCATAATGGATGGGATATTATATAGAAGAGGGTACTCCATGCCACTATTTAGATGTGTAACACTCGACCAATCAAAGAACTTGCTGGCTGAAGTCATGAAGGATTTTGCGGAGACCATGCTGGGGGGAAAAGTCTCTCTAAAAAGATTTTGCGACAAGGGTTTTTCTGGCCTACAATGAATGAAGATTCCATGGAGTATGTGAAGAAGTGTGATAAATGTCAGAGATTTTCTAAAATACCCAGAACACTTCCAAATGTTTTGAAGCAGATGAAAATCCCATGGCCCTTTGACGTATGAGGAATCGATCTGATCAGGAGACTACCCAAAGGAAAAGGAGGGGTACAGTTTACGGTAGTTGCTATGGATTATTTCACTAAATGGACTGAAGTTGAACCGCTAGCAACAATCACCTCGAAGAAAGTGTTAGACTTTGTAGTGAAAAATATAATATGTCGATATGGTCTACCCCAGAAGATAGTATCTGACAACGGCACTCAATTTGATAGCAACTTATTTACTGATTTTTGCACTAGACATGGTATTACAAAAAGTTTCTCCTCAGTAGTTCACCCACAAGAAAATAGGCAAGTTGAAGCAGTCAACAAGACATTGAAGGACACTCTAAAGAAGCGCCTTGAGCAAGCTAAAGGAGCATGGGCAGTAGAATTACCAGAAGTCCTCTGGTCGTACAGAACTAATGCCCGAACAACAACTGGTCATACTCTTTTTTCCTTGGCATATGGATACGAAGCTATGTTTCCTGTTGAGATTAACCCTCCATCTCATCGGAGAAGTACATACGACCAGTCAGAGAACCACCAATTGCTAGCGGAGTCTTTGGACTTTCTTGAAGAAAAATGAGAAAAGGCGAGCTTGAGAGTTGCTGCCCATCAACAAAAGGTGGCTCGCTATTTTAATTCCAGAGTTAGAGATCGAAAGTTCCAGGTCAGAGATTTGGTCCTAAGAAAGGTGTTCATCAAAGACCCAACAGCTGGAGTGCTAGGACCAAATTGGGAAGGACCGTATCAAATTGAGCAAGTCTTGCCACCTGACACTTACAAACTTTCTCGACTGAATGGAGAGCTAATAAGAAACTATTGGAATGGCGAGCACTTGAAGAAATATTATCGATAAATGTCGCTTAAGAGTGGTAGCTTAGTTTCAAGTATTTAACTTGTTATTTAAGTTTGTTTATGAGCTGGTTATTTGCTGACCAATCATTTTATTTTTAAACAATTTTTGTTGTTTAAGACTCATTATTAGACACGTTTTGTCCTTTTTTAATTTACGAGTAATAAAAGAGACTACGTGCAACGTGGTCGATTCTTGCTATAAATATGCATTTATGTTAATTTTTTGAACAATGTTCAACTAGTTGGTAAAATTGGACAGTGTTCAACTGCTCGAATATTTTCCATATATTCTATGTGTTTCATGAGTAATTAACTGCTCGGACAGATTCGGTCAAGTAGCAAGTGACCAAGGATCTTTCAACCCTCGATCACTTGAGGGGCACATGGGGTATACTAGTATATAATTTAACATAGGAAATAAGAGCACGAGTTAAGATATTTGTCTTTTTTTTATCCTGACTTGTAAATTTTCGAAGTCAAAAAAGGCCATTAAGCTAACTTGTTTGACAAAGCTTAAGTAACTTGGAATTTTCCAAAATTTCAAGTTAGAAGCAAATATTCGTGTGACAATAAACATTATGCTCATAAAATGTTAGAGCAATAAGAGTGTGAGAAAGTATACTTAGTAGGGACTTATGAAATGTCTAGAATTTCTAAGATGGAAAACTAAGTACTCATGCGAAAATATAAAAGCTACTGAGCAGTAATTGTCTTCACAAAAGTATGAGAAAAAGAAGTAAACTACTGGTCGGGAACAAATTTTTCACTATTCAAGTTGAGCATGACCTCTGGTCAGCCAAACATGCTCTCTGGTCGGCCCTAAATGCTCACTAGTTGGGTAGACTGTTTCTTGGTTGGTCAACATCATCCTCAACATCAGGGACCTCCTCTGGTCGAAATGATAAAGCAGGAGAGGTAGGCATAGTGCTAGTAGGGAGAGTTGCCTCCTTGGAAGCCTTGGCTTCGCATTTAGCGAACTCTTCGACCTTTGCTTCTTCAAAAAGAAAGTCAAGGTTAAGAGGTTTGTTTAACTTCCAAATCTAGTAGAAGCAGTTGAAACAAATTTCTTCATAACGAGCCAGATCAACTTCCTTGTCCTGTTTTAGCTCTTCAATCTCTTGAATATTTTTCTCCCACTGGTCGGTTAATGTCTTGATGGTTTGGATGTGCTTGTTTTTCTCATCAGTAAACTCCTTCAAGGTTCTATCCTGGTCAGCAATTGTTTTCTCTGCCTACTCCGTCTTCTCTTGAAGATCTTTCTCAGACTTGGTCAGGTTTCCAATCTTCGCTTGAGATTCCACCAATTGACCATTCAAGACTTTAATCATCTCCTTATAGTCTATTGATCGATGTTGAGCATGACTGATAGTGATAAGTCCCTAAAATAAATAACAGAAAACTATTTAGAATAAGAACAATTAATAAAAAAGTGTGAGCTCTTGATGATAAGATGCTTACACTCATTATTTGAGCAAGGCCTCCCTGCAGGACAACTTCAACACTGTGTTGGGTTAAAGTCTCAAAGGTTTGAGTTGTTGTTGCATGATGACGAGTGTGGTCTTATAACTCCTTTCCATATTCACCAGCAATGTGAAGGGGCTCACTTAAGTCAGCTGGTCGGGTAGTTGTTAAGCTAGCAGAAGGAGGAATAGATGGAGGAGTCAATCGTGGGATTGTGATAGGGTGGTCAGATGATCTCCCCTGGTTGTTCGGTACAGTCTTCGTAATTTTTCTCGGAGGGTTTGAGCTACTACCTTCACCAAGTTTCCTCTTTTGGGCAGAGGAAGTGTTGAATTGCTTAAACATGTCTGGATCTGCAAAGAAGTGAAGCTCAAAACTGGTCAGTGGAAATGAGAGATAAATATAAGTAAATGAAATTTTACTACAACCACATGACTTTACAAATTTCACACAATATTCTCAAAAAAGTTATCTATAACAAGTAAAACTATGGTTACTATTAGTAGAAAAACCTGAGTTCAGAATTTCATCGAGAATGTCATCTTCATCTTTAGACGATGAGTTGTCTTCTCTTAGAAGTTCAATGTTTTTTTCCTTTCCTAGGCTTGGTAGGAAAGGCATGTCTATGAGGATCTAGAGGAACCCGTTCCCTAATAATAAGATCACCTGGTTGGCGTGACTGGGGAGATGGTTCAGGAGAGAATTGGCCAATCACTACTTCAGTATTAGCATTTGATTGTTCGGTTGTGTTTGCTTCTTCAATGGTACTGCCTTCTATGATTTTTTGATTGTTTGGTAATAACCCCACCAATCAGAGGTTCTCCAAGGAGACCAACTGCTCGACATCCTTCTCCTCGAGGGGCATGTTAGTAAGATCTTCTACCCAAGCATGCATCTCCCTGGTTGGGAGAGGTTGATCAAAAGGTCCTGCATGCGTAAAAGCCAAGTTGTTGGCTTTAATGTCTGGAGTAAGGAAGTATTCCATATAATACTTCCCAAGATTCGATTTATGGGCAATACTATGAAGTTACTTAACCCCTTTTTTCCTATGAAAGAGGTGGAAAAAACCTGTATTCTTGTGGCTGGGGTTAGTCCTGAAATTGAACAAGTAGAGTACCTCATGAGGGGTAGGTGGATTCCAGCCTTGAAATTGGTAGAGAATGTATAGAGCAGACAAGGCTTGTACCCCATTCGGAGCAATCTGGAAGGGAGAAACATTGAAGTAATCCACTATTGACCTAAAGAAAGGATGCAAGGGGATTGTAGCTCCTGCATAAATGTGATACTTAGACCAAGCACAATAGGCTCCACCAAGATTATTGGCTCTTTGGTGTGGGTGTGGACATATCACATTCACTCCTTCAAGACCCAAAGTCTGGATATGCTTATCAAACATTTTGGAGTTTAGCTTAGAAGGCTTAGCTATAAACCAGGAAGGCATACGATCTTCTTCTTTCCTCAGTTTAAGTGTAGCAATTTGTTGGATTTCTGAGGCAAAAGTCTAGGCAACCTTTCTCTTGGGTTTACTAGTTTTTCGAGCTTGTCGAGGAGGTTTTGAAGAAGCTTCAGTCTCAGATTCTTCTAATAGATTTTCTCCCACACAAGGTACTCGTTCTACCACCTTTTGTGTTGCTCTACGAGCAACTTGGGGATCTTGTTCCTGAGGAAGTCGATTATACTTCTTCACCCTCATCGTTTGGTACTGATGTTGTTGCTTAAGGGATTGATCTTCATGAAGAAAGTATAATACCGATCGCGGAAGGATTTCTTGAGACGATGAAGACAGTCTTCAAGAATTCATTCACTGGGGGATTTGGAAGAGGAATCACTACTTTGAAGAGTATCACTTGAAGTGGGAAGTGAGGAATTGGAGTTTGTTTGGTTTTCACCTCCTCTGTAGTCGAAGTGATTCATCTACAAAAGTAAAGGGAGGTGAGTAAACCAAACAGAGAGTGAATGAAAAGTAAAAATATTTTACTGCCTAGGTAAAAATGTATGAGAGCAATGGTGACGAATTTAAGTAGTTCACAAAAAAAAGGAAAATTTTTGGTACCATGTTTTCAAGGGCATCAAGTTTAAGTATTTTTTTGCTCATTGGGCATGGGTGCCCAATCGGCTAGGTGTGGTATTAGGCTAATGCTATCCGAGCAGCCAAATTACTCGAGTTGTTGGGTGTTTAATCAGAGCAGTAAAACCGAGTGCTAGCTTGCGAAATTTCCTAAGAGCTTATGGTATCCGATTGGCTAAAGGTTCCCGAGTGGTTAGGGTGCATAGCTGAGCGACTTGGTGGGTTCCAAAAAGCCAGGGTGGCTAGGGAGTATTGCTGAGGGGCTAGTTGGGTACCGAGGGCCAAAAGGGTCAGAGCGGTTAAGGTCCTGAGGAGGCAAAACACACTAGAGCCAAAAGGGTCCGAGCGGCTAGGGACCCGAGGAGGCAAAACACCCGAGGGGCTAGTAGGTATCAAGGAGCTATTTGGGTTCCCAGGGCCAAAAGGAGTCCAGTCGACTAGGTATTTTCTTGGTTGTTCGATCGGTTTAGTTGAATCTGAAGCGGTCAAAACTTCATAAAAAAAGAGTGACAAAAGAAATAAGTTCAATGGGATAAAGGGTATGAAGCATAACGTGAAGCATAAATATATTTTCCTAATCTTGGAGCATGCAAACAAGATCAAAAAGTGGAATTTCAAGGGTTCAACAAGTCTCAAGAAAATATCAAATGCTCATCCTAAACCCATGAACCCAGATGTACAATGTGGAATGGGAAATCATTTTTTCTTCAAAATTTCATGAAATTGAAGGAAAATTTGGCTAATCCAAAGCCTAAAGTATATTAAAACAGCCACAAAATCTCTATTTTACAAAAATTCATCACAAAAATTCCAAGAGTGCATTCCAAAAGGAGGGTTTCGGCTTGTATATGTTCTAACAAGTTTTTGTGTGGAATTTTAAAGCTTAAAATGCTTGAAAGTAAAGATTAATAAGAGAGAACTTACTCAAATGGATGGAAGAGCCTTGGGTTTCTTGAGGATTTCCTTTGAAATTGCTTGGAGGAAAAATGGGCATGAGACCTTGATGAGGAGATTAGCCACGGCAAGGAACGACAAGGAGGAGTCTTTTTGTGAAGTGTGTTTTTGGTATGAGAGGGTGAGGTAAGAATGGAGTTATTTATAGGAAGAGAAGGGAGACCTCAACACCTAATTTTTCAAATATCCCATTATCCCACTTTTTGGGAAATTGGTAATTGTCCTTTTAATGGACTGAAAAATTTAATTATACTTTTATTTGGAAAAGGCATTTTTTGAATTTTAAGACAAGGTAATTATTAAATTTACTGCGGATCCTTACGAGGAGTTAGAGGAAAATTTTATCATATGAGAAAATTATATAATAAACTTGGGGGGGAAATGTCATCCCTAAGATTTCATTTTAATAACATGGCAATTAGAGGTGACAGGTGGCAGGAAATGATCTACCCGACCGGAGAATACTTTCATCTGGTCAGGGAGAAGTCTCACCCGAATAGAAACACTGATTGGTCGATCGGTCATCTCAGAGAGGAACTCACTCAACCAGACACGTACTTCAGTCGACCAGTCATCTCATAGATGGGTTTCATCCAAACAGTCATGTCAAATTGAGGGTGTAGCCAACCGGATGTGTCAGAATCTCGGGAGTTAACTGCCCAGTGACTTCCTTACAGCACCTCAGTAACAACTTCAACCCAAATCGCTCACAACTACCGCGCGAATCTCTTAAATATCCCGAAGTAATAGCTATATTGTTGTAATTTGAATTTTTTTTATTATTTTATTAGTTGAAGTTGGTTGAAACAACCAAGGACCCCGTCAAAACGGGATATTTTTCATGTACGATCCATGAGCTTATAAATAAGGGGCTCATGGCATCATTGGGAAGGAATTCAAATTTTCTGACTAGGCTTTTGGGACTCGAGCATTCTTGGGGTACTTTTTTGAGAGAAAACTTGTATTCTAGAAGGAGAAACTCTGTATTTTTTCACTTACACTTAAGAAACTCAGTTGGCCCAGGTTCATCTGATCTTAAGTGTAGGCTACATATATCACAACTCCAAGTAGATTAGGTTATTACCAACAAATCAGGGCTAAACCACTATAAAATTATTTGTGTCGTTATTTTCTATTCAAGGCTTACTGTAGTTTTGACGTCTACTCGTCGTTCGCAAAAATCGTGGTCAACACAAATATATATTAAAAATAATTAGACTGGGGACAAATTTTCCAATACATGTTTAGAGAATAATTATATTTACTTATATTTGATGTAAGTTTTTTGTAGTTTTTGGGTCAAATCTTCTCCTAATTTTTTTCCCTATGGCCTAAGTCACACACTTATACAGCCAAACAACACACACAAAGCCCACCTGAGGGTCAAGTAAAAATGATAAGCACATACACAAGTGTATAAATGCACACAATGTTAGGATTGGTTAAAATAAAAAGCCCAAGTGATATTACACAAGCTAGGTGTAATTTACTAATGGTTTCACATAATGAAGATATTAAATTTTGATTTTTGTTGTAAGAATTTAAAATTTGTAATTTAGGTCCAAAGTGATATATTGAGGTATCTAAGGATTCCTACTACGTTTGGGGCATTTTGAGGTGTTTCAGGTGACGTTTGAGATGTTAGACCTCCTTATAGGGGATTGCATCGCCTCCTTGTAGGCGATGCATCACCTAAAGTTTTAATTTTCAATGCAATGTTACAGGCAATGCAACACATGATGTGTTCGTACAGTTACGTGTTTTCAGCTCCAAATGATATGTTCAAAAGTTCTAATCCTATTGGTTAGACTGAATGACAGTGCCTACACTATAAAAGAGGTCTTTTAGAGTTTTGATTGACTTGATCACTATTTCAAATCTCTCTCTAACCTCTCTCTCTCTCTCTCTCTCTCTCTCTAGATTTCTAGATCATAAGTTTTCTCCAAGAAATTCATGAAGAAAGTGCTTGTCTTTGTGAATTTTTAGACTTGTTCAATCTCAATTCTCTTTCCTACTAGAGAAAGCCTTAAGCATCCATGAAGGGCTAGGAAATAGAGAATTTGGATAATGATACATCTGATGTATAAGCCTTGTTTTTATTCTCTTCATCAAAAGGATTCAAGTGGTGTCTACTTAGATTTTGAAGCTTACATGAAGAACATAGAGTTTGTTTTAAAACTAGGGTTCTCTATCCTAATCTCTCATTGGTCTCTGTCAAGCATAATTGTGTGTAGATTCTTATTATTGTGGTGGTGTAATCTTCTCTCTCCCAACACACAACACAGGCACACTCTTTACGGGAACTCTTTCGTAGCCTTGTATTAATCACCAATACTAAGGAAACTAAATGGTCATTTGTAGTGTGGCAGGCTGCCCTATTGGCACACTCACATAAGCCATTTTGTAATATGAGTATGCCTTGGTGCTTAATCATTAGTCAAGTCTTGCACCAAGCAACCTCATGGATAGGGTAGTGTCACTATTTTAATTATGCATATGTCTCCCAGACAAAAATCATATATGTTCATGGGAAGACCTTTATACCTAGGAATGCTCCATAGGGGGCTGGTGTCCTGGTGACTTGGGGAAGCACCATGGCCACCAGTAGATATGGGCTTAAGTTGTGTACTCTTTTGCCCTATTAAGGTCATATATTATTAAAATGATGTTTATCCATACTTGTCTGTGTATACTTCCTTATTGTCTATGTTTTGCTTGTTTGTTGCCTTCATTAGGCCATCACATGCCACTTGCCTTTGTTTTATGCTTATGTGGTGTGTGGACGTATCTATGGGATGATTTTCTTTGTGTTTACTCATACTTTGTTATTTCCCATTGCATGTACGAGATGTGTTCATAGCTAACCAATGAGTTTGTCTGCCTGCAAGTGTGAGTTGCTGACTTGTTAGCTCGGAGTGTCAGTAAGTGCACATGTTCGGTTTGCTTGGAGAGCCAAATAGCTACCTAGTGACATGTAGGACATCACACCCTGATGCCTCAAGCCCACAAGCATAATAAATTACAAACAATAAGCAATAGTTAACAACCCCAACCACTTAGATTTCTTGTTGGACCAACTGACATGCAACATCTTCTCAAGGCAAGCCAACTCACTCTTAGCAGCCATGTGTTGCACAACCAAGCACTTTTCCTAAGCACCGTGTGATCTAAATAGATCCTAAAAATCCACATGTGCATTCTTGATGATTGTTAGTAATCGCTCCGAACTGTCGAATAACCGTTAGGTCTCATCCGTTCACTAGGCCAACAAGTATCAGGCGCACACATCCATCGTCCATATGCACAGTGCACCAACTAACTGGTGTGCGCATGCACACGTCAATTAGCACACGCACACATGTGTTTGGTGCCATTGAGCGCCAAACCTAAGGTACTCAATTTCACTTACCCAAATACTCAGCAACATCCTCGCATTGCTCCAACACCATTTTCTAACCAAGGTTGACGACTTCTCCCATAAGCATAGGCATCACCTACTAAAAAGCATAACTGACTATTATCCCTATGGCAGAAACATATATGAATTATGCTTGGGAGACATATATCCTTACCCCTTGGCCAATTCTTTGAATCTCATCAAACGATTGGCTTCATAACATCTAAGTCACTATTTTAGGACCTTAGAACCAAACTCCCTCAGAGTAATTTTACTTGTGGCCGTAGTGTTCCCCAAAACCATGTTTTTCTCTTAGCTACACATGCGCAGATCTACTAACACGTGTACACACATCCACACTCATATCCTAGTGAGGGGATAACAAACCTTCCCCACCAAAAAACTAAATTTACTCGTCGAGATATTCTTGAGGTAGGCATTCACCTCGTCCTCAAACTGCCACACAAACACTATATTTTCCCATGTAGCATTCGCCACATTTTCTCCCTTCTAATGGACCTAATATTTTGTCCTTTAGTTCTTCTTGCTGGCACCAATTGTCTGATGATCAAGCACCCTTGCCGCTTCCTTCTCAAAATGTTTCCTCACAGTAGGAGGAGCCCTCACAACTTGCTGCCTTCCATCCAAAACATCTTCATTGAACATCTTCAAGAAGCTCACATGAAATGTTGGATGCACCTTGAATCTTTCATGCAACTTTAGCTTGTAAGCCATCGCTCCAACCTTCTTAACAACTTTGGACGAACCATCATACTTTTATACTAGCTTTTTGTTGTACCTTGTATCAATAACCTTATTCCATATCTTAGGGGTAAACTTCAACAACACTTTATCCCCAACAACAAACTCTAACTCATGCCTTTGCTTGTCTGTAAACTTATTTCTTTGCTTGTCTGTATAGTTATTCATTATCTTGAAAGCCTTAGCAAGGCTTTCTCTTGCTCACTCCAACAACTCAGTTTTATCCTTCCTTAACAGATATGCCGCTAGACAGGCACCTTGGAACTTCTGTTTGGCATCTCATATGGTGTCAGTGGCTGTCTCCCAAAGACTATCTCCAATGGACTCATTCCTGTAGCTGAGGATTGTTGAATATTATAGCAATATAGTGCTACATCCAAATAATCAACCTAATTTCTTTGGCTAGCCGTCACATAATGTCTCAAGTACTCTATTAGTAATTGATTCATTATCTCAATTTGACCATTTGTTTGAGGGTGATTGGTTGTGGAGAACTTCAAATTTGAACCAACATGTCAAACAAAGCCATCCAAAATCGCCCAGTAAACTGAGAATCTTAATCACTTATCATATCTTCTAGAAGCCTCAAGTACTTTACCACATTTTTCATGATATGCTCAGCAGCCACATCTGTTAAACATGCATGGGGAGCAAGAATGAATACCTCATATTCAAAAAATGGATCCACCACCACTATGAAAAATCTCAATCACTTTACTTCTGGAAACCCAACAATAGATTTCATGCTAATAGAATTGACATGGCTTATCTGGAATAGGCAAAGGCTACAGCAATCCCATCTCCCTTTTCCTTTCAATCTTGTCATGTTGGCACACAAAAAAAGTTTTCACATAGGCCTATACATCTTCTTTTTTCCTAGGCCAAGCATAAAACTTGGGTAGTAAGGCCATCATCCTCTGAACACTCGGGTGACCAGCCTATTGAGGATCATGTATATTGTGTAGTAACTCCTTCCTCAAGTTAGCACAACTTGAGACAAACAACCTCTCACCCTTGGCATACAATAAGTCATCTTCCACCCGATACCATCACACTACACCTACAACCACATGCGTCTTTAGTTTGGTGTAGGTAGAATTGAGCAGGGATTGCTCCCTCACCAAGTCAAGAAAAGTTGTCTCCACCTGAGACTACACATCAATATAAGCTTGAACATCTTTTCGGGTTAGATCATCAACAACTTGATTTTCTTTCCCATATCTATTCACCCATACAAAATCAAATTCAGCCAAATACTCTTGCCAACAAGCCTTTTTTTTTGTTAGTTTCTTATAGGACTTGAAATAAGTGTTCGCCACATTATCCGTTACCACAATTACTTATTCCCTAGAAGGTAGTGTCTCCAAACATCTAAATAGTGCACCACTGTCGTCATCTCATTTTCATGTGAAAAGTATCGTTGCTCAACATCTTTCAATTTGTGACTTTTGAATGCAACTAATTGTCTCTTTTGCACCAACACCCCGTCAAGAGCTCGGTCAAATGTATCTATTTGTATTTTGAATGGAAAGTCAAAGTCAAGAAGCTTCAAGAAAGGCTCTGAGGACACGAGCATTTTCAACTTCTTAAATGCCTCATCACAATCCTCATACCAACACCATTGCTTCTCTTTCTTGAGAAAATTTGTCAAGAGTTCACCTTCTTGAAGTACCCTTTGATAAATTTACTATAATAATTAGACAATCCCAAAAATGAATGAAGATCCGGCACCTTCTTATGAACTAGCCAATCAAGTATGGTCCTGACTTTTCCCTCATCCATTCTCTGTCGACCTTTACTAACCCAATGTCCCAAGAAATTTACCTTTTGGCGACAAAACTCACATTTCTCCTTCTTAATGTACAACTTATATTCCTTCATCATATAGAACACCTCCCTTAAATGTATCGAATGATCATCCAAAGAAATCATTCATCATGTTACAAAACATAGCAGGGGAATTGGTCAAGCCGAAAGGCATCACGAAAAACTCATACAACCAATACCTCATCACACAAGTTTGTTGGAAAAACAATCTGAGTGCACAACGAAATGGGCGTAGTGGGCCCAGTGTATATAACACAAAAATTTTCCCTAGACTGTGTCATGCTTGAATAGCAGTATTCCCTTTTCAGTGATATTGCATTTTTCTTTTATTTATTCATTTAACTAAAATCAACCATTCCACAAAATATGGTATTATCTTTTTAAGGAAAAAGATACAACCATATTTCAAAATTTAAATTTTAAATTCAAATTGATGATCATCATTATCATCATCATCATTTAAAATTCAATAAATCAAAAAACTATTTTTGACTCACCAATTTTATTTTCTCCCACTCAAATAAAATAATTAATTTCAAAAATTAATTAATTTATTTATATATATTTAAATTAATAAAAATATTTTCAAAATTTTAATAATTAATTACAAATTAATTATTCAATCTCAATTATCATATAATTGTATACTTGACCCGAAGAATAAAATTATTCTCAAATTTCCAAATTACTGTTTTACCCTTGTATCAACTCTTACCTTGATATGGTGTTGATAGAGCCACTCTGAGGACCTATGGACCTATAATATCAAGCCCCAGTAAATATTAGATTATTAATCAAAGCTCTTTGATTAAATAATCATATTTATTAATCTCATGATTACTCCACTATAAATATGAGATTGATTTCTTAATAATTATAGACATATATTTAACGAGTACTTTATTAAAGAATAAAGTGTCCATTGATATAATCATTACATACAACGTTAATCCTCTATTAATGGTTCATAATTAAAATGTAGAGTCCCATAATATTTACTTAGCTAGCTTGATAGTAGTAGTAGTAGTAGTAGTAGTAGTAGTAGTAGTAGTAGTAGTAGTAGTAGTAGTAGTAGTAGTAGTAGTAGTAGTTAGTATTAGTTGTAGTAGGCTAGTTACCGTGGTTTTTGGTTCAAGTCGGGACTTAGTTGGAAACTCATAGCAATAGTTATGGATTTTATAAGTTTAACCTATAGTTTAAGAATATTAATTATAACATAAGGTTTGATTAATATTGCTGGTCATAGATATATATTTATTATAACCTATGGTTTAGATAGAACTAATAAGAGTGTGACGCTTGCATAATTATGATTATTAAGGAATTAAGTATTTTTTATGGGTAGTTTTAAGGGAATATACTCATTTGGTACCCTATGTTTTTGCAAAGTATCATTTTGGTACCCTCTGTTTTCAATAATGCTCATATGGTACCCTGTATTTTAAAATCGTACATATTTGGTACCCTAAACTTAGATTTGATAGATAAAATTTTGTCAATTTAATCAAACTGCTGTCAATTATGTAAGTTACAAATTTAAATTTAATTACATATAACTGATGACAGTTTGATCATATTGACAAAATTTTATGGGGGCAACCTAAACAGCCCAACGTCTTTGATCGACTAGGCGCGTACGAGCAAAGGCTTAGGGAGGAAGATCTAATGGATGTTCTCAATGACAGAAGGGAAAGACACGACGAGTATTTCCCCTTAGCGTCGGTTGCTCCAACAATACCAAATGTCGTACAAGCCCAGCTCGATGCTTTAAATCAGTCCGTCCAACAACTAGTTGGGAACCAAACATCTCATATTGAATTTGATCGGAGAAAGGGCTCTCCATTTGTGCAAAGAATCGCAATGGAAGAGACTCCAAGCAAGTTCAAAATGACAGTCTTGCCCAACTTCACTGGATTAGAAGAACTCGTATCTCATGTTAACAAATTTGAGATACAGATGGACATCCAGAATCTGTCAGACGATGCTCGGTGTAGAATTTTTCTGGCAACTCTATCCGAAACTTCTCAGGAGTGGTTTTTTAAATTCCCTCTAGCCAGTATAGTCTCTTGAGAAATGTTCGTAAAGGAGTTTTATGGACAGTTCTATACTGGTCGGGTACATCCAACTGAGGCCAATCAGCTGGTCGAAATCTGCCAAAAGGAAGGAGAAAACCTGAAGGGGTATGTGCAACGCTTCATGCGAGCAATTGTGGGGGCCAAGACAGTTGGGGATGAAGGGAAGATGATGGCTCTTACTGATGGGGTACGATACCACTCATCTCTTTGGAACAGTTTGCAAAAAGATGGAGTCAAGAGTACTCAAGAATTTATGGATCGAGCAGACAGGTACATCAAGCTCGAGGAGGCCATTGCCAATGAAGGGAAGTCTCCCACAGATGACCAAGGCCCTAAAGAATTTTCCGCCAAAGTCGCCAAAGAGTCTGGGAAGACCAATGGCAACGACAAAAATAATGGGAGGAATAGGGGGAAAAGGGCAAACCACGAGCCGACGACATCTGATAACAAGTGTCCGAAACAAAATAGATACGAGCCAAGGTTCGCCAATATATGGCCCTAGTCAATAGCAGAGTAGATGTGTACCAGGCCACTCACACAACTGTTCCCTTCAAGTGACCAACCCCAATCAGGAAGGACATATCTAAGAGAGATACTGCCAAGTGTTTTTGTTTTCATAACGACTATGGCCATGACACTAAGGAGTGCAACCAGCTTAAGGATGAGATTGAGTTCCTTATCAAACAAGGACACCTGAGGAGGTATGTGCGAGAAGCTGGAGGTTCTCAGCGAGAGGCTCAAGGAGGCAAAGAGCAGGCACCTATACGCCAACGCTCGCCCCTTTTACAGCAAGCTCCAGTTGTTGGTACATTACTGACCATCAGCGGAGGACCATACATAGCAGGTGACAATGGGAAGGCGAGGGAAAGATGCGCCCGAACCTTATGTCACGACCAGGATATTAAAATGCTGAACGTAGAGGAGAGAACTCCCAAAAAAGCTCAAACAAGAGAAGAATTAATAACCTTCTCCGAGCTTGACGCTCAGGATGTTCGATTTCCCCATTCGGATCCTCTGGTCGTGGATGTCCAGATCGCCAATATGATGGTTAAGCGGGTGTTGGTAGATACAGGAAGCTCAGTCAACATTTTGTATAAATCTTCACTGGAGAGAATGAAATTATTAGTGCAAGATTTGGAACCATGCAACCAGACCATTTATGGTTTTTCCGACAAAGGGCTCGCTCCAACTGGGTCGATCAGGCTTCCAGTCACAGCAAGAGTTGCAACTGCAAACAGGACATTACTCCCTACTTTCATAGTAATTGATTGTCCTTATGCATATAATGTTGTGATCGAAGGCCTATTCTAGTCGACCTGCGAGCCATGACCTTAGTCTGGCACTTAGCCATGAAGTTTCCTATCGACCCAGGAGTGGGATGCGTATTGGGAAACCAGCGAGAAGCTCGGGAATGTTATAATTCCTCGATCACCAAGACAAAGAGAGATGGATTGGGGGAAAAAGCTGAGAAAAGGTTGCTGATGGCAAATGATACAAGCCCAATCAGGTGAACAGGTCACCAAATAAGGTGTTTCCCAAAGTGAGGATAGAGACTTAGATCCTCGCTTTGGGGATTTTGAAGAAAATTTTGGACCCAAGGAGGACCTCGAGGAGCTCCAATTAGAAGAAGCAGATCCAACCAGGGTTGTGAAAGTCGGTAAAAACTTAGAGATAACAACAAAAAACTAACTGGTGGAATTTTTGAAGGAGTGCCAGGAGGTGTTTGGCTGGTTGTATAAAGATATGGTTGGAATAGACCCAGCGGTGATCAACCATGTCTTGAATATAGACAAAAAAATTCCACCTGTACAACAAAAAAGAAGGCTTCTCGACAAAGACAGATCGAAGGCTCTAAAAGATGAAGTCGAGAAGTTGAAGGAAAATGGATTCATAAGGGCAGTGTTTTATCCATCTTGGGTCTCTAATCCCGTACTGGTTCCTAAGCCGAATGGCAAGTGGAGGACGTTCATGGATTTCACAGACCTTAATAAAGCCTGCCCGAAGGATTGTTTCCCACTTCCAAGGATCGACCAGCTGGTTGATGCTCCATTAGGGCATGAGATTTTATCATTCATGGACGCATACTCCGGATATAATCAAATTAGTATTCATTCACCTGATGAGGATCACACTAGCTTTCGAACGGATACAAGACTTTACTGTTACAAAGTAATGCCCTTCGATTTGAAAAATGTTGGTGCGACTTACCAGCCACTGGTCAACCATATGTTCAACACATCGAGGACTTTCGGAAATGCTTCAGCATCTTGAATATATATCAGATGAAGCTATACCCCCTCAAATGTTCCTTTGGCGTTGGATCAGGAATTTTTTTGGGATTCATAGTAAACTCGCAAGGAATCGAAGCTAATCCCAAAAAGATTCAAGCCCTGATCAAGATGCAGTATCCTATTAAGATTAAATATGTTCAAAGCCTAACCGGGAGGATCGCCGCCCTTATTAGATTCATATCCAAGTCAATGGACAAGTGTGCTCCATTAAGGGGAAACAGGAAGTTTGAATGGACAGAAGAGTGTGAGCAGGCCTTTCAGGCGTTAAAGTCCCACATGTCACAACCACCAATATTGTCCAAACCAATTGAAAAGGAAGATTTGTTCATCTATTTGGCAGTCATAGAGTGTGCTGCTAGTGTTGTTTTGATCAGAGAAGAAGACAACTTTCAGAAAGTAGTATATTATGTGAGCAAAAGGTTAGTGGGAGAAAAATTGATGTATCCACCCATTGAAAAGTTAGATGCTGACACCTTGAACATAGTGTCAGTTGAACACTTGTCAGCACCAAGAATTCAAGCAGAAGAGTCTTCACTGATGATTCAAGCGACAGACACATGGATGACGCCTATCATTGAATATCTCGAGCAGGGATTGCTACCAGGAGATAGAAACAAGGCGAGGACACTTCAGAGACAGTCGGCTCGATTTATTCAGGTCGACAGAATTTTGTATAAAAGAGGATACGCAATGCCTTTGTTGAGATGTGTTTCTAAGGAGAAAGCCAAGGAACTGATGCAAGAGGTCTACGAAGGCTTCTGTGGAGATCATGCTGGGGGACAGAGTTTGTCGAGAAGATCTTAAGGCAAGGGTATTTCTGGCCTACCATGAATGGGGACTCAATGGATTTCATTCGAAAGTGTGACAAGTGTCAAAGATTCTCCAAGATACCACGAGCAGCCCCAAATGAGCTCAAACAGATGCAAAGCCCGTGGCCATTCATAGTTTGGGGGATTGATTTGATCAGATTGTTACCCATAGGAAAAGGGAATGTCCAATATACAGTAGTTGTTGCTGACTACTTTATAAAGTGGGTCGAAGCTAAGCCACTAGCAACAATAACGACCAAAGAAGTTTTGGACTTTGTTGTCAAAACCATCGTGTGTCAATATGGGCTGCCAAGGAAAATTGTCTCGGAGAATGGCACACAATTTGACAGTGACCTTTTCACTGATTTCTGCGAGAGGCATGGGATTATAAAAAGTTTTTCATCAGTGGCTCATCCACAAGCAAATGGACAAGTTGAGGCTGTCAATAAGACTCTAAAGGACACACTGAACAAAAGACTCGAAGAAGCAAAAGGCGCATGGCCAGAGTAATTGCCAGAACTACTTTGGTCGTATAGAACATCCCATCGAACAGCAACAGGCCATACTCCACGTTCCTTAGCTTATGGGTATGAAGCCATGTTGCATGTTGAGCTTAACCCACCATCACATAGAAGTCTGGCATACGATCAAAGCACTAATGATCAATTATTGATGGAGTCCTTAGACTTGGTCAATGAAAGGTGCGAGCAAGCTCAGCTTCGAGTAGCAGCTTACCAACAAAAGGTCGCTCGATATTTTAACTCTAAAGTATGTGAAAGAAAGTTTAACGTGGGAGATTTGGTACTTAGAAGAGTTTTTCTCAACACTCGCGACCAAGTTGCTAGAGTGCTCGGACCAAACTGGGAAGTTCTGTATCAGATTGAAGATATTCTTCAACCAGGCACATATAAACTTTCTTGCTTAAATGGAGATCACATTCCTCGCTATTGGAATGGAGACCACCTGCGTAAGTATTATCAATAAACAATTCTTTTTAAAGATCAATTTTTGATCACTCGTACAAACACGATTTTGTCCATTTATTACGAGAAATAAAAGGAACTATTCGTAGTCAGTTATTCTTGCCAATTATTGTATTTATTACAAGTATTTGCTCATTATGTGTGTTGTTTTGCTATATTAACATTTTTTATGATGAGTACGCGGGCAGTAATGTTCGAACAGGATTTTGTTCTGGCAAGTGACCGAGAACACTAAGCTCCTCAATCACTTGGGGGGCATATAAGATACTAAGCAAGCAAAGCATATCAACAAGCATATGTAAAAACACGAGCAAAATAAGAGAAAGCATACTACGATACTTAGAGTATTTTTTAAAAAAAATTAGTTTAAATTTTGTAAAATCAAAACAAAGTGTTATGCTAAGTTCGGTCATACGAACAGATGTTATAATAATAGTAAATATTATAATATCAAAATGAAATGTTTTACACCGCGAGCAGTTACTGCTCGGATGTAAATTAATAAATTAAAAGAAAAGGTGCCTTGAGCAGCGAAAGTGTCTTAACATTACAAACCGTAGTTTGTATGTTCCAGTTACAAAAATGAAAACAAAATAAATTAATCACTGAGCAGGAGGATCTGGCTGAGATTGCTAGTCGACAGTGGTCCCTACATCATCTTCAACAGCTTCCGTGCCAGTCATCAAGGAGATTTTAGGGGACTCCTACGCTTTTGGTTCCTCCACCAGACGAGTGGCACACTTTTCCAGTTCAGCCTACTTTACCTGCTCGGGAAGATATTCAAAGTTCGCCTCTGGATTGTTCTTCCAGAACAAGTAGAAGCAGTTGAATTCGCTCCCTTTAACTTCTTCAAATTGCGAGAGTTGGTTTCCTCAAGCAGTTTAACGCGTTCTTCCAGCTCGGCGATTTCCTTCCGACTGATCACCAAATCATCTTGAAGTTTGGTGGCTTCTTTGAAGTTAATCTCTGAAGCCTCCTGAAACTTCTCCTTGACAACAGTAATTTTGACAACCGACTCTTGGCACTTCCTCAGCTCCTCGCTCAAGCTAGCAATTCTAGCCTCGGCCGCCTTAATCTCTTCGGCATGTCTGGCCTCGGCCGCCTTCATCGCCTCTGCATATCTGGCATCGACCGCCTTGATCTCCTCAGCAAATCTGGCCTCGGTCTCCTCAGCTCGGCGCCAGCTGTGTCCTATGGTGAGGATACCCTGCGAACAGAAAAAGAAAAGTAAACCAGTCAGGGGCAATTAAAGAAAGTGTTATTCGATTAAAGAAATAAGAAACACACTTATGCTGAAGACTTCAGACAGTCCGCGGCTAATGACCTGGCTATTTTGTAGCGGAGGGAGATGCGAGAAAGCTTCCTGGCTACGGCGGTGCTTTGATAGCCTTTGCAACTTCTCATGAGTAGCGTTGTAGGCACTACTCAGCAGGTCGTTGGCCGAGGGTCTCCTCACCTGCTCGGGGGGAAGGTTATTGTGAGGAGGAGGAGGAGGAGGAGGTGTCGTATTCTTGGAAGGAGTGGGTGTTGGGGGAGGTGCTGGAGGATCCTCTATTCAAGATTTTTTCTTGGAGGGTTCACGACTGCTCTCCCCAGGGTGTCGCCTGCTCGCTTTCTTTCTACTTATAAGAGCTTTGACATTTGTGTATATGTCAAAGGCTTCCTCAGAAGGCATGACTGCAGGACAAAAACAAATGATCAAACAATATAATTTAAAAGAGCAAGGGAATAATGAAAAAGGGAAATTCTAAGTAATATACCCGAGCTATTATTGCTGGTCGATATATTATTTATAGAACTACTGCAACACTCACTCTCTGCCTCGAAGAAGTCTGAATTAAAATTACTGGTCGTAAATTTAAAGTTGTCATCCCTGCCAAATAAATGATAGGGAATAGGCAACCTATCTAAGAGTGAGAAATCTATACCATTCTCGTCAGAAGACTCGAGAACAGGTTCGGTGTACTCCGAAAGTTTTTGCTTGCCTCTCCCGTGTTGGGAAAAGGTAGCAGCATCCCGAGGGTTGCTAGAGGGTTCTCGGATGGTCACTCATGTTGCCCGCCATCTCGGGGGTTGTGACACATTCTGTTGCTGCTCAAGGATTTCCTCTCCAGTAGCACTCCCCGCAGTGGACTCCCTCACTTCCTGGTGGGGTGCCAAAAGGCCGACCAGCCTTAGATTGCTCTTGGTGACCAGCTCTTTGACACTCTTCTCAATATTTGTCATGCTGGCCAGAGTTGCCTCCCTTATCTCCATCTTTGGAGTAGGTTCTGGTCGGTACCATGGAACTAGACACAACATCAAGGTTCTAAGGACAGTGAAGGAAAAAATTGACATAAAAAGAAACGACCAGAGATTAAGAAATTTACCTGCTCGTGTGAAAGCCAAGTTGTTGGCGACCAGGTTTGTTGTCAGGAAGTACTCCTGGAAGTACTTTCCTACGTTGGATTTGTAGGTGACGCCACTCAGTAATATGCGAATAGATTCTTGGTGACAGAAGTGGAAAAACCTCGTGTTGTTCTGGTTGAGGTTGGACTTGAGATCGAACAGACAGTTGATCTCGTTCAGTGTAGGCATATGCCACTTTCTATGGTTGTAAAGAATATAGAGTCCTGATAGTACTCTATATCTGTTGGGAGTAATTTGGAAGGGGGCGACCTCGAAGTAATTGGCCACCCCTTGAAAAAACTCGTGCAGGGGCAAGATTTCCCCTGCCTCAATTTGAAACCTTGACCAAGTGCCTCCAAGCACATTTTCCCGTTGGTCGGAGGTAGGTTTGATTATGGTAACCTCAGGAAGACCGTACTTCTTGAGGTATTTTGACACCATCCTGGTCGATATCACACTAGGAGGCGTGACATACCAATCAACTTCTGGTCGAGGGCCGTCGCGAAGTCGGGCTCTGGGTTGAATTTCTGGTGGTGCAAAATTTACAGGTTGAGGATGGTTGGCTTTCTTTTTCCTACGAGCTACGTGTTTAACACGACCCATGTATGACTGGTGGTCTAGAGAGCTGATCGTAGGGTTTTGTTGTGAAGATGGAAAGTCAGAGAAAGGAAATGATGCTTGCTCTTGATCTTTGAATAGCAACGCGAGAAAATCGCCGTCTATTGGCCTCTCACCTCCCCAAGGATCATGCTTTAATCTGAGAAGAGTAAAGGGGAAATGATAATCTATGACCAATAGATAGAAGAAGAGGAAGTGTAAGGATAATGTTGCTCGTGTATAAAAGTTAAGCTCTTATACGACCAACAATATCCTAATGTAAACAATAAAAACATATGACCAATTTGGAAAAACGGATCAAAAAGTGGAAGTGAAAAGTTTTTTTCATAAAGACTTTTCGACTCCGGAAAAAGGTGGGAAAGCCCCAGTTTTTCCGAAAACAGTAAAATCGAATTTTCACTTCGATTTCAGGCCCTAAAACAGTATTCATATTTCCTACATTAATTTCTAAGCCTCGCCTCATGTTTTTTACTGCCTAAAGTTCCTATTCTATCATGTTTCTGCATACGAACCCGATCACCCAACTTTTTTCTCAAGAACATTAAAAACCTAAACCAGAAAACTTTCAAAATTTATTCTAGATTTTATAACAGAGAAGACGAGTTCAGAAACTTACTTGGATTGCGGTTTTCAGAGAAATCACAAAGATGTTGTTCGGAGCTAATCAAACACGTCTCGGATTGCCGAAGCTTTCTAGGTTTTCTTGGGAAGTTCTTCTGAGTTCTTGAGGAGAGAGAATGATATGGTAAAAAGTGAAAAATGGGAAAGGTGATATATTTATATTGATCATGGTGCAGTTAAAGAGGTAATGATGGGGGTAATTTTCGATGCATTGGAAATTGTATTAGCCGTCAAAATATTTTTGGGAAACTATAACAGTCATGATGGCTTACTTTTTCGAAAAGGCGCTGACAGATGTGACAGGTCAGACGAAAAGTTGGTCGAGTAAGTTTATTAAATGTTGGTCGCATTAAAATAAACTTGGGGGGCAAATGTTTACCCAAAAAAGATTCATCTGATGACGTGGAAAGTCCAGTGCGTACGTGGGATGCACGTGATCAATTAAGCAGTTACGTTTCTGGTCGACCATCGACCAGAGGAGAATTCACTCAGCGGGCCTATTTCATAGTGACCAGGCTGGTCGTAGTATATCAGATATTTTTTAAAGATATATGATCTTGCATTTATGTAATAATTGTAATTACCATTATCATTTGAGATACGCTTGTATTAAATGTAATCAAGGCCCACCGGCCCATAAGGAAATGCTTGAGCCTATAAATAGGACTGAAAGGGTTCATTTGAAGGATCTTTTTGGATCGGGAGAGAGAGAATTATTGTTTTCACACAATACTTTGTATCCTCAGTTGAGCTTATGAAACTCAGTAAACCCTAGTTTGTTGATCACAAGTTTTCATACATTAATAAGAACACTAAGTGGATGTATGTTATTACCATCTCTGGGGCCGAACCATAATAAATCTGTGTCATTTATCTTTTTGTCTTGAATTCATCTCATTTCTATCGTTTTACTTGACTCCGTGTCGTTGACCAAATCAAGGGTCAACATAGTTCTATACATCACTATATATAAAGTACTTTCACTAAAGTGTCCTACTACACTAATGACCTGGATCTAGGTCACTTGTATCATAATACTAGCGAATCGTACTAGCAGTAATTAATCTAAAGATTCCATAACTTTATTTTACTGTGAACTTTTTTAAGTTTATTATCTTAATCTCGATCCTCTCATACCAATATGGATTAAGATCACATAGATAAACTTTGGAATTTTTTTATATTTACTTAATATTATCAACATAATATCGGACATAGTCTATATATATATAATTATTTCAATTCAACTATTTATTTTATTTAAAACATTTGTCAACTACAATTGCTTTAAAGACACTATTCCCAACAATCTCCCACTTGCCCTAAAGCAAATTGAGGCATCTCTTTCAATGTGTCAATTACATTATCCTGAACGAATTTGTCTGACAAAGTCTTTCTTATTAGTTTTGTAAGAAACTATTTTTGAAGTTAACATCAAGATCATTACATCAATTATGTAAAATCGTCTTGAATTAAATGAAACTTCATTTCATGTGCTTTACCCTTTCATGATTTCTAGTTCTTCTAGAATAGTTGTATGTCCATTGCTTTCACAATGAGATACTAGTAGTTTATTCTAGTCTGAAACCCCTTCCAAAATGACAAAGAACTCAACTAAATCAAATAGCCTATTTAACTGCTCGTAGTTGTTACATTTCGGCTTTTATGGTGAAACATATAAATCTGAAATTTCCAATACATTTCCAAATTAATGTGTCTCCTCCACAATTATGGAAGTCGATTCTGATATTAATCTTTGAAGATTTCTATCTAGTTTAAAATCAGTTCCTCCTTTGGGATCTTAGGTGACTTCCTAAATACACAAACATATAATCTCCATTATATTTAAGATACTCAAAATTAAGTCCTTATAATTATTCAATGACTCAATCCATCATTGGATTGATAACTGCTGACTATTCCCAAATGTTAATTCAAAGATATAACATTCGATACATTAAACAGTCCATCACTGAGTTGTAGGAATATTGTCTCATGTCTTTATTTTCTAGTAAAAGAATAAATGGACATTATTATTTAGATAATACATCCTCCTGACCGTGAAGGCAAAAAGTCTTTCTTGGATTTTTGTAAACTAAAGTATTTAAGCTTCTTATCTATACAAGTCGCTGGAGATAGTGCCAAAAAATTATTCTTTCGATCTCTCTATAGACTTGAATGTATAGAACATTCTTGGATTTTCAAATCTAATATTTAGAAACGTTCAGCTAACCATTTCTTTTCTATTGATAATTTCTCTACTTCATTCCCAATGATCAAAACGTTATCAATATTAAGAATAAGAATCACTACATAATTTTTCTGGTCAAGATCTTCAAAAAGTTTTGTCATGTCAGCCATTCAGTAAAGACTTCTTAGACATCTATTTAAATTATTCTCATAATCCATGCATAAAGCAGAGTATGTAAACAGGTTTAAGCTCGGTTATAGTAGAAGATATTTATTCGAGTAATAAATTTTTCTTTATGTTTATAGCCTTAGGCTATTAACTTTACTTTGAAAAGTCTATACTTTCCTCTGTTCTCCTATTCATCTTGAATATCATGTTTCAAACTAAAGTTTAATGAACTTTAGTTGGGTGTTCAAGGATCTAGATGTCATAGAATTCCAAATTCAATTTTTAGATTCATGGTGTTTCAACCATTGTTTTCTGTAAAAAAAAACCATTTTCATTTCATACTAGCATGTGAATGAAATATAATTAAATTGTGTTACACATAACTAACTAAACTTTATGTTTGTAATGGAGTAGTGACTAACTAACGCTCCCACTATGATAATGCTTTACATAATTTGTGATATTCTTTGGTTTTATCATTGTTAATTATCGGTAACTTGCTTACTTGATTTGCAATCATTATTTCTAGTACAAGTTAACTAGAAAAATATAGTGATTATAATAATCATGCTTCATTAAAGTAGCATTTAAGAGATAAAAAATCTTTTGTAATCATTTATGATTATTAAACTGTTTCACTAAATGACTTCATGGAAAATTTTCAATTTATTCACATAACCACTTGTGAATCTCAACTTTTAAGTCTTTGATGTTGTACAATCAAACATGTATCGAGTATAACAAGTGTTAAAATTTTAGAAATAATAAAGATGATAATGATTACTCATTATCTATTTAATCTTATCTAATATGATTATATTCCATTTCCAAAATACTAATGTTGCTTTAGCATTCTAGTTGTATGTGAGTTGGGTTTGAATTCCAAGTTCACATGGAAATTATTTGAATTCCAAATTCGAGTTTAGACTTCCTTTTGATCAGATCAAACAAGTCTTTAAGTGACTTTACTTTGAATGTTTCGTGAAAATTTCTAGAAATTCTCTTTGCATTCAACAAAAATTTAAACATATCTTAAATAAATGTCAATCATTATTGACTTATTATTTATTATCTCTTTTAGCTTTGAACATTAAAAGGTTCAACATACATCTCTATGTATTAGCTAAACGATTATGTGATTTTTGAGCATTTATTAGAGAAAGGTCCTTTGGTTGACTTTATTTAATAGACTATATAAATAGGGAGAGAACCAATGGATGGTTCCAATAAAAGACTGTCTTTTATTTGTTTTATATGTCTAATTAATTACAAGTCAATCTCAAAAATAATTCACATATATATTTCACTTAATTTTTGTTGGAATAATATTTTTTATATATTAAATTTATGATTTGCACAATAATGAATAATTCATAATTATCATTTATACTCATTAATGAAATATGTGGAACAAATATATTTCAAAAATAACAGCGGGATTTATTATTCAAAAGAAATATTAAGCTTGTTTACTCATCAAATAAATGAATCTAAAAATATAGTTTCTAAAAAGAATTCTATAACTAATTTAAAGAAAGAACTTATTAGTTTCTTTCATAATGAAAATCAACTATTTCAAAATGACAAAAAATTTAAATTGTTTTAAGGTAAACAAAATAAATTTCTAAACCAATATCTTCTTTATTCAATCGTCTTCATCATTTCTTCTTTGCTTTGGTTTCAATGCAATTACTATTTTTCTCAAAATATTTATGCATCCCTGAAGACAAGAACAAATGAAAAATAATATTAGTGGCATAATTTTGAATCGACCATTCAAAATATTAAAGAAGAGTTTTGAGTAAATCAAATTTACCCCGTATTTCAAAAATTGAGCATGTGTGAGAGCATCATTCTTTATCGTGGCCCACATCTCATATGCAGTTTCAATAACCATATATCTTTCTTTAATGTCGACATGCATGGTCGATAACATGCATTGACGTGTCAGGTGATTCAATCTCATCCATTCACCATATTTTTCATGTTCTTCAAAGCTAGATGAAAAACTTGGAACCTCTGGATCATAGATCGCTCCGTACAAGTTTTGTGTTCCAAAAACAATGTGAATCCCTTCATACCATATTCTTATGCAGTCAAGACTAAATGGAATCCTTTCCAATAGTTTATCAATGAGTTGTGTTTGAATTCCCAAATTTTCAAGTATTTGATCAGGATTAAGAGAATTAACCATTGTTGCTGGAAATAAATAAATAAAATATAATGAATTAAAACATATAATAAATACCAGATTTCATTTGGAAAATTAAACATGATGCATGAATGCAACATAGAAAAACACATAAAAATATATACTCATCCACGATAAATTAATTTGAAAATTAATGAACCACCTTGGGGTAGATCAGACTAACTCCAAATTAATTTTGAGACAAATCAATTTCATAAGTGAAAACTTAAAATCACATTTTTCTCTTTAGACTTATGAACTGTCGCTAGTTTGGTCAAGATGCACTAGTCGTGCTCAAAAGCCTAGATACACCTTCAGAGTGTAACCCGTTATTTTCAATCAATGACTTAACTCAAGAGTGTTTCTTAGGGCCAGTCAAACTTAAAATACATCATTAATTATATTCTCATAAGAGAAGTCAACCTTGAGATAAAATAAACATGTTCGGAAGCCTTTCCTTAGGGAGGCCACAAACGAAGGCGACACGAGGCCCTTCCTATGTCTCTCGTTGTTCAACCAATAATGGAGACCATGGGACTGTTGGGAAAACTTATACATGATCTTTATTTATTTTCATGTAGATCTAATATTAAACAAGTTAATATGAGACAACCTAGACCATGTTTCTAAAATTGAATTCAAAGAGAAATAATGATAAGAATACTTACATTATACGCAGCAGAATAATAGAGTCATTCCTTCAGTTTCTTTAACCCTTGTATCCTTTCTTTCGCAAAGTATTACCAAGAAACTGGACCAATCTTCAATTTTCTTCACAGCCTTCCAAAGTATCCTTAGAATAACCTAGACTAGAGTGGGAAATTCTCAACACATGAGATAGATACATAGAGAAGAAGAGAAAAGAACAATAAGGCTTAGAAAAAGACTTATATTTAGAGAGAATCTAAAACCTATTAGAAAACCAGTGTCTGTCATCTTGTGTTTTCAACTATCTCTTAACATTCATTTTATAGACTTATTTAGGTCATTTATTTAATTAAAAAATCAATAAAATAATAGTCAATTAACAACCCTAGGTAAAAATTATCATGGACTTTAGGCCCGTGAAATTTCCCCTTTTATTATAAGCTCATTGGACTTAAAATCAAGGCCTGTATTATTTTCTATTGATTTAATTAATTAAATAATTATTTAAATTCTTTATCAAATTAATTATTTATAATTTGAACCTTGATTTAAACTTATTTATTAATTTAGATACCAGTTTATCTTAATTAATAAATATGCCATAATTTCTCTTTTCTTCTCTGAATTGTATAACTCTGTGAAACTATCCAAAATTGACCTGGTCAACTTTGATAATTCCAATTGATAATTAAATCAATTAATTGAGACTATCTAGATGGTTTTATCCAAGGTACAGTGGGGATCATGGGCCTATGAAATCAAGCTCCAATAAGTTATCATAAATCTAACAAATAAATTTACTAACTTAATAATTCCTCGTGACTCCACTAAAGACTCTGAATTACACTTTTGAATTCATAGAACGCTTTATAACAAATATAGATACACTATTAATTATCAATTGTTACAACCATAATTGTCACTCAATCCTCTATAGACGGTCTACAATGAGATGGGACTAAAATACTGTTTTACCCCTCATTGTATTTTATCCTTAAAACACTTAGTTCCTTGTAAATGATTTTTTATCCATATGTTTACTTATCCTATCAACTGTCAATATCAGTCATGTCCAATATACAAATACATCTGATCTTATCTACTTTGCTAATGTTCTGGAAATAACATAACACTGCAATGTGTAAGTAAATCATATCGTAGATTGGCAAGTCAGTATAAATCATGTGCACTGACTAATCTTAGGACTAACTTATTATGAACATATAATCATATTTATATTCCACTGTGATTACGTTACTATAAATATGATTAGCTATATGCTCGGGCTTTAATAGAAGTTTTTATTAAACAAATAATCATGAAAATAAAACATGTGAGCAAAGTGATTGACCATGTCAAAAAAAATGATTTCTATTTTTTTATTGATAATAAATGAGATTACAAAGAAATTTGGTTTTAATTAGGGCATAAAACCCTAACATGGACTTATTATCATAACTCCCTCTCCCACTCACTATTTTTGGAAAATTATGTTTTTCACAAAATCAATATTTTTTTAATTTAGTTGTAAAAATAAATTTAATTATTTTTACCAAATTATATTCTAATATTTACTAATCCAATTAAGAAAAAATAAAATTTATGCCCTTAATTATAATTTTTATTTTGCTTTAATTAAGAGGATATCATTTTTATTTTAATAAAACATTTTTCATTAGAATAACAAATTAAACAACTTTAATTTTGATTTACCATCTTAACTAATTAAGAATAAGCTTATTATTATATGAATTATCATATATAAACATATAATAAAATATAGGACGTTCCTAATAACATGTTTCAACACAAATGTAATGCATGCTAATTGCATATTGTGTGGGTATATGAATGGCATGTTATTATGCATGACAAAATATTAAACACTTTAATCACATTCAAACATAAATAAAAGTGGGTTGGTTAGTTTTGGGTATTTCTAGAACAATTACAATACTTGCAAAAAAAAATACATGAAAATGTAACCTAGACTATCTAAGGCTTGATGAAGAGCACATTGATCTTGAACCTTAAAATGTAGTCTTGTTGAGCCAGTGCCACCCTTTTCCATATCCATTTTGAACTATACAACATTTTAATTATTTTAAAGAAACTTTTAAAATAATTAAACTTTGGGTTTTAACAGTCAAGTAGTTTCTAAGGCCCAATTTGAATTTGGGTAATTTAATTCAAAAATAAAATTAAACAATTTAATTTTAGTAAATTAAAATTCAAAATAATTTTAATTTTGGATATTTTAATTAAAAAAATTTAATTATGGAAGATAACAATTAAAACATTTTTAATTAAAGAAAATAATCAATATTATTTCAATTAAAGAAATTTCCAAATTAAAACTATTTTAATTCAATTTCAGATTTTTTTAAAATTAAATGAATAATTAAAATAATTATGGTAACAACACATTAGGGTTTGTAAGATACAAACCCTAGGTGTGTACCAATGTAGTGTAGCGGTTGGGCGCAGGTGTGCACGGGGTGCGGCTGGGTGCAGGTGCGCACGGGGTGTGGCTGGGTAGGCAGGCATGCAGGGTCGCAACTAAGCAGGCAGGCACACAGCGGCACGTGCCTAGGCAGGCAAGCGCGCGGCTAAGAAAGTAGGCACGCATGGGCGCGGGCCTGGGCAGGGCTGGGCGCGGACCTGGGCAAGCAGGCATGCACAGGTGCAGGGGCACGGCTCGGGGTTTAGGCTCGAGCTCGAGCCATCTCTTGGAATTTCATTCAGAATTTTAAAAGAAAAAAATTACAAAATTCCTATGCCCCAAAATTGGCTTACATATTTCATCTAGAAATTTTAAGAACAATTTCTAAACCCAAAAGCACCATTATAAATAACCCTTAAGAATCTATCATCATGAATACAAACATCCATTCATTTAAACATATATCACATAAATTATAAAAATGCACATAGTCTCACACATCAATTAATAATATGCAGAGATTAATGACCTGCTCTGGTACTAATTGTTGGAAAAAAAATCAGAGTGCGCAGCGAAATAGGGATGGTGGGCCCAGTGTATATAACACAAAAAATTTCCATCTCTCATATAAACAGTTTATATGGTCAAGAAAAACATCCAGACAGAAACATTAATATACAATATTATTAATCATGCAATATATATGCACATATTTATATATATATCATATACACAAACATTCAAGAACAAAAGTATTTACCTCTTGAAGTGTATCAAGTGTCCTTGAGTCTTTTCGTATATATATATATATATCATTCTTCCTATCCAACGCTTTGAGTACTCAAACTACGATCTTCTAGAGTGTTCTCTATACCTCAAGATGTGTGTAGGCACATAGAGAAGAAGATGGGTTTGTAATTAAAGAATCACAAGTATATCTCAATACATGAGAACTTGGATAATGGCCCAAGAAATGTTAGAATAAAAGAAGAAGATAGTCTTTGTCTGACAAATTCTAAAACTTTTTTGAATTCTTACTGACTTGTATATATTTTCTTCTTGTTATTCTATAACATATATATAGAGATTATGTATTACCTTATTATTCCTAATAATAATAGTAATATAATAATAATATCATAATGATGATAGGAATTGATTTAGGTAAATATCTAACTTACCAAATTTGAAAATATCTATTTTCAAATTATTAATAAATAAAATAAACAACACAGATACATTATCTACTGCTACACGCATGGCACAGTCCCTAGACTGTGGCATGCGTGAATAGTAGTATTCTCTTTTCAGTGATATTGTTTTTTTCTTTTATTTATTTATTTAACTAAAATCAATCATTTCACAAAATATGGTATTATCTTTTTAAGGAAAAAATCACAACCATATTTCAAAATTTAAATTTTAAATTCAAATTGATGATCATCATTATCATCATCTTTTAAAATTCAATAAATCAAAAACTATTTTTGACTTACCAATTTTATTTTCTCCCACTCAAATAAAATAATTAATTTCAAAAATTAATTTATTTATTTATATATTTCAAAATTATATATTTAAATTAATAAAAATATTTTCAAAAATTAATAATTAATCCCAAATTAATTATGCAATCTCAATTATCATATAATTGTATACTTGACCTGAAGAATAAAATTCTAATCAAATTTCTAAATTACATTTTTACCATTTTATCAACTATTGCCTTGATATGATGTTGATAGATCCACCCTGAGGACCTATAATATCAAGCTCCAATAAATATTAGATAATTAATGAAAGCTCTTTGATTAAATAATCATATTTATTAATATCATGATTACTCCACTATAAATATGAGATTGAACTCCTGATAATTATAGACATATATTTACAGAGTACTTTATTAAAGAATAAAGTGTCCATTGATATAATTATTGGAAATTGTGCCATGAAAACATATGTAGTAGACATTGTTTTATGAAATAAATTAATTAATTAAATTTAGTATGCATATATTTTGTGGAATATATTATTATGTGATAATATTATGTAAATATCAGAAAAATTCATAAGTTCATATATGTGATCTCAAACACGATTGGTACGGGAGGATTGTGTTTGAGATAAATAAACTTGAATAGTTCGCAGTAAAATAAAGTTATGGAATCTTTAGATTGATTACTACAAGTACGATCCACTAGTATTATGAATACATGTGATCTAGATCTGGATCACTAGTGTGGTAGGACACTTTAGTGGAGGTGCTTTATATATTAGAGAATATATAGAACTGGACCGAATATGTTTATTAATACTTAGATAAATACTGTTTCAAAATATTAATTAAATATATCAGCTGATGCTCATATACAAATAGATCTTAATCCTGAAGTTACTATGAACTTCTGTTTATGTTATATGAGTTCTTTGATTCACTCGTGAGGGTCTGTCAGAATGATCAAGCTAGAAACTTTTGTTTTGGGAACTCATTAATGTAGATGGCTAGGGACATAGTATACAGATATGGAATCTATGCCTTCTCGCAAGAGATTAAATAATGGTTCTCTTAAGGGTTGAATTTTGGGACTGAAAGGTTATTGAGCTCAAATTCATAATTTAGTTATGAATTAACCTTCACTAGTAAAGTCAACGGTACTTAAGGAAACAAGAGATAATTAAAAGGGTAAAACAGTAATTTTATTCCCGATTAATTATGAACCATTATTAGAGGGTCAATTTGTATGCAATGATTATATCAATGAACGCTTTATAATTATAAAGTACTCAGTAAATGAAATGTCTATAATTACAAGAGTGCATTCTCATATTTATAGTGGAATAATCATGAGATTAATAAATTAAGATTATTTAATTAAATAGTTTAATTAATAATCTCAAATTTATTGGAACTTGGAATTATAGGTCCATAGGTTCCCACAGCGGCTCTATCAACACTATTCAAGGTAAGAGTTGATATGAAGGAAAAATAGTTGAAAGACATATTTAAGAAGAAATTTGTTCTTCGGGCCAAATATACAATTATATGATAATAGTGATTAATTAATTAATTACAAATTAGTTGTAATTAATAAAATTAATTAATATTTAATTATTGTATAATTTTCAAAATTATATTAAATAATTAAATTAATTTTGAAATTTAATTAAATAATTAATTAATTATATTTTTCGAAATTATAATAAATTAAATATTTATTTTTGAAAATATTGGTTTTAATTAATTGGTAGAATTAATTAAATATCTTTATTTGAGTGGAAGATAATAATCTGATAAGTTCAAATTGGATTTGAATTTAGAAGATTAATATTGATTCAAATAATTAATTATATTTGATAATTAGTTAAAAAGATATTTAATTTAAATTTGAATTAGTTATCAGGTTGTTAGATTTTTATCTGACAAAGTAATTTGAATAAATAATTAAATAGAAAAATCAATTATCCCTAAAAATAGGGGTGGTACACGTGCACACATAGTCTATGGACTGTGTGTGGCGTGTACTGCTATTTTTTCAATGATAGGATTTTCATTTTTATTTATTTAACTAATTAATTAATGGATAATTCAAAAAATTAGTTTTTGGATATTTTCATTAATAAAATAATTAATTAATTAAAAGGTAAATTGTAAGTTGGTTACAGATTTATTTTTTAAATTTGAATATTTTCTTTTAAGTATGACTAATCATAAAATATACAGATAACTCAAACAACTAAGTCTATTCACTCTGTGAAAAATAGAACGATACTTTTCTCTCCCGGAAAAATAAAGAACCAATTCTCATATCTATTCTCTTGATCTCATGTGTTGATTACATCAAGTGGAATCACAAATGAACTATCCTTCATTCTTTAAGTGCCCACACACTTCTTGAGGTATAGAGAACGTTGTGAAAGATCTTGGTGTGAGTACCTGAGATCAGTTTGGATAGGAAGATTGTTCTTATTACGAAAAGATAGCAATGACACTTGATAGGCTTCAAGAGGTATGATGTCTATTCTTAACTTGCTTGTGATTAATGTATGTATATTAATGGATCCGCATATTTAAAGGTAGTTTAAATATGTTACAAAATTTTTTTGTACACTGGGCCAACCCCACCACCATTCCGCTGCGTATTAGGAAACTCGTTCCCAACAATAATCATTATATACAAAGTTAATCCTTTATTAATGATTCATAATCAAAAGGGAATAAAATTAATGTTTTACCCTTTTAACTATATCTTGTTCCTAGAGTACCATTGACTTTACTAGTGAAGGCTGTGTCACAACAAGTTTGTGACGTGAGCACTCATAACATTTTTAGTTCCAAAAGTCAACCCAATAGGGAACCATTATTCAATCTGTAAGAAGGTATAGATTTCATATCTATTAAACTATGTCCCCAGCCATATATATCATTGAGTTCCCAAAACAATTGTTCTTAACCTGATCATTCTGACAAACCTTAACGCATGAATCAAATAATCAGATGACATATATAGGAGTTCATAGTAACCTCAGGATTAAGATCATCAGGTATATGATCATCGTTTGATGTGTTTGATTAATACTATGAAATGATGTTTAAATAAGTATTAACAAATCACATCTCGTCCAGTTGTATACATCACTATATATAAAGTACATTCACTAAAGTGTCCTACTACACTAGTGACCCGGTTCTAGGTCACTTGTATTGTAACGCCCTAATTTATCATTGATTACCGAGAACACAGCGTTGGGTCATAATCGTAAATATTGCTCTTTTATTTAATAATAAATACATGGATCCATGGTTTTATAAAAATAAAATACTTGTCTTTAACATAAAAATGAGCAACATTTAAATAAAATAAATAAATAATTTGGCCTGCTTGATCTTGCTTGCTATATGGTCCCCAACGAATACATCACAAAGCTCTTAGGTCTCACTCACCACCGGCATTTCTATCCTTAATTTCCTAAAACAACAACATCATAAGGAGTGAGCTTCTAAGCCCAGTAAGGAAAATACAAACAAGGGTTAGTCATATAATCAAACATAACATATATTCACCAAAGTCATACAAACACAACATCTAGATCATATCATATCTTAAGTCATAATTCTAAATCATAATCTAAGCCACAAATCATAAGTCATAGGTCATAAGTCATAAATCATAAATCATAAATCATAGGTCATAAATCATAACTATAGGTCATATATCATAATCATAACTAAAAATAACAAATCAGATATAATAAAAAGATGAGTGCTTATACATGGGTGGCAATTAAGCCCCGGACAAAAGTCCGTCATACACCGGACATAGGTCCGTCATAAAGTTTTGGTAACCGAGCCTACCGGACATAGTCCGTTATACATCATTGGACACCTTAGGTCCAGACACACTTACCCCTTTATTGTACGTGAAATTTTAGGTCATACAAACATAAACTATATCATACATTACATAAACTAGATCATAATACTAAACTATCTAATTTTCCTTACCAACACCAGGATAATTGAGAACAAATGCGGAACTTTGAACACTCCTAAAACCAGCAATAAAAATAGTGAGTATTTCTAAAGGACAGAGATGAAAGGAATAGAACTAAACCACCAAGAGGAAACTTACCGAAAAGACACCTTAAGTTCAAAGAACTTAAAATCCTAACTACAAAACCATAACAAAAGTTAGGACTTGAATGAAAACTAAAGAAACTAAGAAATCAAACAGAATGAAACTTAAGAATAAGGGTACCTCAGTTGACCTTATGGATTAGTCTAACTCCAATACCGAAACACTCTAACCTCACTTCCCAAAGTATTTTATAAAGCTTAAGAATAGAAAAGCTTTTTCCCAACCCAAGTGTTTATCACTCTTATGGTCTCACTAGCACCTTGGAGTCTGATCACAACTGAAGAGTAAGTGAAAGGGCTGGGTCCTAAGTCCTATTTATAGAGTTCTAGGAATAAAAATCTTCTTTTTGGCTTGAATAAAAATAATGAATTTTATTGAAGATATTTGAATATTCGTCAATCAGAGGCTGAAGACTCGGTCAAAACTATCAGAGGTTGGTCTAAGGAGTCAAAGTTGGTTTTTAAAAATAAAATAAATAATAGAATCCTAACTTCTAACTTCATAAATCTCGTAACTCTAAAATCACCTATAGTAAAATTAACATAACTAGAGTTTTAGGACTTTGATTTAGACCAATTTTATACCGTTAGAAAGCTAATTCAATTATCTACAACTTTATAGAAATACTATTTTTCGAAATTCATAACAAAACTAGGTAAAAAATAGGTCAGAAGTTACAGTATCCTAAAGTTACGGGAAAATCTATTTACTAATCTAAATAACAACCTAATCCACAATTAAATAAAATCGTGACAAATGTCATGCTCTTAACAGATTCTGGTGAAGACTAAGTCTTATATTTCTCTTATTTTATCATTAAAATAATAATTCCTTAATAATCATGCATATGACAAATGTCATAATCCTATTGGCTCTATCTAAACCTTAGGAATAACCATGCTCATGATAAGTGTCATATTCTTATTGGCTCTATCTAAACCTTAGGTTATAATAATTATCATATTAATAACCAGCAATATTAATCAAACCTTATGTTATAATTAATATTCTTAAACTATAGTTTAAACTTATAAAATCCATAACTATTGCTAGGAGTTTCCAACTAAGTCCCGGTTTGAACCAAAATCCACGGAATCTAAAATACTACAACTACTACTATCTAGATAACTAAGTAAAATTCCGGGACGCTACAATTCTCCCCTACTTAAAAGAATTTCATCCTCAAAATTTACTTACCAAACATCTCGGGATACTGCTCCCTTACACATTCCTCCAATTCCCATGTGGCCTCTCTTTCTGTGCTATTGCTCCACAAGATTTTAACCATAGGAACACTTTTGGACCTTAACTCCTTAGTTCCCCGTTATAGAACGCGTACTGGCCGTTCTTCATAACTAAAATCTTGCTTTAACTCTATGTATTTTCTCAACATCGATACATAAAAAACGTTATGCATTTCAGCTAATGATGGCGGTAAAGCCAACCGATATGCTACATGCCCTACTTTGTCCAATATCTCAAAAGGACCTATAAACCTCGGGCTTAACTTTCCTTTCTTTCTGAAATGCATAATCCCCTTCATTGGAGAAATTTTGAGAAAGACTTGGTCGCCTACTAAAAACTCAACATTTCGTCTCTTCGCGTCGGCATAGAATTTCTGGCGACTTTGTTCGGCAACCATTCGTTGTCTTATCTTTTCTACTGCCTATGTTGCTTCTCTTACAGCCTCGGGTCCTAAGTATCGTCTTTCACCCACCTCATCCCAATGAAGTGGTGATCGGCACTTCCGTCCATATAGCATCTTATAAGGTGCCATGCCTATCGTCGCTTGATAACTATTATTGAAAGAGAATTCTATTAATGGAAGATACTTGCTCCATGATCCTGAGAAGTCTAAAGCACACACTCTTAGCATATCTTCTAATATTCGTATGGTGCGTTCTGACTGACCATCGGTTTGAGGGTGAAATGCCAAACTTAGAAACTATCAGAGACTTTGAAATACCATCGGTTTGAGGGTAAACCTTCCCAGAACTTTGATGTGAAAACCGATCCTCTATTAGAGACTATCGTCTTTGGAACTCCATGTAGTCTCACTATCTCCGCCACGTAAAGCTCTGCGTATTACTCAGCATTATAAACTATTCTTACTGGTAAGAAGTGAGCAGATTTTGTGAGTCTATCTACTATCACCCAAACAGAGTCATGTTGCTTGGTGGTCCTTGGTAATCCCATCACGAAGTCCATCGCTATATCTTCCCATTTCCATTCGGAATCTCCAATGGTTGCAAAGTTCTAGCGGGTCTTTGATGTTCGGCTTTAACTTGTTGACATGTAAGGCATTTCGCTACAAATTCTGCTATGTCTTTCTTCATCCCCGGCCACCAGTACATTGTCTTGACATCATTGTACATCTTGGTCAATCCTGGGTGAAGTGAATATGGAGTAGTGTGCGCTTCCTTCATAATACTTTCTCTTAATCCTCCACTTTCTGGCACACATACTCGGTTTCTATATCGTAGCATGCCTTCTTTTGTCAAGGAGAAATCAGCATTCTCTTAACTTTGTAATGCTGCCTTCATCTCAAGAAGAAACTCGTCCTCTTGTTGTTTCTCCTTTATTTCCTCCATTAGAGTTGACTTGATCGTGAGGTCAGCTAGTTGTCCAGTTATTAGCTCAATTCCGGACCTCTTAATATCATCTTGTAAGTGTAGAGCTATCCCCTTAAGTGTTGACAAGCTTCCGTAACTCCGCCTACTAAGTGCGTCTGCCACGACGTTAGCCTTTCCCGGATGATATAAGATCTCACAATCATAGTCCTTTACTAACTCCAGCCACCTTCGTTGCCTCATATTATGATCCTTCTGCATAAATAAATAATTTAGACTTTTGTGGTCCATATAGATTTCACACTTTTCTCCATACAGATAGTACCTCCAAATCTTTAAAGCGAAAACTACCACTACTAACTCTAAGTCTCGGGTCGGATACCGATGCTCGTACTCCTTTAGTTGTCTCGAGGCATAGGCAACCACTCTTTCATCTTGCATCAATACACATCCAAGTCCCTGCTTCGACGCGTCGCAATATACTACAAACTTTCCCTTATCATTTGGGACGCATAGAACTGGGGCTGATATAAGCTTGTCCTTTGACTTTTGGAAGCTTTCTTCGCATTTCTCCATCCATACAAATTTATGTTGCTTCCGTGTCAAATTTTTTAAGGGTGTAGCTATTCTGGAGAACCCTTCAACAAATCGCCTATAGTATCATGCCAATCCCATAAAACTTCTCACCTCCATGGCAATCTTGGGTTTGGGCCAATCCTTCACTGCTTCGATCTTGGCTGGATCTACTTCCACGCCATTTTTAGACACAATGTGTCCTAGAAATGCCACCTTCTCTAACTAGAATACACATTTCTTAAACTTAGCGTATAATTGATGACCTTTGAGTCGTCCCAACGTCAGTCGTAGGTGCTCTTCATGCTTGGCTTTTGTTTTTGAGTAGATCAATATGTCGTCTATAAATACCACAAAAAACTTATCCAGGTAGTCCTTAAATACACGATTCATAAGATCCATGAACACTGCTGGTGTGTTTGTTAAGCCAAAAGACATTACCAGAAACTCGTAGTGTCCATATCTAGTCCGAAAAGTCGTCTTTGGGATATCTTCTTTTCGTACTCTTAGCTGATAATACCCTGGCCTCAAATCTATCTTCGAGAATAATGTAGATCCTTGTAGTTGATCAAAAAGATCGTCTATTCGAGGTAAAGGGTATTTGTTCTTAATCGTCACTTTATTAAGTTCTCGATAGTCGATGCACATCCTCATACTCCCGTCCTTCTTTTTGACAAAAAAACACTGGTGCTCCCCAAGGCGAATAGCTCAGTCGGATGAAACCTTTTTCTAAAAGCTCCTGCAGTTGTATCTTTAACTCCTTTAGCTCAGTAGGTGCCATTCTATAGGGAGCTTTCGAGATTGGTGTCATCTGAGGTGCCAATTCTATTCCAAACTCGATTTCCCTACTCGGAGGTAATCTCGGTAGATATTCTGGAAACACCTCGGGAAATTCTTATACAATAGGTACATTCTTTGGTTCGAGCTGCGTCTCTCATGACTTGTCCACCACACTAGCTAGAAATGCCTGGCAACCACTATTGATTAATCTCTGAGCTTTGAGAGCTGAGACTATCGGTATGCGAGTTCGAGAAACTTCTCCTTTGAAAGTGAACTGTTCTCCGCCTTCTGGTTGAAAGTTGAATGTCTTACCCTTATAGTCTATTGTTTCCCCATGTTTTGCTAACCAATCTATGCCTAAAATTACATCATAATCCTTAAGGTCTAACTCGATCAAATCTACTGGTAATTCTTTTCCTTCGATTCTAACTACAACGTTACGCACCCCTTCACTAGATAGCATTCTTTCCCCCGAGGGTACTTATCTCTAAAAAGTTTGCATGGTCTATCTAAGCTGCTGACCCTCGTTTTGGTCAACTGACACAGAGTCAAATGCTTGATGTGATGGACAGTGTTGAAATAGATCTAATGGAAAGAACAGAAAACGACATAACAAATTATAGTGGTTTGGCCCCACGAATTGGTAATGACCTATGTCCACTTAAGCTATTATTAATATTAGTTCTCAAAGGAGTGATCAAAGAACTAGGGTTCTCTGAGTTTCACAAGCCTTAGAGAGATGAATAATACAATCGGAAGATAATTGCTCTAATTATCTTGTCAACCATAAACTTAAATCAGCCAAAAAAAGATCTCTTCCTTGAGCTATTCTTCTCTATTTATAGGATCAAGGAGGATTACATGAATTAGTTACAGATATTCTTTCCTAAATAATTGGATCATCAGGGATCATGGGAGATAATCTCGGATATGATTACAATTATACAAGATTATCTCAAAATATACGGAGTATACGACCAAACTGGTCGTATATAAAATCCAAATGTTATGTCAGGGGAATCTCACTGGTCGATGGTCGAACAGAACTTCTGCTAGGTGTCAGCCACGTGTTAAAAATTCTGCCACGTCATCCATGCATGCTTTTTGGATAACATTTGTCCCCCAAGTTTATTTATTACGACTAGCAATAAATAAACTTTTAGGAAAATGACTCTTCGATTACCCCACCAAATCTGTCAGAGTAGTTCGTGCTTCCTCGGAAAAAGTGACCTACTAACGTCTAATCATGCCCTTTTGGTTCCCAAGCAATCCTATGACGGCTATCACTCTTCCCCACGCCTTGAAAAAAGGGAACTTATGATTACCTCTTTTTCCATATCTCAGACGAAATATATAGCTTCCAAAACTTCCTTTTTACTTTACGCAAGCTATTTTCTAATCAAGAACTCCTAAGTCAGAACCCAGAATCTCCCTGAAGAACATTCTTCGACGTTCTAGGAATCGACCGTTCGCACACCTATGCTCAGAATTTCTTCAGCACTTCATAATCTTCGTATAGGTAAGCTTCAGAACCTTTGTGCCCTTCATTTTGCCGTGCATGCCGACTTAAGTTAGTTTTTTTAGGTTCTGATACTGCTCTATGTTCTTGGGTAAAGATGCATGAAAATAGGGTATTTGTCGAGTAAGGCTAGATATGGTAGCGTATATTAGCCATTTAGGAGCTATGAATTAGTTTGATAGTCGAGATCACAAATTTAGGACGTAAAATCAAAGTAAAAATCTGATTTTTATGCTAGTTGAAAAACTGAGTTTTTCCCACCCTTACTAAAATTGAAAAAGCTTTTTCAGAAAAAAAAAAATTTCTTTCACTTTTTGATCTGTTTTTCAAACTATTCTCATGAAAAATTTAGTTTTTTGTTAGAATGCTGCTGTATAAAAGTTAGACTTTTATACACGAGCAGCGTTATTCTAACTAACTTTTTAGGCTCTTCTTCCTCACTTCCCCATTTTTCTGTCCACAGTAATGTCAGATTTATGGGGAGGTGAGAGGCCGATCGACGACGACCTTCTTGCGCAGTTGTTCGAGGGCGAAGAACAACCAGCTCAGTGCATCCACGAGATTCCTTTCTCTAGAATTTCTCCTGCCAGAACTCAACCAACTCCAGTCAGGATGGGTCATGTCAAGTCCACTGCCCAAAAGAAGAAAAAACCTGAACACCCTTCAAACCCTCTAGCCCAGCCTGATTCGCAGGCTGGGGTTCCCTCGACCAGTGGTCAAGAAAACATTGTTCTAGACCCCCACACCCAAGTTAGGGCCCGCCCTCGGCATTTAGTTCTTCCCAATGTCGAGTGGTATCTTTCCCCACTTAGCCAAGTAACCCCCAGGGTGCTAGCCAACTACTTCAGAAAGTATGGCCTAACTGGGGTAACTCTCAAAATCCCTACTGCGGATCAAAGGGCAAATTTACCTGGAGGCGTTTACAGCGCCTGGTCGAGGTATCACATAGAGGCTGGGGCTACCCTTCCTCTCCATCCATTCTTCCAGGGGGTGGCAAACTACTTTGGTGTCGCCCCCTTCCAAATTACACCCAACGGATATAGAATGCTTGCTGCACTCTATATCCTCTATAATCATAAAATATGGCCAGAGCCTACCCCCCATGAGGTCAATTATCTCTTTGACCTTAAGTCCAACCCCCAACAATCTGGTATGGGGTTCTTCCATTTTTGTCACCAGGAGACCACCCGAACCTTCCTGAGTGACACCACCCACATTTCCAACGTGGGGAAGTACAGTCAGGAGTATTTCCTCACGCCTGACATGGTCGCGAATAACTTAGCCTTCACTCGAGGAGGTAAATGTCTTTTTCCACTGGCGCTGTTTTTACTCAGCAAATTTCCTTGCATTTTTCTGAAATATCTTGTGTTTTTCAGGCCCATGGTTGCAACCAGACCCAACACCAGACATGGTGTTGAGGTCTGCCATGTTGGCCAGCATGACGGACGTTGAGAAGAGCGTCAAGTCCCTGCTCACCGAGGCCAAATTGAGGCTAGCTGGCCTCTTGGACCCTCACCAGGATGTGAGGGAACCCGCGGCAGGAAGTGCCACTGCCGAGGAAAATCCCGAGCAGCAACCACCAGCGTCTCCTCCTCAACGGAGACCGACTGGGGTTATAATCAGGGAACCTATTGGCACTCCCCTAGCAGAAAGGCCTTCTACCCCTCAAGGAAAGGGAAAACAAAAGGCAGCCAAGACTGTCATAGATTTAGACGAGTCCTCTGACGAAAACAGTATTGTTATTTCACTCTTAGATAACCTGCTAACTCCCTGTCATTTATTCGACGGGGACGAAAATTTTACATATGCTCCAAACCTAGGGCCAGACTTCATGCCAGAGAGTAAGTGTATGACTAGTAGAGTCAATAGTGTAGCGACCAGTAGTAATAGCTCGGGTATTTGACTCTGTAATTTTCTATATTTATCTTCTGATGCAACATGACTTGTCATCTATTTTTGGCTTACTGTCTGCATGTTTATCTCTTTTGCAGAAATGGCTTCTGCAAACATTTTTGATTTATATAGCACTCAGGAGGAGGAAGAGGTTCCCTTAGTCCGAAAGAGGAAATCGGCCAGGAAACACGACGGTGAGTCCAACTAGGTGCCTTCGGCCAAGAAGAATCGAGCTACCGATCCTTCGAAGGATGGGCCCTCTGGCCAAGCACCTATCCAGCCTCCTGCTCCTGTTGAGAAGGAAATTCCGCCTCCTCCTGCTCCTACTACCACGACTCCTTCACCTCCGACCCCTACCAATCAGACCCAACAAACTGAAGGGGTTCCCCCAGGGGTCAAACTATCGGGTCGCGCCCTAAGGTCAGCCAAGGATCGCCTTGCTCACATCCTTAAGCATGACCATTGCAAGGAGGCAATGGTTGATGCAGAATCAATGGGGGTAGACCAGATCCTCAATAGAGCCCTCAATGAAGTGGCTAGTGTAAGTAATCTTCTCTCTCTTTTATTCTCATGTTCCTGATTTTCCCTTTTGAAGTCAGTCTAACTCTTATTCTTTGTTTGCAGGCCATGCTGACCATGACGGCTTCTCGCGCCCACGCGAGTGCAAGCATCGAGCAGACCCATGCTAGGGAGGCGAAGCTAACGAAGGAGCTTCAAGTCGCGGAGGCTAGGCATGCGGGGGAGCTGAAGGTGGTGACCCATCAGAAGAATTCCTTGGCTACGGACCTAGTGGAGAAACAAGCCTCTCTAGAAAATGCCAGAAAACAGAGAGATGAATACCAGGAGGCCAGCCAAACCCACTAACGCAAAGTCAAGAGGCTCCAGGAGGAAAATCTTGCGAAGGACAGGAGCATCGCCGTCCTCAAGAGCCAAGTGGAGCAACTCAGGCTCACAAATGCCAAAGACCTAGAGAGGTACAAGAACGCGAAACTTCGGTGTTTCTACGACTTCTGGAAACACAATCAAAGTGCCAACTTCAGCTACCTTCCAGAGGATGCCAGGACAGCTGAGTTGGCCCGTTGTGTTGCTCGGCTGGCTGCTGAAGAAAGGGCCAGAGTTCCTGCCTCCCCAAAGATTTCGCTGGCCACGGGGATGGATGGAGGAGAAACTACAGAAGACGCAGTCGACCAAAATGCTCCCCAGGATCCTCCTGCTGCTTCTTAGCCTGTTTTTATGTTATTTCCTTTTATTTTCCTTACATGACCCACGGGTCATGATGTTAAGACAATGTTTACTTTTTTATTGCTGCATGGGCAGCTTTACCTTATAATTTAACATTTACATCCGAGCAATACTTCTCGTGGTGTAAAAGGATTCCTTTGATATTATCATATTTCTGTTTTATTATAATATATGTTCGCATGACCGAACTTAGCATAGTACTTCGGCTTGATTTAACAAAACATAAATTTTGAAAAATACTCTAGGTACTGTAGCATGCTTTCACTTATTTTGTTCATGTGTTTACATACCTCTTGGTATGCTTTGCTTTCTATGTGCCTTATATGCCCCCCAAGTGAGTGAGGAGCTTTAGGTCCTTGGTCACTTGCCTTGACCACAACCTGTACGAACATTACTGCTCGATATAAAAAGCAAAACTTATAATACAGCAAAACAACACACGTAATAAACAAATACTTGTAAAAAAATTACAAAGTTTGGCAAGAATGACTGACTGCGCGCAGTCCCTTATAATTCTCGTATTTAAATGGAATAAACATGTCTTTACGAGTGATCTTTGAAAGATCTTACACTTATAAGCGATTAGCCATATAACATGACTAACCCTTTTTCAAAACTTGTAAAAAGTAAAAATTAATACAAGCCAGTCCTTTAAGAAGGACTGTTTACTGATAATACTTGCGCAAGTGTTCTCCATTCCAATAGCGCGGAACAAGATCTCCATTTAAGCGTGCAAGTTTGTATGTGCCTGGATGAAGGACTTCTTCAATCTGGTAAGATCCTTCCCAGTTTGGTACGAGTACTCCAGCAGCCGGGTCGCAGGTGTTTAAGAAAACTCTTCGAAGTACTAAATCTCTGACGTTGAACTTTCTCTCTTTTACTTTGGAGTTAAAATATTGAGCGACTTTTTGCTGGTACGAAGCTACTCGGAGTTGGGCTTTCTCTCGTTTCTCCTCGATCAGGTCTAGGGACTCCATCAACAGTTGGCTATTTTGCTCTCGGTCGTATGTGATTCTTTGATGTGAGGGCAGATCTAACTCGATTGGCAACATAGCTTCATACCTGTATCCTAAGGAAAATGGGGTATGACTTGTTGCTATTCGATGAGACGTTCTATACGACCAGAGTACTTCAGGCAGCTGTTCTGGCCAAGCTCCTTTAGCTTCCTCGAGCCTTTTCTTCAAGGTATCCTTCAATGTCTTATTTACCGCTTCTACTTGCCCATTTGCTTGCGGATGAGCAACTGAAGAAAAGCTCTTGATGATGCCATGCCTTTCACAGAAGTCTGTGAACATGTCACTATCAAACTGGGTGCCATTTTTCGAGACAATCTTTCTTGGCAATCCATATCGACAAATAATGTTCTTGATGACAAAATCAAGTACTTTCTTTGTCGTTATGGTTGCAAGTGGTTCAGCCTCGACCCATTTGGTGAAGTAGTCGACCGCCACAACTGCGTATTTCACCCCACCTTTTCCTATTGGCAAGGACCTGATTAAATCTATACCCCATACTGCGAAGGGCCATGGACTTTGCATCTGCTTTAACTTATTAGGAGAGGCCCATGGGATCTTGGAAAACCTCTGACACTTATCGCATTTTCGCACAAACTCCATCGAGTCTTCGTTCATGGTCGGCCAGAAATAACCCTGCCTTATAATCTTCTTTGGTAAACTCTGCCCCCCCAGCGTGATCTCCACAGAAGCCTTCATGTACCTCCTTCATCAGCTCTTTAGCCTTTTCTAGTGTAACACACCTAAGCAGTGGCATTGAGTATCCTCTTCGGTATAGAACCCCATCGACCAGGATATACCTAACAGCTTGTCTCTGAAGGGTCCTGGCTTTGTTTCTATCTGTTGGTAGTATACCGTTCATGAGATACTCCAAGTATGGTGCTGTTATCCAATAAATTAGCATTTGTGACGTGGCGAATAATCTCTTGACACGTGGCTGACACCTGGAGCGTCTGCTAGAGTATCGACCAGGAGACACACCAGAAGCAGGACAGACCTGTCTTTACCACGACCAGACTGGTCGGTGGTTCCGCTGGCAAAGCAACATTTACGGAAAGATCTTATGAATCCCAAATTTATCTCATGCAATCTTCTGAATATCCGATGATTCAGGGGATAATATCTGTAACAATATGGGGCAACCCTCCATGAGCCTATAAAAAGCAGGAGATGGCTCATGGGAAAGGACTTTTGGAGCTCGGAAATCATAGAGATTATAGAAATTATCTGAGTAAACTTGTATTGTTTATGAGGAGTGTTGAAACTCATTGAACCCAAGTTCTCTGATCACACTTTTGATCCCATATCAATATCATTCTAAGTGGACGTAGGTCATTACCAGATCCTGGGGCCGAACCACTATAAATTACTGTGTTTTCTTTACTTTTGTCATTACGTTATTATCTATATATATTCGTCTATATCATTCATATTTTGACTCCTTGTCAGTTGGCTAAATCGTGGGTCAACATTCTGGTGCTTTCATTGAGAGGAAGATTCATCGTTGTTGATAAAACTAATGGCGAAAGCAGGGAAGAAAGCTGCTCAGACCGCCGCTGCTGCACCGTCGAATCCACCACCTCCTCCTCCCCCTGCAAGCATGGCGGAAGATGAGCCGCAACTAGATTTTGAAGAGGAGGAAATGGACGATGCGACTTTGAGGAGCACCTTGGGCACGTTGCAGGAAGAGTTGGCTAGTCTGAGAGCCAATCAAGAGACTGCCGCAGAAGCTATGGCAAGGCAGCAGCAGGAACTTGATCGTCAGCGAGCGGAGTTAAGCGAGAGACAAGCAGAGGTGGATCGCCGCCAGACTGAGGCCATGGCAGCCCTTGAAGCGGCCTTGCTGTTGGCCAGAAATCAGGCCGCGCCTGCCTCGCAGCCTAATCAACCTGAAACTGGGCCACCCCAGAGAGGTCCCAATCCTAGCCCACCGGTCCATCCTTCAAGTCCGCAAAGGCCTGAACAGCCCCAGACGCCCCATGACGACGTCCCACTGGACCCCGAGGCAGATCCACCATCCCACGCTGCTCGAGGTAATCCCCCGCAGCAAAGGCAGAATAGGGCCGAGCGACAGCCTTGTAGTCCTAGACGCCGCAAGAATGATGGGCCACACCAAGCGAACAGGGGTCACTACCCTCCTAGTAACAGGAGAGACTCGGAGTTAGGCTCTGCGGTCCATGGATCCCAATGGCATGATAATGCACGGGGACATCGCGACCAGCGCAGGCCACCCTCTAACGCTCGGGATGTTTCTACCAGAGACGGGAATGGAGGGAACAACCAGTCTTACCACAGCCAGTCAAAGTTCAAAGATGGCCACGGCTACAACGAGGCTGACTCAGGCAAGGACAATGCTGATGGGAGGAACGGAAATAGAGGTAAGAGCAGGAGCCAAATACCTCAAGATGATCAACCAAATAGACAAGATGCTGGGGGGTAACCCAGGCAAAATAATGTCTTCAACCGGCTCGGAGGTAGCGAGCAACGGAGAAGAGAGGAAGATCTAAGAGACATACTCAATGATCGTCGAGAGAAGCATGGTGAGAACATCCCCCCAGCAGCAGAGACCGTAGCTATTCCTACTGCGTTGCAAGCCCAGATAGACGCACTGAATCAGGCTGTGCAACAGCTGGTCGGAGGAAGGACCTCTTACATCGATCACGATAGGAGAAAAGACACTCCATTTATCCAAAGAATAGCCAACGCAGAGACTCCTGGAAAGTTCAAGATGCCTACGCTCCCAAACTTTGATGGATGCGGGGATCCCGTATCGCATGTGAATAAGTTTGAAATCCAGATGGACATTCAGAAAGTGTCCGAAGACGCTCGGTGCAGGATCTTTCCTGCAACACTTTCTGAAGCCGCACAGGAATGGTTCTTTAAGTTCCCACCTGCAAGCATAGTTTCCTGGGAAATGTTCGTAAGGGAGTTCTACGGACAGTTCTACGCAGGTCGTGTCCACCCAACCGAAGCAAACCAACTGGTTAAGATCCGCCAGCAAGATGGAGAATCACTAAAGGATTACATCCAGCGCTTTATGCGAGCAGCAGCCGGAGCGAAGACAGTCGGAGACGAAGGAAAAATGATGGCTATAACCGCGGGAGTGAGGCGCCGTTCGCCCCTATGGAAAAGCCTTCGTAAGGATGGGGTTAGAACCACCCAGGAGTTCTTAGACTGAGCTGATCGGTATATCAAGCTCGAAGAAGCCATTGCCGATAATGGAAAACCCTCGAACAAGGGTAAGAAGGCTGCCGAACCCGCCAAAGCTGCCAATGGCACCAAACCAAATGGCAACGGCAAGGGCAACAGAAACGGCAATGGTAATGGCAAGAATGGTGGGAAACGGCCACACAATGAGCCTTCCACCTCCGACAATAAACGAGCCAAGGGTAATCGTTATGAACCTAGATTCACTAACTACACTGCCCTCGTTGAGTCTCGAGGAGAGGTTTACCAGGCCCCAAGCTCTAGTGTGCCCTACAAGAAACCTGGGCCCATTCGAAAAGACATTTCAAAAAGAGACACTACCAAATTCTGTCGTTACCATAACGACTACGGACATGACACTAATGAATGCAACCAACTAAAAGATGAAATTGAGTTCCTCATTAGACAAGGACACTTGAGAAGGTACGTACGGGCCTCGGGAACTTCCCAACGAGAAGCTCCAGGTGGCAACGAGCAGACGTCCGCATGCCAACGCTCGCCACCATTACAGCCTGCCCCCGTAGCCGGAACACTCTTAACCATCTGTGGAGGCCCGCACCTCGCAGGAAATAGCGGAAAGGCTAGAGAACGATATGCTCGAACTCTACGCCACGACCAGGACATCGAGATGATGACTGTGGAGGATCGAGCACCGAAAAAGGCCCGCTCAGAGGAGTGCGGGATTACCTTCTCTAAGGGCGATGCCCAACACGTCCGGTTCCCACATTCCGATCCGCTGGTCGTGGATATCCAAATGGCCAATATGATGGTAAAAAGAGTACTGGTCGATACAGGAAGTTCAGTGAACATCCTATATAAATCAACGCTGGAACGCATGAAGCTGTCCGTGAAGGACTTGGAGCCCTGCAATCAAACCATATACGGCTTCTCTGGAGAAGGACTCGCACCAGCCGGAATGATCAAACTCCCAGTGACAACGGGTACAGCGCCTGCCTCAAGGACATTACTCGACACTTTTGTAGTGGTCGATTGTCCTTCAGCGTATAACGCAGTTATTGGAAGACCCATACTGGTTGAACTGAGGGCCATCATCTCCATGTGGCATCTAGCCATAAAATTCCCAACGGACGCAGGGGTAGGATGCGTTTTGGGAAACCAAAGGGAAGCCAGGGAGTGCTATAATGCCTCGATCACAAAGGCAAAAAGTGGAGCATCGAGGAGCGCTACCCCAGAACGATTGCAGATGACGGAAAACAGACAAACCCAATCAGGTGGAAAAGTCACCAAATAGGGTGTTGCCCAAAGTGAGGATATAGATTTGGATCCTCGCTTTGGGGATTTTGAAGAAAATGTTGGACCCGTCGAGGACCTGGAGGAGGTCCAGATCGATGAAAAAGACCCGACCCAAATCGTAAGGGTTGGGAAGAATTTAGAACCTACCGCAAAGCAGGCGCTGGTGGAATTCTTGCAAGAGAACCAGGAAGTTTTCGCCTGGTCGCATAAAGACATGGACGGAATAGATCCTGCAGTGATCAGCCATGTCCTGAACGTGAACAAAGTCTTTCCACCGGTGCAACAAAAAAGAAGGCTGCTCGATAAAGACAGATCGAGAGCCTTGAAAGAGGAAGTCGAAAGACTTAAAGAAAATGGGTTCATCAGGGTGGCGTTTTATCCATCATGGGTCTCCAATCCGTTGCTGGTCCCCAAGCCTAACGGCAAATGGCGGACCTGTGTGGATTTTACAGACCTCAATAAAGCCTGCCCAAAAGACTGCTTCCCACTCCCAAGGATCGACCAGCTAGTCGATGCAACTGCTGGGCATGAGATCCTTTCGTTCATGGATGCGTATTCAGGCTACAATCAGATCAGCATGCATCCCCTTGATGAGGATCATACCAGCTTTCGGACCGATACGGGCTTATATTGTTACAAGGTAATGCCTTTTGGACTAAAAAACGCAGGTGCGACTTACCAACGACTGGTTAACCACATGTTCAAGGAGCTGATCGGAGTAAGCATGGAGGTATATGTGGATGACATGCTGGTAAAGTCCAAGAAAGCTGAAGGACATGTGAGGGATTTGCGAAGGTGCTTTGATGTGTTAAACAAGTACCATATGAAGTTGAATCCCCTCAAATGTTCCTTTGGAGTCGGGTCAGGAAAATTTTTAGGGTTTATAGTGAATTCAAGGGGAATCGAGGCCAACCCCGACAAGATAAAAGCCCTGATCGATATGAAGTCGCCAGAAAAGATCAAGGATGTCCAAAGCCTGACCGGAAGGATAGCTGCCCTTAGTAGATTCATCTCAAAATCAACTGACAAGTGCGTTCCATTCTTCAATCTACTTAGGGGAAATAAGAAGTTTGAATGGATGGAAGACTGCGAGCAAGCATTCCAGACAATAAAGGCTCATATGTCGCAACCTCCCATCCTATCAAAACCAATCGAAGGAGAGACTTTGTATATTTATCTGGCGATTACCGAAGTTGCTGCTAGTGCGGTACTGATACGGGAAGAAGAAGGTGTGCAGAAAGCTGTTTACTACGTCAGCAAAAGGCTTATCGATGCAGAATTAAAATATCCACCGATCGAAAGATTAGCATATTGCCTAATTCTAGCCTCCCGAAAGTTGCGACCGTACTTCCAAGCCCATCCTATCTCAGTTCTGACCGACCAGCCCCTTCGGCAAGTCCTCCAAAAACCTGAGGCGGCTGGACGACTGTTAAAATGGGCGGTCGAATTGGGACAGTTCGACGTAACTTATTCACCGCGAGCAGCAATAAAAGGGCAAGCCTTAGCCGATTTTATTGCGGAGTTCACCGAACTCCCCAGCAACGAGCTGTGCAAACAGCCTGAGGCGCCCATGCCTCTAGACAAGACTCCTTCGTGGAAACTATTCACAGATGGATCATCTAATGAATCTCACGCTAGAGCGGGAGTGATATTGATAACGCCCGATGGGCATCGATTTCACTGCGCAATCAGGTTTGACTTCGCAGCGTCAAACAATGAAGCGGAATACGAAGCACTCCTCGCTGGACTGAGAATGGCCAGAGAGATGAATATAAAAGCGCTCGATATTTACAGCGACTCCCATCTGGTCATGAATCAAGTCCTAGGAGAATATCAAGCGCGAGGATTAAAAATGATGGCCTACCTTAACAAAACAAAAGATTTGCTAGCACAGTTTACAAAATACACCCTCCAGCAGATTCCGCGAGACCAAAATTCGAATGCAGACGCCTTGGCCAAACTTGCAAGTGCTAAAGATGCTGACACCTTGAACATAGTCCCAGTAGAGAGATTAAGTGTACCAAGCATTGATGCGGCCGAAGCCAGCATGGAAATTCGAATAGAAGATACATGGATGGTGCCTTACCTGGAGTATCTGACAAATGGGACATTGCCAGCAGATAGAAACAAGGCCAGAACTCTGCAAAGACAAGTTGCTAGGTACATATTGCTCGACGGTGTTATGTACCGAAGAGGATACTCAATGCCACTGCTCAGGTGTATCACATCAGAAAAAGCTAAGGAACTCATGAAAGAAGTGCATGAAGGCTTCTGCGGAGATCACGCTGGGGGGCAGAGTTTGGCGAAAAAAATTCTCCGGCAGGGCTATTTTTGGCCCACGATGAACGAGGATTCAATGGAGTACGTACGAAGGTGTGATAAATGTCAGAGGTTCTCCAAAATCCCACGAGCAGCTCCAAACGAGCTAAAGCAGATGCAGAGCCCGTGGCCTTTCGCAATATGGGGAATAGACTTAATTGGATCCCTGCCAACAGGAAAAGGAGGAGTAAAGTACGCAGTTGTGGCAATTGATTACTTCACAAAATGGGTCGAAGCTGAACCACTCACAACCATCACAACCAAGAAAGTTCTCGACTTTGTCATCAAGAACATTGTGTGCCGGTATGGTTTGCCCAGAAAAATAGTATCAGACAACGGAACCCAATTTGACAGCGACCTATTCACCGATTTCTGCGAAAGGCATGGGGTAATTAAGAGCTTTTCTTCAGTCGCACACCCCCAAGCGAATGGGCAAGTCAAAGCTGTAAACAAAACCCTCAAGGACACCCTGAAGAAAAGACTTGAAGAAGCTAAAGGAGCATGGCCAGAACAACTACCTGAAGTCCTCTGGTCGTATAGAACATCTCATCGAACAGCCACAGGACGTACCCCATTTTCCTTAGCTTATGGGTATGAGGCCATGTTACCCGTCGAGATAGATCCCCCCTCACATCGGCGTTTAACGTATGATCAAGAGAAAAACAGCCAGCTAATGCTAGAGTCCTTAGACTCAATTGATGAGATACGAGAAAAATCTCAACTCCAAGTTGCTGCTTATCAACAAAAAGTCGCCCGGTACTTTAACTCCAAAGTTAAAGAAAGAAGATTCAACGTCGGAGACTTGGTGTTACGACGAGTTTTCTTGAATACCCGCGACCCCACTGCTGGCGTGCTCGGACCTAACTGGGAAGGACCTTACCAGATTGAAGAAGTCCTTCACCCAGGCACCTACAAACTTGCACGCTTAAACGGAGATCTCGTTCCACGTTACTGGAATGGAGAACACCTGCGCAAGTATTATCAATAAACAGCCCTTCTTAAAGGACTGGCTTGTTCAAATTTTTCTATTAATTTTTACAAGTTTTGCAAAGAGGGTTAGCCACGGTGTATGGCTAACTGCTCGTATATGTAAGATTCTGTTTCAGAATCATTCGTAAAGACATGATTAGTCTATTTTTAATACGAAATTATAAGGGACTGTGCTCAGCCAATTGTTCTTGCCAACCTTTGTGAATTTACATTTACAAGTATTTGTTCATTACGTGTGTTGTTTTGCTGTATTACAAATATCATTTTTCCGCACGAACAGGAATGTTCGGACAGGCCATGGTCAAGGCAAGTGACCAAGGACCTAAAGCTCCTCATTCACTCGGGGGGCATATAAGGCACATCGATAGCAAAGCATACTCTCAAGGTATGTAAACACATGAACAAAATGAGTGAAAGCATGCTTCAAGTACTTAGAGTATTTTTTCAAAATATATGTTTTGATAAATCATGACAAAGTACTATGCTAAGTTCGGTCATACGGACAAACGTTATAATAAGTAAAAATATTATAACACCAAGAGTTAAGCCTTTACACCGCAAGCATTGCTGCTTGAATGTAATTGTTCAAACAAAAAGATTTACTGCCCGTGCAGCAAAGTTTAAAAAGAAAGACAGTTAAATAAATTAAGGGGCATGGGGGGCAGGAGGATCCTGGGCAACAACCTGGTCAGTCTCTTCCTCGATGGTTTCTTCGTCCAAACCAACGACGCTTGGGGTTGCAGGAATCGCGGCTCTTTCCTCCTCTTCAGCCAGTTGAGCAGCACACCGAGCCAACTCCGCAACTCTGACTTCCTCTGAAAGGTAGCTAAAGTCAGCACCCTGATTGTGTTTCCAGAAGTTATAGAAACATCGAAGTGTCGTCCTTTTGTACTTTTCCAGATTCTTGGAGTTGTCAAGCTCCGACTGCTGCACCTTGCCCTCGAGAGTGGCAATAGTCTCGTCCTTAGACTTGACTACCCCCTCCAGATGCTTGATTTCGCGGAGATGAGTTTTGTTGTACGACCGGTACTCTTCCCTCAGCTTAACCGCTGCATCTTTTGCAGCTTCAGCCGCGGACAGTTTGGTCACCGCTGCATCCCTCTCTCGGACCACCGCCTCCAACTCCTTAGCATGTTTGGCCTCAGCAGCCGAAAGCTCCTCAGCCGCCTTCACCTGATGTTTCTCGAGAACTTTAGCCTTAATCTGCTCAAAGTAGGCCTGGGCTCGGGTACGAGCAGTAATGGCAGAAAGTAAGGCCTATAAACGAAAGAAAAAGAAGTCAAGACTTATCACGAGGGCTAAAAAAAACAAAGACTCGAGGAATAAAGAAATACTTACGCTGGAGATCTCGTTCAGAGCCCTGTTCAGGATCTGATCGACTGGTAGCTCTTCAGCTTGGATCATAGCGGCCCCAACACGCTCACCTTTGCCTATGCGTTCAATTCGATCCTTAGCAGATCGGATGGTACGGCTCACGAGCCTGGCCTCATGAGCCTCTTCGCGAGAAAGATGCTCCCTAGCAGGCGCAGGTGGAGGGTTGGACCGAGCGGGGGTGTTTTGCTGTTCAGAAGGAGCTGGAGGAGGGGTAGGAGTTCGCCCAGTTGGCGCAGGACTTTGCCCGGTTGGTGTGCCCTGAGGAAGGCCTTCTGGTCGACTCTTCTTGGCTGAAGGGCCTTGACTGGTTTCACCAGTTCGTTTCTTTGACCTCCGTTGAAGTTGAGGGACTTCCTCTTCCTCTTCGGCCTGATACATGTCAAAGATATTGGGAGTCGACATATCTGCATGAAAATAAACACAAGAGGTTAGTAAGGGAAGAAAAAGGTGAAAGTAAGTAATACAACAGAAAGAAGATAATAAAGTGAATACCCGAGCTACAACTACTGGTCGCTATACTATTGACTCTATTAATCATATACTCATTTTCTGGCATGAAGAAGTTTGGCCCTAGATTTGGAGCATATGTAAAGTTGCCATCCCCGTCAAACATGTGACAGGGGATTGGCAGACCATTTAAAAGCGAAATAACGTTACCATTATCATCAGAAGACTCTTCCAAGTCAACAACTGGTTCTGTGGCCTTTTCTTTCCCCTTGCCTTGGGGAGCAGAAGGCCTTTCTGCAGAAGGGCTGCCCGTGGGTTCCCTGATCGTAACTCCTGTTGGCCTCCTCCTTGGAGAGGGCACAGGAAGTTGCTGCTCGGGAACCCCCCCGGCAGTGGGTTCGTCCGTTTCGGACCCTCTATTGTCATGGCGAGGAGCCAGAAGGCCAGACAACCTCAAATTCTTTTCTAGTGTCAAGGTCTTGACACATTTGGTTGCGGCAGACATCTTGGCCAGAGTTTCAGACCTCGACACCATGTCTTGTGTTGGGGTCGGGCGCAACCAGGGGCCTGAAAGGCAAATCAACTTTGAGAAATGAGGAAAGGAAATACTCTATGATAAAGTATCGACCAAGGCAAAGAAAAATTTGTACCTCCTCTCGCGAAAGCCAAGTTGTCACTGGATATATCCGGAGTAAAGAAGTACTCCTTGTTGTAATGTCCCACGTTTGATATGTGGGTGGTGCCACTCAAAAACGTCCGGCCAGTTTCCTGATGGCAGAAGTGAAAAAAGCCCATCCCGTTGTGTTGAGGATTGGACTTGAGGTCAAAGAGGTAGTTAACCTCATGAGGTGAAGGTTCTGGTCATTTATTAAGTTTGTATAGGAAATAGAGTGCAGCCAACATCCTATATCTGTTAGGGGTTATTTGAAAGTGAGCGACGCCGAAATAATTGGCCACCCCCACAAAGAAAGGATGAAGAGGGAGATAAGCCCCCGCTTCAATGTGATACCGGGACCAGGCGCTGTTTGCTCCTCCTGGACGATTAGCCCTCTGCTCCGCAATAGGACGTGTAATGGTTACCCCCGTTAGGGGGTATTTTCTGAAGCAGTTGGCGACCATCCGAAGGGTCATCGAACTGGCTGGAGGAGTGTACCACTCGACATCAGGCGGATTGCGATGACGAGGACGAGCCCTAGTTTGGATATTGGGGTCAGGAACAAGATTCTCTCGGCCACTGGTCGAGGGAGCCCCCGCCTGCGAATCAGGCTGGGCAGAAGAAGAAGGGTTACTTTCAGATTCGGGCCTTTTCTTGCCAGAGGATTTTGAACGGGCCATTGAAGGAGAAGGGTGCGGTCTGGAAGAGGCTCGTGAGAAAGGTATCTGATGGATGCGATCGGCTGGTTGTTCTTCTCCTTCGAGCAGTTGGGCGAGGAGGTTGTCGTCGATGGGTCTCTCACCTCCCCACAAATCTGGCATCAAAATCTGCAAACAGAAGAATGGGGAGGCGAGGTCAGAGGAATCTAGGAGATTCTTAAAGTAACGCTGGTCGAGTACAAAAGCTAAGCCTTTATATAACAGCATTCTAACTAAGTCTCTCGGTGCAAACAGTTTAAAAAACGGACCAAAAAGGGTGAAAGTGAAAAGTTTTCCTGAAAAGCTTTTTCAACTCTCCTTACGACGGGAAAAAATTATTTCTAACTGGTTTAAAAAATCGAAATGCTACTTCGATCCTACGTCCTAAAAAGCACTAATCCTGGGTTTTAAACCTACTCAAAAGCCTACTTTGCCTACAAAAACATCTTATCTACAGGCGTTCAAAAAACCAGAAACCAAGAGATTCAAACAGTACACCATTTAAAAGCATGCACCACGAAAGGTTAGAAGCATGGAGTTTCAAAGTGACTTACCAAGGAAAGTGGTCGTGAAGATGGAAGTGAGAGTTTCGGGAGTCAATGAGCCCACCGTCTGTTCCCAAAGCACATAGGAAGGTTCGCCGGAGAGAGTAAAGCTCTGGTTTTTAGGGTTTTCGACAGAGAAGTGACGTGCGTAAAAAGGAAAGAAGTGGCTCAAGTAACCTTATATAAGTTTGTCTTTGGTATTCAAAAGACGTGATCATTAGTTTTCCATTTTCGAAGTATGGGGAAGCGTAATGGCCGTCAAAATTGTTTCTGGGAAACTGAAAAGCCTTGATTAGACAGGAGTGGTTTGCTTTTTTCAAGAACACACGAAGGGCTCTGACACGTCAGGAGGGGTTACCGAAGGGTCGTTCGCTCAAAGTTTATTTACTGTTCGTAGTAAATAAACTTTGGGGGGCAAATGTTATCCAATAAATTAGCATTTGTGACGTGGCGAATAATCTCTTGACACGTGGCTGACACCTGGAGCGTCTGCTAGAGTATCGACCAGGAGACACACCAGAAGCAGGACAGACCTGTCTTTACCACGACCAGACTGGTCGGTGGTTCCGCTGGCAAAGCAACATTTACGGAAAGATCTTATGAATCCCAAATTTATCTCATGCAATCTTCTGAATATCCGATGATTCAGGGGATAATATCTGTAACAATATTGGGCAACCCTCCATGAGCCTATAAAAAGCAGGAGATGGCTCATGGGAAAGGACTTTTGGAGCCCGGAAATCATAGAGATTATAGAAATTATTTGAGTAAACTTGTATTGTTTATGAGGAGTGTTGAAACTCATTGAACCCAAGTTCTCTGATCACACGTTTGATCCCATATCAATATCATTCTAAGTGGACGTAGGTCATTACCAGATCCTGGGGCCGAACCACTATAAATTACTGTGTTTTCTTTACTTTTGTCATTACGTTATTATCTATATATATTCGTCTATATCATTCATATTTTGACTCCGTGTCAGTTGGCTAAATCGTGGGTCAACAGGTGCCATCCATGTATTTTCCAACTGGACCTCCATATTGGTTTCCTCTACTCGTATGCTTGGCTCGCGCAGCCGCTTAACTGGCACTATATTCAAAGTGTCAGCATCCTTCGCACTCGCGAGTTTGGCTAAGGCATCTGCGTTTCAATTCTGATCTCGAGGTATTTGTTGGAGGGTATATTTCTCAAATTGTGCCAATAGATCTTTGGTTTTATTCAGATATGCCACCATTTTCAGACCTCGTGCTTGATACTCCCTTAAGACCTGATTCACTACCAGTTGTGAATCACTGTAAATATCCAGCACTTTTATGCTCATGTCTTTGGCCAACCTTAATCCAGCGAGTAGGGCTTCATACTCGGCTTCGTTGTTTGAAGCGGTGAAATCAAACCTAATTGCGCAGTGAAATTGATGCCCTTCTGGCGTTATCAATATCACTTCTGCTCCTGCGTGAGATTCGTTGGACGATATGTCTGTGAATAGCTTCCACGAAGGAGCTTCAACTTAAGGTTCAAGCGCACTAGGATTTTCACTCTATTCGCTGTCTGGGAGTTCAGTAAATTCGGCAATGAAATCAGCCAAGACTTGTCCTTTTACTGCTGCTCGCGGTGAGTATGTTATATCGAACTGCCCGAGTTCGACTGCCCATTTCAACAAACGACCAGCAGCCTCTGGCTTTTGTAGAACTTGCCTAAGGGGCTGATCAGTCAAGATTGTGATTGGATGGGCTTGGAAGTAAGGACGTAACTTCCGCGAGGCCAAAATTAGGCAATATGCTAATCTTTCAATGGGAGGATACCTCAATTCGGCCCCGATTAACCTCTTGCTCACATAATACACCGCCTTTTGTACGCCTTCTTCTTCTCTTACTAGCACTGCACTAGCAACATATTCGGTGATCGCCAGGTAAATGAACAAATTTTCCCCATCTATAGGCTTTGATAAGATAGGAGGCTGCACCATGTGGGCTTTTAAGGCTTGGAAAGCCTGTTCGCAGTCTTCAGTCCACTCAAACTTCTTGTTGCCTCTAAGTAGATTAAAGAAAGGGACACATTTGTCTGTCAATTTTGAAATAAATCTACTGAGCGCGGCAATCCTTCCAATCAAAATTTGCACATCTTTGATCTTTACTAGGCGATTTCATATCGATCAGGGCTTTGATCTTTTCGGGATTAGCTTCGATTTCCCTCGAATTGACAATGAACCCCAAGAACTTCCCTGATTCTACTCCGAAGGAACACTTGAGAGGATTTAGCTTCATTTGATATTTATTCAAAACATTGAAACACTCTTGTAAATCCTTCACATGTCCTTTTGCCTTTTTTGACTTTACCAGCATGTCATCAACGTATACCTCCATGTTTACTCTGATCAACTCCTTAAACATGTGGTTAACTAGTCGCTGGTAAGTCGCACCAGCATTTTTCAATCTGAAGGGCATTACTTTGTAATAGTATAGCCCTGTATCGGTCTGAAAGCTAGTGTGATCCTTGTCAGGGGGATGCATACTAATCTGATTGTATCCTGAGTATGCATCCATGAAAGAGAGGATCTCATGTCCTGTAGTTGCATCGACCAGCTGGTCGATCCTTGGGAGTGGGAAGCAATCCTTAGGGCAGGCTTTATTAAGGTCTGTGAAATCCACACAATTTCTCCATTTGCCATTAGGCTTGGGAACCAGTACTAGATTAGAGACCCATGACGGATAAAACGCCACCCTGATGAACCCATTCTCCTTTAGTTTTTCAACTTCTTCTTTTAAGGCTTTCGATCTGTCTTTATCGAGCAGCCTTCTTTTCTGTTGCACGGGTGGAAAGCTTTTGTCAACGTTCAGGACATGGCTGATGACTGCAGGATCTATCCCAGCCATGTCTTTATGTGACCAGGCGAAAACTTCCTGGTTCTTCTTCAAAAATTCCATCAGTGCATGCTTGGTTGTTGCTTCCAAATTTTTGCCAACCTTTACAACTCTGGTCGGAAATTCTTCATCAAGCTGGACCTCCTCAAGGTCCTCGACAGGTCCAACATCTTCCTCAAAATCCCCAAAGCGAGGATCTAAGTCTCTATCCTCACTTTGGGCAATACCCTATTTGGTGACTTCATCACCTGATTGGGCTTTTATATCAATGGCCATCTGCAACTTTTCTGGGGGAGCGCTCCTCGACATTCCCTTCTTGGCCTTAGTGATTGAGGCATTATAGCAATCCCTTTCTTCCCTATGGTTTTCCAACACGCGTCCTACCCCTGCGTCTGTTGGGAATTTCATGGCCAGGTGCCATATTAAGGTGACGGCCCAAAGGTCAACCAGTATGGGTCTTCCAATTACAACATTGTAAGCCGAAGGACAATCGACTACTATGAAAGTAGTGAGTAATGTCCTGGTAGCGGGCACTGTACCTACTGTTACTGGAAGCCTGATTGACCCTGTTGGAGCGAGTCCCTCACTAGAGAAACCCTAAATTGTTTGGTTGCAGGGCTCCAAGTCTTTGACGGACAACTTCATTCGTTCCAGCGAAGATTTATACAGGATGTTAACTGAACTTCCTGTATCGACCAGTACTCTTTTTACCATCATATTGGCAATTTGAACATCCACAACCAGCGGATCGGAATGTGGGAATCAGACATGTTGGGCATCGCAGTCAGAGAAGGTTATTTCACCGTCCTCTGTCTGAGCCTTCTTTGATACCCGGTCCTCCACAATCATCATCTCGATGTCCTAGTTGTGGCGTAGGGTCCGAGCATATCGTTCCCTTGCCTTTCTGATGTTTCCCGCAAGATACGGGCCTCCGCAGATGGTGAGTAAGGTGCCAGCCACGGGGTCAGGCTGTAAAGGTGGCAAGCGTTGGCGTGTAGGCGCTTGCTCGTTGCCACCTGGAGCCTCTCGTTGGGAAGCTCTCGAGGCTCGTACGTATCTCCTCAAGTTTCCTTGTCTAATAAGGAACTCGATTTCATCTTTCAATTGGTTGCACTCATTTGTATCGTGTCTGTAGTCGTTGTGAAAACGACAAAACTTGGTGGTATCCCTTTTTGAAATATCCTTTCGAATGGCAGCGGGTCTTTTGTAAGGCACACTGGAACTTGTGGCTTGATACACTTCTACTCGAGACTCGACAAGGGCAGTGTAGTTGGTGAACCGTGGCTCATAACGGTTGCCCTTAGCGCTCTTATTCTCGGAGGTAGAAGGTTCGTTATGGGGTTTCTTCCCCCCATTTTTGTCTTTGCCATTCCTCTTGCCTTTACCGTTGCCGTTGGGTTTTGACCCATTGGCAGCTTTGGCGGGATCTTCAGTCCCCTTATCTTTGTTTGGGGGCTTTCCCTCGCTGGCAATGGCATCCTCGAGCTTGATGTATCGATCCGCTCAATCTAAAAACTCTTGGGTAGTTTTAACCCCATGCTTCCTGAGGCTACTCCAAAGGGGCGTACGGCACCTAACTCCTACAGTTAGGGCCATCATTTTGCCTTCATCTCCCACTGTTTTGGCTTCAGTGGCTGCTCGCATAAAACGATGGACGTAGTCTTTCAGTGGTTCTCCTTCTTGCTAGCATATCTCGACCAGCTGGTTTGCCTCAGTTGGGTGCACACGACCTGCATAGAATTGTCCGTAAAATTCCTTTACGAACATCTCCCAAGATACAATACTTGCAGGAGGGAATTTAAAGAACCACTCCTGTGCAGCATCAGAAAGCGTTGTAGGGAAAATCCTGCACCGAGTGTCTTCAGACACCTTCTGAATGTCCATCTGTATCTCAAACTTGTTGACATGAGATACCGGGTCTCCATACCCATCAAAGTTCGGCAGGGTGGGCATTTTAAACTTACTGGGAGTTTCCGCCACAGCGATCCTCTGGATGAAAGGAGTGCCCCTTCTCCTGTCATACTCGATGTGTGATGTTCTTCCCCCGACCAGCTGTTGTACTGCTTGGTTCAGGGCATCTATCTGGGCCTGAACTGCTTCAGGAATTGCCGGGGCTGTTGGAAAAGCTTATACAGGATCTTTATTTATTTTCATGTATATCTAATATTAAACAAATTAATACGAGATAGCCTAAAACATGTTTCTAAAATTGAATTCATAGAGAAACAAATAATATAATACTTACAGTATACGCAGCGGAATTAAGAGTCCTTCCTTCAGTTTCTCTAACTCTTGTATCCTCTCTGTCGCAGAGTATTATCAAGAAACTGAACCGATCTTCTATTTTCTTCACGATCTTCCAATGTATCCTTAGAACCACCTAGACTAGTGTGGGAAATTCTCAACACATGAGATAGATATAGAGAGAAGAAGAGAAAATAACAAATTGGCTTAGAAAATGACTTGTGTTTAGAGAGAATCTAAAACTATGAGAAAATCTTACTTGTGACTTATCAAACTTCTTCTTTGACTTCTCTCTAAGCACTCCTTTTATAGACTCAATTAGGCCATTTAATTTAATTAAAAAATCAATAAAATAACAGCCATTTTGAAGCCCTAGGTTGAAATTATCATGGGCTATAGGCCCGTGAAATTTCCCATTTGATTATAAGCCCATTGGACTTAAAATCAAGGTTTGTATTATTTTCTATTGATTTAATTAATTAAATAATTATTTAAATCCTTTATCAAATTAATTATTTATAATTTGAACCTTGATTTAAATATATTTATTAATTTAGATACCAATTTATCTTAATTAATAAATCTGCCATAATTTCTCTTTTCTTCTCAAAATTACACAACTCTGTGAAACTATCCAAAATTGATCTAGTCAACTTTGATAATTCTAATTGATAATTAAATCAATTAATTAAGACTATCTAGATGATTTTATCCAAGGTACAATGGGGACCATGGGACTATGAAATCAAGCTCCAATAAGTTATCATAAATCTAACAAATAAATTTACTAACTTATTAATTCCTCGTGACTCCACTATAGACTCGGAATTTCACTCTTGAATTCATAGAACGCTCTATAACAAATATAGATACGCTATTAATTATCCATTGTTACAACCATAATTGTCACTCAATCCTCTATAGACGGTCTACAATGAGATAGGACTTAAATACCGTTTTACCCCTCATTGTATTTTATCCTTAAAACACTTAGTTCCTTGTAAATGATATTTCAGTAAACTAATTTAATTACTGAAATGAGATCTCTATCATTTAACACCTTGAACCAAACTAAAAGGAAACCATCGTTTCACTTCTTCATCAGAAGCTATAGATGTTCATATCTATGATTAACACTCCCACTCAATTATACTACCGAGTTCCCAAGATGTAAGTATGGGCTAGTCCGTAGGGTAAGCTGGTAACGAACAAGTCAAAGAACTCAAATAATACAATCAGTTAAAATACTAACCACTCAGAATTGAGATTGAATTGACCTATGGTCAACTATATGATATGACTAGAATAGATAATAACGGTATGTTTACTTATCTTATCAACTGTCAATATCGGTCCTGCCCGATGTAACAAATAATACATCTAATCTTATCTACTTTGTTAATGTTCTGGAAAGAACATAACACTGTAATGTGTAAGTAGATCATATCGTAGATTGGAAAGTCCGTGTAAATCCGGTGCACTGACTAATCTTAGGACTAACTTATTTTGAACATATAATCATATTTATATTCCACTGTGATTACGTCACTATAAATAAGATTAGCTATATGCTCGGGATTTAATAGAAGTTTATATTAAAAAAATAATCATGAAAATAAAACATGTGAGCAAAGTGATTGACCAAGTCAAAAAATGATTTCTATTCTTTTATTGATAATAAAATGAGATTACAAAGAATTTGGGTTTTAATTAGGGCATAAAACCCCAACAGGGGCCTCTGGTGCTGGGGGAATGTACTCGTCGTGCCGTTCCTGGTGGTCGTTGAGTACATCCCTTAAGTCGTCATCTCTTCGTCATTGCTCGTTGGCTCTGAACTGACTAAAGACATTGTGTTGGCCTGGGCTACCCCCCAGCATTACGTCTCGCTTATTGGTCTTCTCTAGGTTGTGGGCTTCTGCCTCCACCTCTCTCCTCATTCCTTCGACCGGCATTCCCTCTACCTGAGTCAGCCTCATTGTAGCCATGGCCATCTCTGAACCTCGATTGGCTATGGTGGGACCGACTGTCCCCTCGGTTGCCTCCTCGGACTGGAATTTCCCGAGCAGGGGGAGGCCTACACTGGTCGGTAGGTCCCCATGCATTATCATGCCGTGGGGGGCCCCTGACCGCAGAGCTTATCTCTGAGTTCCTTCTGTTGCCAGAAGTACGCTGTCCCCTGCTCAGTGGGCGCAACTCTTCACCCCCCTGGCGTCTAGGGCTGCGAGGCTACTGCCTTACCCTATTCTGACTGGGCTTTGGGGGGCTGCCTCGACCAGCCTAGGATGGAGGCTGCTTCTCAGGGTCCTTAGGTGGGACATCATTCTGAGGCATTGGTGGCTGCTCCGGCCTTTGAGGGCTCATTGGCTGGATTGGAGGGCTAGGATTGGGACCCCTTTGTGGTGGCCCATTTGAGGGTTGATCAGGCTGCGAGGCAAGTGCAGCCTGATTCCTAGCCAATTGTAGGGCTGCTTCGAGGGCTGCCATGGCCTCCCTCTGACGACGACCCATCTCCGCCTGTCTTTCACTCAGCTCTTGGTGCTGACGCTCTATTTCTTACCGCTGTCGCGCCATGGTCTCCACAGCACTTTCTTGACTGGCCCTCAGATTGGCCAATTCATCTTGCAATACTCCCAGGGTATTTCTCAGCATTTCAGAGTCCAGTTCCTCCTCATCAAATTCCAAGTGTGGCTCATTTTCAGCCATGTTTGGAGGAGGAGGTTGAGATGGTGCAGCGCCAGCCGCCTGCCCAGTATTCTTTGTTGTTTTCGCCATTAGTGCTTCAACAACCTCGTCTCAAGCTCTCAATGAAAGCACCAGAATGTTGACCCTCATTTTGGTCAACTGACACAGAGTCAAATGCTTGATGTGATGGACAGTGTTGAAACAGATCTAATGGAAAGAACAGCAAACGACACAACAAATTATAGTGGTTTGGCCCCACGAATTGGTAATGACCTACGTCCACTTAAGCTATTATTAATATTAGTTCTCAAAGGAGTGATCTAAGAACTAGGGTTCTCTGAGTTTCACAAACCTTAGAGAGATGAATAATACAATCGGAAGATAATTGCTCTAATTCTCTTGTCAAGCATAAACTTAAATCAGCCAAAAAAAGATCCATTCCTTGAGCTATTCTTCTCTATTTATAGGCTCAAGGAGGATTACATGAATTAGTTACAGATATTCTTTCCTAAATAATCGGATCATCAGGGATCATGAGAGATAATCTCAAATATGATTACAATTGTACAAGATTATCTCAAAATATACGGAGTATACGACTAAGCTGGTCGTATATAAAATCCAAATGTTATGTCAGGGGAATCTCACTGGTCGATGGTCGAACAGAACTTCTGCCACGTGTTAAAAATGCCTACCACGTCATCCACGCCTGCTTTTTGGATAACATAAGCTATCGATCATATTTATAGAGACAAAATAATGCGTGGCTCCTGAATCGAATAATACATTGCATAGTTTACCAGAGATAGTGACCTGACCTGTTACCACAGTATTACTAGTTTCTGCTTCACCTCTAGTAAGAGCAAAAACTCTGGCTGGCACGAGCTTGTCATCTTTCTTTTGATCCTTCAACTTTGGGCAATCCTTTTTAATGTGTCCTTCTTCTCCGCAGTTGATACAACCTTTCTTCTTATATCTGCACTCTCCTGAATGCTTCCTCTTGCAGATAAGGCACTGGGGATATTCCACATAGGGCTTTTTATTCCCATTACTTTCTGACACAGTCTTATTCTTTTTATCGGCCTTTTTATTTTGACCACCGTCATGTTTTCGTTTGTGGTCATTCTAGTCATTGTTATTCCTTTTGTCATCCCTTCTGGCCACGCCTTCTTTCAAAATCCTTTCTTCAACCTGCTCAGCTTCCAAGGCTACCTCTAATGTTTCCGCATAAGTGGTTATCCCCCAAATAAACTTCACATCACAGGCTATCATAGTATTCAGTCCCTTCACGAATCTTTGAATTCTTAGCGTCTCAGTGGGTACCATGTCCACCGCGAACTTAGCCAACCTATCAAACTTCCTGGCATACTCTGTCACAAACGAATTCCCTTGAGTAAGCGCGATGAATTCGTCCACCCTTATGGCTAGAATCACAGGACTATAGTATTTCTTGTTGAACACTTGGATAAACTCATCCCAAGTCATAACGTTCACATCTCTAGTCTGTTTCACTATATCCCACCAGATGCGGGCATCTTTCTTTAGCAAGCTTGAAGCACATGAGACTCGATCTTCGTTTCCCAGCCACATATGTTCTAGAATGGACTCCACTGATCGAAGCCATTCTTCTGCTTCTATTGGGTCTGACCAGCCACCGAAGTTCGGTGGTTGCTGCTTCCTAAAGTGTTCATAAATTGCCTCGTATCGAGGTTCTGCCAGCTGTAGCAATTGCGCTAGAGGAATGACTTGCTGCGCCACTTGTTGTTGTTGCCCTGAGTTTATTTGAAACCCTTCTTCCCTTCTCCTTAGCTCTACCCTAAGACGGGCATTCTCTCTTTCCAAATTTTCTCAAGTAGTTGCAGCTACCGGATCCTCCACTACATTGGGTGCCTCTGGCACTCCTGGGGCTGCTGGGAATTCTTCATAGGTAGGGGTGGCTGCTACTCTTCTTCCTCGCCCCTTTCCTCGACCTCGGCCCCTGCCTTGGCCTCTACCTTGGCCATTTAGTCTTTTAGATCTTCTTGGTTCTTGCTCCATATGTCTTCTCTGCTTCCCCAAAAGAGAAAAGAATTGAAAAACTAAGACAAACAAAACAAAAGAGGGTACAACTAAGCCTATTGCACTACTGTCTATTAGGTCCATCTATCTATAAAAACTACCCTATTACAATTAATCCCAACTCGGGTAAATGGGCCTTCACAAATGGGCTAACCCATAAGAGAGGAATTTAAACTTTACACTTTCAATTGAATCCAAAATTTTCTTAACACTTACTAAACAATGAAACAATAATAAAAGCAAATAACATGTAAAAAAAAACAACTAACAACATATAATAAAATTTAACGATGTGTTCTTAAATGCGTCTAATCTTCCACATCGGATCCATCATCATACTCACGGTTTGGTATTTTTCTTATAGCTTTAACCTTTGTCCATTGGGCTAATTTATGAAAATAACACAAGAAAAGCATTACAACATATTTGGAAAACAATGTATATACTTACTTGGTAACGAGTACGTCCTTTGTAGCTATCCTGTGTATTTCGTGGGAACGTTAAGGACCAATATAGCTGTGGGCTCTGATACCACCTATAACGCCCTAATTTCTCATTGATTACCGAGAACACAGTGTTGGGTCATAATCGTAAATATTGCTCTTTTATTTAATAAAAAATTTAAAAATAAATACATGGATCCATGGTTTTATAAAAATAAAATACTTGTCTTTAACATAAAAATGAGCAACATTTAAATAAAACAAACTTTAAACTAAATTTTTTAAAAAATAAATAAATAATTTGGCCCGCTTGATCTTGCTCGACTATATGGTCTCCAACGAATACATCACAAAGCTCTTAGGTCCCACTCGCCACCGGCCTTTCTATCCTTAATTTCCTGAAATAGCAACATCATAAGGAGTGAGCTTCTAAGCCCAATAAGGAAAATACAAACAAGGGTTAGTCATATAATCAAACATAACATATATTCACCAAAGTCATACAAACACAACATCTAGATCATATCATATCTTAAGTCATAATTCTAAATCATAATCTAAGCCATAAATAAAAAATAATACTCGAAGTCATAAGTCATAGGTCATAAGTCATAGGTCATAAGTCATAGATCATAAATCATAGGTCATAAATCATAACTATAGGTCATATATCATAATCATAACTAAAAATAACAAATCAGATATAATAAAAAGATGAGTGCTTATACATGGGTGGCAATTAAGCCCTGGACAAAAGTCCATCATACACCGGGCATAGGTCCGTCATAAAGTATTGGTAACCGAGCCTACCGGACATAGTCCGTCATACATCATTGGACACCTTAGGTCCAGACACACTTACCCCTTTATTGTACGTGAAATGTTAGGTCATACAAACATAAACTATATCATACATTACATCAAAGAGCACTACCTCAGATAGGTTGCATATGGCGGTTGATGCACAAACCCAATCCGATGATGAAGTCACCAAATAGGGTGTTGCCCAAAGTGAGGATAGAGACTCAGATCCTCGCTTTGGGGATTTTGAAGAAAACGTTGGACCCGTCGAGGACCTGGAAGAGGTCCAACTCGACAAAAAAGGCCCGACCAGAGTTGTAAAGGTCGGGAAAAACCTAGAGCCCACCACAAAGCACGCACTGGTGGAATTTTTACGGAAGAACTAGGAGGTTTATGCCTGGTCACACAAAGACATGGCTGGGATAGACCCTTCAGTTATCAGCCATGTCCTGAATATAGACAAGACTTTTCCGACCGTACAACAAAAGAGAAGGCTGCTCGATAAGGATAGATCGAGAGCCTTAAAGGAAGAAGTTGAAAGATTAAAGGAGAATGGGTTCATCAGGGTGGCATTTTATCCATCGTGGGTCTCCAATCCGGTGCTGGTTCTCAAGCCTAACGGCAAATGGAGAATCTGCGTGGATTTTACAGACCTCAATAAAGCCTGCCCGAAAGATTGCTTCCCACTCCCAAGAATCGACCAGATGGTCAATGCAACTGCAGGGCACGAGATCCTCTCGTTCATGGATGCATATTTGGGCTACAACCAGATTAGCATGCATCCCCCCGACGAGGATCACACCAGCTTTCAGACCGATACGGGCTTATACTGTTACAGAGTAATGCCCTTCGAACTGAAAAACGCAGGTGCAACTTACCAACGGCTAGTCAACCACATGTTTAAAGAGCTGATTGGAGTAAACATGGAGGTATAAGTGGACGACATGCTGGTAAAGTCTAAAAAGGTAGAAGGACATGTAAAGGATTTACAAGAGTGCTTTGATGTTTTGAACAAATACCAGATGAAGTTAAATCCCCTCAAATGTTCCTTTGGAGTTGGATCGGGGAAATTCTTAGGGTTTATTGTAAATTCAAGGGGAATCGAGGCCAACCCCGACAAGATAAAAGCCCTGATTGACATGAAATCACCAGAAAGGATCAAGGATGTACAAAGTTTAACTGGGAGAATCGCAGCCCTAAGTAGATTTATTTCGAAATCAACAGACAAGTGCGTCCCTTTTCTCAATCTACTTAAGGGAAATAAGAAGTTTGAATGGACAGGGGACTGCGAGCAAGCATTCCAGGCCTTGAAAGCTCATATGGCACAGCCTCCCATCTTATCAAAGCCAATAGAAGGAGAAACTTTGTTTATTTACCTGGCGATTACAGAAGTTGCTGCAAGCGCGGTGCTAGTACGAGAAGAAGAAGGCGTACAGAAAGCCGTCTAATATGTAAGCAAAAGGCTGATCGGAGCAAAACTGAGATATCCACCAATCGAGAGGTTAGCATATTGCTTAATCCTGGCCTCTAGGAAGCTGCGCCCTTACTTCCAAGCCCATCCTATCACGGTTTTAACTGACCAGCCCCTGCGGCAAGTCCTCCAAAAACCAGAGGTGGCTGGGCGAGTATTAAAATGGGCAGTCGAACTAGGGCAGTTCAATATAATTTATTCACCGCGAGCGGCAGTAAAGGGACAAGTATTGGCTGATCTTATTGCAGAGTTCACAGAACTTCCAGACAGCGAGCAATGCGAATCGCCTAGTGCGCCTGAGCCTCAAGAGAAAGCTCCTTCGTGGAAGTTATTCACGGATGGTTCATCCAACGAATCCCACGTAGGAGCGAGAGTGATATTGATAACGCCTGGAGGGCATCAATTTCACTGCGCCATCAGGTTCGACTTCACCGCGTCAAATAATGAAGCCGAATACGAAGCGCTCCTCACTGGATTGAGAATGGCGAAAGATATGAGCATAAAAGCGCTTGATATTTATAGTGACTCACAGCTGGTCATGAACCAGGTTCTAGGAGAATATCAAGTGCGAGGTTTAAAAATGATGGCCTACTTGAATAAAACAAAGGACCTGCTAGCCCAGTTCATAGAGTACACCCTCCAGCAAATACCACGGGATCAAAATTCAAACGCAAACGCCTTAGCCAAACTTGTGAGTGCAAAAGATGCTGACACTTTGAACATTGTGCCAGTGGAAAGACTGAGTAAACCAAGCATACAAACGATTGAGACCAATATGGAGATTCGAATGGAGGATACATGGATGACACCTTATTTAGAATATCTGACGAACGGTGTGCTACCGGCAGATAGAAACAAAGCCATAACTCTACAAAGGCGAGCCGCTAGGTACATACTGGTCGATGGTGTTATGTACCGAAGAGGATATTCAATGCCACTACTCAGATACGTTACACCAGAAAAAGCTAAGGAACTCATGAAAGAGGTGCATGAAGGCTTCTGCGGGGATCACACTGGGGGGCAGAGTTTGGCAAAGAAGATTCTAAGGCAAGGCTACTTCTGGCCAACTATGAACGAGGATTCGATGGAGTTTGTACGAAAATGCGATAAATGTCAAAGGTTATCCAAAATTCCACGAACGGCTCCAAATGAGTTGAAACAAATGCAAAGTCGGTGGCCTTTTGCGGTGTGGGGAATAGATTTGATTGGGTCCCTACCAACAGGAAAAGGCGGAGTAAAGTACGCAGTCGTGGCAGTCGATTACTTCACTAAATGGGTCGAAGCTGAACCAGTCTCCACCATAACGACCAAGAAAGTTCTTGACTTTGTCATCAAGAATGGTGTTTTCCGCTATGGTTTGCCCCGAAAGATAGTTTCAGAAAACGGAACCCAATTTGACAGCGACTTATTCACCGACTTCTGTGAAAGGCATGGAATTATTAAAAGCTTTTCTTCAGTTGCGCATCCCCAAGCAAACGGGCAGGTCGAAGCCGTGAATAAAACTCTTAAAGATACCCTGAAGAAGAGGCTTGAAGATGCTAAAGGAGCATGGCCGGAGCAGTTTCCTGAAGTCCTCTGGTCGTATAGAACATCTCACCGAACAGCGACAGGACATACCCCATTTTCCCTAGCTTACGGATATGAGGTGATGTTGCCTATCGAATTAGATCCCCCTTCACATCGACGCCTAACATATGACCAGGACCAGAACAGCCACTTGATGATGGAGTCCCTAGACTCAATTGACGAGATACGGGAGAAGGCCCAGCTCCGAGTTGCTGCGTACCAGCAAAAAGTCGCCCGGTACTTTAACTCCAAAGTTAAAGAAAGGAAATTCAACGTCGGTGACTTGGTGCTACGACGAGTTTTCTTAAATACCCGTGACCCCACTGCTGGAGTACTCGGACCTAATTGGGAAGGACCTTACCAGATTGAAGAAGTCCTTCATCCGGGCACCTATAAACCTGCACGCCTGAACGGAGATCTCGTTCCACGATATTGGAATGGGGAACACCTTCGCAAGTATTATCAGTGAAAAGTCCTTCTTAAAGGACTGGCTTGTATTAAATTTTACTTTGTACAAGTTTTGCAAAGAGAATTAGCCACGATTGTATGGCTAATCGCTCGTATATGTAAGATTTTATTTTAGAATCACTCGTAAAGACATGTTTAGTCCATTTTTAATACGAGATTATAAGGGACTGTGCGCAGCCAGTCATTCTTGCCAACCTTTGTGAATTTATATTTACAAGTATTTGTTCATTACGTGTGTTGTTTTGCTGTATTACAAGTATTACTTTTTCACCCGAGCAGAAATGTTCGAACAGGTCATGGTCAAGGCAAGTGACCAAGGACCTAAAGCTCCTCGATCACTTGGGGGGCATATAAGGCACATCGATAGCAAAGCGTACCATGAGGTATGTAAACACATGAACAAAATGAGTGAAAGCATGCTAAGGTACTTAGAGTATTTTTCAAAATTTATATTTTGTTAAATCAAGCCAAAGTACTATGCTAAGTTCGGTCATACGGACAAATGTTATAATAAATGAAAATGTTATAGCATCATGATGCAATCTTTTACACCGCAAGCATCACTGCTTGGATGTAACTATTCAAATAAAAGGAAAAGCTTGCTACCCATGCAGCAAATTCAAAAAAGGTATTGTCTTTACATCACGACCCGTGGGTCGTGTAATCAAAAGAAAGAAAAAATAATAATAAAAGCTCAAGAGGCATTAGGAGCAGGAGGGTCTTTATCAGCGTTCTGGTTGGCAGCATCCTCGGCAACTCCTTCTTCCTCTGCACCAGCAATGCTTGGAGAAGCAGGGATCCTTTCTCTTGCCTCCTCTTCAGCCAGTTGAGCAGTGCAGCGAGCCAGCTCAGCAGTCCTAACATCTTCTGAAAGATAGCCGAAGTTGGCGCCCTGATTGTTTTTCCAGAAGTTGTAAAAACACCGGAGCGTCACGTTTTTATACCTTTCCAGATTCTTGGAGTTGTCAAGCTTCAGCTGCTCCACTTGGCTCTCAAGGGTGGCGATGGCCTCGTTCTTGGACTTGAGCTCCTCGCCCAGTCTCTTACATTCTCAAAATTGGACTCGGCTGGACTCCTGATACTCCTCCCTCTGTTTCCTTATAGCTGCCTTCGAAGCTTCAGCCTCCGATAACTTTGTCACCGCGGCATCCCTCTGATGAACGATCGCCTCCAAATCCTTTGCATGCCTGGCCTCTGCAGCCGAAAGTTCCTCGGCCGCTTTCACCTGGTACCTCTCAATGGCCTTTGCCCGAGCCTGTTCGATGGCGGCTTGGGTGCGGGTACGAGCAGCAGTTGCAGACAGCAAAGCCTGAGGATAGAAGATAAAGTTAGAGCCTGTTGCAAAGAATAAAAGACTAAGGCCAAAGAGATAAGAAGCACTTACGCTGGCTATTTCGTTCAGGGTCCTGTTCAGAATTTGGTCGACCCCCATACTCTCTGCCTCAACCATTGCATCCTTGACACGGTCGTTCTTCACGATGTGCGCAAGGCGGTCTTTGGCTGCTCGTAAGGCACGGGTCGAGAGTTTGGCCCCAAGAGTTTCTTCCCGCTTGTTTTGTTCCCTGATGGGCGCAGCCGAAGGGTTTATCGGAGCAGGAGGAGTCTCTTTCTCAGCAGGAGCCAAAGGATGAGCAGAATTTTGCCCAGTTGGCACGTCCTTGGAAGGATCTTCTGTTCGACTCTTTTTGGCAGGCCCCTGGCTTGTTTCGCCGTTGTGTCTCCTTGACGACTTTCGCCGGAGCTGAGGAACTTCCTCTTCCTCCTCAGCCTGGTATAGGTCGAAGACGTTGGGAGTGGCCATATCTGCATACAAGTAAACACATGCAAATGATAAGATAAATGTAGGTAAAAACCCTCGATAAAACAGAAAAGAGGTCACAAAGTTAATACCCGAGCTACAACTAATGGTCGCTATACTATTGACTCTATTAGTCACACACTCACTATCTGGCACGAAGAAGTCTGGCCCTAGATTTGGAGTATATGTAAAGTTTCCCTCCCCGTCAAACAAGTGACAGGGAATTGGCAAGCTATTTAAAAGCGAAATTAATGTACTGTTTTCATCGAAGGATTCCCCCAAGTCCACAACCGGCTCTTTTGCCTTTTGTTTCCCCTTGCCTTGGGGAGCAGAAGGCCTTTCTGCGGAAGGATTGCCCGTGGGCTCCCTGATTGTAACCCCCGTCGTCCTCCTTCGGGGAGGGGACGCAGGAGGTTGCTGCTCGGGAACCCCCTCGGCAGTGGCATCGGCTACCACAGGTCCTCTTGTTTCATGGCGAGGAGCCAGGAGGCCAGCTAGCCTCATATTATCATCAGTGACCAGGGACTTGACGCTTTTTTCTGCGTCCGTCATCCTGGCCAATGCATTGGACCTCAACACCATGTCTGGTGTTGGGGTCAAACTTAACCATGGGCCTGAAAGACAAAACGCACTTTAAGAAAAATGAAGGGAAATTCGCTGATAAAAAATACCGACCAGTAAAAGCAGCACTTACCTCCTCGAGCAAAGGCCAAGTTGTTGCTGGTTATGTCCAGAGTAAGGAAGTACTCCTTGCTGTACTGCCCCACGTTGGATATGTGCGTTGTGGCACTCAGGAACGTCCGGTTTGTCTCCTGGTGACAAAGATGGAAGAAGCCCGTCCCATACTGTTGAGGGTTGGACTTGAGATCAAAAAGATAATTGATCTCATGGGGGGTAGGTTCCGGCCATTTTTTAAGTTTGTACAGGATATAGAGTGCGGCCAGCATTCTATATCCATTTGGAGTTATCTGGAAGGGGGCGACATCGAAATAATTAGCCACCCCCTAATAAAAAGGATGTAGCGGGATCACACCCCCCGCCTCTATGTGGTACCGAGACCAAGCACTGTATACACCTCCGGGGAGGTTAGCCTTTTGGTTTGCGGCAGGAATTTTGAGAGTGACCCCTGTGAGAGGATACTTCCTAAGGTAGTTGGAAAGCATCCTGGGAGTTACAAGGCTGGTCAGGGAGAAATACCACTCGACATCAGGCAGATTCTGATGGCGAGGGCAGGCTCTAGTTTGGATGTTAGGGTCAAGAGCAGGATTTTCTCGGCCACTGGTCGAAGGAACCCTGGCCTGCGAATCAGGCTGGGCAGGAGGGTTTGGATTATTGTCGGATTCAGAGCATGCCATTTGAGGAGGAGAAGGACGAGGTCTGGAAGAAGATCGTGAGAAGGGAATCTCGTGAATTCGGTCGGCCGGTTGTTCTTCGCCTTCGAGTAGCTGGGCGAGAAGATCGTCGTCGATGGGTCGTTCACCTCCCCATAAATCTGGCATCAAAGTCTGCAAACAGAAGAATGAGGAGGTGAGGATAGAGAATTTTTAAAAGCTTTTTAGAATAGCGCTGGTCGAATATAAAAGCCAAGCTTTTATACAGCAGCATTCTAACAAAAAGCTAATTTTTTCCACACGAATAGTATGAGAAGCGGATCAAAAGGTGAAAGTAAAAAGTTTTTCAAAAAAGCTTTTTCGACTCCCCTTAGGGCGGGAAAAACCTATTTTCCTACTAGCCTAAAGATCAAATTTTGCCTTCGGTTTTGCGTCATAAAAGTATGATCCCAACTATTAAACTAACTCGTAACTCTTTTTACCCACAAGACATTCTACTCACAAGCATCTCAAACCAGAAGCAGATGAACTCAAACAGTCAACATACAGGAGCATGCATTATGAAAATTTGAAGCATAAGGATTCACAAACTTACCAAAAAGATGGTCGTGGAGATTGGTAAAGAGTCTTCAGAAATCAAGGAACTCTCGGGCTGAGTCTTGAAGATGCAGAAGAACGGTCTCCGGGAGAAGATTGAAGCTCTGGTTTTTAGGGTATCTTGAGAAGGCAATGGCGTGCGTAAAAAGAAAAAGGGAAGTTTGGAGATGTTATATAAGTTTGTTTGTGGCATTAAAAAGGTGTAATCATCAGTTTCCCTTTCTCGAAGTATGGGGAAGCGGAATAGCCGTCGAATTATTACCGGGGAACCTGTTATACCCAGATTACGAGCCATGTTAAATGTGACCTCGAAAGCTGGATTCGCAGCGAATGAACCCGTAAAGTTCGAAGTAGGCTCCAGGATTAAATATCGAGCCTGCAAGGCTCGAGACGACCTCGAATGTGGTGGCCTCGAAACGTTCACGATCTCGAAAGGTAGCTCCCGAGACGTCTCTATCCTCAGGAATGACCTCGGGTCAGGGACTCCGAGCCTGACGTACGTACGATCTCGAAGCCATGTGACCTCGGGAGATGTCATTAGCTCGAAAGCCGATGAGAAACCTGGGAGATTAAGGCCTTTGAATATCTATAAGTGTTGTTTATAAGGGGCGTGTTCAGCATTTATTATTGTAAATCCCATAAAATCATGGGATATTATTCGATTAGTTATACGCCCCCTGGTCTTCAGGGGACGTTTCCTTTTATATCGGATTACAGGCATTTAAAGCCATTTATTTTATTTACACAAAAAGAGTAACTACCCAAAAAATGTGGGATAGTATTCTGCATCCTTCTCAATAAATAGAGAAGTCGTGCACCATTGTAAGGGACCGAAATTCTGAACCTGGGGAGAAAACTCTGAAGAATTCATGCTTAAGAATTTTCAGAGATAATCTTGAGTCTAATAACAGAGACTCGTGGACTAGGCAGATTTAACTGCTGAACCACGTAAAAATCGTGTTTTGTGTTGTTATATTTTAATTGGTCATTACTGTTTGTTGTTTACGTGCTCTTCTTTCACTGATTGACAAAAAACGGCGTCAACAGTTTGGTGCTTTCATTGAGAGCCTTAAGCATTTATCCCTGAAAAAGTCATGGCCACAAACAATCAGAACACACCTGAAGAAAATTACCCAAGACATCCTGGAAAACAACCAATGGAGAACCCAGATGTTGAAGAGAGAAGTGGGTCTTCTGATTCCCGGGGACCACCTCCTCCACCGAGAGATGAGGATATGTACTACAATCCGGAGCGGTACGTTCCTATTGTGGAACTTGAAAACCGGCAATTGAAGCAGCTGTTGGCAGAGGCCAACAAACGGAATGAGGAGTTGACAAGGATAGCCGCAGAGGCGCAGGTGGCTCAGCCCTCGCCTCCGCGTGAAAACCAAGTCCCTCTTCCAAGGGACGTGCATGTTCCTCCACGGAGACCCCGTGGGCGTCCACGAAAAGATGCTGCCACAAGGAGGCCGACTCAACCTCCGGCACCAGCAGAGCCATCCGCTCCAATTAGGCCCCAGAGGAGTATTCGGGCTCGGGCCCCGGCTAACCCGCCTGTGGAAGTGCCTGCAGGAACTGAGAATAACCAAACCCCTACAGAGGTTCGGACTCAGGTTCCTGGGAGCGCACCAAACGCGACCGACCCATCTCAGGCAAATTCTGGACCCTCTAGGCTGCGACAAGGGTGGCAGCCACTGTCGCCTATACGGTTCTCTCCATCACCCATAAGATATCCTTCGCCCCCTCGTAGGAACGCTCAACCCGTTCGAGATCAGGGTGAAGGGCGTACGGGAGGAAGACAAGGAAACGGGGAGGCTTTCTAGGAGCGGAGAGGTGCCCAATCTGAGAAAAGTCAGACGTCTCGGTCTCGCACGGCGGAGACGAGGCGACGTGGGAAGAATCCATCACGAAATAACCAAGCAATGAGTTTTACCAGTGATGAGTCCGGAGAGACCAGGTCGTTCAGCAAGCATGACCGAGGTCGTAAGAATACCGGAAGCCGCAAAAATCATTACGACCTGCGAGACCACCTGAATCAGGGTCGGGGTAATGGTGACCAAACGAATCCTGACTTGAGGAATCGCTTGGATAGGCGTAGAGATCCCATGTGGAGACGCGAGCCTGGGATTGTGATCGATGACAGCCGATTCCAGACAGCACCTCCTACGGACCCAGTCCAAGAGAGAATCGATCAGCTTGAAAAAGCCTTTAGGCTTTTGAAGAATGAACGAGGAAATGGTCGATATGAGGACTCTGACGAGGAGCTCAAGCCATTTGCTCCTCATATTTCCAGTACTCCATTTCCTCAAGGGTTCCGGATCCCTCACGTCCCAACGTTCGAAGGAAAGACCGACCCGTGTAGTCACCTGAGCACGTTCAACACTATCATGAGAGCCAGTAACGTGGGTTACGAGCTCAGGTGCATGTTGTTTCCAACATCATTGGCAGGACCTACCAAAATTTGGTTCGAAAAATATAAGAGACACTCAATAACTTCTTGGGAGCAGTTGTCTAAAGACTTTAAGAAGCAGTTCAGAGCAATGATGGGGGTCAGACCAGAGGCATCCACCTTAACTAATGTCCGACAATAGCCGAGCGAAACACCCGAGCTCGGGACGTGGATGACAGTGGGCACCTAATGGCTATCCGAGCTGGTGTATTTCCGGGAAGTGCCCTTTGGGACGACATGCAAGGGAAACTGGTAAGGTCAATAACCGAGTTCAACAGACGAGCGCAGAGGTTTGTCAATGTAGAGGAAGCGAGGTCGACGCTCAATGCGACTTCCCAACCCGAAACTACAACGATAAACATCAACTCTGCCTCAACCTCGGCGGACTCAGCAGCTCCAAAGCCTGCCACGGAGAACCCCTCCAAGAGGAAAAAGAACGAAGGAAGTAACCCCGAAGCCGAGGGAGGAAAGAAAAAGAAAGGGGAGAGGTATTTCTCCGTGTATAGAGTATACACCGAGCTCAATGAGTCTCAGGAGAACATATACCTGGCTAATGAAAACCAGGTCCCCTTTAGGCGTCCGGACCCGATGAGAAATCAAAAATCTAAGAGGGATTCCAGTAAGTATTGCCGATTCCACAGAGACACCGGCCACACAACCGATGAATGTTGACAACTGAAGGACGAGATCAAAGGATTGATCTCGAGAGGTTACTTCCGACAGTATGTCAAAAACCAGAATACTATTCAGGCAGCCGCAACCCAGAGAATAGCTGCGCCTTCGACGACACAAAAAAATAGTTCCCGAGCTCGGGAAAAAGACAGGCCCCCGCCGATAGATGGAGAGGATGTAATAACCATCTCGGGAGGGCCTCATCTCCTTATGAACGCCCAAAAGAGATATGTTAATGAACTGAAGACTGGGGACGGTTCTCCTTATGAACCCGAACCTAGGGCTCCCAAAAGTCAAAGGATTGAGACACAACCAATAACCTTCACCGAGGAAGACGCATCCCATGTCCAATTTCCTCACCACGATCCGCTGGTCATTACTCTTCAGCTGGCCAACAAAAGGGTCCATCGAGTTCTCATAGATAATGGGAGCTCAGTCAACATCCTTTACAAAGCAACCCTCGAGAAGATGGGACTCTCTCTTCGCGACCTGAAAGCGTGTGCAACTACTTTGTACGGCTTTTCAGGAGAAGGAACCGCCTGCATGGGATCCATCGAGCTCCCCATGACCTTGGGAGACTACCCAGTCTCGGCAACCAAGATGATGGATTTCATGGTAGTGGATTTACCATCAGCCTATAATGTGCTGCTCGGGAGACCCGCCCTGGTCGGGCTGGGGGCAATTTCATCAGTAAGGCATTTGGCCCTTAAGTTCCCAACCCCTAGCGGGGTCGGGACATTGAAAGGAGACCAATTAGCAGGGAGGGAATGTTACAACATCTCCTTGAGAGGAAAGAAACAGACGAGCGCACAAGCACTCGTCATCATACAAAACAAAGACGGAACGGTCTTAGAGATTGATTCAAGGATTGAGGAGAAAGTTGACCTCGAACCCTTAGAGGAGCTCGAAGAAATTCAGCTCGAGGAATCTGATCCCTCAAAGAAGGTGAAGGTCGGAAAACACCTCCAAGATGAGGCAAAATAGCAATTAATTTGCTTTTTGAGGAAAAACCAGGATGTCTTCGCGTGGTCACACTCAGAAATGGTGGGGATAAGCCCGAATATAGCAAGCCACGCACTGAACATAGACAAAAGCTTCCCCCCGAAGCAGCAAAAGCGAAGACAGCTGGACGAAGACAGAAAGAAAGCACTAAAGGAGGAGGTTGACAGGTTAAAGGCAAACCGATTCATAAGGGATGCTTTTTACCCTGACTGGGTAGCCAATCCGGTGTTGGTCCCGAAGCCCAATGGGACGTGGCGAACCTGTATTGGTTACTCAGACCTCAACAAAGCTTGCCCAAAAGACTGTTTTCCGTTACCAAGGATTGACCAGCTCGTGGACGCCACGGCGGGGCATGGCCTGATGTCGTTCATGGATGCTTATTTTGGATATAACCAGATTCCCATGCATGCCCTCGACCAAGAACATACGAGCTTCATCACAGATAAAGGGCTATACTGCTATAATGTCATGCCATTCGGGCTCAAGAATGCTGGAGCCACATACCAGCGGCTCGTAAACATGATGTTTTCAGAACAAATAGGGAACAACATGGAGGTTTATCTTGATGACATGCTTGTCAAGTCTCAACTCGACAAGAACCATGTTGATGACCTCGAAGAGTGCTTCGGTGTGCTCAGGAAGTATAACATGAAGCTAAATCCTCAGAAGTGCACTTTTGGGGTGTCCTCAGGAAAATTTCTGGGCTTTATTGTAAACTCTCGTGGAATCGAGGCTAACCCTGACAAGATTAAGGCCCTGATTGACATGCCCTCACCTCGGAGGCACAAAGATGTCCAAAGCTTGACTGGCAGGATGGCAGCCCTAAACAGATTCATCTCGAAATCTACGGACCGTGGTCTTCCATTTTTTAACTTATTAAGGGGAGGTAAGAAATTTGAATGGACGGAGGAATGTGAGCTGGCTTTTCAGGAGCTCAAAAAGCACCTTGCAGAACCACCCATCCTGTCGAAACCTGAAACGGGAGAAATACTGTACCTATACCTTTCAACCACCGAACACGCGATAAGCGCAGTGCTCTTTCGAGAAGAAGAGAAAGTGCAAAGACCCGTCTACTACATCAGTAAAAGATTACTGGGGGCAGAGTCAAGATACCCATTGATGGAGAAACTCACGCTCAGTTTAATTCATTCATCTCGAAAACTTCGCCCCTACTTTCAGGCGCATCCCATCCATGTGCTGACTGATCAACCGCTTAGGCAAGTCTTGTCTAAACCAGAAGCTTTAGGTCGACTTCTTAAATGGGTTGTTGAGCTCGGACAGTTCGAGATCACCTACCACCCGAGAACGACCATTAAGGCACAGGCATTGGCGGACTTCATAGTGGAATGTACTGGAATAGCCGACGACGAGGTAATAACCACGGCCCACGAGCTGTGGAAACTTTAAGTCGATGGCTCATCAAATGAAAATGGAGCGGGGGCAGGGGTCATTCTGGTTACCCCCGCAGGGAATAGATTTCATTCTGCCTTAAGATTCGGCTTTAAAGTGTCGAATAATGAGGCCGAATACGAGGCTTTACTCGTGGGACTTCGTATAGCAAAGGAGCTCAAGGCAAGAGCTATACATTGCTACAGTGACTCCCAGCTCGTGGTTAATCAAATCCTAGGAGAATACCAGGCTCGTGGTACAAGAATGGCAGCTTATTTGGAGAAGGCAAAGTCCGCGTTAGAGTGTTTCAAATTCTATACAATCGAACAGGTTCCCCGCGAGCAGAACTCTAATGCAGATGCCTTAGCTCGACTCGCCACATCCACTGAAAACGAAGAACTGAATGTTGTACCCATAGAACACCTATCAGCACCTAGCATTAACGAGCCAGAAGAGGAAGATGTGTGTATGATCGAAACAGAGCCAACCTGGATGACCCCAATATCTGATTATCTCGAAAATAGAGTCCTCCCAAAAGATCGGAACCAGGCTTGAAAGTTGATGTATCAACTTCCCCGTTACACCATTTTGGATGGAAAGCTATACAGAAGGGGATATTCCATGCCGTTACTTAGATGCGTAACCCCTCCCGAAGCTAAGAAGATCATTGAAGAAATTCATGAAGGATTTTGCGAAGATCACACCAGGGGGCATAGCCTGTCCAAGAAAATCATACGCCAAGGATATTTCTGGCCAACCATCAAAACGGATTCTTTCGAGTATGTGAAGAAATGAGACAAATGCCAGAGATTCGCCACAATACCCCGAGCTCCACCATCCGAGCTGACCATGTTGACTTTCCCATGGCCTTTCGCGGTATGGGGCATCGACCTCATAGGCTCTCTCCCGACTGGTAAGGGCGGAGTAAAATATGTTGTGGTCGCCGTGGATTACTTCACAAAGTGGACGGAGGCTGAACCATTGGCGACTATAACTTCAAAAAAGATCCTTGATTTCGTGGTAAAAAGCATCGTGTGCCGATATGGGGTACCAAGGAAGATCTTATCCAACAATGGAACCCAGTTCGATTGCGACTTGTTCACCGACTTTTGTGAAAAGAACGGCATAATAAAGAGTTTTTTCGTCAGTAGCCCACCCTCAAGCGAATGGCCAGGTCAAGGCTGTAAACAAAACTCTCAAAAGTTCTCTGAAGAAAAAGTTAGAGGAAGCAAAGGGACGGTGGCCCGAAGAATTGTCCCAAGCCCTTTGGGGATATAGGACCACAACTCGAACATCAACGGGGCATACCCCGTTCTCCCTAGCATACGGCTGCGAGGCAATGTTGCCCATCGAGGTCGAAATTCCAACGATCCAAACTCAAATTTACGATCAAAGTTCAAACCACACTCAGCTCGAGGAAACCTTAGACCTGATTGAAGAAAAGAGAGAAGAGGCTCAGCTGAGAAACGCTGCTTACCAGCAACGAACTACCAGGTATTTCAACAAGAGGGTTCGAGATCGAAAGTTCGGAGTGGGAGATTTGGTGTTAAGATGCGTATTCTTGGCAACGCGAGATCCAGCAGCTGGGGTGTTCGGGCCGAATTGGGAAGGACCATACCAGATAGAGTCAATCATCCGTCCTGGTGTGTACAAACTTGCGAGATTGGACAGGAGCCTGGTACCACGAGCATGGAATGGCGAACACCTTAGATCTTACAATTAGTAGTGTAGGAAGAGTGTTTCCTATAACCATGAGTTTCTATTTGTATTAGTTTGTTTGCTCTTTGATTTCCATCAAATAAAGATTTATTTCATTCAGTATATTATCTCTTTTTATTTTTATTTTTGCAATCTCTCTTAATTTAATAACCTATGGTCACACTCATAGGATATTAAGGGGGCATCATTGGTATATATACCATCAGCTTAAAAAATAAAAAATATATAAAGTATTTGGATATAACTAGATACGCGAGCTTAAGAGCTTAGATAGTTCGGACATAACCGAGTTATCAAAAACATGAAGTATTTGGATATAACCAGATACACGAGCTTAGATAGTTCGGACATAACCGAGTTATCAAAAACATGAAGTATTTGGATATAACCAGATACGCGAGCTTAGATAGTTCGGACATAACCGAATTATCAAAAACAGAAAACGTTTGAAGTTAACCAGATGTGCAAACTTAACAGGTTCGGAACAAACCAGCCAAAAAACTAATCGACGATAAGTAGGAACCTAAACCTACTTCGGGATAAGTCGAGATCGAGGCTGGAATATCTTAAAGAAAAATAGTTTCAAACTCTTAACCTTGGAATAAAAACCGAGAACGAGGAAAAGTAACTGAGCAAAAAAAAAAAGATATAACCAAACCATTCACGTTACATACCATATAAGTACTTTCGAGTTCATGGTTAAAGTAACATCCGACTTTGATGAATAACGAGGTCGGGAGCGGATAATTTGAACAAACTATGCATGAATGCATCGAGTTTTGAGCCTAAATCCAGAATATGTTTGTATGAATAAAAAAACATAAATGATTCATCCATATAAAATGTGCAAAATATTTCGAGCCAAGAAATGTAAAGCATACAAAAGTCAATGTTAAAAGAAATTGTATCAGCCCCATGGGCATAAATTAAAATAGTTACAAAAATAAGGGGACGCAACCCCAACAAGTGATTTCCCCGAGATCAGATTTAAGAAGGAGGAGTCTCCTTGGCCTTCTCAGCATCAGTAGCACCGGACCCCCCAGGACGAATAGCATGGCTATCCTTCTGAGCAGCCTCTCGAGCAGCTTCACTTGCCTCAAGACGGGCATTCCACCGCTCAACATACGTGGCCTCGAGAGGACCCAGGAAGCTAGTGTCGAGGTCGGCATTATCAACCCAAATTTTGTACATGGCTTGGTCGACCGTTCTCTCCTTTTAAACTCGTCCCGGAGGCGGGCCTTCTCGCTCTCCATGATGTCGAAGGTAGCAGATTTCTCCTCTTCGAGCTTAGCATTAGCCTTCTCAAGACGAGTCTTCGCCTGCTCAAGCTCGGCGTTCGTCTTCTCCAGCTCCTCGAGACGGGTCTTCATCTTTTCAAGGTCGGACTTCGAGTCCTTGAGTTCGTCAGCCATCTTAAGCTGGAGATCCTTCAACTTCTGGGCCAAAGACATGCTCGTGTGCACCTCGTTGGTCAGCTTATAGTTGAGCTGTGCTGAAACAACAAGGGCCTGAAATACAAAGAACGAATTAGATCGCGAGCTAAGATACAAACATTTATACAAACATTTAAAGGAGATTTGCGAAGGCTACCACGGCAGTGAGTTCGATACTCTTATCATAAAGAGTATTGCAGTCCGAGGCCTTGTGCACAAGGTCCCAATGGTCAGCGCCGAAGCCTGAAAAGCTTTGACCCACTCGAGAGAGGACATCCGAGATGAGCGCAACCCCTTGGGTCCCAGCGGCGCCATCAAGCACAAACTCCTCAATATGAGGTCGGGCCTTCGGCAGCTGAACCTTGGAAACGAAAGGTTTCTTCGAGGGCCGACCAACTGTTATTTGAGTATCGGTCGGAGGAAGCGAGATGGGCACGGTTGAGCCAGACGCGTCAACCTGGACAATCGGTTCCCCGGTTGTGCTCGCAGTAGTCTGGGCCGTCGGAGTCTTCTCGTGGCGTTTGGGGATCTTGGGTGGTCGGTCAAACCTCCGCGGGATTCTCAGACGTTTACTCTTCTGAACTCCGGATCCCTCATCGCTAAAAAGCACAGCGTCGAGGTCAGAGTCCATGGCACCTGCACAGTTCCAATCAGATTTAGGCATAATGATAATAAGCTTGGAAAATAAAAAATAAAATAAAAACCAAGTGAAGAAAAGACCTAACTGGAACTCTTCCCCGAACTAGAGCTCGGGGACCATGAAATTCCCCCATCTTCAGAAGAAGCAGGGGGAGTACCTTCCCTATAGGTGGGTAATAACCTCGAAAGGTCCCTATAATCGTTGGTCCTGTATTGGACAGCTATCCCGTTCCACATCTCGTCCGAAGTATACATGGTGTCATACTTCCCGAGCCCACTGTCAAACCTATGGACACAGTCGTCTACCCAACTCCATATGTAGAAGTGGTATCTATCATGTGGGCATGAGACTAACCTATTGGGCTTATGCCTTAGTAAGGTGGGGGACCACATTCTCAAAGTATGGAGGGCTTTACCTTCATCCGAGTCTAAGCTCGAGGCTTCGTCATTAGCCTCGTTCCCCGACGACGGACTCCTTGTGCGAACTGGAAGTGGGGACCTCACCTCTCTCCTCGGAGGGAGGACGCTTGTGGGCAGCGGCACCTGCTCCCAGCGTTCATATTTTTATTGGACCAGTCCGAGGTAGACTGGCCCTCCCCCAAAAGCCCGCATTTTCGGAGCTTATCCTCATGTAAAAGGTACAGGAGAGACCTCCTACCATGAGGGAGTTGGAGCAGGGTCTCCTTATGTCCCTTCATTGTCTCGTCAGGAGTGGGACGCTGAAAATTGGCTGAAAAGCAAGATACATTTAAACTAAGTACGGATCTAAGAGCTAAAATCTCGAGCATAGAGATAAAGATAACGGGAATACTTACGAATCCGCCTGAACGAGTAGTGTCGAGACGGGGACAGACTGTCTGTCCAGAATAAGGCCTTTTTGAAATCAGGCGGATGATTGGGAAGATCTTCAAAGACCTTCTTTTCTTTGGGATAGCTCGAAAGATAATAAAAGCCATCTCCTCCCTGAGCTCGGGAGGGGTTTCTTTTCAGACAAAAGAGATATAAAATCTCTTGAGGCGAAGGCCCTTCCCACGTCAGCTCGTGGTATAGCGACCTCAGGGCAGACAACACCCTGTAAGAATTGGTGTTGAGCTGGAACGGAGCCAACCCAGCAAAATCCTTGAAGTCCTTGAAAAAAGATTTCAAAGGCAATAGTGCTCCCGCCCTCATGTGTTCCTGGCTCCATGCCGCATATTTCACCTTGGCGTCGCGGCCCCCAGGGGCGAAACTGCTTCGTTCGTGGTCGGCCGGAGCTCGACACTTCAAAGAACCAGACAAGCTGAGGCCATGATGGGCGAAGATGTCAGTTATCTGACTAGTCGAGGTAACCGAGCTCCAATAGTGCTCGACCTCGAACATTTCTTTCCTCGGCTATGAGGAAGAAGGTTCCCCCATTATTGAAAATTGAAGTTCTCTTGGATTAAAGGCGACAGTGACTTTTAGTGCAGGGTCGAGGGGAATCGGCCTAGGCTCTGAATTGGGTTCTGGATAAAGGGCCTCCCGAAGAGTTCTCCTCTTCCCCTCTATGACCTCGTCTATTTGGCGGCGGTAATGAGCTCGAATATCCTCCTGCTCGCGCGCAAGCTCGTACTCCCGAATCCGGCGTTGATTCCGAGCGAACAGCGACTCCGGGCTCGGGGTTTTTGGCTTGTAAGGGATTGCCAGCAACGACCCCCACCGTCTTTCCAGATTCTATGACATCTAGCGAGAAAGAAAAAATAGTGAGGGCCATGCATGCAATAATTACGAGTTCGATAGAACGAGCTCGGAGTTTAGGTATGAAACAAGCTATACACTAAGACCCTTATTGAAGAGTCAGGACATGTGTTCCACGAGAAAGGGAGGAGAGTGGATAATTTTTTGAAAATCCCGAAAATCAGGGGAAAAAAGAGTGGCGGATATCCAGAAAAGTCAACCTTGGGTTTCGTGCATTTGTCAAAGCCAAGGTTTTTTACCCGAATTCTTGGTGTACAAGGAACGTCTCTTAAAATTTTAAAACCCAGAAAACAGGAACCTTGCTCAGACATCAAAACTGGGTGTGAACCAGTGATGTAAATTCAGTATGGAAGTCTAAAAAAATATATGAGCCTATCGGATAAAAATCCCCTAACGTATTATACTAAGAAAATAAATTAGTACATTCAAAGACACAGCAAAAACAGTACGAATAAAAACTGGCAAAATGGAAAGCAGAGATTGCACACTTACACAATAATGGCGATTGCAGGGAAATTGCTGACTGAAGGAGAGGCTGCAAATATGAACTCACGGACTCGAGCAAACCGGGGGTTCTTTTCTTTTTTGGCTGAGAGAACATGCACGAAAGATGGAGGTTTTCTAGGATGGCCTCTGGTTTCGTCCTTTTCTTTTCTTGCTCCTGGTGAACGAAAATAAAAAAGAAGATGATGAATGGGGTCTCATATATATAGATGGAAAAAGGGGATTAATCTGGGGCGTTGAATAAAATCCTTGCAAGATCCAACGGATGGGGATTACTGATAAGATGGTACCGAAAAGTAAGGTGGTAGACGAATGATCGTGGGCATGTTTCCAAGGTACTCAAGTATCATAAGTGAGCAATACCCAACTGACGCGTGTCCATTTTCAGGAGTATGACGATACGGTTCCCGAAGAAAGTAGTTCAAAAGTTTCCTTCTCTTAGGATTCGAACAAATACTTTTGAGGGGGCAATATGTTATACCTAGATTTCGAGCCATGTTAAATGTGACCTCGAAAGCTGGATTCGCAGTGAATGAACCCGTAAAGTTCGAAGTAGGCTCCAGGATTAAATATCGAGCCTGCAAGGCTCGAGACGACCTCGAATGTGGTGGCCTCGAAACGTTCACGATCTCGAAAGGTAGCTCCCGAGACGTCTCTATCCTCAGGAATGACCTCGGGTCAGGGACTCCGAGCTTGACGTACGTACGATCTCGAAGCCATGTGACCTCGGGAGATGTCATTAGCTCGAAAGCCGATGAGAAACCTGGGAGATTAAGGCCTTGGAGATATATGATGTTGACTTTGAATATCTATAAGTGTTGTTTATAAGGGGCGTGTTCAGCATTTATTATTGTAAATCCCATAAAATCATGGGATATTATTCGATTAGTTATATGCCCCCTGGTCTTCAGGGGACGTTTCCTTTTATATCGGATTGCAGGCATTTAAGGCCATTTATTTTATTTACACAAAAAGAGTAACTATCCAAAAAATGTGGGATAGTATTCTGCATCCTTCTCTATAAATAGAGAAGTCATGCACCATTGTAAGGGACCGAAATTCTGAACCTGGGGAGAAAACTCTGAAGAATTCATGCTTAAGAATTTTCAGAGATAATGTTGAGTTTAATAACAGAGACTCGTGGACTAGGCAGATTTAACTGCTGAACCACGTAAAAATCGTGTTTTGTGTTGTTATATTTTAATTGGTCATTACTGTTTGTTGTTTACGTGCTCTTCTTTCACTGATTGACGAAAAACGGAGTCAACAGAACCGAAAAGTCATGATTAGACAGGAGTAGGTTGCTTTTTCCAAGAACACACGAAGGGTTCTAACACGTATGGTGGGGTTACCGAAGAGTCGTTCGCTCAAAAGTTTATTTATTGCTCGTAATAAATAAACTTGGGGGGAAAATGTTATCCAAAAATTGGCATTGATGACGTGGCAAGTGATCCCTGGACACGTGGTTGACATCTGGAGGAACTCTGCTAGTGTATCGACCAGAAGGTACATTATAAGCAGGAGGCAGCCCGGTCTCACCTACGACCAGTCTGGTCGATGGTTCCGCATGCAATGTAATATAACTATAAAGATCTTTGTAAATCCCGAATTTAACTCACACAATCTCCTGAGTATCCGATTATTCAGGAGAGAATATCTGTAACAATCTTGTGTAATCCCCCTTGAGCCTATAAATAGAGAAAGATAGCTCAAGGAAGAGACTTTTGGGCTTTCGAATTACTTAAGACTAGTGTAATTCTATTTGAAATATTGTATTGTTCTTCAGAGGTTGGTGAAACTCATTGAACCCTTGTTCTTTGATCACTCCTTTGATTCTCATATCAATAACAATCTAAGTGGACGTAGGTCATTACCAGATCCTGGGACCGAACCACTATAAAATATCGTGTTCTTATTACTTTTTGTCATTCGGTTCTTTTTAACGCATTCATTCAAATCAAGCATATTCTGACTCCGTGTCAGTTGACCAAAATCTGGGTCAACAATATATATTAATGGTAGTATATAATTTTGTTAGCATAAAATGTACATTTATTAGTAATAATTTTGTAAGTTTTGTTGGTATATTATTTTTCAACTCAGTATATATATTTTGTGGTATGATATATCATTGTTTTTTAGATAATATTTAGGTTCTATCTTGTTATATGTAATGGTAGCGTATAATTTTGTTAGCATGGTATATACATTTTTTATTAATAATTTTTTAAGTGTTGTTGGTATATTATTTTCCAACTTAGTATATATGTTTTTTGTGATATGGTTTTTTCATTTTTTTTATAGGTGATATTTAGTTTTCTTTTATATATAATGGTGGTATATAATTTTATCAGCATTGTATATACAATTTAATAGTGGTATATAATTTTGTTAGCATTATATATATATATTTTAATTGTGGTATATATTTTGTTAGCATGTTATATATATTTTTTTAGTAATATTTTTTTTTCATTTTTGAAGTGTTGGTATATTGTTTTCCAACTCAGTATATATGTTTTAGTGTGGAATGATATATTATTTTTCTTAGATGATATTTAGTTCATATCTTGTTATATATAATGGTGATATATTATTTTATTAGTATAATATATTCATTTTAACGGATAGTTTTGTTAGTATGGTGTATACATTTTCTTAGTAATAATATACTAATTTTATTTTTGTTAAAAAAATTATAGTGTATATAATTTTATTATCATGGTATATTGATTTTTTTTTCATATGATATATAAAATACTATGGTACATGTATGGTATATATGTTTACTAGTATGATATATTAATTTGAGATGTCATAGATATATCATGCTATTAAACATATATACCATAAACTTTAAAAAAAAAATAAACAAAATCAATTGATATGAAATACCAATAACGAAATTTGATATATTATAGCATAAACACTACATATAACGTGTTAACAATAGTTAAAAAAAACATATAATCTGTATATTATATAAATGAGAGCTTCAAGAGATGATGTGATACTCTAAAATTGCTCTAAAACATTCTATCTATTTTCTCATTTAATCTAATTTTTTTATTCTTTTTATAGAGTATAATAATATAGGAATTAAAAAAATCTAAAATTGTTCTAAAACACACTATCTATTTTCTCTTTTAATCTAATTTTTTATTAATTTTATGTTATAATTAAGACACAATGAGCATTAAATAAACAATAATCAATATCAAATCATGCTCATGAATTTCCATGATCAAACATTTTATTTAGGGCATTAATATAATAATATACGTACTTCCAATTATTCCCTTGATCTCTAATAATCATGTTGATTACACTTCTTTGATCTACACATATAGAGAAAATGAGAGATTGGGAGTAATGAACACTACTCTATCATTCTCTCTACACCATAGCCACACTCATTCCACATTAATCATCAATCAATAGCACAACCCTTTATATAAGGAATTATGGGCCAATTGGGCTTACATGCCCAATGTGAGAGAATTAGTTGTCTTGGCCCAATGGGCTGACCAAAGACGTTTTAGAGCGTGTCCATGGGCCCCGAGCATGCTAGTACGTTATGTCCATCCCATTATGGCACGATGGTAATATCCTGGATTACCGATTATATAGTTATCATTACATGTTAATACTGACACAGTGTGAGCAACACTTAATTATGTTAGTCCATATAAAATATTCTAACATTTTATAGATTATAATAATATAATAATTTATAAAAAATGTAAGTAGTTACATGTTTTTTTTAAATTTAAATAAAATATTTACAAGATATTTTCTCCTTTAATCTAATTTTTTATTTATTTTATAGATTATATATAAATTAATACATTCAAAAAATATATATTTTATAAATTAATGTAGTCATTTATTTTTTAATCTAATTTTTTAATTTATTTTATAGATTATATATAAATTAATTCATTCAAAAAATATATTTTATAAATCTATATATTATATAAATGAGAGCTTCAAGAGATGATGTGGCACTCTAAAATTGTTCTAAAACACTATCTATTTTCTCCTTTAATCTAATTTTTTATTCATTTTATAGATTATAATAATATAGTAATTAAAAAAATCTAAAATGTTCTAAAAGACACTATCTATTTTCTCTTTTAATCTAATTTTTTATTCATTTTATAGATTATAATAATATAGGAATTTATAAAAATGTAAGTAGTTACATGTTTTTTTAAATTTAAATAAAATATTTACAAGATATTTTCTTCTTTAATTTAATTTTTTATTTATTTTATAGATTATATATAAATTAATACATTCAAAAAAATATAATTTATAAATTAATGTAGTAATTTATTTTTTAATATAATTTTTTTTATTTATTTTATAGATTATATATAAATTAATTCATTCAAAAAATATATTTTATAAATTAATAATGTAATAATGTATTTTACGTAAATTCTATTTTATTTTAGATATATGTGTTTTAAATGTGGATTATGATGCTATGATATTGTTTACTATATGTACTGAAATAAATATATTTCTATCTTCGAATTTAATTAGCTAACCAAGTATTTTGAACATTTTCAATATAAACATGGTCAAAAGGTTAATTTGTAAAAATAAATGGTCAAAACGGGTAATCAGCCAAAATACAATGTTCAAATAATCGAACTATCCATTCATATATTTAACATTTTGACAAAACACGAAGTCTAAAAATTAATTTTTAAAAATAAAGAGTTCAAACTGATAATCGGCCAAAATAAGTATCGCACAAAACATAAAAATGTTCTTATACATAATTTAGACTTTTTTATAAATAAAAAATCACACAAAACGTATAATAATGATAATAATAAAAAAAAAAAAACACATGTATAACAAGCTTTTTGAACTTTGTTTTCGGTACTTTAATTATTCAGAATTTTTCAAAAATTTGCAAGAGGTTTGCTATACAATGAATACCATTATGAGAAAAAATTGTGGTCAAAACGCCCTCATGTGTCCATATAAAGAACATGTTGTATGAGTAAAGTGAAAAATAATCCCTACCATACAATCTTCCAAAAAATATTTTAAAATATGTATATTTTTTTAATAATTACAAAAGATTGCGCGAAGCACAATTATTTTTTCTAGTTTTTATATAATATTAACTATACAACTTTGATATATATTCCTACAAAAAATATATACACTAATTGAAAAATAATATACTAACAATCTATAAAAAACGAAAAAAATCAAACTAATTTTAAAATAAAAACTAATATACATATATCATAATATTAAAATATTTATAATGGAATAGTATCAATATAATTTGCTAAATAGCATAGTTGGTAATATGTAATATTAAGAAAATGGTTAGCCTATTTTACTACAAAATTGAAAGCATGGACATTTATTTGCTTTCACACAACATTAAGGTCGTTTTGCACCAAGTCGCTAAAAAAAAAGAAAAAAACTTTAAATAGCTTCAAAATGTAATCTTTCTTTTCTTTTAGCTGAAACCCTTTTGGTTATGTAGAAGCGCAAAGCAGAAGACAAATGATTTAAAGATAGAAAGCTAAAGAAAATGTGAGGCTGGGAACCCATTAAGACCTTAGCTCAGACAAGCAAAAACTATAAAGAGCCATAGCCGACGCTGCTCTTTGAGCATGGTGAGCTCAAATCATGATCCTTCTTAGGAGCTGGGATTTGCCAAGTTCGTGGCTACTTTCGCATCGTAACATTTATCGTGGTTTGATGAACAAATTTTTTTAAATTATTGAAACCGTAGAATTATATTTTTTTAACCAAAAGAAAGCAATGTCCAATATTAAAAACCTAAACAGTGAAGAAAAAGATAAGTCGTTTATCTTATATTTACTGTCTTTAATATTGTGGAAAAGAAAATGGAATGTCATTTAATTTGAGAATAGAAACAAGTGAATAGATTATAAATGACTTTGATCTGCAATCAGAGACTAAAATTTTAAGGTAATGGGGGGTGAAAAATTAAAAATTAAATTAAAAACCTTTCTACAAAAATATCATACAGATCATCCCTATGTACAAAACAATAGCTTAAAAGGCCATTTACAGGGCCTAAGAAGTTACACACTAAAAAAATTCCAAGTCAAATATCCTTTTCTACAGTTTGTCAGAATACAAGATTTGATCACCAGAGGCAACCCTTAATGAGTTTTCTCATAGAAGAGAAGGCATGCGTTATGACGTCTCTACTCTAGCATGGTGATGCATCTCGAGTCTGTATCTGTCTACCTTGATCATTGTAGTCTAAGAAATATGAATGTTTATGCGAGGATGATATGAATTTACGAAACCGCTGTACTCGTTGATCTTCAGATGAAGATTTGCTTCCCAACGATTTAGTCCCCTTCCTCTTTGATCGGAAAAAGAAATCTTCTGTGTCCAGTACGTAGGAAATCTGCCACATTTCATGCATCATCAGACTAGGGAATGAAAGAAACATCAAGTTAGGGGAACAAGTCATTTATCTTATGATGGTACGGTGATTCAGAAGTCAGAACGAACGAACGCTTAAAATAACAAGCAACTTACCTTGGATGAATTGCAAGCTATCTTACACTCCAAACCATTGACTACTTGAACACCTTCCATAGCCTGGGCGATGGCTGAAGATTCATCTAAAACTGTATATTTACGCTTGTTTCTGCAATGATTTATTACAGCAATATTCAACATTTCAGAAAACCTTAACCTTGAAATTATTCTGGCCTCATGGAAAGATAGAAAATTAATCAGCCAGACTTTTCATAATATATTTATGAATTATGTTTAGAGTAAAATGATGAAAATTCTTATGCATATATGAAAGGTGAGGAAATGTTATCTATGACTCCTTTTCTACATTACTGATCAGAGGAAAATGTATTAAACCACATAAAGACATAAGCCAGACTCGTACAGGTGCCCACCCTTCGGTGCAAATGTAAAGAAATGATTTGTGAATAACAGAGTTATTAACTTATTACCTCCGCAGGGCAATGCCATCTTGATCCTTTTCTTCAGGAAAGATTGACAAAAATTCATTATAAAGGTAATCTGCAAAATTTGGATCCATTGAAACTGCAAAGACCTCAGGCTTCTCACTCATGTTGTCCATCAGCTGGATGAAAAAGCGAGAGGGGGCAGAGGACTACAAAGGGTAACCAATGACAATTAAAAAAACAGGGAACAGAGTCGAGTGTTAAAACATATATAATTAAAAAGAAAAAGGAAAAAACCTACCCTAAAAGAGAGTAGGGGGAGAGGCAGGCTATTGCCTCAGAGAGAAGGAGACAGAGAAATGAAAAACAAGTTCATAGAACTCACATATTCCAATCTATAAATATTTTCCTCGTGCAGAAGTACGCGTGCATTTTCAAAATACACAGTGTCGATCAAGGATCCAGCTTTCCTAGATTTTTCATACTCGTATAATTGAAGAAGCTTGTTGTCCATCTCATCAGTTGCCACAGTTTGAAGCTGTGGCAGAGAAACTCTCAATTACATTTACAAACCTTCGAAGAAAGATAGATGTCAAAAGAATTAAAAGCTAGCAATACCTGTTTGACTAACTTATATATCAATTTGTCCAATGTAAACAGCACATATGATTGGTTTCCAAGTATAGCTCGACATTCATCCTCAAACTTTGCATTATCAGAAGACCCATCAAGTAAATTGTAAAGCCCAGTCATAAATCTGCAAAAATGTGAACAAAATTTCTAAACTGAAATTGCACCACTCACTCACTTATAATATAATCATAAAAGCACTACTGAATTACCTTCCATACAAATCCAGAGAACTCACGTCCTTTGAAGATCTCCATTTCATTTCTCCGCCTGTTGAATTAATTTTTGCTGAGAGAATCCTTTCATATAGAATCTGGCAAATTCATTAAAAAAAAAAGGTTAAGCATTCAGCAGGAAATATAAGTAGATATATACGACAACAATATCAACAAAGAAAGAGAATATGTTTCCTTACTTGGTGTAGCCTGAAAAGGACGTAGAAATCATCATTTCCATAGAAAACATAATCCCCTTTCTTTTCCTCAACTGAAGTCACTGGTACATGCTTTGCAAGAGGTTTAACTGACAAAAGAAATCGCTCTGATAATGGTAATGATGAGCAGTCTCCTCCAACTAAGTGTCCATCACTTGTACCTTCAGCCTCTCCTTCACTCCCACCCTTACCATCAACCCCCTCATGCTCAACATCTTCCTCCTCTCCATGACCTTCCCTGGAGCACTCATCACCTGCAGACTCACTACCTGAGACATCTTCACCAGCCTCAGAAACATTTTCACTGTTTTCATCATCAGCATCTGCATCATGCTCTACTCCAGCATCTTGACCACATGACTCTTCACCATTTCCAGATCGATACTGCCTACTTCCATCAGCATTTTTTGTCTTAGCCATAGAATGAGCTGCATCATCTTGAGGGACTACAAAGTTGTCCTCCTCAAAATCACCATTAGGTGACAACTCACCTTCCTCTTTTTCAATTTTGGAGGCCTCAACAGAATCTTCACGAGAAGTGCTGATTTTAGCACTTTCTCCAAGAGCACATTTTGTCAAAGATGAAGGTTTTGCAACATCACCCTCCTGAATCATGCAAGAATCGCAATATAAGTCAATTAAACAGCCATCCATCAAATCCCAGTGAGGGTAAAAGAGAATAATAATTTATGGTGGAGAATAAACTATGTATATGATTGGCAAATACATTAAAAATATCTTAAAGCAATAAATAACTTAATTCTTCCACCTGTGATGAAGGTACAGCATCTACACTTTCATCAGCATTGGACAGATTTGCACAACCTTGAAAATAAGAACAATAACAAATGCAGAAACACAAGGAAATAGTTAAAAATCAAAAAATAAATATCAATATAAGAACATACTGAAACAATTAATACACAAGAAGGGAAAAAAACCTGATGCTGCCTCCAAGCTGATTCTTCCATGACCATTTTCTGCTCCATTCATTAACAATGCATTCAAATTGGCATCACGGTCAACAGAGGTCACATGTTTCATCAGTCCACACATTTTATCAGTCACATCCACATTTTTCTTGTCTTTGTCGAATTGAACGCTATCGGAGATTCGTTCATCTTTGGAATCACAACCCATATCACGAGAACTATCTTCTTTATTTAAAGTATCCCCAGTTGATAACCCAATTCCACGAACACTCAGTACTTCTGTTAAAGTATTGCAGTCTTCAGAACAAACAGATTTTGGTTGCTCACCAATAGGACTTCCATCACTCTCTCCTATGCTTGATGCACCACAATTTGCAACATGATTATCAAGTTCATTAACATCTTCAGCGTCCTTTGATGAGTGAACATGAGAAGGAATCCCCAACAGTGGCTCCAAGAAGGTAGTGTATAGTTTCATAACTTTATTTAACTGTTCTTTCGTTGAGCATATTTCTTCACAGGAATACTCAACAAGTTTATACAAATCCTCGTGAATATTGACATCCAAGTATTCATACTCTAGATGTGGACCTATAAATTGTCTACCTCCAGCAGCAACTGTAAGAAGAAATTCATCCTCTTTATGTTTGTTATCTTTTACTTCCTTGATTTCAGCTACCAAAGCTGCAATTTCAAAAGGCGCCATTAATAACATAGCTGATGTAACAAGAGCCACTAAACTTTTGAAATAACTCGTACCATTAAAAAAAAGGACAAAGTTGAACTTACATTTACAGCTCAAATTTTTCGAATCTTGTTGCTTAAAATAGAAGCTGCGGTGGTCAAGTGATTTGTAGTGGTT